>NW_027362849.1:1263750-2527500 GCF_046119375.1 Phyllobates terribilis | reverse complement strand
CTTTAAGTTTCAGCTTTGCAACCATACTCCCCCCGGAACCCAAAGACTTCGGTTTCCCGGACGCTGCTCGGCGGGTCATGGGAATAACACCGCCGGATCGCCAGTAGGCATCATTTATGGTCGGAACTACGACGGTATCTGATGGTCTTCGAACCTCCGACTTTCGTTCTTGATTAATGAAAATATTCTTGGCAAATGCTTTCGCTTTGGTTCGTCTTGCGCCGGTCCAAGAATTTCACCTCTAGCGGCGCAATACGGATGCCCCGGCCGTCCCTCTTAATCATGGCCCCAGTTCCGACAACCAACAAAATAGAACCGGAGTCCTATTCCATTATTCCTAGCTGGAGTATTCAGGCGTGGCTGCCTGCTTTGAACACTCTAATTTTTTCAAAGTAAACGCTTCGGGCCCCCAGGACACTCAGTCAAGAGCATCGGGGAGGCGCCCCAAGGCAAAGGGGCTGGGACTGGCGGTAGCACGCCTTGCGGCGGACCGCCAGCTCGATCCCAAGATCCAACTACGAGCTTTTTAACTGCAGCAGCTTTAGTGTACGCTACTGGAGCTGGAATTACCGCGGCTGCTGGCAAAAGACTTGCCCTCCAATAGATCCTCGTTATAGGATTTAAAGTGTACTCATTCCAATTGCCTCGAAAGAGTCCTGTATTGTTATTTTTCGTCACTACCTCACCGGGTCGGGAGTGGGTAATTTGCGCGCCTGCTGCCTTCCTTGGATGTGGTAGCCGTTTCTCAGGCTCCCTCTCCGGAATTGAACCCTGATTCTCCGTTACCCGTGGTCACCATGGTAGGCACAGAAAGTACCATCGAAAGTTGATAGGGCAGACACCCGAATGGATCGTCGCGGTCACGGGGACGTGCGATCGGCCCGAGGTTATCCAGAGTCGCAACGCTTACGGGGAGAGCGCGGCAGGGGGGAGGCCGCGGAGGACCGTCCCGACGCCGCGCCCGGGACCCCGGATTGGTTTTGATCTGATTAATGCACGAATCCCTGGCGGTCAGCGCTCGTTTGCACGTATTAGCTCTAGAATTATCACAGTTGTCCGAGTCAACGGTTTGGAGCGATCAAAGGAACCATAACTGATTTAATGAGCCATTCGCAGTTTCACTGTACCGTCCGTGTGTACTTACACGTGCATGGCTTAATCTTTGAGACAAGCATATGCTACTGGCAGGATCAACCAGGTAGCCCCCCAACACGACTGGACCGCGTCGAGGTTCGGGAGAGGAGAGGCCTGCGGGAAGAGAGGGGGGGCGGCGGAAGAGCCCCGCGGCGGCAGGGCGCCCGGACGGAACGGGTATAGGCAGGGCGTGCGGCGTCCGGAGAGGATGCGGGATGGCATGGGGCTTCCCTGGGGGGGGCGGGGAACGGAGCCCTCGCAGCACCGGGGACATGTGCGGGAGGAGCGGCTCGCTGTGCGGTGCGTGGTCCCGAAGCGGCAGGCGTCTGGAAAACACCCCTTGCACGGGGAGGGCGAGGTGACTGGCCTCCGGAGGACGCCACGGCCGCCCCCGTCTCACCAACCGCACCCAAGGCAACACACAGGGTCGCTCGGGGAGATGGCGTGCGGGGGTGGGCCTATGTGGCGCCACCGTCTGGCTTAGACCTGCCTCCGCCGCGGGGGGTCCTCGACCCACCGGCGGACAGGCACGAGGATTGGGAGAGGGGGGCTGGCCGTCAGGGTCCGCCGCGGCTCCGGCACTAACCCGACGACGCGGAGGTCGCGTGGGTGGTCGTCGGCCAGGCCGTGTCGGCGTCGCCTTCCAGAGTAGTCCCTCTTCCCGCTCGCGCCCGTAACCTCAAAGGGATGCCCGAGCGGCTTTTCCTCCCAGGGCTGCTCCCCGCCCGGGGGCGGGAGCGCATGGGGAACCCCAGGTCGGCCTTTCACCGTACTCCCTACCTCTTGGCCCTCGTTCCTTCTCCCGTTCTCCATCTAACCCCTTGGCTCTGGGGTTTCCGCGCTCGCTCTCTCTCTCCTTCTCCCTGCCGAGCCGCCAGGGAGGATGAGGGTCGAAGGGGAAAGGTGACGGTCGGGCTGGGGCACACCACACGGTGAGAACCCCCTTCGCCTGCCTCCACACATCTGTCGTCCTCCCCACTGACGTAGGGGCCCGGGAAAAGACTGGAAATCGCGAAGCTCGGCAGTGGCGCGGAGACGCCACCCACCGCCGCCGCTGTCGCCACCGCCGCGGAGGCCGCCCTGTCGGACGCGAGGGGCGGCGCGGGCCTCCGCTGGCCGGTTACGCATCTGGAAGAAAAGGGCCGCCCTCGGAGAAGATCGGTGTGCTTCCCCGCACAGGAAGCGATTCGGACGACGGCCCCCACGCCTGGGTGGGTGGGCGCCACGCCGTTCGCCCGTGCGGGTCGTCGGACCGCTGCCTTCGCTCGGGTCGGGCCAATCTCCCCACGGCTCGGCCACCTCCGCGGACGGGAGGCGAGGCCGGCGGGCGCGCCCAAAGATAGGTGTCGAAAGCCCGGGGGTAGAGGAGGAAGGGGACCGCTCACCTTAAGCCAGCGCGAGCTCCAAAGCCCGGGCCGAGCGAGCGGCGCCACCTCCCCACCCGGGAGCGCTGCGCCAGATCGATCGGAGGAAGAGCAGGGGTGCGTGGAGGGACTTGCCCAAGTACGGAGGCTGCTAACCCCTGTCGTCGGGAAATACGTGCCCAAGAGTCCTGGAAGCGAGACTCGGGTACAGGCGCCCTTGCAGAGGGGGTACTGGATGTGGAACTGGGGTCAAAGCCACAAAAGCATCCGCCCTCATGGAGCCTCTCCCGGGCCTAAAAATCCAGATTTTAGCCTTGACGGCGCCCCCATGTGGAGAACCAGGGCCCGTGGGGGGGGTCTGGCCAGGCTCACTTCAACCCAGGAACACCTCTCAGACTTGGGATAGGCGACCGGCAAAAGTCCCCCCACGCAGCTGCGGAAGCCTGGGTTCAGCCAAGGTGCAGACCTCCAGCCGAACAGGGACTCATAGCCAAAACGCGTACCCGGGCCTACGGAGGTGAAAACCTGCTTAAATGAGTCAAAATGTGTCGGGGCTGAGAGGTACCTCTCTCTCATATATTCTGCCGGTGGTGTGCAAAACTGGGTCTTTGTATGGAGTGTCACCCTATACCCACTTTAGGGACGCATTCCAAAAAGTACCCGATCGCCTGGAACTGTCAGGCGGATTCGGCTCCCTGGAATTTCCTCATTCTGGTTCTTTTTCACTTTTTGTCTCTTTTGCGACATCTAGTGGGCAGGCTGCATTACTGCAACCAGGGACACCTCAAAACGCTTGGAACTGGGGAGCGGGCTCAATTTACTAACGTTTTGCGGGTCCTGGAAGTCAAAATTGTGACTTCTGAAAACGACTAAGTATGAAGGACTCATCGGGCGAATCGCTCTGGAACTGAAATCGGATGCGCTCACTCACATTTTCCCCTCTCTGGAAGTCTGACACAAGTTGAAAAATTTTCTAAGTCCACAAAAAAAATTTTTTCAACTTTTTTTCAATTTTCCCCCTGTGGGATATATATTTTACCCACACATTTGGAGCTCTCCTGGGATGCCCTCTAACATATTATAACCTCATTTTGTGGAAGTTTTCACAAAATTGTGAAATTTTCAAAAAGTCAGAAATTTTGACAAAAACGACTAAGTATGAAGGACTCATCGGATGAATCGCTCTGCAACTGAAATCGGATGCGCGCACTGACATGCTCCCCTCTCTGGAAGTCTGACAAATGTGTGAAAATTTTCTAAGTCCACAAAAAATTTTTTTTACAACTTTTTTTCAATTTTCCCCCTGTGGGATATATATTTTACCCACACATTTGGAGCTCTCCTGGGATGCCCTCTAACATAGTATAACCTCATTTTGTGGAAGTTTTCACAAAAAAGAGAAATTTTCAAAAAAGTCCAAAATTTTGCAAAAACTACTAAGTATGAAGGACTCATCGGATGAATCGCTCTGGAACTGAAATCGGATGCGCTTACTTACATGCTCGCCTCTCTGGAAGTCTGACACATGTGTGAAAATTTTCTAAGTCAACAAAAAAAAATTTTTTCAACTTTTTTTCAATTTTCCCCACGTGGGATATATATTTTACCCACACATTTGGAGCCCTCCTGGGATGCCCTCTAACATAGTATAACCTCATTTTGTGGAAGTTTTCACAAAAAAGTGAAATTTGCAAAAAGTCAGAAATTTTGCCAAAAACGACTAAGTATGAAGGACTCATTGCGCGAATCGCTCTGGAACTGAAATCGGATGCGCTTACTCACATGCTCCCCTCTCTGGAAGTCTGACACATGTGTGAAAATTTTCTAAGTCCACAAAAAAAATTTTTTTCAACTTTTTTTCAATTTTCCCCCTGTGGGATATATATTTTACCCACACATTTGGAGCTCTCCTGGGATGCCTTCTAACATAGTATAACCTCATTTTGTGGAAGTTTTCACAAAAAAGTGAAATTTTCAAAAAGTCAAAAATTTTGACAAAAACGACTAAGTATGAAGGACTCATCGGATGAATCGCTCTGGAACTGAAATCGGATGCGCGCACTGACATGCTCCCCTCTCTGGAAATCTGACACGTGTGCAAATTTTCTAAGTCCTCAAAAAAAAATTTTTTTTCGACTTTTTTTCAATTTTCCCCCTGTGGGATATATATTTTACCCACACATTTGGAGCCCTCCTGGGATGGCCTCTAACATAGTATAACCTCATTTAGCGGAGATTTTCACAGAAAAGTGAAATTTTCAAAAAAGTCAAAAATTTTGCAAAAACGACTAAGTATGAAGGACTCATCGGATGAATCGCTCTGGAACTGAAATCGGATGCGCGCACTGACATGCTCCCCTCTCTGGAAGTCTGACACATGTGTGAAAATTTTCTAAGTCCACAAAAAAAATTTTTTTAAACTTTTTTTCAATTTCCCCCCCCGAGGGATATATATTTTACCCACACATTTGGAGCCCTCCTGGGGTACCTTCACACATATTTCCCCTCTCTATAGAGGAAGACTGGAGGGCCTCAGCCCAAAATTCTGGAACTGTTTCTGTACACCGCAGCACTATTAACCACTTCGCACCAGAGCCTGTTTTTGCCTTCGTGACCAGGCCAATTTTTTCAATTCTGACCACTGCCAGTTTATGAAGTAATTACTCTGGAACGCTTCAATGTATTCCCCTGACTCTGAGATTGTTTTTTTCATGACATATTGTACTTCATGATAGTGGTAAAATTTCTTCGATATAACTTGTGTTTATTTGTGAAAAAATCGGAAATTTGGCGAAAATTTTGAAATTTTCAAACTTTGAATTTTCATGCCCTTAAATCAGAGAGATATGTCACACAAAATAGTTAATAAATAACATTTCCCACATGTCTACTTTACATCAGCACAATTTTGGAACCAAAATTTTTTTTTGTTAGGGAGCTATAAGGGTTAAAAGTTGACCAGCGATTTCTCATTTTTCCAACAAAATTTACAAAAACATTATTTTAGGGACCACATCATATTTGAAGTCACTTTGAGGGGTCTTTATGACAGAAAATACCCAAAAGTAACAACATTCTAAAAACTGCACCCCTCAAGGTGCTCAAAACCACATTCAAGAACTTTATTAACCCTTCAGATGCTTCACAGGAATTTTTGGAATGTGGAAGAAAAAAATTAACATTTAACTTTTTTCACAAAAATGTTACTTTAGACCCAATTTTTTTTATATTCACAGGGGTAACAGGAAAAAAATGGACCCCAAATTTTTTTGTGCAATTTCTCTTGAGCGTGCTGATACCCCATATGTGAGGGAAAATCACTGTTTGGGCGCACTGCAGGGTTCGGAAGGGAAGGAGCGCCATTAGACTTTTTGAATGTAAAATTTGTCTGAATAATTAGCAGACGCCATGTTGCGTTTGGAGAGCTCCTGATGTACCTAAACCCCCACAAGTGACACCATTTTGGAAACTAGACCCCTTAGGGAACTTATCTAGATGTGTGGTGAGCACCTTGAACCCCAAGGTGCTTCACAGAAGTTTATAATATTGAGCTGTAAAAATAAAATTTTCACATTTTTCCCACAAAACTGTTTTTCATCCCTTAATTTTGCATTATCATAAGGGTAATAGGATAAATTGCACCATGAAATTTGTTGTGCAATTTCTCCTGAACACGCTGATACCCCATATGTGGAGGCAAATTACTGTTTGGGCGCATGGTAGGGTTTGAAAGGGAAGGAGCGCCATTTGACTTTTTGAATGTAAAATTTGTTTGAATAATTAGCAGACGCCATGTCGCATTTGGGGAACCCCTAATGTGCCTAAACAGTGGAAACCCCCCACAAGTGCCACCATTTTGGAAACTAGACCCCTTAGGGAACTTATCTAGATGTGAGGTGAGCACCTTGCACCCCCAGCTGCTTCACAGAAGTTTATAATATTGAGCCGTAAAAATAAAATTTTCACATTTTTCCCTCAAAAAATGTTTTTCATTCCCTAATTTTGTATTATCATAAGGGTAACAGGATAAGTTGCACCATGAAATTTGTTGTGCAATTTCTCCTGAACACGCCGATACCCCATATGTGGAGGCAAATTACTGTTTGGGCACATGGCAGGGTTTGAAAGGGAAGGAGCGCCATTTGACTTTTTGAATGTAAAATTTGTTTGAATAATTAGCGGACGCCATGTCACATTTGGGGAGCCCCTAATGTGCCTAAACAGTGGAAACCCCCCACAAGTGCCACCATTTTGGAAACTAGACCCCTTAGGGAACTTATCTAGATGTGTGGTGAGCACCTTGCACCCCCAGCTGCTTCACAGAAGTTTATAATATTGAGCCGTAAAAATAAAATTTTCACATTTTTCCCATAAAAAATGTTTTTCATTCCCTAATTTTGCATTATCATAAGGGTAACAGGATAAATTGCACCATGAAATTTGTTGTACAATTTCTCCTGAATACGCCGATACCCCATATGTGGGGGAAAACCACTGCTTTGGTGTACGGCAGGGTTCGGAAGAGAAAGGAGCGCTATGTTGGCTGGGATAGGCAGCAGACACCATGTCACATTTGAAGAGTCGCTGACATGTCAAAACAGCAGAAACCCCCACAAGTGACCCCATTTTGTAAACTACACCTCTCAAGGAATTCATCTAGGGAAGTAGTGAGTATTTTTTAATTTTTAAATTTATACCATTGGGCAGTGAAAAAAGCATAATTATATTTTTACCACAAAAAAATGTTTTACCCTCAGATTTTACATTTTCACACAGGGCAATGGGTAAAAATGGTGCCGAAATGTGTCACACAATTTCTTCTAAAAGTGGCAATACCCCATATGTGGCTGTATCGTACCACTTAGCCATACGGTGAGATCTGGGGGGTACGGAGTGCTATTTGACAATTGGAGAACAAATTATTGTAGAATAGGCATTTGGATTTGGGAGCACAAAATTTTCTGAATTTCTTTTGGGGGGCAAGGGTCATTTTGCTTTTCCAGAGCCTTTCTGCTACCAGTAACTTGGAAGTCCCTTATATTTTTAACAGATGACGGACCTGAGTGGGGACTAGCTTTTTTTGAGGACTGAGTTGAAGCTTTTATTGGGAACATTTTACGTAACATTTATCCGGCGCTCTAGGCTGAGCACTTACATCGGGGTTTCCATCTAAATTTCCAAGTGATGTAATTCAGATGAAACCCCTGCAGGATCCATTCACTATAATGAGGCAGCAGAGTTACTCTCTACTCCGTCTGGCCTCTGTTTAGCGGTGTCCTTTTTTTCAGAAGTGCACAAAACTGTGGCCAACCGCACTTTTATGCATGCCTAAAACAAATGACACCGTGGGATCCCAGGCTAGACGGCGTCCACAGTGCCTATATCTGCCTCATTACAGGGAATCTTCCATCATGGGTTCCGGCTGAATCACGAATTTCAGAGATTTACACGGAAACTCTGGTGTAAGTGCTCAGCGCAGAGCACAGGATAAATATGAGCAGAGCCTTACTGGGATCTTTGGGAGACATAATAAACAAATCAGTAGCAGGTGAAGAATTGGTTTAATTTATTTTTTACGCCGTTCCTAGTGTGATATAACTGATTAGATTACTTTATTCTTCGGGTCGGTGCGATTACAGAGATACCAGATTTATATCGGGTTTTTATGACTGACAGCTGTCACACACTAAAATACGCTTTTTTTGCAAAATCTAGTTTTTGCATCACCATATTTTGAGAGCTATAATTTTTCCAGATTTCGGCCGACAGAGTCATGTGACGGCTTGTTTTTTGCGGGACGAGTTGACATTTTTATTGGTACCATTTTTGGGTACGTGACATTTTTTGATCGCTTTCTATTCTGTTTTTTGGGAGGTAAAATTAACAAAAACAAACACTTCAGGAATTGTTTTTTGAGTTTTTTTCTATGCCGTTCTGCGTGTGGTAAAAGTGATCAGGCAGCGTTATTCTTCGGGTCAGTACGTTTACAGCGATACTACACTTACTGTATTTTTTTTAATGTTTTGGCACTTTTACACAATAAAACAATTTTATAGAAAAAAAAAAATTTTTTTGCATTGCTTTATTCTGAGCGCTATAACTTTTTTATTTTTCGTCTGATGGAGCTGTATGGCGGCTTTTTTTTATGACGTTTTCAGTGGTACCATTTTTATTTCTATTCTGCTTTTTGATCGCATTTTTTTCCACTTTTTGTTTGGCGATATGATGAAAAAGCATATTTTTTTGCTCCGTTTTTTTATTTATTTTTATTACGGTATGCACAGAAGGAGTTAATTAGTGTGACAGTTTTATAGCTCGGGTTGTTTCGGACGCGGCGATACCAAATATGTGTACTTTTTTTGGTTTTGTAAAAATATATGGATTTATTGGTTTAATATTTTATTTATTTATTTTTATTTATTTTGTGATTTTTTTTTAATAGTTTTAAAACTTTTTTTTTACTTTTTTTTTACATTTTTACTTAGTCCCTGTATGGGACATTAATTTTTATTTTTCTGATCACTGATCTCATGTAATGTAATAGACATGTATTACATTACATGAGATCTTCACTGACTGTTTCAGTCAGTCTCCTCTCTGGCTCAGCTTGCAGGCTGAGCCAGACAGGACACCATATATGGCAGAGCTGGAGGCGGTCATGTGACCTCCAGCTGCCATAGCAACCCCAGGCCCTGAAAGGAAACGGAGGTCTTCGGAGGTAAGACGACCCCCTCTCCTCCTGCTGTCTCCTATTTGCCGCGATCACTATAGATCGCAGCATATAGAAGACAGCAAAGGGTTAACATCACCGGGACCTGATCTAATCAGGGCCTGATGATGTTCCCTGTCAGAGCTAACGCTCTGCACCGGAATCGCAGTGCTTGCAGGACCCTGGGGGTCCTGAGCGCTGCGCGACCACCCACCGTTTTTAAACGTCGGCGCTGCACAGAGTCCAGGCAGCGCGGACGTTTATCTACAGTGGGCGGTCGGGAACCGGTTAAGTTTTACTTTGGCTGTGTTCACACATGTTGTGTTTTTCAGCTTCAGAAAACTGCATCAAAACACAATCTCTGGCAGGAAATCAGCTGCGTCAAAAACGTTTTGCTGCGTTTTTTGATGCATTTTTTGTGAGTTTTTTCAGCGATTTTTTTCACTGTCCTGTCTCTATTTATGCATGTACATAAAGTTCTGTTAAAAAAGAACCCCATTCTATTTCACCATCAAAAACGCTGCTGCAAATTTTGGTGCATTTTTTTAGCGTTTTATTCATCACTGTATAATGACGTGATTTTCCTCCAAAATATCAGTAATTAATGGGGGCACTCTCCTACACCTCTACTGAGGTCCGATATTAAGGCTATGTGCACACTATGCAGAAATGCTCAGGATTTTTTCCTGAGCGTTTCTGCATCTTTCTGGCAGGAAAAAAAGCATGCGGATTGTACATGTGGTTTCCTGCCAGGGACATGCGGAAATGAAGCGGTCTTCACTTTCATTTCCGCATGCGGGTTGACAAGTGCTTCCCAAGCGATTTTAGCATCACTTGGAAAGTGCTTGTCAACTTCACACTATATAAATCCATGCAACCGGCATGGATTTATATAGTGTGTGAATGTCAAAAAATAAAAAATAAATATATACTTTACACTCTGATGGCCCCCGGTGTCCTGCTTCATCGGTTCCGGATGCCGGCAGTGAAGACTTTAGGACCTTCCGACGTCAGCGTCACGTGACCCGTCACATGACTCTGACGTCAGCGAAGGTCCTTCATTCAACCGCGAAGTGCGCGGGAAGCCGGCAGGACGCAGCGCGGGCCGTCAGAAGGTGAGAATATATATATTTTTTATTTTATTCTTTTTTTTTTAATGGTACCTGGGTCTGGATGAGAGTCCTCTCCTCCACACCCGGATACCATCCGCACATTAGACCGCATGAAAAGCGCATCAACATATACAGTGATGCGGATTCCATGCGGTCTAATGCAAGTCAATGGCGGCAAAAGAGCAGCGTTTCCGCAAAATTAATTGACATGCTGCGGATTTTTGACCGCAGCATTTACGCTGCGGAAAAATCCGCATCATGGGCACAGCACATGCGTATTTCAATTGGGGAACATTGCTGCCCTTCTACCATGCGTTTTTCATGCGTTTCCGCGGTGTTTACGCAACTGCAAAAACGCCGCGGAAACGCATGAAAAACGCATCGTGTGAACTCAGCCTCACTATTAACATCAAACTTGACTATTAATAATTAATTTCCACTAATGTTATCTGGGCCTTATACTATATACCAACTGAGACAAAATCGTGTGCTAATAAAAGGTATTTATTACACAAAAGTCTACAGTTAATATATTACTAGGTATCACACTAACACAGTACACAAAACGGATTCACAATTCCCAATTATCTAATATATTTTCCACCCACGTTTGCTAATCACTCATGCAATATCGGCCCACCCAACTATACCAACTTTGCCTATATATACAGTCATATGAAAAAGTTTGGGCACCCCTATTAATCTTAAGCTAAATGTTTTATAAAAATTGGTGTTTTTGCAACAGCTATTTCAGTTTGATATATGTAATAACTGTTGGACACAGTAATGTTTCTGCCTTGAAATGAGGTTTATTGTACTAACAGAAAATGCGCAATCTGCATTCAAACAAAATTTGAAAGGTGCATAAGTATGGGCACCCTTATCATTTTCTTGTTTTAAATACTCCTACCTACTTTTTACTGACTTACTAAAGCACTTTTTTTGGTTTTGTAACCTCATGGAGCTTTGAACTTTATAGCCAGGTGTATGCAATCATGAGAAAAGCTACTTAAAGTGGCCACTTGCAAGTTGTTCTCCTGTTTGAATCTCCTCTGAAGAGTGGCATCATGTGCTCCTCAAAACAACTGTCAAATGATCTGAAAACAAAGATTATTCAACATAGTTGTTCAGGGGAAGCATACAAAAAGCTGTCTCAGAGATTTAACCTGTCAGTTTCCACTGTGAGGAACATAGTAAGGAAATGGAAGAACACAGGGACAGTTCTTGTTAAGGCCAGAAGTGGCAGGCCAAGAAAAACATCAGAAAGGCAGAGAAAAAGAATGGTGAGATCAGTCAAGGACAATCCTCAGACCACCTCCAGAGAGCTGCAGCATCAACTTGCTGCAGATGGTGTCACTGTGCATCGGTCAACTATACAAGGCACTTTGCACAAGGAGAAGCTGTATGGAAGAGTGATGCGAAAGAAGCCGTTTCTGCAAGCACGCCACAAACAGAGTTGGCTGAGGTATCCAAAAGCACATTTTGAGAAGCCAATTTCTTTTTGGAAGAAGGTCCTGTGGACTGATGAAATCAAGATTGAGTTATTTGGTCATACAAAAAGGCGTTATGCATGGTGGCAAAAAAACACAGCATTCCAAGAAAAACACTTGCTACCCACAGTAAAATTTGGTGGAGGTTCCATCATGCTTTGGGGCTGTGTGGTCAATGCTGGCACTGGGAATCTTGTTAAAGTTGAGGGACGCAAGGATTCCACTCAGTATCAGCAGATTCTTGACAATAGTGTTCAAGAATCAGTGATAAATATGAAGTTACAAAGTGGATGGATCTTTCAGCAAGACAATGATCCAAAACACCGCTCCAAATCTACTCAGGCATTCATGCAGAGGAACAACTGCAATGTTCTGGAATGGCCATCCCAGTCCCCAGACCTGAATATCATTGAACATCTGTGGGATCATTTGAAGAGGGCTGTCCATGCTCGGCGACCATCAAACTTTACTGAACTGGAATTGTTTTGTAAAGAGGAATGGTCAAAATTACCTTCATCCAGGATCCAGGAACTCATTAAAAGCTACAGGAAGCGACTAGAGGCTGTTATTTTTGCAAAAGGAGGATCTACTAACTATTAATGTCACTTTTCTGGTGAGGTGCCCATACTTATGCACCTGTCAAATTTTGTTTGAATGCAGATTGCACATTTTCTGTTAGTACAATAAACCTCATTTCAAGGCAGAAACATTACTGTATCCAACAGTTATTACATATATCAAACTGAAATAGCTGTTGCAAAAACACCAATTTTTATAGAACATTAAGCTTAAGATTAATAGGGGTGCCCAAACTTTTTCATATGACTGTATCTATCAATATCTAGGAGGGTTAGTACAGGGTATGTAGGGCTAGTAAGTAAAGAAGTTACAGGGAAAGAGAGATACTCAGCCATGTGTTGTTATGTCCATCTTCAAGAGTCTAAGGGGCCTTAGCACATGTGCATTCTGGGGTTTTAAGTCCAGCCAGTGTCCAGCTTCATGTCACAGGAAATGATGTATTATTCCCTGCCCACTGGCTAAGATCTTTGTTCATGTCCAACCATACTCGCAAAACCTGTTTTAGCACATGGCTGGACATTCTATTGAAACCTCCCCCAGCAGCAAACAGACTGAAACACATGGGGAGATGTGGGGCCAATATATACATGTATACTTATCTGCAAGCATGGCTAGCATGCAGATACGTATATACATGTACAACCTGGAACACTTCCCTTTACAACCACCCATTATTTCCCATGGGTGAAAAAACACTGACAAAAATGCTGAAAGTGACATGCTCTATTTTCCAAAAACCCAACCAAGGCACAAAATACGCAACAACAAAAAAGCATGATGTGTGAACAGACAATTCTGGTTTCTCATAGACTTTGCTGGTAGGTACTGCAAAACACAGCTGAAAATTTGCATAAAAATCTGCAGCAAAAAATGCTAAAAAAAACACAACATGTGTGAACATAGCTTTTAAGTGAAGTTTAACTTGAACTTATGTTGTCAAAATTACTCACAAAACGTCGCTTTCAAAAGCCACAAAAGACGACGGAGGGGTTTCCTCATTTCTTGTGAATTTCTTTCTGTAGAAACATACAAGTCAAGGTCTGTGTTAAGAGTCAAAGTGAAAAGAAAAATACTATTTTAAATGATAAAACCATCAAGGTAGAGGGAGTTGTACTTGCAAATGTGGAGTGAAGAAATGTTCATTGTTCTTATGGGTCTTAATTCACCAACAACTACTTGGATATTGCATTTTACCTAACCAGGTGGGTGTCAAAAAGGGCAGATAGACACCTACACCATCACAAGACCCTACAATTACCATGAAAGGCAGCACCCACCACTTCCTCACTGATACCTCAGATGCCTCTCCTAGATAAGAGCAGTCTATGCGGTATGCAATGTATCGTCCTTCAGGGAGCGCTTCTTCCCAGACCATTTCAACGTCTCCAGCATATCCAACTCCTTTTGAGTACCAGCCTACTGCTCCAATCATGCATTCCCCGTCACCTCTTTTGCCATACTTACGGATGCAAAGTCTGCTTCCAATATCACAGGCTGGAGTGACTTGTAAGTTTCGTAATAGTGAGATCACAGATGTCTATGCAAGCACCGTGTAACGCATGTTACACAAGTCTTGAATGGTGGCTCAAAAAAAGATGAAGAAGCATCGACTTCAATATCATCATAAGAAGCGTCGACACAAGTTTGCAAAAAGGTATGAAAAGTGAACTGTAGAAGATAGGAAACGGGTGGTTTGGAGCTATGGGACAAAAGTCAATAGACTAGGCTATGATGGGTGAAAATGGGTCTGGAAGAAACAAAGGAAAATGGGGCTAAAGGATGGAGAAATTGAAGGAACTGTCAAGTTCGGTGAAGGAAGCCTGATGATATGGGGTTGTTTCACAGCTAAAGGCGTTGGATACTTTACCAGAATCGATGGTGGTCTCAATGCTGAGCTATATGTGAGTATCCTACAAGACTAATTACTTTGTACACTCGAGTACCATCGGTATGAAAAGGACAACATAGTGTTCCAGTAGGACAACGAACCAAAGCATATGTTGAGATTGGCAAATAAATGGTTCAATGACAATGAAGTCGAAGTGCTGGATTGGCCCCCACAGACCTCAGACCTTAATCCAATTTAACACTTGTGGGTAGAATGGAATAAAAAACTATATACATATCCAAGCGAGTCGAAGAGCATGCACCAACTGGGAACATGTAAAAGAGACCCGGAATTAGATGTCGGTCAAGACATGTTTGAATCTGATCGAGAGCATGCCCAGAAGGATTCAGGCAGTGTTGAAAGCCAAAGGTGGATTTACAAAATACTAATAAAATAATAAAAAATTGTATTTAGATTTTTAGGAGCAAAACAGTAACAGTGCAGTGACATGACAAGAATCTGCATAATTAATCATATGCCAAATAGTTGCAACTCAAGTTTATATATGAGATAGACAAGATGATTGTCTATAAAATGAGGGTAGTCTCACAATAAAATAAGTAGTGGATGGTGAGATATGGAGCCTGAAAGTCAAAAGTTCAAAAGATTGATACTCTTTTGCTCTTCACTGTATTCATGTGCAGTTGGTGGTTCTGGCGATGTATTCAATTAATAATGATGGTCCCAGTGCTATATTCAATTACCAATTATGGTTTTAATAATGAATTAGTGTATTAATGGTTGTTTTGGTGCTGTATCTAAGTACTGATGAGGATGCTGGTGCCATTCATGTACTGATGGAATGTTCTGGTGATGTATTCATTTAATGATCATGGATCTGGTGCGGTCTTCCCTCATTAAAAAAAAATTAAACAATTAAAAAAAATTTGGTATGTCCACATCCTTAAAAGTCTGATCTATCAAAATATAAAAAGAACTAACATATGCAGTAAAGAGAAAAAAAAATAGAAGAACTACTTTTTTTTGTCACCACACCTCTTACAGCAAAAAGCCATCCAAATGTATGCACCCTGAATTGATAGCAAAAAATATTTCAACTTACTATGCAAAAAACAGCCCTCACATAGCTTCATAGATATATTTTTATTGTTCTAACAGGTCCTTAAAAGAGCATCACAAGCTAAATGTTGTTTTTTTTAACAAAAATAAGAATCTCTGAAAGTTTGGGATTACTGTAATCACAAAGACCTAAAGAATCATGTTCACACGTCACTTTTACCACATAATGAATATCTTAAAAGCAAAACCTAAAAAACAATGATGGGATTGTGTTTATTCACTGCAGGTATACCATGAACTGCTGGGAGGGGTGCCACTTGAATTTTCGCCTTGGGCACCAAAAAAAAAAGCTAGAATCAGGCCTGTCCCCACAGACGTTAGGAAGCTAACCGATTCAAGCCAAAATCACCGGGTTTAGCCAACTTCTATCTCATGAGTCTGAGGGCATTTAGAATTAAATAACTTTTTGATCGCTGGGCATCAAAACAGCTCAGACCCCAAGTGATAAAGTCACAATATGATGCTGTTTTTCAGTTACAGTATGGTGGTTCTAAAATCATGTTATAAAAGTATAATTTAGTAACTATATGGCAGTATTAGTTACGGTATTAACCACACATGGTATAGAGAGATTCAGTAATGCTATGGTGGTATGTGGTGGTACTGTTCAATCACTATAGCTGAGGATTTCTGTCCTTTAACCCTTTCACGACCTTGGGATTTTCCGTTTTTCGCTCCCCTTTTTCCCAGAGGCATAACTTTTTTATTTTTTAATATGTCCCTGTGATGGTTTATTTTTTCTGGGACGAATTGTAATTTTGAACGACATCATTGGTTTTACAATGTCGTGTACTGGAGAAAAAGGAAAAAATTCAAAAGTGCGTCAAAATTGCAAAAAAAAGTATAATTCTACACTTGTCTCTTGGTTGTTTTTTTTTTTTACCATGTTCACTAAATGCTAAAACTGACCTGCAATTATGATTCTCCAGGTCATTATGAGTTTGTAGATACCAAACATGAATAGGTTATTTTTTTTAAAGTGGTGAAATAAATTCTAAAGTTTGTAAAAAAAATTATAATGGCGCCATATTCCGAGACCCGTAGCGTCTCCCTTTTTCAGGATCTGGGGCTGGGTGAGGGCTTATTTTTCGCACGCTGAGCTGAAGGTTTTATTGATAATATTTTTAGGTAGATATAATGTTTTAATCGCTTGTGATTGCGTTTTATTGCGATGTTGCAGCGACCAAAAAAACTTAATTCTGGTGTTTTGATTTTTTTTCTCGTTACACAGTTTACCATTTGGATTAATTCTTTTTATATCTTGATAGATCGGGCGATTCAGAATGCAGCAATATATGTATATTTTAGTTTTATTATTCATTTATTTTGAATGGGGCAAAAGGGGGGTGATTTGAACGTTTATATTTTTAAAAAAAACAACATTTTTTTTTTTTACTTTTTTCTGGCCTTAATAGTTTCCTTAGAAGACTTGAAGGTGCTTTCATCCGATCACTTGTGCTACACATGGTTAAAATGATCATCTGCTATGAGCGATGGCCAACGGGTAACGCTCATGGCAAATCGTCACATGATCATGCTAAAAAACAGATTGCAGTAAAAAAGAAAACAATTTAAGACATTCCCGTCCTTATTTGAATGAACTAATTTTGCATTGTATCTTTTCATTTTTTATCACCCCTAACAAATCCAAAAACAGGTATAACTACCAGACATGTGAACATAGCCTTACAATACAATGTAACGAATGATAGTCGTATTTAGTGCTTACGTTGGCTGCACCTCCTCCTCACTGTCGTCCTCAATAATTGGACGCTTTCTGCCTCTTATTCTGGACGTCCTTCCTAAAATATATAACAAAACTGATTATGATTCTCATTCACCTCCAGATTTACACATCATCAGAGAAGCAGTCTCCACCTCTCACCATGGAAGAAGCAGAACCTATTACACACTGTAGGGATAAAATTATTGGGACACATACACATTACTCCTGGAGGAAATTTTATGACATTGCTTTTTAAATCCAGGGTCATTAACATGGAGTTGATCTCCCTTTGCAGCTAATAAAGCTTCCACTCTAAAAAAAAAAATTGGGGGATATTTCTGTGCAATTTGTTGTCCATTCTTCCAGAAGAGCAGTTATCAGGTCAGACACTGATGTTGGACAAGGGGACCTGGCTTGTAATCTCTGGTTAATCCAAAAGGTATCTATCTGATGGAGTTGAGGTTAGGTCTCTTGAAGGGTCAGTCATGTTCTTCCACACCAAACTCACCCAGCCATGTCTTATTTGAACTTTCATGAACTGACTTGTGACAACATATGACAGCAAGATGCTGAATTCAGGGAGCTCTTTAGAACGAGCCATTTTATCACAACTGTTCGCACAGGCAGACTACATGCTTAGATGCTGGATTTTATACCCATGGCAATGAACCAAAAGAGAAAACCTTAATTCAATGATTAAGAGGTGACTTTTCATACTTGTTCACACAGTGTGTAAAGCTTCCTTCACATGTACATGTTTTCAGCACGTGTGGCATTCGCTTTCACATGCACTGAAGACACGTATGCACACATACCTATCATAATCTATGGAGATCTTTGCATGAGACCCGTCCGCATGGATTACAAGGGCCAATACACATTTCTGGCTCCGTGTGAAACATCCTTGTGACAACCGTGTGCTGTACATGTTTAACACTGCAAAGTATAGGAGAAGCTTTGGAATTGATATTTAAGTCATGGTGGAAAAAAAATGAATTGCACACGGATAGAACACTGATGGCACACGGATGACACACTGATCCAAAATACTTATGACACCGGTACCATTTTTCCAGTACCGGTATTATATGGACATGTGAAGGGTGGTTTAGTCAAAGGAATCTGTTAAACATGTCGTCGGTCGGGTAACAAACCCTGAGCTGGAGGTTTTCAGGAGGCAGACACAGAGCTTTTCCCCAGGATATTGTAACTTACTTTTTCCTCTCCTTGTAACAAGAACCATAACCTTTCTAATATTTCGACATAGCCGCAAGAGGGCTTGTTTTTTGCAGAACACCACTTATTCTATGAAATAAGTGGAAACGGTGAGGAAAAAAACTGTAATTCCACATTTTCTTTTTCAAGGTTTTGTACTAGCGCCGCTTACTTTGTGGTAATCAGGTGGTGATCTGTTACCTTTGCTCTATGGGTCAGTATGGTTACGGGATCCCAAATCTATATATTTCTATTCATGATTTACTAATTAAAAAAAAAATAAAAACATTTACAAAAACAATTTGGCTTTTGTCACCATATTCTGAGAGCCATATATATATTTTTTTAAAGTGGTCATCCGGCAGTCAAGGTAACCCTTCGTCAATGTGCATTCATACTGCACGGTGGCCCCATGTTCATTAGAACTGATGGCCATTATGTTAAAGTCTGTTACATGTCACCATCACACTTGACAGCGGTATTAACCCCATAACGCCCAATGACGGACACTGCACGGCATGAGCAGGTGTAAGTTAATGCTCCTTGCCGTGCAGTGTCCGTTATGGCTTTAAACTGTCACAGCGTGTAAACACGCAGTGACAGATAAGTGCGGACAGCTATCTGTGACAGCTGAGCAGCACAAGATGGGGTGCAGGGAGCCATATGGTCGGTCCGCACACCTAGATCGCTGCGATCGGTCAGTCAATCTGACTGACCGATCTCAGCATGATCGTGCAGAAGATGCTGAAATATCAGCGTCTCCAGCCCGATCAGTGCCGGAGTTCAGCACCACCAGTGGCTGAGCTCCGGCACTAAACAGCTAGTAGCCGTGTCAGCACCATCCCTGGCTGTTAAATCCGCTGACAGATCGGTGGCCCTGCGATGTCGTGGGGCCCAATCATTGCCATGGTGACCAGGGGTCGTCATGACGACCCCCGGGTCACCAAGCTACGGAAAGCTGCTGAAACCATGCTCACAGCATGGGCTCAGGAGCTTTCACTAAAGGTATAATGAATGCACTGCAATCTAGTACATTGCAATACATTATATCTGTGATCAAAGAGAAACAAGTGAAGGTCCCATAAAGGGACTAAGTAAAAAGTAAAAAATAAATGGCAAAAAATGTGTAAAAATATGTAAAAAAAATTAAATAAATAATAATAATTTTAAAAAAATATTCACTAATAAATACACATTTTTATGTAAAAAATAAATAAAATAAAAAAAAGTACACATATTTGGTATTGCCGAGTCTGGAACAACCCGACCTATAAAAGTGTCACACTAGTTAACCCCTTCAGTGAACGCCGCACAAAAAAAACTTAAAAAAACGAGGCTAACGATGCTTTATCATCATGCCACTGGGAAAAAAAGGGGAATGAAACACGATAAAAAAAACAAATATATATAAAATTAGTACCGCTGAAAACGTCATCTTGTCCCACAAGAAACAAGCCGCCATACAGCCCCATCAGTGGAAAGATAAAAAAATTATAGCTCTCAGAATAAAGCGATGCAAAATATATATATATTTTTTGTATAAAAACGCTATTAATGTGGTACCGCTGTAAACGTACAGAGCTGAAGAATAACTCTGCCTTATCAATTTTACCACACGCGGAACGGCATAAAAAAAAAAAAAAAAAACACAATTCCTGAATTGCCAGTTTTTGTTTATTTTCCCTCCCCAAATTTAGAATAGAAAGCAATCAAAAAATGACATGTGACCAAAAATGGTACCAATAAAAACGTCAAATCGTCCCGCAAAAAACAAGCCCTTACATGACTGTCCCAGAGGACGATTCCCTAAAACAAGGCAGATGGCAACACTGGACGCTGTCTGGCCTGTGAGTCGGTATTGTCCGTCTTTTTAGGTGTGCATAAATGCGCGATCGGCCGCAGTTTTGGACACCTCTGAAAAGTAGGACGACGCTGAACAGAGGTAAGATGGAGCCCAGAAGAGTAACTCTGCTGCCTCATTATAATGAATGGATCCACTGGGGGGTGTCACCTGAATCACGTCACCCAGAGATTTCAATGGAAACTTCAAAATAAGTGCTCAGCATAGAGCACCGGATAAATATGATCCAAAATGTTATGTAAAATGTTCCCAATAAAAGCTTCAAATCTATCCATAAAACAAACAAAATACTCAGATTCATAGAATCATACAATTGTAGAGTTGGAAGGGACCTCCTGGGTCATCTGGTCCAACCCCCAGCTCAAAGCAGGATTCACTAAATCATCTCAGACAGATGTCTGTCCAGCCTCTGCTTGAAGACGTCCATTGAAGGAGAACTCACCACCTCTCGTGGCAGCCTGTTCCACTCGTTGATCATCCTAACTGTCAAAAAGTTTTTTCTAATATCTAATCTGTGTCTCCTCCCATTCAGTTTCATCCCATTGCTTCTTGTGCAAATGAGAATAAAGATGATCCTTCTACAATGTGACAGCCCTTGACATATTTGTAGACAGCTATTAAGTCTCCTCTCAGTCTTCTTTTTTGCAAGCTAAACATTCCCAAATCCTGCAACCGTTCCTCATAGGACATGGTTGCAGACCGGTCACCATTCTAGTCGCTCTTCTCTGAACTTGCTCCAGTTTGTCGATGTCTTTTTTAAAATGTGGTGCCCAAAACTGGACACAGTATACCAGATGAGGTCTGAACAAGGAGGAGTAAAGTCCGATAATGACTTCACATGATCTAGATTGTATGCCTCTGTTAAAACATCCCAGAATTGTATTTGTCTTTTTTAGCTGCTGCATCACACTGTTGACTCATGTTCAGTCTATGATCTATTAGTATAACTAAGTATTTTTCACATGTACTGTTGCTTAGCTCTATTCCTCCCATTTTGTACATGCTTTTTTCATTTTTATTGCCCAGATGTAGTACTTTGAATTTTTCCCTGTTAAAAAACATTCTGTTACTTGCTGCCCACTGCTCCAGTTTATTTAGGTCTTTTTGAATCCTGTCTCTCTCTTCTCTAGTGTTAGCTATCCCTCCTAGCTTTGTGTCATCAGCAAATTTAATCAGTTTACCCTCAATTCCTTCATCTAAATCATTGATAAAGATGTTGAACAATACAGGTCCCAGGACAGAGCCCCGTGGTACCCCACTTCAGACATTCATCCAGCTGGATGTGAAGCCATTTACGACCACCCGTTGAGTCCGATCACTAAGCCAGTTATGAATCCACCTAACAGTTGCCTTGTCCTTTCAATACTTGGTCATTTTTTCAATAAGGATGGTGTGAGATACTTTGTCAAATACTTTGCTGAAGTCAAGATATACTATATCTACGGCATTTCTGTTAGGCGTCAGGTGTTTGCTAGATTTGAAATAGGTTCAGAACCATCAGTGGATTCTGTAGTCTCCCATTCCAGTCCAGCCAGGGATGATGCTGCTCAACATCATCATCAGTCCCAACGCCTAGCTGGTGCACGAGATGTACAGGTTGTCTCTTGGGTCTTTGTTCCTAGCAACATGAAGGATAGGTTGCGGAGGGAAACAGGGCTGCTAAAGCTTAAGTCCAGGATTCTCTGCACTGAGCATGCCTGTGACATGGTGGACCGTGATTGGTGGTTTGGGAGTCAGCTGATCCGGTGACCTGGCGCCGCCTGATTGGTTGCGGGTGACGTCACCAATAGTGCGACGGTGGGCAGGGCTTAATCTTTAAATAGCCCGCCCACAAACATGGCGGCGCGCTCTGATCATTGAGCTGTGATGGTGTTGTGTGGACGCTTGGTCTTTTGGGCTCCAGGTGTGCTTTAGTTTCTGGCAGGCAGGTTTAGTGGAAATAGGCAGGCTTAGATGAAATAGGCAGGTAGCTTCATCTGACAGTCTGGCTCCGACAAAGGGGTCGCCATACACCCCGAGCAGTCTGCAGACACCCTATTCCCAGCACCGCCTGTAAGCCACGTGGAGAGATACTCCTCAGTGCGGTAGCACGCCGGCTGGGAGCACATATTCGCCGACGTGAGTCACACACGCATCCTAGCGTCTGCTGTGTAGTCCCTGTGCAGTTAACAGGGCTACAGATATATTATTTATCGCACATCTCTCGTGCTGTTAACGGAGATAGTGCGAATCCCTATTCCCGTTCCGGTGTGCAGTAACACGGAAGGGATTGTTATTTAAGTTGGTTGTTTTACCTTCTCACCCGGAAGGTGTTTGGCCGCAGTCCACCAGGCTGCATCGCGGACCCTGTGTAAGGTTGCTTTCCATTATTGAATAAAAGTTGTTTGCAACCGTCCCCTTAACAATTTCCCTGATCCACCCAGTCAGTGATTCTGTCATAGAAGGAAATTAAGTTAGTCTGACTTGATTTGTTAGTTACAAACCCATGCTGACTCTGGTTAATCACTTCATTCTTATCCAGGTACTTACATACATGTTGTTTAATAATTTGTTCAAAGATCTTTCCTGGTATAGCAGTCAGACTCACCGGCCTATAGTTCCCTGGGTCCACTTTCTTCCCCTTTTTGAAGATAGGAACAACATTTGCTCTTCTCCAGTCTTCTGGGATTTCTCCTGTTCTCCAAGAATTTTCAAAGATTATGGAGAGTTGTTCTAAAATTTCTTCTACGATCTCCTTCAGTACTCTGGGGTTTAATTCATCTGGACCTGGAGACTTGAACTCATTTATGTTAGCTAAATATTCCCTCACAATCTTTCTGTTTACAGATAACCTGGATTCTTCAATTCCTTTAATAGGACAGTGAAGATCAGTTGATGTTCCATTTTCTTTCTGAGAGAAAACAGATGCAAAATAGGAATTAAAAAGTTCGGCCTTCTCAACATCCTTTCTTACCATTTCACCATTTTCATCCTGTAAAAATCCTATAGCATCATTGACTTTTCTTTTACTTTTGACATACCCTCAAAATCCTTTTTTATTGCTTTTGACATCTCTTGCAAGCCTTAATTCATTGTCAGCTTTAGCTGACCTGATACGTGCCCTGCAGGATCTGCAGACTGCATTATAATCTTCTTTAGATATGACTCCTTCTTTGCATTTGATAAACATTTCTTTCTTTCTTTTTAGCATGTGTTTAAGTTCTGTGTTCATCCATCCTGGTTTCCTTAAATGCTTCCCATTCTTCCTACTTTTCGGGATTGTTAACGATTGTGCTTTGAGAATCTCATTTTTAAAAATTTCCCATCCTTCCTGGACATTTTTGTCCTTAAGGACATCCAGCCATTGGATCCCTCCTATTCTCTTTCTGAGTCTCTTAAAATCTGCCTATTTAAAATCTAACCTTGAAGTTTGAGTCTTCACATGTCTTCCTCCTCTAGTTATCCAAAATTCTATAATAGCATGATCGCTGCTTCCTAGGGTCCCAGCCACTTTTATCTCCTCAACCATTTCCTCCCTGTTTATAAGGATTAGATCCAAAGTAGCAGATCCCCTTGTTTTCTCCCCTACCTTTTGGAAGATAAAGTTGTCAGCAAGAGAGGATAAGAATTTGCTTGACCTGTTAGTTTTACTTGAGAGAGATTCCCAACAAATGTATGGATAGTTGAAATCTCCCATGACCACTACGTCATATTTTTTGGAGAACTTGGTCATTTGATACATAAAGAGTTCATCCATATCTTCAGCTTGCCCAGGTGGCCTGTAGTAAATGCCTACAATGGTGTCCTTTCCGTTGTTCTCTCCTTGTATTCTTACCCAAACACTTTCCACAGAACTCCCAGTCTCTGCTTCAATCTCTCTGCAGATATACGCTTTTCTAACATACAATGCGACACCTCCTCCTCGTTTATCAAGTCTGCTTCTTGCAAATAAGTTGTATCCTTTTAGCCTTGTATTCCAATCATGTGTATCGTCCCACCAAGTTTCAGTGATTCCAATGACATCATATTTCTTTTCCTGCGTTAGTAGTTCCAATTCTCCTTGTTTGTTGCCCATGCTTTGTGCATTTGTATAAAAACATTTTAGTTTGTGATTGGTTTCTCTTCCTCCCATATTTTTATTACTTAGATTTTTTTGTCTTTGTTCTTCCTTTCCGCTTCCAATAGCAGAGATCTCAATAGTATTTGTCAGCTGTATGGCTTTTTCTGGCCTTTTGCTTCCCTTCCCACATTGATCTAGTTTAAAGCTCTCCTGATGAGTGTAGCAAGGCGACTTCCAAATACATGTTTTCCAGTCTTCGTAAGGGGCACCCCATCTCTAGCAAGTAGTCCATCATATAGATAATTCATTCCGTGATCCAGAAATCCAAATCCTTGTTGACAGCACCATCGACGTAGCCAGTTGTTCACCTGTAGAATCTTATTCCACCTCATTGTTCCATGGCCATCCACTGGGAGGATGGATGAGAAGACCACCTGCGCTCCCAATTCTTTCACTTTCTTGCCTAAGTCTTCAAAGTCACTGCAGATGGTTTCCAGGTCCTTTCTTGCAGGGTCATTTGTCCCCACATGTATTAGCAGGAATGGGTAGTGATCTGTAGGTCTGAAAAGTCTTGATATCCTGTCAGACACATCTTTAATTTTTGCTCCTGGAAGACAGCACATTTCTCTTGAGGTTATGTCTGGTCTGCAGATAGCGGCCTCTGTTCCTCTCAACAGGGAATCCCCCATGACCACCACTCTCCGTTTTTCCTTCACAACATTTTCTTTCTCTATCCCGGAGGATTCTGAGGGCTTACAAGGTTATTCATTGTGGGCAAAGTCTTATCTTGCTGTATTTCTTCATGGTTCTCCTGTGTGAGAGCCTGGTACTGGTTCCTGAGCAGTATGGGTGCTGACTGCCTCTCGATACTCCTGCTTCTCTGGGTCACATGCTTCCATTCCTCTGTTTCATCAGGTGCAGTTCGAATTTCTTCTCTTCCTGTATCATGAAGGGATAATTATCCTCTGTCTAAGAACTCTTCACCTTCCTTAATGATTTTCAAGGTAGTTAACCTCTCTTCTAGATTTCGCAACTTTTCCTCCAACAGGGACACAAGCTTGCATTTCTGGCATGTGAAGTTTGGCTTTTCCCTGGCAAGTATGTGAACATGTATCAGGATATGCAGCTCACCAAATGGCTCCTGGACTCTTCCATGTTCTTATTGTTAATGTGTTATGAAAACAGTGAAATACGCTCCAAAATTCGGTTTACCGATGTCCTCCTTTCAGCTCCAACGGCCAAAATCCAGTGTTCTTTGAGCTCGCGGAGACTCTTCACTTATCCCAAAATGCAGTGGGAATATGCAAATTATCTGCTCAGGACTCCTCCCCTGGTTTCATCTGTCAATGTAAATATAGGGTGCTTCCACGTTACTGGTAGCACAAGGGCACTGGAAAAGTGAAATAACTCCTCGCCCCCAAAAGAAATATAGCAAATTCTGTGCTCCGAAATTTTAATGCTACCCCCCACCCCCGTCCTCCAGAGCTCCAGTGTGTGCCTACATCAGATTTACCATCCACATGTTTGGCAGGGGTATAACTTACAAAATGGGGTCACTTGAGGGGGGGTATTCTGCTCTTTCAGCATTTAGGGTCTCTGTATATGGAGTCCGCAAACTATTCTAGGAAAACCTATACTCCAGCAGTCAAATAGCGCTCCGTCCTTCCCGAGTGTCGCCGTGTGGCTAAGCAGTACTGTACAGTCACATATGAGGTATTTCCACATTCAGCAGAAATTGTGGGCCACATTTTAGGGGCCAGTTGTATCCATTAACCCCATTTAAAATGTAAAATCTGGGGCTAAACAAAATATTTGAGATAAAAATGTAATTATTTTTTCTTCACTGCCCAATGGTATAAAATTCTGTGACACACCCATGGTGTTAATATGATCATTGCACCCCTAGATGAGTTCACTGAGAGGTGTACTTTGTAAAATGGGGTCCTCAGGCTGTTATGGCACCTCAGGGGATCTCCCAGTGTATGATGGCACCCGATGCAGATCACGTAGGAGAGGGAGCCCTCTCCCTCCTCAAGCCTTCTAAATGCTGTTATTTCTATTGATAATGACATTTAAGGGGTTAAAAAGCTGGGAATGGTGAGGGCAATGCTCCTGACAGTGACAGCCGAGGCTTTGCTATCACTTAAGCCAAGCTCCCGACGATGATGGTGAGGGCACAGCCCCTGGGCCCGGCACAATCGTCATGATGTTACTGTATGTCAGTGGTTGGGAATCCCTTCCCGATCAGGACGTATAGGTATGTCAAAGGTCATGAAGGGGTTATGTAGCACCCTGAGGGTTCAGCTGCTACAGGAGTATTGCACCTCAAGCCAGAGGTGTGATATTCCACTCCCGGGCAAGGATGGAGAGTGGAACTGAGCTCAGATAGACTGCATGCACTACATACATCCCATTTCCGGGGAGCAGGCCGACGGCACTCCCACTTAGAAATGTGCAGGTGCGACCGAGCCTGTTCCTGGCTGGAGTGGGAGGGGGGAGGAACATCCCATGTAGTGTAGGGGCAGATAGGGGGAGCAGTCTGGGTAGTGTTAGGAGCTCATTGGGTGCTGGTCACCTGAGCTCACACATAGAGGGCTATATAAGGAGGGCACCAACTAGAATCAGGGTCAGTTGCAGAGAACAAGCCAGAGAGACAACAAGCAGAGAAGGAGCAGCTGAAGGACAGAGTGGCCCTGGAGAGAGAGAGAGAGGAGCAGTGAAGAAAGACCCAGAGGGGGACAAAGAAGGGACCCAAGAACCCAAATAAGAACACCGGGTGAGGAGTCAGCACCAGGGTACCGGAACCCAAGCTGGTGGGGGCAAAAACATCCCTAGCCAGAGACCGGAGGCCGTGGGCAGTGTCTGCCACGGCCACCCACTACATCCACCCTGAAGGCACACCACATGGAGGGTCAGGGAACCTAAGGCCAAAGGTTGCCCAACAGAAGGCCCGAGGGAGCTGGACCTAGGTGGATCACTAGTGGGGACGGCGGAAGAAAGGACAGAGGGAGAGCTCAGGGCCACGCTCCGGACTTGTTTGGGGGTTGGCTGGATCCAGGACCTGGTGGACGCAGCACGGCTCGGGTGGTCACTTGGAGCTAGAGTGACCCGGAACATCAGCAGTGAGTAAAAACCCTTAACTGCATAACCCGACTCTGTCTTCATTGCCGTCTGCACTGCATCACCACAACCCCCATCCTCTGCACCTGTCCCCCCTGAGGCTATACCCCTCCCGTTGGGGGTTATTCTACCAAGCTGCACCAACACCATCAGCCTCAGCGGACCCTGCTGCAGCGGCGGCCACAGTGACCGCATCACAACGGGTGGCGTAGTCGACACAACGAACTTAATAACATCTGTAGGACTGCCACATAACACTGAGCTTGACGCCCTGGGCACGGGCCGGGTCACAGCCACTCGGAAGACTACAACTCCCATCTGATCCGGTGCCGGGTATTCCCCTCAAAAAGGAATATGTCCCAGGGGGCGCGTCAACTTTGGCGTAGTCGGCAGGATTACGTGCCCGTAACACCCGGGTACTGCGTGCCTGAAGAAAAGTGCAAGTTTACCTCAGAAAGAAGTCTCCCGCCGGTTCCGGAGGGTCCACGTCATCGGACTCCATCACCAGTCGTTTCCCGCCGATTGTCCGCCATTTCCAACTTGTTCCCGCCATCTGCAGAGTTTCCCGCCACTGGGCGACGCTTCCCGCCAAAACCGCAGATTTCCCGCCTTGGAAGAGCAGCGGACGCCATTATGGGCGTGCCAAAGGAGGGCAAGAGGCCGCCTCCCATCGTGGGCAAGGACAGAAAATGGCGCCAAAAGTGGAAACCGCCCCCACCAACAGAGACTGTGATGCTGGAGGTGTCTGTCAGCGTGAAAGAACTACCCCTGGAGCTGACAGTCACCGAGTTGCCCCGGGACCGCCCTCGAAGTGGGAGGAGACGAAAGAAAAGAGAAAAGATGGGTGTCGCCTGGAGCAGTCTAGAACGAGCGCACCCGGAGACAAGGTGTCTAGAGCGAGAGCACCCGGAGTCGAGAAGAGGAAGAGTTGACCCGGGAATGGAGTGGCGGCAGAGCAGCACCGGCCCGATGGCCAGGAGCCTGCAAAAGGAAGAAGGAGGAGAGCAGAGCAGCACCGGCCCGCTGGCCAGGAGCCTGCCAGAAGAAGAACAGTGCAGCACCGACCCGATGGTCAGGAGCCTGTTAGAGTCCACCACCCCGCTAGGCTTAGCGGAGGTTCTGGCGCAGCTCCCCCGAGACCGGGAGTGCGCACAAAATGCCCTGGAGGGCCTCGCAAGGAGGATGGCCCGGGTGCAGCGTGAGATCTTGGCGGAGTGGAGCCGGGAGATGGCCCAGAAAACTAAGACCCGTCCGCAGAGCACGCTGCCCTGGAAGAAGAAGCAGACCACCTCCGAGGATGGCGCGGGAGGACCCAAGGCCGGAGACGGCGCAGAGAAGGGAGCCGGACGCAAGGAGGCAGGTAAAGGGGACGCCTATACCCCATACCGGGAAACCGCCAACCTGCCCCGGCTCCCCGTCGCAGAGCCCGAAAGTCCCCCTGCCGTACCTGAAACCGCCAAGACACCGCCACCGACTAGGCCCCGACCGGAAGCCGCCGTCGCGACCCCTGTGACGTCACGCGTCGTGACCCGGAGCGTGACGAAGCAGGAAGAGCCTCCGGCCTGGTCGCAAGGCCTAGCGTTTCAGGGCGCCGCGTCACCAACAGCGCCATCTACCTCTGCGGAGTCCCCGGCCTGGTCGCAAGGCCAGGTAGCTCAGGGCGCCGCCGTATTAACGGTGCCCATAACCTTCCAGATGCCCCCGGCCTGGCCGCAAGGCCTGGGTAACCTGGGCGCCCCCACCATCGCGCCCGCACCCGTAACACCAAGGGTGCCACATCTGGGAGAGGACCCTTTCAGCCAGCTAACGTGGCCGGACGGGCGGCCTTTCATCTGGCCCGAAGAGTTTTTGGAGCTGGAGCGGCAGAAGCAACTAGGTCCCCTGTGTGAGCCCCTGATCCCGGCTCCAAAGCCCGTGACTCGGGTCTCGCCTCCTCTTGAAGAGGCTCAATTCGCGTGGGACCCCACGGGAGAAGATTTAATGGGGTTTACCGAAAAGAGCCGGGCGGCCGCAGAAGAACGCAGTGAGAGCTGTCGTCAGCAGCTTGCGCAATTCGCCAAGGAGAGGGAGGAGAGGCGGGCCAGAGAGCAATGGGCCCAGACCCGCAGCGCGGAGCAGAAGAGCCGGACCAGAAGGGACCCTCGTGCAGCAGATCGTCCCGGTACCATCGGGACGGTAATAAAGTTCAACCCGCAGCATGGGTGGGGCTTTATAAAGGACCGGAACACCATGGGTGACGTCTTCGTTACCCGACGGGACGTCGAGTCCCACCTGCCAGAGGGTCACAAAGGCCGTGACCTCTACGTCGGTGACGAGGTAACGTTCACCCGGCACAAGTGTGCCAAGGGACCTTACGCCCTCCACGTGCATCGCCTGACAGAGGAGGAGTTGCGGTGTAGGGAGGAGGAGCCAGAAGACCCGGACGGGTTCAAGGCTAGAAGGTACTACGATTGAGAACAGTAGTAAAGAAAAACTGTATATAGTTACCCGTCGGGGTACCCAAGCAACCGTGACTACTGAGAAGTTTAGTCCCCGTTGGGACCAGTGAACAGTTTAACCCGTGTGTCCCTTACCCAAACCAGGCTGAGGACTGTGAGCAGCCACCCCTATTTCCCTTTACCTGGCCGAGGACTGAGAGCGGCCACCCTCATCCCTGTAAATAGTTGCGCTTCCTAAGGCGCCCCCTACTGGTTTTATGAGAAACTGTTTTTCAAAAGACTGTCGCACTTAACCTGGTCACGAGTTGCACGGTGACCGGAGGAGAAGAAAGAAAGAGACGACGAGAATGTTATATATATATATATATTTATATAGTGTTTTATATGTTTCTGTTTTAAAAAAAAAAAAATTGTATGTTTATGTGGTTTTTGTCTTGCAGCCCGAGGACGTGCTGTGATTTACCAGGGGGGAATGTAGCACCCTGAGGGTTCAGCTGCTACAGGAGTATTGCACCTCAAGCCAGAGGTGTGATATTCCACTCCCGGGCAAGGATGGAGAGTGGAACTGAGCTCAGATAGACTGCATGCACTACATACATCCCATTTCCGGGGAGCAGGCCGACGGCACTCCCACTTAGAAATGTGCAGGTGCGACCGAGCCTGTTCCTGGCTGGAGTGGGAGGGGGGAGGAACATCCCATGTAGTGTAGGGGCAGATAGGGGGAGCAGTCTGGGTAGTGTTAGGAGCTCATTGGGTGCTGGTCACCTGAGCTCACACATAGAGGGCTATATAAGGAGGGCACCAACTAGAATCAGGGTCAGTTGCAGAGAACAAGCCAGAGAGACAACAAGCAGAGAAGGAGCAGCTGAAGGACAGAGTGGCCCTGGAGAGAGAGAGAGAGGAGCAGTGAAGAAAGACCCAGAGGGGGACAAAGAAGGGACCCAAGAACCCAAATAAGAACACCGGGTGAGGAGTCAGCACCAGGGTACCGGAACCCAAGCTGGTGGGGGCAAAAACATCCCTAGCCAGAGACCGGAGGCCGTGGGCAGTGTCTGCCACGGCCACCCACTACATCCACCCTGAAGGCACACCACATGGAGGGTCAGGGAACCTAAGGCCAAAGGTTGCCCAACAGAAGGCCCGAGGGAGCTGGACCTAGGTGGATCACTAGTGGGGACGGCGGAAGAAAGGACAGAGGGAGAGCTCAGGGCCACGCTCCGGACTTGTTTGGGGGTTGGCTGGATCCAGGACCTGGTGGACGCAGCACGGCTCGGGTGGTCACTTGGAGCTAGAGTGACCCGGAACATCAGCAGTGAGTAAAAACCCTTAACTGCATAACCCGACTCTGTCTTCATTGCCGTCTGCACTGCATCACCACAACCCCCATCCTCTGCACCTGTCCCCCCTGAGGCTATACCCCTCCCGTTGGGGGTTATTCTACCAAGCTGCACCAACACCATCAGCCTCAGCGGACCCTGCTGCAGCGGCGGCCACAGTGACCGCATCACAACGGGTGGCGTAGTCGACACAACGAACTTAATAACATCTGTAGGACTGCCACATAACACTGAGCTTGACGCCCTGGGCACGGGCCGGGTCACAGCCACTCGGAAGACTACAACTCCCATCTGATCCGGTGCCGGGTATTCCCCTCAAAAAGGAATATGTCCCAGGGGGCGCGTCAGTTACAATTTTAGCAGCAATTTTTCATATTTCCAAGGAAATTTAAAATAAACTGCACTTTTATGGACCTATTCACTTTTGAAGTGACTTTGAAGGGCCTTTTATTGTAACCCCCTAAAAAACACCCCAATTTAAAGAATGGAGGTTTCAAAGCATACAAGAAGTTTGCTATTCCTTGAGGTGCTTTGCATTAATGAAAATATAAGGAAAAAAAATTAATAATTCCATTTAGTCAAATTCCATTCAGCTAAAATGTTACTTCAGCCCTAATATTTAGACTGCACAATTTATTAAACAATTTATCCTGAATGCAGCATTACTCCTTGTATAGCAGACACTAATATTGTATAGCTACTGTACGGTTTGGTACTCACTCGGCTGCGGCTGAGGTAGGCACAGGAAGCATTTTCATTGAAATCCAGGCTAGTTTATTCAGACAGCATAAACTGCTCAGGTAGCAAAACTAAAACACCCTTTTCCGGCACAAAGTGGAAATACAAAGTAAAATGTCCATACAATGTTGCGGGTTCGACCGCTCAGGTCAGTTTCAAATCCTTAGGTGTTTAGCACAGACCAGCATCCTGGAGATCCACATATCTCCAGACACAGAATGAGACAATTGGTCTCCATTTTATTTACCAAACCACGCCCCCGGGGTGGGGATATGTGAGCAGCCATTCCCACCAATCTCTTATGACTGCTCATAAAAGCGGCCCTCATACGTCCTATTAACCCTTTCAGTACTATATGTGCTGGAGCATGCTTTTCTGGGTTTACATCACCGAAGTTAACAACCTCGAGGACCTGTCCGGTGGCCATCTTACATACCCTCCTCTGCCCAAAGCTGGCGGGCTTGGCTATCAATAAGCAAAAAAACTCAAAATTCGAAAATGACGATACACATGAAGATTAGAAGAAGAATAATCAGTTCTGAGAAGGAAATGCATTAAGCATAACACTGTGTGTGTGTGTATGTATGTATGCATGTATGTATGCATGCATGCATGTATGTATATATATTATATATATATATATACACACACACATGTATATATACATACATACATACACTACCTAGTCAGGGTGCATGTTTAAAAAGGACTGTATAGACCAATCGGTAACTAAAACACAGAAAACCAATGATATAGAACCAAAAAGAAGACCAGAGTATGCTAAAATATAACAAATTTTAATGGATCAAGCTAAAATACGAATAGGGGTGGGAACAAAGCAACCAGGAGAAAGCGCTGAACAACATGTGTTTCCCACATGCAAATGTACAGTACAAATCAATGGAATATATACCATTGCCACCATTGCCACCAGAATACATATATATACATACAGTGGGCACGGAAAGTATTCAGACCCCTTTAAATTTTTCAATCTTTGTTTCATTGCAGCCATTTGATAAATTCTAAAAAGTTCATTTTTTTTCTCATTAAAGTACACTTTGCATCCTATCTTGACAGGAAAAAAAACAGAAACCTAGAAATTTTTGCAAATTTATTAAAAAAGAAAAACTGAAATATCACATGGTCATAAATATTCAGCCCCCTTGCTCGGTATTTGAATTAGTACAGCCATGAGTCTTCTTGGGTATGAAGCAACAAGTTTTTCACACCTGGATTTGGGGATCCTCTGCCATTCTTCCTTGCAGTTCCTGTCCAGTTCCGACAGGTTGGATGGTGAACGTTGGTGGACAGCCATTTTCAGGTCTCTCCAGAGATGCTCAATTAGGTTTAGGTCAGGGCTCTGGCTGGACCAGTCAAGAATGGTCACAGAGTTGTTGTGAGGCCACTCCTTTGTCATTATAGCTGTGTGCTTAGAGTCATTGTCTTGTTCGAAGGTGAACCTTCGGCCAAGTCTGAGGTCCAGAGCACTCTGGAAGAGGTTTTCACTCAGGATATCTCTGTACTTGGCCGCATTCATGTTTCCTTCAATTGCAACCAGTCGTCATGTCCCTGTAGCTGAAAAACACCCCCATAGCATGATGCTGCCACCACCATGTTTCACTGTTGGGATTGTATTGGGTAGGTGATGAGCAGTGCCTGGTTTTCTCCACACATACCGCTTAGAATTATCATCAAAAAGATCTATCTTCATCTCATCAGACCAGAGAATCTTATTTCTCATAGTCTGGGAGTCCTTCATGTGTTTTTGAGCAAACTATATGCGGACTTTCATTTGTCTTGCACTGAGGAGAGGATTCCGTCGGGCCACTCTGCCATAAAGGCCTGACTGGTGGAGGGCTGCAGTGATAGTTGACTTTGTGGAACTTTCTCCCATCTCCCTACTGCATCTCTGGAGCTTAGTCACAGTGATTTTGGGGTTCTTCTTTACCTCTCTCACCATGGATATTCTCCCATGATTGCTTTGTTTGACTGGATGGCCAGGTCTAGGAAGACTTCTGGTGGTCCCAAACTTCTTCCATTTAAGGATTATGGAGGCCACTGTGCTCTTAGGAACCTTGAGTAATGCAGAAATTATTTTGTAACCTTGGCCAGATCTGTGCCTTGCCACAATTCTGTCTCTGAGCTCCTTGGGCAGTTTCTTTGAGCTCATGGTTTTCATTTGGTCTGACATGCATTGTGAGCTGTGAGGTCTTAAGCCCCCGTCTCACATAGTGATATCGCTAGCGAGATCGCTGCTGTGTCACGGTTTTGGTGACTCACCAGCGACCTCACCAGCGATGTCGCTATGTGTTACACTTTGCAACGATCAGGCCCCTGCTGTGAGGTCGCTGATCGCTGCAAAGTGTCCTGGACCATTTTTTGGTCGTTGGCCTCCCGCTGGCCAGCACACATCGCTGTGTGTGACCAGCGGGACCAAAGAACTGGCTGGTAACCATGGTAAATATCGGGTTACTAGGGGCACGCGCGCACTTAGTAACCCGCTGTTTACCATGGATACCACTCTGCTACGGTGCGCGGAGGCTCCCGCGCACCGTAACAGAGTGGTATCCATGGTAAACAGCGGGTTACTAGGGGCACACGCGCACTTAGTAACCCGATGTTTACCATAGTTACCAGCCTGCTCCTGCTTAAGCAGCAGGCTGGTGACGGGAGCAGGACATCGTGGAACGATTCTTTCCACGATATCGCTGCTCCCCTGATCGCTGGTGAGCCTGCCTGTTTGACAGCTCACCAGCGATGTATTAGCGATGCAGCAACGATCCCTGACAGGTCGTAACGTTGTCGGGATCGCTGTTGCATCGCTTAGTGTGACGGGGCCTTTATACAGACAGGTGTGTGCCTTTCCAAATCAAGTCCTATCAGTTTAATTAAACACAGCTGGACTCCAATGAAGGAGTAGAACCATCTCAAGGAGGATCACAAGGGGTCTGAATACTTTCCATACCCATTATGTATATGTGTATATATATATACATATATATATATATATATATATATATATATATATATAATACACATATAAATAAAACAATAAGAAACCAGGTGTATATCAATACAGATTATATGTATTAGATATGGGGAAAACATATGTACTACCTCTATCAGGGTGTAAATAAATATTGTGCAAAAGAACCACAGGATGCAAGAGAGGGGCAATGATGGAAATAGCTCCTAACGTATAAACTATTCCATAATAATAAACCAATATAGGCGGGTATAGAATAGTCTATATACCTGTGTATGAGTCTGGAGTAGAGGGGGCATACGGTGCAGAGTCACCACCCCGACAGCAGTGGACCCTCGACAGTGCATCAGCATTGCCATGCAGTTTCCCGGGCCTATGCTCTGCATGGAAGCTAAAATCCTGAAGGGCTAGGGACCATCTGGTCACTCCGGCATCGTTCCCCTTCTTGTCCCTCATCCACCTTAGTGCGGCATGGTCTGACACTAGCCTGAACTTCCTGCCTAAGAGGTAGTATCTTGAAGTGTCCAACACCCACTTGATGGCCTTTTCCACAATGGAGTAATTCTTCCCACAGGATGTCACATTCTGACTTAAATACATTATGGGATGCTCTTCCCCATTCACTTCCTGTGATAGGACAGCACCCAGCCCGACATCTGACATGTCTGTCTGGACCACAAACTTATTTGAGAAATCCGGTGCCACCATAACTGTCTGTTTACACAGAGCTACCTTCAGTTCCGCGAAGGCAGTCTCAGCTTCTGGAGATTACTTAGCCATAACCGACTTTGTCCCTGTAAGGAGGTCTGTCAAAGGGGCCGCTATCATGACGAAGTTAGGGATGAACCGGCGGTAATAGCCCACGATGCCTAGGAACGCTTTGACCTGTTTCCCTGAGAGGGGTAGTGGCCAACTCTTCTTGATCACGTCGACTTTATTTGGGGCTTTATTTCACCTCTCCCTACGACATAACCCAAGTATTTGGTTTCTTCAATGCCCATGGCACATTTCTTCAGGTTTATAGAAAACCCTGCCTTCTTTAAAGAATCAAGTATCGCCTGGACTTTGCTCAGATGGCTTCCCCAATCCTGGCTATAGATCACGATGTCATCCAAGTAGGCTGCTGCATACTTCTTGTGGGGAGCTAGAATCAAGTCCATGGTCCTCTGGAAGGTAGCCAGGGCTTCTTGCAACCCAAACAACATCCTTGTGTACTAGAATCAACAATCTGGCGTTGAGAAGACAGTCTTCTCCTTGGCATCTTGGGACATGGGTATTTGCCAATTCCTTTAGCGAGGTCAAGGGTGGTAATATACCTGGCTGGCCCCAACCTTTCAAACAGTTCATCTACACTGGGCATTGGGTAGGTGTCAAACTTCAAGAATTTGTTGAGTTTCCTATAGTCATTGCAAAACTGCCATTCTCTATTTGGTTTTGGCACTAAGACTATGGGACTGGACCAGCCACTCCTGGACTCCTCAATGACTCCCATGCTCAGCATCCGCTTCACCTCTTTTGCAATCACCTCTCGGTGGGCTTCGGGAATCCGATACGGCTTCATATTTACTTGGACATGATGACCCGGAAGAAACTCATGCTCTATGATCCGAGTACGCCCTGGTAGTTCTGAGAACAGGTCTCAGTTCCGCTATAGCAACTCTCGGCACTGTGGCATCTGGGCATGTGACAGCGACTCTGCCAGCTTGACTTCCTTCACGTGGGCTTTGGTCTTCGCCACCAAACAGGAGCTTCCACAAACTCCCTATGTCGCCATGGCTTGATCAGGTTGACCTGGTACACCTGGTAGGGCTTCCTTTTCCCTGGTTAGTGGACTCTATAGTTGACATTGCCAAGCTTTTCAAGAACTTCATAGGGGCCCTGCCACTTGGTCAGGAATTTGCTCTCCACCGTAGGCACTAGTACCCAATTTCCAAGGTGGAAGTGTCTCACCCTCGCTGATCTTTAGTACACCCTTGACTGTGCCTCTTGTGCTTTGAGGAGGTGTTCTTTCACAATAGGCATCGCCTCAAAAATCCTTTCTTGCATCTGGGCCACATGTTTGATTACATTCCTGTAGGGTGTAGACCCCGCCTCCGAAGTCTCCTTTGCTACATCCAGGAGTCCAAGGGGCTGTCAGCTATATAACAGCTCAAATGGTGAGAAGCCAGTAGAGGCCTGTGGGACTTCTCTAATAGAAAACAGAAGGTACGGCAGTAGACAGTACCAGTTCCGGCAGTCTTTCTCTACGACCTTCTTCAACATGGCCTTCAAGGTTTTATTAAACCTCTCCACTAAGCCGTCTGTCTGGGGGTGGTAGACTGAGGTCCTGAGTTGTGTGATTTGCAGGATTTTTCACAACTCCCTCATCCCCCTTGACATAAATGGGGTCCCTTGGTCCGTTAGGATCTCCTTAGGCAACCCCATTCTAGAAAAGATGTGGACTAGCTCCTGGACTATGCACTTGGCAGAGGAGTTTCGTGGTGGTACAGCCTCCGGGTAACATGTAGCGTTGTCCAGTACCACCAAGATATACTGATGTGCTCTGGCGGACTTGACCAGGGGTCCCACTAGATCCATGGTGATGCGATCGATTGGGACCTCAATGACAGGTAGTGGCACTAAAGGGCTACGGAAGTGAGCCACAGGGGAGGTCAACTGATAGGTGTGACAGGACCTACAGTAATTCACAATCTCTCGGTGACAACTGGGCCAGTAGACCCTCTGGAAGATTCTTTCCTGGGCTTTTTCTACCTCCAGATGACCACCTAAGACATGTACATTGGCCATATCTAACACCCTGCGTCTGTACGGCCCTGGCACTAGTAACTGATCGATTACCTCTCTTCTGAGCTTCGTGACCTGACATAGTAACTCCCCAATTCCAGCAAAGTACGGATATCAGGTATCAGCCCTAGACTCTTGAGCAACACCATTCAGAACAGTGACATTATTAAACACACCTTTTAGAGTTCAGTCCCTGAGCTGGGCGTTTCCAAAGTATCCCCACCTCCAGCTCAGGGATGCTGCTTCATCCTCACCCCCAACAAGCACATGAAAGGGAAAACTGTCGGTTGCGGCCTGCGACAAGGTTTCTTTAGGAGCGACCTGGTTGTGGTCTGGACAACCCAGCTTCCTCCCTTTCTCCCACAAGTCCCAAAGCAAGGCAAAGTCCTGCCCTATTATAACAGGGTGCAACAGGTCCTTGACTACGCCCACCTCATGGGACTCGGTGCTACAGTTTGTGCCTATGACCACTAGGACCACAGGGTAGTCCTTAGCGTCTCGATGGATACAGCAGATGTCCATTTTTTTCTGCAGAATGAGACGATGAGGAATTATGGCCCTCACTAGGGTTACCAAACTCCCAGAATCGAACAGACCAGTCATTTGCGCTCCATTCACTGACACGGGGCATGCCTGTGGTCCCACGCCTCGTGGAGGGACAGCACTACAAGCAGGATATGCAAAGTAGCGCCGTCCTGTGCTGCAGTCTACTGGCTCGTTGGTCATAGGGCAACAGGCCACTATTAGACCCGGGGTGTGACATCGCCAACAAATTAAGTTATTGGATGGGGCCTTTGGTAGCAACTCGGGACCCCTCCTGAACTCTAGGATGCCCCCCAGATGTGGTTCTAGTTCCCCACTTTTGGGTGTCCATCCCCCCTGTTGGTAACCACAGTATGGAGATGCTCCCACCCCTTACTTCCCCAAAGCACTCTCGACCGCCTGGTACCTTTCTACCAACCTCACAAGGTCATTGGCATTATGGGGATCTCCCTGGGCAACCCAGGATGGCACCAGCCTTGGAAGGGAGTGTATGAACCTGTCCATCACAATCCTCGCCACTATATGTGCTGGAGAGGAAGATTCCGGTTGCTACCACTTTTGGACCAAGTGTAGGAGGTAAAACATTTGGGACCGGGAAGGTTTGTCACTGCAATAGGCCCAGTGGTACACCCGCATCATGTCAGTCAGAGTCACTCCTAAGCACGCCAAAATCTCAGTCTTCAACTTGATGTACTCTTTTGCATCTTGCAAGGCCAAGTTATAATAGGCCTTCTGCTGTTGCCCTGTTAAATATGGTGCCAGAACCTCCGCCCACTGCTCTGGAGGCAATATCTCTCGCTCCGCCACCCTCTCAAAAATTGTCAGAAACGCCTCGTCCTCATCACCCGGGATCATCTTTTGTAAGGCTCTTCTTAATGTCTTCCTGGCAAGTGAGTCATCACTTGGACTTGGGGGTGGGGCGATTGAACTGCCATGGATTAACTCGGCTAGGAGGTTTATCTGCTGCTTGTACTGCTGCTGCTGCCACTGCTGCGGTTGATGCTGCCGGAGATTAGCCTGCACCAGTTGCTTTATCAGCTCCTCCATGATGCCAGACGTCCCCTACTGGCTGACGGCCTTCACCCAAGACATAAAAGGTTTCCTGTAGCAGTCACACTGCCCCTTGGGATTTGTGACTGTGCTTCTAGCACCAATTGTAGGGTTTAATACTCACTCGTCTGCGGTTGAGGTAGACACAGGAAGCATTTTCATTGAAATCCAAACTGGTTTATTCAGACAGCATAAACAAAAATAGCGTTTTCCGGCACAAAGTGGAAGCACAAAGTAAAATGTCCACACAATGTTACCGGTTCGCCTGCTCAGGTCAGTGTCCAATCCTTAGTACAGACTAACGCCTTGGAGATCCACAGGTCTCCAGACACAGACACTGAATGAGACATTTGGTCTCTATTTTATTTACCAAACCACGCTCCAGAGGTGGGGATATGTGGGCAGCCATTCCCACCCATTTTTTATGACTGCTCTTAAAACCGGCCTGATACGCCCTATTAACCCTGTCAGCAGTATACGTGCTGGAGCATGCTTTCTCGGGTTTACATCACCGAAGCTACCAACCTCGATGATACATATTTCCCCTCAAGGACCTGTCCGTCAGCCATCTTACACTATATACATGTCATTAAGGGTATACAAGTTTAAAGATTGCACATTTTTCAAAATTTTCAGAAAATTTGGAATATTTTCATGAACAAAGACAAAACAACAGATCTGAATTTACCGGTAGTAACAGGTAAAATGTTTTACAACAACAAAATCACAATCTCAGAATCACTGACAGAAGCATTTTAAAGTTATTACCGCAGAAAGTGACGTATCAGACTTGAAAAATGGGGCTATCAGGAAGGTTAATGCTGATTTACACGAGACAGGGTTAAGAAACATGGAATGGTATTGTGCAGTACATACCTATAGGTGAAGCATCATCTCCCTCAGAATCTTCCTCTGTATAGTAATGAAACACTTATTAGTAAGGGTGAAAAAATAATATATATATACATTATATATACAGTACAGACCAAAAGTTTGGACACACCTTCCCATTTAAAGATTTTTCTGTATTTTCATGACTTTGAAAATTGTACATTCACACTGAAGGCATCAAAACTATGAATTACCACATGTGGAATTATGTACTTAACAAAAAAGTGTGAAACTACTGAAAATATGTCTTATATTCTAGGTTCTTCAAAGTACCCACCTTTTGCTTTGATGACTGCTTTGCACACTCTTGGCATTCTCTTGATGAGCTTCAAGAGGTGGTCACCGGAAATGGTTTTCACTTCACAGGTGTGCCCTGTCAAGTTTAATAAGTGGGATTTCTTGCCTTATAAAAGGGGTTGGGACCATCAGTTGTGTTGTGCAGAAGTCTGGAGGATACACAGCTGATAGTTCAACTGAATAGACTGTTAGAATTTGTATTATAGCAAGAAAAAAGCAGCTCTTCTAGGAGTGGAATAAACAACTTGGCGGCATAAAAGCAATCTTTTTAGAGACTGGATGCTGGATGCAGCGTGATGCTCAACTTATCTCTTCAGAATTTCTCCCATAGGTGTTTCATTTGGGTTCAGATTAGAAGACATACTCACTGAATCATTTTCAATCTGTTCTTCAGAAATGCAACATATGTGTGCTTTGGATCATAGTCATGTAGCTCCCGACATCAGCAGCACTCATGCAGCCTCACTTAAGGATACTGATGCAACCACCATGTTTCACTGTAGGCATCATGCATTTTTCTAATTTCATATTTGTAAATGCATAATGCCAACACTAAAACATGGTGGCAGCAGTATCCTTATGTGGAGCTCTATGAGTACTGCTGGTGCTGGGGAGCTATATTTCATTGAAGGTATCATGAGTTCAAAGATGTACTGCTCTATATTGAAAGAAAATCTGCAACCATAACTCTGTGCCCTTGGTAGACATGCAATTTCCAACATGACAATGATCCAAAACACACATAAGTTGCATTTTTGAAAAAGAACAGGGTGAAAGAGATTCAGTCGCCAAGAATTAATCTGAGCCCAATCAAAAGACCTTCAGGGAATTCTGAAGAGACAAAATAAAGGGGTTTTCCCACAAACAATAGTACATTTTAATCAATATATCTTGGAATACTAATAATTTCCACAATTGGATATGTTTAAAAAATGTTCCTGTGCTGAGATAATCTTATAAATGTGTCCCTGCTGTGTACTGTGTAATGGCTGTGTCTGACTGTACAGGAACATGGTCTGATTATACCACAGCTCTTGGGCAGGGGGTAGAAAAAAATGTGCACTGATATTACATCAGGGGATCGCAGATGATTCTTTCTTTGAAGTAAAACATTGTTTAAAAACAGGCAGGGAAATGTTTTACCTCACAAAAAGAATCAGTTGTGACCCCATGCTGTAATGTTTGTATATTCTTTTGCTTCCCCCTGCCCAGGAGCTATGGAATGATCAGACCAGGTCCCTGTACGATCAGACACGGCAATTACGCCATACATAGCAGGGGCACATTTATAACATCATCTCAACACAGGAACATTTTATTTAAACACATACAATTGTGGAACTTATTATTACAAAATCTATTGATTAAAATGTACTTTTTTTTGTGAGGAAAACCCCTTTAAGCATCACTCTCCATCCAGCATCCAGGCTCTAAAGAGGTTGTTCTTGAAGAAAGGGAAAAAATAGATGTTGCAGTATGTCTCCAACTTGTTCATTCCATGCCTAGAAAACTTGTTGCTGTCCTTAAAAGTCATGGCGGTCATACAAAACACTACAAGTAGTAGTTTTTGATGTGGGGTGTATACATTTTTGCATTAACAAATTTGAGAAAAACTGAAGATTTTGTAAAAAAAAAATCCTATTTTTATTCTTAATTTAACTGCTGGATACAGACAAACTCCAGGGATAAAAGATGGGAGGTAGCACAGGTGCAACATACTGATGAACAACCACTCACACCGACCATTCATAGGGAAAGGGGTGAATGATTAGAATTTAAATGCACATGAATAAAACCTGTATAATGTGCCAGTCACATAGATGCATGTAGTGCACCACGCCGGCTTATTATGTATAAGAACACACTACAGGGACAAGCATCCTATTTCCCCAACCAACACTACAGAGCCTGGTTGTATCCTGCAAAGATGAAAAATACTAGAGTTATTGGTTTATATTTTGATTATATTAAGAGGAATCTTTGTGTGTGTGAATGAATGCAGAATGGGATGGGGGCCTGGCTGGATACACAAGGGGGGGCCTGGCTGGACACACAAGGGGGGGGGCCTGGCTGGACACACAAGGGGGGGCCTGGCTGGACACACAAGGGGGGGCCTGGCTGGACACACAAGGGGGGGCCTGGCTGGACACACAAGGGGGGAGGCCTGGCAGGACACACAAGGGGGGCCTGGCTGGACACACAAGGGGGGGGCCTGGCTGGACACATGGGAGGGGGAGCCTCCCTGGACACATAAGGGGGGGGGCCTGGCTGGACACACAAGGTGGGCCTGGCTGGACACACGAGCGGGAGCCTGGCTGGACACACAAGGGGGGGGGGCCTGGCTGGACACACAAGAGGGCCTGGCTGGACACACAACTGAGACCTGGCTGGACACATGGGAGGGGGAGCCTCCCTGGACACATAAGGGGGGGGGCCTGGCTGGACACACAAGGTGGGCCTGGCTGGACACACGAGCGGGAGCCTGGCTGGACACACAAGGGGGGGGGGCCTGGCTGGACACACAAGAGGGCCTGGCTGGACACACAACTGAGACCTGGCTGGACACATGGGAGGGGGAGCCTGCCTGGACACATAAGGAGGGAGCCTGGCTGGACACATAAGGAAGGAGCCTGGCTGGACACATAAGGAAGGAGCCTGGCTGGACACATGAGGGAGCCTGGCTGGACACACAAGGGGGTGCCTGGCTGGACACATGGGAGGGGTGGCTGGCTGGACACATAAGGGGGAGATTAGCTGGACACATAAGGGGGGAGCCTGGCTGGACACATGGGAGGGGAGGGAACCTGGCTGGACACATAAGGGGGAGCCTGCTGGACACATAAGGGGGTGCCTGGCTGGACACATGGGTGAGGGGGCCTGGCTGGACACATAAATGGGGGGGCTGGCTGGATACATAAGGGGGGGCCTGGCTGAACATGTAAGGATGGGGGGTTTGGCTGGACACATGGGAAGGGGGGCAGGATGGATATATGGGGGGGGCAGGTTGGATATATGGGGGGGCAGGCTGGACACATGGAGGCCAGGATGGATATATGGGGGGGCAGGCTGGACAGATGGAGACCAGGATGGATATATGGGGGGGGGGGAATGGACACAGAGGCCAGGATGGATATATGGGGGGCAGCTGGACACATGAAGGCCAGGATGGATATATGGGGGGGACAGGCTCGACACATGGGGGCCAGGATGGATATATGGGGGAGGGGGCGCAGGCTCGATACACGTGGGCTAGGATAAATATAAAGGGGCCACGCTGGACATATGGGGAACAGAAGGGATATATGGGGGGGAGCCAGGCTGGACAAGCGACTTAATTACTGTTTATAATGTTCAGTAATAGGAGCACGGATAGAAAATGGGAAATTTTCAAAACAGTCCTACATAGTCACTGTAGAAGGTACATACCTTATGGGAATAAAAGGGCTAGGAATAGGAGGAAGCCAATGTGGCTAAATAAGGAAGTCAAGAGGGCAATGAAAAACAAAAAAAGGGCTTTCGGTAAACTTAAACAAGAAGGCAGCGAGGAAGCGCTAATAACTTATAGGGAAAAAAACAAAATCTGTAAGAAACAAATAAGAATAGCAAAAGAGGAGACAGAGAGACTAATTGCCAAAGAAAGTAAAACGAATCCCAAACTGTTCTTTAACTATATAAACAGTAAAAGGATTAAAACTGATGGAGTTGGCCCATTGAAAAATAACCTGGGTAAAATCATAGAGGGCGATGAGGGTAAAGCAAACCTACTCAATAGCTTCTTCTCCACTGTTTTCACAAAAGAAAACAATTTATCGGAGGAAATGCAAAGTGATAAAGTAAACCCTCCGCTAAATATCACCCACCTAACCCAGGAGGAAGTTCAGAAACGCCTAAATAATATCAAAATAGACAAGTCACCAGGCCCAGATGGCATACACCCCCGGGTACTAAAAGAATTAAGTAATGTGATAGACAGACCGCTGTATCTTATATTCAAGCACTCTTTATGGACAGGGACTGCCCCACTAGACTGGCGCCAAGCAAATGTGGTACCAATATTCAAAAAGGGGTCTAAAAGTGACCCTGGGAACTATAGACCAGTCAGCTTAACGTCTGTTGTGGGTAAATTGTTTGAAGGATTTCTTAGAGATGCTATTGTAGAATATCTTAATGATAATAACTGTCTAACTCCATATCAACATGGATTCATGAGAGATCGCTCCTGCCAAACAAACCTGATTGCCTTCTACGAGGAGGTGAGCTCACAGCTGGACCGGGGAGAGTCAGTGGATGTTGTATACCTTGACTTCTCCAAAGCGTTTGATACCGTGCCACACAAAAGGTTGGTATATAAAATGAGAATGCTTGGTCTGGGGGATAATGTGTGTAAGTGGGTAAATAGCTGGCTGAGTGATAGAAAGCAGAGGGTGGTTATCAATGGAGTAAGCTCAGGGTGTGTCAGGGTTACTAGCGGGGTGCCTCAAGGGTCTGTCTTGGGCCCTATATTATTTAATATATTTATTAATGATCTAGTGGAAGGGTTGCATAGTAAAATAGCAATATTTGCAGATGATACTAAACTTTGTAAAGTAGTTAACACAGATGAGGATAGGGCACAGCTACAGGAGGATTTAGATAAATTGGGGAGTTGGGCCAAAAAATGGCAAATGGGGTTCAATGCCGATAAATGTAAGGTCATGCACATGGGAAAGAAAAACAGCAGTCACCCATACATATTAAATGGGAAACCGTTGGGGAAATCTGACATGGAGAAGGACCTGGGCGTCTTGGTTAATAGCAAATTAAATTGGAGTGCCCAGTGTCAGGCAGCAGCTGCGAAGGCAAATAGAGTCATGGCATGCATCAGAAGAGGAATAGGGGCATATGATGAGAACATTGTTCTTCCTCTGTATAAAGCGCTGGTAAGGCCGCACTTAGAATATTGTGCACAGTTCTGGGCTCCGGTGCTCAGGAAAGACATATTGGAGCTAGAGAGGGTACAAAGGAGGGCGACTAAGGTAATAAAGGGAATGGAGGGACTAGAATACCCAGAGAGGTTGTCAAAATTAGGCCTATTTACGTTGGAAAAGAGAAGGCTTAGGGGAGACCTCATAAACATGTATAAATATATCAGGGGGCAGTACAGAGATCTCTCCCATGACCTGTTTATACCAAGGATGGTGACAAAGACGAGGGGGCACACTATGCGTCTGGAGGAAAGGAGGTTCCTGCACCAGCATAGAAGGGGATTCTTTACGGTCAGAGCCGTGAGACTCTGGAACTCTCTGGGAGAGGAAGTGGTGATGTCCAACTCACTTAATGAGTTCAAGAGAGGCCTGGACGCCTTTCTTGAGAACAATAAAATTACATCTTATGCTTAGTGATAGTTAATTAATCCAGATTGGTGTCGGGAAGTGAATTTTTTCCTCAATGATGTCAATTGGCCTATACCGCATGTTTTTTTTTTTTGTTTTGTTTTGTTTTGTTTTTTTGCGTTCCCCTGGATCAACGCTGCGGAATAGCTGCAGTGCACAAGAAATAGGCTGAACTGGATGGACGCTTGTCTTTTTTTCGGCCTTATAAACTATGTAACTATGTAACTATGTTTATGGTGGCGAGTGGGGAACATAATTACTTTAGATTCCAATTATGAACATTATTACTTCTGTAATATAATTTACTTTTTAGGAAACTGTTTTCCATGGGAGGGACCAAAAGTGGGGTCCTGTTACTGTGCAGGGCGGCACTATGTCGCTTTTTTTTCTTCAACTGGTGTAGTGTAGAAGTCAGGGGGGAAAAAGTGGGAATGTGCTCTAGAAGAGATCAGTTATTGATAACTGTGTGTTATTTTCTGCAGAGATGATTCATGACTTGAAGAAGTGATGGCGGTCTGTACCAGATGAAGAAGAAAAGCGAAGATGAAGGACTTCACCTAGAGACATCATTGGTGAGTCAGTGTATTACATGAACACTTACACTATATAGTATATACAGAGCTCCTGTGTATAATGTCACTGGTGATCACTGTATTATTTGTACACTATACACAGAGCTCCTGTTTATAATGTCACTAGTGATCACTATATTATCTGTACACTGACACTACACTGTGTGCAGAATTATTAGGCAAATTGTATTTTAGAGGATTATTTTTATTATTGATCAACAACTATCTTCTCAATCAACCCAAAAGACTCAAATATCCAAGCTTAATATTTTTGGAAGTTGGAGTGTTTTTTTTTTTAGATCTTAGGAGGATATCTGTTTGTGCAGGTAACTATTACTGCGCAGAATTATTAGGCAACTTAATGAAAAAATGAAAAACAAATATAATCCCATCTCACTTGTTTATTTTCACCAGGTAAACCAATATCAGTGCACAAAATTTAGAAATAAACATTTCTGACATGCAAAAACAAAAAAATTAGTGATCAATATAGCCACCTTTCTTTATGATGACACTCAACAGCCTTCCATCCATAGTTTCTGTCAGTTGCTTGATCTGTTGTCGATCAACATTGCGTGCAGCAGTCACCACAGCCTCCCAGACACTGTTCCAAGAGGTGTACTCTTTTCCTTCCCTGTACATCTCACATTTTATAATGGACCACAGGTTCTTTATGGGGTTCAGATCAGGTGAACAATGGGGCCATGTCATTATTTTTTCTTCTTTTAGACCTTTACTGGCCAGCCACTCTGTGGAGTAGTTGAATGCATGTGATGGAGCATTGTCCTGCATAAAAATCATGTTTTTCTTCAACGATACCGACTTCTGTAGGTCTGGGAGTTGAGCTTCACTCCATCCTCAACCTGAAAAGGTCCCACAAGTTCATCTTTGATGATACCAGCCCATACCAGTACCCCACCTGCACCTTGCTGGCGTCTGAATCGGAGTGGAGCTCTCTGCCCTTTACTGATCCAGCCTCTGGCCCATCCATCTGGCCCATCAAGAGTAACTCTCATTTCATCAGTCCATAAAACCTTTGAAAAATCAGTCTTAAGATATTTCTTGGCCCATTCTTGAAGTTTTATCTTATGTTTCTTGTTCAAAGGTGGTCGTTTTTCAGCCTCCCTTACCTTGACTATGTCCCTGAGTATCGCACACCTTGTGCTTTTTGATACTCCAGTAACGCTGCAGCGCTGAAATATGGCAAAACTGGTGGCGAATGGCATCTTGGCAGCTTCACGCTTGATTTTCCTCAATTCATGGGCACTTATTTTGCGCCTTTTTTGGCCAACATGCTTCTTGCGACCCTGTTGGCTATTTGCCATGAAACGTTTGATTGTTCGGTGATCACGCTTCAAAAGTTTGGAAATTTCAAGACTGCTGCATCCCTCTGCAAGACATCTCACAATTTTGGACTTTTCAGAGCCAAACAAATCTCTCTTCTGACCCATTTTGCCAAAGGAAAGGAAGTTGCCTAATAATTAAGCACACCTTATATAGGGTGTTGATGTCATTAGTCAACACCCCTCCTCATTACAGAGATGCACATCACCAGATTTACTTAATTGGTAGTTGGCTCTCAAGCCTATGCAGCTTGGAGTAGGACAACATGTATAAAAAGTATCTCGCGATCAAAATACTCATTTGCCTAATAATTCTGCACGCGGTGTATATACAGAACTCCTGTGTATAATGTCGCTGGTGGTAATAACAGTGTTGTTAGTATTGTGGTTTGTATTCATGATCAGCATTGTAGTATTTGGTCACTTTGTGGTGGTGGTAATATGTAGTCCGGTCATGGCGTGGCAGTATTTTTTCCTTGCATGTGGTATTATTGTCACTTTGTGGTGGTAATATGTGGTCTGGTCATGGTGTGGCCGTACTTGTTCTTTGTATGTGGTATTATTCGGTCAGTAAGTGGCGGTAATATGCAGGGCTGTGGAGTCGGTAAGCCAAACCTTCGACCCAGACTCTGATTCCTCAATTTCCATCTTTCCGACTCCGACTCCCTCATACATGGTTCATATTTAAGTGATGAATTTAAAAAAGTCTAGATCCTTAGAACAGGAATAGGACAGACATTTATAGAACATTTCATAACTTTCCCAAATTCTTATGAAAAAAATATTTTCCACAAACTGCATTGAACTACTGTACCCAATTTAGTATATATTTTAGGAGTTGTACCAGAGCGTCAGAGGTACACTTACAAGGGTCTCTGGTGAAAACAAGTAATCACCTCTCCACAGGATAAGTGATAAGTTACTGATTGGTCGGGTCCTGACTGCTGGCATACAATCGGCAGAATGTGAAGCTTTTCTCCCCATTAGACTGGAGCTCATGTGCGACTCGATCACTGATCCAATCATTCCCACAGTGGCTGCGAGCGCTGCTCTTTTTTTGGAAGCCCCCAAGAGAATGAATGGAGCTGCGGTCAGACATCCCATCTGTCACTGCATTTTAAAATGGGGATAAGTGTCCTGACAGGGATAAAACTTCCCCATGCTTCCGATGCTTTTCCAATGTTCGGACCAAAACGATCAATAAGTGATCACCTATCCTGTGGAGCCCATGGATCGGTGATAACTTGCTTTAACCAAAGAACCCCTTTAATGCATACTATCGTAATTGTACATCCCAGTTATAGTATATGCACGGCAGATGTGCCGGAGCTGTCAGTCAATGCTCCACTATAACAGGGATAGCGGATAACAGATATTTGCATATTGCTGTAGGTGGGCACCTAGAGTCAATTACCCCTGTGGGCCCCAGACTCCCCAGTCCGATCCTGGACTACGTCTGGAGACCAGGCTTTTCTGAAATGGAAAACCCCTTTAATAAGTGTTATTTAGTAAAATCATCTTTGATGAATATTAGTATTCAAGCTATATCAAATGGACAGTCATATTTTCTGTGTCCTTCCAATCTCACCTTCTTTATAGCTCGCTGTCCTGCGGTTCGCAGACGTCTTTTCTAACAGCTTCCTAACCTGTCATGTAGAGAGGAGAAAATCTTCTAACATGGAGCACTTAGGCAGACTTTCTTTTTAATGAAACATGAATAGAACCAATCTATCACAACAAATATTGGCAGAATGTAAATTTAAATATAGACATCAACATGAAGGATGAAACAATGTAGTGCTTCACTTGGTCATGCCCATACCCAATACATTTAAATTATGTGTTGAAACAGTTCAAAATGCGTCACACAGACTATCATACACAGTATTTTACCTGCGGTATAAGGAATGGTTCTGGCAATTCGGGAGAGCTGTTCATATTCCCAAAATAAGGATCCGGGTCATCCTCCAGCATGTCAGGAAGTAAGTAGTGTCTAAATATGCACAAAATGTGTCACTATATAATGCAGAAACTAGTTTTACCTTCTATAAATACAGTATTTGCAACAACACATACTACATTAGGAAAAAATATTAGTAATTTAACTAACTACATGGAAAGGTATTATGCCATTCAATATGAGTGCTTTCATTTCCACATACAGTACAGACCAAAGGTTTGGATACACCTCATTTAAATATTTTTCTGTATTTTCTTGACTATGGAAATTGTACATTCACACTGAAGGCATCAAAACTATGAATTAACACATGTGGAATTATATACTTAACAAAAAAGTGTGAAACAACTGAAAATATGTCTTATATTCTAGGTTCTTCAAAGTAGCCACCTTTTGCTTTGATGACTGCTTTGCACACTCTTGGCATTCTCTTGATGAGCTTCAAGAGGTAGTCACCAGAAATGGTTTTCACTTCACAGGTGTGCCCTGTCAGGTTTAATAAGTGGGATTTCTTGCCTTATAAATGGGGTTGGGACCATCAGTTGTGTTGTGCAGAAGTCAGGTGGATACACAGCTGATAGTCCTACTGAATAGACTGTTAGAATTTGTATTATGGCAAGAAAAAAGCAGCTAAGTAAAGAAAAACGAGTGGCCATCATTACTTTAAGAAATGAAGGTCAGTCAGTCCAAAAAAATGGGCAAACTTTGAAAGTGTCCCCAAGTGCAGTTGCAAAAACCATCAAGCGCTACAAAGAAACTGGCTCACATGAGGAGCACCCCAGGAAAGGAAGACCAAGAGTCACCTCTGCTTCTGAGGATAAGTTTATCCGAGTCACCAGCCTCAGAAATCGCAGGTTAACAGCAGCTCAGATTAGAGACCAGGTCAATGGTACACAGAGTTCTAGCAGCAGACACATCTCTTCAACAACTGTTAAGAGGAGACTTTGTGCAGCAGGCCTTCATGGTAAAATAGCTGCTAGGAAACCACTGCTAAGGACAGGCAACAAGCAGAAGAGACTTGTTTGAGCTAAAGAACACAAAGAATGGACATTAGACCAGTGGAAATCTGTGCTTTGGTCTGATGAGTCCAAATTTGAGATCTTTGGTTCCAACCACCGTGTCTTTGTGCGACGCAGAAAAGGTGAATGGATGGACTCTACATGCCTGGTTCCCACCGTGAAGCATGGAGTAGGAGGTGTGATGGTGTGGGGGTGCTTTGCTGGTGACACTGTTGGGCATTTATTCAAAATTGAAGGCATACTGAACCAGCATGGCTACCACAGCATCTTGCAGCGGCATGCTATTCCATCCAGTTTGGATTTAGTTGGACCATCATTTATTTTTCAACAGGACAATGACCCCAAACACACCTCCAGGCTGTGTAAGGGCTATTTGACCAATAAGGAGAGTGATGGGGTGCTACGCCAGATGACCTGGCCTCCACAGTCACCAGACCTGAACCCAATCGAGATGGTTTGGGGTGAGCTGGACCGCAGAGTGAAGGCAAAAGGGCCAACAAGTGCTAAGCATCTCTGGGAACTCCTTCAAGATTGTTGGAAGACCATTTCTGGTGACTACCTCTTGAAGCTCATCAAGAGAATGCCAAGAGTGTGCAAAGCAGTCATCAAAGCAAAAGGTGGCTACTTTGAAGAACCTAGAATATAAGACATATTTTCAGTTGTTTCACACTTTTTTGTTAAGTATATAATTCCACATGTGTTAACTCATAGTTTTGATGCCTTCAGTGTGAATGTACAATTTTCATAGTCATGAAAATACAGAAAAATCTTTAAATGAGAAGGTGTGTCCAAACTTTTGGTCTGTACTGTATGTAATCCATGTCAATAAAGTATTAGAAGACAATAATACAGCTGAGACTGTGCACCACTAAAGTAGTGTTTTCTCCAATAGACAAATATGATTAAAAGTGCAGAACAGAGGCTCATTTTTAGGCACCGTGCTATGTAAGCGCATGACTGAGGACATAAACCAGCTTATTCCAACACATTGTCTACTATACCTCATGGGTTATATATACTGAAAGTGAATGAAGTGAGGCTGAATGGCACCAGCCAAGACGTGGAGAGATGAAACCAAGACTAATTGCCCCAACTACTCCCCCATAAAGCCCTCTATGCTCTCCAGCTTAACCTGTCAGAATTTGCCACCACCAATACATGATTAGATTACAACTATTTAGTGAGGATGGCTAAACTGTCTTTATCTTCTTCATACATGTGTGCCAGGAGCAGTCTTATTCTCATCAGTAACTGTCATAGGTCATTTTGCTTTTCACAGTGTAGATCTTGTGTGGTACAGACCATGCAATTCAATCAAATGCACTCATTTCTTGTGACCCTCCTCAGGAAAGACAAAGACATGTAATTCTGAAGGAGTCTCTATGAGAACAACTTAATAAATTAATACTAGCAAAATGATGTAGTCTGGTGGACAAGTGACCGAATTAATTAAAAAAAAAAGTTTTACTAGGCTGCTACTTTTAGTTAAAAAATATCTACAAATTGTAAAACACTTACTGTACAGTAGGTGGTAAATCCAGGTGGGCTGTAGATAGAGGGGTGACAAAAAAGGGAAGGGATGGTCACTTCCTCTGAGAGATGAACAGATTTTTAAAGGATGAAAATGGCACAAATAAAACAGCAACAGGAGACATCAGAAAACATGTTTGAAATAAAAGAAAACTCTCTTCTAAACTCTAGCAGCTCTGGGCCTAGCTGGTTTGATTCACATCCCTTGCCTGGCGCATGTGCTGAATTTGGTGGTGTAGAGCTTCCTTAAAAATGACCCACATATGTCAGAGGTGCTGCTGAAAGTGAGGGCAGCATGTGCATGCTTTTGGCGTTCTCACCCTGCGGCTGCCGACCTGCCTGCGCTGCAGCATCACTTCTACCTTCACACTCACTGCCTCATATGCAATGTGCCAAGATGGAACTGCACCTTACATATGCTGGAGAGACTGTGTGAGCAGCAGCAGGCAATGGTGGAGTTTCAGCTGCAGCACGCACGGGGGTGGGATGCTGTGAAGAACAACACCACTTAACCACCAATGAATGGGCTTCCATGAAGGACGTTTGTGCCGTGTTGCGCTGCTTCGAATACTCCAATATAGCCAGTGCTGATGACACCATCATGAGCGTTACTATACCTCTTCTATTAAGAAATTGAAAAAACTGATAAATAGCCTATTTTGGGGAAAAGGGGTGGTTATGTGGGAGAGAATAATCGCCCTAGTAGTCTATATCCCAATCCACGTGTTAGTGGACCCCAGAAGGACAAAAGAGGGATTTAATTCCAAAAATATCAATTTTATTAGAAATTTTAAAAATTACATCATAATTCACAATATAAGAGAAGGGAAGAAGAAGAGGTGGTAGGTAAACCATAGGGGCAGGTTTTAAGGAATAAAATCCTGCCAGGAGACTAATATCCCTAAACCAGCATAGAAGGTAAGCCAGGTACGCGTACTAGCTGCTATTTAAAAGATAATGGAAGGATCATATCAATCTATGTCCACACTAGTAATAACAGTGAGGTATAAAGCATGGTATACAAGATAATAATATTGATATGTGGGCATATGGCAGCATATATCAGATCATATAGCAGTGATATATGGGTAAGAGCATTAAACAAATAGCATTAGATAGATAGCATAAAACATGTACACCGGTGATACATAAGTGTAAATAGATCGATAGTGCTATTGATATAGTATTACTGTCTAGTCTGGAGCTGTCTAGTCTGGAGCTGCGGCTCTATAGAAAATCAATTACCTTGTGCCATATGAGAAGTGAGCTCCACATCCCCCCCAGCTCTCCAGGACACGCTGCTTTATCACTTCTCATATGGCACAAGGTAATTGATTTTCTATAGAGCCGCAGCTCCAGACTAGACAGCTCCAGACTAGACAGTAATACTATATCAATAGCACTATCGATCTATTTACACTTATGTATCACCGGTGTACATGTTTTATGCTATCTATCTAATGCTATTTGTTTAATGCTCTTACCCATATATCACTGCTATATGATCTGATATATGCTGCCATATGCCCACATATCAATATTATTATCTTGTATACCATGCTTTATACCTCACTGTTATTACTAGTGTGGACATAGATTGATATGATCCTTCCATTATCTTTTAAATAGCAGCTAGTACGCGTACCTGGCTTACCTTCTATGCTGGTTTAGGGATATTAGTCTCCTGGCAGGATTTTATTCCTTAAAACCTGCCCCTATGGTTTACCTACCACCTCTTCTTCTTCCCTTCTCTTATATTGTGAATTATGATGTAATTTTTAAAATTTCTAATAAAATTGATATTTTTGGAATTAAATCCCTCTTTTGTCCTTCTGGGGTCCACTAACACGTGGATTGGGATATAGACTACTAGGGCGATTATTCTCTCCCACATAACCACCCCTTTTCCCCAAAATAGGCTATTTATCAGTTTTTTCAGTTTTCTAGGGATTACTGACCATATATATATTCTTTATGGCCAGCTTGTAGGTTTTCATTCTATTAAGAAATTGACAGAGAAATTAATTGGGTATCTTGAAAATAATTTCATGTAAATATCATTATACCCTATTTACATTAATTTCAAGGATCACATTTAGAAGAAATTCATATTCAATTATATAAATATAATGAAAAAAATGGGGTGCTGACTTCATACAATGCTGGCCAAAAGTATTGGCACCCCTGCAATTCTGTCAGATAATACTCAGTTTCTTCCTGAAAATGATTGCAATCACAAATTCTTTGGTATTATTCTCTTCATTTAATTTGTCTTCAATGAAAAAAACACAAAAAGAATTGTCCTAAAGCCAAATTGGATAGAATTCCTCACCAAACCTATAAATGGGGGTGGACAAAAGTATTGGCACCCTTTGAAAAATCATGTGATTCTTCTCTAATTCGTGTAATTAACAGCACCTGTAACTTACCTATGGCACCTAACAGGTGTTGGCAATAACTAAATCACACTTGCAGCCAGTTAACATGGATTAAAGTTGACTCAACCTCTGTCCTGTGTCCTTGTGTGTACCACATTGGGCATGGAGAAAAGAAAGAAGACCAAAGAACTGTCTGAGGACTTGAGAAACCAAATTGTGAGAAAGCATGAGCAATCTCAAGGCTACAAGTCCATCTCCAAAGACCTGAATGTTCCTGTGTCTTCCATGCGCAGTGTCATCAAGAAGTTTAAAGCCCATGGCACTGTAGCTAACCTCCCTAGATGTGGACGGAAAAGAAAAATTGACGAGAGATTTCAACGCAAGATTGTGCGGATGGTGGATAAAGAACCTCGACTAAAATCCAAACAAGTTCAAGCTGCCCTGCAGTCCGAGGGTACAACAGTGTCAACCCGTACTATCACTCAGCGTCTGAATGAAAAGGGACTGTATGGTAGGATACCCAGGAAGACCGCACTTCTTACCCCGAGACATAAAAAAGCCAGGCTGGAGTGTGCCAAAACTTACCTGAGAAAGCCTAAAACGTTTTGGAAGAATGTTCTCTGGTCAGATGAGACAAAAGTAGAGCTTTTTGGGAAAAAGCATCAACATAGAGTGTACAGGAAAAAAAAAGAGGCTTTCAAGAAAAGAACACGGTCCCTACAGTCAAACATGGCGGAGGTTCCCTGATGTTTTGGGGTTGCTTTGCTGCCTCTGTCACTGGACTGCTTGACCGTGTGCATGGCATTATGAAGTCTGAAGACTACCAACAAATTCTGCAGCATAATGTAGGGCCCAGTGTGAGAAAGCTGGGTCTCACTCAGAGGTCATGGGTCTTCCAGCTGGACAATGACCCAAAACACACTTCCAAAAGCACTATAAAATGGTTTGAGAGAAAGCACTGGAGACTTCTAATGTGGCCAGCAATGAGTCCATACCTGAATCCCATAGAACACCTGTGGAGAGATCTCAAAATGGCAGTTTGGAGAAGGCACCCTTCAAATATCAGGGACCTGGAGCAGTTTGCCAAAGAAGAATGGTCTACAATTCCAGCAGAGCATTGTAAGAAACTCATTGATGGTTACCGGAAGTGGTTGTTCGCAGTTATTTTGGCTAAAGGTTGTGCAACCAAGTATTAGGCTGAGGGTGCCAATACTTTTGTCTGGCCCATTTTTGGAGTTTTGTGTGAAATGATCAATTATTTGATTTTTGCTTCATTCTCTTTTGTGTTTTTTCCTTGCAAGCAAATTAAATGAAGAGAGTAATACCAAAGAATTTGTGATTGCAATCATTTTCAGGAAGAAACTGAGTATTATCTGACAGAATTGCAGGGGTGCCAATACTTTTGGCCACCACTGTGTATACATGGATTGGTGGGGGGGAGGAAGCATATATACATGGATTGGTGGGGGGGGGCAACATATATACATGGATTTTGGCATATACCAAGATGGGAGTGAGCACATTCTTTATTTCTGCAGTCTCATACCCTGCTCCTTTCTGTGGCTGCTCTATGCTGCCCTCACCAGCTCTCTGTACGAGTTGTTTTTCCTAAACTAAATCCTCAGTATTCGGGTTAATTTGCCATATTGGCACTTTACGATAAATAAGTGGGTTTTGGGTTGCAGTTTGGGCACTCGGTCTGTAAAAGGTTTGCCATCACTGCAATATACTGTTGAGACAGTTGACCCCCGAGAGCATGGATTGGGACACTCCGCTACCATCCCAGAAACAACAAAGGTGGGAGATATGGAAGAAGTCTCTGAAGGTCTTAGAGCATGTCCAAGTCTCACGCAGTTATTCCCTAAGCACCCTTTCAGCCTCCACCAGGAGAGAAATCCACATTTTCTCCGACGCATCTACAGAGGCCATAGCTGCAGTAGCCTACCTGAAAACCTCAGAAAGCAACAACAAGGTACATTGTGGATTCATCCTTGGCAAGGCAAAACTAACACTGAAACCGTCTCACTCTGTACCAATACTCAAACTTTGTGCTGCCGTACAGGCAGTGGAATTAGCTGAAGCTATAAAGGATGAAATGGACATTGTGATTGATTCATTTACATTCTACACAGACAGTAGAGCGGTACTTGGTTACATTTACAACCAAAAAAACAATTTTACGTCTACATCAGCAATAGAGTAGAGCGTATCAGAAGCTTTTCTATCCCTGAATACTGGCACTACGTCTCTACTGACCTGAACCCAGCTGACCGAGGGACAAGATTCACAGCCGCGTCTAAGCTCAATGACAACATGTGGCTGTCACCTCCAAGTCTCTTATATAAGGATTCTAGTTCAAAGGACATCAACAACACTTATAAGCTGGTGGAACCGGAGTCTGAAAAAGAGATCAGACCAATCACCTCTACTCGCTACACTTCTGTGATGCCAAAATCAAAACTAAGATCTCACTGCTTTGAAAGCTTCTCAAAATGGTCAGCTGTTGTGCGGGCCATAGCTCGTCTTGTTCACATCGCTCATTCCTTTGCCAGTGACAAATCATCAGTGTTGTGGCTGGCACATGTGTAGAGGATACCCTACTGTTGCTGACATCAGACATGCCGAGCAATTCAGCGGTGAGTGCAACAAGAATATGGTCACGAGATCGACAGTATCACAAAAGGGTACCAGCCTGTCCAAGAACAGTTTACTGCTTGAATTGAACCCAGTGGTCGATCATTACGGACTGTTAAAGGTGGATGGTCATATAGAGAAGTCTGATCTATGTAATAAGGAGCAGAATCGTATCATCATTCCGGGTCGGCACTACAATGCTACGCTATTGTTCCATCACCATCATGAAAAAGTGCAGCACCAAGGCAGACAGTTTACCGAAGGCATCATAAGGTCCGCTGGCCTCTGGATCGTGGGGATGAAGAGATGTGTCTCCTCAGAGCTCCATAAATGCTTTATGTGAGAAAAAGTAAGAAGAAAACACTAACATCTACAGATGGCAAATCTCCCAGCAGATCAGCTAAACACAGACCAGCCATGCACATATGTCGGAGTAGATGTTTTTGGACCATGGTCGGTTGTTACAAGAAGGACCCGTGGTGGAGCCGCAAAAAGTAAGTGGTGGGCTGTGCTTTTCACCTGTCTTAGCATCCAAGCAGTTCACATTGAGGTAATTGAATCCATGGATTCCTCTTGCTTCATAAATGCTCTCAGAAGATTCTTTTCTATCTGGGGACCAGCCAAATAGCTCAGATCTGACTGTGGCACTAACTTTGTGGGAGCGTGCAAGGAACTACAGTTAGACAACTTCTAGACTGACAATGGGTGCACTTGGGTGTTCAACCCTCCTCATTCATCGCATATGGGAGGATCCTGGGAACGCATGATTGGCATTGCTCGAGGAATCCTTGATTCGATGTTGCTGGATCATAAGCTACCTCTCACCCATGAAGTCCTGGTTACCTTCCTTGCTGAAGTGTCTGCTGTGATAAATGCAAGACCATTGGTACCATTATCATCGGACCCCAAAGCTCCAATGATTCTTACTCCTGCCACACTTCTTACTCAGAAGGTTGGAGATGCTGAAATCCCTCCAGGGAAGTTTGTGGACAGAGACATTTACAGGTGTCAGTGGAAACAGGTACAACACTTTTCTAATGTCTTTTGGCACCGCTGGAAGGCTGAATACCTGCACTTACTTCAAACCAGTCACAAATGGCAGACTGCAAAACCTAACCTCCAAGAGGGAGACCTCATCCTCCTTAAAGATAAAGAAGCTCATCGCAATGACTGGCCAATGGGTCTTATCACCAAGGTTACACCAAGCAATGATGGAAAGACTTGTAAGGTAGAAGGCAAGGTCATCTCGCGTTTTCTTTCGTCCAGTCACTGAACTTCTACTCCTTTTACAAAAGGAGGTCATCACATGAAAGACACTGCTTCAGGACACAGCTTACGACGGAGAGCCTACCGCCATATACTTCCAGCTGTGTTGGGACATTTGAACTTTTCCCAGTGGATTCTTAGGTTGGTGGAAGTGTTTGCACATTGCGGCTTCCCCAATCCGAAGATGGGTTTCTGTTTTGGACTCGGATTATCCGGCTGTTGAAGACTTCAATGGAAAATTGGACTACAACTATTACTGTTATTGTTGTTTGCTTGTGTATTTTCTTTTGTCTTTCAGGTCTACCATGACATTCCCAGAAAACATCACATTAAACGAATCATTAAAATCTAAAGATTTCAGACGGGGAGTGTTACGTCCCATGAATGGGAAATTTGCTGACTATACACTGAACTTTTTACAGTTGCTGTGTATTACTGTTTGATTGCATTGCTGCAAGGTTCACCTTCCTTGAAGTTTGTCCCTTCTCTCTCCCTGTCTCCCTCTTATGTGACTGTGATGTAGCTAGCCCCTCCCTTCTTCTTCCAGCCTTTCCTAATTCTCAATCTTGCAACAATTAGGAGCTCATGTGCTTACAGCCTGTCTCAGGAAAAGTTATTTTTACTTGCTGTTGATGCATGCATTCTTACAAGATTTCTCAAGATAAATAAAGCTTCTTCTGAATTCTTTACAACGTGCCTGCCTGCAGCCGAGTTAAAGCTATCTGTGTCCATCTCCCTTGTAAGTAAAGGTGAAGACACAGCACCCTATATTTATAGCACAGCCATGGGGACAGAATATTCCTCTTGGAGATTATTGTAGGTTTAATCGTTTTCTTTTTGTTTGACAGCTGTCACACACTAAAAGACGCTTTTTTTTTGGCATCACTATATTTTGAGAGCTATAATTTTTCCATATTTTGTCCAACAGCGTCATGTGAGGGCTTGTTTTACGGAACGAGTTGACATTTTATTGGTATCATTCTCAGGCACATGACATTTTTTGATCGCTTTCTATTCTGATTTTTGGGGCGCCAATCCAAGGGCAGAGAGGGCTTCCTCCCTATACAAGCTCTCTAAATGCTCCGATCGATGTCTATCGCCATGAGGTATCCATACGTCCAAGTTTGTTAAAGTGAACCTGTCAGCAGGATTGTGCTTAGAAAACTACATACACTGTCAGGTGGGCGCCGTTAAACTGAGTAAAATGATACCTTGGATGTTGTAATACGTCCAGTGGTTCTTTTATCATCTTTAGTTTCAGTTCTGCTGCCATAATGATATGTATGTGCTCTGGTGCTCTGCTTCTGTATTCATGTATTCCTATCTCTTTCCTCTGACAGGTCACTGTCTTTTCAGTGACCTGCCTACTCTTTTACATACTGCCTGTGTAATTTCTCTGCCCATGTGAAATTTACATCCCCAACATGGATGCCCGCGCATGTGCAGTAGCATCTTTTGGTTGCCGAGAGATGCTACTGTGCACACGCGAGCACCATTTTACTCAAAAGTCTGAGCATAGGGAACATGGTACCATAGAGCAGGACTTGAAAGAAGAGCACCATGAATCTAGCACTCAAGGTTAAACGGCGCACACGCGAACAACATAATTAAAGAAATAGGGCATGGTAGATGTGTAGAATGAGTCAGAAGGATAAAACAAAGAAAAAGAAAGAATACAGAAAAGGGGAAATGGGATGGCAAACATAGACAAGAAAAGTAAGAGCCAAAAGTAAGTTTTTTTTTATACCTGGTGAAGCGTTCAAATGACCTAAAGGGAGACAAAAGGGGGAAAAAAACAATTAGGATATATATGTAGGAAACACATAAAATTACAGTACAGACCAAAAGTTTGGACACACCTTCTCATTTAAAGATTTTTCTGTATTTTCATGACTATGAAAATTGTACATTCTCACTGAAGGCATCAAAACTATGAATTAACACATGTGGAATTATATACTTAACAAAAAAGTGTGAAACAACTGAAAATATGTCTTATATTCTAGGTTCTTCAAAGTAGCCACCTTTTGCTTTGATGACTGCTTTGCACACTCTTGGCATTCTCTTGATGAGCTTCAAGAGGTAGTCACCGGAAATGGTTTTCACTTCACAGGTGTGCCCTGTCAGGTTTAATAAGTGAGATTGCCTTATAAATGGGGTTCGGACCATCAGTTGTGTTGTGCAGAAGTCAGGTGGATACACAGCTGACAGTCCTACTGAATAGACTGTTAGAATTTGTATTATGGCAAGAAAAAAGCAGCCAAATAAAGAAAAATGAGTGGCCATCATTACTTTAAGAATTGAAGGTCAGTCAGTGCGAAAAATTGGGAAAACTTTGAAAGTGTCCCCAAGTGCAGTTACAAAAACCATCAAGCGCTACAAAGAAACTGGCTCACATGAGGACCGCCCCAGGAAAGGAAGACCAAGAGTCACCTCTGCTTCTGAGGATAAGTTTATCCGAGTCATCAGCCTCAGAAATCGCAGGTTAACAGCAGCTCAGATTAGAGACCAGGACAATGCCACACAGAGTTCTAGCAGCAGACACATCTCTACAACAAGTGTTAAGAGAAGACTTTGTGCAGCAGGCCTTCATGGTAAAATAGCTGCTAGGAAACCACTGATAAGGACAGGCAACAAGCAGAAGAGACTTGTTTGGGCTAAAGAACATAAGGAATGGACATTAGACCAGTGGAAATCTGTGCTTTGGTCTGATGAGTGCAATTTGAGATCTTAGGTTCCAACCACTGTGTCTTTGTGCGACGCAGGAAAGGTGAACGGATGGACTCTACATGCCTGGTTCCCACCGTGAATTATGGAGGAGGAGGTGTGATGGTGTGGGGGTGCTTTGTTGGTGACACTGTTGGGGATTTATTCAAAATTGAAGGCATACTGAACCAGCATGGCTACCACAGCATCTTTCAGGGGCATGCTATTCCATCCAGTTTGCGTTTAGTTGGACCATCATTTATTTTTCAACAGGATAATGACCCCAAACACACCTCCAGGCTGTGTAAGGGCTATTTGACCAATAAGGAGAGTGAAGGGGTGCTACGCCAGATGACCTGGCCTCCACAGTCACCAGACCTGAACCCAATCAAGATGGTTTGGGGTGAGCTGGACCGCAGAGTGAAGGCAAAAGGGCCAACAAGTGCTAAGCATCTCTGGGAACTCCTTCAAGATTGTTGGAAGACCATTTCCGGTGACTACCACTTGAAGGTCATCAAGAGAATGCCAAGAGTGTGCAAAGCAGTCATCAAAGCAAAAAGTGGCTACTTTGAAGAACCTAGAATATAAGACATATTTTCAGTTGCTTCACACTTTTTTGTTAAGTATATAATTCCACATGTGTTAATTCATAGTTTTGATGCCTTCAGTGTGAATGTACAATTTTCATAGTCATGAAAATACAGAAAAATCTTTAAATGAGGTGTATCCAAACTTTTGGTCTGTACTGTATGTATTTAACAGTAAAATTATGTCAACAGATATCGCTAATCCACTGGTTAAATAACACAGAGGAAACAAAGGAATATGTTAATCAATAAGACAGTTCATACTCTGGATTGAGGCCATATGCCTGCCTCTCCTTCAATCTGTGTATTCTGTTGCCACCTCGCCTTTTCAAAGGAATAGACTCCAAGTAGCGTAATTGTGAAACGTTATGTCCGGCAGAAACAAGATGAAAGGGAACTGGCAGCATTGTCCTCTTACACCTAATGGTAGATTTATGCTGAGGTGCGCTTTTAAGGGGTTGTACACTAATATTTAAAATATGCCAAAGCGTTTTTATAATGAAAAGCAACTTCTTTATAATTACCTTCCTCTGTCAGTGAGCGGCGCTATCACTGGCCGCTCACAGGCAGCACGTGAACCCCCGCTGACGTCCCGTTTATTGAGGCGTGACTCAGCGCTGGGGTCCCCGTGGTGGCTTCTGGGTTGAAGGCGGGGTTACCCCACCGTGTCACACCCAGCATCCACCGCGCGTTTTCCCAATGAATGGGGAGAGGGACAGCATGCGGTGGATGCTGGGTATGACTTGAGGGGATAACCCCGCACACAACCCAGCAGCCACCATGGAACGCGGAAGAGAGAGATCCCCGGCAGCAGTCTGGACTTGTCGTGACATCAGCGGATGTCAGTGCCGGCTGCAGCCGGGGGTTAAGTGATGCCTGTGAGCGGTCAGTCATAGCGCCACTCACAGGCAGAAAAGGAAGAGGGAGGCAATTACAAAGAAGCAGCTTTTCAACATAAAAATGCTTTGCCATATTTTACATAGTAGTGGACAACCCCTTTAAGTACCAGGGACCTGGGTGTATGGATATGTCCAAGTCCATAAAGGGGTTAATTAATGCAAAATGGAATGAAAGAATTAAAAATGCCATTAAGTCAAATTCCATTTAGCTAATATGTTACTTTAGACCCAAATTTTAGCCTGCACAATTTATTATGTAATTTCTCCTAAACGCAGCATTGCCCCATACATAGCAGACACTAATATTTTCTAGCTATATACAGTACATAGCATTAAGGGTAAACAATTAAAGCGGTTGTGCCACCATAAAGAATACAGTTAACCAACCAGAAAAGGTGGAAATAAATAGTTTTGTAATTTACAGTGATTCAAAATTATGCTTCATTCAAAAGTTACCAAGCTTTTACTTTTATGAATGCTGCTCTCTGGCGCCCCCTGGCGTTATTCCATTACATCCTGGTAGTGGGTGATCAGCTGGTCGGGTTTGGGCAGTTCCTGTCATAAGAGCTCCCAACCGGCAGTCTGCACAATGTATTGCAAGAAAAGAAATGAAAAATTCCATCTCCAAAAACGTTGTATTAAAAAATTCCAAGTTGTTATTACATCATTTTAACATCTGATGAGGTCACAAGGTACATGGGGATTCACATAGCAACGCGTTTCCAATGCCAACCAGCTTTCTTTGTCAAGCTACTATGACATGATTCTGTGATCTTTTAAATATTTCTGAAACCAATATGATGCAGTGACTGGGATTGTATACGAGGGATGTGATATATCCCCCAGAATGTGTACAGAGACCTATTAAATCCATTGGAGTGCATTGCAGTCACACGCTCACCTCCGGCTGCAATGCAGGAATGAAGGTGAGCATTGACCTGGTCAGGCTATCTGGCTAAGGCAGATTAAGTAAAACCCGGCAGGGCCTTCATTTCTTGGGGGAGGCTACAGGAAGGCAGTGGGGCGGCCTCCTCCCTCCAAGCCGGGTTTTCCAGTGGCTCTTGCCACAGGTCCTTTAAAAACCCTGCACTAAGGATTAGTGTGGTTCTATGTTGGAACCTGCTAGGAGCATAGCAGGAAAGCTCATCAGGATTGAGTGTGGCTGAACCCACGCCTGGGAAGGCTCTGCACCTGTCAGGCTCTGAGTGGCCCGGCGCGGCCGTTGCCTATGGCAACCGTTGTTTAAGGACTTGTGTTATCCCAGAGGACTTTTCTGTTTACCGGTGAGTTGCTGAATAAAGCTGTTTATATTGGACTTGCTTGGGTCACTGCCTCAGTTACTGCACGGTGTGAACACCGCTGCCTTACAGCTTGGTGGAGAATGCTGGCATAGTGACTGAGGCATACCCCACTGGCCGCTGCATGACCACAATCCGGCCGGCCACCTTTCAGCCCCACCCCGTGGACAAAATGGAGGAGCTGTTAAAGCAGCTGGTACTTACCCAGCAGCAGCAGCTGCAGTCTCAGAGGTAGGAGCTGGAACAGCAGCATAATCAGCAGCAGCAGCTACTGTACCAGCAGCAGCAAAAACCAAAGAACTGTTGCTGCAACAGATTGCTGCCCTGTGGGAGACGCCGACGGCACCAGCCCCGGAACGTCGCGAGGCCAGGGACAAGGTTCGCTCAGCGTTGAGGAAGATGGGACCGGAGGACGATGTGGAAGCCTTCCTGACCATTTATGAGCGCACAGAGGAGCGGGAAAACCTACCGGATGGCCAGTGGGCAGAAGTGGTGGCTCAGTTTCTGGTCGGCGATGCCCAAAAGGCCTTCTTCGACCTCAGTCGGGAGGACGCCCAGGACGACCAGAGACTGAAAGGTGAGATCCTTGCCCGACTGGGAGTCAATACATACGTGAGGGCTCAGCATGTATTTTCATAGGCTTATGTGGAGACCCGACACGCCCGGTCTCAGGCTTATGACCTCCTGCAGCTGGTAAAGAGGTTGCTCCAGCCTGAGACTTTGTCTCCAGCCCAGATGGTGGAGAGGGTGGTGGTTGACCGGCTGGTGAGGACTCTGCCAGCCGCTATCCAAAGTTGGCTGGGGCAAGGGGACTCCAGCACACTCGACCAGGTGGTCAGCCTGATCGAGCGCTACTCGGCCATTCAGGACTTTATCCAGGACTCTGCCCCCTCGCGGCTGTCACGCCGATCCCTGCCAACTCAGGAACCTGGAAAGGGGTCGCGCCCCTCTGCTGAGGACAGTCAGCACCGTACCCGTGCTGAAGGGGTACCCCGAAATGAGAGTCGCAGGAGACCTGTTCCCTCCCAAACAGTCAGAAGACCTAACAGTACTTCCACCATTAGGTGCTGACGGTGTCAGGGGAAGGGACATGTGGTTGCTAACTGCCCCCTAACTACGGAACCCATGGACTGCGGGATTATCCACCGGGTCTCAATGTACGCCCAGACTGTCTGCACTGCGAGCGCCGACCCCCCTGACAATGAACCCCAACTGTGCCAGGTACTGGTTAATGGGTACCCCACAGAGGCCCTCCTAGATTCGGGGAGCCTAGTGACTTTGGTACATGGGTCGATGGTGGCAGGAGACAACCTCAGTGGACGGACTGTCGGGGGTTGTGTGCATCCATGGGGACCTCCGAGAGTACCCAACCACAGGTAGTTTTATCCAAGCCAAGTGGAGACATAAAACATGTGGTGGGGGTGGTAAAAACTCTTCCCTATGGGACTGTGTTGGAAAGAGACTTGCCCCTGTTCTGGACTCTGTGGAAAAACAAAATCCACTCTCCCCCGATAAAATGTATTACAGGCGCTGTACCCGACGAACCTGATTCAGGGGTACCTGCCGTAGTGGTATCCAACCTAGGGACAGAGTGTGACCCCGATAGGTTTCCCCTAGAGGTGCTGGCAGGAGAGGTCGAGGAGACCCCATCGATCCCTGAGCTGGAAGTGTCCCGGGACACGTTTGGGACAGTTCAGCTACAGGATTCCACTCTGACTCGCGGGAAAGGGTGTTAGAGGTAAATGGCGTAGCTCAACAGCCCCGTGCAGATACTGTATTTACACGCATGGTAGTCAAGAGTGAGTTGCTCTATAGGGTAGACAAAATCAGGGACCAGGTCGTGGAACAGTTAGTGGTATCTCAGTTGTACCGTCTGCAGTTGGCACACACACACCAGCTGGGTGGACAATTGGGGGTTAAAAAGACGTAAGAGCGTATCTTGCAGCGGTTCTTTTGGCTGGGGATTTACGCGGAGGTCCAAAAGTACTGTGAATCCTGCCCTGAATGTCAGTTGACCACACCCACCACAAGTTTCCGTAGCTCATTGGTACCCCTGCCAGTAATAGAGGTATCTTTTGAACGGATTGCAATGTACTTGGTAGGGTCCATTGTAAAATCCGCTCGTGGCCACCAACATATACTGGTGGTCGTTGACTGTGCCACCCGGTGCCCGGAGGCTATACCGCTATGCCACACCTCGGCATAACAAATTGCACAGGAGCTGTTTGCTATGTTCTGTCGCCTTGGACTACCTAAGGAGATCCTGATGGATCAGGGGACCCCTTTTATGTCCAAAATGACAAGGGAACTGTGCAAACTGCTAAAAATTAAACAACTGCGCACCTCGGTGTACCAACCTCAAACCGACGGGCTAGTAGAACAGTTCAATAAAACCCTCAAGTTCATGTTAAAAAAGGTGGTTTCTAAGGACGGAAGGGATTGGGACATGTTGCTACCCTATTTGATGTTCGCCATCCGTGAGGTACCCCAGGCTTCCACAGGGTTCTCTCCCTTTCAGTTATTGTACGGCAGACACCCTAGAGGTCTGTTGGACGTAGCCAAAGAGACGTGGGAACAAGAGCCGACTCCACATAGGAGTATAACTGAACACGTGGCTAGCATGCAGGACCGGATCGCGGCGGTCATGCCCATCGTGAAAGAACATTTTTTAGATGCCCAGGCAGCCCAGAGGTGCACATATATTAAAATAGCCAGAGTCAGGTCTTTTAACAAGGGCGATTGGGTGTTAGTACTTGTACCCACAGCCGAGAGTAAGCTCATGGCCAAGTGGCAAGGGCCATATGAGGTTCGAGAAAAGGTGGGGGAGATAAATTACCGGTGTATCAGCCCGGAAGGAGGAAACGGGAGCAGCTTTATCATGTAAACCTGCGAAAACCTTGGAAAGATCGAGAGTGGTTAGTTACAGACATCACTCCGGGCATATCACCAGAGAGTTCTCTACCTTCAGCCAGGGATGCGTCCGGGGGAGAGGTCAGGATAAGTGATGCTCTCACTAAACAGCAGCGACGGGCGGCTCGCTCACTGGTGCAGCAGAATACCGACGTGTTCTCAGAGCTACCGGGTAGGACTACAGTTCTCCAACATGACATTGTCACCGAACCTGGGGTAAGGGTGCGAATGAGACCGTACCGGGTACCCGAAGCCCGGAGGCAAGCCATCACGGCTGAGGCAAAACAGATGCTCCAGTTAGGCGTCATTGAGAAATGACGGAGTGGGCTAGCCCCATCGTACTGATTACAAAACCAGACGGATCGTTACGCTTCCGTAACGATTTCCGAAAACTAAATGAAGTGTCCAAGATTGACCTTTATCCAATGCCCAGGGTGGATGAGCTGATTGAGAGACTGGGGTAGGCCCAGTACTTTACCACGCTCGATCTCACCAAGGGTTACTGGCAGGTACCTCTCACGAAATCGGAGGAGGAAAAGACCGCCTTCATAACTCCGGAGGGTCTATATCACTATGCGGTCTTACCTTTTGGGTTACATGGGGCCCTGGCTACATTCCAGAGGTTGATGGACATAGTGCTCAAGTCTCATCAGGAGTACGCCTCCGCATATCTAGATGATATTATCATCTTTAGCACCGACTGGCATACGCATCTATCCCAGGTACAAGCAGTGCTGGATTCTCTCAGAGCAGCGGAGTTAACGGCAAACCCGAAAAAATGTGCGATAGGGCTAGAGGAAGCCCGATATTTGGGGTATGTGATTGGCCGAGGAGTTATCAAGCCCCAAATCAATAAAGTTGAGGCCATAAAAAATTGGCCTAAACCGTCAAGTACACAGCAGGTGAGGGCGTTCCTTGACATCCTTGGGTATTACCGCTGGTTTATACCTAATTTTGCTGGGAGAACGGCGGCCCTGACCGATCTCTTGAAAGGAAAAAAATCAGTAATGGTTCAGTCGAACCTTCAGGCAGAAGAAGCCTTTCAGTCCATGAAGTTGGCCCTGTATGGACAGCCGGTCCTCATCAGCCCCAACTTCAAGGAAACTTTCATTGTACAGACAGATGCCTCAGAAGTAGGCCCAGGGTGCCAGTGGCGACTTTGCCAATCCTGGTGTTATGTGGCAAATGCCAAGCGTCCTGCACGGTGTTGGGCTGTGAGCACAACCCCCATCTGTGGACGTCAGACCATCATACCACCCTCATGGAGTCGGTTTCCAACCGATTGTGCAGACACATGCACATTTGTGACCTGCTGGAGGTCATTTTGCACGGCTCTGGCAGTGCTCCTCCTGTTCCTCCTTGCACAAAGGCGGAGGTAGCGGTCCTGCTGCTGGGTTGTTGCCCTCCTACGGCCCTCTCCACGTCTCCTTTTGTACTGGCCTGTCTCCTGGTAGTGCCTCCAGCCTCTGGACACTACAGTGACAGACACAGCAAACCTTCTTGCCACAGCTTGCATTGATGTGCCATCCAGAATGAGCTGCACTACCTGAGCAACTTCTGTGGGTTGTCGAGTCCGTCTCATGCTACCACAAGTATGAAAGTACAACCAACATTCAAAAGTGACCAAAACATCAGCCAGAAAGCATTGGTACTGAGATATGGTCTGTGCTCCCCACCTGCAGAACCACTCCTTTATTGAGGGTGTCTTGAAAATTGACAATCATTTTCATCTATTGTCTATTCCATTTGCAAAACAGCATATGAAATTGATTGTCAATCAGTGTTGCTTCCTAAGTGGACAGTTTGATTTCACAGAAGTTTGATTTACTTGGAGTTATATTCTGTTGTTTAAGTGTTCCCTTTATTTTTTGAGCAGTGTATTTGATATGTAACTTTCTATGTATTTGTCTCTACTTGTTCTTATTGGGGTTTGTTGTTAAGAGTTTTTTTTTAATATGGGTGTGATCTCATTGGTCATGTAATCGGTGTATTACTTGTAATTGGTTTCGGAAATATTTAAAAGATCACAGAACCATGTCATAGTAGCTTGACAAAGAAAGGTGGTTGGCATTGGAAACGCGTTGCTATGTGAATCCCCATGTACCTTGTGACCTCATCAGATTTTAAAATGATGTAATAACAACTTGGAATTTTTTAATACAACGTTTTTGGAGATGGAATTTTTCATTTCTTTTCTTGCAATACATTGTGCAAACTGCCGGTTGGGAGCTCTTATGACAGGAACTGCCCAAACCCGACCAGCTGATCACCCACTACCAGGACGTAATGGAATAACGCCAGGGGGCGCCAGAGAGCAGCATTCATAAAAGTAAAAGCTTGGTAACTTTTGAATGAAGCATAATTTTGAATCACTGTAAATTACAAAACTATTTATTTCCACCTTTTCTGGTTGGTTTACTGTATTCTTTATGGTGGCACAACCGCTTTAATTGTTTACCCTTAATGCTATGTACTGTATATAGCTAGAAAATATTAGTGTCTGGTATGTATGGGGCAATGCTGCGTTTAGGAGAAATTACATAATAAATTGTGCAGGCTAAAATTTGGGTCTAAAGTAACATATTAGCTGAATGGAATTTGACTTAATGGAATTTTTCACTTCTTTTTTTGCATTGATTCCAAGTGTGACCACACGTTGTTCCTGGCTTCAACACACTGAAATCCCTGGAGGGTGAGCTGACTTCCATTTGTTCTCTATTGTTATGCACCATGTACTCTTGGTCACAAGGCCCCCTGCTGTAAGCACAGAGTGTCTGTCATTCACCCCCTCCCCCTGTGCTCATAGCTGATCTCCAGGTGGGACACCTCCTCCCCCTGCTTCATAGCTGATCTCGGGGTGAGACACTCCCCCCCCCCCCCTGCACTCACAGCTGATCAACGGGTGAGATACCTCCCCCCTGTGTTCACAGATGATCTCCAGGTGAGATACTCCCTCCCATTGTGCTCACAGCTCATAGCTCATCTCCAGGTTAGACACCCTCTCCCCCTGCGCTCACAGCTCATCTCCGGGTGAGATCATCTGCTTCACAGACTTGAGAGCCCGATAGCAGGGAAACACTTCCCATGCTTAGTCTGTGAAGCAGATGATCTCATCCAGAGCTGAGCTGTGAGCACAGGGGGAGGAGGTGTCTCACCTGGAGATGAGCTGTGAGTGCAGGGGAGTATCTCACCTAGAGATCAGCAGTGAGTCAGTTGACCACACCCACCGCAAGTTTCCGTAGCTCATTGGTACCCCTGCCAGTAATAGAGGTACCTTTTGAACGGATTGCAATGGACTTGGTAGGGTCCATTGTAAAATCCGCTCGTGGCCACCAACATATACTGGTGGTCGTTGACTGTGCCACCCGGTGCCCGGAGGCTATACCGCTATGCAACACCTCGGCATAACAAATTGCACAGGAGCTGTTTGCTATGTTCTGTCGCCTTGGACTACCTAAGGAGATCCTGATGGATCAGGGGACCACTTTTATGTCCAAAATGACAAGGGAACTGTGCAAACTGCTAAAAATTAAACAATTGCGCACCTCGGTGTACCAACCTCAAACCGACGGGCTAGTAGAACGGTTCAATAAAACCCTCAAGTTCATGTTAAAAAAGGTGGTTTCTAAGGACGGAAGGGATTGGGACATGTTGCTACCCTATTTGATGTTCGCCATCCGTGAGGTACCCCAGGCTTCCACAGGGTTCTCTCCCTTTGAGTTATTGTACGGCAGACACCCTAGAGGTCTGTTGGACGTAGCCAAAGAGACGTGGGAACAAGAGCCGACTCCACATAGGAGTATAACTGAACACGTGGCTAGCATGCAGGACCGGATCGCGGCGGTCATGCCCATCGTGAAAGAACATTTGTTAGATGCCCAGGCAGCCCAGAGGTGCACATATATTAAAATAGCCAGAGTCAGGTCTTTTAACAAGGGCGATTGGGTGTTAGTACTTGTACCCACAGCCGAGAGTAAGCTCATGGCCAAGTGGCAAGGGCCATATGAGGTTCGAGAAAAGGTGGGGGAGATAAATTACCGGTGTATCAGCCCGGAAGGAGGAAACGGGAGCAGCTTTATCATGTAAACCTGCGAAAACCTTGGAAAGATCGAGAGTGGTTAGTTACAGACATCACTCCGGGCATATCACCAGAGAGTTCTCTACCTTCAACCAGGGATGCGTCCGGGGAGAGGTCAGGATAAGTGATGCTCTCACTAAACAGCAGCGACGGGCGGCTCGCTCACTGGTGCAGCAGAATACCGACGTGTTCTCAGAGCTACCGGGTAGGACTACAGTTCTCCAACATGACATTGTCACCGAACCTGGGGTAAGGGTGCGAATGAGACCGTACCGGGTACCCGAAGCCCGGAGGCAAGCCATCACGGCTGAGGTAAAACAGATGCTCCAGTTAGGCGTCATCGAGAAATGACGGAGTGGGCTAGCCCCATCGTACTGATTACGAAACCAGACGGATCGTTACGCTTCCGTAACGATTTCCGAAAACTAAATGAAGTGTCGAAGATTGACCTTTATCCAATGCCCAGGGTGGATGAGCTGATTGAGAGACTGGGGTAGGCCCAGTACTTTACCACGCTCGATCTCACCAAGGGTTACTGGCAGGTACCTCTCACGAAATCGGAGGAGGAAAAGACCGCCTTCATAACTCCGGAGGGTCTATATCACTATGCGGTCTTACCTTTTGGGTTACATGGGGCCCTGGCTACATTCCAGAGGTTGATGGACATAGTGCTCAAGTCTCATCAGGAGTACGCCTCCGCATATCTAGATGATATTATCATCTTTAGCACCGACTGGCATACGCATCTATCCCAGGTACAAGCAGTGCTGGATTCTCTCAGAGCAGCGGAGTTAACGGCAAACCCGAAAAAATGTGCGATAGGGCTAGAGGAAGCCCGATATTTGGGGCATGTGATTGGCCGAGGAGTTATCAAGCCCCAAATCAATAAAGTTGAGGCCATAAAAAATTGGCCTAAACCGTCAAGTACACAGCAGGTGAGGGCGTTCCTTGACATCCTTGGGTATTACCGCTGGTTTATACCTAATTTTGCTGGGAGAACGGCGGCCCTGACCGATCTCTTGAAAGGAAAAAAATCAGTAATGGTTCAGTCGAACCTTCAGGCAGAAGAAGCCTTTCAGTCCATGAAGTTGGCCCTGTATGGACAGCCGGTCCTCATCAGCCCCAACTTCAAGGAAACTTTCATTGTACAGACAGATGCCTCAGAAGTAGGCCCAGGGTGCTAGTGGCGACTTTGCCAATCCTGGTGTTATGTGGCAAATGCCAAGCGTCCTGCACGGTGTTGGGCTGTGAGCACAACCCCCATCTGTGGACGTCAGACCATCATACCACCCTCATGGAGTCGGTTTCCAACCGATTGTGCAGACACATGCACATTTGTGACCTGCTGGAGGTCATTTTGCACGGCTCTGGCAGTGCTCCTCCTGTTCCTCCTTGCACAAAGGCGGAGGTAGCGGTCCTGCTGCTGGGTTGTTGCCCTCCTACGGCCCTCTCCACGTCTCCTTTTGTACTGGCCTGTCTCCTGGTAGTGCCTACAGCCTCTGGACACTACAGTGACAGACACAGCTTGCATTGATGTGCCATCCAGAATGAGCTGCACTACCTGAGCAACTTCTGTGGGTTGTCGAGTCCGTCTCATGCTACCACAAGTATGAAAGTACAACCAACATTCAAAAGTGACCAAAACATCAGCCAGAAAGCATTGGTACTGAGATATGGTCTGTGCTCCCCACCTGCAGAACCACTCCTTTATTGAGGGTGTCTTGAAAATTGCCAATCATTTTCATCTATTGTCTATTCCATTTGCAAAACAGCATGTGAAATTGATTGTCAATCAGTGTTGCTTCCTAAGTGGACAGTTTGATTTCACAGAAGTTTGATTTACTTGGAGTTATATTCTGTTGTTTAAGTGTTCCCTTTATTTTTTGAGCAGTGTATTTGATATGTAACTTTCTATGTACAGTCATGGCCAAAAGTTTTGAGAATGACACCAAAATTATATTTTCACATGATCTGCTGGCCTCTGGTTTTTATTAGTGTTTGTCTGATGTTTATATCACATACAGAAATATAATTGCAATCATATTATGAGTACCAATAGGTTACATTGACAGTTAGAATGAGTTAATGCAGCAAGTCAATATTTGCAGTGTTGCCCCTTCTTCTTCAAGACCTCTGTAATTCTCCCTGGCATGCTCTCAATCAACTTTTGGACCAAATCCTGACTGATAGCAGTCCATTCTTGCATAATCAATGCTTGCATTTTGCCAGAATTTGTTGGTTTTTGTTTGTCCACCCGTAACTTGATGATTGACCACAAGTTCTCAATGGGATTAAGATCTGGGGAGTTTCCAGGCCATGGACCCAAAATCTCTATGTTTTGTTCCATGAGTCATTTAGTTATCACCTTTGCTTTATGGCAAGGTGCTCCATCATGCTGGAAAAGGCATTGTTGGGCGCCAAACTGCTCTTGGACGGTTGGGAGTAGTTGTTCTTGGAGGACATTCTGGTACCATTCTTTTTTCATTTCTGTGTTTTTAGGCAAGACTGTGAGTGAGCCGATTCCCTTGGCTGAGAAGCAACCCCACACATGAATGGTTTCAGGATGCTTTACAGTTGGCATGAGACAAGACTGGTGGTAGCGCTCACCTCTTCTTCTCCGAATAAGCTGTTTTCCAGATGTCCCAAACAATCGAAAAGGGGATTCATCAGAGAAAATGACTTTGCCCCAGTCCTCAGCAGTCCACTCCCTGTACCTTTTTCAGAATATCAGTCGGTCCCTGATGTTTTTTCTGGAGAGAAGTGGCTTCTTTGCTGCCCTCCTTGAAACCAGCACTTGCTCAAAGAGTCTCCGCCTCACAGTGCGTGCAGAAGCACTCACACCAGCCTGCTGCCATTCCTGAGCAAGCTCGGCACTGCTGGTAGTCAGATCCCACAGCTGAAACAGTTTTAAGATACGGTCCTGGCGCTTGATGGTCTTTCTTGGGCGCCCTGGAGCCTTTTTGACAACAATGGAAGCTCTCTCCTTGAAGTTCTTGATGATGCGATAGATTGTTGACTGAGGTGCAATCTTTGTAGCTGCGATACTCTTCCCTGTTAGGTCATTTTTGTGCAGTGCAATGATGGCTGCACATGTTTCTTTAGAGATAACCATGGTTAACTGAAGAGAAACAATGATACCAAGAACCAGCCTCCTTTTAAAGTGTCCAGTGATGTCATTCTTACTTAATCATGACTGATTGATCGCCGGCCCTGTCCTCATCAACACCCACACCTGTGTTAATGGATCAATCACTAAAACGATGTTAGCTGCTCCTTTTAAGGCAGGACTGCACTGATGTTGAAATGTGTTTTGGGGGTTAAAGTTCATTTTCTGGGCAAATATTGACTTTGCAAGTACAGTAATTGCTGTTAAGCTGATCACTCTTTGACAGTATATGCAAATTGCCATTACAAAAAATGAAGCAGTAAACTTTGGAAAAATTACTATTTGTCTCATTCTCAATACTTTTGGCCATGACTGTATTTGTCTCTACTTGTTCTTATTGGGGTGTGTTGTTAAGAGTTTTTTTTTAATATGGGTGTGATCTCATTGGTCATGTAATCGGTGTATTACTTGTAATTGGTTTCGGAAATATTTAAAAGATCACAGAACCATGTCATAGTAGCTTGACAAAGAACGGTGGTTGGCATTGGAAACGCGTTGCTATGTGAATCCCCATGTACCTTGTGACCTCATCAGATGTTAAAATGATGTAATAACAACTTGGAATTTTTTAATACAACTTTTTTGGAGATGGAATTTTTCATTTCTTTTCTTGCAATACATTGTGCAGACTGCCGGTTGGGAGCTCTTATGACAGGAACTGCCCAAACCCGACCAGCTGATCACCCACTACCAGGACGTAATGGAATAACGCCAGGGGGCGCCAGAGAGCAGCATTCATAAAAGTAAAAGCTTGGTAACTTTTGAATGAAGCATAATTTTGAATCACTGTAAATTACAAAACTATTTATTTCCACCTTTTCTGGTTGGTTTACTGTATTCTTTATGGTGGCACAACCGCTTTAATTGTTTACCCTTAATGCTATGTACTGTATATAGCTAGAAAATATTAGTGTCTGCTATGTATGGGGCAATGCTGCGTTTAGGAGAAATTACATAATAAATTGTGCAGGCTAAAATTTGGGTCTAAAGTAACATATTAGCTGAATGGAATTTGACTTAATGGAATTTTTCACTTCGACCACAGGTTGTTCCTGGCTTCAACACACTGAAATCCCTGGAGGGTGAGCTGACTTCCATTTGTTCTCTATTGTTATGCACCATGTACTCTTGGTCACAAGGCCCCCTGCTGTAAGCACAGAGTGTCTGTCATTCACCCCCTCCCCCTGTGCTCATAGCTGATCTCCAGGTGGGACACCTCCTCCCCCTGCTTCATAGCAGATCTCGGGGTGAGACACTCCCTCCCCCTGCACTCACAGCTGATCAACGGGTGAGATACCTCCTCCCCTGTGTTCACAGATGATCTCCAGGTGAGATACTCCCTCCCATTGTGCTCACAGCTCATAGCTCATCTCCAGGTTAGACACCCTCTCCCCCTGCGCTCACAGCTCATCTCCGGGTGAGATCATCTGCTTCACAGACTTGAGAGCCCGATAGCAGGGAAACACTTCCCATGCTTAGTCTGTGAAGCAGATGATCTTATCCAGAGCTGAGCTGTGAGCACAGGGGGAGGAGGTGTCTCACCCGGAGATGAGCTGTGAGTGCAGGGGAGTATCTCACCTAGAGATCAGCAGTGAGCGCAGGGGGAATCTCACTCTGAGATGAGCTGTGAGGGCAGGGGGAGGAGGTGTCTCACCTGGAGATGAGCTGTGAGTGCAGGGGAGTATCTCACCTAGAGATCAGCAGTGAGTGCAGGGGGAATCTCACTCTGAGATGAGCTGTGAGTGCAGGGGGAGGCTGTGTCTCACCCGGAGATCAGCAGTGAGCGCAGGAGGAGGGGGTGTCTCACCCGGAGATCAGCAGTGAGCGCAGGAGGAGGGGGTATCTCACCCGGAGATCAGCAGTGAGCGCAGGGAAAGGGTTTATCTCACTCAGAGATGAGCTGAGAGGGCAGTGGAGTATCTCACTCGGAGAAGAGCTGTGAGGGCAGGGGAGTAACTCACTCGGAGATGAGCTGTGAGGGCAGGGAAGTATCTCACTCAGAGATGAGCTGTGAGGGCAGTGGAGTATCTCACTCGGAGATGAGCTGTGAGGGCAGGGAAGTATCTCACTCGGAGATGAGCTGTGAGGGCAGGGGAGTTTCTCACTCGGAGATGAGCTGAGAGGGCAGTGGAGTATCTCACTCGGAGATGAGCTATGAGGGCAGGGGAGTATCTCACTCGGAGATGAGCTGTGAGGGCAGGGGAGTATCTCACTCGGAGATGAGCTGTGAGGGCAGGGGAATATCTCACTCGGAGATGAGCTGTGAGGGCAGGGGAGTATCTCACTCGGAGATGAGCTGTGAGGGCAGGGGAGTAACTCACTCGGAGATGAGCTGTGAGGGCAGGGGAGTATCTCACTGGGAGATGAGCTGTGAGGGCAGGGGAGTATCTCACTGGGAGATGAGCTGTGAGGGCAGGGGAGTATGTCACTGGGAGATGAGCTGTGAGGGCAGGGGAGTATCTCACTCGGAGATGAGCTGTGAGGGCAGGGGAGTATCTCACTCGGAGATGAGCTGTGAGGGCAGGGAAGTATCTCACTCGGAGATGAGCTGTGAGGGCAGTGGAGTATCTCACTCGGAGATGAGCTATGAGGGCAGGGGAGTATCTCACTCGGAGATGAGCTGTGAGGGCAGTGGAGTATCTCACTCGGAGATGAGCTGTGAGGGCAGGGGAGTAACTCACTCGGAGATGAGCTATGAGGGCAGGGGAGTATCTCACTCGGAGATGAGCTGTGAGGGCAGGGGAGTATCTCACTCGGAGATGAGCTGTGAGGGCAGGGGAGTATCTCACTCGGAGATGAGCTGTGAGGGCAGGGGAGTATCTCACTCGGAGATGAGCTGTGAGGGCAGGGGAGTATCTCACTCGGAGATGAGCTGAGAGGGCAGTGGAGTATCTCACTCGGAGATGAGCTGTGAGGGCAGGGGAGTAACTCACTCGGAGATGAGCTGTGAGGGCAGGGAAGTATCTCACTCAGAGATGAGCTGTGAGGGCAGTGGAGTATCTCACTCGGAGATGAGCTGTGAGGGCAGGGAAGTATCTCACTCGGAGATGAGCTGTGAAGGCAGGGGAGTTTCTCACTCGGAGATGAGCTGAGAGGGCAGTGGAGTATCTCACTCGGAGATGAGCTATGAGGGCAGGGGAGTATCTCACGCGGAGATGAGCTGTGAGGGCAGGGGAGTATCTCACTCGGAGATAAGCTGTGAGGGCAGTGGAGTATCTCACTCGGAGATGAGCTGTGAGGGCAGGGAAGTATCTCACTCGGAGATGAGCTGTGAGGGCAGGGGAGTATCTCACTCGGAGATGAGCTATGAGGGCAGGGAAGTATCTCACTCGGAGATGAGCTGTGAGGGCAGGGGAGTATCTCACTCGGAGATAAGCTGTGAGGGCAGGGGAGTATCTCACTCGGAGATGAGCTGAGAGGGCAGGGGAGTATCTCACTCGGAGATGAGCTGTGAGGGCAGGGGAGTATCTCACTCGGAGATAAGCTGTGTGTATACCTTGACTTCTCCAAAGCGTTTGATACCGTGCCACACAAAAGGTTGGTATATAAAATGAGAATGCTTGGTCTGGGGGATAATGTGTGCAAGTGGGTAAATAGCTGGCTGAGTGATAGAAAGCAGAGGGTGGTTATCAATGGAGTAAGCTCAGGGTGTGTCAGGGTTACTAGCGGGGTGCCTCAAGGGTCTGTCTTGGGCCCTATATTATTTAATATATTTATTAATGATCTAGTGGAAGGGTTGCATAGTAAAATAGCAATATTTGCAGATGATACTAAACTTTGTAAAGTAGTTAATACAGATGAGGACAGGGCACAGCTACAGGAGGATTTAGATAAATTGGGGAGTTGGGCCAAAAAATGGCAAATGGGGTTCAATGCCGATAAATGTAAGGTCATGCACATGGGAAAGAAAAACAGCAGTCACCCATACATATTAAATGGGAAACCGTTGGGGAAATCTGACATGGAGAAGGACCTGGGCGTCTTGGTTAACAGCAAATTAAATTGGAGTGCCCAGTGTCAGGCAGCAGCTGAGAAGGCAAAAAGAGTCATGGCATGCATCAGAAGAGGAATAGGGGCATATGATGAGAACATTGTTCTTCCTCTGTATAAAGCGCTGGTAAGGCCGCACTTAGAATATTGTGCACAGTTCTGGGCTCCGGTGCTCAGGAAAGACATATTGGAGCTAGAGAGGGTACAAAGGAGGGCGACTAAGGTAATAAAGGGAATGGAGGGACTAGAATACCCAGAGAGGTTGTCAAAATTAGGCCTATTTACATTGGAAAAGAGAAGGCTTTGGGGAGACCTCATAAACATGTATAAATACATCAGGGGGCAGTACAGAGATCTCTCCCATGACCTGTTTATACCAAGTACCAAGGATGGTGACAAAGACGAGGGGGCACACTATGCGTCTGGAGGAAAGGAGGTTCCTGCACCAGCATAAAAGGGGATTCTTTACGGTCAGAGCCGTGAGACTCTGGAACTCTCTGGGAGAGGAAGTGGTGATGTCCAACTCACTTAAAGAGTTCAAGAGAGGCCTGGACGCCTTTCTTGAGAACAATAAAATTACATCTTATGCTTAGTTAATTAATCCAGGGATTTAATCTTACTGCCAGATTGGTGTCGGGAAGTGAATTTTTCCTCAGTGATGTAAATTGGCCTATACCTCATGGTTTTTTGTTGCCTTCCCCTGGATCAACGCTGCGGAATAGCTGCAGTGCACAAGAAATAGGCTGAACTGGATGGACGCTTGTCTTTTTTCGGCCTTATAAACTATGTAACTATGTAACTATGAGGGCAGGGGAGTATCTCACTCGGAGATGAGCTGTGAGGGCAGGGGAGTATCTCACTCGGAGATGAGCTGTGAGGGCAGGGGAGTATCTCACTCGGAGATGAGCTGTGAGGGCAGGGGAGTATCTCACTCGGAGATGAGCTGTGAGGGCAGGGGAGTATCTCACTCGGAGATGAGCTGTGAGGGCAGGGGAGTATCTCACTCGGAGATGAGCTGTGAGGGCAGGGGAGTATCTCACTCGGAGATGAGCTGTGAGGGCAGGGGAGTATCTCACTCGGAGATGAGCTGTGAGGGCAGGGGAGTATCTCACTCGGAGATGAGCTGTGAGGGCAGGGGAGTATCTCACTCGGAGATGAGCTGTGAGGGCAGGGGAGTATCTCACTCGGAGATGAGCTGTGAGGGCAGGGAAATATCTCACTCGGAGATGAGCTGTGAGGACAGGGAAGTATCTCACTCGGAGATGAGCTGTGAGGGCACGGGAGTATCTCACTCGGAGATGAGCTGTGAGGGCAGGGGAGTATCTCACTCGGAGATGAGCTGTGAGGGCAGGGGAGTATCTCACTCGGAGATGAGCTGTGAGGGCAGGGGAGTATCTCACCTAGAGATCAGCAGTGAGTGCAGGGGGAGGGGGTATCTCACTCGGAGATGAGCTGTGAGTGCAGAGGGAGGCCATGTCTCACCCGGAGATCAGCAGTGAGCACAGGGGGAGGGGGTATCTCACCCGGAGATTAGCTATGAGCTCAGGGGGAGGGGGTATCTCATCCGGAGATCAACTGAGAGCTATGAGCATAGGAGGAGGGGGTTTTCTGACCCAGAGGTGAGCTGTGAGCGCATTGGGAGGGGGTATCTCACCCGGAGATCAGCTGTGAGCTATGAGCACAGGGGGAGGGGGTGAATCACACACACTCTGTGCTTACAGCAGGGAGTGTTGTGACAGAGAATACATTTTGCATGCTGCGGGTAGGGAGCTCTTACGCAAGGAACTGCGCAAACCCGACCAGCTGATCACCTACTACCAGGACGTAGTGGAATAACGCCAGGGGGCGCCAGAGAACAGCATTTGAAAAATAAAAGCTTGGTATCTTTTGAATGAAGCATAATTTTGAATCACTATACATTACAAAACAATTTATTTACACCTTTTCTGGTTGGTCAATTGTATTCTTTATGGTGGCACAACCGCTTTAAGTTTAAAATTTCACATTTTTCTAAATTTTTAGAAAATCTGGGATATTTTCATGAATAACAACAAAACGTATTAATTTAAAATTTACCAGCTGCAACAGGTACAATTTGTTCCAAAAAGAAGATCAGAAATATCAGACTGACTAGCAGAAGCATTTCAAAGTTATTACCAAATACAGTGACGTTTCAGATATGAAAAATGGGGCTGTCAGAAAGGTTAATACTGATTACCATGAGACAGGGTTAAGAAACATGAAATGGTAATGTGCAGTACATACCTATGCTCAAAAGTGCAGGCATATCATGCCAGTAATAAAAGGAAATACTGATTAGTCAGGGTGATAAAACAATGTATGTAACATGTAGGTGTGTGGTATGTATAAATATCTTTTTTTTTTTCAGTGCCCAGCATAAAGTGACTACAAGAAGTAGGATTTTAGTTAATACCTCACTGAACACAAGAACAGTTTCCAAAATACTGACAAGACGGAGTTTCACAGAACATGTTTTTCACCCATAGCATGAAAGTAATGTTAATATTATAACTTTCATTACAAAATCTTCAGTTTTACCCAAATTCAGTGATGCACCCTACACCAAAACTACTACATCTAGTATTTTGTATGACCTCTATGATTGTTAAGGACAGCACCAAGTCTTCTACACATGGAACGAATAAGTTGGTGACATAAAGTAACATCTATCTCTTTCTATTCCTCCAGAACGACCATTTTAGAACCTGAATGTAGAGCCATTCTAACTTGTCTCTTCAGAATTCCTCGGTATGTCCTGCACTTCTGTGATGCGTGTTGGAGTACTTGTAAGATGTGTGCAGCTTATTCTTGTGATCTTTCTGATATGTGCACATCTACTTGTGTGATTTGTGCACTGTGCTTGTGTGACATCTCTCAAGTCTACGCTGTGCTTGTGTGACATCTCTCAAGTCTGCGCTGTGCTTGTGTGACATCTCTCAAGTCTGCGCTGTGCTTGTGTGACATCTCTCAAGTCAGAGCTGTGCTTGTGTGACATCTCTCAAGTCTGCGCTGTGCTTGTGTGACATCTCTCAAGTCTGCGCTGTGCTTGTGTGACATCTCTCAAGTCTGCGCTGTGCTTGTGTGTCATCTCTCAAGTCAGAGCTGTGCTTGTGTGACATCTCTCAAGTCTGCGCTGTGCTTGTGTGACATCTCTCAAGTCAGAGCTGTGCTTATGTGACATCTCTCAAGTCTGCGCTGTGCTTGTGTGACATCTCTCAAGTCTGCGCTGTGCTTGTGTGACATCTCTCAAGTCTGCGCTGTGCTTGTGTGACATCTCTCAAGTCAGCGCTGTGCTTGTGTGACATCTCTCAAGTCTGCGCTGTGCTTGTGTGACATCTCTCAAGTCTGCGCTGTGCTTGTGTGACATCTCTCAAGTCTGCGCTGTGCTTGTGCGATTTGTCTGGTGTGTGACAAGTGATTTTTTGATGTGTGCCTAACATGTTTTTATTGCATCAAATAATGTTACTTAAAGTGAATTTCTGTTTTAATTCTTTTACCGCCCTTAGGCTTGCCCTAGAGAAAAACAATAAAATCAGGGATACTCTCAGGGTCAGCAATTCTTCTTCCGCTACTGCCCTGGTCTTTGTTTTCAGGCTGCAGCCGTGATGTCCTGACTAAAACACGTGACTGCTGGAGCTTAAAGGGGTTTTCCCACAAACAAAAGTTCATTTTAAAAATGGTCTGTGTCTGACCGTGTATGGAAAATACCACAGCTCCTGAGCGGAGGAGGAAGCCAAAGACAATACAGACATTACATCAGGGGATCACAAAGGATTCACATAGGATTCATTTTGAGAGGTAAAATATTGTTTAAACACAGGCAGTGAAATATTTTACCACACAAAATGAATCAATCCTATGCGATCCCGTGCTGTAATGTCTGCATTGTATTTTGCAGCCTTCCCTGGTAGATGGAACAAGCTGATGACCCTATGATTGGCTACAGTGGTCACATGAGATATTACCACTGCAGCCTGTAAACACGGACAGGCCAGGAGCACAAACACATCAATAGACTAGGTGAAAATGAGTAACTCTGATTTTATTATTTTTAGACCAGGTGAAAATGAGTAACTCTGATTTTATTATTTTTAGACTAGGTGAAAATGAGTAACTCTGATTTTATTATTTTTAGACTAGGTGAAAATGAGTAACTCTGATTTTATTATTTTTAGACCAGGTGAAAATGAGTAACTCTGATTTTATTATTTTTAGACCAGGTGAAAATGAATAACGCTGATTTTATTGTTTTTAGACTAGGTGAAAATGAGTAACGCTGATTTTATTATTTTTAGACTAGGTGAAAATGAGTAACTCTGATTTTATTATTTTTAGACCAGGTGAAAATGAGTAACTCTGATTTTATTATTTTTAGACTAGGTGAAAATGAGTAACTCTGATTTTATTATTTTTAGACTAGGTGAAAATGAGTAACTCTGATTTTATTATTTTTAGACCAGGTGAAAATGAGTAACTCTGATTTTATTATTTTTAGACTAGGTGAAAATGAGTAACGCTGATTTTATTATTTTTAGACTAGGTGAAAATGAGTAACGCTGATTTTATTATTTTTAGACTAGGTGAAAATGAGTAACGCTGATTTTATTATTTTTAGACTAGGTGAAAATGAGTAAAGCTGATTTTATTATTTTTAGACTAGGTGAAAATGAGTAACGCTGATTTTATTATTTTTAGACTAGGTGAAAATGAGTAACTCTGATTTTATTATTTTTAGACTAGGTGAAAATGAGTAACGCTGATTTTATTATTTTTAGACTAGGTGAAAATGAGTAACGCTGATTTTATTATTTTTAGACTAGGCGAAAATGAGTAACTCTGATTTTATTATTTTTAGACTAGGCGAAAATGAGTAACTCTGACTTTATTATTTTTAGACTAGGTGAAAATGAGTAACGCTGATTTTATTATTTTTAGACTAGGTGAAAATGAGTAACGCTGATTTTATTATTTTTAGACTAGGTGAAAATGAGTAACGCTGATTTTATTATTTTTAGACTAGGTGAAAATGAGTAACGCTGATCTTATTATTTTTAGACTAGGTGAAAATGAGTAACTCTGATTTTATTATTTTTAGACTAGGTGAAAATGAGTAACGCTGATTTTATTATTTTTAGACTAGGTGAAAATGAGTAACTCTGATTTTATTATTTTTAGACTAGGTGAAAATGTGTAACTCTGATTTTATTTTTTTTTTTCCCTAGCGCAAGCCGATGAGCACAAAAATAATTAAAATGAAAGTCCCCTTTAAGAAGGGGGGGGGCATACACAATTCTTGCACAGGGACCCTTTGGTCTCAGTGCCCGCCCCTGCATGAGACGTTATAATAATTCATAAATCATATGGTTTTGATTGGCTGCTCCTAGTAAGAACACAATAAAATAAGCTCTAGTGGGCTGTGTGCCCACTATGCATTTTTTAAGCGTTTCCGCAGCGGCAATTACGCTTAAAAAACGCTTGGTAGGAGGTCTGCAATGTTCCCCAATGATAATCCACATGTGCTGTGCACATGCTGCAGAAATTTCCGCTGCGGATTATTATTACGGAAAAAAGCGCAGCACTACCAACTATTTTGCGTAAGCGCAGCGTTTTTGCCGCCATTGACTTGCATTGAATCGCATAATATCCGCATGACTACATGAACACATGTGGAAATTAAGCAATTCAATGTGCGGATGGATTAGAGGAGACTCTCATCCAGACCCGGGTACCATAGTACCTGTAAAAAAAAAATTAAAATAAAAAAAAACATTATACTCACCTTCTGATGGCCTGCGGTCTTCTCTCCGGTGTGTCTTGGCTCCCCGGTGGCTCGTCAACGTCAGCGGTCATGTGACCTGTCACCTGACTAAATTACATCATGGAAGGTCCTTTTACACCACCGCGGGCCACCAGGGAGAACGGAGAAGGAAACCGGGGGCCATCGGAAGGTGAGTATAATGTTTTTTTTTATAGCTTTTACCATTTTTATTCTTTTTTTTAACTAACTTGGTCACACGGTTGCATGGATTTATATAGTGTGACCAAGTTGTCAAGCACTTTTCCAAGCCAAAATCTTTTAGAAAACGCTTGACAACCCGCATGGGAAATCGCATGTGCTAAAGGCGTGACAAACACTTGTCCCGGGCTGAAAATACGCATGTAAAATCCACATGAGTTTTTTCTGCCAAGGAGATGCAGAAACACTCAGGAAAAATCCAGAGCGTTTCTGCATTGTGGGCACATTGCCTAATAGTGGCAGTGGATCAACATACTTAATTCTCATCAATAGTAAGCAGTATAAATTAATATAACTTTGCTTAATATTTCCACTAATATTCTTAAATTCAGTGTGTTGGTTTAGCCCTGCACTACAGTCACAGTATTTCATGTGAGCCCTTGAGAAAACTAATTGCCGACCCCCGATCCATGCTCTGTTAACCCCTTTACACCCCTTCACAGCAGAGGTCCCCAACCGCCGGTCCGCGGACCAGGACTGGGCCGTTGGGGTTTTTCAGCCGGTCCGCGGCACCGCCACAGACAATCACAAAGCAAAGCGCCGGGTCCAGGACATCTCATAATTCCTCTGACTTCCGGTCATGTGACGGCGCCGTCACATGACCGGAAGGCAGGAGAACCTGGTGTCAGCGATTTGGACGAGCGCCAGGATTCTGCAGGGATCGCATGGGGGTAAGTATAACAAGTTTTATTTTTTTTTAAATACAATTAACTAGGAGTGGGGGGAATGGGAGATGCACATGGGGGGGAGGGGAGAGATGCACATGGGGGGAAGGGGGAGAGATGAGAGATCCAAATGGGGGGGAGGGGAGAGATGAGAGATGCACATGGGGGGGAGGGGAGAGATGAGAGATGCACATGGGGGGGAGGGGAGAGATGAGAGATGCACATGGGGGGGAGGGGAGAGATGAGAGATGCACATGGGGGGAGGGGAGAGATGAGAGATGCACATGGGGGGCAGGGGAGAGATGCACATGGGGGGAGGGGAGAGATGAGAGATGCACGGGGGGGATGAGAGATGCACGGGGGGATGAGAGATGCACGGGGGGGATGAGAGATGCACGGGGGGGATGAGAGATGCACGGGGGGGATGAGAGATGCACAGAGGGGGATGATAGATGCACGGAGGGGGATGAGAGATGCACGGGGGGGATGAGAGATGCACGGGGGGGGATGAGAGATGCACGGAGGAGGATGAGAGATGCACGGGGGGATGAGAGATGCACGGGGGGTGGATGAGAGATGCACGGAGGGGGATGAGAGATGCACGGAGGGGGATGAGAGATGCACGGAGGGGGATGAGAGATGCACGGGGGGTGGATGAGAGATGCACGGAGGGGGATGAGAGATGCACGGAGGGGGATGAGAGATGCACGGAGGGGGATGAGAGATGCACGGGGGGTGAGCTGCACATGGGGGGGTGAGAGATGCACATGGGCGGGGGTTATGTTTACATAACTTTGTTGCCTTATGAAGGGCGGGGGGGGCCCCCAAAAATTTCTTGCACAGGGGCCCACTACAGTCTGTGTCCGCCCCTGGGATGAAGTAAATGCAGCTGAACAGCAGCTGTTAGGACAGCTGCCCTGTCTTGCTGCAGGGCGTGATGGGGCCTCAGTGATGCGGCTCCTGGCACAGCACATTATGTGGGGCTCCTGGCATAGCTCCTGGCGGGGACCTGGTCTACACTATATGATAAGTATGCACTAAACTCCAAATCCCTCCATTACCCTGCCCCCATATGACCAAAGCCCCGCCCACCCCACCCCCTCCTTGCTGGGCCATGGAAAAATGATCTTGCTTCAAGCCGGTCCCTGGTGCAAAAAAGGTTGGGGACCACTGCTTTACAGCATTTCTCACTGTTTCCGGCAATGTGATTGCCGGAAACAGAGGAGCACCGATCCTAGGCTGCAGATCAAACAGCACCGATCCTAGGCTATTGCTAGGACACCCCAGCCCTGGCCCCAGACGGCTATGATCGGTGCGATCGCCGATTACATCGATCGCACCGATCGTAGCGCGACCGCGCGGTGACAGGGCGGTCATGGGGCGGTGACCAGCTTGTGACCTGCCTGTCACTGCCCCATGACCCCCTGTAATGTAATCAAAGTCCCCAGACTGCTGTGATTGGAGCGATCGATGATGACATCGATCGCTCCAATCAGAGTTCCTGAATACAGGTGACCGGGCTGTCATAGGGAGGTGTCACCTCTCTGTTACCCCCTGTGGTGCGTGCTCTGCTACAGCCATGTCTGATTGGTGCAATCAATGTCACCAATCAGATGACTGGGGCACAGCATGCACCACAGGGGGTCACAGAGAGGTGACACCTCCTTGTGACCGCCCGGTCACCTGTATTCAGGAACTCTGATTGGAGCAATCATTGGTGACATTGATTGCTCCAATCAGATTACCTGACTACCTCCACCTGTCACCACCCCATCATCACCCTGTGACCGCCCTGCAGACCCTCACACTTGGTGAGGATTTCTACAGAGCGGTCACATCTGATGTGTCTGTGCTGGGCCTTGTAGTGCCACAGAATATTCTGTGACACCACAAGACCATTTTCTCACCTGTTCCAGTCGCTGCTGCTGCTGCTCCTGGATCTTCTGCTCCACCGTCCTGGGTATCCTGCTCCAGAGCCTGCTGCTGATCCTGCTGCTGATCCTGCAGAGAAGACTTTGGTAAGTCTGTTCTCCCCTCATCCACCCCAATCCCCCCTCCCCGCTCTTTTTACCCCTCCCCCCCTTACCACCATTTTTTTTTTTGCGTCCTGCAGCAGTCTCTTGCTCCGGACTCCCGGTCTCCTGCTCTGGGCTCCCGGTCACCAGCGCTGGTCTCCTGCTCCGGGCTCCCGGTTTCCTGCTCCAGGCTCCCAGTCTCCTGCGCCGGGCTCTTGGTCACCAGCACCGGGCTCCCAGTCACCAGCGCCGGGCTCCCGGTCACCAGCGCAGGGCTCCCGGTTACCAGCGCAGGGCTCCCGGTCACCAGCGCAGGGCTCCCGGTCACCAGCGCCGGGCTCCCGGTCCAGGCTCCTGATCCTGAAAGAAGAACAGAGAGGACTTTGGTAAGTCATCTCTGATCTCCCCTCATCCACGCCAATTCCCCTCTTCCCACTCCCCACACATCCGTGCGCACATCCAGCAGCCGCCGAGTATTGATCAGTGACATCATTGCTGTTTGCACCACATACAGTATTTCCCTTTTCCACACACTCTAAAAAAAGTATTGACACACACACACACTCTAAATAAAGTATTGACACACACGCACCACATACATAACAAACAATGTCCCGCTCATCCCAAACTCGCTATTCAGCGGAGGAGGCATACGCTATTCTTGCCACCGACACTGACAGCGAGGGCGAGGATCCCACATTTATTTATTTTTCCGACTCCTCGTCGTCTTCCTCTTCTTCCTCCGGTTCTGCTGGACTGCCCCGCCGTCGTCGCAGGAGAGACAATGATCCAGCGCTCCCCACTACTGATCCCATATGGACCTCGCCCCCCGAAAATTATGAACCACTGATTTCTGATTTTGTGGCGGAATCAGGAATCAAGTTTGACACCACCGGCCTCACAGAAATAGACTTTTTCAAAGTCTTTTTCTCTGAGGATTTTGTAAACCTCATGGTGGGCCAAACTACTTTATACGCTCATCAATTTTTGGAACAAAACCCCTCTTCATCATTTTCTAACTGGTCTCCTGTAGACACAGTAGAAATGATGAAGTTTTGGGGCCTGGTCCTTCTTATGGGGATCCTGAACAAGCCCGAGCTTCGGCAATACTGGAGTGTTGACGTTTTGTATAACACTCCAGTGTTCCGAATGGCCATGATCTGGAGACGCTTTCAGGCCATCCACAAGTTCTTGCATTACCAAGATAATGCAAGGTGTCCTGCACGCGATGACCCGAACTTTGATCGTCTTTTCAAAGTTCGGCCGGTCATCGAACACTTCAACAACAAGTTTGCTTAAGTGTACGTGCCCCAAAGGGACATCTGTGTGGATGAGTCCTTAATCTCTTTTAAAAGGCGGCTTGGATTGCGGCAGTACCTGCCCAGTAAGAGGTCCAGGTACGGGATCAAGCTGTATAAACTTTTTGAGAGTACCTCAGGGTACACTCACAAGTTTAGAGTTGATGAAGGGAAGGACTCCCGGATTGAACCCCCTGAATGCCTCCCCGTTCTGGGAGTGAGTGGGAAAATTGTGTGGGACTTGGTGCACCCACTGCTGGATAAAGGTTATCACCTCTTTGTGGATAACTTTTATACAAGTATCCTGCTCTTCAAGTCCCTCTCTGCGCGACGTACTGCAGCCTGCGGTACTGTCCGCAAAAATTAGAAAGGCCTCCCAAAGACGCTAATTGGGCAGCTGCTCAGAAGGGGTGAGAGCAGAGCCTAATGTAGCGACCACCTGCTGATGGTCAAGTACAAGGACAAAAGGGATGTCCTTTTGTTGACCACCATACATGGTGATGGCAGCACCCTCAGCTCTGTAAGAGGTTCCACTACACAGGTCGCCAAACCAGACTGTGTAGTGGGGTACAACAAGTACATGGGGGGAGTTGATCTTTCAGATCAAGTCCTCCAGCCGTACAGTGCTTTGAGAAAGGCCAAGGTATGGTATAAGAAGCTGGCCGTGCACATTGTACAGATGGCAATGCACAACGCTTTCCTTCTGTCACAATGTGCAGGCCAGACTTCTACGTCGTACCTTCACTTCCAGGAGACTGTTATCAAGGCCCTGATATTTGGCAGCGGTGACAGAGCAGGCCCTAGTAGTTCCGGAATTGAAGGACTGAGAATTGTACCAGGCCAGCATTTCCCAGGGCAGATCCCTCACAGCGGGAAAAAAGGAAAGTCACAAAAGAGGTGCTGAGTGTGTTATAAAAGTGGAATACGCAAGGACACCATTTATCAATGTGACAACTGCCCTGACAAACCTGGCCTGTGTATGAAAGACTGCTTGAAAAGGTACCATACTTTGATGGACTATTAAATTAATTTCTGACGTATGAGAACCTGACAAACACTACACAACTGACGTAGAGTTCGTCAGGTTGTCATACGTCAGTTGTGCAGTGCTCGTCAGGTTGTCCTACACAACTGATGTATAACACTACTGTTAGGTGTCGGTCTGGTGCTGGATTTGAAATGGGTCCAAGACCTTATATGGTCTCCCATTTCAGTCCAGCCAGGGATGATGCTGCTCAGAATCACCATCAGCCCCAACGCCTAGCTGGTCCACGAGCACTGTTTATCTCCCAGGTAGTTGTGCCTAGCAATGTTAAGCCTGGGTTGCAGAAGGAGACAGGGCTTGTGGAATCTAAGTCCAGGATTTGCCGAACTGAGCATGTCCGTGACCTGGCGGATCATGATTGGTGGGTTGGCACTCACCTGACCCGGTGGTGACCTGCCACCGCCTGATTGGTCCACGGGTAACATCACCAATGGCGCGTCGGTGGGCAGGGCTTAGTCTTTAAAAGGCCCGCCCACAAAAATGGCGACGCGCTCAGATCATTTTGCAAGTGTTGTTTGTGTGGACGAGTGTATTCCACGTGCTCTCTACCTGCTCTCTCCGTGACCTGCCGATGCCAGAGTTAGCTCGGCTAATTAGCGTAGGTCACTCAGGCAGGTAGCTACGTCTAGCAGCCTGGCTCAGCCAAAGGGGTCTCCTAATACCTCGAGCAGCCTGCAGACACCCTGTCCACGGCTATCGCCTGTCAGCCACGTGGAGTAGTACCCTTCAGTCCGGTGGCACGCCGGCTGGAGGCACGTGTACCCGTCGCGTAGTCACACACGCATCTAGCGCCAATCCCTACAGAGTAGCGCCTGTATCGAAGACAGGGCTACTGCTTTCCCTCCAGTCGCACGTCTCCCTGCAGTTCTTGGAGATTGTGTGAACCGCTGAAGCCCGCTCCGTGTGCATTAACACGGAGTGGTTCTTCAGTTAAGTAGGTGCTATCCCAGTCACTCTTCTCCCGTGCAGTTAACGGAGATAGAGCGAACCGCTATACCCGTTCCTGTGTGCGGTAACACGGAAGGGTTTAACATTTAAGATGGTTGCGTACCTTTCCACCCGGAAAGTGTTCGGCAGCAGTCCTCCAGGCCGAATCGCGGACCCCGGGGTCGGTTGCGTTCCATTTTAATAAAGTTGTCTGCAACCGCCCTCCTAACAACTACATTATAAAATTCAAAAATCAACTACCACTACCAAAAGGGGGGCACTTGTTGGGCATTTCCACTGTTTAGGCACATCAGGGGTTCTGAGAACGTGACATGACGCCCGCAGACAATTCCATCAAAGTCTGCGTTCAAAAGCGTCACTCCTTCCCTTCCGAGCCCTGACATGCGCCCAAACAGTAGTTTTCTCCAACACATGGGGTATCTGCGTACTTAGGAGAAATTGCACAACAACTTATGGGGTGCAATTTCTCCTGGTACCCTTGTGAAAATAAAAAAATTGGGGTCTAAAATAAAATGTTAGTGAAAAAAAGTTAAATGTTAATTTTTTCCTTTCATGTTCAATTAATTGGTGTGAAGCATCTGAAGGGTTAATAAAGTTCTTGAATGTGGTTTTGAGCACCTTGAGGGGTGCAGTTTTTAGAATGGTGTCACTTTTGGGTATTTTATGTCATATAGACCCCTCAAAGTGACTTCAAATGTGATGTGGTACCTAAAAAAAATGTTTTTGTAAATTTTGTTGTAAAAATGAGAAATCGCTGGTCAACTTTTAACCCTTATAGCTCCCTAACAAAAAAAAAATTTTGGTTCCAAAATTGTGCTGATGTAAAGTAGACATGTGGGAAATGTTATTTATTGCAAAATTTTCTAAATTTTCGCCAAATTTCCATTTTTTTCACAAATAAACGCAAGTGATATCGAAGAAATTTTACCACAATCATGAAGTACAATATGTCACGAAAAAACAATCTCAGAATCAGGGGGATCCGTTGAAGCGTTCCAGAGTAATTACCTCATAAAGTGACAGTGGTCAGAATTGTAAAAATTGGCCCGGTCATTAACGTGCAAACCACCTTAGGTTGTAAAGGGGTTAAAGGGAATCCGTCAGCAGGTTTTTGCTATGTAATCTGAGGACAGCAGGAGATAGGGGCTGAAACACAGAATTCAGAGATGTGTCACTTGTCAAAGTGCGTGCGGTGTTGCTTAGTAATTGTCAAGGATTTATCACGAAGAGATTAACATTGCCGGACAACACTAGTCCAGCAACGCCCCCTGCTGTGATAAGCAGCACACCGTCTATGGACTTTGTACATGGAGAGCCTGGTGTGGGTGGGGACAGCTTTCTCAGCTCTGCTTCATTCTAAATCTAAAAGCTCTGATTGGGTCTGAACTGCTGCACCCAGTAATCTAAGTGATACTTTGTTGGATTCAGCTTCTATTTGTCTACATTACGCTCCTCTCAGATGAGTAGTAAAACCTGCCGACAAATTCCCTTTTAGATTTTGTTGCCGGTGTCAAGCTATTGTTTATATGTACCTTTTATAAAACCTATAAAAAGTTTGGAATCAATAAAATATAAAGTCAAAGATTTCATTATACCTTCTGAATGCTCGTAGAGTTGTCCGCTAGGCCCACTTGCACTGCAGATTTAAGAAAAAAAAAGACATTACTACATGCATGTAAGAATTATTAACTACAATAAAAAATGGTTCTTTCCTTAAAGGGAACCTGTCACCTGAAAAAAACACAATCAGCCTGCAGATATGGGGATAATCTCCAGATTAACCCTGCTCTGAACTTTATTTCTCCCGGCATCCATTGGATTCAGTCACCGCTCTGTGTATAGTGAGAAGTGGCAGCAAACACTCCCCCTGCACTGACTTACAGCAGCTCAGCAGTAGGGTCGGCTGTCAATCACTGCCGGGGACGAGGTTACAGCCGCCGCTCTCTATACAGAGAACGGTGACTGAACCCACGCCGGCGCCACCCGTGACTGAAACCAGAATGCTAAAAGGAGGAATAAAGATCATTTCCTCATGACAGTAGGGGTCTAAGTGCTGGGCAGGTTCAGAACGCTATTAATCTGCAGATTAACTCCATATATGCAGAAAAATAGCTTCTTTCATGTCACAGGTTCCCTTTAAGGAAAGAAAAAATAATATTACATCAGTTGAGACACTAGAAAGACCTAGGTGCATTCTGACCATAGGAAGAATCACCAAATACCACAAGGTTCAGGAAGAACCAAATAGAGGACAATATACAGTAGGTACGGAAAGTATTCAGACCCCTTTAAATTTTTCACTCTTTGTTTCATTGCAGCCATTTGGTAAATTCTAAAAAGTTCATTTTTTTCTCATTAAAGTACACTCTGCGCCCCATCTTGACTGAAAAAAAAACAGAAATGTAGAAATTTTTGCAAATTTATTAAACAAGAAAAACTGAAATATCACATGGTCATAAATATTCAGCCCCTTTGCTCGGTATTGAGTAGAAGCACCCTTTTGAGCTAGTAGAGCCATGAGTCTTCTTGGGAATGATGCAACAAGTTTTTCACACCTGGATTTGGGGATCCTCTGCCATTTTTCCTTTCTCCAGTTCTGTCAGGTTGGATGGTGAACGTTAGTGGACAGCCATTTTCAGGTCTCTCCAGAGATGCTCAATTGGGTTTAGGCCAGAGCTCTGGCTGGACCAGTCAAGAATGGTCACAGAGTTGTTCTGAAGCCACGCCTTTGTCATTATAGCTGTGTGCTTAGGGTCATTGTCTTGTTCGAAGGTGAACCAAGTCTGAGGTCCAAAGCACTCTGGTAGAGGTTTTCATCCAGGATATCTCTGTACTTGGCCACATTCATGTTTCCTTCAATTGCAACCAGTCGTCATGTCCCTGCAGCTGAAAAACACCCCCATAGCATGATGCTGCCACCACCATGTTTCACTGTTGGGATTGTATTGGGCAGGTGATGAGCAGTGCCTGGTTTTCTCCACACATACCGCTTAGAATTATCACCAAAAAGTTCTATCTTCGTCTCATCGGTCCAGAGAATCTTATTTCTCATAGTCTGGAGTCCTTCATGTGTTTTTCAGCAAACTCTATGCAGGCTTTCATATTTCTTGCACTGAGGAGAGGCTTCCATTGGGCCACTCTGCCATAAAGGCCCAACTGGTGGAGGGCTACAGTGACTTTGTGGAACTTTCTCCCATCTCCCTACTGCATCTCTGGAGCTCAGCCAGTGATCTTGGGGTTCTTCTTTACCTCTCTCACCAAGGCTCTTCTCCCATGATTGCTCTGTTTGGCTGGACGGCCAGGTCTAGGAAGACTTCTGGTGGTCCCAAACTTCTTCCATTTAAAGATTATGGAGGCCACATTGCTTTTAGGAACCTTGGGTAATGCAGAAATTCATTTGCAACCTTAGCCAGATCTGTGCCTTGCCACAATTCTGTCTCTGAGCTCCTTGGGCAGTTCCTTTGAGCTCATGATTCTCATTTGGTCTGACATGCACTGTGAGCTGTGAGGTCTTAAACAGACAGCTGTGTGCCTTTTCAAATCAAGTCCTATCAGTTTAATTAAACACAGCTGGACTCCAATGAAGGAGTAGAACCATCTCAAGGAGGATCACAAGGAAATGGACAGCATGTGACTTAAATATGAGTGTCTGAGCAAAGGGTCTGAATACTTATGACCATATGATATTTCAGTTTTTATTTTTTAATAAATTTGCAAAAATGTCTACATTTCTGTTTTTTTTTCAGTCAAGATGGGGTGCAGAATGTACTTTAATGGGAAAAAAATGAACATTTTAGAATTTACCAAATGGCTACAATGGAAAAAAGAGTGAAAAATTTAAAGGGGTCTGAATACTTTCCATACCCACGGTATCTGTTTGCACTTAGCAGTGAGAGATGTCACCAGTAGCAGTGCAGGAAGGATTGTGAAATCTGGAGACAGATCCACTTTAACCATTCACATACACATACATGAAACCAAGTAAATTTAAAGGGGTTGTCTGGTCAAAAGTGATAAGTCTGCAGTCACTCTATGTGACTTCAGACTTATGAATCCCAACCCCCAGCACAGGCACTGTGCGATGCGGTGATTTGCCGGTATGAGACCTGGTAATGGAGGGTATGCATGTGTTATACATACCCTTGGCCAGTGGACAGGCCTCACTCTCCATACACTTGTATTGAGCGAGGCTGCGTCTTCTAGTCGAAGCTCCTACTGGCAATCCACGGCACTAGACAGGGCCTGGCCTCACTCCATACAAGTGAACGAAGCGAGGCGGCGCTGACTGGCCAGGGGTATGTATAACACATACATAGCCTCCGGTCCCGGGTCTCATATCGGCAAATCCCCATAGCGCAAAGTGCCTGCGCTAGGGGGATTCATGAGTCTGCAGTCACACAGTGTGACTGCAGACTTATCCATTTGGACCGGACAACCCCTTCAACATTTAGAACTTCAGGATATATGAGAAAAGAGGACAGCTTCTTGAGTAATAAATTACAAAGAGAAGAAAAAGTAACAGCACTGAAGGGGTTCACTATAAGGCTTAGTTCACACGATGCGTATTTCATGCGTTTCCGCGGCGTTTTTGCAGTTGCGTAAACGCAGCGGAAACGCATGAAAAACGCATGGTAGAAGGGAAGCAATGTTCCCCAATGGAAATCCGCATGTGCTGTGCCCATGATGCGGATTTTTCCGTAGCGTTAACGCTGCGGTCAAAAATCCGCAGCATGTCAATTAATTTTGCGGAAACGCGGCGATTTCGCCGCCATTGACTTGCATTAGAACGCGCCAATTCCGCAAGACAGCATTTGTACTTGCGTTATTGGCGCGTTCTAATATGCGGATGGTACCCGGGTGTGGAGGAGAGGAGAGTCTCATCCACACCCAGGTACCATTAAAAAAGCTGTAAAACAAGAATAAAATAAAAAATAAATGTATTCTTACCATCTGTCGGCCCGCGCAGCGCTCCCGCTTGGTTCCCGGCACTTGCATTGAGTTGTAGGACCTGATCTGACGTCAGAGTCATGTGACGGGTCACGTGACGCTGACGTCGGCAGGTCTTTCAATTCAAAGTTGCCGGCGAGGGAGAACAGATTGAGCAGGACAGCGCGGGCCATCGGAGGTAAGTATATACACTCTCTCTGGTCACACTATATAAATCCATGCTGTTTGCATGGATTTATATAGTGTGACCTAGTTGTCAAGCACTTTCCAGGTGATGCTAACATCGCCTGGAAAGCGCTTGTCAATCTGCATGCGGAAACGCATGTGAATCTGCATGTGGATCCGCATGTATTCTGCAGGAAAAACGCATGCACAATCTGCATGCGTTTTTTCTGCCAGGGAGATGCAGAAATGATGCAGAAATTTTCTGCTTCATTTCTGCATCGTGTGCACATACCCTAAAGGGATGCTCATGTACAATACCAATAAAAAGTTTGAACACAACAGTTGATGAAATAGTTTACCTTCATTTTATTGGAATGGGCTCATAGGTCGCTTCACGGGTCACTCCCGGTCATGTCTCATGAGTAGTGTTGAGCATTCCGATACTGAAAAATCGGGTATCGACCGATATTCGCGGTATCGGAGTTCTGATACTGAGTTCCGATACTTTTAGAATATCGAATACCGGAATCGGAAGTTCCCATAATGCCTGCGCTCTGCAGTGTCTCTGAAGGATGACAAGCTGGATGGCAGCGCTCAGCTTACTGTACTTGTCATTTAGTGTAAAGGATTTATTAAAAAAAATAATAGTGTTTTCATGCACCGTATCTTAAAAAAAGCCGGCCGGCAATTCAGCAGCGGTACCCGACAATTTAGAATAGAAAGAATAGAGCATCACACATAGATTAGATACATTGAAACATGTCAGTCACATATATAATAAGTACAGTGACAGTGTTGCTTACTGTACTTGTCATTTAGTGTAAAGGATTTATTTAAAAAAATAATAGTGTTTTCATGCACCGTCTCTTTAAAAAAGCCGGCCGGCAATTCAGCAGCGGTACCCGACAATTTAGAACAGAAAGATAGAGCACCACACATCGATTAGATAGATATTATGTATGTGACTGACATGTTTCTAAGTACAGAGACAGTGTTGGTTACTGTACTTGTCATTTAGTGTTAAAATAAAGGATTTATTAAAAAAAAAATTGGCGTAGGGTTCCCCGTAATTTTAGGCTCTAGCGGAGGTTAAGCAGACGGCTGGGGCAGATGTTTGAAGTCTGGGAAGGGGGTAATACCCATGGAGCTTCCCAGGCTACTAATATCAGCCCCCAGCTGAATACCTAGCCTTTACTAGCTATTAAAATGGGGGACCCCCCCAAAAAAATGACGTGGGGTCCCTCTATTTTAATAACTAGCAAAGGCTAGGCAGACAGCTGGGGGCTGATATTAATAGCCCAGGAAGGGTGCCATGAATATTGGCACCCTCCCAGGCTAGAAACATCAGCCGTCAGCCGCCCCCAGATATTTCCTGATACCGGAAGGTATCACTCAACACTACTCATGAGCGATGACATTACTAAGTTACTGACGTTATCGGTTGTGAGACATAACCGGGAGTGACCTATGAAGCATGGTTCTCAAAACGACGCTCCATAGCTTGCTGTACAGAATCGTTAGATGTCGTGGGAACCCCAATGGGTTACGTCGCAGGTGCAGAGATTGTAATTTAAAAATAAATTGGCGAATGAGCGAGAGTTTCTTCCTTTTATTTATTTAACTTTCCTTTTATGTCTTTCAGGTTCCCATTTTTGGACTTCTTCTGATTGGCTGGATTACGTTGGATCTTCATGTTTTTTTTTTGCTTTTTAATAAATAGGTGAACGAGGTGTGGGGGAGTGTTCTTTAAAATAAACTATGTTTTCCTGTGTGTGTGTGTTTTTTTTTATTTTTTATTACTGGGTTAGTAATGGGGGTGTCTGATAGACACCACTCCATTACTAACCCTTGGTTTTGATGCCAGCTGACATTACAAGGCTTAAAATGACAAATCCCGTCACTCATGTGGTTGATTAAAAGTTCTTTTTAATGGAGGTCCACATACAAAACATTTCAGCCCATCCCAGACTTTTGTCAATCATTACATTACAAAGCTGACATCAACCTGATAAAACTACTACCCCAATTGCCACTGCACCATCGCAATCAGGAAAAGCCAGCAAAGAGCCTGAGTTGGCGCATCTCATCGATGCACCAATTCTGGGGTAACTGCAGGCTTTTATTTTTAGGCTAGGAAAGGGGCAATATCTATGGACCTTCCTATCTTGTTAATACAAGAGCACACCTCTGTTCTTTACATAGGCTGGTTATAAAAAGTAGGGGGGAACATACATCATTTTTTTTTATTTATTTATGATATGCATGTGTTTTTGGGTGCATTTGCGCTGTGAAAACACACGTTACAAAGTGTGTTCTTTTTTTACTGCAGTGCTGTTGGAAAGTTCTCACCGCACATGCGTTAATGTCAGTGAGGTGAACAGAGTTCATTGGATAAGGACTCCGATGACCTTTCTGCCAGCACGGGAGACACTGAGGTGCGCAAGCTTGCACAGCTAATTGTCTCTGCAGGATGGCAGACTGTATAGTCGTATCTTGCGACAATACAGCCTGCCATCTTGATGTAGCAGACCTAGACCTGTCGCGCAACAAATGGATGATTTTATTCACGTCAGGGACAGGTGAGGATGATGATGCTTTATTATTTTATTTCAATTGACATCGGCTTCAATGGAATGGGTGTTATGTTATTAGTTAAATTTAGATTTATTAAAGGAGTCTATGTGTTTCTTTCAAATAAATTAATTGATTCTAGGTATTTAAAAATTGAGCGGCACTCGCAAGGTCCGAGAGCCGTGTGATTTTATTTTTCTCGCACCCATTGACTTGCGATTTTTTTTCTAAGTCCGATTTCAGCTGTGAAAAAAATCACAGATGAGCTGTAACTCATAAATTAATATTGGTCAAAGTAGAATCCAATTTTTTATCGGATTGCACTCGTTCGTTTTCCTTGAAAATGAATGTGAGATAAAACATTTCCCTGCCTGTTTTTAAAAAATGTTTTACCTCAAAGAAAGAATTTTTTGTGATCCAGTCCTGTAATGTCTGTAGACTCTTTTGCGTCTCCCCCTTCCCAGGAGCTGTGGAATTATCTGTCCATATCCCTGTACCGTCAGACAAAGCCATTACACAGTACACAGCAGGGGCCCATTTATAAGATTAAATAAAATGTTCCTGTGCTGAGATAAACACATCCAATTGTGGAATTTATTATTATCAAGATCTATTGATTAAAATGAACTTTGCGGGTAAACCCCTTTAACTTTTTTACTTTGGCTGTGTTCACACATGTTGTGTTTTTCAGCTTCAGAAAACTGCATCAAAACACAATCTCTGGCAGGAAATCAGCTGCGTCAAAAACGTTTTGCTGCGTTTTTTGAGTTTTTTCAGCGATTTTTTTCACTGTCCTGTCTCTATTTATGCATGTACATAAAGTTCTGTTAAAAAAGAACCCCATTCTATTTCACCATCAAAAACGCTGCTGCAAATTTTAGTGCATTTTTTCAGCGTTTTTTTCACCACTGTATAAGGATGCGATTTTCCTCCAAACTATCAGTAATTAATGGGGGAACTCTCCTACACCTCTATTGAGGTCCGATATTAACTATTAACATCAAACTTGACTATTAATAATTAATTTCCACTAACGTTATCTGAGCCCTATACTATATACCAACTGAGACAAAACCGTGTGCTAATAAAAGGTATTTATTACACAAAAGTCTACAGTTAATATACTGCTATGTATCACACTAACACAGTACACAAAACGGATTCACAATTTCCAATTACCTAATATATTTTCCACCCACGTTTGCTAATCACTCATGCAATATCGGCCCACCCAACTATACCAACTTTGCCTATATATATCTATCAATATCTAGGAGGGTTAGTACAGGGTATGTAGGGCTAGTAAGTAAAGAAGTTACAGGGGAAGAGAGATACTCAGCCATGTGTTGTTATGTCCATCTTCAAGAGTCTAAGGGGCCCTAGCACATGTGGATTCTGGGGTTTTAGGTCCAGCCAGTGTCCAGCTTCATGTCACAGGAAATGATGTATTATTCCCTGCTCACTGGCTAAGGTCTTTGTTCAAGTCCAACCATACTCGCAAAACCTGTTTTAGCACATGGCTGGACATTCTATTGAAACCTCCCCCAGCAGCAAACAGACTGAAACACATGGGGAGATGTGGGGCCAATATATACATGTATACTTATCTGCAAGCATGGCTAGCATGTATATACATGTACAACCTGGGACACTTCCCTTTACAACCACCCATTATTTCCCATGGGTGAAAAAACACTGACAAAAATGCTGAAAGAAGTGACATGCTCTATTTTCCAAAAACCCAACCAAGGCACAAAATACACAACAACAAAAAAGCATGATGTGTGAACAGACAATTCTGGTTTCTCATAGACTTTGCTGGTATTGCAAAACACAGCTGAAAATTTGCATAAAAATCTGCAGCAAAAAATGCTAAAAAAACACAACATGCGTGAACATAGCTTTTAAGTGAAGTTTAACTTAAACTTATTATATGTTGTCAAAATTACTCACAAAACGTCGCTTTCAAAAGCCACAAAAGACGACGGGGGGGTTTCCTCATTTCTTGTGAATTTCTTTCTGTAGAAACATACAAATCAAGGTCTGTGTTAAGAGTCAAAGTGAAAAGAAAAATACTATTTTAAATGATAAAACCATCAAGGTAGAGGGAGTTGTACTTGCAAAAGTGGAGTGAAGAAATGTTCATTGTTCTCATGGGTCTTAATTCACCAACAACGACTTGGATATTGCATTTTACCTAACCAGGTGGGTGTCAAAAAGGGCAGATAAGACACCTACACCATCACAAGACCCTACAATTACCATGAAAGGCAGCACCCACCACTTCCTCACTGATACCTCAGATGCCTCTCCTAGATAAGAGCGGTCTATGCGGTATGCAATGTATCGTCCTTCAGGGAGCGCTTCTTCCCAGACCATTTCAAGGTCTCCAGCATATCCAACTCCTTTTAAGTACCAGCCTACTGCTCCAATCATGCATTCCCCGTCACCTCTTTTGCCATACTTAGGGATGCAAAGTCTGCTTCCAATATCACGGGCTGGAGTGACTTGTAAGTTTCGTAATAGTGAGATCACAGATGTCTATGCAAGCACCGTGTAACGCATGTTACACAAGTCTTGAATGGTGGCTCAAAAAAAGATGAAGAAGCATCAACTTCAATATCATCATAAGAAGCGTCGACACAAGTTTGCAAAAAGGTATGAAAAGTGAACTGTAGAAGATAGGAAACGGGTGGTTTGGAGCTATGGGACAAAAGTCAATAGACTAGGCTATGATGGGTGCAAATGGGTCTGGAAGAAACAAAAGGAAAATGGGGCTAACGGATGGAGAAATTGAAGGAACTGTCAAGTTCGGTGAAGGAAGCCTGATGATATGGGGTTGTTTCACAGCTAAAGGCATTGGATACTTTACCAGAATCGATGGTGGTCTCAATGCTGAGCTATATGTGAGTATCCTACAAGACAAATTACTTTGTACACTCGAGTACCATCGGTATGAAAAGGACAACATAGTGTTCCAGCAGGACAACGACCCAAAGCATACGTTGAGATTGGCAAATAAATGGTTCAATGACAATGAAGTCGAAGTGCTGGATTGGCCCCCACAGACCTCAGACCTTAATCCAATTTAACACTTGTGGGTAGAATGGAATAAAAAACTATATACATGTCCAAGCGAGTCGAACAGCATGCACCAACTGGGAACATGTAAAAGAGACCCGGAATTAGATGTCGGTCAAGACATGTTTGAATCTGATCGAGAGCATGCCCAGAAGGATTCAGGCAGTGTTGAAAGCCAAAGGTGGATTTACAAAATACTAATAAAATAATAAAAAAATGTATTTAGATTTTTAGGAGCAAAACAGTAACAGTGCAGTGACATGACAAGAATCTGCATAATTAATCATATGCTAAATAGTTGCAACTCAAGTTTATATATGAGATAGACAAGATGATTGTCTATAAAATGAGGGTAGTCTCACAATAAAAGAAGTAGTGGATGGTGAGATATGGAGCCTGAAAGTCAAAAGTTCAAAACATTGATACTCTTTTGCTCTTCACTGTATTCATGTGCAGTTGGTGGTTCTGGCGATGTATTCAATTAATAATGATGGTCCCAGTGCTATATTCAATTACCGATTATGGTTCTAATAATGAATTAGTGTATTAATGGTTGTTTTGGTGCTGTATCTAAGTACTGATGATGATGCTGGTGCCATTCATGTACTGATGGAATGTTCTGGTGATGTATTCATTTAATGATCATGGATCTGGTGCGGTCTTCCCTCATTAAAAACAAATTAAACAATTAAAAAAAATTTGGTATGTCCACATCCTTAAAAGTCTGATCTATCAAAATATAAAAAGAACTAACATATGCAGTAAAGAGAAAAAAAATAGCAGAACTACATTTTTTTGTCACCACACCTCTTACAGCAAAAAGCCATCCAAATGTATGCACCCTGAATTGATAGCAATAAATATTTCAACTTACTATGCAAAAAACAGCTCTCACATAGCTTCATAGATATATTTTTATTGTTCTAACAGGTCCTAAAAAAAGCATCACAAGCTAAATGTTGGTTTTTTTTTTACAAAAATAAGAATCTCTGAAAGTTTGGGATTACTGTAATCACAAAGACCTGGAGAATCATGTTCACACGTCACTTTTACCACATAATGAATATCTTAAAAGCAAAACCTAAAAAACAATGATGGGATTGTGTTTATTCACTGCAGGTATACCATGAACTGCTGGGAGGGGTGCCACTTGAATTTTCGCCTTGGGCACCAAAAAAAAAGCTAGAATCAGGCCTGTCCCCACAGACGTTAGGAAGCTAACCGATTCAAGCCAAAATCACCGGGTTTAGCCAACTTCTATCTCATGAGTCTCAGGGCATTTAGAATTAAATAACTTTTTGATCGCTGGGCATCAAAACAGCTCAGACCCCAAGTGATAAAGTCACAATATGATGCTGTTTTTCAGTTACAGTATGGTGGTTCTAAAATCATGTTATAAAAGTATAATTTAGTAACTATATGGCAGTATTAGTTACGGTATTAACCACACATGGTATAGAGAGATTCAGTAATGCTATGGTGGTATGTGGTGGTACTGTTCAATCAATACAATCAATATAGTTGAGGATTTCTGTCCTTTAACCCTTTCACGACCTTGGGATTTTCCGTTTTTCGCTCCCCTTTTTCCCAGAGGCATAACTTTTTTATTTTTTAATATGTCCCTGTGATGGTTTATTTTTTCTGGGACGAATTGTAATTTTGAACGACATCATTGGTTTTACAATGTCGTGTACTGGAGAAAAAGGAAAAAATTCAAAAGTGCGTCAAAATTGCAAAAAAAGTATAATTCTACACTTGTTTCTTGGTTGTTGTTATTTTACCATGATCACTAAATGCTAAAACTGACCTGCAATTATGATTCTCCAGGTCATTATGAGTTTGTAGATACCAAACATGAATAGGTTATTTTTTTTAAAGTGGTGAAATAAATTCCAAAGTTTGTAAAAAAAATTATAATGGCACCATATTCCGAGACCCGTAGCGTCTCCCTTTTTCAGGATCTGGGGCTGGGTGAGGGCTTATTTTTCGCACGCTGAGCTGAAGGTTTTATTGATAATATTTTTAGGTAGATATAATGTTTTAATCGCCGGTGATTGCGTTTTATTGCGATGTTGCAGCGACCAAAAAAACTTAATTCTGGTGTTTTGATTTTTTTTCTCGTTACACCGTTTACAATTTGGATTAATTCTTTTTATATCTTGATAGATCGGGCGATTCAGAATGCAGCAATATATGTTTATTTTTGTTTTATTATTCATTTATTTTGAATGGGGCAAAAGGGGGGTGATTTGAACGTTTATATTTAAAAAAAAAATAATTTTTTTTTTTTACTTTTTTCTGGCCTTAATAGTTTCCTTAGAAGACTTGAAGGTGCCTTCATCCGATCACTTGTGCTACACATGGTTAAAATGATCATCTGCTATGAGCGATGGCCAACGGGTAACGCTCATGGCAAATCGGCACATGATCCTGCTAAAAAACAGATTGCAGTAAAAAAGAAAACAATTTAAGACATTCCCGTCCTTATTTGAATGAACTATTTTTGCATTGTATCTTTTCATTTTTTATCGCCCCTAACAAATCCAAAAACAGTTATAACTACCAGACATGTGAACATAGCCTTACAATACAATGTAACGAATGATAGTCGTATTTAGTGCTTACGTTGGCTGCACCTCCTCCTCACTGTCGTCCTCAATAATCGGACGCTTTCTGCCTCTTATTCTGGACGTCCTTCCTAAAATATATAACAAAACTGATTATGATTCTCATTCACCTCCAGATTTACACATCATCAGAGAAGCAGTCTCCACCTCTCACCATGGAAGAAGCAGAACCTATTACACACTGTAGGGATAAAATTATTGGGACACATACACATTACTCCTGGAGGAAATTTTATGACATTCCTTTTTAAATCCAGGGTCATTAACATGGAGTTGATCTCCCTTTGCAGCTAATAAAGCTTCCACTCTAAAAAAAAAATTGGGGATATTTCTGTGCAATTTGTTGTCTATTCTTCCAGAAGAGCAGTTATCAGGTCAGACACTGATGTTGGACAAGGGGACCTGGCTTGTAATCTCTGGTTAATCCAAAAGGTATCTATCTGATGGAGTTGAGGTTAGGTCTCTTGAAGGGTCAGTCATGTTCTTCCACACCAAACTCACCCAGCCATGTCTTATTTGAACTTTCATGAACTGACTTGTGACAACATATGACAGCAAGATGCTGAATTCAGGGAGCTCTTTAGAACAAGCCATTTTATCACAACTGTTTGCACAGGCAGACTACATGTTTAGATGCTGGATTTTATACCCATGGCAATGAACCAAAAGAGAAAACCTTAATTCAATGATTAAGAGGTGACTTTTCATACTTGTTCACACAGTGTGTAAAGCTTCTGTAACGGGTCTGGGAGGCGGAACCTCTGAGCAACTTATACAAGGGGGCGGTCCTTGTAAGGAAGCGGGTGGCGACCAGGGAAGACAGGCAGGTAGTCACAGCAGGTGACCGGGACAGTCTATGGGTAAACGGGCAGGAGGTCACAGCAAGTGACCGGGGCAGTCTCTGGGTGAACGGGCAGGAGGTCACGGCAAGTGACCGGGACAGTCTCTGGGTGAACGGGCAGGAGGTCACGGCAAGTGACCGGGACAGTCTCTGGGTAAAGGGTAGGTACGACCTGTGACGGCTGAGCCTCCAGGTAGGCTAGCAGGCAGATGGCAGATGTGTGCTCCCAGGTGAGCAGGCGAGAGTCTCTGGATAAGCAGGTGGTCACAGCATGTGACGGCGGAGCCTCCAGGTAGGCTAGCAGGCAGATGACAGATGTGTGCTCCCAGGTGAGCAGGCGAGAGTCTCTGGATAAGCAGGTGGTCACAGCATGTGACGGCGGAGCCTCCAGGTAGGCTAACAGGCAGGTAGCAGATGAGCGCTCCCAGGTGAGCGGGCAAGAGTCTCTGGACTGGCAGGTGGTCACAGCACGTGACGGCGGAGCCTCCAGGTAGGCTAGCAGACAGGTAGCAGATGAGCACTCCCAGGTGAGCGGGCAAGCTGGTCCATAGACAAACTGACAGGTGTCGGAAGGCAGACCGTCGGACCTCAGGCTAGCAAGCAGGTAAGCGGATAACAGGCAGGAATCAGACAGCAATCTGGCAGGAAACTGGCAGGTAACTGGAAACGGGACCTGAGGGCTGAAGCAGAGTAGTGAACAGTGCAACAACATTGCTCGGGCACCTCCATTTTGGAGGAGGTGCCTTACATATGGTGAAGTCCTCCAGCCATTGGCCGGGGACTCCTTAGGACTGCGCGCACGGCCCCTTTAAGAGGGGGGAGCGCGCGCGCCCTAAGCACGGCGGCCGGGAAGGAGCGCGCGCTGCCAGCAGAGCGGGAGGAGGACGCCGGGCTCGGAGCGGAGAGGTGAGGGGAACAGTGTCCCTGCCTACCAGAGGGCAGGGACGCCGACGCTACAGTACCCCCCCCTTTAGGCCCCCCCTTTTTTACGCAAGACAGAAATTTAGCAAGGATGAGAGGGGCATGGATGTTCTCCCGGGGCTCCCACGTTCTCTCTTCAGGACCAAACCCCTTCCAATCTACTAGAAAAAAGGTCTTTCCTCTTACCCTTTTTGTGGCCAGAATGTTCTCTACCTCAAACTCGTTTTCAGCGGAAACCGGAGCAGGAGGCGTACCTGTAGACTTGGAAAAAGAGTTAAGTACCACGGGTTTGAGGAGAGATACATGGAAGGAGTTAGGGATCCGCAAGTTGGCCGGGAGTTTCAATTTATAGGCCACCGGGTTGATCTGACTGATGACCTCCAGAGGACCGATGAACCGAGGCCCTAACTTATTGGAAGGAATCATGAGCCGGACATACTTGGACGAGAGCCAGACATTATCCCCTGGACGGAATTGAGGAGGATCCAGACGTTTTTTGTCAGCATGTCTTTTCATACGCTCGGACGACTGAAGGAGTGCGGACCGGGTACTCTCCCACAAGGAGGAAAATTTGTTAACAAGAGACTCCGCAGCCGGATTATTCACCGAGGTGGAGACGGGAAATGGGATCCGAGGATGCTGACCGAAGACTACAAAAAACGGGGATTTGGAGGAAGATTCGCTCTCGTGATTGTTGTAAGAGAATTCGGCCCATGGCAGGAGATCCACCCAGTCAGAATGGTGGGCATTAACGAAGTGCCGGAGGTAACTGGTCAGGATCTGATTGATCAGCTCCACTTGACCATTAGACTGTGGGTGGTAAGCGGAGGAGAAGTCCAGGGTGACGTCTAGCAATTTACAAGTGGCTCTCCAGAAATGTGAGGTGAACTGTACCCCACGATCCGACACGATATGGAGGGGCAGGCCATGAAGACGGAAGATGTGGCGGATAAAGTCTTTAGCCAGCTCGGGTGCAGACGGAAGGCCTGGCAGGGGAATAAAGTGAGCCATCTTGGAAAGCGGTCAGCGACCACCCAAATGACCATACAACCGGCAGAGACGGGGAGATCAGTTATGAAGTCCATAGCAATATGCTGCCAGGGGGCAGCAGGCACAGGAAGCGGAAGGAGGCGACCGGCTGGCAGGTGTCTCGGGACTTTGTTGCGGGCGCAGGACACACAGGCAGAAACAAAGTCTGTTACGTCCTTGTGCAGGGTAGGCCACCAGTAGTGCCGGGTAATAAGCTGGAGGGTCTTTTTCTGACCGGCGTGGCCAGCTAGTTTAGACGAATGGCCCCAGTGTAGGATCTTCTCCCGATCAGGTACTGAAACGAACGTCTTACCGGGAGGGAGACGATTTAGACTCACGGGAGCCACTTGCATTACTCTGGCGGGATCGATGATATGTTTGGGTTCTTCCTCGAGATCGGACACCAGAAAGGATCGGGACAAGGCGTCTGCTTTGATGTTTTTGTCAGCCGGGCGAAAATGAAGAACAAAATCAAAGCGAGCAAAAAACAAGGACCACTGGGCTTGGCGCGGGTTAAGTCTCTGGGCATGCTGGAGGTAAGCCAAGTTCTTGTGGTCAGTGTAGATTATTACCGGGTGAAGAGCCCCCTCGAGTAGGTAACGCCACTCCTCCAATGCCAGCTTGATGGCCAATAACTCTCGGTCTCCTATGGAATAGTTGCGCTCAGAAGAGGAGAAGAGTTTGGAGAAGAAGCCACAAGTTACCATTCACCCGGAAGACGATTTTTGGGTAAGTACCGCTCCGGCTCCAGAGGAGGAGGCGTCAACTTCCAGGAAGAACTGCTTGTTGCCGTCCGGGCGATGCAGCACCGGGGCGGAAGAGAAGGCCTGTTTTAAGGAAAGAAATGCCTCCTCTGCTTCGGGCGGCCACTCTCTGGGATTAGTGCCCTTACGAGTGAGCGCGGAAATTGGGGCAGTCCGGGAAGAGAAGTGCGGTATGAAGAGGCGGTAGTAGTTGGCGAAGCCCAGGAACCGTTGAATAGCCTTCAACCCCTCCGGTCGAGGCCATTTCTCGATGGCAGACAGTTTCTCTGGATCCATTCGGAGGCCGGTCTGAGAAATAATGTAGCCCAAAAACGGAAGCGAGGTCTGCTCAAAGAGGCACTTCTCATATTTAGCGAAGAGGTGATTCTGCCTGAGCCTGAGCAGGACTTGACGAACGTCCCTCCGGTGAGTCTGGAGATCCGGAGAGAAGACCAAGATGTCGTCCAGGTACACCACTACGCAGGAGTAGAGAAGGTCCCGGAAGATGTCATTGACCAACTCTTGAAAGACGGCAGGAGCATTACAGAGACCAAAGGGCATTACCAGATATTCATAGTGGCCGTCCCGGGTGTTGAATGCAGTCTTCCATTCATCCCCCTGACGGATACGGACCAGATTGTACGCCCCACGGAGGTCCAGTTTGGTGAAGATTCTAGCCCCCCTCAGACGATGAAATAACTCCGGAATGAGCGGAAGGGGGTACTTATTCTTCACCGTGATCTGGTTAACGCCTCTATAGTCTATACAGGGACGGAGAGAGCCGTCCTTCTTTTTAAAGAAAAACAAGCCTGCTCCCGCCGGGGAGGTAGATTTCCGGATGAATCCCCGGGCCAGATTCTCCTCAATATATTCGGACATCGACCGGGTCTCAGCAGCGGACAATGGGTAAATACGCCCACGAGGAGGCGTAGTACCGGGTAACAGGTCGATAGGACAGTCGTATGGTCTATGAGGGGGTAATGTCTCTGCCTCCTTTTTATTAAAGACATCACAAATGACCAATAAGGAATCGGAAGTCCAGGTAGATTAGTTGGGGTAGGAGAAGGACGGACGGGATGAACGGGAACCAAACAAGTCTTATGGCAGTCCTGTCCCCAACGAAGGACTTCTCCGGTCTTCCAGTCAAGCACGGGTGCATGTCTCTGGAGCCAAGGTAGGCCTAGTAAGAGGGCGTGAGAGAGTCCAGGCAGAACATGAAAAGAGATGCTCTCAGAATGCAGCATTCCCACCTGCAGAGTAATGGATTTGGTGATGAGTTGGATGGGACGTGGTAAGAGGCCCCCATCCACGGCAGCGACAGATAAGGGTACAGCCAGAGGTTTGGTGGGAATGCGGTGTTTTTCTACCAGGGACTGTGAAATAAGATTCCCGGCTGCTCCAGAGTCAAGTTGGGCTAGTTCGAAAAAACGGTTCTCCCCGCAGATAATTGAGACTGACAGCAGCAGAGATGGAGAGGATTTATTCTTGTCTAGGTCGACCTCTCTGAGCGAACCTAGACACAGGCGTTTCCCGACCTCTCCGGGCAGGTACGGATCCGGTGCTCCTTGCTGCCACAGTAGAAGCAGCTCCCCTCGGCACGGCGTAAGTCCTGACGGGTTTTGACCATCTTGGTCTGGTCGACCTGCATAGGCTCAGGAGAGTGTACCTGGGGAGAAAAGGAGGTAGTGACGGGTTTCTGGAAGGTAGGAGCTAGACGTGGAAACCTCCTCTCACGGGTGACCTCTTTGGCACGCTCCTGGAACCGTAGGTCAATCCGGGTGGCAAGAGTTATTAAGTCATCGAGAGTGGTAGGAATGTCCCGACCGGCGAGTTCTTCTTTAATACGGCCGGACAGACCCTCCCAGAAGACAGACACCAGAGCGTCGTTATCCCAGGCCAGCTCCGAGGCAAGGGTACGGAACCGTATGGCATATTGGCCCACGGTGAGACTTCCCTGACGGAGGCGTAGCAGAGACGATGCGCATGAGGTCTTCCGTCCGGGTTCGTCGAAGACTTTCCGGAAAGCCGTGAGAAAGGCAGGCAAGTCGGACACCAGGGGGTCTCCTCTCTCCCATAGAGGATTTAGCCAAGCCAGTGCCTCCCCCGTGAGATGGGACATGATGAAGGCTACTTTGGCCCGGTCGGAGTTAAACTGGTGGGACAGGAGTTCAAAGTGCAGGGTGCACTGGTTTATGAAGCCCCGAACCAGAGCGGAGTCGCCTCCGAAGCGAGGAGGTGCAGAAAGCCGGGGTACGGAGTAGGATACCATGGTATTAGTGGGCAGCGGAGCTGCCGGGTTGCGAGTCAAGACACTAGCGGTGGTTGCTGGTGGAGCAGTCAGAGTGTCCAGGCGAGAATTGACATTCCGCAGGTGACTCAGGATGGACTCCTGTTGGGACCTCTGACGGGACAGTTCATGACAAAGGTCCGAGAGCGAGGGAGCTTGGGTGCCACCGGGTTCCATGGCCCGAGCAAACTGTAACGGGTCTGGGAGGCGGAACCTCTGAGCAACTTATACAAGGGGGCGGTCCTTGTAAGGAAGCGGGTGGCGACCAGGGAAGACAGGCAGGTAGTCACAGCAGGTGACCGGGACAGTCTCTGGGTAAACGGGCAGGAGGTCACAGATAGTGACTGGGGCAGTCTCTGGGTGAAAGGGCAGGAGGTCACGGCAAGTGACCGGGACAGTCTCTGGGTGAACGGGCAGGAGGTCACGGCAAGTGACCGGGACAGTCTCTGGGTAAAGGGTAGGTACGACCTGTGACGGCTGAGCCTCCGGGTAGGCTAGCAGGCAGATGGAAGATGTGTGCTCCCAGGTGAGCAGGCGAGAGTCTCTGGATAAGCAGGTGGTCACAGCATGTGACGGCGGAGCCTCCAGGTAGGCTAGCAGGCAGATGGCAGATGTGTGCTCCCAGGTGAGCAGGCGAGAATCTCTGGATAAGCAGGTGGTCACAGCATGTGACGGCGGAGCCTCCAGGTAGGCTAACAGGCAGGTAGCAGATGAGCGCTCCCAGGTGAGCGGGCAAGAGTCTCTGGACTGGCAGGTGGTCACAGCACGTGACGGCGGAGCCTCCAGGTAGGCTAGCAGACAGGTAGCAGATGAGCGCTCCCAGGTGAGCGGGCAAGCTGGTCCATAGACAGACTGACAGGTGTCGGAAGGCAGACCGTCGGACCTCAGGCTAGCAAGCAGGCAAGCGGATAACAGGCAGGAATCAGACAGCAATCTGGCAGGAAACTGGCAGGTGACTGGCAGGTAACTGGAAACGGGACCTGAGGGCTGAAGCAGAGTAGTGAACAGTGCAACAACATTGCTTAGGCACCTCCATTTTGGAGGAGGTGCCTTATATATGGTGAAGTCCTCCGGCCATTGGCCGGGGACTCCTTAGGACGGCGCGCGCGGCCCCTTTAAGAGGGGGGGAGCGCGAGCGCCCTAAGCACCATGGCCGGGAAGGAGCGCGCGCTGCCAGCAGAGCGGGAGGAGGACGCCGGGCTCGGAGCGGAGAGGTGAGGGGAACAGCGTCCCTGCCTAGCAGAGGGCAGGGACGCCGACGCTACAGCTTCCTTCACATGTACATGTTTTCAGCACGTGTGGCATTCGCTTTCACATGCATTGAAGACACGTATCCACACATACCTATCATAATCTATGGAGATCTTTGCATGAGACCCGTCCGCATGGATTACAAGGGCCAATACACATTTCGGGCTCCGTGTGAAACATCCTTGTGACAACCGTGTGCTGTACATGTTTAACATTGCAAAGTATAGGAGAAGCTTTGGAATTGATATTTAAGTCATGGTGGAAAAAAAATGAATTGCACACGGATGGAACACTGATGGCACACGGACGGCACACTGATCCAAAATACTTATGACACCGGTACCATTTTTCCAGTACCGGTATTATATGGACATGTGAAGGGTGGTTTAGTCAAAGGAATCTGTTAAACATGTCGTCGGTCGGGTAACAAACCCTGAGCTGGAGGTTTTCAGGAGGCAGACACAGAGCTTTTCCCCAGGATATTGTAACTTAGTTTTTCCTCTCCTTGTAACAAGAACCATAACCTTTCTAATATTTCGACATAGCCGCAAGAGGGCTTGTTTTTTGCAGAACACCACTTATTCTATGAAATAAGTGGAAACGGTGAGGAGAAAAACTGTAATTCCACATTTTCTTTTTCAAGGTTTTGTACTAGCGCCGCTTACTTTGTGCTAATCTAGTGGTGATCTGTTACCTTTGCTCTATGGGTCAGTATGGTTACGGGAAACCAAATCTATATATTTCTTTTCATGATTTACTAATTAAAAAAAAAATAAAACATTTACAAAAACAATTTGGCTTTTGTCACCATATTCTGAGAGCCATATATATATTTTTTTAAAGTGGTCATCCGGCAGTCAAGGTAACCCTTCGTCAATCTGCATTCATACTGCACGGTGGCCCCATGTTCATTAGAACTGATGGCCATTATGTTAAAGTCTGTTACATGTCACCATCACACTTGACAGCGGTATTAACCCCATAACGCCCAATGACGGACACTGCACGGCATGAGCAGGTGTAAGTTAATGCTCCTTGCCGTGCAGTGTCCGTTATGGCTTTAAACTGTCACAGCGTGTAAACACTCAGTGACAGATAAGTGCGGACAGCTATCTGTGACAGCTGAGCAGCACAAAAAGGGGTGCAGGGAGCCATATGGTCGGTCCGCACACCTAGATTGCTGCGATCGGTCAGTCAATCTGACTGACCGATCTCAGCATGATCGTGCAGGAGATACTGAAATATCAGCGTCTCCAGCCCGATCAGTGTCGGAGTTCAGCGCCGCCAGTGGCTGAGCTCCGGCACTAAACAGCTAGTAGCCGTGTCAGCACCACCCCTGGCTGTTAACCCCCTGACAGATCGGTGCCCCTGCGATGTCGTGGGGCCCAATCATTGCCATGGTGACCAGGGCTCAGGAACTTTCACTAAAGGTATAATGAATGCACTGCAATCTAGTACATTGCAATACATTATACCTGTGATCAAAGAGAAACAAGTGAAAGTCCCATAAAGGGACTAAGTAAAAAAGTAAAAAATAAATGGCAAAAAATGTGTAAAAATAGGTAAAAAAATAAATAAATAAATAAATAATAATAATTAAAAAAAATATTCACTAATAAATACACATTTTTATGTAAAAAAAAAAAAAAATAAAATAAAAAAAGTACACATATTTGGTATTGCCGAGTCTGGAACAACCCGACCTATAAAAGTGTCACACTAGTTAACCCCTTCAGTGAACGCCGCACAAAAAAAACGTAAAAAAACGAGACTAACGATGCTTTATCATCATGCCACTGGGAAAAAAAAGTGGAATAAAACACGATAAAAAAAACAAATATAAATAAAATTAGTACCACTGAAAACGTCATCTTGTCCCACAAGAAACAAGCCGCCATACAGCCCCATCAGTGGAAAAATAAAAAAATTATAGCTCTCAGAATAACGCGATGCAAAAAATATATATATTTTTTGTATAAAAACGCTATTAATGTGGTACCGCTGTAAACGTACAGAGCTGAAGAATAACTCTGCCTTATCAATTTTACCACACGCAGAACGGTATTAAAAAAAAAAAAACACAATTCCTGAATTGCCAGTTTTTGTTTATTTTCCCTCCCCAAATTTAGAATAGAAAGCAATCAAAAAATGACATGTGACCAAAAATGGTACCAATAAAAACGTCAAATCGTCCCGCAAAAAACAAGCCCTTACATGACTGTCCCAGAGGACGATTCCCTAAAACAAGGCAGATGGCAACACTGGACGCCGTCTGGCCTGTGAGTTGGTATTGTCCGTCTTTTTAGGTGTGCATAAATGCGCGATCGGCCGCAGTTTTGGACACCTCTGAAAAGTAGGACAACGCTGAACAGAGGTAAGATGGAGCCCAGAAGAGTAACTCTGCTGCCTCATTATAATGAATGGATCCACTGGGGGGTGTCACCTGAATCACGTCACCCAGAGATTTTGATGGAAACCCCAAAATAAGTGCTCAGCATAGAGCACAGGATAAATATGATCCAAAATGTTATGTTAAATGTTCCCAATAAAAGCTTCAATTCTATCCACAAAACAAACAAAACACTCAGATCCATAGAATCATACAATTGTAGAGTTGGAAGGGACCTCCTGGGTCATCTGGTCCAACCCCCAGCTCAAAGCAGGATTCACTAAATCATCTCAGACAGATGTCTGTCCAGCCTCTGCTTGAAGACGTCCATTGAAGGAGAACTCACCACCTCTCGTGGCAGCCTGTTCCACTCGATGATCATCCTAACTGTCAAAAAGTTTTTTATAATATCTAATCTGTGTCTCCTCCCATTCAGTTTCATCCCATTGCTTCTAGTCTTTCCTTGTGCAAATGAGAATAAAGATGATCCTTCTACAATGTGACAGCCCTTGACATATTTGTAGACAGCTATTAAGTCTCCTCTCAGTCTTCTTTTTTGCAAGCTAAACATTCCCAAATCCTGCAACCGTTCCTCATAGGACATGGTTTGCAGACCGGTCACCATTCTGGTCGCTCTTCTCTGAACTTGCTCCAGTTTGTCGATGTCTTTTTTAAAATGTGGTGCCCAAAACTGGACACAGTATTCCAGATGAGGTCTCACCAAAGAGGAGTAAAGTCCGATAATGACTTCACGTGATCTAGACTGTATGCTTCTGTTAAAACATCCCAGAATTGTATTTGCCTTTTTTTGCTGCTGCATCACACTGTTGACTCATGTTCAGTCTATGATCTATTAGTATAACTAAGTATTTTTCACATGTACTGTTGCTTAGCTCTATTCCTCCCATTTTGTATATGCCTTTTTCATTTTTATTGCCCAGATGTAGTACTTTACATTTTTCCCTGTTAAAAAACATTCTGTTACTTGCTGCCCACTGCTACAGATTATTTAGGTCTTTTTGAATCCTGTCTCTCTCTTCTCTAGTGTTAGCTATCCCTCCTAGCTTTGTGTCATCAGCAAATTTAATCAGTTTACCCTCAATTCCTTCATCTAAATCATTGCTAAAGATGTTGAACAATACAGGTCCCAGGACAGAGCCCTGTGGTACCCCACTTGAGACATTCATCCAGCTGGATGTGAAGCCATTTACGACCACCCGTTGAGTCCGATCACTAAGCCAGTTATGAATCCACCTAACAGTTGCCTTGTCCTTTCAATTCTTGATCATTTTTTCAATAAGGATGGTGTGAGATACTTTGTCAAATACTTTGCTGAAGTCAAGATATACTATATCTACAGCATTTCTGTTAGGCGTCGGGCGTTTGCTGGTTTCGAAAGGGGTTCAGAACCATCAGTGGATTCTGTAGTGTCCCATTCCAGTCCAGCCAGGGCTGATGCTGTTCAGCATCATCATCAGTCCCAACGCCTAGCTGGTGCACGAGATATACAGGTTGTCTCTTTGGTCTTTGTTCCTAGCAACATGAAGGATAGGTTGCGGAGGGAAACAGGGCTGCTAAAGCTTAAGTCCAGGATTCTCTGCACTGAGCATGCCCGTGACATGGTGGACCGTGATTGGTGGTTTGGGAGTCAGCTGATCCGGTGACCTGGCGCCGCCTGATTGGTTGCGGGTGACGTCACCTATAGTGCGACGGTGGGCAGGGCTTAATCTTTAAATAGCCCGCCCACAGATATGGCGGCGCGCTCTGATCATTGAGCTGTGATGGTGTTGTGTGGACGCTTGGTCTGTTGGGCTCCACGTGTGCTTTAGTTTCTGGCAGGCAGGTTTAGTGAAAATAGACAGGCTTAGATGAAATAGGCAGGTAGCTTCATCTGACAGTCTGGCTCCGACAAAGGGGTCGCCATACACCCCGAGCAGTCTGCAGACACCCTATTCCCGGCACCGCCTGTAAGCCACGTGGAGAGATACTCTTCAGTCCGGTAGCACGCCGGCTGGGAGCACGTATTCGCCGACGTGAGTCACACACGCATCCTAGCGTCTGCTGTGTAGTCCCTGTGCAGTTAACAGGGCTACAGATATATTATTTATCGCACATCTCTCGTGCTGTTAACGGAGATAGTGCGAATCCCTATTCCCGTTCCGGTGTGCAGTAACACGGAAGGGATTGTTATTTAAGTTGGTTGTTTTACCTTCTCACCCGGAAGGTGTTTGGCCGCAGTCCACCAGGCTGCATCGCGGACCCCGTGTAAGGTTGCTTTCCATTATTTAATAAAAGTTGTTTGCAACCGTCCCCTTAACAATTTCCCTGATCCACCCAGTCAGTGATTCTGTCGTAGAAGGAAATTAAGTTAGTCTGACATGACTTGTTAGTTACAAACCCATGCTGACTCTGGTTAATCACTTCATTCTTATCCAGGTACTTACATACATGTTGTTTAATAATTTGTTCAAAGATCTTTCCTGGTATAGAAGTCAGACTCACCGGCCTATAGTTCCCTGGGTCCACTTTCTTCCCCTTTTTGAAGATAGGAACAACATTTGCTCTTCTCCAGTCTTCTGGGACTTCTCCTGTTCTCCAAGAATTTTCAAAGATTATGGAGAGTGGTTCTAAAATTTCTTCTACGATCTCCTTCAGTACTCTGGGGTTTAATTCATCTGGACCTGTAGACTTGAACTCATTTATGTTAGCTAAATATTCCCTCACAATCTTTCTGTTTACAGATAACCTGGATTCTTCAATTCCTTTAATAGGACAGTGAAGATCAGTTGATGTTCCATTTTCTTTCTGAGAGAAAACAGATGCAAAATAGGAATTAAAAAGTTCGGCCTTCTCAACATCCTTTCTTACCATTTCACCATTTTCATCCTGTAAAAATCCTATAGCATCTTTGACTTTTCTTTTACTTTTGACATACCCCCAAAATCCTTTTTTATTGCTTTTGACATCTCTTGCAAGCCTTAATTCATTGTCAGCTTTAGCTGACCTGATACGTGCCCTGCAGGATCTGCAGACTGCATTATAATCTTCTTTAGATATGACTCCTTCTTTCCATTTGATAAACATTTCTTTCTTTCTTTTTAGCATGTGTTTAAGTGCTGTGTTCATCCATCCTGGTTTCCTTAAATGCTTCCCATTCTTCCTACTTTTCGGGATTGTTAACGATTGTGATTTGAGAATCTCATTTTTAAAAATTTCCCATCCTTCCTGGACATTTTTGTCCTTAAGGACATCCAGCCATTGGATCCCTCCTATTCTCTTTCTGAGTCTCTTAAAATCTGCCTATCTAAAATCTAACCTTGAAGTTTGAGTCTTCACATGTCTTCCTCCTCTAGTTATCCAAAATTCTATAATAGCATGATCGCTGCCTCCTAGGGTCACAGCCACTTTTATCTCCTCAACCATTTCCTCCCTGTTTATAAGGATTAGATCCAAAGTAGCAGATCCCCTTGTTTTCTCCCCTACCTTTTGGAAGATAAAGTTGTCAGCAAGAGAGGATAAGAATTTGCTTGACCTGTTAGTTTTACTTGAGAGAGATTCCCAACAAATGTCTGGATAGTTGAAATCTCCCATGACCACTACGTCATATTTTTTGGAGAACTTGGTCATTTGATACATAAAGAGTTCATCCATATCTTCAGCTTGCCCAGGTGGCCTGTAGTAAATGCCTACAATGGTGTCCTTTCCGTTGTTCTCTCCTTGTATTCTGACCCAAACACTTTCCACAGAACTCGAAGTCTCTGCTTCAATCTCTCTGCAGATATACGCTTTTCTAACATACAATGCAACACCTCCTCCTCGTTTATCAAGTCTGCTTCTTGCAAATAAGTTGTATCCTTTTAGCCTTGCATTCCAATCATGTGTATCGTCCCACCAAGTTTCAGTGATTCCAATGACATCATATTTCTTTTCCTGCGTTAGTAGTTCCAATTCTCCTTGTTTCTTGCCCATGCTTTGTGCATTTGTATAAAAACATTTTAGTTTGTGATTGGTTTCTCTTCCTCCCATATTTTTATTACTTAGATTTTTTTGTCTTTGTTCTTCCTTTCCACTTCCAATAGCAGAGATCTCAATAGTATTTGTCAGCTGTATGGCTTTTTCTGGCCTTTTGCTTCCCTTCCCATATTGTTCTAGTTTAAAGCTCTCCTGATGAGTGTAGCAAGGCGACTTCCAAATACATGTTTTCCAGTCTTCGTAAGGGGCACCCCATCTCTAGCAAGTAGTCCATCATATAGGTAATTCATTCCATGATCCAGAAATCCAAATCCTTGTTGACAGCACCATCGACGTAGCCAGTTGTTTACCTGTAGAATCTTATTCCACCTCATTGCTCCATGGCCATCCACTGGGAGGATGGATGAGAAGACCACCTGCGCTCCCAATTCTTTCACTTTCTTGCCTAAGTTTTCAAAGTCACTGCAGATGGTTTCCAGGTCCTTTCTTGCGGTGTCATTTGTACCCACATGTATAAGCAGGAATGGGTAGTGATCTGTAGGTCTGAAAAGTCTTGATATTCTGTCAGACACATCTTTAATTTTTGCTCCTGGAAGACAGCACATTTCTCTTGAGGTTATGTCTGGTCTGCAGATAGCGGCCTCTGTTCCTTTCAACAGGGAATCCCCCATGACCACCACTCTCCGTTTTTTCTTCACAACATTTTCTTTCTCTATCCAGGAGGATTCTGAGGGCTTACAAGGTTATTCATTGTGGGCAAAGTCTTATCTTGCTGTATTTCTTCATGGTTCTCCTGTGTGAGAGCCTGGTACTGGTTCCTGAGCAGTATGGGTGCTGACTGCCTCTCGATACTCCTGCTTCTCTGGGTCACATGCTTCCATTCCTCTGTTTCATCAGGTGCAGTTCGAATTTCTTCTCTTCCTGTATCATGAAGAGATAATTCTCCTCTGTCTTAAGAACTCTTCACCTTCCTTAATGATTTTCAAGGTAGTTAACCTCTCGTCTAGATTTTGCAACTTTTCCTCCAACAGGGACACAAGCTTGCATTTCTGGCATGTGAAGTTTGGCTTTTCCCTGGCAAGTATGTGAACATGTATCAGGATATGCAGCTCACCAAATGGCTCCTGGACTCTTCCATGTTCTTATTGTTAATGTGTTATGAAAACAGTGAAAAACGCTCCAAAATTCGGTTTACCGATATCCTCCTTTCAGCTCCAACGGCCAAAATCCAGTGTTCTTTGAGCTCGCGGAGACTCTTCACTTATCCCAAAATGCAGTGGGAATATGCAAATTATCTCCTCAAGACTCCTCCCCTGGTTTCATCTGTCAATGTAAATATAGGGTGCTTCCACGTTACTGGTAGCACAAGGGCACTGGAAAAGTGAAATAACTCCTCGCCCCCAAAAGAAATATAGCAAATTCTGTGCTCCTCGAAATTTTAATGCTACCCCCCCCCCCCATCCCGCCCTCCAGAGCTCCAGTGTGTGCCTACATCAGATTTACCATCCACATGTTTGTCAGTGGTATAACTTACAAAATGGGGTCACTTGAGGGGGGGTATTCTGCTCTTTTAGCATTTAGGGTCTCTGTATATGGAGTCCGCAAACTATTCTAGGAAAACCTATACTCCAGCAGTCAAATAGCGCTCCGTCCTTCCCGAGTGTCGCCGTGTGGCTAAGCAGTACTGTACAGCCACATATGAGGTATTGCCACATTCAGCAGAAATTGTGGGCCACATTTTAGGGGCCAGTTTTATCCATTAACCCCATTTAAAACGTAAAATCTGGGGCTAAAACAAAATATTTGAGATAAAAATGTAATTATTTTTTCTTCACTGCCCAATGGTATAAAATTCTGTGACACACCCATGGTGTTAATATGATCATTGCACCCCTAGAAGAGTTCACTGAGAGGTGTACTTTGTAAAATGGGGTCCTCAGGCTGTTATGGCACCTTAGGGGTTCTCCCAGTGTATGATGGCACCTGATGCAGATCACGTAGGAGAGGGAGCCCTCTCCCTCCTCAAGCCTTCTAAATGCTGTTATTTCTATTGATAACGACATTTAAGGGGTTAAAAAGCTGGGAATGGTGAGGGCAATGCTCCTGACAGTGACAGCCGAGGCTTTGCTATCACTTAAGCCAAGCTCCCGACGATGATGGTGAGGGCAAAGCCCCTGGGCCCGGCACAATCGTCATGATGTTACTGTATGTCAGTGGTCAGGAATCCCTTCCCGATCAGGACGTATAGGTATGTCAAAGGTCATGAAGGGGTTACAATTTTAGCAGCAATTTTTCATATTTCCAAGGAAATTTAAAATAAACTGCATTTTTATGGACCTATTCACTTTTGAAGTGACTTTGAAGGGCCTTTTATTGTAACCCCCTAAAAATCACCCCAATTTAAAGAATGGAGGTTTCAAAGCATACAAGAAGTTTGCTATTCCTTGAGTTGCTTTGCATTAACGAAAATAGAAGAAAAAAAATTAATAATTCCATTTAGCCAAATTCCATTCAGCTAAAATGTTACTTCAGCTCTAATTTTTAGACTGCACAATTTATTACGCAATTTCTCCTGAATGCAGCATTACTCCTTGTATAGCAGACACTAATATTGTATAGCTACTGTACGGTTTGGTACTCACTCGGCTGCAGCTGAGGTAGGCACAGGAAGCATTTTCATTGAAATCCAGGCTAGTTTATTCAGACAGCATAAATTGCTCAGGTAGCAAAACAAAAACACCCTTTTCCGGCACAAAGTGGAAATACAAAGTAAAATGTCCATACAATGTTGCGGGTTCGCCCGCTCAGGTCAGTTTCCAATCCTTAGGTCTTTAGCACAGACCAGCATCCTGGAGATCCACACATCTCCAGACACAGAATGACACAATTGGTCTCCATTTTATTTACCAAACCACGCCCCTGGGTTGGGGAGATGTGAGCAGCCATTCCCACCCATCTCTTATGACTGCTCGTAAAAGCGGCCCTCATACGACCTATTAACCCTTTCAGTACTATATGTGCTGGAGCATGCTTTTCTGGGTTTACATCACCGAAGCTAACAACCTCGAGGACCTGTCCGGTGGCCATCTTACATACCCTCCTCTGCCCAAAGCTGGCGGGCTTGGCTATCAATAAGCAAAAAAGCTCAAAATTCGAAAATCACGATACACATGAAGATTAGAAGAAGAATAATCAGTTCTGAGAAGGAAATGCATTAAGTATAACACTGTGTGTGTGTGTATGTATGTATGTATGCATGCATGCATGCATGTATGTATATATATACATACATACATACACTACCTAGTCAGGATGCATGTTTAAAAACGACTGTATAGACCAATCGTTAACGAAAACACAGAAAACCAATGATATAGAACCAAAAAGAAGACCAGAGTATGCTAAAATATAACAAATTTTAATGGATCAAGCTAAAATACGAATAGGGGTGGGAACAAAGCAACCAGGAGAAAGCGCTGAACAACATGTGTTTCCCACATGCAAATGTACAGTACAAATCAATGGAATATATACCATTGCCACCAGAATACATATATATACATACAGTGGGAATGGAAAGTATTCAGACCCCTTTAAATTTTTCACTCTTTGTTTCATTGCAGCCATTTGATAAATTCTAAAAAGTTCATTTTTTTCTCATTAAAGTACACTCTGCATCCTATCTTGACTGGAAAAAAAACAGAAATCTAGAAATTTTTGCAAATTTATTAAAAAAGAAAAACTGAAATATCACATGGTCATAAATATTCAGCCCCTTTGCTCGGTATTGAGTAGAAGCACCCTTTTGAACTAGTACAGCCATGAGTCTTCTTGGGTATGAAGCAACAAGTTTTTCACACCTGGATTTGGGGATCCTCTGCCATTCTTCCTTGCAGTTCCTGTCCAGTTCCGACAGGTTGGATGGTGAACGTTGGTGGACAGCCATTTTCAGGTCTCTCCAGAGATGCTCAATTAGGTTTAGGTCAGGGCTCTGGCTGGACCAGTCAAGAATGGTGACAGAGTTGTTGTGAAGCCACTCCTTTGTCATTATAGCTGTGTGCTTAGGGTCATTGTCTTGTTCGAAGGTGAACCTTCGGCCAAGTCTGAGGTCCAGAGCACTCTGGAAGAGGTTTTCACCCAGGATATCTCTGTACTTGGCCGCATTCATGTTTCCTTCAATTGCAACCAGTCGTCATGTCCCTGCAGCTGAAAAACACCCCCATAGCATGATGCTGCCACCACCATGTTTCACTGTTGGGATTGTATTGGGTAGGTGATGAGCAGTGCCTGGTTTTCTCCATTATCATCAAAAAGATCTATCTTCATCTCATCAGTCCAGAGAATCTTATTTCTCATAGTCTGGGAGTCCTTCATGTGTTTTTAAGCAAACTCTATGCGGACTTTCATTTGTCTTGCACTGAGGAGAGGATTCCGTCGGGCCACTCTGCCATAAAGGCCTGACTGGTGGAGGGCTGCAGTGATAGTTGACTTTGTGAAACTTTCTCCCATCTCCCTACTGCATCTCTGGAGCTCAGTCACAGTGATTTTGGGGTTCTTCTTTACCTCTCTCACCATGGCTCTTCTCCCACAATTGCTCTGTTTGACTGGATGGCCAGGTCTAGGAAGACTTCTGGTGGCCCAAACTTCGTCCATTTAAGGATTATGGAGGCCACTTTGCTCTTAGGAACCTTGAGTAATGCAGAAATTATTTTGTAACCTTGGCCAGATCTGTGCCTTGCCACAATTCTGTCTCTGAGCTCCTTGGGCAGTTTCTTTGAGCTCATGGTTTTCATTTGGTCTGACAAGCATTGTGAGCATTGTGAGCTGTGAGGTCTTATACAGACAGGTGTGTGCCTTTCCAAATCAAGTCCTATCAGTTTAATTAAACACAGCTGGACTCCAATGAAGGAGTAGAACCATCTCAAGGAGGATCACAAGGAAATGGAAAGCATTTGACTTAAATATGAGTGTCTGAGCAAAGGGTCTGATTATGATAATGTGATATTTCAGTTTTTCTTTTTTAATACATTTGCAAAAATTTCTACATTTGTTTTTTTTTTCAGTCAAGATGGGGTGCAGAGTGTACTTTAATGAGAAAAAAAAATGAACTTTTTAGAATTTACCAAATGACTGCAAAGAAACAAAGAGTGAAAACTTTGAAGGGGTCTGAATACTTTCCATACCCATTATGTATATGTGTGTATATATATATATAATACACATATAAATAAAACAATAAGAAACCAGGTGTATATCAATACAGACTATATGTAGTAGATATGGGGAAAACATATGTACTACCTCTATCAGGGTGTAAATAAATATTGTGCAAAAGAACCACAGGATGCAAGAGAGGGGCAATGATGGAAATAGCTCCTGACGTATAAACTATTCCATAATAATAAACCAATATAGGCGGGTATAGAATAGTCTATAAACCTGTGTACGAGTCTGGAGTAGAGGGGGCATACAGTGCAGCGTCTCCACCCCGACACGCTATCAAGCAGTGGACCCTCGACAGTGCGTCAGCATTGCCATGCAGTTTCCCGGGCCTATGCTCTGCATGGAAGCTAAAATCCTGAAGGGCTAGGGACCATCTGGTCACTCCGGCATCATTCCCCTTCTTGTCACTCATCCACCTTAGTGGGGCATGGTCTGACACTAGCCTGAACTTCCTGCCTAAGAGGTAGTATCTTGAAGTGTCCAACACCCACTTGATGGCCTTTTCCACTATGGAGTAATTCTTCCCACAGGATGTCACATTCTGACTTAAATACATTATGGGATGCTCTTCCCCGTTCACTTCTTGTGATAGGACAGCACCCAGCCCGACATCTGACATGTCTGTCTGGACCACAAACTTATTTGAGAAATCCGGTGCCACCATAACTGTCTGTTTACACAGAGCTACCTTCGAAGGCAGTCTCAGCTTCTGGAGATTACTTAGCCATAACCGACTTTGTCCCTGTAAGGAGGTCTGTCAAAGGGGCCGCTATCATGACGAAGTTAGGGATGAACCGGCGGTAATAGCCCACGATGCCTAGGAACGCTTTGACCTGTTTCCCTGAGAGGGGTAGTGGCCAACTCTTCTTGATCACGTCGACTTTATTTGGGGCTTTATTTCACCTCTCCCTACGACATAACCCAAGTATTTGGTTTCTTCAATGCCCATGGCACATTTCTTCAGGTTTATAGAAAACCCTGCCTTCTTTAAAGAATCAAGTATCGCCTGGACTTTGCTCAGATGGCTTCCCCAATCCTGGCTATAGATCACGATGTCATCCAAGTAGGCTGCTGCATACTTCTTGTGGGGAGCTAGAATCAAGTCCATGGTCCTCTGGAAGGTAGCCAGGGCTTCTTGCAACCCAAACAACATCCTTGTGTACTAGAATCAACAATCTGGCGTTGAGAAGACAGTCTTCTCCTTGGCATCTTGGGACATGGGTATTTGCCAATTCCTTTAGCGAGGTCAAGGGTGGTAATATACCTGGCTGGCCCCAACCTTTCAAACAGTTCATCTACACTGGGCATTGGGTAGGTGTCAAACTTCAAGAATTTGTTGAGTTTCCTATAGTCATTGCAAAACTGCCATTCTCTATTTGGTTTTGGCACTAAGACTATGGGACTGGACCAGCCACTCCTGGACTCCTCAATGACTCCCATGCTCAGCATCCGCTTCACCTCTTTTGCAATCACCTCTCGGTGGGCTTCGGGAATCCGATACGGCTTCATATTTACTTGGACATGATGACCCGGAAGAAACTCATGCTCTATGATCCGAGTACGCCCTGGTAGTTCTGAGAACAGGTCTCAGTTCCGCTATAGCAACTCTCGGCACTGTGGCATCTGGGCATGTGACAGCGACTCTGCCAGCTTGACTTCCTTCACGTGGGCTTTGGTCTTCGCCACCAAACAGGAGCTTCCACAAACTCCCTATGTCGCCATGGCTTGATCAGGTTGACCTGGTACACCTGGTAGGGCTTCCTTTTCCCTGGTTAGTGGACTCTATAGTTGACATTGCCAAGCTTTTCAAGAACTTCATAGGGGCCCTGCCACTTGGTCAGGAATTTGCTCTCCACCGTAGGCACTAGTACCCAATTTCCAAGGTGGAAGTGTCTCACCCTCGCTGATCTTTAGTACACCCTTGACTGTGCCTCTTGTGCTTTGAGGAGGTGTTCTTTCACAATAGGCATCGCCTCAACAATCCTTTCTTGCATCTGGGCCACATGTTTGATTACATTCCTGTAGGGTGTAGACCCCGCCTCCGAAGTCTCCTTTGCTACATCCAGGAGTCCAAGGGGCTGTCAGCTATATAACAGCTCAAATGGTGAGAAGCCAGTAGAGGCCTGTGGGACTTCTCTAATAGAAAACAGAAGGTACGGCAGTAGACAGTACCAGTTCCGGCAGTCTTTCTCTACGACCTTCTTCAACATGGCCTTCAAGGTTTTATTAAACCTCTCCACTAAGCCGTCTGTCTGGGGGTGGTAGACTGAGGTCCTGAGTTGTGTGATTTGCAGGATTTTTCACAACTCCCTCATCCCCCTTGACATAAATGGGGTCCCTTGGTCCGTTAGGATCTCCTTAGGCAACCCCATTCTAGAAAAGATGTGGACTAGCTCCTGGACTATGCACTTGGCAGAGGAGTTTCGTGGTGGTACAGCCTCCGGGTAACATGTAGCATTGTCCAGTACCACCAAGATATACTGATGTGCTCTGGCGGACTTGACCAGGGGTCCCACTAGATCCATGGTGATGCGATCGATTGGGACCTCAATGACAGGTAGTGGCACTAAAGGGCTACGGAAGTGAGCCACAGGGGAGGTCAACTGATAGGTGTGACAGGACCTACAGTAATTCACAATCTCTCGGTGACAACTGGGCCAGTAGACCCTCTGGAAGATTCTTTCCTGGGCTTTTTCTACCTCCAGATGACCACCTAAGACATGTACATTGGCCATATCTAACACCCTGCGTCTGTACGGCCCTGGCACTAGTAACTGATCGATTACCTCTCTTCTGAGCTTCGTGACCTGACATAGTAACTCCCCAATTCCAGCAAAGTACGGATATCAGGTATCAGCCCTAGACTCTTGAGCAACACCATTCAGAACAGTGACATTATTAAACACACCTTTTAGAGTTCAGTTCCTGAGCTGGGCGTTTCCAAAGTATCCCCACCTCCAGCTCAGGGATGCTGCTTCATCCTCACCCCCAACAAGCACATGAAAGGGAAAACTGTCGGTTGCGGCCTGCGACGAGGTTTCTTTAGGAGCGACCTGGTTGTGGTCTGGACAACCCAGCTTCCTCCCTTTCTCCCACAAGTCCCAAAGCAAGGCAAAGTCCTGCCCTATTATAACAGGGTGCAACAGGTCCTTGACTACGCCCACCTCATGGGACTCGGTGCTACAGTTTGTGCCTATGACCACTAGGACCACAGGGTAGTCCTTAGCGTCTCGATGGATACAGCAGATGTCCACTTTTTTCTGCAGAATCAGACGATGAGGAATTATGGCCCTCACTAGGGTTACCAAACTCCCAGAATCGAACAGACCAGTCATTTGCGCTCCATTCACTGACACGGGGCATGCCTGTGGTCCCACGCCTCGTGGAGGGACAGCACTACAAGCAGGATATGCAAAGTAGCGCCGTCCTGTGCTGCAGTCTACTGGCTCGTTGGTCATAGGGCAACAGGCCACTATTAGACCCGGGGTGTGACATCGCCAACAAATTAAGTTATTGGATGGGGCCTTTGGTAGCAACTCGGGACCCCTCCTGAACTCTAGGATGCCCCCCAGATGTGGTTCTAGTTCCCCACTTTTGGGTGTCCATCCCCCCTGTTGGTAACCACAGTATGGAGATGCTCCCACCCCTTACTTCCCCAAAGCACTCTCGACCGCCTGGTACCTTTCTACCAACCTCACAAGGTCATTGGCATTATGGGGATCTCCCTGTGCAACCCAGGATGGCACCAGCCTTGGAAGGGAGTGTATGAACCTGTCCATCACAATCCTCGCCACTATATGTGCTGGAGAGGAAGATTCCGGTTGCTACCACTTTTGGACCAAGTGTAGGAGGTAAAACATTTGGGACCGGGAAGGTTTGTCACTGCAATAGGCCCAGTGGTACACCCGCATCATGTCAGTCAGAGTCACTCCTAAGCACGCCAAAATCTCAGTCTTCAACTTGATGTACTCTTTTGCATCTTGCAAGGCCAAGTTATAATAGGCCTTCTGCTGTTGCCCTGTTAAATATGGTGCCAGAACCTCCGCCCACTGCTCTGGAGGCAATATCTCTCGCTCCGCCACCCTCTCAAAAATTGTCAGAAACGCCTCGTCCTCATCACCCGGGATCATCTTTTGTAAGGCTCTTCTTAACGTCTTCCTGGCAAGTGAGTCATCACTTGGACTTGGGGGTGGGGCGATTGAACTGCCATGGATTAACTCGGCTAGGAGGTTTATCTGCTGCTTGTACTGCTGCTGCTGCCACTGCTGCGGTTGATGCTGCCGGAGATTAGCCTGCACCAGTTGCTTTATCAGCTCCTCCATGATGCCAGACGTCCCCTACTGGCTGACGGCCTTCACCCAAGACATAAAAGGTTTCCTGTAGCAGTCACACTGCCCCTTGGGATTTGTGACTGTGCTTCTAGCACCAATTGTAGGGTTTAATACTCACTCGTCTGCGGTTGAGGTAGACACAGGAAGCATTTTCATTGAAATCCAAACTGGTTTATTCAGACAGCATAAACAAAAATAGCGTTTTCCGGCACAAAGTGGAAGCACAAAGTAAAATGTCCACACAATGTTACCGGTTCGCCTGCTCAGGTCAGTGTCCAATCCTTAGTACAGACTAACGCCTTGGAGATCCACAGGTCTCCAGACACAGACACTGAATGAGACATTTGGTCTCTATTTTATTTACCAAACCACGCTCCAGAGGTGGGGATATGTGGGCAGCCATTCCCACCCATTTTTTATGACTGCTCTTAAAACCGGCCTGATACGCCCTATTAACACTGTCAGCAGTATACGTGCTGGAGCATGCTTTCTCGGGTTTACATCACCGAAGCTACCAACCTCGATGATACATATTTCCCCTCAAGGACCTGTCCGTCAGCCATCTTACACTATATACATGTCATTAAGGGTATACAAGTTTAAAGATTGCACATTTTTCTAAATTTTCAGAAAATTTGGAATATTTTCATGAACAAAGACAAAACAACAGATCTGAATTTACCGGTAGTAACAGGTAAAATGTTTTACAACAACAAAATCACAATCTCAGAATCACTGACAGAAGCATTTTAAAGTTATTACCGCAGAAAGTGACGTATCAGACTTGAAAAATGGGGCTATCAGGAAGGTTAATGCTGATTTACACGAGACAGGGTTAAGAAACATGGAATGGTATTGTGCAGTACATACCTATAGGTGAAGCATCATCTCCCTCAGAATCTTCCTCTGTATAGTAATGAAACACTTATTAGTAAGGGTGAAAAAATAATATATATATACATTATATATATACAGTACAGACAAAAAGTTTGGACACACCTTCCCATTTAAAGATTTTTCTGTATTTTCATGACTTTGAAAATTGTACATTCACACTGAAGGCATCAAAACTATGAATTACCACATGTGGAATTATGTACTTAACAAAAAAGTGTGAAACAACTGAAAATATGTCTTATATTCTAGGTTCTTCAAAGTACCCACCTTTTGCTTTGATGACTGCTTTGCACACTCTTGGCATTCTCTTGATGAGCTTCAAGAGGTGGTCACCGGAAATGGTTTTCACTTCACAGGTGTGCCCTGTCAAGTTTAATAAGTGGGATTTCTTGCCTTATAAAAGGGGTTGGGACCATCAGTTGTGTTGTGCAGAAGTCTGGAGGATACACAGCTGATAGTTCAACTGAATAGACTGTTAGAATTTGTATTATAGCAAGAAAAAAGCAGCTCTTCTAGGAGTGGAATAAACAACTTGGCGGCATAAAAGCAATCTTTTTAGAGACTGGATGCTGGATGCAGCGTAATGCTCAACTTATCTCTTCAGAATTTCTCCCATAGGTGTTTCATTTGGGTTCAGATTAGAAGACATACTCACTGAATCATTTTCAATCTGTTCTTCAGAAATGCAACATATGTGTGCTTTGGATCATAGTCATGTAGCTCCCGACATCAGCAGCACTCATGCAGCCTCACTTAAGGATACTGATGCAACCACCATGTTTTACTGTAGGCATCATGCATTTTTCTAATTTCATATTTGTAAATGCATAATGCCAACACTAAAACATGGTGGCAGCAGTATCCTTATGTGGAGCTCTATGAGTACTGTTGGTGCTGGGGAGCTATATTTCATTGAAGGTATCATGAGTTCAAAGATGTACTGCTCTATATTGAAAGAAAATCTGCAACCATAACTCTGTGCCCTTGGTAGACATGCAATTTCCAACATGACAATGATCCAAAACACACATAAGTTGCATTTTTGAAAAAGAACAGGGTGAAAGAGATTCAGTCGCCAAGAATTAATCTGAGCCCAATCAAAAGACCTTCAGGGAATTCTGAAGAGACAAAATAAAGGGGTTTTCCCACAAACAATAGTACATTTTAATCAATATATCTTGGAATACTAATAATTTCCACAATTGGATATGTTTAAAAAATGTTCCTGTGCTGAGATAATCTTATAAATGTGTCCCTGCTGTGTACTGTGTAATGGCTGTGTCTGACTGTACAGGAACATGGTCTGATTATACCACAGCTCTTGGGCAGGGGGTAGAAAAAAAATGTGCACTGATATTACATCAGGGGATCGCAGATGATTCTTTCTTTGAAGTAAAACATTGTTTAAAAACAGGCAGGGAAATGTTTTACCTCACAAAAAGAATCAGTTGTGACCCCATGCTGTAATGTTTGTATATTCTTTTGCTTCCCCCTGCCCAGGAGCTATGGAATGATCAGACCAGGTCCCTGTACGATCAGACACGGCAATTACGCCATACATAGCAGGGGCACATTTATAACATCATCTCAACACAGGAACATTTTATTTAAACACATACAATTGTGGAACTTATTATTACAAAATCTATTGATTAAAATGTACTTTTTTTTGTGAGGAAAACCCCTTTAAGCATCACTCTCCATCCAGCATCCAGGCTCTAAAGAGGTTGTTCTTGAAGAAAGGGAAAAAATAGATGTTGCAGTATGTCTCCAACTTGTTCATTCCATGCCTAGAAAACTTGTTGCTGTCCTTAAAAGTCATGGCGGTCATACAAAACACTACAAGTAGTAGTTTTTGATGTGGGGTGTATACATTTTTGCATTAACAAATTTGAGAAAAACTGAAGATTTTGTAAAAAAAAAATCCTATTTTTATTCTTAATTTAACTGCTGGATACAGACAAACTCCAGGGATAAAAGATGGGAGGTAGCACAGGTGCAACATACTGATGAACAACCACTCACACCGACCATTCATAGGGAAAGGGGTGAATGATTAGAATTTAAATGCACATGAATAAAACCTGTATAATGTGCCAGTCACATAGATGCATGTAGTGCACCATGCTGGCTTATTATGTATAAGAACACACTACAGGGACAAGCATCCTATTTCCCCAACCAACACTACAGAGCCTGGTTGTATCCTGCAAAGATGAAAAATACTAGAGTTATTGGTTTATATTTTGATTATATTAAGAGGAATCTTTGTGTGTGTGAATGAATGCAGAATGGGATGGGGGCCTGGCTGGATACACAAGGGGGGGCCTGGCTGGACACACAAGGGGGGGGGCCTGGCTGGACACACAAGGGGGGGCCTGGCTGGACACACAAGGGGGGGCCTGGCTGGACACACAAGGGGGGGCCTGGCTGGACACACAAGGGGGGAGGCCTGGCAGGACACACAAGGGGGGCCTGGCTGGACACACAAGGGGGGGGCCTGGCTGGACACATGGGAGGGGGAGCCTCCCTGGACACATAAGGGGGGGGCCTGGCTGGACACACAAGGTGGGCCTGGCTGGACACACGAGGGGGAGCCTGGCTGGACACACAAGGGGGGGGGGCCTGGCTGGACACACAAGAGGGCCTGGCTGGACACACAACTGAGACCTGGCTGGACACATGGGAGGGGGAGCCTGCCTGGACACATAAGGAGGGAGCCTGGCTGGACACATAAGGAAGGAGCCTGGCTGGACACATAAGGAAGGAGCCTGGCTGGACACATGAGGGAGCCTGGCTGGACACACAAGGGGGTGCCTGGCTGGACACATGGGAGGGGTGGCTGGCTGGACACATAAGGGGGAGATTAGCTGGACACATAAGGGGGGAGCCTGGCTGGACACATGGGAGGGGAGGGAACCTGGCTGGACACATAAGGGGAAGCCTGCCTGGACACATAAGGGGGAGCCTGCTGGACACATAAGGGGGTGCCTGGCTGGACACATGGGTGAGGGGGCCTGGCTGGACACATAAATGGGGGGGCTGGCTGGATACATAAGGGGGGGCCTGGCTGAACATGTAAGGATGGGGGGGTTTGGCTGGACACATGGGAAGGGGGGCAGGATGGATATATGGGGGGGGCAGGTTGGATATATGGGGGGGCAGGCTGGACACATGGAGGCCAGGATGGATATATGGGGGGGCAGGCTGGACAGATGGAGACCAGGATGGATATATGGGGGGGGGAATGGACACAGAGGCCAGGATGGATATATGGGGGGCAGCTGGACACATGAAGGCCAGGATGGATATATGGGTGGGGGGCAGGCTCGACACATGGGGGCCAGGATGGATATATGGGGGGGGGGGGGCGCAGGCTCGATACACGTGGGCTAGGATAAATATAAAGGGGCCACGCTGGACATATGGGGAACAGAAGGGATATATGGGGGGGAGCCAGGCTGGACAAGCGACTTAATTACTGTTTATGGTGGCGAGTGGGGAACATAATTACTTTAGATTCCAATTATGAACATTATTACTTCTGTAATATAATTTACTTTTTAGGAAACTGTTTTCCATGGGAGGGACCAAAAGTGGGGTCCTGTTACTGTGCAGGGCGGCACTATGTCGCTTTTTTTTCTTCAACTGGTGTAGTGTAGAAGTCAGGGGGGAAAAAGTGGGAATGTGCTCTAGAAGAGATCAGTTATTGATAACTGTGTGTTATTTTCTGCAGAGATGATTCATGACTGGAAGAAGTGATGGCGGTCTGTACCAGATGAAGAAGAAAAGCGAAGATGAAGGACTTCACCTAGAGACATCATTGGTGAGTCAGTGTATTACATGAACACTTACACTATATAGTATATACAGAGCTCCTGTGTATAATGTCACTGGTGATCACTGTATTATTTGCACACTATACACAGAGCTCCTGTTTATAATGTCACTAGTGATCACTATATTATCTGTACACTGACACTACACTGTGTGCAGAATTATTAGGCAAATTGTATTTTAGAGGATTATTTTTATTATTGATCAACAACTATCTTCTCAATCAACCCAAAAGACTCAAATATCCAAGCTTAATATTTTTGGAAGTTGGAGTGGTTTTTTTTTTAGATCTTAGGAGGATATCTGTTTGTGCAGGTAACTATTACTGCGCAGAATTATTAGGCAACTTAATGAAAAAATGAAAAACAAATATAATCCCATCTCACTTGTTTATTTTCACCAGGTAAACCAATATCAGTGCACAAAATTTAGAAATAAACATTTCTGACATGCAAAAACAAAAAAATTAGTGATCAATATAGCCACCTTTCTTTATGATGACACTCAACAGCCTTCCATCCATAGTTTCTGTCAGTTGCTTGATCTGTTGTCGATCAACATTGCGTGCAGCAGTCACCACAGCCTCCCAGACACTGTTCCAAGAGGTGTACTCTTTTCCTTCCCTGTACATCTCACATTTTATAATGGACCACAGGTTCTTTATGGGGTTCAGATCAGGTGAACAATGGGGCCATGTCATTATTTTTTCTTCTTTTAGACCTTTACTGGCCAGCCACTCTGTGGAGTAGTTGAATGCATGTGATGGAGCATTGTCCTGCATAAAAATCATGTTTTTCTTCAACGATACCGACTTCTTCCTGTACCACTGCTTGAAGTGAAGAAGTTGTCTTCCAGAAACTGGCAGTAGGTCTGGGAGTTGAGCTTCACTCCATCCTCAACCCGAAAAGGTCCCACAAGTTCATCTTTGATGATACCAGCCCATACCAGTACCCCACCTGCACCTTGCTGGCGTCTGAATCGGAGTGGAGCTCTCTGCCCTTTACTGATCCAGCCTCTGGCCCATCCATCTGGCCCATCAAGAGTAACTCTCATTTCATCAGTCCATAAAACCTTTGAAAAATCAGTCTTAAGATATTTCTTGGCCCATTCTTGAAGTTTTATCTTATGTTTCTTGTTCAAAGGTGGTCGTTTTTCAGCCTCCCTTACCTTGACTATGTCCCTGAGTATCGCACACCTTGTGCTTTTTGATACTCCAGTAACGCTGCAGCGCTGAAATATGGCAAAACTGGTGGCGAATGGCATCTTGGCAGCTTCACGCTTGATTTTCCTCAATTCATGGGCACTTATTTTGCGCCTTTTTTGGCCAACATGCTTCTTGCGACCCTGTTGGCTATTTGCCATGAAACGCTTGATTGTTCGGTGATCACGCTTCAAAAGTTTGGAAATTTCAAGACTGCTGCATCCCTCTGCAAGACATCTCACAATTGTGGACTTTTCAGAGCCAAACAAATCTCTCTTCTGACCCATTTTGCCAAAGGAAAGGAAGTTGCCTAATAATTAAGCACACCTTATATAGGGTGTTGATGTCATTAGTCAACACCCCTCCTCATTACAGAGATGCACATCACCAGATTTACTTAATTGGTAGTTGGCTCTCAAGCCTATGCAGCTTGGAGTAGGACAACATGTATAAAAAGTATCTCGCGATCAAAATACTCATTTGCCTAATAATTCTGCACGCGGTGTATATACAGAACTCCTGTGTATAATGTCGCTGGTGGTAATAACAGTGTTGTTAGTATTGTGGTTTGTATTCATGATCAGCATTGTAGTATTTGGTCACTTTGTGGTGGTGGTAATATGTAGTCCGGTCATGGCGTGGCAGTATTTTTTCCTTGCATGTGGTATTATTGTCACTTTGTGGTGGTAATATGTGGTCTGGTCATGGTGTGGCCGTACTTGTTCTTTGTATGTGGTATTATTCGGTCAGTAAGTGGCGGTAATATGCAGGGCTGTGGAGTCGGTAAGCCAAACCTTCGACCCAGACTCTGATTCCTCAATTTCCATCTTTCCGACTCCGACTCCCTCATACATGGTTCATATTTAAGTGATGAATTTAAAAAAGTCTAGATCCTTAGAACAGGAATAGGACAGACATTTATAGAACATTTCATAACTTTCCCAAATTCTTATGAAAAAAATATTTTCCACAAACTGCATTGAACTACTGTACCCAATTTAGTATATATTTTAGGAGTTGTACCAGAGCGTCAGAGGTACACTTACAAGGGTCTCTGGTGAAAACAAGTAATCACCTCTCCACAGGATAAGTGATAAGTTACTGATTGGTCGGGTCCTGACTGCTGGCATACAATCGGCAGAATGTGAAGCTTTTCTCCCCATTAGACTGGAGCTCATGTGCGACTCGATCACTGATCCAATCATTCCCACAGTGGCTGCGAGCGCTGCTCTTTTTTTGGAAGCCCCCAAGAGAATGAATGGAGCTGCGGTCAGACATCCCATCTGTCACTGCATTTTAAAATGGGGATAAGTGTCCTGACAGGGATAAAACTTCCCCATGCTTCCGATGCTTTTCCAATGTTCGGACCAAAACGATCAATAAGTGATCACCTATCCTGTGGAGCCCATGGATCGGTGATAACTTGCTTTAACCAAAGAACCCCTTTAATGCATACTATCGTAATTGTACATCCCAGTTATAGTATATGCACGGCAGATGTGCCGGAGCTGTCAGTCAATGCTCCACTATAACAGGGATAGCGGATAACAGATATTTGCATATTGCTGTAGGTGGGCACCTAGAGTCAATTACCCCTGTGGGCCCCAGACTCCCCAGTCCGATCCTGGACTACGTCTGGAGACCAGGCTTTTCTGAAATGGAAAACCCCTTTAATAAGTGTTATTTAGTAAAATCATCTTTGATGAATATTAGTATTCAAGCTATATCAAATGGACAGTCATATTTTCTGTGTCCTTCCAATCTCACCTTCTTTATAGCTCGCTGTCCTGCGGTTCGCAGACGTCTTTTCTAACAGCTTCCTAACCTGTCATGTAGAGAGGAGAAAATCTTCTAACATGGAGCACTTAGGCAGACTTTCTTTTTAATGAAACATGAATAGAACCAATCTATCACAACAAATATTGGCAGAATGTAAATTTAAATATAGACATCAACATGAAGGATGAAACAATGTAGTGCTTCACTTGGTCATGCCCATACCCAATACATTTAAATTATGTGTTGAAACAGTTCAAAATGCGTCACACAGACTATCATACACAGTATTTTACCTGCGGTATAAGGAATGGTTCTGGCAATTCGGGAGAGCTGTTCATATTCCCAAAATAAGGATCCGGGTCATCCTCCAGCATGTCAGGAAGTAAGTAGTGTCTAAATATGCACAAAATGTGTCACTATATAATGCAGAAACTAGTTTTACCTTCTATAAATACAGTATTTGCAACAACACATACTACATTAGGAAAAAATATTAGTAATTTAACTAACTACATGGAAAGGTATTATGCCATTCAATATGAGTGCTTTCATTTCCACATACAGTACAGACCAAAGGTTTGGATACACCTCATTTAAATATTTTTCTGTATTTTCTTGACTATGGAAATTGTACATTCACACTGAAGGCATCAAAACTATGAATTAACACATGTGGAATTATATACTTAACAAAAAAGTGTGAAACAACTGAAAATATGTCTTATATTCTAGGTTCTTCAAAGTAGCCACCTTTTGCTTTGATGACTGCTTTGCACACTCTTGGCATTCTCTTGATGAGCTTCAAGAGGTAGTCACCAGAAATGGTTTTCACTTCACAGGTGTGCCCTGTCAGGTTTAATAAGTGGGATTTCTTGCCTTATAAATGGGGTTGGGACCATCAGTTGTGTTGTGCAGAAGTCAGGTGGATACACAGCTGATAGTCCTACTGAATAGACTGTTAGAATTTGTATTATGGCAAGAAAAAAGCAGCTAAGTAAAGAAAAACGAGTGGCCATCATTACTTTAAGAAATGAAGGTCAGTCAGTCCAAAAAAATGGGCAAACTTTGAAAGTGTCCCCAAGTGCAGTTGCAAAAACCATCAAGCGCTACAAAGAAACTGGCTCACATGAGGAGCACCCCAGGAAAGGAAGACCAAGAGTCACCTCTGCTTCTGAGGATAAGTTTATCCGAGTCACCAGCCTCAGAAATCGCAGGTTAACAGCAGCTCAGATTAGAGACCAGGTCAATGGTACACAGAGTTCTAGCAGCAGACACATCTCTTCAACAACTGTTAAGAGGAGACTTTGTGCAGCAGGCCTTCATGGTAAAATAGCTGCTAGGAAACCACTGCTAAGGACAGGCAACAAGCAGAAGAGACTTGTTTGAGCTAAAGAACACAAAGAATGGACATTAGACCAGTGGAAATCTGTGCTTTGGTCTGATGAGTCCAAATTTGAGATCTTTGGTTCCAACCACCGTGTCTTTGTGCGACGCAGAAAAGGTGAATGGATGGACTCTACATGCCTGGTTCCCACCGTGAAGCATGGAGTAGGAGGTGTGATGGTGTGGGGGTGCTTTGCTGGTGACACTGTTGGGCATTTATTCAAAATTGAAGGCATACTGAACCAGCATGGCTACCACAGCATCTTGCAGCGGCATGCTATTCCATCCAGTTTGGATTTAGTTGGACCATCATTTATTTTTCAACAGGACAATGACCCCAAACACACCTCCAGGCTGTGTAAGGGCTATTTGACCAATAAGGAGAGTGATGGGGTGCTACGCCAGATGACCTGGCCTCCACAGTCACCAGACCTGAACCCAATCGAGATGGTTTGGGGTGAGCTGGACCGCAGAGTGAAGGCAAAAGGGCCAACAAGTGCTAAGCATCTCTGGGAACTCCTTCAAGATTGTTGGAAGACCATTTCTGGTGACTACCTCTTGAAGCTCATCAAGAGAATGCCAAGAGTGTGCAAAGCAGTCATCAAAGCAAAAGGTGGCTACTTTGAAGAACCTAGAATATAAGACATATTTTCAGTTGTTTCACACTTTTTTGTTAAGTATATAATTCCACATGTGTTAACTCATAGTTTTGATGCCTTCAGTGTGAATGTACAATTTTCATAGTCATGAAAATACAGAAAAAACTTTAAATGAGAAGGTGTGTCCAAACTTTTGGTCTGTACTGTATGTAATCCATGTCAATAAAGTATTAGAAGACAATAATACAGCTGAGACTGTGCACCACTAAAGTAGTGTTTTCTCCAATAGACAAATATGATTAAAAGTGCAGAACAGAGGCTCATTTTTAGGCACCGTGCTATGTAAGCGCATGACTGAGGACATAAACCAGCTTATTCCAACGCATTGTCTACTATACCTCATGGGTTATATATACTGAAAGTGAATGAAGTGAGGCTGAATGGCACCAGCCAAGACGTGGAGAGATGAAACCAAGACTAATTGCCCCAACTACTCCCCCATAAAGCCCTCTATGCTCTCCAGCTTAACCTGTCAGAATTTGCCACCACCAATACATGATTAGATTACAACTATTTAGTGAGGATGGCTAAACTGTCTTTATCTTCTTCATACATGTGTGCCAGGAGCAGTCTTATTCTCATCAGTAACTGTCATAGGTCATTTTGCTTTTCACAGTGTAGATCTTGTGTGGTACAGACCATGCAATTCAATCAAATGCACTCATTTCTTGTGACCCTCCTCAGGAAAGACAAAGACATGTAATTCTGAAGGAGTCTCTATGAGAACAACTTAATAAATTAATACTAGCAAAATGATGTAGTCTGGTGGACAAGTGACCGAATTAATTAAAAAAAAAAGTTTTACTAGGCTGCTACTTTTAGTTAAAAAATATCTACAAATTGTAAAACACTTACTGTACAGTAGGTGGTAAATCCAGGTGGGCTGTAGATAGAGGGGTGACAAAAAAGGGAAGGGATGGTCACTTCCTCTGAGAGATGAACAGATTTTTAAAGGATGAAAATGGCACAAATAAAACAGCAACAGGAGACATCAGAAAACATGTTTGAAATAAAAGAAAACTCTCTTCTAAACTCTAGCAGCTCTGGGCCTAGCTGGTTTGATTCACATCCCTTGCCTGGCGCATGTGCTGAATTTGGTGGTGTAGAGCTTCCTTAAAAATGACCCACATATGTCAGAGGTGCTGCTGAAAGTGAGGGCAGCATGTGCATGCTTTTGGCGTTCTCACCCTGCGGCTGCCGACCTGCCTGCGCTGCAGCATCACTTCTACCTTCACACTCACTGCCTCATATGCAATGTGCCAAGATGGAACTGCACCTTACATATGCTGGAGAGACTGTGTGAGCAGCAGCAGGCAATGGTGGAGTTTCAGCTGCAGCACGCACGGGGGTGAGATGCTGTGAAGAACAACACCACTTAACCACCAATGAATGGGCTTCCATGAAGGACGTTTGTGCCGTGTTGCGCTGCTTCGAATACTCCAATATAGCCAGTGCTGATGACACCATCATGAGCGTTACTATACCTCTTCTATTAAGAAATTGAAAAAACTGATAAATAGCCTATTTTGGGGAAAAGGGGTGGTTATGTGGGAGAGAATAATCGCCCTAGTAGTCTATATCCCAATCCACGTGTTAGTGGACCCCAGAAGGACAAAAGAGGGATTTAATTCCAAAAATATCAATTTTATTAGAAATTTTAAAAATTACATCATAATTCACAATATAAGAGAAGGGAAGAAGAAGAGGTGGTAGGTAAACCATAGGGGCAGGTTTTAAGGAATAAAATCCTGCCAGGAGACTAATATACCTAAACCAGCATAGAAGGTAAGCCAGGTACGCGTACTAGCTGCTATTTAAAAGATAATGGAAGGATCATATCAATCTATGTCCACACTAGTAATAACAGTGAGGTATAAAGCATGGTATACAAGATAATAATATTGATATGTGGGCATATGGCAGCATATATCAGATCATATAGCAGTGATATATGGGTAAGAGCATTAAACAAATAGCATTAGATAGATAGCATAAAACATGTACACCGGTGATACATAAGTGTAAATAGATCGATAGTGCTATTGATATAGTATTACTGTCTAGTCTGGAGCTGTCTAGTCTGGAGCTGCGGCTCTATAGAAAATCAATTACCTTGTGCCATATGAGAAGTGATAAAGCAGCGTGTCCTGGAGAGCTGGGGGGGATGTGGAGCTCACTTCTCATATGGCACAAGGTAATTGATTTTCTATAGAGCCGCAGCTCCAGACTAGACAGCTCCAGACTAGACAGTAATACTATATCAATAGCACTATCGATCTATTTACACTTATGTATCACCGGTGTACATGTTTTATGCTATCTATCTAATGCTATTTGTTTAATGCTCTTACCCATATATCACTGCTATATGATCTGATATATGCTGCCATATGCCCACATATCAATATTATTATCTTGTATACCATGCTTTATACCTCACTGTTATTACTAGTGTGGACATAGATTGATATGATCCTTCCATTATCTTTTAAATAGCAGCTAGTACGCGTACCTGGCTTACCTTCTATGCTGGTTTAGGGATATTAGTCTCCTGGCAGGATTTTATTCCTTAAAACCTGCCCCTATGGTTTACCTACCACCTCTTCTTCTTCCCTTCTCTTATATTGTGAATTATGATGTAATTTTTAAAATTTCTAATAAAATTGATATTTTTGGAATTAAATCCCTCTTTTGTCCTTCTGGGGTCCACTAACACGTGGATTGGGATATAGACTACTAGGGCGATTATTCTCTCCCACATAACCACCCCTTTTCCCCAAAATAGGCTATTTATCAGTTTTTTCAGTTTTCTAGGGATTACTGACCATATATATATTCTTTATGGCCAGCTTGTAGGTTTTCATTCTATTAAGAAATTGACAGAGAAATTAATTGGGTATCTTGAAAATAATTTCATGTAAATATCATTATACCCTATTTACATTAATTTCAAGGATCACATTTAGAAGAAATTCATATTCAATTATATAAATATAATGAAAAAAATGGGGTGCTGACTTCATACAATGCTGGCCAAAAGTATTGGCACCCCTGCAATTCTGTCAGATAATACTCAGTTTCTTCCTGAAAATGATTGCAATCACAAATTCTTTGGTATTATTCTCTTCATTTAATTTGTCTTCAATGAAAAAAACACAAAAAGAATTGTCCTAAAGCCAAATTGGATATAATTCCACACCAAACCTATAAATGGGGGTGGGCAAAAGTATTGGCACCCTTTGAAAAATCATGTGATTCTTCTCTAATTCGTGTAATTAACAGCACCTGTAACTTACCTATGGCACCTAACAGGTGTTGGCAATAACTAAATCACACTTGCAGCCAGTTAACATGGATTAAAGTTGACTCAACCTCTGTCCTGTGTCCTTGTGTGTACCACATTGGGCATGGAGAAAAGAAAGAAGACCAAAGAACTGTCTGAGGACTTGAGAAACCAAATTGTGAGAAAGCATGAGCAATCTCAAGGCTACAAGTCCATCTCCAAAGACCTGAATGTTCCTGTGTCTTCCATGCGCAGTGTCATCAAGAAGTTTAAAGCCCATGGCACTGTAGCTAACCTCCCTAGATGTGGACGGAAAAGAAAAATTGACGAGAGATTTCAACGCAAGATTGTGCGGATGGTGGATAAAGAACCTCGACTAAAATCCAAACAAGTTCAAGCTGCCCTGCAGTCCGAGGGTACAACAGTGTCAACCCGTACTATCACTCAGCGTCTGAATGAAAAGGGACTGTATGGTAGGATACCCAGGAAGACCGCACTTCTTACCCCGAGACATAAAAAAGCCAGGCTGGAGTGTGCCAAAACTTACCTGAAAAAGCCTAAAACGTTTTGGAAGAATGTTCTCTGGTCAGATGAGACAAAAGTAGAGCTTTTTGGGAAAAAGCATCAACATAGAGTGTACAGGAAAAAAAAGAGGCTTTCAAGAAAAGAACACGGTCCCTACAGTCAAACATGGCGGAGGTTCCCTGATGTTTTGGGGTTGCTTTGCTGCCTCTGTCACTGGACTGCTTGACCGTGTGCATGGCATTATGAAGTCTGAAGACTACCAACAAATTCTGCAGCATAATGTAGGGCCCAGTGTGAGAAAGCTGGGTCTCACTCAGAGGTCATGGGTCTTCCAGCTGGACAATGACCCAAAACACACTTCCAAAAGCACTATAAAATGGTTTGAGAGAAAGCACTGGAGACTTCTAATGTGGCCAGCAATGAGTCCATACCTGAATCCCATAGAACACCTGTGGAGAGATCTCAAAATGGCAGTTTGGAGAAGGCACCCTTCAAATATCAGGGACCTGGAGCAGTTTGCCAAAGAAGAATGGTCTACAATTCCAGCAGAGCATTGTAAGAAACTCATTGATGGTTACCGGAAGCGGTTGTTCGCAGTTATTTTGGCTAAAGGTTGTGCAACCAAGTATTAGGCTGAGGGTGCCAATACTTTTGTCTGGCCCATTTTTGGAGTTTTGTGTGAAATGATCAATTATTTGATTTTTGCTTCATTCTCTTTTGTGTTTTTTCCTTGCAAGCAAATTAAATGAAGAGAGTAATACCAAAGAATTTGTGATTGCAATCATTTTCAGGAAGAAACTGAGTATTATCTGACAGAATTGCAGGGGTGCCAATACTTTTGGCCACCACTGTGTATACATGGATTGGTGGGGGGGAGGAAGCATATATACATGGATTGGTGGGGGGGGGGCAACATATATACATGGATTTTGGCATATACCAAGATGGGAGTGAGCACATTCTTTATTTCTGCAGTCTCATACCCTGCTCCTTTCTGTGGCTGCTCTATGCTGCCCTCACCAGCTCTCTGTACGAGTTGTTTTTCCTAAACTAAATCCTCAGTATTCGGGTTAATTTGCCATATTGGCACTTTACGATAAATAAGTGGGTTTTGGGTTGCAGTTTGGGTACTCGGTCTGTAAAAGGTTTGCCATCACTGCAATATACTGTTGAGACAGTTGACCCCCGAGAGCATGGATTGGGACACTCCGCTACCATCCCAGAAACAACAAAGGTGGGAGATATGGAAGAAGTCTCTGAAGGTCTTAGAGCATGTCCAAGTCTCAAGCAGTTATTCCCTAAGCACCCTTTCAGCCTCCACCAGGAGAGAAATCCACATTTTCTCCGACGCATCTACAGAGGCCATAGCTGCAGTAGCCTACCTGAAAACCTCAGAAAGCAACAACAAGGTACACTGTGGATTCATCCTTGGCAAGGCAAAACTAACACTGAAACCGTCTCACTCTGTACCAATACTCAAACTTTGTGCTGCCGTACAGGCAGTGGAATTAGCTGAAGCTATAAAGGATGAAATTGACATTGTGATTGATTCATTTACATTCTACACAGACAGTAGAGCGGTACTTGGTTACATTTACAACCAAAAAAACAATTTTACGTCTACATCAGCAATAGAGTAGAGCGTATCAGAAGCTTTTCTATCCCTGAATACTGGCACTACGTCTCTACTGACCTGAACCCAGCTGACCGAGGGACAAGATTCACAGCCGCGTCTAAGCTCAATGACAACATGTGGCTGTCACCTCCAAGTCTCTTATATAAGGATTCTAGTTCAAAGGACATCAACAACACTTATAAGCTGGTGGAACCGGAGTCTGAAAAAGAGATCAGACCAATCACCTCTACTCGCTACACTTCTGTGATGCCAAAATCAAAACTAAGATCTCACCGCTTTGAAAGCTTCTCAAAATGGTCAGCTGTTGTGCGGGCCATAGCTCGTCTTGTTCACATCGCTCATTCCTTTGCCAGTGACAAATCATCAGTGTTGTGGCTGGCACATGTGTAGAGGATACCCTACTGTTGCTGACATCAGACATGCCGAGCAATTCAGCGGTGAGTGCAACAAGAATATGGTCACGAGATCGACAGTATCACAAAAGGGTACCAGCCTGTCCAAGAACAGTTTACTGCTTGAATTGAACCCAGTGGTCGATCATTACGGACTGTTAAAGGTGGATGGTCATATAGAGAAGTCTGATCTATGTAATAAGGAGCAGAATCGTATCATCATTCCGGGTCGGCACTACAATGCTACGCTATTGTTCCATCACCATCATGAAAAAGTGCAGCACCAAGGCAGACAGTTTACCGAAGGCATCATAAGGTCCGCTGGCCTCTGGATCGTGGGGATGAAGAGATGTGTCTCCTCAGAGCTCCATAAATGCTTTATGTGAGAAAAAGTAAGAAGAAAACACTAACATCTACAGATGGCAAATCTCCCAGCAGATCAGCTAAACACAGACCAGCCATGCACATATGTCGGAGTAGATGTTTTTGGACCATGGTCGGTTGTTACAAGAAGGACCCGTGGTGGAGCCGCAAAAAGTAAGTGGTGGGCTGTGCTTTTCACCTGTCTTAGCATCCAAGCAGTTCACATTGAGGTAATTGAATCCATGGATTCCTCTTGCTTCATAAATGCTCTCAGAAGATTCTTTTCTATCTGGGGACCAGCCAAATAGCTCAGATCTGACTGTGGCACTAACTTTGTGGGAGAGTGCAAGGAACTACAGTTAGACAACTTCTAGACTGACAATGGGTGCACTTGGGTGTTCAACCCTCCTCATTCATCGCATATGGGAGGATCCTGGGAACGCATGATTGGCATTGCTCGAGGAATCCTTGATTCGATGTTGCTGGATCATAAGCTACCTCTCACCCATGAAGTCCTGGTTACCTTCCTTGCTGAAGTGTCTGCTGTGATAAATGCAAGACCATTGGTACCATTATCATCGGACCCCAAAGCTCCAATGATTCTTACTCCTGCCACACTTCTTACTCAGAAGGTTGGAGATGCTGAAATCCCTCCAGGGAAGTTTGTGGACAGAGACATTTACAGGTGTCAGTGGAAACAGGTACAACACTTTTCTAATGTCTTTTGGCACCGCTGGAAGGCTGAATACCTGCACTTACTTCAAACCAGTCACAAATGGCAGACTGCAAAACCTAACCTCCAAGAGGGAGACCTCATCCTCCTTAAAGATAAAGAAGCTCATCGCAATGACTGGCCAATGGGTCTTATCACCAAGGTTACACCAAGCAATGATGGAAAGACTTGTAAGGTAGAAGGCAAGGTCATCTCGCGTTTTCTTTCGTCCAGTCACTGAACTTCTACTCCTTTTACAAAAGGAGGTCATCACATGAAAGACACTGCTTCAGGACACAGCTTACGACGGAGAGCCTACCGCCATATACTTCCAGCTGTGTTGGGACATTTGAACTTTTCCCAGTGGATTCTTAGGTTGGTGGAAGTGTTTGCACATTGCGGCTTCCCCAATCCGAAGATGGGTTTCTGTTTTGGACTCGGATTATCCGGCTGTTGAAGACTTCAATGGAAAATTGGACTACAACTATTACTGTTATTGTTGTTTGCTTGTGTATTTTCTTTTGTCTTTCAGGTCTACCATGACATTCCCAGAAAACATCACATTAAACGAATCATTAAAATCTAAAGATTTCAGACGGGGAGTGTTACGTCCCATGAATGGGAAATTTGCTGACTATACACTGAACTTTTTACAGTTGCTGTGTATTACTGTTTGATTGCATTGCTGCAAGGTTCACCTTCCTTGAAGTTTGTCCCTTCTCTCTCCCTGTCTCCCTCTTATGTGACTGTGATGTAGCTAGCCCCTCCCTTCTTCTTCCAGCCTTTCCTAATTCTCAATCTTGCAACAATTAGGAGCTCATGTGCTTACAGCCTGTCTCAGGAAAAGTTATTTTTACTTGCTGTTGATGCATGCATTCTTACAAGATTTCTCAAGATAAATAAAGCTTCTTCTGAATTCTTTACAACGTGCCTGCCTGCAGCCGAGTTAAAGCTATCTGTGTCCATCTCCCTTGTAAGTAAAGGTGAAGACACAGCACCCTATATTTACAGCACAGCCATGGGGACAGAATATTCCTCTTGGAGATTATTGTAGGTTTAATCGTTTTCTTTTTGTTTGACAGCTGTCACACACTAAAAGACGCTTTTTTTTTGGCATCACTATATTTTGAGAGCTATAATTTTTCCAGATTTTGTCCAACAGCGTCATGTGAGGGCTTGTTTTACGGAACGAGTTGACATTTTATTGGTATCATTCTCAGGCACATGACATTTTTTGATCGCTTTCTATTCTGATTTTTGGGGCGCCAATCCAAGGGCAGAGAGGGCTTCCTCCCTATACAAGCTCTCTAAATGCTCCGATCGATGTCTATCGCCATGAGGTATCCATACGTCCAAGTTTGTTAAAGTGAACCTGTCAGCAGGATTGTGCTTAGAAAACTACATACACTGTCAGGTGGGCGCCGTTAAACTGAGTAAAATGATACCTTGGATGTTGTAATACGTCCAGTGGTTCTTTTATCATCTTTAGTTTCAGTTCTGCTGCCATAATGATATGTATGTGCTCTGGTGCTCTGCTTCTGTATTCATGTATTCCTATCTCTTTCCTCTGACAGGTCACTGTGCTTTCAGTGACCTGCCTACTCTTTTACATACTGCCTGTGTAATTTCTCTGCCCATGTGAAATTTACATCCCCAACATGGACGCCCGCGCATGTGCAGTAGCATCTTTTGGTTGCCGAGAGATGCTACTGTGCACCATTTTACTCAAAAGTCTGAGCATAGGGAACATGGTACCATAGAGCAGGACTTGAAAGAAGAGCACCATGAATCTAGCACTCAAGGTTAAACGGCGCACACGCGAACAACATAATTAAAGAAATAGGGCATGGTAGATGTGTAGAATGAGTCAGAAGGATAAAACAAAGAAAAAGAAAGAATACAGAAAAGGGGAAATGGGATGGCAAACATAGACAAGAAAAGTAAGAGCCAAAAGTAAGTTTTTTTTTATACCTGGTGAAGCGTTCAAATGACCTAAAGGAAGACAAAAGGGGGAAAAAAACAATTAGGATATATATGTAGGAAACACATAAAATTACAGTACAGACCAAAAGTTTGGACACACCTTCTCATTTAAAGATTTTTCTGTATTTTCATGACTATGAAAATTGTACATTCACACTGAAGGCATCAAAACTATGAATTAACACATGTGGAATTATATACTTAACAAAAAAGTGTGAAACAACTGAAAATATGTCTTATATTCTAGGTTCTTCAAAGTAGCCACCTTTTGCTTTGATGACTGCTTTGCACACTCTTGGCATTCTCTTGATGAGCTTCAAGAGGTAGTCACCGGAAATGGTTTTCACTTCACAGGTGTGCCCTGTCAGGTTTAATAAGTGGGATTGCCTTATAAATGGGGTTCGGACCATCAGTTGTGTTGTGCAGAAGTCAGGTGGATACACAGCTGATAGTCCTACTGAATAGACTGTTAGAATTTGTATTATGGCAAGAAAAAAGCAGCCAAATAAAGAAAAATGAGTGGCCATCATTACTTTAAGAATTGAAGGTCAGTCAGTGCGAAAAATTGGGAAAACTTTGAAAGTGTCCCCAAGTGCAGTTACAAAAACCATCAAGCGCTACAAAGAAACTGGCTCACATGAGGACCGCCCCAGGAAAGGAAGACCAAGAGTCACCTCTGCTTCTGAGGATAAGTTTATCCGAGTCATCAGCCTCAGAAATCGCAGGTTAACAGCAGCTCAGATTAGAGACCAGGACAATGCCACACAGAGTTCTAGCAGCAGACACATCTCTACAACAAGTGTTAAGAGAAGACTTTGTGCAGCAGGCCTTCATGGTAAAATAGCTGCTAGGAAACCACTGCTAAGGACAGGCAACAAGCAGAAGAGACTTGTTTGGGCTAAAGAACATAAGGAATGAACATTAGACCAGTGGAAATCTGTGCTTTGGTCTGATGAGTGCAATTTGAGATCTTAGGTTCCAACCACTGTGTCTTTGTGCGACGCAGGAAAGGTGAACGGATGGACTCTACATGCCTGGTTCCCACCGTGAATTATGGAGGAGGAGGTGTGATGGTGTGGGGGTGCTTTGTTGGTGACACTGTTGGGGATTTATTCAAAATTGAAGGCATACTGAACCAGCATGGCTACCACAGCATCTTTCAGGGGCATGCTATTCCATCCAGTTTGCGTTTAGTTGGACCATCATTTATTTTTCAACAGGATAATGACACCAAACACACCTCCAGGCTGTGTAAGGGCTATTTGACCAATAAGGAGAGTGAAGGGGTGCTACGCCAGATGACCTGGCCTCCACAGTCACCAGACCTGAACCCAATCAAGATGGTTTGGGGTGAGCTGGACCGCAGAGTGAAGGCAAAAGGGCCAACAAGTGCTAAGCATCTCTGGGAACTCCTTCAAGATTGTTGGAAGACCATTTCCGGTGACTACCACTTGAAGGTCATCAAGAGAATGCCAAGAGTGTGCAAAGCAGTCATCAAAGCAAAAAGTGGCTACTTTGAAGAACCTAGAATATAAGACATATTTTCAGTTGCTTCACACTTTTTTGTTAAGTATATAATTCCACATGTGTTAATTCATAGTTTTGATGCCTTCAGTGTGAATGTACAATTTTCATAGTCATGAAAATACAGAAAAATCTTTAAATGAGGTGTGTCCAAACTTTTGGTCTGTACTGTATGTATTTAACAGTAAAATTATGTCAACAGATATCGCTAATCCACTGGTTAAATAACACAGAGGAAACAAAGGAATATGTTAATCAATAAGACAGTTCATACTCTGGATTGAGGCCATATGCCTGCCTCTCCTTCAATCTGTGTATTCTGTTGCCACCTCGCCTTTTCAAAGGAATAGACTCCAAGTAGCGTAATTGTGAAACGTTATGTCCGGCAGAAACAAGATGAAAGGGAACTGGCAGCATTGTCCTCTTACACCTAATGGTAGATTTATGCTGAGGTGCGCTTTTAAGGGGTTGTACACTAATATTTAAAATATGCCAAAGCGTTTTTATAATGAAAAGCAACTTCTTTATAATTACCTTCCTCTGTCAGTGAGCGGCGCTATCACTGGCCGCTCACAGGCAGCACGTGAACCCCCGCTGACGTCCCGTTTATTGAGGCGTGACTCAGCGCTGGGGTCCCCGTGGTGGCTTCTGGGTTGAAGGCGGGGTTACCCCACCGTGTCACACCCAGCATCCACCGCGCGTTTTCCCAATGAATGGGGAGAGGGACAGCATGCGGTGGATGCTGGGTATGACTTGAGGGGATAACCCCGCACACAACCCAGCAGCCACCATGGAACGCGGAAGAGAGAGATCCCCGGCAGCAGTCTGGACTTGTCGTGACATCAGCGGATGTCAGAGCCGGCTGCAGCCGGGGGTTAAGTGATGCCTGTGAGCGGTCAGTCATAGCGCCACTCACAGGCAGAAAAGGAAGAGGGAGGCAATTACAAAGAAGCAGCTTTTCAACATAAAAATGCTTTGCCATATTTTACATAGTAGTGGACAACCCCTTTAAGTACCAGGGACCTGGGTGTATGGATATGTCCAAATCCATAAAGGGGTTAATTAATGCAAAATGGAATGAAAGAATTAAAAATACCATTAAGTCAAATTCCATTTAGCTAATATGTTACTTTAGACCCAAATTTTAGCCTGCACAATTTATTATGTAATTTCTCCTAAACGCAGCATTGCCCCATACATAGCAGACACTAATATTTTCTAGCTATATACAGTACATAGCATTAAGGGTAAACAATTAAAGCGGTTGTGCCACCATAAAGAATACAGTTAACCAACCAGAAAAGGTGGAAATAAATAGTTTTGTAATTTACAGTGATTCAAAATTATGCTTCATTCAAAAGTTACCAAGCTTTTACTTTTATGAATGCTGCTCTCTGGCGCCCCCTGGCGTTATTCCATTACGTTCTGGTAGTGGGTGATCAGCTGGTCGGGTTTGGGCAGTTCCTGTCATAAGAGCTCCCAACCGGCAGTCTGCACAATGTATTGCAAGAAAAGAAATGAAAAATTCCATCTCCAAAAACGTTGTATTAAAAAATTCCAAGTTGTTATTACATCATTTTAACATCTGATGAGGTCACAAGGTACATGGGGATTCACATAGCAACGCGTTTCCAATGCCAACCAGCTTTCTTTGTCAAGCTACTATGACATGATTCTGTGATCTTTTAAATATTTCTGAAACCAATATGATGCAGTGACTGGGATTGTATACGAGGGATGTGATATATCCCCCAGAATGTGTACAGAGACCTATTAAATCCATTGGAGTGCATTGCAGTCACACGCTCACCTCCGGCTGCAATGCAGGAATGAAGGTGAGCATTGACCTGGTCAGGCTATCTGGCTAAGGCAGATTAAGTAAAACCCGGCAGGGCCTTCATTTCTTGGGGGAGGCTACAGGAAGGCAGTGGGGCGGCCTCCTCCCTCCAAGCCGGGTTTTCCAGTGGCTCTTGCCACAGGTCCTTTAAAAACCCTGCACTAAGGATTAGTGTGGTTCTATGTTGGAACCTGCTAGGAGCATAGCAGGAAAGCTCATCAGGATTGAGTGTGGCTGAACCCACGCCTGGGAAGGCTCTGCACCTGTCAGGCTCTGAGTGGCCCGGCGCGGCCGTTGCCTATGGCAACCGTTGTTTAAGGACTTGTGTTATCCCAGAGGACTTTTCTGTTTACCGGTGAGTTGCTGAATAAAGCTGTTTATATTGGACTTGCTTGGGTCACTGCCTCAGTTACTGCAGGTTGTGAACACCGCTGCCTTACAGCTTGGTGGAGAATGCGGGCATAGTGACTGAGGCATACCCCACTGGCCGCTGCATGACCACAATCCGGCCGGCCACCTTTCAGCCCCACCCCGTGGACAAAATGGAGGAGCTGTTAAAGCAGCTGGTACTTACCCAGCAGCAGCAGCTGCAGTCTCAGAGGTAGGAGCTGGAACAGCAGCATAATCAGCAGCAGCAGCTACTGTACCAGCAGCAGCAAAAACCAAAGAACTGTTGCTGCAACAGATTGCTGCCCTGCGGGAGACGCCGACGGCACCAGCCCCGGAACGTCGCGAGGCCAGGGACAAGGTTCGCTCAGCGTTGAGGAAGATGGGACCGGAGGACGATGTGGAAGCCTTCCTGACCATTTATGAGCGCACAGAGGAGCGGGAAAACCTACCGGATGGCCAGTGGGCAGAAGTGGTGGCTCAGTTTCTGGTCGGCGATGCCCAAAAGGCCTTCTTCGACCTAAGTCGGGAGGACGCCCAGGACGACCAGAGACTGAAAGGTGAGATCCTTGCCCGACTGGGAGTCAATACATACGTGAGGGCTCAGCATGTAATTTCATAGGCTTATGTGGAGACCCGACACGCCCGGTCTCAGGCTTATGAACTCCTGCAGCTGGTAAAGAGGTTGCTCCAGCCTGAGACTTTGTCTCCAGCCCAGATGGTGGAGAGGGTGGTGGTTGACCGGCTGGTGAGGACTCTGCCAGCCGCTATCCAAAGTTGGGTGGGGCAAGGGGACTCCAGCACACTCGACCAGGTGGTCAGCCTGATCGAGCGCTACTCGGCCATTCAGGACTTTATCCAGGACTCTGCCCCCTGTCACACCGATCCCTGCCAACTCAGGAACCTGGAAAGGGGTCGCGCCCCTCTGCTGAGGACAGTCAGCACCGTACCCGTGCTGAAGGGGTACCCCGAAATGAGAGTTGCAGGAGACCTGTTCCCTCCCAAACAGTCATAAGACCTAACAGTACCTCCACCATTAGGTGCTGACGGTGTCAGGGGAAGGGACATGTGGTTGCTAACTGCCCCCTAACTACGGAACCCATGGACTGCGGGATTATCCACCCGGTCTCAATGTACGCCCAGACTGTCTGCACTGCGAGCGCCGACCCCTCTGACAGTGAACCCCAACTGTGCCAGGTACTGGTTAATGGGTACCCCACAGAGGCCCTCCTAGATTCGGGGAGCCTAGTGACTTTGGTACATGGGTCGATGGTGGCAGGAGACAACCTCAGTGGACGGACTGTCGGGGGTTGTGTGCATCCATGGGGACCTCTGAGAGTACCCAACCACAGGTAGTTTTATCCAAGCCATGTGGAGACATAAAACATGTGGTGGGGGTGGTAAAAACTCTTCCCTATGGGACTGTGTTGGAAAGAGACTTGCCCCTGTTCTGGACTCTGTGGAAAAACAAAATCCACTCTCCCCCGATAAAATGTATTACAGGCGCTGTACCCGACGAACCTGATTCAGGGGTACCTGCCGTAGTGGTATCCAACCTAGGGACAGAGTGTGACCCCGATAGGTTTCCCCTAGAGGTGCTGGCAGGAGAGGTCGAGGAGACCCCATCGATCCCCGAGCTGGAAGTGTCCCGGGACACGTTTGGGACAGTTCAGCTACAGGATGCCACTCTGACTCGCAGGAAAGGGTGTTAGAGGTAAATGGCGTAGCTCAACAGCCCCGTGCAGATACTGTATTTACACGCATGGTAGTCAAGAGTGAGTTGCTCTATAGGGTAGACAAAATCAGGGACCAGGTCGTGGAACAGTTAGTGGTATCTCAGTTGTACCATCTGCAGTTGGCACACACACACCAGCTGGGTGGACAATTGGGGGTTAAAAAGACGTAAGAGCGTATCTTGCAGCGGTTCTTTTGGCTGGGGATTTACGCGGAGGTCCAAAAGTACTGTGAATCCTGCCCTGAATGTCAGTTGACCACACCCACCGCAAGTTTCCGTAGCTCATTGGTACCCCTGCCAGTAATAGAGGTACCTTTTGAACGGATTGCAATGGACTTGGTAGGGTCCATTGTAAAATCCGCTCGTGGCCACCAACATATACTGGTGGTCGTTGACTGTGCCACCCGGTGCCCGGAGGCTATACCGATACGCCACACCTTGGCATAACAAATTGCACAGGAGCTGTTTGCTATGTTCTGTCGCCTTGGACTACCTAAGGAGATCCTGATGGATCAGGGGACCCCTTTTAAGTCCAAAATCACAAGGGAACTGTGCAAACTGCTAAAAATTAAACAATTGCGCACCTCGGTGTACCAACCTCAAACCGACGGGCTAGTAGAACGGTTCAATAAAACCCTCAAGTTCATGTTAAAAAAGGTGGTTTCTAAGGACGGAAGGGATTGGGACATGTTGCTACCCTATTTGATGTTCGCCATCCGTGAGGTACCCCAGGCTTCCACAGGGTTCTCTCCCTTTGAGTTATTGTACGGCAGACACCCTAGAGGTCTGTTGGACGTAGCCAAAGAGACGTGGGAACAAGAGCCGACTCCACATAGGAGTATAACTGAACACGTGGCTAGCATGCAGGACCGGATCGCGGCGGTCATGCCCATCGTGAAAGAACATTTGTTAGATGCCCAGGCAGCCCAGAGGTGCACATATATTAAAAGAGCCAGAGTCAGGTCTTTTAACAAGGGCGATTGGGTGTTAGTACTTGTACCCACAGCCGAGAGTAAGCTCATGGTCAAGTGGCAAGTGCCATATGAGGTTCGAGAAAAGGTGGGGGAGGTAAATTACCGGTGTATCAGCCCGGAAGGAGGAAACGGGAGCAGCTTTATCATGTAAACCTGCGAAAACCTTGGAAAGATCGAGAGTGGTTAGTTACAGACATCACTCCGGGCATATCACCAGAGAGTTCTCTACCTTCAGCAAGGGATGCGTCCGGGGGAGAGGTCAGGATAAGTGATGCTCTCACTAAACAGCAGCGACGGGCGGCTCGCTCACTGGTGCAGCAGAATACCGACGTGTTCTCAGAGCTACCGGGTAGGACTACAGTTCTCCAACATGACATTGTCACCGAACCTGGGGTAAGGGTGCGAATGAGACCGTACCGGGTACCCGAAGCCCGGAGGCAAGCCATCACGGCTGAGGTAAAACAGATGCTCCAGTTAGGCGTCATCGAGAAATGACGGAGTGGGCTAGCCCCATCGTACTGATTACGAAACCAGACGGATCGTTACGCTTCCGTAACGATTTCCGAAAACTAAATGAAGTGTCGAAGATTGACCTTTATCCAATGCCCAGGGTGGATGAACTGATTGAGAGACTGGGGTAGGCCCAGTACTTTACCATGCTCGATCTCACTAAGGGTTACTGGCAGGTACCTCTCACGAAATCGGAGGAGGAAAAGACCGCCTTCATAACTCCGGAGGGTCTATATCACTATGCGGTCTTACCTTTTGGGTTACATGGGGCCCTGGCTACATTCCAGAGGTTGATGGACATAGTGCTCAAGTCTCATCAGGAGTACGCCTCCGCATATCTAGATGATATTACCATCTTTAGCACCGACTGGCATACGCATCTATCCCAGGTACAAGCAGTGCTGGATTCTCTCAGAGCAGCGGAGTTAACGGCAAACCCGAAAAAATGTGCGATAGGGTTAGAGGAAGCCCGATATTTGGTGTATGTGATTGGCCGAGGATTTATCAAGCCCCAAATCAATAAAGTTGAGGCCATAAAAAATTGGCCTAAACCGTCAAGTACACAGCAGGTGAGGGCGTTCCTTGACATCCTTGGGTATTACCGCCGGTTTATACCTAATTTTGCTGGGAGAACGGCGGCCCTGACCGATCTCTTGAAAGGAAAAAAATCAGTAATGGTTCAGTCGAACCTTCAGGCAGAAGAAGCCTTTCAGTTCATGAAGTTGGCCCTGTATGGACAGCCGGTCCTCATCAGCCCCAACTTCAAGGAAACTTTCATTGTACAGACAGATGCCTCAGAAGTAGGCCCAGGGTGCCAGTGGCAACTTTGCCAATCCTGGTGTTATGTGGCAAATGCCAAGCGTCCTGCACGGTGTTGGGCTGTGAGCACAACCCCCATCTGTGGACGTCAGACCATCATACCACCCTCATGGAGTCGGTTTCCAACCGATTGTGCAGACACATGCACATTTGTGACCTGCTGGAGGTCATTTTGCACGGCTCTGGCAGTGCTCCTCCTGTTCCTCCTTGCACAAAGGCGGAGGTAGCGGTCCTGCTGCTGGGTTGTTGCCCTCCTACGGCCCTCTCCACGTCTCCTTTTGTACTGGCCTGTCTCCTGGTAGTGCCTCCAGCCTCTGGACACTACGGTGACAGACACAGCAAACCTTCTTGCCACAGCTTGCATTGATGTGCCATCCAGAATGAGCTGCACTACCTGAGCAACTTCTGTGGGTTGTCGAGTCCGTCTCATGCTACCACAAGTATGAAAGTACAACCAACATTCAAAAGTGACCAAAACATCAGCCAGAAAGCATTGGTACTGAGATATGGTCTGTGCTCCCCACCTGCAGAACCACTCCTTTATTGAGGGTGTCTTGAAAATTGACAATCATTTTCATCTATTGTCTATTCCATTTGCAAAACAGCATGTGAAATTGATTGTCAATCAGTGTTGCTTCCTAAGTGGACAGTTTGATTTCACAGAAGTTTGATTTACTTGGAGTTATATTCTGTTGTTTAAGTGTTCCCTTTATTTTTTGAGCAGTGTATTTGATATGTAACTTTCTATGTATTTGTCTCTACTTGTTCTTATTGGGGTGTGTTGTTAAGAGTTTTTTTTTAATATGGGTGTGATCTCATTGGTCATGTAATCGGTGTATTATTTGTAATTGGTTTCGGAAATATTTAAAAGATCACAGAACCATGTCATAGTAGCTTGACAAAGAACGGTGGTTGGCATTGGAAACGTGTTGCTATGTGAATCCCCATGTACCTTGTGACCTCATCAGATGTTAAAATGATGTAATAACAACTTGGAATTTTTTAATACAACGTTTTTGGAGATGGAATTTTTCATTTCTTTTCTTGCAATACATTGTGCAGACTGCCGGTTGGGAGCTCTTATGACAGGAACTGCCCAAACCCGACCAGCTGATCACCCACTACCAGAACGTAATGGAATAACGCCAGGGGGCGCCAGAGAGCAGCATTCATAAAAGTAAAAGCTTGGTAACTTTTGAATGAAGCATAATTTTGAATCACTGTAAATTACAAAACTATTTATTTCCACCTTTTCTGGTTGGTTAACTGTATTCTTTATGGTGGCACAACCGCTTTGTTTACCCTTAATGCCATGTACTGTATATAGCTAGAAAATATTAGTGTCTGCTATGTATGGGGCAATGCTGCGTTTAGGAGAAATTACATAATAAATTGTGCAGGCTAAAATTTGGGTCTAAAGTAACATATTAGCTGAATGGAATTTGACTTAATGGAATTTTTCACTTCTTTTTTTGCATTGATTCCAAGTGTGACCACACGTTGTTCCTGGCTTCAACACACTGAAATCCCTGGAGGGTGAGCTGACTTCCATTTGTTCTCTATTGTTATGCACCATGTACTCTTGGTCACAAGGCCCCCTGCTGTAAGCACAGAGTGTCTGTCATTCACCCCCTCCCCCTGTGCTCATAGCTGATCTCCAGGTGGGACACCTCCTCCCCCTGCTTCATAGCTGATCTCGGGGTGAGACACTCCCTCCCCATGCACTCACAGCTGATCAACGGGTGAGATACTCCACTGCCCTCACAGCTCATCTCCGAGTGAGATACTCCACTGCCCTCACAGCTCATCTCCGAGTGAGATACCTCCCCCCCTGTGTTCACAGATGATCTCCAGGTGAGATACTCCCTCCCATTGTGCTCACAGCTCATAGCTCATCTCCAGGTTAGACACCCTCTCCCCCTGCGCTCACAGCTCATCTCCGGGTGAGATCATCTGCTTCACAGACTTGAGAGCCCGATAGCAGGGAAACACTTCCCATGCTTAGTCTGTGAAGCAGATGATCTCATCCAGAGCTGAGCTGTGAGCACAGGGGGAGGAGGTGTCTCACCCGGAGATCAGCAGTGAGCGCAGGGAAAGGGTTTATCTCACTCAGAGATGAGCTGTGAGGGCAGGGGAGTATCTCACTCGGAGATGAGCTGAGAGGGCAGTGGAGTATCTCACTCGGAGATGAGCTGTGAGGGCAGGGGAGTATCTCACTCGGAGATGAGCTGAGAGAGCAGTGGAGTATCTCACTCGGAGATGAGCTGTGAGGGCAGGGGAGTATCTCACTGGGAGATGAGCTGTGAGGGCAGGGGAGTATCTCACTCGGAGATGAGCTGAGAGGGCAGTGGAGTATCTCACTCGGAGATGAGCTGTGAGGGCAGGGGAGTATCTCACTCGGAGATGAGCTGTGAGGGCAGGGGAGTATCTCACTCGGAGATGAGCTGTGAGGGCAGGGGAGTATCTCACTCGGAGATGAGCTGTGAGGGCAGGGGAGTATCTCACTCAGAGATGAGCTGTGAGGGCAGGGGAGTATCTCACTCGGAGATGAGCTGAGAGGGCAGTGGAGTATCTCACTCGGAGATGAGCTGTGAGGGCAGGGGAGTATCTCACTCGGAGATGAGCTGTGAGGGCAGGGGAGTATCTCACTCGGAGATGAGCTGTGAGGGCAGGGGAGTATGTCACTGGGAGATGAGCTGTGAGGGCAGGGGAGTATCTCACTCGGAGATGAGCTGTGAGGGCAGGGGAGTATCTCACTCGGAGATGAGCTGTGAGGGCAGGGGAGTATCTCACTCGGAGATGAGCTGAGAGGGCAGTGGAGTATCTCACTCGGAGATGAGCTGTGAGGGCAGGGGAGTATCTCACTCAGAGATGAGCTGTGAGGGCAGGGGAGTATCTCACTCGGAGATGAGCTGAGAGGGCAGTGGAGTATCTCACTCGGAGATGAGCTGTGAGGGCAGGGGAGTATCTCACTCGGAGATGAGCTGTGAGGGCAGGGGAGTATCTCACTGGGAGATGAGCTGTGAGGGCAGGGGAGTATGTCACTGGGAGATGAGCTGTGAGGGCAGGGGAGTATCTCACTCGGAGATGAGCTGTGAGGGCAGGGGAGTATCTCACTCGGAGATGAGCTGTGAGGGCAGGGGAGTATCTCACTAAGAGATGAGCTGAGAGGGCAGTGGAGTATCTCACTCGGAGATGAGCTGTGAGGGCAGGGGAGTATCTCACTCGGAGATGAGCTGTGAGGGCAGGGGAGTATCTCACTCGGAGATGAGCTGTGAGGGCAGTGGAGTATCTCACTCGGAGATGAGCTGAGAGGGCAGTGGAGTATCTCACTCGGAGATGAGCTGTCAGGGCAGGGGAGTATCTCACTCGGAGATGAGCTGTGACGGCAGGGGAGTATCTCACTCGCAGATGAGCTGTGAGGACAGGGGAGTATCTCACTCGAAGATGAGCTGTGAGGGCAGGGGAGTATCTCACTCGGAGATAAGCTGTGAGGGCAGGGGAGTATGTCACTCGGAGATAAGCTGTGAGGGCAGGGGAGTATGTCACTCGGAGATGAGCTGTGAGGGCAGGGGAGTATCTCACTCGGAGATGAGCTGTGAGGGCAGGGGAGTATCTCACTCGGAGATGAGCTGTGAGGGCAGGGGAGTATCTCACTCGGAGATGAGCTGTGAGGGCAGGGGAGTATCTCACTCGGAGATGAGCTGTGAGGGCAGGGGAGTATCTCACTCGGAGATGAGCTGTGAGGGCAGGGGAGTATCTCACTCGGAGATGAGCTGTGAGGGCAGGGGAGTATCTCACTCGGAGATGAGCTGTGAGGGCAGGGGAGTATCTCACTCGGAGATGAGCTGTGAGGGCAGGGGAGTATCTCACTCGGAGATGAGCTGTGAAGGCAGGGGAGTATCTCACTCGGAGATGAGCTGTGAGGGCAGGGGAGTATCTCACTCGGAGATGAGCTGTGAGGGCAGGGGAGTATCTCACTCGGAGATGAGCTGTGAGGGCACGGGAGTATCTCACTCGGAGATGAGCTGTGAGGGCAGGGGAGTATCTCACCTAGAGATCAGCAGTGAGCGCAGGGGGAGGGGGTATCTCACTTGGAGATGAGGTGTGAGTGCAGAGGGAGGCCATGTCTCACCTGGAGATCAGCAGTGAGCTCAGGGGGAGGGGGTATCTCACCCGGAGATTAGCTATGAGCTCAGGGGGAGGGGGTATCTCACCCGGAGATCAACTGAGAGCTATGAGCAGAGGAGGAGGGGGTTTTCTGACCCAGAGGTGAGCTGTGAGTGCATTGGGAGGGGGTATCTCACCCGGAGATCAGCTGTGAGCTATGAGCACAGGGGGAGGGGGTGAATCACACACACTCTGTGCTTACAGCAGGGAGAGTTGTGACAGAGAATACATTTTGCATGCTGCGGGTAGAGAGCTCTTACGCAAGGAACTGCGCAAACCCGACCAGCTGATCACCTACTACCAGGACGTAGTGGAATAACGCCAGGGGGCGCCAGAGAACAGCATTTGAAAAATAAAAGCTTAGTAACTTTTGAATGAAGCATAATTTTGAATCACTATAAATTACAAAACGATTTATTTCCACCTTTTCTGGTTGGTCAATTGTATTCTTTATGGTGGCACAACCGCTTTAAGTTTAAAATTTCACATTTTTCTAAATTTTTAGAAAATCTGGGATATTTTCATGAATAACAACAAAACGTATTAATTTAAAATTTACCAGCTGCAACAGGTACAATTTGTTCCAAAAAGAAGATCAGAAATATCAGACTGACTAGCAGAAGCATTTCAAAGTTATTACCAAATAAAGTGACGTTTCAGATATGAAAAATGGGGCTGTCAGAAAGGTTAATACTGATTACCATGAGACAGGGTTAAGAAACATGAAATGGTAATGTGCAGTACATACCTATGCTCAAAAGTGCAGGCATATCATGCCAGTAATAAAAGGAAATACTGATTAGTCAGGGTGATAAAACAATGTATGTAACATGTAGGTGAGTGGTATGTATAAATATCTTCTTTTTTTTTTCAGTGCCCAGCATAAAGTGACTACAAGAAGTAGGATTTTAGTTAATACCTCACTGAACACAAGAACAGTTTCCAAAATACTGACAAGACGGAGTTTCACAGAACATTTTTTTCACCCATAGCATGAAAGTAATGTTAATATTATAACTTTCATTACAAAATCTTCAGTTTTACCCAAATTCAGTGATGCACCCTACACCAAAACTACTACATGTAGTATTTTGTATGACCTCTATGATTGTTAAGGACAGCACCAAGTCTTCTACACATGGAACGAATAAGTTGGTGACATAAAGTAACATCTATCTCTTTCTATTCCTCCAGAACGACCATTTTAGAACCTGAATGTAGAGCCATTCTAACTTGTCTCTTCAGAATTCCTCGGTATGTCCTGCACTTCTGTGATGCGTGTTGGAGTACTTCTAAGATGTGTGCAGCTTATTCTTGTGATCTTTCTGATATGTGCACATCTACTTGTGTGATTTGTGCACTGTGCTTGTGTGACATCTCTCAAGTCTGCGCTGTGCTTGTGTGACATCTCTCAAGTCTGCGCTGTGCTTGTGTGACATCTCTCAAGTCTGCGCTGTGCTTGTGTGACATCTCTCAAGTCTGCGCTGTGCTTGTGTGACATCTCTCAAGTCTGCGCTGTGCTTGTGTGACATCTCTCAAGTCAGAGCTGTGCTTGTGTGACATCTCTCAAGTCAGAGCTGTGCTTGTGTGACATCTCTCAAGTCTGCGCTGTGCTTGTGTGACATCTCTCAAGTCAGAGCTGTGCTTGTGTGACATCTCTCAAGTCTGCGCTGTGCTTGTGTGACATCTCTCAAGTCTGCGCTGTGCTTGTGTGACATCTCTCAAGTCAGAGCTGTGCTTGTGTGACATCTCTCAAGTCAGAGCTGTGCTTGTGTGACATCTCTCAAGTCTGCGCTGTGCTTGTGCGATTTGTCTGGTGTGTGACAAGTGATTTTTTGATGTGTGCCTAACATGTTTTTATTGCATCAAATAATGTTGCTTAAAGTGAATTTCTGTTTTAATTCTTTTACTGCCCTTAGGCTTGCCCTAGAGAAAAACAATAAAATCAGGGATACTCTCAGGGTCAGCAATTCCTCTTCCGCTACTGCCCTGGTCTTTGTTTTCAGGCTGCAGCCGTGATGTCCTGACTAAAACACGTGACTGCTGGAGCTTAAAGGGGTTTTCCCACAAACAAAAGTTCATTTTAAAAATGGTCTGTGTCTGACCGTGTATGGAAAATACCACAGCTCCTGAGCGGAGGAGGAAGCCAAAGACAATACAGACATTACATCAGGGGATCACAAAGGATTCACATAGGATTCATTTTGAGAGGTAAAATATTGTTTAAACACAGGCAGTGAAATATTTTACCTCACAAAATGAATCAATCCTATGCGATCCCGTGCTGTAATGTCTGCATTGTATTTTGCAGCCTTCCCTGGTAGATGGAACAAGCTGCTGACCCTATGATTGGCTACAGTGGTCACATGAGATATTACCACTGCAGCCTGTAAACACGGACAGGCCAGGAGCACAAAGACATCAATAGACTAGGTGAAAATGAGTAACTCTGATTTTATTATTTTTAGACCAGGTGAAAATGAGTAACTCTGATTTTATTATTTTTAGACTAGGTGAAAATGAGTAACTCTGATTTTATTATTTTTAGACCAGGTGAAAATGAGTAACTCTGATTTTATTATTTTTAGACCAGGTGAAAATGAGTAACGCTGATTTTATTATTTTTAGACTAGGTGAAAATGAGTAACTCTGATTTTATTATTTTTAGACTAGGTGAAAATGAGTAACTCTGATTTTATTATTTTTAGACTAGGTGAAAATGAGTAACGCTGATTTTATTATTTTTAGACTAGGTGAAAATGAGTAACTCTGATTTTATTATTTTTAGACTAGGTGAAAATGAGTAACGCTGATTTTATTATTTTTAGACTAGGTGAAAATGAGTAACTCTGATTTTATTATTTTTAGACTAGGTGAAAATGAGTAACGCTGATTTTATTATTTTTAGACTAGGTGAAAATGAGTAACTCTGATTTTATTATTTTTAGACTAGGTGAAAATGAGTAACGCTAATTTTATTATTTTTAGACTAGGTGAAAATGAGTAACTCTGATTTTATTATTTTTAGACTAGGTGAAAATGAGTAACGCTGATTTTATTATTTTTAGACTAGGTGAAAATGAGTAACTCTGATTTTATTATTTTTAGACTAGGTGAAAATGAGTAACGCTGATTTTATTATTTTTAGACTAGGTGAAAATGAGTAACGCTGATTTTATTATTTTTAGACTAGGTGAAAATGAGTAACGCTGATTTTATTATTTTTAGACTAGGTGAAAATGAGTAACGCTGATCTTATTATTTTTAGACTAGGTGAAAATGTGTAACTCTGATTTTATTATTTTTTTTCCCTAGCGCAAGCCGATGAGCACAAAAATAATTAAAATGAAAGTCCCCTTTAAGAAGGGGGGGGGCATACACAATTCTTGCACAGGGACCCTTTGGTCTCAGTGCCCGCCCCTGCATGAGACGTTATAATAATTCATAAATCATATGGTTTTGATTGGCTGCTCCTAGTAAGAACACAATAAAATAAGCTCTAGTGGGCTGTGTGCCCACTATGCATTTTTTAAGCGTTTCCGCAGCGGCAATTACGCTTAAAAAACGCTTGGTAGGAGGTCTGCAATGTTCCCCAATGATAATCCACATGTGCTGTGCACATGCTGCAGAAATTTCCGCTGCGGATTATTATTACGGAAAAAAGCGCAGCACTACCAACTATTTTGCGTAAGCGCAGCGTTTTTGCCGCCATTGACTTGCATTGAATCGCATAATATCCGCATGACTACATGAACACATGTGGAAATTAAGCAATTCAATGTGCGGATGGAGAAGAGGAGACTCTCATCCAGACCCGGGTACCATAGTACCTGTAAAAAAAAAAATTAAAATAAAAAAAAACATTATACTCACCTTCTGATGGCCTGCGGTCTTCTCTCCGGTGTGTCTTGGCTCCCCGGTGGCTCGTCAACGTCAGCGGTCATGTGACCTGTCACCTGACTAAATTACATCATGGAAGGTCCTTTTACACCACCGCGGGCCACCAGGGAGAACGGAGAAGGAAACCGGGGGCCATCGGAAGGTGAGTATAATGTTTTTTTTTATAGTTTTTACCATTTTTATTCTTTTTTTTTAACTAACTTGGTCACACGGTTGCATGGATTTATATAGTGTGACCAAGTTGTCAAGCACTTTTCCAAGCCAAAATCTTTTAGAAAACGCTTGACAACCCGCATGGGAAATCGCATGTGCTAAACGCGTGACAAACGCTTGTTCCGGGCTGAAAATACGCATGTAAAATCCTCATGAGTTTTTTCTGCCAAGGAGATGCAGAAACGCTCAGGAAAAATCCAGAGCGTTTCTGCATTGTGGGCACATTGCCTAATAGTGGCAGTGGATCAACATACTTAATTCTCATCAATAGTAAGCAGTATAAATTAATATAACTTTGCTTAATATTTCCAGTAATATTCTTAAATTCAGTGTGTTGGTTTAGCCCTGCACTACAGTCACAGTATTTCATGTGAGCCCTTGAGAAAACTAATTGCCGACCCCCGATCCATGCTCTGTTAACCCCTTTACACCCCTTTACAGCATTTCTCACTGTTTCCGGCAATGTGATTGCCGGAAACAGAGGAGCACTGATCCTAGGCTGCAGATCAAAGAACACCTCCTTGTGACCGCCCGGTCACCTGTATTCAGGAACTCTGATTGGAGCAATCATTGGTGACATTGATTGCTCCAATCAGATTACCTGACTACCTCCACCTGTCACCACCCCATCATCTCCCTGTGACCGCCCTGCAGACCCTCACACTTGGTGAGGATTTCTACAGAGCGGTCACATCTGATGTGTCTGTGCTGGGCCTTGTAGTGCCACAGAATATTCTGTGACACTACAAGACCATTTTCTCACCTGTTCCAGTCGCTGCTGCTGCTGCTCCTGGATCTTCTGCTCCAGCGTCCTGGGTATCCTGCTCCAGAGCCTGCTGCTGATCCTGCTGCTGATCCTGCAGAGAAGACTTTGGTAAGTCTGTTCTCCCCTCATCCACCCCAATCCCCCCTCCCCCCTCTTTTTACCCCTCCCCCCCTACCACCATTTTTTTTTTTTGCGTCTGCAGCAGTCTCCAGCTCCGGTCCGAGTCTCCAGCTCCGCCCCCGGTTACCAGCGCCGGGCTCCGGCGCCGGGCTCCCAGTCACCAGCGCCGGGCTCTCGCTCCGGGCTCCCGGTCACCAGCGCCGGTCTCCTGCTCCGGGCACCGTCTCCTGTTCTGGTCCTGCTGCTGATCCTGTTGACCCCTTGGTAAGTCCATCTCTGATCTCCCCTCATCCACCCCAATCCCCCTCTCACCACTCCCCCATCTTTTTACCCCCCTTCCCACCCAATCTCCCTCACTTCAGTGTCCCTGTTAATTATCTCGGTTCTGGTCTCCAGCTCCAGTACCGGACTCCTGCTCTGGGCTCCCGGTCTCCAGCGCCACTCCCGGTATCCTGCTCCGGGCTCCTGCTCTGGGTCTTCTGTTCCAGTCCTGGTGACCCTTTGGTAAGTCCATCTCTGATCTCCCCTCGTCCACCCCAATCCCCCTCTACCCACTCCCCCATCTTTTTACCCCCCTTCCCACCCCAATCCGCCTCACCCCAGTGTCCCTGTTAATTCTCTTGGTTCTGTTCTCCAGCTCCAGTATCGGTCTCCTGCTCCGGGCTCCCGGTCTCCTGCTCTGGGCTCCCGGTCTCCTGCTCCGCGCTCCTGGTCTCCAGCGCCGCTCCTGGTCTCCAGCGTCGGGCTCCCGGTCTCCTACTCCGGGCTCCCGGTCTCCTGTTCTGGGTCTTCTGTTCCAGTCCTGCTGACCCTTTGGTAAGTCCATCTCTGATCTCCCCTCGTCCACCCCAATCCCCCTCTCCCCACTCCCCCATCTTTTTACCCCCCCTTCCCACCCCAATCCGCCTCACACCAGTGTCCCTGTTAATTCTCTTGGTTCTGTTCTCCAGCTCCAGTACCGGTCTCCTGCTCCGGGCTTCCGGTCTCCTGCTCCGGGCTCCCGGTCTCCTGCTCTGGGCTCCCGGTGACCAGCGCTGGTCTCCTGCTCCGGGCTCCCGGTTTCCTGCTCCAGGCTCCCAGTCTCCTGCGCCGGGCTCTTGGTCACCAGCACCGGGCTCCCGGTCACCAGCGCAGGGCTCCCGGTCACCAGCGCCGGGCTCCCGCTCCAGGCTCCTGATCCTGAAAGAAGAACAGAGAGGACTTTGGTAAGTCATCTCTGATCTCCCCTCATCCACCCCAATTCCCCTCTTCCCACTCCCCACACATCCGTGCGCACATCCAGCAGCCGCCGAGTATTGATCAGTGACATCGTTGCTGTTTGCACCACATACAGTATTTCCTTTTTCCACACACTCTAAAAAAAGTATTGACACACACACACTCTAAATAAAGTATTGACACACACGCACCACATACATAACAAACAATGTCCCACTCATCCCAAACTTGCTATTCAGCGGAGGAGGCATACGCTATTCTTGCCACCGACACTGACAGCGAGGGCGAGGATCCCACATTTATTTATTTTTCCGACTCCTCGTCGTCTTCCTCTTCTTCCTCCGGTTCTGCTGGACTGCCCCGCCGTCGTCGCAGGAGAGACAATGATCCAGCGCTCCCCACTACTGATCCCATATGGACCTCGCCCCCCGAAAATTATGAACCACTGATTTCTGATTTTGTGGCGGAATCAGGAATCAAGTTTGACACCACCGGCCTCACAGAAATAGACTTTTTCAAAGTCTTTTTCTCTGAGGATTTTGTAAACCTCACGGTGGGCCAAACTAATTTATACGCTCATCAATTTTTAGAACAAAACTCCTCTTCATCATTTTCTAACTGGTCTCCTGGAGACACAGTAGAAATGATGAAGTTTTGGGGCCTGGTCCTTCTTATGGGGATCCTGAACAAGCCCGAGCTTCGGCAATACTGGAGTGTTGACGTTTTGTATAACACTCCAGTGTTCCGAATGGCCATGATCTGGAGACGCTTTCAGGCCATCCACAAGTTCTTGCATTACCAAGATAATGCAAGGTGTCCTGCACGAGATGACCCAAACTTTGATCGTCTTTTCAAAGTTCGGCCGGTCATCGAACACTTCAACAATAAGTTTGCTGAAGTGTACGTGCCCCAAAGGCACTGCTGGATAAAGGTTATCACCTCTTTGTGGATAACTTTTATACAAGTATCCTGCTCTTCAAGTCCCTCTCTGCGCGACGTACTGCAACCTGCGGTACTGTCCGCAAAAATTAGAAAGGCCTCCCAAAGACGCTAATTGGGCAGCTGCTCAGAAGGGGTGAGAGCAGAGCCTAATGTAGCGACCACCTGCTGATGGTCAAGTACAAGGACAAAAGGGATGTCCTTTTGTTGACCACCATACATGGTGATGGCAGCACCCTCAGCTCTGTAAGAGGTTCCACTACACAGGTCGCCAAACCAGACTGTGTAGTGGGGTACAACAAGTACATGGGGGGAGTTGATCTTTCAGATCAAGTCCTCCAGCCGTACAGTGCTTTGAGAAAGGCCAAGGTATGGTATAAGAAGCTGGCCGTGCACATTGTACAGATGGCAATGCACAACGCTTTCCTTCTGTCACAATGTGCAGGCCAGACTTCTACGTCGTACCTTCACTTCCAGGAGACTGTTATCAAGGCCCTGATATTTGGCAGCGGAGACAGAGCAGGCCCTAGTAGTTCCAGAATTGAAGGACTGAGAATTGTACCAGGCCAGCATTTCCCAGGGCAGATCCCTCACAGCGGAAAAAAGGAAAGTCACAAAAGAGGTGCCGAGTGTGTTATAAAAGTGGAATACGCAAGGACACCCATTTATCAATGTGACAACTGCCCTGACAAACCTGGCCTGTGTATGAAAGACTGCTTCAAAAGGTACCATACTTTGATGGACTATTAAATTAATTTCTGACGTATGAGAACCTGACAAACACTACACAACTGACGTAGTGTTCGTCAGGTTGTCATACGTCAGTTGTGCAGTGCTCGTCAGGTTGTCCTACACAACTGATGTATAACACTACTGTTAGGTGTCGGTCTGGTGCTGGATTCGAAATGGGTCCAAGACCTTATATGGTCTCCCATTTCAGTCCAGCCAGGGCTGATTCTGCTCAGAATCACCATCAGCCCCAACGCCTAGCTGGTCCACGAGCACTGTTTATCTCCCAGGTAGTTGTGCCTAGCAATGTTAAGCCTGGGTTGCAGAAGGAGACAGGGCTTGTGGAATCTAAGTCCAGGATTTGCCGAACTGAGCATGTCCGTGACCTGGCGGATCATGATTGGTGGGTTGGCACTCACCTGACCCGGTGACCTGCCACCGCCTGATTGGTCCACGGGTAACATCACCAATGGCGCGTCGGTGGGCAGGGCTTAGTCTTCAAAAGACCCGCCCACAAACATGGCGACGCGCTCAGATCATTTTGCAAGTGTTGTTTGTGTGGACGAGTGTATTCCACGTGCTCTCTAGCTGCTCTCTCCGTGACCTGCCGATGCCAGAGTTAGCTCGGCTAATTAGCGTAGGTCACTCAGGCAGGCTTAGATTTGCTTAGGCAGGTAGCTACGTCTAGCAGCCTGGCTCAGCCAATGGGGTTTCCTAATACCTCGAGCAGCCTGCAGACACCCTGTCCACGGGTATCGCCTGTCAGCCACGTGGAGTAGTACCCTTCAGTCCGGTGGCACGCCGGCTGGAGGCACGTGTACCCATCGCGTAGTCACACACGCATCTAGCGCCAATCCCTACAGAGTAGCGCCTGTATCGAAGACAGGGCTACTGCTTTCCCTCCAGTCGCACGTCTCCCTGCAGTTCTTAGAGATTTTGTGAACCGCTGAAGCCCGCTCCGTGTGCATTAACACGGAGTGGTTCTTCAGTTAAGTAGGTGCTATCCCGGTCACTCTTCTCCCGTGCAGTTAACGGAGATAGAGCGAACCGCTACACCCGTTCCTGTGTGCGGTAACACGGAAGTTGGTTGCGTACCTTTCCACCCGGAAAGTGTTCGGCAGCAGTCCTCCAGGCTGAATCGCGGACCCCGGGGTCGGTTGCGTTCCATTTTAATAAAGTTGTCTGCAACCGCCCTCCTAACAACTACATTATAAAATTCAAAAATCAACTACCACTACCAAAAGGGGGGCACTTGTTGGGCATTTCCACTGTTTAGGCACATCAGGGGTTCTGAGAACGTGACATGACGCCCGCAGACAATTCCATCAAAGTCTGCGTTCAAAAGCATCACTCCTTCCCTTCCGAGCCTTGACATGCGCCCAAACAGTAGTTTTCTCCAACACATGGGGTATCTGCGTACTTAGGAGAAATTGCACAACAACTTATGGGGTGCAATTTCTCCTGGTACCCTTGTGAAAATAAAAAAATTGGGGTCTAAAATAAAATGCTAGTGAAAAAAAGTTAAATGTTAATTTTTTCCTTTCATGTTCAATTAATTGGTGTGAAGCATCTGAAGGGTTAATAAAGTTCTTGAATGTGGTTTTGAGCACCTTGAGGGGTGCAGTTTTTAGAATGGCGTCACTTTTGGGTATTTTATGTCATATAGACCCCTCAAAGTGACTTCAAATGTGATGTGGTACCTAAAAAAAATGTTTTTGTAAATTTTGTTGTAAAAATGAGAAATCGCTGGTCAACTTTTAACCCTTATAGCTCCCTAACAAAAAAAAATTTTGCTTCCAAAATTGTGCTGATGTAAAGTAGACCTGTGGGAAATGTTATTTATTGCAAAATTTTCGCCAAATTTCCATTTTTTTCACAAATAAACGCAAGTGATATCGAAGAAATTTTACCACAATCATGAAGTACAATATGTCACGAAAAAACAATCTCAGAATCAGGGGGATCCGTTGAAGCGTTCCAGAGTAATTACCTCATAAAGTGACAGTGGTCAGAATTGTAAAAATTGGCCCGGTCATTAACGTGCAAACCACCTTAGGTTGTAAAGGGGTTAAAGGGAATCCGTCAGCAGGTTTTTGCTATGTAATCTGAGGACAGCAGGAGATAGGGGCTGAAACACAGAATTCAGAGATGTGTCACTTGTCAAAGTGCGTGCGGTGTTGCTTAGTAATTGTCAAGGATTTATCACGAAGAGATTAACATTGCCGGACAACACTAGTCCAGCAACGCCCCCTGCTGTGATAAGCAGCACACCGTCTATGGACTTTGTACATGGAGAGCCTGGTGTGGGTGGGGACAGCTTTCTCAGCTCTGCTTCATTCTAAATCTAAAAGCTCTGATTGGGTCAGAACTGCTGCACCCAGTAATCTAAGTGATACATTGATAGATTCAGCTTCTATTTGTCTACATTACGCTCCTCTCAGATGAGTAGAAAAAACCTGCCGACAAATTCCCTTTTAGATTTTGTTGCCGGTGTCAAGCTATTGTTTATATGTACCTTTTATAAAACCTATAAAAAGTTTGGAATCAATAAAATATAAAGTCATAGATTTCATTATACCTTCTGAATGCTCGTAGAGTTGTCCGCTAGGCCCACTTGCACTGCAGATTTAAGAAAAAAAAAGACATTACTACATGCATGTAAGAATTATTAACTACAATAAAAAATGGTTCTTTCCTTAAAGGGAACCTGTCACCTGAAAAAAACACAATCAGCCTGCAGATATGGGGATAATCTCCAGATTAACCCTGCTCTGAACTTTATTTCTCCCGGCATCCATTGGATTCAGTCACCGCTCTGTGTATAGTGAGAAGTGGCAGCAAACACTCCCCCTGCACTGACTTACAGCAGCTCAGCAGTAGGGCCGGCTGTCAATCACTGCCGGGGACGAGGTTACAGCCGCCGCTCTCTATACAGAGAACGGTGACTGAACCCGCGCCGGCGCCACCCGTGACTGAAACCAGAATGCTAAAAGGAGGAATAAAGATCATTTCCTCATGACAGTAGGGGTCTAAGTGCTGGGCAGGTTCAGAACGCTATTAATCTGCAGATTAACCCCATATATGCAGAAAAATAGCTTCTTTCATGTCACAGGTTCCCTTTAAGGAAAGAAAAAATAATATTACATCAGTTGAGACACTAGAAAGACCTAGGTGTATTCTGACCATAGGAAGAATCACCAAATACCAAGGTTCAGGAAGAACCAAATAGAGGACAATATACAGTAGGTACGGAAAGTATTCAGACCCCTTTAAATTTTTAACTCTTTGTTTCATTGCAGCCATTTGGTAAATTCTAAAAAGTTCATTTTTTTCTCATTAAAGTACATTCTGCGCCCCATCTTGACTGAAAAAAAAACAGAAATGTAGAAATTTTTGCAAATTTATTAAACAAGAAAAACTGAAATATCACATGGTCATAAATATTCAGCCCCTTTGCTCGGTATTGAGTAGAAGCACTCTTTTGAGCTAGTAGAGCCATGAGTCTTCTTGGGAATGATGCAACAAGTTTTTCACACCTGGATTTGGGGATCCTCTGCCATTTTTCCTTTCTCCAGTTCTGTCGGGTTGGATGGTGAACGTTAGTGGACAGCCATTTTCAGGTCTCTCCAGAGATGCTCAATTGGGTTTAGGCCAGAGCTCTGGCTGGACCAGTCAAGAATGGTCACAGAGTTGTTCTGAAGCCACGCCTTTGTCATTATAGCTGTGTGCTTAGGGTCATTGTCTTGTTCGAAGGTGAACCAAGTCTGAGGTCCAAAGCACTCTGGTAGAGGTTTTCATCCAGGATATCTCTGTACTTGGCCACATTCATGTTTCCTTCAATTGCAACCAGTCGTCATGTCCCTGCAGCTGAAAAACACCCCCATAGCATGATGCTGCCACCACCATGTTTCACTGTTGGGATTGTATTGGGCAGGTGATGAGCAGTGCCTGGTTTTCTCCACACATACCGCTTAGAATTATCACCAAAAAGTTCTATCTTCGTCTCATCGGTCCAGAGAATCTTATTTCTCATAGTCTGGAGTCCTTCATGTGTTTTTCAGCAAACTCTATGCAGGCTTTCATATTTCTTGCACTGAGGAGAGGCTTCCATTGGGCCACTCTGCCATAAAGGCCCAACTGGTGGAGGGCTACAGTGATAGTTGACTTTGTGGAACTTTCTCCCATCTCCCTACTGCATCTCTGGAGCTCAGCCAGTGATCTTGGGGTTCTTCTTTACCTCTCTCAACAAGGCTCTTCTCCCATGATTGCTCTGTTTGGCTGGACGGCCTGGTCTAGGAAGACTTCTGGTGGTCCCAAACTTCTTCCATTTAAAGATTATGGAGGCCACTTTGCTTTTAGGAACCTTGGGTAATGCAGAAATTCATTTGCAACCTTAGCCAGATCTGTGCCTTGCCACAATTCTGTCTCTGAGCTCCTTGGGCAGTTCCTTTGAGCTCATGATTCTCATTTGGTCTGACATGCACTGTGAGCTGTGAGGTCTTAAACAGACAGGTGTGTGCCTTTTCAAATCAAGTCCTATCAGTTTAATTAAACACAGCTGGACTCCAATGAAGGAGCAGAACCATCTCAAGGAGGATCACAAGGAAATGGACAGCATGTGACTTAAATATGAGTGTCTGAGCAAAGGGTCTGAATACTTATGACCATATGATATTTCAATTTTTATCTTTTAATAAATTTTCAAAAATGTCTACATTTCTGTTTTTTTTCAGTCAAGATGGGGTGCAGAGTGTACTTTAATGGGAAAAAAATGAACATTTTAGAATTTACCAAATGGCTACAATGGAAAAAAGAGTGAAAAATTTAAAGGGGTCTGAATACTTTCCATACCCACGGTATCTGTTTGCACTTAGCAGTGAGAGATGTCACCAGTAGCAGTGCAGGAAGGATTGTGAAATCTGGAGACAGATCCACTTTAACCATTCACATACACATACATGAAACCAAGTAAATTTAAAGGGGTTGTCTGGTCAAAAGTGATAAGTCTGCAGTCACTCTATGTGACTTCAGACTTATGAATCCCAACCCCCAGCACAGGCACTGTGCGATGCGGTGATTTGCCGGTATGAGACCTGGTAATGGAGGGTATGCATGTGTTATACATACCCTTGGCCAGTGGACAGGCCTCACTCTCCATACACTTGTATTGAGAAAGGCTGCGTCTTCTAGTCGAAGCTCCTACTGGCAATCCACGGCACTAGACAGGGCCTGGCCTCACTCCATACAAGTGAACGAAGCGAGGCGGCGCTGACTGGCCAGGGGTATGTATAACACATACATAGCCTCCGGTCCCGGGTCTCATATCGGCAAATCCCCATAGCGCAAAGTGCCTGCGCTAGGGGGATTCATGAGTCTGCAGTCACACAGTGTGACTGCAGACTTATCCATTTGGACCGGACAACCCCTTCAACATTTAGAACTTCAGGATATATGAGAAAAGAGGACAGCTTCTTGAGTAATAAATTACAAAGAGAAGAAAAAGTAACAGCACTGAAGGGGTTCACTATAAAGGGATGCTCATGTACAATACCAATAAAAAGTTTGAACACAACAGTTGATGAAATAGTTTACCTTCATTTTATTGGAATGGGCTCATAGGTCTCTGTGTCTCTGAAGGATGACAAGCTGGATGGCAGCGCTCAGCTTACTGTACTTGTCATTTAGTGTAAAGGATTTATTAAAAAAAATAATAGTGTTTTCATGCACCGTATCTTAAAAAAAGCCGGCCGGCAATTCAGCAGCGGTACCCGACAATTTAGAATAGAAAGAATAGAGCATCACACATAGATTAGATACATAGAAACATGTCAGTCACATATATAATAAGTACAGTGACAGTGTTGCTTACTGTACTTGTCATTTAGTGTAAAGGATTTATTTAAAAAAATAATAGTGTTTTCATGCACCGTCTCTTTAAAAAAGCCGGCCGGCAATTCAACAGCGGTACCCGACAATTTAGAACAGAAAGATAGAGCATCACACATAGATTAGATAGATATTATGTATGTGACTAACATGTTTCTAAGTACAGAGACAGTGTTGGTTACTGTACTTGTCATTTAGTGTTAAAATAAAGGATTTATTACAAAAAAAATTGGCGTAGGGTTCCCCGTAATTTTAGGCTCTAGCGGAGGTTAAGCAGACGACTGGGGCAGATGTTTGAAGTCTGGCAAGGGGGTAATACCCATGGAGCTTCCTAGGCTACTAATGTCAGCCCCCAGCTGAATACCTAGCCTTTACTAGCTATTAAAATGGGGGACCCCCCAAAAAAAATGACGTGGGGTCCCCCCTATTTTAATAACTAGCAAAGGCTAGGCAGACAGCTGGGGGCTGATATTAATAGCCCAGGAAGGGTGCCATGAATATTGGCACCCTCCCAGGCTAGAAACACCAGCCGTCAGCCGCCCCCAGATATTTCCTGATACCGGAAGGTATCACTCAACACTACTCATGAGCGATGACATTACTAAGTTACTGATGTTATCGGTTGTGAGTAGTGTTGAGCGATACCTTCCGATATTAGGAAATATAGTATGGATTGGATCGGACCGATACTCAAAAAGTATCGGATATCGCCGATTCCGATACCGGAAACCGGAAGTCAATGGGACACTAATATCGGAATGAAAATAAACCCTTTCTTTCCTTGTAGGTTAATTCTACATGAAGTAAAACAACTAAGAATAATGTAGAATGTATTATGCGAAAAGCCGGCAATTCAGCAGCGGCATACACCGGTACCTGACAATTTACAACAGAAAGAATAGAGCTTCACACATAGATTAGATAGATAGAAACATGTCAGTCACATATATATGAAGTACAGGGACAGTGTTGCTTACTGTACTTGTCATTTAGTGTAAAGGATTTATTTAAAAAAACAATAGTGTTTTCATGCACCGTCTCTTTAAAAAAGCCTGCCGGCAATTCAGCATCTGTACCCGACAATTTATAACAGACAGAATAGAGCTTCACACATAGATTAGATAGATAGAAACATGTCAGTCACACATATAAGAAGCACAGTGACAGTGTTGGTTACTGTACTTGTCATTTAGTGTAAAGGATTTATTTAAAAAAATAATAGTGTTTTCATGCACCGTCTCTTTAAGAAAGCCGGCCGGCAATTCAGCATCTGTACCCGACAATTTAGAATAGAAGGAATAGAGAATCATACATAGATTAGATAGATAGAAACATGTCAGTCACATATATATGAAGTACAGTGATAGTGTTGATTACTGTACTTGTCATTTAGTGTTAAAATAAAGGATTTATTTAAAAAAAAATTGGCGTGGGGTTCCCCTTAATTTTAGTCTCTAGCGGAGGTTAAGCAGACAGCTGGGGCAGATGTTTGAAGCCTGGGAAGGGGGTAATACCCACGGAGCTTCCCAGGCTACTAATATCAGCCCCCAGCTGAATACCTAGCCCTTACTAGCTATTAAAATGGGGGACCCCCCCAAAAAAATGACGTGGGGTCCCCCCTATTTTAATAGCTAGCAAAGGCTAGGCAGACAGCTGGGGGCTGATATTAATAGCCCAGGAAGGGAGCCATGAATATTGGCCCCCTCCCAGGCTAGAAACACCAGCCGTCAGCCGCCCCAGAAATGGCGCATCCATAGGATGCGCCAATTCTGGCACTTAGCCTCGCTCTTCCCACTGCTCTGTAGCGGTGGCAGTGGGGTAATAGGGCTGGGGTTGATGTCAGCTTATAATGCCAGCTGACATCAAGCCCAGGTTAGTAATGGAGAGGCGTCTATAAGACACCCCCATTACTAACCCCATAGTGAAAGTTAAAAAAAAACCACAAACACCCAGAATAAAGTCCTTTAATTGAAATAAACACACAATTCTTTATTGTTCTAAATTAAACCATACTTACCGTCACGCCCATTCCAGCTGAAGCCAACGATCTCCTGCAATAAAAGAAAAACAATAAACCAACATCATCCTTACCTTTCCATGGTTCCCACGACGGCTCCAGCTCTGCTACATTGAGATGACAGGCTGGACCGCAGCAGAACGCTGCCATCCAGCCTGTCATCCCGCAGACACTGAGAAGCGCAGGCATGCTTGCGCTCCTGTGTCTCTCTGTGACGGCATCCAGATGAGCCGACAATGAACTCGGCTCACCTCATGCACGTCACTGACAGCGTGGGAGAATTCTCACGCTGAAGCGCTGAGTGCAGGAGAATTTTCCCACGCTGTCAGTGACGTGCATGAGGTGAGCCGAGTTCATTGGACATGACCTCACCTCATGCACGTCACTGACAGCGTGGGAAAATTCTCCTGCACTCAGCGCTTCAGCATGAGAATTTCCCCACGTTGTCAGTGACGTGCATGAAGTGAGCTCATGTCCAATGAACTCCGCTCACTTCATGTACGTCACTGACAGCGTGGGAGAATTCTCACGCTGAAGCGTTGAGTGCAGGAGAATTTTCCCACGCTGTCAGTGACGTGCATGAGGTGAGCTGAGTTCATTGGACATGAACTCAACTCATCTTTATGCCGTCACAGAGACACACTAAGGAGCGCAAGCATGCCTGCGCTTCTCAGTGTCTGCGGGATGACAGGCTGGATGGCAGCGTTCTGCTGCGGTCCAGCCTGTCATCTCGATGTAGCAGAGCTGAAGCTGTCGTGGGATCCATGGAAAGGTAAGGATGAGGTTGGTTTATTATTTTTCTTTTATTGCAGGAGATCGTTGGCTTCAGCTGGAATGGGAATGATGGTAAGTATAGTTTAATTTAGAACAATAAAGAATTGTGTCTTTATTTCAATTAAAGGACTTTATTCTGGGTGTTGTGTTTTTTTTAAATACTTTACTAGAAATTCATGGTGGTCATGTCTAATATTGGCGTGACCCCATGAATTTCGGGCTTAGGGCCAGCTGATAATGCCAAGCTGGCCTTAACCCCTTTATTACCCAGTGAGCCACCGGACCAGGGCCCTGGATGAGTTGGGTACAGCGCCAGAAGATGGCGCTTCTATGAACGCGCCATTTTCCGGGGCGGCTGCGGACTGCAATTTGCAGCGGGTGGGGCCCAGAAAGCTTGGGTCTCCCTGCGCTGCAGATTCCAGCTGCCTAGTTGTACCTGGCTGGACACAAAAATAGGGCGAAGCCCCACGTATTTTTTTTTTTTCATTATTTCATGAAATTCATGAAATAATTAAGAAAAAAAGGGCTTCCCTATATTGTTGTGTCCGGCCAGGTACAAATAGGCAGCTGGTGGTTGGGGGAGCCCGTTCCTGCCTGCTGTACCTGGCTGGACACAAATATAGTGCGAAGCTCCACGTCAATTTTTTTTTAATTATTTCATGAAATAATTTTTTAAAAAAAGGGCTTCCCTATATTGTCGTGTCCGGCTAGGTACAAATAGGCAGCTGGTGGTTGGGGGCAGCCCGTTCCTGCCTGCTGTACCTGGCTGGACACAAATATAGGACGAAGCCCCACATCAATTTTTTTTAAATTATTTCATGAATTTTCTGAAATAATTAAAAAAAAATTGACGTGGGGCTTTGCACTATATTTGTGTCCAGCCAGGTACAGCAGGCAGGAACGGGCTGCCCCCAACCACCAGCTGCCTATTTGTACCTGGCCGGACACAACAATATAGGGAAGCCCTTTTTTTCTTTATTATTTCATGAATTTCATGAAATAATTAAAAAAAAAAATACGTGGAGCTTCGCCCTATTTTTGTGTCCAGCCAGGTACAACTAGGCAGCTGGGGGATGGAATCTGCAGCGCAGGGAGACCCAAGCTTTCTGGGCCCCACCCGCTGCAAATTGCAGTCCGCAGCCGCCCCGGAAAATGGCGCGTTCATAGAAGCTGGATGCTATACCTGGCTGGCATACAAAAATATGACAAAGCCCACGTCAAAATTTTTGGGAAAAATTAATTAAAAAATAAATAATAATTTAGGGACTGCATCTTTATTAACTCATCAAATGTCATTTAGTGTTAAAATAAAGGATTTATTTTAAAAAAAATTGGCGTGGGATCCCCTATAATTTTAGTCTCTAGCGGAGGTTAAGCAGACGGCTGGGGAAGATGTTTGAAGCCTGGGAAGGGGGTAATACCCACGGAGCTTCCCGGGCAACTAATATCAGCCCCCAGCTGAATACCTAGCCCTTACTAGCTATTAAAATGGGGGACCCCCCCAAAAAAATGACGTGGGGTCCCCCCTATTTTAATAGCTAGCAAAGGCTAGGCAGACAGCTGGGGGCTGATATTAATAGCCCAGGAAGGGTGCCATGAATATTGGCCCCCTCCCAGGCTAGAAACACCAGCCGTCAGCCGCCCCAGAAATGGCGCATCCATAGGATGCGACAATTCTGGCACTTAGCCTCGCTCTTCCACGCTGCCCTGGTGCGGTGGCAGGGGGTAATAGGGCTGGGGTTCATGTTAGTAATGGGGGTGTCTATAAGACACCCCCATTACTAACCTACAAAGTGTTAAAAAGAAAAAACACACTACACCCAGAAAAAAATAATTTATTTGAAATAAAACACACCATTTTATTTAATTCTTAGTTTACTAAAAAAAAATAGTTACCTGTCCACGTTCCTGCGCTGATCTCCCATGCACAGCTGTCACATCTGGAGATGATGACAGCTGTGCATGGCTGCTGTAAGCTCACGCTGCCGGGAACACGTCCGCTCCCGGCAGCGGGAGCCACTGACTGAGGTCACCGGAGTGCATTCAGGCAGCGCAGCTCCGGAGACCTCCTTTACGGCACTGCTGTACCATGGGAATTTCTCACGATACAGTAGGGCCGTAAAGCAGCTAACCGGAGCAGCGCTGCCTGAACTCCGGCGAACCCGCTTATGCAATGACGGGGCTGCTTTACGGCCCCATCATTCTAGCGGCGGCAGCGGTTCAGAGCGGTCACATTCTATGTGGCTGCTCTGAAATGGAGATCTTCGTGGGACACTCGTGGACTACTACGGAGGGGTAAGGATAAGGTTGTGGTTTATTATTTTATATTTTATTACAGGAGATCGATGGCTTCGGGGAATTAGGTGTCTAGGTGAGTATAGGTGTAGTTTTTTATTTTTTACTTTATTTTAGGTGGCGTTCGGCGGGGACAGGTAATGTATGAACTAATTTCTTTTAGGTAACCACTGGCCACCAATGACATGTATCTAACATTTATTGGGGACACAGTAGTGCAATTTAAATAGCAGGATCAGGCTGATGGGAACTACTGCTCCCATCAAGCTGATCCTGCTGGCACGAGTGGACGGGGGACAGACATAGGCCGATGGGAGTAGTAGTGTCACATCGGCCTATGTCTGCCTGCACGCACACACCCGCACACATCGCACAGACACCGCACACACCCGCACACATCGCACAGACACCGCACACATCGCACAGACACCGCACAGACACCGCGCACACCCGCACAGACACCCACACACACCAATCATGACGGGTCTGGGAGGTGTGGCTGACCTGTGCGGCCGTGGGAAAGTTCATGTGAGCTCATGCAGTCAAGCATGAACTCACATGAACCCTCTGAGGGCAACGCGGCGACTTCAAATGAACAGCTGATCGGCATCAGCTGATACCTCAGCTGTTCATTTGAAATATCCGGCGGGAAAGCGCAGCACAGAACGGGAAAGCCGGCGGTGAAGTCTTTTCACTGCCGGCTTCCCCGCCCGGGTCCTTCGCTCCCCGCTCCTTGGTGCTGTGCTCCCCGCCCGGTCCTAACTTACGATCGGGATGGGAGGTGGCGAGGGGAGCGGAGGATCGGGGTGGGAGGCTGCGGGGAAGCAGTATGGGACTGTGTGAATGTTTAAAAGCCGGCGGCTTTTTACCGCCCGCCGGCTTTTAAACAATCAGGAGAATTCTCTCACGCTGGGATGGCGTTCTGATGACAGGCTGGATCTCAGCTGAGCGCTGCCATCCAGCTTGTCATCCTTCAGAGACACTGCAGAGCACAGGCATTATGGGAACTTCCGATTCCGGTATTCGATATTGTAAAAGTATCGGAATTAAGTATCGGAATTCCGATACCGCGAATATCGGCCGATACCCGATATTTCAGTATCGGAATGCTCAACACTAGTTGTGAGACATAACCGGGAGTGACCTATGAAGCATGGTTCTCAAAACGACGCTCCATAGCTTGCTGTACAGAATCGTTAGATGTCGTGGGAACCCCAATGGGTTACGTCGCAGGTGCAGAGATTGTAATTTAAAAATAAATTGGCGAATGAGCGAGAGTTTCTTCCTTTTATTTATTTAACTTTCCTTTTATGTCTTTCAGGTTCCCATTTTTGGACTTCTTCTGATTGGCTGGATTACGTTGGATCTTCATGTTTTTTTTTTGCTTTTTAATAAATAGGTGAACGAGGTGTGGGGGAGTGTTCTTTAAAATAAACTATGTTTTCCTGTGTGTGTGTTTTTTTTTATTTTTTATTACTGGGTTAGTAATGGGGGTGTCTGATAGACACCACTCCATTACTAACCCTTGGTTTTGATGCCAGCTGACATTACAAGGCTTAAAATGACAAATCCCGTCACTCATGTGGTTGATTAAAAGTTCTTTTCAATGGAGGTGCACATACAAAACATTTCAGCCCATCCCAGACTTTTGTCAATCATTACATTACAAAGCTGACATCAACCTGATAAAACTACTACCCCAATTGCCACTGCACCATCGCAATCAGGAAAAGCCAGCAAAGAGCCTGAGTTGGCGCATCTCATCGATGCACCAATTCTGGGGTAACTGCAGGCTTTTATTTTTAGGCTAGGAAAGGGCCAATATCTATGGACCTTCCTATCTTGTTAATACAAGAGCACACCTCTGTTCTTTACATAGGCTGGTTATAAAAAGTAGGGGGGAACATACATCATTTTTTTTTATTTATTTATGATATGCATGTGTTTTTGGGTGCATTTGCGCTGTGAAAACACACGTTACAAAGTGTGTTCTTTTTTTACTGCAGTGCTGTTGGAAAGTTCTCACCGCACATGCGTTAATGTCAGTGAGGTGAACAGAGTTCATTGGATAAGGACTCCGATGACCTTTCTGCCAGCACGGGAGACACTGAGGTGCGCAAGCTTGCACAGCTAATTGTCTCTGCAGGATGGCAGACTGTATAGTCGTATCTTGCGACAATACAGCCTGCCATCTTGATGTAGCAGACCTAGACCTGTCGCGCAACAAATGGATGATTTTATTCACGTCAGGGACAGGTGAGGATGATGATGCTTTATTATTTTATTTCAATTGACATCGGCTTCAATGGAATGGGTGTTATGTTATTAGTTAAATTTAGATTTATTAAAGGAGTCTATGTGTTTCTTTCAAATAAATTAATTGATTCTAGGTATTTAAAAATTGAGCGGCACTCGCAAGGTCCGAGAGCCGTGTGATTTTATTTTTCTCGCACCCATTGACTTGCGATTTTTTTTCTAAGTCCGATTTCAGCTGTGAAAAAAATCACAGATGAGCTGTAACTCATAAATTAATATTGGTCAAAGTAGAATCCAATTTTTTATCGGATTGCACTCGTTCGTTTTCCTTGAAAATGAATGTGAGATAAAACATTTCCCTGCCTGTTTTTAAAAAATGTTTTACCTCAAAGAAAGAATTTTTTGTGATCCAGTCCTGTAATGTCTGTAGACTCTTTTGCGTCTCCCCCTTCCCAGGAGCTGTGGAATTATCTGTCCATGTCCCTGTACCGTCAGACAAAGCCATTACACAGTACACAGCAGGGGCCCATTTATAAGATTAAATAAAATGTTCCTGTGCTGAGATAAACACATCCAATTGTGGAATTTATTATTATCAAGATCTATTGATTAAAATGAACTTTGCGGGTAAACCCCTTTAACTTTTTTACTTTGGCTGTGTTCACACATGTTGTGTTTTTCAGCTTCAGAAAACTGCATCAAAACACAATCTCTGGCAGGAAATCAGCTGTGTCAAAAACGTTTTGCTGCGTTTTTTGAGTTTTTTCAGCGATTTTTTTCACTGTCCTGTCTCTATTTATGCATGTACATAAAGTTCTGTTAAAAAAGAACCCCATTCTATTTCACCATCAAAAACGCTGCTGCAAATTTTAGTGCATTTTTTCAGCGTTTTTTTCACCACTGTATAAGGATGCGATTTTCCTCCAAACTATCAGTAATTAATGGGGGAACTCTCCTACACCTCTATTGAGGTCCGATATTAACTATTAACATCAAACTTGACTATTAATAATTAATTTCCACTAACGTTATCTGAGCCCTATACTATATACCAACTGAGACAAAACCGTGTGCTAATAAAAGGTATTTATTACACAAAAGTCTACAGTTAATATACTACTATGTATCACACTAACACAGTACACAAAACGGATTCACAATTCCCAATTACCTAATATATTTTCCACCCACGTTTGCTAATCACTCATGCAATATCGGCCCACCCAACTATACCAACTTTGCCTATATATATCTATCAATATCTAGGAGGGTTAGTACAGGGTATGTAGGGCTAGTAAGTAAAGAAGTTACAGGGGAAGAGAGATACTCAGCCATGTGTTGTTATGTCCATCTTCAAGAGTCTAAGGGGCCCTAGCACATGTGGATTCTGGGGTTTTAAGTCCAGCCAGTGTCCAGCTTCATGTCACAGGAAATGATGTATTATTCCCTGCTCACTGGCTAAGGTCTTTGTTCAAGTCCAACCATACTCGCAAAACCTGTTTTAGCACATGGCTGGACATTCTATTGAAACCTCCCCCAGCAGCAAACAGACTGAAACACATGGGGAGATGTGGGGCCAATATATACATGTATACTTATCTGCAAGCATGGCTAGCATGTATATACATGTACAACCTGGGACACTTCCCTTTACAACCACCCATTATTTCCCATGGGTGAAAAAACACTGACAAAAATGCTGAAAGAAGTGACATGCTCTATTTTCCAAAAACCCAACCAAGGCACAAAATACACAACAACAAAAAAGCATGATGTGTGAACAGACAATTCTGGTTTCTCATAGACTTTGCTGGTACTGCAAAACACAGCTGAAAATTTGCATAAAAATCTGCAGCAAAAAATGCTAAAAAAAACACAACATGCGTGAACATAGCTTTTAAGTGAAGTTTAACTTGAACTTATTATATGTTGTCAAAATTACTCACAAAACGTCGCTTTCAAAAGCCACAAAAGACGACGGAGGGGTTTCCTCATTTCTTGTGAATTTCTTTCTGTAGAAACATACAAATCAAGGTCTGTGTTAAGAGTCAAAGTGAAAAGAAAAATACTATTTTAAATGATAAAACCATCAAGGTAGAGGGAGTTGTACTTGCAAATGTGGAGTGAAGAAATGTTCATTGTTCTCATGGGTCTTAATTCACCAACAACGACTTGGATATTGCATTTTACCTAACCAGGTGGGTGTCAGAAAGGGCAGATAGACACCTACATCATCACAAGACCCTACAATTACCATGTAAGGCAGCACCCACCACTTCCTCACTGATACCTCTCCTAGATAAGAGCGGTCTATGCGGTATGCAATGTATCGTCCTTCAGGGAGCGCTTCTTCCCAGACCATTTCAAGGTCTCCAGCATATCCAACTCCTTTTAAGTACCAGCCTACTGCTCCAATCATGCATTCCCCGTCACCTCTTTTGCCATACTTACGGATGCAAAGTCTGCTTCCAATATCACGGGCTGGAGTAACTTGTAAGTTTCGTAATAGTGAGATCACAGATGTCTATGCAAGCACCGTGTAACGCATGTTACACAAGTCTTGAATGGTGGCTCAAAAAAAGATGAAGAAGCATCAACTTCAATATCATCATAAGAAGCGTCGACACAAGTTTGCAAAAAGGTATGAAAAGTGAACTGTAGAAGATAGGAAACGGGTGGTTTGGAGCTATGGGACAAAAGTCAATAGACTAGGCTATGATGGGTGCAAATGGGTCTGGAAGAAACAAAGGAAAATGGGGCTAACGGATGGAGAAATTGAAGGAACTGTCAAGTTCGGTGAAGGAAGCCTGATGATATGGGGTTGTTTCACAGCTAAAGGCGTTGGATACTTTACCAGAATCAATGGTGGTCTCAATGCTGAGCTATCTGTGAGTATCCTACAAGACGAATTACTTTGTACACTCGAGTACCATCGGTATGAAAAGGACAACATAGTGTTCCAGCAGGACAACGACCCAAAGCATACGTTGAGATTGGCAAATAAATGGTTCAATGACAATGAAGTCAAAGTGCTGGATTGGCCCCCACAGACCTCAGACCTTAATCCAATTTAACACTTGTGGGTAGAATGGAATAAAAAACTATATACATATCCAAGCGAGTCGAAGAGCATGCACCAACTGGGAACATGTAAAAGAGAACCGGAATTAGATGTCGGTCAAGACATGTTTGAATCTGATCGAGAGCATGCCCAGAAGGATTCAGGCAGTGTTGAAAGCCAAAGGTGGATTTACAAAATACTAATAAAATAATAAAAAATTGTATTTAGATTTTTAGGAGCAAAACAGTAACAGCGCAGTGACATGACAAGAATCTGCATAATTAATCATATGCTAAATAGTTGCAACTCAAGTTTATATATGAGATAGACAAGATGATTGTCTATAAAATGAGGGTAGTCTCACAATAAAAGAAGTAGTGGATGGTGAGATATGGAGCCTGAAAGTCAAAAGTTCAAAACATTGATACTCTTTTGCTCTTCACTGTATTCATGTGCAGTTGGTGGTTCTGGCGATGTATTCAATTAATAATGATGGTTCCAGTGCTATATTCAATTACCGATTATGGTTCTAATAATGAATTAGTGTATTAATGGTTGTTTTGGTGCTGTATCTAAGTACTGATGATGATGCTGGTGCCATTCATGTACTGATGGAATGTTCTGGTGATGTATTCATTTAATGATCATGGATCTGGTGCGGTCTTCCCTCATTAAAAACAAATTAAACAATTAAAAAAAATTTGGTATGTCCACATCCTTAAAAGTCTGATCTATCAAAATATAAAAAGAACTAACATATGCAGTAAAGAGAAAAAAAAATAGCAGAACTACTTTTTTGTGTCACCACACCTCTTACAGCAAAAAGCCATCCAAATGTATGCACCCTGAATTGATAGCAATAAATATTTCAACTTACTATGCAAAAAACAGCCCTCACATAGCTTCATAGATATATTTTTATTGTTCTAACAGGTCCTAAAAAAAGCATCACAAGCTAAATGTTGTTTTTTTTTTTACAAAAATAACAATCTCTGAAAGTTAGGGATTACTGTAATCACAAAGACCTAAAGAATCATGTTCACACGTCACTTTTACCACATAATGAATATCTTAAAAGCAAAACCTAAAAAACAATGATGGGATTGTGTTTATTCACTGCAGGTATACCATGAACTGCTGGGAGGGGTGCCACTTGAATTTTCGCCTTGGGCACCAAAAAAAAAGCTAGAATCAGGCCTGTCCCCACAGACGTTAGGAAGCTAACCGATTCAAGCCAAAATCACCGGGTTTAGCCAACTTCTATCTCATGAGTCTCAGGGCATTTAGAATTAAATAACTTTTTGATCGCTGGGCATCAAAACAGCTCAGACCCCAAGTGATAAAGTCACAATATGATGCTGTTTTTCAGTTACAGTATGGTGGTTCTAAAATCATGTTATAAAAGTATAATTTAGTAACTATATGGCAGTATTAGTTACGGTATTAACCACACATGGTATAGAGAGATTCAGTAATGCTATGGTGGTATGTGGTGGTACTGTTCAATCAATACAATCAATATAGTTGAGGATTTCTATCCTTTAACCCTTTCACGACCTTGGGATTTTCCGTTTTTCGCTCCCCTTTTTCCCAGAGGCATAACTTTTTTATTTTTTAATATGTCCCTGTGATGGTTTATTTTTTCTGGGACGAATTGTAATTTTGAACGACATCATTGGTTTTACAATGTCGTGTACTGGAGAAAAAGGAAAAAATTCAAAAGTGCGTCAAAATTGCAAAAAAAGTATAATTCTACACTTGTTTCTTGGTTGTTGTTATTTTACCATGATCACTAAATGCTAAAACTGACCTGCAATTATGATTCTCCAGGTCATTATGAGTTTGTAGATACCAAACATGAATAGGTTATTTTTTTTAAAGTGGTGAAATAAATTCCAAAGTTTGTAAAAAAAATTATAATGGCACCATATTCCGAGACCCGTAGCGTCTCCCTTTTTCAGGATCTGGGGCTGGGTGAGGGCTTATTTTTCGCACGCTGAGCTGAAGGTTTTATTGATAATATTTTTAGGTAGATATGTTTTAATCGCCGGTGATTGCGTTTTATTGCGATGTTGCAGCGACCAAAAAAACTTAATTCTGGTGTTTTGATTTTTTTTCTCGTTACACAGTTTACCATTTGGATTAATTCTTTTTATATCTTGATAGATCGGGCGATTCAGAATGCAGCAATATATGTATATTTTTGTTTTATTATTCATTTATTTTGAATGGGGCAAAAGGGGGTGATTTGAACGTTTATATTTAAAAAAAAAATAATTTTTTTTTTTTACTTTTTTCTGGCCTTAATAGTTTCCTTAGAAGACTTGAAGGTGCCTTCATCCGATCACTTGTGCTACACATGGTTAAAATGATCATCTGCTATGAGCGATGGCCAACGGGTAACGCTCATGGCAAATCGGCACATGATCCTGCTAAAAAACAGATTGCAGTAAAAAAGAAAACTATTTAAGACATTCCCGTCCTTATTTGAATGAACTAATTTTGCATTGTATCTTTTCATTTTTTATCACCCCTAACAAATCCAAAAACAGGTATAACTACCAGACATGTGAACATAGCCTTACAATACAATGTAACGAATGATAGTCGTATTTAGTGCTTACGTTGGCTGCACCTCCTCCTCACTGTCGTCCTCAATAATCGGACGCTTTCTGCCTCTTATTCTGGACGTCCTTCCTAAAATATATAACAAAACTGATTATGATTCTCATTCACCTCCAGATTTACACATCATCAGAGAAGCAGTCTCCACCTCTCACCATGGAAGAAGCAGAACCTATTACACACTGTAGGGATAAAATTATTGGGACACATACACATTACTCCTGGAGGAAATTTTATGACATTCCTTTTTAAATCCAGGGTCATTAACATGGAGTTGATCTCCCTTTGCAGCTAATAAAGCTTCCACTCTAAAAAAAAAAATTGGGGATATTTCTGTGCAATTTGTTGTCTATTCTTCCAGAAGAGCAGTTATCAGGTCAGACACTGATGTTGGACAAGGGGACCTGGCTTGTAATCTCTGGTTAATCCAAAAGGTATCTATCTGATGGAGTTGAGGTTAGGTCTCTTGAAGGGTCAGTCATGTTCTTCCACACCAAACTCACCCAGCCATGTCTTATTTGAACTTTCATGAACTGACTTGTGACAACATATGACAGCAAGATGCTGAATTCAGGGAGCTCTTTAGAACGAGCCATTTTATCACAACTGTTCGCACAGGCAGACTACATGCTTAGATGCTGGATTTTATACCCATGGCAATGAACCAAAAGAGAAAACCTTAATTCAATGATTAAGAGGTGACTTTTCATACTTGTTCACACAGTGTGTAAAGCTTCCTTCACATGTACATGTTTTCAGCACGTGTGGCATTCGCTTTCACATGCACTGAAGACACGTATGCACACATACCTATCATAATCTATGGAGATCTTTGCATGAGACCCGTCCGCATGGATTACAAGGGCCAATACACATTTCGGGCTCCGTGTGAAACATCCTTGTGACAACCGTGTGCTGTACATGTTTAACATTGCAAAGTATAGGAGAAGCTTTGGAATTGATATTTAAGTCATGGTGGAAAAAAAATGAATTGCACACGGATGGAACACTGATGGCACACGGATGACACACTGATCCAAAATACTTATGACACCGGTACCATTTTTCCAGTACCGGTATTATATGGACATGTGAAGGGTGGTTTAGTCAAAGGAATCTGTTAAACATGTCGTCGGTCGGGTAACAAACCCTGAGCTGGAGGTTTTCAGGAGGCAGACACAGAGCTTTTCCCCAGGATATTGTAACTTAGTTTTTCCTCTCCTTGTAACAAGAATCATAACCTTTCTAATATTTCGACATAGCCGCAAGAGGGCTTGTTTTTTGCAGAACACCACTTATTCTATGAAATAAGTGGAAACGGTGAGGAAAAAAACTGTAATTCCACATTTTCTTTTTCAAGGTTTTGTACTAGCGCCACTTAGGGTATGTGCACACGATGCAGAAATGCTCAGGATTTTTTCCTGAGCGTTTCTGCATCTCTCTGGCAGGAAAAAACGCATGCGGATTGTACATGCGGATTGTACATGCGGTTTCCTGCCAGGGACATGCGGATGTGAAGCTTTCTTCACTTGCATTTCCGCATGCGGGTTGACAAGCGCTTCCCAAGCGATTTTAGCATCACTTGGGGAAAGTGCTTGTCAACTTCACACTATATAAATCCATGCAAACGGCATGGATTTATATAGTATGTGAATGTCAAAAAATAAAAAATAAATATATACTTTACCCTCTGATGGCCCCCGGTGTCCTGCTTCATCGGTCCCGGCTGCCGGCAGTGAAGACTGTAGGACCTTCCGACGTCAGCGTCACGTGACCCGTCACATGACTCTGACATCAGCGAAGGTCCTTCATTCAACCGCAAAGTGCCCGGGAAGCCTGGAGGACGCTGCGCGGGCCGTCAGAAGGTGAGAATATATGTTTTTTTATTTTATTCTTTTTTTTTTAATGGTACCTGGGTCTGGATGAGAGTCCTCTCATCCACACCCGGGTACCATCCGCACATTAGACCGCATGAAAAGCGCATCAACATATACAGTGATGCGGATTTCATGCAGTCTAATGCAAGTTAATGGCGGCAAAAGAGCAGCGTTTCCCCAAAATTAATTGAAATGCTGCGGATTTTTGACCGCAGCGTTTACGCTGCGGAAAAATCCGCATCATGGGCACAGTACATGCGGATTTCAATTGGGGAACATTGCTGCCCTTCTACCATGCGTTTTTCATGCTTTTCCGCGGCGTTTACGCAACTGCAAAAACGCAGCGGAAACGCACGAAAAACGCATCGTGTGAACTCAGCCTTACTTTGTGCTAATCTAGTGGTGATCTGTTACCTTTGCTCTATGGGTCAGTATGGTTACGGGAAACCAAATCTATATATTTCTATTCATGATTTACTAATTAAAAATAAAATAAAACATTTACAAAAACAATTTGGCTTTTGTCACCATATTCTGAGAGCCATATATATATTTTTTTAAAGTGGTCATCCGGCAGTCAAGGTAACCCTTCGTCAATGTGCATTCATACTGCACGGTGGCCCCATGTTCATTAGAACTGATGGCCATTATGTTAAAGTCTGTTACATGTCACCATCACACTTGACAGCGGTATTAACCCCATAACGCCCAATGACGGACACTGCACGGCATGAGCAGGTGTAAGTTAATGCTCCTTGCCGTGCAGTGTCCGTTATGGCTTTAAACTGTCACAGCGTGTAAACACGCAGTGACAGATACGTGTGGACAGCTATCTGTGACAGCTGAGCAGCACAAGAAGGGGTGCAGGGAGCCATATGGTCGGTCCGCACACCTAGATTGCTGCGATCGGTCAGTCAATCTGACTGACCGATCTCAGCATGATCGTGCAGGAGATGCTGAAATATCAGCGTCTCCAGCCCGATCAGTGTCGGAGTTCAGCGCCGCCAGTGGCTGAGCTCCGGCACTAAACAGCTAGTAGCCGTGTCAGCACCACCCCTGGCTGTTAACCCCCTGACAGATCGGTGCCCCTGCGATGTCGTGGGGCCCAATCATTGCCATGGTGACCAGGGGTCGTCATGACGACCCCCTGGTCACCAAGCTACGGAAAGCTGCTGAGACCATGCTCACAGCATGGGCACAGGAGCGTTCACTAAAGGTATAATGAATGCACTGCAATCTAGTACATTGCAATACATTATACCTGTGATCAAAGAGAAACAAGTGAAAGTCCCATAAAGGGACTAAGTAAAAAAGTAAAAAATAAATGGCAAAAAATGTGTAAAAAAAAAATAATAATAATAATAATAATAATTAAAAAAAATATTCACTAATAAATACACATTTTTATGTAAAAAAAAATAAAAAAATAAAAAAAAGTACACATATTTGGTATTGCCGAGTCTGGAACAACCCGACCTATAAAAGTGTCACACTATTTAACCCCTTCAGTGAACGCCGCACAAAAAAAACTTAAAAAAACGAGGCTAACGATGCTTTATCATCAAAAAAAAAAGGGGAATAAAACACGATAAAAAAACCAAATCTAAATAAAATTAGTACCGCTGAAAACGTCATCTTGTCCCACAAGAAACAAGCCGCCATACAGCCCCATCAGTGAAACAATAAAAAAATTATAGCTCTCAGAATAAAGCGATGCAAAAAATATATATATTTTTTGTATAAAAACGCTATTAATGTGGTACCGCTGTAAACGTACAGAGCTGAAGAATAACTCTGCCTTATCAATTTTACCACACGCGGAACGGCATTAAAAAAAAAAAAAACACAATTCCTGAATTGCCAGTTTTTGTTTATTTTCCCTCCCCAAATTTAGAATAGAAAGCAATCAAAAAATGACATGTGACCAAAAATGGTACCAATAAAAACGTCAAATCGTCCCGCAAAAAACAAGCCCTTACATGACTGTCCCAGAGGACGATTCCCTAAAACAAGGCAGATGGCAACACTGGACGCCGTCTGGCCTGTGAGTTGGTATTGTCCGTCTTTTTAGGTGTGCATAAATGCGCGATCGGCCGCAGTTTTGGACACCTCTGAAAAGTAGGACAACGCTGAACAGAGGTAAGATGGAGCCCAGAAGAGTAACTCTGCTGCCTCATTATAATGAATGGATCCACTGGGGGGTGTCACCTGAATCACGTCACCCAGAGATTTCGATGGAAACCCCAAAATAAGTGCTCAGCATAGAGCACAGGATAAATATGATCCAAAATGTTATGTTAAATGTTCCCAATAAAAGCTTCAAATCTATCCACAAAACAAACAAAACACTCAGATCCATAGAATCATACAATTGTAGAGTTGGAAGGGACCTCCTGGGTCATCTGGTCCAACCCCCAGCTCAAAGCAGGATTCACTAAATCATCTCAGACAGATGTCTGTCCAGCCTCTGCTTGAAGACGTCCATTGAAGGAGAACTCACCACCTCTCGTGGCAGCCTGTTCCACTCGATGATCATCCTAACTGTCAAAAAGTTTTTTCTAATATCTAATCTGTGTCTCCTCCCATTCAGTTTCATCCCATTGATTCTAGTCTTTCCTTGTGCAAATGAGAATAAAGATGATCCTTCTACAATGTGACAGCCCTTGACATATTTGTAGACAGCTATTAAGTCTCCTCTCAGTCTTCTTTTTTGCAAGCTAAACATTCCCAAATCCTGCAACCGTTCCTCATAGGACATGGTTTGCAGACCGGGCACCATTCTGGTCGCTCTTCTCTGAACTTGCTCAGTTTGTCGATGTCTTTTTTAAAATGTGGTGCCCAAAACTGGACACAGTATTCCAGATGAGGTCTCACCAAAGAGGAGTAAAGTCCGATAATGACTTCACGTGATCTAGATTGTATGCTTCTGTTAAAACATCCCAGAATTGTATTTGCCTTTTTTTGCTGCTGCATCACACTGTTGACTCATGTTCAGTCTATGATCTATTAGTATAACTAAGTATTTTTCACATGTACTGTTGCTTAGCTCTATTCCTCCCATTTTGTATATGCTTTTTTCATTTTTATTGCCCAGATGTAGTACTTTGCATTTTTCCCTGTTAAAAAACATTCTGTTACTTGCTGCCCACTGCTCCAGTTTATTAAGGTCTTTTTGAATCCTCTCTTTCTCTTCTCTAGTGTTAGCTATCCCTCCTAGCTTTGTGTCATCAGCAAATTTAATCAGTTTACCCTCAATTCCGTCATCTAAATCATTGCTAAAGATGTTGAACAATACAGGTCCCAGGACAGAGCCCTGTGGTACCCCACTTGAGACATTCATCCAGCTGGATGTGAAGCCATTTACGACCACCCGTTGAGTCGATCACTAAGCCAGTTATGAATCCACCTAACAGTTGCCTTGTCCTTTCAATACTGGGTCATTTTTTCAATAAGGATGGTGTGAGATACTTTGTCAAATACTTTGCTGAAGTCAAGATATACTATATCTACAGCATTTCTGTTAGGCGTCGGGTGTTTGCTGGATTTGAAATGGGTTCAGAACCATCAGTGGATTCTGTAGTCTCCCATTCTGGTCCAGCCAGGGCTGATGGTGCTCAGCATCATCATCAGTCCCAACGCCTAGCTGGTGCACGAGATATACAGGTTGTCTCTTTGGTCTTTGTTCCTAGCAACATGAAGGATAGGTTGCGGAGGGAAACAGGGCTGCTAAAGCTTAAGTCCAGGATTCTCTGCACCGAGCATGCCCGTGACATGGTGGACCGTGATTGGTGGTTTGGGAGTCAGCTGATCCGGTGACCTGGCGCCACCTGATTGGTTGCGGGTGACGTCACCAATAGTGCGATGGTGGGCAGGGCTTAATCTTTAAATAGCCCGCCCACAGATATGGCGGCGCGCTCTGATCATTGAGCTGTGATGGTGTTGTGTGGACGCTTGGTCTTTTGGGCTCCACGTGTGCTTTAGTTTCTGGCAGGCAGGTTTAGTGGAAATAGGCAGGCTTAGATGAAATAGGCAGGTAGCTTCATCTGACAGTCTGGCTCCGACAAAGGGGTCGCCATACACCCCGAGCAGTCTGCAGACACCCTATTCCCGGCACCGCCTGTAAGCCACGTGGAGAGATTCTCCTCAGTCCGGTAGCACGCAGGCTGGGAGCACGTATTCGCCGACGTGAGTCACACACGCATCCTAGCGTCTGCTGTGTAGTCCCTGTGCAGTTAACAGGGCTACAGATATATTATTTATCGCACATCTCTCGTGCTGTTAACGAAGATAGTGCGAATCCCTATTCCCGTTCCGGTGTGCAGTAACACGGAAGGGATTGTTATTTAAGTTGGTTGTTTTACCTTCTCACCTGGAAGGTGTTTGGCCGCAGTCCACCAGGCTGCATCGCGGACCCCGTGTACGGTTGCTTTCCATTATTTAATAAAAGTTGTTTGCAACCGTCCCCTTAATAATTTCCCTGATCCACCCAGTCAGTGATTCTGTCATAGAAGGAAATTAAGTTAGTCTGACATGACTTGTTAGTTACAAACCCATGCTGACTCTGGTTAATCACTTCATTCTTATCCAGGTACTTACATACATGTTGTTTAATAATTTGTTCAAAGATCTTTCCTGGTATAGAAGTCAGACTCACCGGCCTATAGTTCCCTGGGTCCACTTTCTTCCCCTTTTTGAAGATAGGAACAACATTTGCTCTTCTCCAGTCTTCTGGGACTTCTCCTGTTCTCCAAGAATTTTCAAAGATTATGGAGAGTGGTTCTAAAATTTCTTCTACGATCTCCTTCAGTACTCTGGGGTTTAATTCATCTGGACCTGGAGACTTGAACTCATTTATGTTAGCTAAATATTCCCTCACAATCTTTCTGTTTACAGATAACCTGGATTCTTTAATTCCTTTAATAGGACAGTGAAGATCAGTTGATGTTCCATTTTCTTTCTGAGAGAAAACAGATGCAAAATAGGAATTAAAAAGTTCGGCCTTCTCAACATCCTTTCTTACCATTTCACCATTTTCATCCTGTAAAAATCCTATAGCATCTTTGACTTTTCTTTTACTTTTGACATACCCCCAAAATCCTTTTTTATTGCTTTTGACATCTCTTGCAAGCCTTAATTCATTGTCAGCTTTAGCTGACCTGATACGTGCCCTGCAGGATCTGCAGACTGCATTATAATCTTCTTTAGATATGACTCCTTCTTTCCATTTGATAAACATTTCTTTCTTTCTTTTTAGCATGTGTTTAAGTGCTGTGTTCATCCATCCTGGTTTCCTTAAATGCTTCCCATTCTTCCTACTTTTCGGGATTGTTAACGATTGTGCTTTGAGAATCTCATTTTTAAAAAATTTCCCATCCTTCCTGGACATTTTTGTCCTTAAGGACATCCAGCCATTGGATCCCTACTATTCTCTTTCTGAGTCTCTTAAAATCTGCCTATCTAAAATCTAACCTTGAAGTTTGAGTCTTCACATGTCTTCCTCCTCTAGTTATCCAAAATTCTATAATAGCATGATCGCTGCCTCCTAGGGTCACAGCCACTTTTATCTCCTCAACCATTTCCTCCCTGTTTATAAGGATTAGATCCAAAGTAGCAGATCCCCTTGTTTTCTCCCCTACCTTTTGGAAGATAAAGTTGTCAGCAAAAGAGGATAAGAATTTGCTTGACCTGTTAGTTTACTTGAGAGAGATTCCCAACAAATGTCTGGATAGTTGAAATCTCCCATGACCACTACGTCATATTTTTTGGAGAACTTGGTCATTTGATACATAAAGAGTTCATCCATATCTTCAGCTTGCCCAGGTGGCCTGTAGTAAATGCCTACAATGGTGTCCTTTCCGTTGTTCTCTCCTTGTATTCTGACCCAAACACTTTCCACAGAACTCGAAGTCTCTGCTTCAATCTCTCTGCAGATATACGCTTTTCTAACATACAATGCAACACCTCCTCCTCGTTTATCAAGTCTGCTTCTTGCAAATAAGTTGTATCCTTTTAGCCTTGCATTCCAATCATGTGTATCGTCCCACCAAGTTTCAGTGATTCCAATGACATCATATTTCTTTTCCTGCGTTAGTAGTTCCAATTCTCCTTGTTTCTTGCCCATGCTTTGTGCATTTGTATAAAAACATTTTAGTTTGTGATTGGTTTCTCTTCCTCCCATATTTTTATTACTTAGATTTTTTTGTCTTTGTTCTTCCTTTCCACTTCCAATAGCAGAGATCTCAATAGTATTTGTCAGCTGTATGGCTTTTTCTGGCCTTTTGCTTCCCTTCCCATATTGTTCTAGATTAAAGCTCTCTTGATGAGTGTAGCAAGGCGACTTCCAAATACATGTTTTCCAGTCTTCGTAAGGGGCATCCCATCTCTAGCAAGTAGTCCATCATATAGGTAATTTATTCCATGATTCAGAAATCCAAATCCTTGTTGACAGCACCATCGAACTAGCCAGTTGTTTACCTTTAGAATCTTATTCCACCTCATTGCTCCATGGCCATCCACTGGGAGGATGGATGAGAAGACCACCTGCGCTCCCAATTCTTTCACTTTCTTGCCTAAGTCTTCAAAGTCACTGCAGATGGTTTCCAGGTCCTTTCTTGCAGGGTCATTTGTTCCCACATGTATTAGCAGGAATGGGTAGTGATCTGTAGGTCTGAAAAGTCTTGGTATCCAGTCAGACACATCTTTAATTTTTGCTCCTGGAAGACAGCACATTTCTCTTGAGGTTATGTCTGGTCTGCAGATAGCGGCCTCTGTTCCTCTCAACAGGGAATCCCCCATGACCACCACTCTCCGTTTTTTCTTCACAACATTTTCTTTCTCTATCCAGGAGGATTCTGAGGGCTTACAAGTTTATTCATTGTGGGCAAAGTCTTATCTTGCTGTATTTCTTCATGGTTCTCCTGTGTGAGAGCCTGGTACTGGTTCCTGAGCAGTATGGGTGCTGACTGCCTCTCGATACTCCTGCTTCTCTGGGTCACATGCTTCCATTTCTCTGTTTCATCAGGTGCAGTTCGAATTTCTTCTCTTCCTGTATCATGAAGAGATAATTCTCCTCTGTCTTAAGAACTCTTCACCTTCCTTAATGATTTTCAAGGTAGTTAACCTCTCTTCTAGATTTTGCAACTTTTCCTCCAACAGGGACACAAGCTTGCATTTCTGGCATGTGAAGTTTGGCTTTTCCCTGGCAAGTATGTGAACATGTATCAGGATATGCAGCTCACCAAATGGCTCCTGGACTCTTCCATGTTCTTATTGTTAATGTGTTATGAAAACAGTGAAAAACGCTCCAAAATTCGGTTTACCGATATCCTCCTTTCAGCTCCAACGGCCAAAATCCAGTGTTCTTTGAGCTCGCGGAGACTCTTCACTTATCCCAAAATGCAGTGGGAATATGCAAATTATCTCCTCAGGACTCCTCCCCTGGTTTCATCTGTCAATGTAAATATAGGGTGCTTCCACGTTACTGATAGCACAAGGGCACTGGAAAAGTGAAATAACTCCTCGCCCCCAAAAGAAATATAGCAAATTCTGTGCTCCGAAATTTTAATGCTAGCCCCCCTTTCCCACCCCACCCCCGCCCTCCAGAGTTCCAGTGTGTGCCTACATCAGATTTACCATCCACATGTTTGTCAGGGGTATAACTTACAAAATGGGGTCACTTGAGTGCGGGTATTCTGCTCTTTTAGCATTTAGGGTCTCTGTATATGGAGTCCGCAAACTATTCTAGGAAAACCTATACTCCAGCAGTCAAAAAGCGCTCCGTCCTTCCCGAGTGTCGCCGTGTGGCTAAGCAGTACTGTACAGCCACATATGAGGTATTGCCACATTCAGCAGAAATTGTGGGCCACATTTTAGGGGCCAGTTTTATCCATTAACCCCATTTAAAATGTAAAATCTGGGGCTAAAACAAAATATTTGAGATAAAAATGTAATTATTTTTTCTTCACTGCCCAATGGTATAAAATTCTGTGACACACCCATGGTGTTAATATGATCATTGCACACCTAGAAGAGTTCACTGAGAGGTGTACTTTGTAAAATGGGGTCCTCAGGCTGTTATGGCACCTTAGGGGTTCTCCCAGTGTATGATGGCACCTGATGCAGATCACGTAAGAGAGGGAGCCCTCTCCCTCCTCAAGCCTTCTAAATGCTGTTATTTCTATGGATAACGACATTTAAGGGGTTAAAAAGCTGGGAATGGTGAGGGCAATGCTCCTGACAGTGACAGCCGAGGCTCTGCTATCACTTAAGCCAAGCTCCCGACGATGATGGTGAGGGCACAGCCCCTGGGCCCCGCACAATCGTCATGATGTTACTGTATGTCAGTGGTCGGGAATCCCTTCCCGATCAGGACGTATAGGTATGTCAAAGGTCATGAAGGAGTTACAATTTTAGCAGCAATTTTTCATATTTCCAAGGAAATTTAAAATAAACTGCATTTTTATGGACCTATTCACTTTTGAAGTGACTTTGAAGGGCCTTTTATTGTAACCCCCTAAAAATCACCCCAATTTAAAGAATGGAGGTTTCAAAGCATACAAGAAGTTTGCTATTCCTTGAGGTGCTTTGCATTAATGAAAATAGAAGAAAAAAAATTAATAATTCCATTTAGCCAAATTCCATTCAGCTAAAATGTTACTTCAGCCCTAATTTTTAGACTGCACAATTTATTACGCAATTTCTCCTGAATGCAGCATTACTCCTTGTATAGCAGACCCTAATATTGTATAGCTACTGTACGGTTTGGTACTCACTCGGCTGCGGCTGAGGTAGGCACAGGAAGCATTTTCATTGAAATCCAGGCTAGTTTATTCAGACAGCATAAACTGCTCAGGTAGCAAAACAAAAACACCCTTTTCCGGCACAAAGTGGAAATACAAAGTAAAATGTCCATACAATGTTGCGGGTTCGCCCGCTCAGGTCAGTTTCCAATCCTTAGGTCTTTAGCACAGACCAGCATCCTGGAGATCCACACATCTCCAGACACAGAATGACACAATTGGTCTCCATTTTATTTACCAAACCACGCCCCTGGGTTGGGGAGATGTGAGCAGCCATTCCCACCCATCTCTTATGACTGCTCGTAAAAGCGGCCCTCATACGACCTATTAACCCTTTCAGTACTATATGTGCTGGAGCATGCTTTTCTGGGTTTACATCACCGAAGCTAACAACCTCGAGGACCTGTCCGGTGGCCATCTTACATACCCTCCTCTGCCCAAACCTCTGCTGGCGGGCTTGGCTATCAATAAGCAAAAAAGCTCAAAATTCGAAAATCACGATACACATGAAGATTAGAAGAAGAATAATCAGTTCTGAGAAGGAAATGCATTAAGCATAACACTGTGTGTGTGTGTATGTATGTATGCATGCATATGTATGTATATATGTATATATATACATACATACATACACTACCTAGTCAGGATGCATGTTTAAAAAGGACTGTATAGATCAATCGGTAACTAAAACACAGAAAACCAATGATATAGAAACAAAAAGAAGACCAGAGTATGCTAAAATATAACAAATTTTAATGGATCAAGCTAAAATACGAATAGGGGTGGGAACAAAGCAACCAGGAGAAAGCGCTGAACAACATGTGTTTCCCACATGCAAATGTACAGTACAAATCAATGGAATATATACCATTGCCACTAGAATACATATATATACATACAGTGGGAATGGAAAGTATTCAGACCCCTTTAAATTTTTCACTCTTTGTTTCATTGCAGCCATTTGATAAATTCTAAAAAGTTCATTTTTTTCTCATTAAAGTACACTCTGCATCCTATCTTGACTGGAAAAAAAACAGAAATCTAGAAATTTTTGCAAATTTATTAAAAAAGAAAAACTGAAATATCACATGGTCATAAATATTCAGCCCCTTTGCTCAGTATTGAGTAGAAGCACCCTTTTAAACTAGTACAGCCATGAGTCTTCTTGGGTATGAAGCAACAAGTTTTTCACACCTGGATTTGAGGATCCTCTGCCATTCTTCCTTGCAGTTCCTGTCCAGTTCCGACAGGTTGGATGGTGAACGTTGGTGGACAGCCATTTTCAGGTCTCTCCAGAGATGCTCAATTGGGTTTAGGTCAGGGCTCTGGCTGGACCAGTCAAGAATGGTCACAGAGTTGTTGTGAGGCCACTCCTTTGTCATTATAGCTGTGTGCTTAGGGTCATTGTCTTGTTCGAAGGTGAACCTTCGGCCAAGTCTGAGGTCCAGAGCACTCTGGAAGAGGTTTTCACCCAGGATATCTCTGTACTTGGCCGCATTCATTTTTCCTTCAATTGCAACCAGTCGTCATGTCCCTGCAGCTGAAAAACACCCCCATAGCATGATGCTGCCACCACCATGTTTCACTGTTGGGATTGTATTGGGTAGGTGATGAGCAGTGCCTGGTTTTCTCCACACATACCGCTTAGAATTATCATCAAAAAGATCTATCTTCATCTCATCAGACCAGAGAATCTTATTTCTCATAGTCTGGGAGTCCTTCATGTGTTTTTGAGCAAACTCTATGCGGACTTTCATTTGTCTTGCACTGAGGAGAGGATTCCGTCGGGCCACTCTGCCATAAAGGCCTGACTGGTGGAGGGCTGCAGTGATAGATGACTTTGTGAAACTTTCTCCCATCTCCCTACTGCATCTCTGGAGCTCAGTCACAGTGATTTTGGGGTTCTTCTTTACCTCTCTCACCATGGCTCTTCTCCCACGATTGCTCTGTTTGACTGGATGGCCAGGTCTAGGAAGACTTCTGGTGGTCCCAAACTTCTTCCATTTAAGAGCCACTGTGCTCTTAGGAACCTTGAGTAATGCAGAAATTATTTTGTAACCTTGGCCAGATCTGTGCCTTGCCACAATTCTGTCTCTGAGCTCCTTGGGCAGTTTCTTTGAGCTCATGGTTTTCATTTGGTCTGACATGCATTGTGAGCTGTGAGGTCTTATACAGACAGGTGTGTGCCTTTTCAAATCAAGTCCTATCAGTTTAATTAAACACAGCTGGACTCCAATGAAGGAGTAGAACCATCTCAAGGAGGATCACAAGGAAATGGAAAGCATTTGACTTAAATATGAGTGTCTGAGCAAAGGGTCTGAATACATATGATAATGTGATATTTCAGTTTTTCTTTTTTAATACATTTGCAAAAATTTCTACATTTGTTTTTTTTACAGTCAAGATGGGGTGCAGAGTGTACTTTAATGAGAAAAAAAAATGAACTTTTTAGAATTTACCAAATGACTGCAATGAAACAAAGAGCGAAAAATTTGAAGGGGTCTGAATACTTTCCATACCCATTATGTATATGTGTATATACATATATATATATATATATAATACACATATAAATAAAACAATAAGAAACCAGGTGTATATCAATACAGACTATATGTATTAGATATGGGGAAAACATATGTACTACCTCTATCAGGGTGTAAATAAATATTGTGCAAAAGAACCACAGGATGCAAGAGAGGGGCAATGATGGAAATAGCTCCTGACGTATAAACTATTCCATAATAATAAACCAATATAGGCGGGTATAGAATAGTCTATAAACCTGTGTATGAGTCTGGAGTAGAGGGGGCATACAGTGCAGCGTCTCCACCCCGACACGCTATCAAGCAGTGGACCCCCGACAGAGCGTCAGCATTGCCATGCAGTTTCCCGGGCCTATGCTCTGCATGGAAGCTAAAATCCTGAAGGGCTAGGGACCATCTGGTCACTCCGGCATCGTTCCCCTTCTTGTCCCTCATCCACCTTAGTGGGGCATGGTCTGACACTAGCCTGAACTTCCTGCCTAAGAGGTAGTATCTTGAAGTGTCCAACACCCACTTGATGGCCTTTTCCACTATGGAGTAATTCTTCCCACAGGATGTCACATTCTGACTTAAATACATTATGGGATGCTCTTCCCCGTTCACTTCTTGTGATAGGACAGCACCCAGCCCGACATCTGACATGTCTGTCTGGACCACAAACTTATTTGAGAAATCCGGTGCCACCATAACTGTCTGTTTACACAGAGCTACCTTCAGTTCCGCGAAGGCAGTCTCAGCTTCTGGAGATTACTTAGCTATAACCGACTTTGTCCCTGTAAGGAGGTCTGTCAAAGGGGCCGCTATCATGACGAAATTAGGGATGAACCGGCGGTAATAGCCCACGATGCCTAGGAACGCTTTGACCTGTTTCCCTGAGAGGGGTAGTGGCCAACTCTTCTTGATCACGTCGACTTTATTTGCGGCTTTATTTCACCTCTCCCTACGACATAACCCAAGTATTTGGTTTCTTCAATGCCCATGGCACATTTCTTCAGGTTTATAGAAAACCCTGCCTTCTTTAAAGAATCAAGTATCGCCTGGACTTTGCTCAGATGGCTTCCCCAATCCTGGCTATAGATCACGATGTCATCCAAGTAGGCTGCTGCATACTTCTTGTGGGGAGCTAGAATCAAGTCCATGGTCCTCTGGAAGGTAGCCAGGGCTTCTTGCAACCCAAACGACATCCTTGTGTACTAGAATCAACCATCTGGCGTTGAGAAGACCGTCTTCTCCTTGGCATCTTGGGACATGGGTATTTGCCAATTCCTTTAGCGAGGTCAAGGGTGATAATATACCTGGCTGGCCCCAACCTTTCAAACAGTGCATCTACACTGGGCATTGGGTAGGTGTCAAACTTCAAGACTTTGTTGAGTTTCCTATAGTCATTGCAAAACTGCCATTCTCTATCTGGCTTTGGCACTAAGACTATGGGACTGGACCAGCCACTCCTGGACTCCTCAATGACTCCCATGCTCAGCATCCGCTTCACCTCTTTTGCAATCACCTCTCGGTGGGCTTTGGGAATCCTATACGGCTTCATATTTACTTAGACATGATGACCCGGAAGAAACTCATGCTCTATGATCCGAATACACCCTGGTAGTTCTGAGAACAGGTCTCAGTTCCGCTGTAGCAACTCTCGGCACTGTGGCTTCTGGGCATGTGACAGCGACTCTGCCAGCTTGACTTCCTCCACGTGGGCTTTGGTCTTCGCCACCAAACAGGAGCTTCCACAAACTCCCTATGTCGCCATGGCTTGATCAGGTTGACGTGGTACACCTGGTAGGGCTTCCTTTTCCCTGGTTAGTGGACTCTATAGTTGACATTGCCAAGCTTTTCAAGAACTTCATAGGGGCCCTGCCACTTGGTCAGGAATTTGCTCTCCACCGTAGGCACTAGTACCCAATTTCCAAGGTGGAAGTGTCTCACCCTCGCCGATCTTTAGTACACACTTGACTGTGCCTCTTGTGCTTTGAGGAGGTGTTCTTTCACAATAGGCATCGCCTCAGCAATCCTCTCTTGCATCTGGGCCACATGTTCGATTACATTCCTGTAGGGTGTAGACCCCGCCTCCCAAGTCTCCTTTGCTACATCCAGGAGTCCAAGGGGCTGTCAGCTATATAACAGCTCAAATGGGGAGAAGCCAGTAGAGGCCTGTGGGACTTCTCTAATAGAAAACAGAAGGTACGGCAGTAGACAGTCCCAGCCCCGGCCGTCTTTCTCTACGACCTTCTTCAACATGGCCTTCAAGGTTTTATTAAACCTCTTCACTAAGCCGTCTGTCTGGGGGTGGTAGACTGAGGTCCTGAGTTGTGTGATTTGCAGGATTTTTCACAACTCCCTCATCCCCCTTGACATAAATGGGGTCCCTTGGTCCGTTAGGATCTCCTTAGGCAACCCCATTCTAGAAAAGATGTGGACTAGCTCCTGGACTATGCACTTGGCAGAGGAGTTTTGTGGTGGTACAGCCTCCGGGTAACAGGTAGCGTTGTCCAGTACCACCAAGATATACTGATGTGCTCTGGCGGACTTGACCAGGGGTCCCACTAGATCCATGGTGATGCGGACCTCAATGACAGGTAGTGGCACTAAAGGGCTACGGAAGTGAGCCACAGGGGAGGTCAACTGATAGGTGTGACAGGACCTACAGTAATTCACAATCTCTCGGTGACAACTGGGCCAGTAGACCCTCTGGAAGATTCTTTCCTGGGCTTTTTCTACCTCCAGATGACCACCTAAGACATGTGCATTGGCCATATCTAACACCCTGCGTCTGTACGGCCCTGGCACTAGTAACTGATCGATTACCTCTCTTCTGAGCTTCGTGACCTGACATAGTAACTCCCCAATTCCAGCAAAGTACGGATATCAGGTATCAGCCATAGACTCTTGAGCAACACCATTCAGAACAGTGACATTATTAAACACACCTTTTAGAGTTCAGTCCCTGAGCTGGGCGATTCCAAAGTTTCCCCACCTCCAGCTCAGGGATGCTGCTTCATCCTCACCCCCAACAAGCACATGAAAGGGAAAACTGTCGGTTGCGGCCTGCGACGAGGTTTCTTTAGGAGCGACCTGGTTGTGGTCTGGACAACCCGGCTTCCTCCCTTTCTCCCACAAGTCCCAAAACAAGGCAAAGTCCTGCCCTATTATAACAGGGTGCAACAGGTCCTTGACTACGCCCACCACCAGGACCACAGGGTAGTCCTTAGCGTCTCGATGGATACAGCAGATGTCCACTTTTTTCTGCAGAATCAGACGATGAGGAATTATGACCCTCACTAGGGTTACCAAACTCCCAGAATCGAACAGACCAGTCATTTGCGCTCCATTCACTGACACGGGGCATGCCTGCGGTCCCACGCCTCGTGGAGGGACAGCACTGCAGGCAGGATATGCAAAGTAGCGCCGTCCTGTGCTGCAGTCTACTGGCTCGTTGGTCATAGGGCAACAGGCCACTATTAGACCCGGGGTGTGACATCGCCAACAAATTAAGTTATTGGATGGGGCCTTTGGTAGCAACTCAGACCCCTCCTGAACTCTAGGATGCCCCCCAGATGTGGTTCTAGTTCCCCTCTTTTGGGTGTCCATCCCCCATGTTGGGAACCACAGTATGGAGATGCTGCCACCCCTTACTTCCCCAAAGCACTCTCGACCGCCTGGTAGCTTTCTACCAACCTCACAAGGTCATTGGCATTATGGGGATCTCCCTGGGCAACCCAGGATGGCACCAGCCTTGGAAGGGAGTGTATGAACCTGTCCATCACAATCCTCGCCACTATCTGTGCTGGAGAGGAAGATTCCGGTTGCAACCACTTTTGGACCAAGTGTAGGAGGTAAAACATTTGGGACCGGGAAGGTTTGTCACTGCAATAGGCCCAGTGGTACACCCGCATCATGTCAGTCAGAGTCACTCCTAAGCACGCCAAAATCTCAGTCTTCAACTTGGTGTACTCTTTTGCATCTTGCAAGGCCAAGTTATAATAGGCCTTCTGCTGTTTCCCTGTTAAATATGGTGCCAGAACCTCCGCCCACTGCTCTGGAGGCAATATCTCTCGCTCCGCCACCCTCTCAAAAATTGTCAGAAATGCCTCGTCCTCATCACCCGGGATCATCTTTTGTAAGGCTCTTCTTAACGTCTTCCTGGCAAGTGAGTCATCACTTGGACTTGGGGGTGGGGCGATTGAACTGCCATGGATTAACTCGGCTAGGAGGTTTATCTGCTGTTTGTACTGCTGCTGCTGCCACTGCTGCTGTTGATGCTGCCGGAGATTAACCTGCACCAGTTGCTTTATCAGCTCCTCCATGATGCCAGACGTCCCCTACTGGCTGACGGCCTTCACCCAAGACATAAACGGTTTCCTGTAGCAGTCACACTGCCCCTTGGGATTTTTGACTGTGCTTCTAGCACCAATTGTAGGGTTTAATACTCACTCGTCTGCGGTTGAGGTAGACACAGGAAGCATTTTCATTGAAATCCAAACTGGTTTATTCAGACAGCATAAACAAAAACATCCTTTTCCGGCACAAAGTGGAAGCACAAAGTAAAATGTCCACACAATGTTGCAGGTTCGCCTGCTCAGGTCAGTGTCCAATCCTTAGTACAGACTAACGCCTTGGAGATCCACAGGTCTCCAGACACAGACACTGAATGAGACATTTGGTCTCTATTTTATTTACCAAACCACGCTCCAGAGGTGGGGATATGTGGGCAGCCATTCCCACCCATTTTTTATGACTGCTCTTAAAACCGGCCTGATACGCCCTATTAACCCTGTCAGCAGTATAAGTGCTGGAGCATGCTTTCTCGGGTTTACATCACCGAAGCTACCAACCTCGATGATACATATTTCCCCTCAAGGACCTGTCCGTCAGCCATCTTACACTATATACATGTCATTAAGGGTATACAAGTTTAAAGATTGCACATTTTTCAAAATTTTCAGAAAATTTGGAATATTTTCATGAATAAAGACAAAACAACAGATCTGAATTTAAAGGTAGTAACAGGTAAAATGTTTTACAACAACAAAATCACAATCTCAGAATCACTGACAGAAGCATTTTAAAGTTATTACCGCAGAAAGTGACGTATCAGACTTGAAAAATGGGGCTGTCAGGAAGGTTAATGCTGATTTACACGAGACAGGGTTAAGAAACATGGAATGGTATTGTGCAGTACATACCTATAGGTGAAGCATCATCTCCCTCAGAATCTTCCTCTGTATAGTAATGAAACACTTATTAGTAAGGGTGAAAAAATAATATATATATACATTATATATACAGTACAGACCAAAAGTTTGGACACACCTTCCCATTTAAAGATTTTTCTGTATTTTCATGACTTTGAAAATTGTACATTCACACTGAAGGCATCAAAACTATGAATTAACACATGTGGAATTATATACTTAACAAAAAAGTGTGAAACAACTGAAAATATGTCTTATATTCTAGGTTCTTCAAAGTACCCACCTTTTGCTTTGATGACTGCTTTGCACACTCTTGGCATTCTCTTGATGAGCTTCAAGAGGTAGTCAACGGAAATGGTTTTCACTTCACAGGTGTGCCCTGTCAAGTTTAATAAGTGGTATTTCTTGCCTTATAAAAGGGGTTGGGACCATCAGTTGTGTTGTGCAGAAGTCTGGAGGATACACAGCTGATAGTCCAACTGAATAGACTGTTAGAATTTGTATTATGGCAAGAAAAAAGCAGCTAAGTAAAGAAAAACAAGTGGCCATCATTACTTTAAGAAATGAAGGTCAGTCTGTTCGAAAAATTGGGCAAACTTTGAAAGTGTCCCCAAGTGCAGTGGCAAAAACCATCAAGCGCTACAAAGAAACTGGCTCACATGAGGACCGCCCAGGAAACGAAGACCAAGAGTCACCTCTGCTTCTGAGGATAAGTTTATCCGAGTCACCAGCCTCAGAAATCGCAGGTTAACAGCAGCTCAGATTAGAGACCAGGTCAATGCCATACAGAGTTCTAGCAGCAGACACATCTCTTCAACAACTGTTAAGAGGAGACTTTGTGCAGCAGGCCTTCATGGTAAAATAGCTGCTAGGAAACCACTGCTAAGGACAGGCAACAAGCAGAAGAGACTTGTTTGGGCTAAAGAACTCAAGGAATGGACATTAGACCAGTGGAAATCTGTGCTTTGGTCTGATGAGTGCAATTTGAGATCTTAGGTTCCAACCACTGTGTCTTTGTGCGACGCAGAAAAGGTGAACGGATGGACTCTACATGCCTGGTTCCCACCGTAAATTATGGAGGAGGAGGTGTGATGGTGTGGGGGTGCTTTGTTGGTGACACTGTTGGGGATTTATTCAAAATTGAAGGCATACTGAACCAGCATGGCTACCACAGCATCTTGCAGGGGCATGCTATTCCATCCAGTTTGCGTTTAGTTGGACCATCATTTATTTTTCAACAGGATAATGACCCCAAACACACCTCCAGGCTGTGTAAGGGCTATTTGACCAATAAGGAGAGTGAAGGGGTGCTACGCCAGATGACCTGGCCTCCACAGTCACCAGACCTGAACCCAATCAAGATGGTTTGGAGTGAGCTGGACCGCAGAGTGAAGGCAAAAGGGCCAACAAGTGCTAAGCATCTCTGGGAACTCCTTCAAGATTGTTGGAAGACCATTTCCGGTGACTACCACTTGAAGCTCATCAAGAGAATGCCAAGAGTGTGCAAAGCAGTCATCAAAGCAAAAAGTGGCTACTTTGAAGAACCTAGAATATAAGACATATTTTCAGTTGTTTCACACTTTTTTGTTAAGTATATAATTCCACATGTGTTAATTCATAGTTTTGATGCCTTCAGTGTGAATGTACAATTTTCATAGTCATGAAAATACAGAAAAATCTTTAAATGAGGTGTATCCAAACTTTTGGTCTGTACTGTATGTATTTAACAGTAAAATTATGTCAACAGATATCGCTAATCCACTGGTTAAATAACACAGAGGAAACAAAGGAATATGTTAATCAATAAGACAGTTCATACTCTGGATTGAGGCCATATGCCTGCCTCTCCTTCAATCTGTGTATTCTGTTGCCACCTCGCCTTTTCAAAGGAATAGACTCCAAGTAGCGTAATTGTGAAACGTTATGTCCGGCAGAAACAAGATGAAAGGGAACTGGCAGCATTGTCCTCTTACACCTAATGGTAGATTTATGCTGAGGTGCGCTTTTAAGGGGTTGTACACTAATATTTAAAATATGCCAAAGCGTTTTTATAATGAAAAGCAACTTCTTTATAATTACCTTCCTCTGTCAGTGAGCGGCGCTATCACTGGCCGCTCACAGGCAGCACGTGAACCCCCGCTGACGTCCCGTTTATTGAGGCGTGACTCAGCGCTGGGGTCCCCGTGGTGGCTTCTGGGTTGAAGGCGGGGTTACCCCACCGTGTCACACCCAGCATCCACCGCGCGTTTTCCCAATGAATGGGGAGAGGGACAGCATGCGGTGGATGCTGGGTATGACTTGAGGGGATAACCCCGCACACAACCCAGCAGCCACCATGGAACGCGGAAGAGAGAGACCCCCGGCAGCAGTCTGGACTTGTCGTGACATCAGCGGATGTCAGAGCCGGCTGCAGCCGGGGGTTAAGTGATGCCTGTGAGCGGTCAGTCATAGCGCCACTCACAGGCAGAAAAGGAAGAGGGAGGCAATTACAAAGAAGCAGCTTTTCAACATAAAAATGCTTTGCCATATTTTACATAGTAGTGGACAACCCCTTTAAGTACAAGGGACCTGGGTGTATGAATATGTCCAAGTCCATAAAGGGGTTAATTAATGCAAAATGGAATGAAAGAATTAAAAATGCCATTAAGTCAAATTCCATTTAGCTAATATGTTACTTTAGACCCAAATTTTAGCCTGCACAATTTATTATGTAATTTCTCCTAAACGCAGCATTGCCCCATACATAGCAGACACTAATATTTTCTAGCTATATACAGTACATAGCATTAAGGGTAAACAATTAAAGCGGTTGTGCCACCATAAAGAATACAGTTAACCAACCAGAAAAGGTGGAAATAAATAGTTTTGTAATTTACAGTGATTCAAAATTATGCTTCATTCAAAAGTTACCAAGCTTTTACTTTTATGAATGCTGCTCTCTGGCGCCCCCTGGCGTTATTCCACTACATCCTGGTAGTGGGTGATCAGCTGGTCGGGTTTGGGCAGTTCCTGTCACAAGAGCTCCCAACCGGCAGTCTGCACAATGTATTGCAAGAAAAGAAATGAAAAATTCCATCTCCAAAAACGTTGTATTAAAAAATTCCAAGTTGTTATTACATCATTTTAAAATCTGATGAGGTCACAAGGTACATGGGGATTCACATAGCAACACGTTTCCAATGCCAACCACCGTTCTTTGTCAAGCTACTATGACATGATTCTGTGATCTTTTAAATATTTCTGAAACCAATATGATGCAGTGACTGGGATTGTATACGAGGGATGTGATATATCCCCCAGAATGTGTACAGAGACCTATTAAATCCATTGGAGTGCATTGCAGTCACACGCTCACCTCCGGCTGCAATGCAGGAATGAAGGTGAGCATTGACCTGGTCAGGCTATCTGGCTAAGGCAGATTAAGTAAAACCCGGCAGGGCCTTCATTTCTTGGGGGAGGCTACAGGAAGGCAGTGGGGCGGCCTCCTCCCTCCAAGCCGGGTTTTCCAGTGGCTCTTGCCACAGGTCCTTTAAAAACCCTGCACTAAGGATTAGTGTGGTTCTATGTTGGAACCTGCTAGGAGCATAGCAGGAAAGCTCATCAGGATTGAGTGTGGCTGAACCCACGCCTGGGAAGGCTCTGCACCTGTCAGGCTCTGAGTGGCCCGGCGCGGCCATTGCCTATGGCAACCGTTGTTTAAGGACTTGTGTTATCCCAGAGGACTTTTCTGTTTACCGGTGAGTTGCTGAATAAAGCTGTTTATATTGGACTTGCTTGGGTCACTGCCTCAGTTACTGCACGGTGTGAACACCGCTGCCTTACAGCTTGGTGGAGAATGCGGGCATAGTGACTGAGGCATACCCCACTGGCCGCTGCATGACCACAATCCGGCCGGCCACCTTTCAGCCCCACCCTGTGGACAAAATGGAGGAGCTGTTAAAGCAGCTGGTACTTACCCAGCAGCAGCAGCTGCAGTCTCAGAGGTAGGAGCTGGAACAGCAGCATAATCAGCAGCAGCAGCTACTGTACCAGCAGCAGCAAAAACCAAAGAACTGTTGCTGCAACAGATTGCTGCCCTGCGGGAGACGCCGACGGCACCAGCCCCGGAACGTCGCGAGGCCAGGGACAAGGTTCGCTCAGCGTTGAGGAAGATGGGACCGGAGGACGATGTGGAAGCCTTCCTGACCATTTATGAGCGCACAGAGGAGCGGGAAAACCTACCGGATGGCCAGTGGGCAGATGTGGTGGCTCAGTTTCTGGTCGGCGATGCCCAAAAGGCCTTCTTCGACCTCAGTCGGGAGGAAAAAAGGACTACCAGAGACTGAAAGGTGAGATCCTTGCCCGACTGGGGGTCAATACATACGTGAGGGCTCAGCATGTATTTTCATAGGCTTATGTGGATACCCGACACGCCCGGTCTCAGGCTTATGACCTCCTGCAGCTGGTAAAGAGGTTGCTCCAGCCTGAGACTTTGTCTCCAGCCCAGATGGTGGAGAGGGTGCTGTTGACCGGCTGGTGAGGACTCTGCCAGCCGCTATCCAAAGTTGGGTGGGGCAAGGGGACTCCAGCACACTCGACCAGGTGGTCAGCCTGATCGAGCGCTACTCAGCCATTCAGGACTTTATCCGGGACTCTGCCCCCTCGCGGCTGTCACGCCAATCCCTGCCAAATCAGGAACCTGGAAAGGGGTCGCGTCCCTCTGCTGAGGACAGTCAGCACCGTACCCGTGCTGAAGGGGTAACCTGAAATGAGAGTCGCAGGAGACCAGTTCCCTCCCAAACAGTCATAAGACCTAACAGTACCTCCACCATTAGGTGCTGACGGTGTCAGGGGAAGGGACATGTGGTTGCTAACTGCCCCCTAACTACGGAACCCATGGACTGCGGGATTATCCACCGGGTCTCAATGTACGCCCAGACTGTCTGCACTGCGATCGCCGACCCCCCTGACAGTGAACCCCAACTGTGTCAGGTACTGGTTAATGGGTACCCCACAGAGGCCCTCCTAGATTCGGTGAGCCTAGTGACTTTGGTACATGGGTCGATGGTGGCAGGAGACAACCTCAGTGGACGGACTGTCGGGGGTTGTGTGCATTCATGGGGACCTCCGAGAGTACCCAACCGCAGGTAGTTTTATCCAAGCCATGTGGAGACATAAAACATGTGGTGGGGGTGGTAAAAACTCTTCCCTATGGGACTGTGTTGGAAAGAGACTTGCCCCCCGAGCCGGAAGTGTCCCGGGGCACGTTTGGGACAGTTCAGCTACAGGATGCCACTCTGACTCGGGCGCGGGAAAGGGTGTTAGAGGTAAATGGCGTAGCTCAACAGCTCCGTGCAGATACTGTATTTACACGCATGGTAGTCAAGAGTGAGTTGCTCTATAGGGTAGACAAAATCAGGGACCAGGTCGTGGAACAGTTAGTGGTATCTCAGTTGTACCGTCTGCAGTTGGCACACACACACCTGCTGGGTGGACACTTGGGGGTTAAAAAGACGTAAGAGCGTATATTGCAGCGGTTCTTTTGGCTGGGGATTTACGCGGAGGTCCAAAAGTACTGTGAATCCTGCCCTGAATGTCAGTTGACCACACCCACCGCAAGTTTCCGTAGCTCATTGGTACCCCTGCCAGTAATAGAGGTACCTTTTGAAAGGATTGCAATGGACTTGGTAGGGTCCATTGTAAAATCCGCTCGTGGCCTTCAACATATACTGATGGTCGTCGACTGTGCCACCCGGTGCCCGGAGGCTATACCGCTACGCCACACCTCGGCATAACAAATTGCACGGGAGCTGTTTGCCATGTTCTGTCGCCTTGGACTACCTAAGGAGATCCTGATGGATCAGGGGACCCCTTTTATGTCCAAAATGACAAGGGAAGTGTGCAAACTGCTAAAAATTAAACAATTGCGCACCTCGGTGTACCAACCTCAAACCGACGGGCTAGTAGAACGGTTCAATAAAACCCTCAAGTTCATGTTAAAAAAGGTGGTTTCTAAGGACGGAAGGGATTGGGACATGTTGCTACCCTATTTGATGTTCGCCATCCGTGAGGTACCCCAGGCTTCCACAGGGTTCTCTCCCTTTGAGTTATTGTACGGCAGACACCCTAGAGGTCTGTTGGACGTAGCCAAAGAGACGTGGGAACAAGAGCCGACTCCACATAGGAGTATAACTGAACACGTGGCTAGCATGCAGGACTGGATCGCGGCGGTCATGCCCATCGTGAAAGAACATTTGTTAGATGCCCAGGCAGCCCAGAGGCGCACATATAATAAAAGAGCCAGAGTCAGGTCTTTTAACAAGGGCGATCGGGTGTTAGTACTTGTACCCACAGCCGAGAGTAAGCTCATGGCCAAGTGGAAAGGGCCATATGAGGTTCGAGAAAAGGTGGGGGAGGTAAATTACCAGGTGTATCAGCCCGGAAGGAGGAAATCTTAGAAAGATCGAGAGTGGTTAGTTACAGACATCACTCCGGGCATATCACCAGAGAGTTCTCTACCTTCAGCCAGGGATGCGTCCGGGGGAGAGGTCAGGATAAGTGATGCTCTCACTAAATAGCAGCGACGGGCGGCTCGCTCACTGGTGCAGCAGAATACCGACGTGTTCTCAGAGCTACCGGGTAGGACTACAGTTCTCCAACATGACATTGTCACCAAACCTGGGGTAAGGGTGCGAAAGAGACCGTACCGGGTAACCGAAGCCCGGAGGCAAGCCATCACGGCTGAGGTAAAACAGATGCTCCAGTTAGGCGTCATCGAGAAATGACAGAGTGGGCTAGCCCCATTGTACTGATTACGAAACCAGACGGATCGTTACGCTTCCGTAACGATTTCCGAAAATTAAATGAAGTGTCGAAGTTTGACCTTTATCCAATGCCCAGGGTGGATGAGCTGATTGAGAGACTGGGGTAGGCCCAGTACTTTACCACGCTCGATCTCACCAAGGGTTACTGGCAGGTACCTCTCACGAAATCGGCGGAGGAAAAGACCGCCTTCATAACTACGGAGGGTCTATATCACTATGCGGTCTTACCTTTTGGGTTACATGGGGCCCTGGCTACATTCCAGAGGTTGATGGACATAGTGCTCAAGTCTCATCAGTAGTACGCCTCCGCATATCTAGATGATATTATCATCTTTAGCACCGACTGGCATACGCATCTATCCCAGGTACAAGCAGTGCTGGATTCTCTCAGAGTCGCTGAGTTAACGGCAAACCCAAAAAAATGTGCGATAGGGCTAGAGGAAGCCCGATATTTGGGGTATGCGATTGGCCGAGGAGTTATCAAGCCCCAAATCAATAAAGTTGAGGCCATAAAAAATTGTCCTAAACCGTCAAATACACAGCAGGTGAGGGCGTTCCTTAACATCCTTGGGTATTACCGCCGGTTTATACCTAATTTTGCTGGGAGAACGGCGGCCCTGACCGATCTCTTGAAAGGAAAAAAATCAGTAATGGTTCAGTGGAACCTTCAGGCAGAAGAAGCCTTTCAGTCCATGAAGTTGGCCCTGTGTGAACAGCCGGTCCTCATCAGCCCCAACTTCAAGGAAACTTTCATTGTACAGACAGATGCCTCAGAAGTAGGCCCAGGGTGCCAGTGGCGACTTTGCCAATCCTGGTGTTATGTGGCAAATGCCAAGTGTCCTGCACGGTGTTGGGCTGTGAGCACAACCCCCATCTGTGGACGTCAGACCCTCATACCACCCTCATGGAGTCGGTTTCCAACTGATTGTGCAGACACATGCACATTTGTGACCTGCTGGAGGTCATTTTGCACGGCTCTGGCAGTGCTCCTCCTGTTCCTCCTTGCACAAAGGTGGAGGTAGAGGTCCTGCTGCTGGGTTGTTGCTCTCCTACGGCCCTCTCCACATCTCCTTTTGTACTGGCCTGTCTCCTGGTAGTGCATCCAGCCTCTGGACACTACGGTGACAGACACAGCAAACCTTCTTGCCACAGCTTGCATTGATGTGCCATCCAGAATGAGCTGCACTACCTGAGCAACTTCTGTGGGTTGTCGAGTCCGTCTCATGCTACCACAAGTATGAAAGTACAACCAACATTCAAAAGTGACCAAAACATCAGCCAGAAAGCATTGGTACTGAGATATGGTCTGTGCTCCCCACCTGCAGAACCACTCCTTTATTGAGGGTGTCTTGAAAATTGCCAATCATTTCCATCTATTGTCTATTCCATTTGCACAACAGCATGTGAAATTGATTGTTAATCAGTGTTGCTTCCTAAGTGGACAGTTTGATTTCACAGAAGTTTCATTTACTTGGAGTTATATTCTGTTGTTTAAGTGTTCCCTTTATTTTATGAGCAGTGTATTTGATATGTAACTTTCTATGTATTTGTCTCATTGGTCATGTAATGGGTGTGATCTCATTGGTCATGTAATTGGTGTATTACTTGTAATTGGTTTCGGAAATATTTAAAAGATCACAGAATCATGTCATAGTAGCTTGACAAAGAAAGCTGGTTGGCTTTGGAAACGAATTGCTATGTGAATCCCCATGTACCTTGTGACCTCATCAGATGTTAAAATGATGTAATAACAACTTGGAATTTTTTAATACAACTTTTTTGGAGATGGAATTTTTCATTTCTTTTCTTGCAATACATTGTGCAGACTGCCGGTTGGAAGCTCTTATGACAGGAACTGCCCAAACCCGACCAGCTGATCACCCACTACCAGGACGTAGGATAATAACGCCAGGGGGCGCCAGAGAGCAGCATTCATAAAAGTAAAAGCTTGGTAACTTTTGAATGAAGCATAATTTTGAATCAATGTAAATTACAAAACTGTTTATTTCCACCTTTTCTGGTTGGTTAACTGTATTCTTTATTGTGGCACAACCGCTTTGTTTACCCTTAATGCCATGTACTGTATATAGCTAGAAAATATTAGTGTCTGCTATGTATGGGGCAATGCTGCGTTTAGGAGAAATTACATAATAAATTGTGCAGGCTAAAATTTGGGTCTAAAGTAACATATTAGCTGAATGGAATTTGACTTAATGGAATTTTTCACTTCTTTTTTGCATTGATTCCAAGTGTGACCACACGTTGTTCCTGGCTTCAACACACTGAAATCCTGGAGGGTGAGCTGACTTCCATTTGTTCTCTATTGTTATGCACAATGTATTCTTTGTCACAAGGCTCCCTGCTGTAAACACAGAGTGTCTGTCATTCACCCCCTCCCCCTGTGCTCATAGCTGATCTCCAGGTGGGACACCTCCTCCCCCTGCTTCATAGCTGATCTCGGGGTGAGACACTCCCTCCCCCTGCACTCACAGCTGATCAACAGGTGAGATACCTCCTCCCCTGTGTTCACAGATGATCTCCAGGTGAGATACTCCCTCCCATTGTGCTCACAGCTCATAGCTCATCTCCAGGTTAGACACCCTCTCCCCCTGTGCTCATAGCTGATCTCCGGGTGAGATACCTCCCCCCTGTGTTCACAGATGATCTCCAGGTGAGATACTCCCTCCCATTGTGCTCACAGCTCATAGCTCATCTCCAGGTTAGACACCCTCTCCCCCTGCGCTCACAGCTCATCTCCGGGTGAGATCATCTGCTTCACAGACTTGAGAGCCCGATAGCAGGGAAACACTTCCCATACTTAGTCTGCGAAGCAGATGATCTCACCCAGAGCTGAGCTGTGAGCACAGGGGGAGGGGGTATCTCACTCGGAGATCAGTAGTGAGCGCAGGGGGAGTATCTCACCTAGAGATCAGCAGTGAGCACAGGGGGAGGGGGTATCTCACCTAGAGATCAGCAGTGAGCGCAGGGGGAGGGGGTATCTCACTCAGAGATGATCTGTGAGTGCAGGGGGAGGGGGTATCTCACCCAGAGATCAGCTGTGAGTGCAGGGGGAGAGGGTATCTCACTCGGAGATCAGCTGTGAGTGCAGGGGGAGAGGGTATCTCACTCGGAGATCAGCTGTGAGTGCAGGGGGAGAGGGTATCTCACCTAGAGATCAGCAGTGAGCGCAGGGGGAGGGGGTATCTCACTCGGAGATGAGCTGTGAGTGCAGGGGGAGGGGGTGTCTCACCTAGAGATCAGCAGTGAGCGCAGGGGGAGGGGGTATCTCACCCGGAGTTGAGCTGTGAGTGCAGGGGGAGAATCTCACCTGGAGATCAGCTGTGAGTGCAGGGGGAGGGGGTATCTCACCTAGAGATCAGCAGTGAGCGCAGGGGGAGGGGGTATCTCACCTAGAGAGCAGCAGTGAGCGCAGGGGGAGGGGGGGTGTCTCACCTAGAGATCAGCAGTGAGCGCAGGGGGAGGGGGTATCTCACCTAGAGATCAGCAGTGAGCGCAGGGGGAGGGGGGGTGTCTCACCTAGAGATCAGCAGTGAGCGCAGGGGGAGGGTGTCTCACCTAGAGATCAGCAGTGAGCGCAGGGGGAGGGTGTCTCACCTAGAGATCAGCAGTGAGCGCAGGGGGAGGGTGTCTCACCTAGAGATCAGCAGTGAGCGCAGGGGGAGGGGGTATCTCACCTAGAGAGCAGCAGTGAGCGCAGGGGGAGGGGGTATCTCACCTAGAGATCAGCAGTGAGCGCAGGGGGAGGGTGTCTCACCTAGAGATCAGCAGTGAGCGCAGGGGGAGCGTGTCTCACCTAGAGATCAGCAGTGAGCGCAGGGGGAGGGAGGTATCTCACTTGGAGATGAGCTGTGAGTGCAGGTGGAGGGGGTATCTCACCTGGAGATCAGCTGTGAGTGCAGGAGGAGGGGGTATCTCACCTGGAGATCAGCTGTGAGCGCAGGGGGAGGGGGTATCTCACCTAGAGAGCAGCAGTGAGCGCAGGGGGAGGGGGTATCTCACCTAGAGATCAGCAGTGAGCGCAGGGGGAGGGGGTATCTCACCCGGAGATCAACTGAGAGCTATGAGCAGAGGAGGAGGGGGTTTTCTGACCCAGAGGTGAGCTGTGAGCACATTGGGAGGGGGTATCTCACCCGGAGATCAGCTGTGAGCTATGAGCAGAGGAGGAGGGGGTTTTCTGACCCAGAGGTGAGCTGTGAGCACATTGGGAGGGGGTATCTCACCCGGAGATCAGCTGTGAGCTATGAGCACAGGGGGAGGGGGTGAATCACACACACAGGTTGTGCTTACAGCAGGGGGCCTTGTGACAGAGAATACATTTTGCATGCTGCGAGTAGGGAGCTCTTACGCCAGGAACTGCGCAAACTCGACCAGCTGATCACCCACTACCAGGACGTAATGGAATAACGCCAGGGGGCGCCAGAGAACAGCATTTGAAAAATAAAAGCTTGGTATCTTTTGAATGAAGCATAATTTTGAATCACTATAAATTACAAAACGATTTATTTCCACCTTTTCTGGTTGGTCAATTGTATTCTTTATGGTGGCACAACCGCTTTAAGTTTAAAATTTCACATTTTTCTAAATTTTTAGAAAATCTGGGATATTTTCATGAATAACAACAAAACGTATTAATTTAAAATTTACCAGCTGCAACAGGTACAATTTGTTCCAAAAAGAAGATCAGAATATCAGAATGACTAGCAGAAGCATTTCAAAGTTATTACCAAATAAAGTGACGTTTCAGATATGAAAAATGGGGCTGTCAGAAAGGTTAATACTGATTACCACGAGACAGGGCTAAGAAACATGAAATGGTAATGTGCAGTACATACCTATGCTCAAAAGTGCAGGCATATCATGCCAGTAATAAAAGGAAATACTGATTAGTCAGGGTGATAAAACAATGTATGTAACATGTAGGTGAGTGGTATGTATAAATATCTTTTTTTTTTTCAGTACCCAGCATAAAGTGACTACAAGAAGTAGGATTTTAGTTAATACCTCACTGAACACAAGAACAGTTTCCAAAATACTAACAAGACGGAGTTTCACAGAACATTTTTTTCACCCATAGCATGAAAGTAATGTTAATATCATAACTTTCATTACAAAATCTTCAGTTTTACCCAAATTCAGTGATGCACCCTACACCAAAACTACTACATCTAGTATTTTGTATGACCTCTATGATTGTTAAGGACAGCACCAAGTCTTCTACACATGGAACGAATAAGTTGGTGACATAAAGTAACATCTATCTCTTTCTATTCCTCCAGAACGACCATTTTAGAACCTGAATGTAGAGCCCTTCTAACTTGTCTCTTCAGAATTCCTCGGTATGTCCTGCACTTCTGTGATGCGTGTTGGAGTACTTGTAAGATGTGTGCAGCTTATTCTTGTGATCTTTCTGATATGTGCACATCTACTTGTGTAATTTGTGCACTGTGCTTGTGTGACATCTCTCAAGTCTACGCTGTGCTTGTGTGACATCTCTCAAGTCTGCGCTGTGCTTGTGTGACATCTCTCAAGTCTGCGCTCAGCTTGTGTGACATCTCTCAAGTCTACGCTGTGCTTGTGTGACATCTCTCAAGTCTGCGCTGTGCTTGTGTGACATCTCTCAAGTCTGCGCTGTGCTTGTGTGACATCTCTCAAGTCTGCGCTGTGCTTGTGTGACATCTCTCAAGTCTGCGCTGTGCTTGTGTGACATCTCTCAAGTCTGCGCTCTGCTTGTGTGACATCTCTCAAGTCTACGCTGTGCTTGTGTGACATCTCTCAAGTCTGCGCTGTGCTTGTGTGACATCTCTCAAGTCTGCGCTGTGCTTGTGTGACATCTCTCAAGTCTGCGCTGTGCTTGTGTGACATCTCTCAAGTCTGCGCTGTGCTTGTGTGACATCTCTCAAGTCTGCGCTCTGCTTGTGTGACATCTCTCAAGTCTACGCTGTGCTTGTGTGACATCTCTCAAGTCTGCGCTGTGCTTGTGTGACATCTCTCAAGTCTGTGCTGTGCTTGTGTGACATCTCTCAAGTCTACGCTGTGCTTGTGTGACATCTCTCAAGTCTGTGCTGTGCTTGTGTGACATCTCTCAAGTCTGGGCTGTGCTTGTGTGACATCTCTCAAGTCTGCGCTGTGCTTGTGTGACATCTCTCAAGTCTGCGCTGTGCTTGTGTGACATCTCTCAAGTCTGTGCTGTGCTTGTGTGACATCTCTCAAGTCTGCGCTGTGCTTGTGTGACATCTCTCAAGTCTGCGCTGTGCTTGTGTGACATCTCTCAAGTCTGCGCTGTGCTTGTGTGACATCTCTCAAGTCTGCGCTGTGCTTGTGTGACATCTCTCAAGTCTGCGCTGTGCTTGTGTGATGTGTCTGGTGTGTGATGCACTCATGTTACTTGTATGACAAGTGATTTTTTGATTTGTGCCTAACATGTTTTTATTGCATCAAATAATGTTACTTAAAGTGAATTTCTGTTTTAATTCTTTTACTGTCCTTAGGCTTGCCCTAGAGAAAAACAATAAAATCAGGGATACTCTCAGGGTCAGCAATTCCTCTTCCGCTACTGCCCTGGTCTTTGTTTTCAGGCTGCAGCCGTGATGTCCTGACTAAAACACGTGACTGCTGGAGCTTAAAGGGGTTTTCCCAGAAACAAAAGTTCATTTTAAAAATGGTCTGTGTCTGACCGTGTATGGAAAATACCACAGCTCCTGAGCGGAGGAGGAAGCCAAAGACAATACAGACATTACATCAGGGGATCACAAAGGATTCATTTTGAGAGGTAAAATATTGTTTAAACACAGGCAGTGAAATATTTTACCTCACAAAATGAATCAATCCTATGAGATCCCGTGCTGGAATGTCTGCATTGTCTTTTGCAGCCTTCCCTGCCCAGGAGCTGTGGTATGATCAGACCATGTTCCGCACACGGTCAGACACAGCCAATTTATAAAATTAACTTTTGTTTGTAGGAAAACCCTTTTAATGACTGAGCTCAGCAGTAATGCCAAGGTAGATGGAACAAGCTGCTGACCCTATGATTGGCTACAGTGGTCACATGAGATATTACCACTGCAGCCTGTAAACACGGACAGGCCAGGAGCATAAAGACATCAATAGACTAGGTGAAAATGAGTAACTCTGATTTTATTATTTTTAGACTAGGTGAAAATGAGTAACTCTGATTTTATTATTTTTAGACTAGGTGAAAATGAGTAACTCTGATTTTATTATTTTTAGACTAGGTGAAAATGAGTAACTCTGATTTTATTATTTTTAGACCAGGTGAAAGTGAGTAACTCTGATTTTATTATTTTTAGACTAGGTGAAAATGAGTAACTCTGATTTTATTATTTTTAGACTAGGTGAAAATGAGTAACTCTGATTTTATTATTTTTAGACTAGGTGAAAATGAGTAACTCTGATTTTATTATTTTTAGACTAGGTGAAAATGAGTAACGCTGATTTTATTATTTTTAGACTAGGTGAAAATGAGTAACTCTGATTTTATTATTTTTAGACTAGGTGAAAATGAGTAACTCTGATTTTATTATTTTTAGACTAGGTGAAAATGAGTAACTCTGATTTTATTATTTTTAGACTAGGTGAAAATGAGTAACTCTGATTTTATTATTTTTAGACCAGGTGAAAGTGAGTAACGCTGATTTTATTATTTTTAGACTAGGTGAAAATGAGTAACTCTGATTTTATTATTTTTAGACTAGGTGAAAATGAGTAACTCTGATTTTATTATTTTTAGACTAGGTGAAAATGAGTAACTCTGATTTTATTATTTTTAGACTAGGTGAAAATGAGTAACTCTGATTTTATTATTTTTAGACTAGGTGAAAATGAGTAACGCTGATTTTATTATTTTTAGACTAGGTGAAAATGAGTAACTCTGATTTTATTATTTTTAGACTAGGTGAAAATGAGTAACTCTGATTTTATTATTTTTAGACTAGGTGAAAATGAGTAACTCTGATTTTATTATTTTTAGACTAGGTGAAAATGAGTAACTCTGATTTTATTATTTTTAGACTAGGTGAAAATGAGTAACTCTGATTTTATTATTTTTAGACTAGGTGAAAATGAGTAACTCTGATTTTATTATTTTTAGACTAGGTGAAAATGAGTAACTCTGATTTTATTATTTTTAGACTAGGTGAAAATGAGTAACTCTGATTTTATTATTTTTAGACTAGGTGAAAATGAGTAACTCTGATTTTATTATTTTTAGACTAGGTGAAAATGAGTAACTCTGATTTTATTATTTTTAGACTAGGTGAAAATGAGTAACTCTGATTTTATTATTTTTAGACTAGGTGAAAATGAGTAACTCTGATTTTATTATTTTTAGACTAGGTGAAAATGAGTAACTCTGATTTTATTATTTTTAGACTAGGTGAAAATGAGTAACTCTGATTTTATTATTTTTAGATTAGGTGAAAATGAGTAACTCTGATTTTATTATTTTTAGACTAGGTGAAAATGAGTAACTCTGATTTTATTATTTTTAGACTAGGTGAAAATGAGTAACTCTGATTTTATTATTTTTAGACTAGGTGAAAATGAGTAACTCTGATTTTATTATTTTTAGACTAGGTGAAAATGAGTAACTCTGATTTATTATTTTTAGACTAGGTGAAAATGAGTAACTGATTTTATTATTTTTAGACTAGGTGAAAATGAGTAACTCTGATTTTATTATTTTTAGACTAGGTGAAAATGAGTAACTCTGATTTTATTATTTTTAGACCAGGTGAAAGTGAGTAACTCTGATTTTATTATTTTTAGACTAGGTGAAAATGTGTAACTCTGATTTTATTATTTTTAGACTAGGTGAAAATGAGTAATTCTGATTTTATTATTTTTAGACTAGGTGAAAATGAGTAACTCTGATTTTATTATTTTTAGACTAGGTGAAAATGAGTAACTCTGATTTTATTATTTTTAGACTAGGTGAAAATGAGTAACTCTGATTTTATTATTTTTAGACTAGATGAAAATGAGTAACTCTGATTTTATTATTTTTAGACTAGGTGAAAATGAGTAACTCTGATTTATTATTTTTAGACTAGGTGAAAATGAGTAACTGATTTTATTATTTTTAGACTAGGTGAAAATGAGTAACTCTGATTTTATTATTTTTAGACTACGTGAATATGAGTAACTCTGATTTTATTATTTTTAGACTAGGTGAAAATGAGTAACTCTGATTTTATTATTTTTAGACTAGGTGAAAATGAGTAACTCTGATTTTATTATTTTTAGACTAGGTGAAAATGAGTAACTCTGATTTTATTATTTTTAGACTAGGTGAAAGTGAGTAACTCTGATTTTATTATTTTTAGACTAGGTGAAAATGAGTAACTCTGATTTTATTATTTTTAGACTAGGTGAAAATCAGTAACTCTGATTTTATTATTTTTAGACTAGGTGAAAATGAGTAACTCTGATTTTATTATTTTTAGACTAGGTGAAAATGAGTAACTCTGATTTTATTATTTTTAGACTAGGTGAAAATGAGTAACTCTGATTTTATTATTTTTAGACTAGGTGAAAATGAGTAACTCTGATTTTATTATTTTTAGACTAGGTGAAAATGAGTAACTCTGATTTATTATTTTTAGACTAGGTGAAAATGAGTAACTGATTTTATTATTTTTAGACTAGGTGAAAATGAGTAACTCTGATTTTATTATTTTTAGACTACTTGAATATGAGTAACTCTGATTTTATTATTTTTAGAATAGGTGAAAATGAGTAACTCTGATTTTATTATTTTTAGACTAGGTGAGAATGAGTAACTCTGATTTTATTATTTTTAGACTAGGTGAAAATGAGTAACTCTGATTTTATTATTTTTAGACTAGGTGAAAATGAGTAACTCTGATTTTATTATTTTTAGACTAGGTGAGAATGAGTAACTCTGATTTTATTATTTTTAGACTAGGTGAAAATGAGTAACTCTGATTTTATTATTTTTAGACTAGGTGAGAATGAGTAACTCTGATTTTATTATTTTTAGACTAGGTGAAAATGAGTAACTGATTTTATTATTTTTAGACTAGGTGAAAATGAGTAACTCTGATTTTATTATTTTTAGACTAGGTGAGAATGAGTAACTCTGATTTTATTATTTTTAGACTAGGTGAAAATGAGTAACTCTGATTTTATTATTTTTAGACTAGGTGAAAATGAGTAACTCTGATTTTATTATTTTTAGACTAGGTGAAAATGAGTAACTCTGATTTTATTATTTTTAGACTAGGTGAAAATGAGTAAGTCTGATTTTATTATTTTTAGACTAGGTGAAAATGAGTAACTGATTTTATTATTTTTAGACTACGTGAATATGAGTAACTCTGATTTTATTATTTTTTGACTAGGTGAGAATGAGTAACTCTGATTTTATTATTTTTAGACTAGGTGAAAATGAGTAACTCTGATTTTATTATTTTTAGACTAGGTGAAAATGAGTAACTCTGATTTTATTATTTTTTTTCCCTAGCGCAAGCCGATGAGCACAAAAATAATTAAAATGAAAGTCCCCTTTAAGAAGGGGGGGCCATACACAATTCTTGCACAGGGACCCTTTGGTCTCAGTGCCCGCCCCTGCATGAGACGTTATAATAATTCATAAATCATATGGTTTTGATTGGCTGCTCCTAGTAAGAACACAATAAAATAAGCTCTAGTGGGCTGTGTGCCCACTATGCGTTTTTTAAGCGTTTCTGCAGCGGCAATTACGCTTAAAAAACGCTTGGTAGGAGGTCTGCAATGTTCCCCAATGATAATCCACATGTGCTGTGAACATGCTGCGGAAATATCCGCTGCGGATTATTATTACAGAAAAAAGCGCAGCACTACCAACTATTTTGCGTAAGCGCAGCGTTTTTGCCGCCATTGACTTGCATTGAATCGCATAATTTCTGCATGACTACATGTACACATGCGGAAATTAAGCAATTCAATGTGCGGATGCAGAAGAGGAGACTCTCATCCAGACCCGGGTACCATAGTACCTGTAAAAAAAAAATTAAAATTAAAAAAAACATTATACTCACCTTCTGATGGCCTGCGGTCTTCTCTCCGGTGTGTCTTGGCTCCCCGGTGGCTCGTCAACGTCAGCGGTCATGTGACCTGTCACCTGACTAAATTACATCATGGAAGGTCCTTTTACACCACCACGGGCCACCAGGGAGACCGGAGAAGGAGACCGTGGGCCATCGGAAGGTGAGTATAATGGATTTTTTTAGAGTTTTTACCATTTTTATTCTTTTTTTTAACTAACTTGGTCACACGGTTGCATGGATTTATATAGTGTGACCAAGTTGTCAAGCACTTTTCCAAGCCAAAATCTTTTAGAAAACGCTTGACAACCCGCATGGGAAATCGCATGTGCTAAACGCGTGACAAACGCTTGTCCCGGGCTGAAAATACGCATGTAAAATCTGCATGAGTTTTTTCTGCCAGGGAGATGCAGAAAAGCTCAGGAAAAATCCGGAGCGTTTCTGCATTGTGGGCACATTGCCTAATAGTGGCAGTGGATCAACATACTTAATTCTCATCAATAGTAAGCAGTATAAATTAATATAACTTTGCTTAATATTTCCACTAATATTCTTAAATTCAGTGTGTTGGTTTAGCCCTGCACTACAGTCACAGTATTTCATGTGAGCCCTTGAGAAAACTAATTGCCGACCCCCGATCCATGCTCTGTTAACCCCTTTACACCTCTTTACAGCATTACTCACTGTTTCCGGCAATGTGATTGCCGGAAACAGAGGAGCACCGATCCTAGGCTGCAGATCAAAGAGCACCGATCCTAGGCTATTGCTAGGACACCCCAGCCCTGGCCCCAGACTGCTATGATCGGTGCGATCGCCGATCACATCGATCGCACCGATCGTAGCGCGACAACAGGACGGACATGGGGCGGTGACCGGCTTGTGACCTGCCTGTCACTGCCCCATGACCCCCTGTAATGTAATCAAAGTCCCCAGACTGCTGTGATTGGAGCGATCGATGATGACATCGATCGCTCCAATCAGAGTTCCTGAATACAGATGACCGGGCTGTCATAGGGAGGTGTCACCTCTCTGTGACCCCCTGTGGTGCGTGCTCTGCTACAGCCATGTCTGATTGGTGCAATCAATGTCACCAATCAGATGGCTAGGGCACAGCATGCACCACAGGGGGTCACAGAGAGGTGACACCTCCCTGTGACCGCCCGGTCACCTGTATTCAGGAACTCTGATTGGAGCAATCATTGATGACATTGATTGCTCCAATCAGATTATCTGACTACCTCCACCTGTCACCACCCCATCATCACCCTGTGACCGCCCTGCAGACCCTCACACTTGGTGAGGATTTCTACAGAGCGGTCACATCTGATGTGTGTGTGCTGAGCCTTGTAGTGCCACAGAATATTCTGTGACACCACAAGACCATCTTCTCTCCTGTTCCAGTCGCTGCTGCTGCTCCTGGATCTTCTGCTCCAGCGTCCTGGGTATCCTGCTCCAGAGCCTGCTGCTGATCCTGCTGCTGATCCTGCAGAGAAGACTTTGGTCTGTTCTCCCCTCATCCACCCCAATCCCCCCTCCCCCCTCTTTTTACCCCCCCTTACCACCATTCTTTTTTCTGCGTCCTGCAGCGGTCTCCAGCTCCGGTCCGAGTCTCCAGCTCCGCTCCCGGTCACCAGCGCCAGGCTCCGGCACCGGGCTCCCGGTCACCAGCGCCGGGCTCTCGTTCCAGGCTCCCGGTCACCAGCTCCGGTCTCCTGCTCCGGGCTCCGTCTCCTGTTCCGGTCCTGCTGCTGATCCTGTTGACCCCTTGGTAAGTCCATCTCTGATCTCCCCTCATCCACCCCAATCCCCCTCTCCCCACTCCCCCATCTTTTTACCCCCCTTCCCACCCCAATCTCCCTCACCCCAGTGTCCCTGTTAATTCTCTTGGTTCTGTTCTCCAGCTCCAGTACCGGTCTCCTGCTCCGGGCTCCCGGTCTCCTGCTCCGGGCTCCCGGTCTCCTGCTCTGGGCTCCCGGTCACCAGCGCCGGTCTCCTGCTCCGGGCTCCCGGTTTCCTGCTCCGGGCTCCCAGTCTCCTGCGCCGGGCTCCTGGTCACCAGCGCCGGGCTCCCGGTCCAGGCTCCTGATCCTGAAAGAAGAACAGAGAGGACTTTGGTAAGTCATCTCTGATCTCTCCTCAACCACCCCAATTTCCCTCTTCCCACTCCCCACACATCCGTGCGCACATCCAGCAGCCGCCGAGTATTGATCGGTGACATCGTTGCTGTTTGCACCACATACAGAATTTCCTTTTTCCACACACTCTAAACAAAGTATTGACACACACACACTCTAAATAAAGTATGAACACACACGCACCACATACATAAAAAACAATGTCCCGCTCATCCCAAACTCGCTATTCAGCGGAGGAGGCATACGCTATTCTTGCCACCGACACTGACAGCGAGGGCGAGGATCCCACATTTATTTAATTTTCCGACTCGTCTTCCTCTTCTTCCTCCTCTTCCTCCGGTTCTGCTGGACTGCCCCGCCATCGCCGCAGGAGAGACAATGATCCAGCGCTCCCCACTACTGATCCCATATGGACCTCGCCCCCCGAAAATGATGCACCACTGATTACTGATTTTGTGGCGGAATCAGGAATCAAGTTTGACACCACCGGCCTCACAGAAATAGACTTTTTCAAAGTCTTTTTCTCTGAGGATTTTGTAAACCTCATGGTGGGCCAAACTAATTTATACGCTCATCAATTTTTGGAACAAAACCCCTCTTCATCATTTTCTAACTGGTCTCCTGTAGACACAGTAGAAATGATGAAGTTTTGGGGCCTGGTCCTTCTTATGGGGATCCTGAACAAGCCCGAACTTCGGCAATACTGGAGTGTTGACGTTTTGTATAACACTCCAGTGTTCCGAATGGCCATGATCTGGAGACGCTTTCAGGCCATCCACAAGTTCTTGCATTACCAAGATAATGCAAGGTGTCCTGCACGCGATGACCCGAACTTTGATCGTCTTTTCAAAGTTCGGCCGGTCATCGAACACTTCAACAACAAGTTTGCTGAAGTGGACGTGCCCCAAAGGGACATCTGCGTGGATGAGTCCTTAATCTCTTTTAAAAGGCGGCTTGGATTCCGGCAGTACCTGCCCAGTAAGAGGTCCAGGTACGGGATCAAGCTGTATAAACTTTTTCAGAGTACCTCAGGGTACACTCACAAGTTTAGAGTTTATGAAGGGAAGGACTCCCAGATTGAACCCCCTGAATGCCTCCCCGTTCTGTGAGTGAGTGGGAAAATTGTGTAGGACTTGGTGCACCCACTGCTGGATAAAGGTTATCACCTCTTTGTGGATAACTTTTATACAAGTATCCCGCTCTTCAAGTCCCTCTCTGCGCGACGTACTGCAGCCTGCGGTACTGTCCGCAAAAATTAGAAAGGCCTCCCAAAGACGCTAATTGGGCAGCTGCTCAGAAGGGGTGAGAGCAGAGCCCAATGTAGCGACCACCTGCTGATGGTCAAGTACAAGAACAAGAGGGATGTCCTTTTGTTGACCACCATACATGGTGATGGCAGCACCCTCAGCTCTGTAAGAGGTTCCACTACACAGGTCGCCAAACCAGACTGTGTAGTGGGGTACAAGTACATGGGGGGAGTTGATCTTTCAGAAAGGCCAAGGTATGGTATAAGAAGCTGGCCGTGCACATTGTACAGATGGCAATGCACAACGCTTTCCTTCTGTCACAATGTGCAGGCCAGACTTCTACGTCGTACCTTCACTTCCAGGAGACTGTTATCAAGGCCCTGATATTTGGCAGCGGTGACAGAGCAGGCCCTAGTAGTTCCGGAATTGAAGGACTGAGAATTGTACCAGGCCAGCATTTCCCAGGGCAGATCCCTCACAGCGGAAAAAAAGGAAAGTCACAAAAGAGGAGCCGAGTGTGTTATAAAAGTGGAATACGCAAGGACACCATTTATCAATGTGACAACTGCCCTGACAAACCTGGCCTGTGTATGAAAGACTGCTTCAAAAGGTACCATACTTCGATGGACTATTAAATTAATTTCTGACGTATGAGAACCTGACAAACACTACACAACTGACGTAGTGTTCGTCAGGTTGTCATACATCAGTTGTGTAGTGTTCATCAGGTTGTCCTACACAACTGATGTATAACACTACTGTTAGGTGTCGGTCTGGTGCTGGATTCGAAATGGGTCCAGGACCTTCTATGGTCTCCCATTTCAGTCCAGCCAGGGCTGATGCTGCTCAGAATCACCGTCAGCCCCAACGACTAGCTGGTCCGCGAGCACTGTTTATCTCCCAGGTAGTTGTGCCTAGCAATGTTAAGCATAGGTTGCAGAAGGAGACAGGGCTTGTGGAATCTAAGTCCAGGATTTGCCGAACTGAGCATGTCCGTGACCTGGCGGATCATGATTGGTGGGTTGGCACTCACCTGACCCGGTGACCTGCCACCGACTGATTGGTCCACGGGTAACATCACCAATGGCGCGTGGGTAAGGGCTTAGTCTTTAAAAGGCCCCCCCACAAACATGGCGCAGCGCTCAGATCATTTTGCAAGTGTTGTTTGTGTGGACGAGTGTATTCCACGTGCTCTCTAGCTGCTCTCTCCGTGACCTGCCGATGCCAGAGTTAGCTTGGCTAATTAGCGTAGGTCACTCAGGCAGGCTTAGATTTGCTTAGGCAGGTAGCTACGTCTAGCAGCCTGGCTCAGCCAAAGGAGTCTCCTAATACCTCGAGCAGCCTGCAGACACCCTGTCCACGGCTATCGCCTGTCAGCCACGTGGAGTAGTAACCTTCTGTCAGGTAGCACGCCGGCTGGAGGCACGTGTACCCGTCGCGTAGTCATACACGCATCTAGCGCCAATCCCTACAGCGTAGCGCCTGTATCGAAGACAGGGCTACTGCTTTCCCTCCAGTCGCACGTCTCCCTGCAGGTCTTGGAGATTGTGTGAACCGCTGAAGCCAGCTCCGTGTGCATTAACACGGAGTGGTTCTTCAGTTAAGTAGGTGCTATCCCGGTCACTCTTCTCCCGTGCAGTTAACGGAGATAGAGCGAACCGCTATACCCGTTCATGTGTGCGGTAACACGGAAGGGTTTAACATTTAAGTTGGTTGCGTACCTTTCCACCCGGAAAGTGTTCGGCAGCAGTCCTCCAGGCTGCATCGCGGACCCCGAGGTCGGTTGCGTTCCATTTTAATAAAGTTGTCTGCAACCGCCCTCCTAACAACTACATTATAAAATTCAAAAATCAACTACCACTACCAAAAAGGGGGCACTTGTTGGGCATTTCCACTGTTTAGGCACATCAGGGGTTCTGAGAACGTGACATCACGCCCACAGACCATTCCATCAAAGTCTGCGTTCAAAAGCGTCACTCCTTCCCTTCCGAGCCCTGACATGCGCCCAAACAGTAGTTTTCTCCAACACATGGGGTATCTGCATACTTAGGAGAAATTGCACAACAACTTATGGGGTGCAATTTCTCCTGGTACCCTTGTGAAAATACAAAAATTGGGGTCTAAAATAAAATGTTAGTGAAAAAAAGTTAAATGTCCATTTATTCCTTTCACGTTCAATTAATTGGTGTGAAGCACCTGAAGGGTTAATAAAGTTCTTGAATGTGGTTTTGAGCACTTTGAGGGGTGCAGTTTTTAGAATGGTGTCACTTTTGGGTATTTTATGTCATATAGACCCCTCAAAGTGACTTCAAATGTGATGTGGTCCCTAAAAAAATTGTTTTTGTAAATTTTGTTGTAAAAATGAGAAATCGCTGGTCAACTTTTAACCCTTATAGCTCCCTAACAAAAAAAAAATGTTGGTTCCAAAATTGTGCTGATGTAAAGTAGACATGTGGGAAATGTTATTTATTGCAAAATTTTCTAAATTTTCGCCAAATTTCCATTTTTTTCGCAAATAAACGCAAGTGATATCGAAGAAATTTTACCACAATCATGAAGTACAATATGTCACAAAAAAACAATCTCAGAATCAGGGGGATCCGTTGAAGCGTTCCAGAGTAATTACCTCATAAAGTGACAGTGGTCAGAATTGTAAAAATTGGCCCGGTCATTAACGTGCAAACCACCTTGGGTTGTAAAGGGGTTAAAGGGAATCTGTCAGCAGGTTTTTGCTATGTAATCTGAGGACAGCAGGAGATAGCGGCTGAAACACAGAATTCAGAGATGTGTCACTTGTCAAAGTGCGTGCGGTGTTGCTTAGTAATTGTCAAGGATTTATCAAGAAGAGATTAACATTGCCGGACAACACTAGTCCAGCAACGCCCCCTGCTGTGATAAGCAGCACACCGTCTATGGACTTTGTACATGGAGAGCCTGGTGTGGGTGGGGACAGCTTTCTCAGCTCTGCTTCATTCTAAATCTAAAAGCTCTGATTGGGTCTGAACTGCTGCACCCAGTAATCTAAGTGATACATTGATAGATTCAGCTTCTATTTGTCTACATTACGCTCCTCTCAGATGAGAAGTAAAACCTGCCGACAAATTCCCTTTTAGATTTTATTGCCGGTGTCAAGCTATTATTTATATGTACATTTTATAAAACCTATAAAAAGTTTGGAATCAATAAAATATAAAGTCATAGATTTCATTATACCTTCTGAATGCTCGTAGAGTTGTCCGCTAGGCCCACTTGCACTGCAGATTTAAGAAAAAAAAAGACATTACTACATGCATGTAAGAATTATTAACTACAATAAAAAATGGTTCTTTCCTTAAAGGGAACCTGTCACCTGAAAAAAACACAATCAGACTGCAGATATGGGGATAATCTCCAGATTAACCCTGCTCTGAACTTTATTTCTCCCGGCATCCATTGGATTCAGTCACCGCTCTGTGTATAGTGAGAAGTGGCTGCAAACACTCCCCCTGCACTGACTTACAGCAGCTCAGCAGTAGGGCCGGCTGTCAATCACTGGCGGGGACGAGGTTACAGCCACCGCACTCTATACAGAGAACGGTGACTGAACCCGCGCCGGCGCCGCCCGTGACTGAAACCAGAATGCTAAAAGGAGGAATAAAGATCATTACCTCATGACAGTAGGGGTCTAAGTGCTGGGCAGGTTCAGAACGCTATTAATCTGCAGATTAACCCCATATATGCAGAAAAATAGCTTCTTTCATGTCACAGGTTCCCTTTAAGGAAAGAAAAAGTAATATTACATCAGTTGAGACCCTAGAAAGACCTAGGTGCATTCTGACCATAGGAAGAATCACCAAATACCAAGGTTCAGGAAGAACCAAATAGAGGACAATATACAGTAGGTACGGAAAGTATTCAGACCCCTTTAAATTTTTCACTCTTTGTTTCATTGCAGCCATTTGGTAAATTCTAAAAAGTTCATTTTTTTCTCATTAAAGTGCACTCTGCATTCCATCTTGACTGAAAAAAAAAACAGAAATGTAGAAATTTTTGCAAATTTATTAAACAAGAAAAACTGAAATATCACATGGTCATAACTATTCATCCCCTTTGCTCGGTATTGAGTAGAAGCACTCTTTTGAGCTAGTACAGTCATGAGTCTTCTTGGGAATGATGCAACAATTTTTTCACACCTGGATTTGGGGATCCTCTGCCATTCTTCCTTTCTCCAGTTCTGTCAGGTTGGATGGTGAACGTTAGTAGACAGCCATTTTCAGGTCTCTCCAGAGATGCTCAATTGGGTTTAGGCCAGAGCTCTGGCTGGACCAGTCAAGAATGGTCACAGAGTTGTTCTGAAGCCACGCCTTTGTCATTATAGCTGTGTGCTTAGGGTCATTGTCTTGTTCGAAGGTGAACCTTCGGCCAAGTCTGAGGTCCAAAGCACTCTGGTAGAGGTATTCATCCAGGATATCTCTGTACTTGGCCACATTCATGTTTCCTTCAATTGCAACCAGTCGTCATGTCCCTGCAGCTGAAAAAGACCCCCATAGCATGATGCTGCCACCACCATGTTTCACTGTTGGGATTGTATTGGGCAGGTGATGAGCAGTGCCTGGTTTTCTCCACACATACCGCTTAGAATTATCACCAAAAAGTTCTATCTTCATCTCATCGGTCCAGAGAATCTTATTTCTCATAGTCTGGAGTCCTTGATGTGTTTTTCAGCAAACTTTATGCAGGCTTTCATATTTCTTGCACTGAGGAGAGGCTTCCATCGGGCCATTCTGCCATAAAGGCCCAACTGGTGGAGGGCTACAGTGATAGTTGACTTTGTGGAACTTTCTCCCATCTCCCTACTGCATCTCTGGAGCTCAGCCACAGTGATCTTGGGGTTCTTCTTTACCTTTCTCACCAAGGCTCTTCTCCCATGATTGCTCTGTTTGGCTGGACGGCCAGGTCTAGGAAGACTTCTGGTGGTCCCAAACTTCTTCCATTTAAAGATTATGGAGGCCACTTTGCTTTTAGGAACCTTGGGTAATGCAGAAATTCATTTGCAACCTTAGCCAGATCTGTGTCTTGCCACAATTCTGTCTCTGAGCTCCTTGGGCAGTTCCTTTGAGCTCATGATTCTCATTTGGTCTGACATGCACTGTGAGCTGTGAGGTCTTATACAGACAGGTGTGTGCCTTTTCAAATCAAGTCCTATCAGTTTAATTAAACGCAGTTGGACTCCAATGAAGGAGTAGAACCATCTCAAGGAGGATCACAAGGAAATGGACAGCATGTGACTTAAATATGAGTGTCTGAGCAAAGGGTCTGAATACTTATGACCATATGATATTTCAGATATTATTTTTTAATAAATTTGCAAAAATGTCTACATTTCTGTTTTTTTTTCAGTCAAGATGGGGTGCAGAGTGTACTTTAATGAGAAAAAAAATGAACATTTTAGAATTTACCAAATGGCTACAATGAAAAAAAGAGTGACAAATTTAAAGGGGTCTGAATACTTTCCGTACCAGCATCTGTTTGCACTTAGCAGTGAGAGATGTCACCAGTAGCAGAAGAGGAAGGATTGTGAAATCTGGAGACAGATCCACTTTAACCATTCACATACACATACATGAAACCATACATAGCCTCCGGTCCCGGGTCTCATATCGGCAAATCCCCATAGCGCAAAGTGCCTGTGCTAGGGGGATTCATGAGTCTGCAGTCACACAGTGTGACTGCAGACTTATCCATTTTGACCGGACAACCCCTTCAAGATTTAGAACTTCAGGATATATGAGAAAAGAGGACAGCTTCTTGAGTAATAAATTACAAAGAGAAGAAAAAGTAACAGCACTGAAGGGGTTCACTATAAAGGGATGCTCATGTACAGTACCAATAAAAAGTTTGAACACAACAGTTGATGAAATAGTTTACCTTCATTTTATTGGAATGGGCTCATAGGTCGCTTCACGGGTCACTCCCGGTCATGTCTCATTAAAATGGGGGACCCCCCAAAAAAATGACGTGGGGTTCCCCCTTTTTTAATAGCTAGCAAAGGCTAGGCAGACAGCTGGGGGCTGATATTAATAGCTCAGGAAGGGTGCCATGAATATTGGCCCCCTCCCAGGCTAGAAACACCAGCCGTCAGCCGCCTCAGAAATGGCGCATAAATAGAATGCGCCAATTCTGGCACTTAGCCTCGCTCTTCCCACTGCCCTGTAGCGGTGGCAGTGGGGTAATAGGGCTGGGGTTGATGTCAGCTTATAATGCCAGCTGACATCAAGCCCAGGTTAGTAATGGAGCATAGTCAAAGTTAAAAAAAAAACATAAACACCCAGAATAAAGTCCTTTAATTGAAATAAAGACACAATTCTTTATTGTTCTAAATTAAACCATACTTACCATCACGCCCATTCCGACTGAAGCCAACGATCTCCTGCAATAAAAGTAAAATAATAAAGCAACATCATCCTTACCTTTCCATGGTTCCCACGACAGCTTCAGCTCTGCTACATTCACATGACAGGCTGGATCGCTGCAGAAAGCTGCCATCCAGCTTGCCATGCAGCAGACACTGAGAAGCGCAGGCATGCTTGCGCTCCTCAGTGTCTGGCTGTGACGGCATCCAGATGAGCCGAGTTCATGTTCAATGAACTCAGCTCATCTCATGCACATCACTGACAGCGTGGGAGAATTCTCCTGCTGACGCGCTGAGTGCAGGAGAATTTTCCCACGCTATCAGTGACGTGCATGAGATGAGCTGAGTTCATTGGACATGAGCTCACCTCATGCACGTCACTGACAGCGTGGGAAAATTCTACTGTACTCAGCGCTTCAGAGTGAGAAATTTCCCACGCTGTCAGTGACGTGCATGTCCAATGAACTCAGCTCACCTCATGCAGCGTGGGAGAATTCTCACGCTGAAGCGCTGAGTGCAGGAGAATTTTCCCACGCTGTCAGTGACGTGCATGAGGTGAGCTGAGTTCATTGGACATGACCTTGGCTCATCTTTGTGCCGTTACAGCCAGACACTGAGGAGCGCAAGCATGCCTGCGCTTCTCAGTGTCTGCGTCATGGCAAGCTGGATGGCAGCTTTCGGCTGCGATCCAGCCTGTCATGTGAATGTAGCAGAGCTGAAGCTGTCCTGGGAACCATGGAAAGGTAAGGATGATGTTGCTTTATTATTTTACTTTTATTGCAGGAGATCGTTGGCTTCAGCTGGAATGGGCGTGATGGTAAGTATGGTTTAATTTAGAACAATAAAGAATTGTGTGTTTATTTCAATTAAAGGACTTTATTCTGGGTGTTGTGTTTTTTGAAATACTTTACTAGAAATTCATGGCGGTCATGTCTAATATTGGCGTGACCCCATGAATTTCGGGCTTAGGGCCAGCTGATAATACCAAGCTGGCCCTAACCCCTTTATTACCCAGTGAGCCACCGCACCAGGGCCCTGGATGAGTTGGGTACAGCGCCAGAAGATGACGCTTCTATGAACGCGCCATTTTCCGGGGTGGCTGCGGACTGCAATTTGCAGCGGGGGTGGGGGGGGGGCAGAAAGCTTGGGCCTCCCTGCGCTGCAGATTCCAGCCCCCAGCTGCCTAGTTGTACCTGGCTGGACACAAAAATAGCGCGAAGCCCCACGTATTTTTTTTTTAATTATTTCATGAAATTCATGAAACAATTAAGAAAAAAAGGGTTTCCCTATATTGTTGTGTCCGGCCAGGTAAAAATAGCCAGCTGGTGGTTGGGGGCTGCCCCTTCCTGCCTGCTGTACCTGGCTGGACACAAATATAGTGCGAAGCCCCATGTCAATTTTTAAAAAATTATTTCAGGAAATTCACGAAATAATTTTAAAAAAAAATTGACGTGGGGCTTCGCACTATATTTGTGTTCAGCCAGGTACAACTAGGCAGCTGGGGGCTGGTATCCGCAGAGCAGGGAGGCCCAAGCTTTCTGCCCCCCCCCCCCCCCGCAGCAAATTGTAGTTCACAGTCACCCCGGAAAATGGCACGTTCATAGAAGCGCCATCTTCTGGCGCTGTACCCAACTCATCCAGGGCCCTGGTGCGGTGGCTCACTGGGTAATAAAGGGTTTAGGGCCAGCTTGGCATTATCAGCTGGCCCTAAGCCCGAAATTCATGGGGTCACGCCATTATTAGACATGACCGCCATGAATTTCTAGTAAAGTATTTAAAAAAAACACAACACTCAGAAAAAAGTCCTTTAATTGAAATAAACACACAATTCTTTATTGTTCTACATTAAGCCATACTTACCATCACGCCCATTCCAGCTGAAGTCAATGATCTCCTGCAATAAAAGAAAAATAATAAAGCAACATCATCCTTACCTTTCCATGGTTCCCACGACAGCTTCAGCTCTGCTACATCGAGATGACAGGCTGGACCGCAGCAGAAAGCTGCCATCCAGCCTGTCATCCCGCAGACACTGAGAAGAGTACGCATGCTTGCGCTCTGCAGTGTCTGGCTGTGACAGCATCCAGATGAGCCGAGGTTATGTCCAATGAACTCAGCTCACCTCATGCACGTCACTGACAGCGTGGGAAAATTCTGCTGCGCTAAGCGCTTCAGCGTGAGAATTCTCTCAAGCTCGCCGCATGCGCAGGAGAATTCTCCCACGCTGTCAGTGACGTGCATGAGGTGAGCTGAGTTCATTGTCGGCTCATCTGGATGCCGTCACAGCCAGAAACTGAGGAGCGCAAGCATACCTGCGCTTCTCAGTGTCTGCGGGATGACAGGCTAGATGGCAGCTTTCTGCTGCGGTCCAGCCCGTCATCTCGATGTAGCAGAGCTGGAGCTATCCTGGGAACCATGGAAAAGTAAGGATGATGTTGCTTTATTATTTTTCTTTTATTGCAGGAGATCGTTGGCTTCAGCTGGAATGGGCGTGATGGTAAGTATGGTTTAATTTAGAACAATAAAGAATTGTGTGTTTATTTCAATTAAAGGACTTTATTCTGGGTGTTTGTGTTTTTTTGTAACTTTGACTATGGGGTTAGCAATGGGGGTGTATTATAGACGCCTCTCCATTACTAACCTGGGCTTGATGTCAGCTGGCATTATAAGCTGACATCAACCCCAGCCCTATTACCCCACTGCCACCGCTACAGGGCAGTGGGAAGAGCGAGGCTATGTGCCAGAATTGGCGCATCCTATGGATGCGACATTTCTGGGGGCGGCTGACGGCTGGTGTTTCTAGCCTGGGAGGGTGCCAATATTCATGGCACCCTTCCTGGGCTATTAATATCAGCCCCCAGCTGTCTGCCTAGCCTTTGCTAGTTATTAACATAGGGGGGACCCCACGTCATTTTTTTGGGGAGGTCCCCCATTTTAATAGCTAGAAAAGGCTAGGTATTCAGCTGGGGGCTGATATTAGTAGCCTGGGAAGCTCCGTGGGTATTACCCCCTTCCCAGACTTCAAACATCTGCCCCAGCCATGTGCTTAACCTCCGCTAGAGCCTAAAATTACGGGGAACCCCACGCCAATTTTTTTTTTAATAAATCCTTTATTTTAACACTAAATGACAAGTACAGTAACCAACACTATCACTGTACTTAGAAACATGTCAGTCACATACATAATATCTATCTAATCTATGTGTGATGGTCTATCTTTCTGTTCTAAATTGTCGGGTACCGCTGCTGAATTGCCGGCCAGCTTTTTTAAAGAGACAGTGCATGAAAACACTATTTTTTTAAATAAATCCTTTACACTAAATGACAAGTACAGTAAGCAACACTGTCACTGTACTTATTATATATGTGACTGACATGTTTCTATCTATCTAATCTATGTGTGAAGCTCTATTCTTTCTGTTCTAAATTGTCGGGTACCGGTGTATGCCGCTGCTGAATTGCCGGCTTTTCATGTTTCACTGTGAGCACTGTTCCCATCGATTTGGGCAACCACCTCCCCCAATACATTCTACATTATTGTTAGTTGTTTTCCTTCATGTAGAATTAACCTACAAGGAAAGAAAGGGTTTTTTTTCATTCCGATATTTGTGTCCCATTGACTTGCATTGGTTTCCGGTATCGGAATCGGCGATATCCGATACTTTTTGAGTATCGGCCCGATCCAATCCGATCCGATATTTCCTGATATCGGAAGGTATCACTCAACACTACTCATGAGCGATGACATTACTAAGTTACTGACGTTATCGGTTGTGAGACATAACCGGGAGTGACCTATGAAGCATGGTTCTCAAAACGACGCTCCATAGCTTGCTGTACAGAATCGTTAGATGTCGTGGGAACCCCAATGGGTCACGTCGCAGGTGCAGAGATTGTAATTTAAAAATAAATTGGCGAATGAGCGAGAGTTTCTTCCTTTTATTTATTTAACTTTCCTTTTATGTCTTTCAGGTTCCCATTTTTGGACTTCTTCTGATTGGCTGGATTACGTTGGATCTTCATGGTTTTTTTTTTGCTTTTTAATAAATAGGTGAACGAGGTGTGGGGGAGTGTTCTTTAAAATAAACTATGTTTTCCTGTGTGTGTGTGTGTTTTTGTTTTTTTTTATTACTGGGTTAGTAATGGGGATGTCTGATACACACCACTCCATTACTAACCCTTGGTTTTGATGCCAGCTGACATTACAAGGCTTAAAATGATGAATCCCGTCACTCACGTGGTTGATTAAAAGTTCTTTTTAATGGAGGTCCACATACAAAACATTTCAGCCCATCCCAGACTTTTGTCAATCATTACATTACAAAGCTGACATCAACCTGATAAAACTACTACCCCAATTGCCACTGCACCAACGCAATCAGGAAAAGCCAGCAAAGAGCCTGAGTTGGCGCATCTCATTGATGCGCCAATTCTGGGGTAACTGCAGGCTTTTATTTTTAGGCTGGGAAAGGGCCAATATCTATGGACCTTCCTATCTTGTTAATACAAGAGCACACCTCTGTTCTTTACAAAGGCTGGTTATAAAAAGAAGGGGGGAACCCACATCATTTTTTTTTATTTATTTATGATATGCATGTGTCTTTGGGTGCATTTGCGCTGTGAAAACACACGTTACAAAGTGTGTTCTTTTTTTACTGCAGTGCTGTGGGAAAGTTCTCACCGCACATGCGTTAATGTCAGTGAGGTGAACAGAGTTCATTGGATAAGGACTCCGATGACCTTTCTGCCAGCACACTGAGGTGCGCAAGCTTGCACAGCTAATTGTCTCTGCAGGATGGCAGACTGTATAGTCGTATCTTGCGACAATACAGCCTGCCATCTTGATGTAGCAGACCTAGACCTGTCGCGCAACAAATGGATGATTTTATTCACGTCAGGGACAGGTGAGGATGATGATGCTTTATTATTTTATTTCAATTGACATCGGCTTCAATGGAATGGGTGTTATGTTATTAGTTAAATTTAGATTTATTAAAGGAGTCTGTGTGTTTCTTTCAAATAAATTAACTGATTCTGGGTATTTAAAAATTGAACGGCACTCGCAAGGTCCGAGAGCCGTGTGATTTTATTTTTCTCGCACCCATTGACTTGCGATTTTTTTTCTAAGTCCGATTTCAGCTGTGAAAAAAATCACAGATGAGCGGTAACTCATAGATTAATATTGGTCAAAGTAGAATCCAATTTTTTATCGGATTGCACTCGTTCGTTTTCCTTGAAAATGAATGTGAGATAAAACATTTCCCTGCCTGGTTTTAAAAAATGTTTTACCTCAAAGAAAGAATTTTTTGTGATCCAGTCCTGTAATGTCTGTAGACTCTTTTGCGTCTCCCCCTTCCCAGGAGCTGTGGAATTATCTGTCCATGTCCCTGTACCGTCAGACAAAGCCATTACACACTACACAGCAGGGGCCCATTTATAAGATTATCTCAGCACAGGAACATTTTATTTAAACACATCTAATTGTGGAATTTATTATTATCAAGATCTATTGATTAAAATGAACTTTGCAGGTAAACCCCTTTAAGTTTTACTTTGGCTGTGTTCACACATGTTGTGTTTTTCAGCTTCAGAAAACTGCATCAAAACACAATCTCTGGCAGGAAATCAGCTGCGTCAAAAACGTTTTGCTGCGTTTTTTGATGCATTTTTTGTGAGTTTTTTCAGCGATTTTTTTCATTGTCCTGTCTCTATTTATGCATGTACATAAAGTTCTGTTAAAAAAAAAAACCCATTCTATTTCACCATCAAAAACGCTGCTGCAAATTTTGGTGCATTTTTTCAGCATTTTTTTCACCATTGTATAAGGATGTGATTTTCCTCCAAAATATCAGTAATTAATGGGGGCACTCTCCTACACCTCTACTGAGGTCTGATATTAACTATTAACATCAAACTTGACTATTAATAATTAATTTCCACTAACGTTATCTGTGCCTTATACTATATACCAACTGAGACAAAACCGTGTGCTAATAAAAGGTATTTATTACACAAAAGTCTACAGTTAATATACTACTAGGTATCACACTAACACAGTACACAAAACGGATTCACAATTTCCAATTACCTAATATATTTTCCACCCACGTTTGCTAATCACTCATGCAATATCGGCCCACCCAACTATACCAACTTTGCCTATATATATCTATCAATATCTAGGAGGGTTAGTACAGGGTATGTAGGGCTAGTAAGTAAAGAAGTTACAGGGGAAGAGAGATACTCAGCCATGTGTTGTTATGTCCATCCTCAAGAGTCTAAGGGGCCTTAGCACATGTGCATTCTGGGTTTTTAAGTCCAGCCAGTGTCCAGCTTCATGTCACAGGAAATGATGTATTATTCCCTGCCCACTGGCTAAGATCTTTGTTCATGTCCAACCATACTCGCAAAACCTGATTTAGCACATGGCTGGACATTCTATTGAAACCTCCTCCAGCAGCAAACAGACTGAAACACATGGGGAGATGTGGGGCCAATATATACATGTATACTTATCTGCAAGCATGGCTAGCATGCAGATACGTATATACATGTACAACCTGGAACACTTCCCTTTACAACCACCCATTATTTCCCATGGGTGAAAAAACACTGACAAAAATGCTGAAAGTGACATGCTCTATTTTCCAAAAACCCAACCAAGGCACAAAATACACAACAACAAAAAAGCATGATGTGTGAACAGAGAATTCTGGTTTCTCATAGACTTTGCTGGTACTGCAAAACACAGCTGAAAATTTGCATAAAAATCTGCAGCAAAAAATGCTAAAAAAAACACAACATGTGTGAACATAGCTTTTAAGTGAAGTTTAACTTATACTTATTATATGTTGTCAAAATTACTCACAAAACGTCGCTTTCAAAAGCCACAAAAGACGACGGAGGGGTTTCCTCATTTCTTGTGAATTTCTTTCTGTAGAAACATACAAATCAAGGTCTGTGTTAAGAGTCAAAGTGAAAAGAAAAATACTATTTTAAATGATAAAACCATCAAGGTAGAGGGAGTTGTACTTGCAAATGTGGAGTGAAGAAATGTTCATTGTTCTCATGGGTCTTAATTCACCAACAACTACTTGGATATTGCATTTTACCTAACCAGGTGGGTGTCAAAAAGGGCAGATAGACACCTACACCATCACAAGACCCTACAATTACCATGTAAGGCAGCACCCACCACTTCCTCACTGATACCTCAGATGCCTCTCCTAGATAAGAGCAGTCTATGCGGTATGCAATGTATCGTCCTTCAGGGAGCGCTTCTTCCCAGACCATTTCAAGGTCTCCAGCATATCCAACTCCTTTTGAGTACCAGCCTACTGCTCCAATCATGCATTCCCCGTCACCTCTTTTGCCATACTTACGGATGCAAAGTCTGCTTCCAATATCACGGGCTGGAGTGACTTGTAAGTTTCGTAATTGTGAGATCACAGATGTCTATGCAAGCACCGTGTAACGCATGTTACACGAGTCTTGAATGGTGGCTCAAAAAAAGATGAAGAAGCATCGACTTCAATATCATCATAAGAAGCGTCGACACAAGTTTGCAAAAAGGTATGAAAAGTGAACTGTAGAAGATAGGAAACGGGTGGTTTGCAGCTATGGGACAAAAGTCAATAGACTAGGCTATGATGGGTGAAAATGGGTCTGGAAGAAACAAAGGAAAATGGGGCTAAAGGATGGAGAAATTGAAGGAACTGTCAAGTTCGGTGAAGGAAGTCTGATGATATGGGGTTGTTTCACAGCTAAAGGCGTTGGATACTTTACCAGAATCGATGGTGGTCTCAATGCTGAGCTATATGTGAGTATCCTACAAGACTAATTACTTTGTACACTCGAGTACCATCGGTATGAAAAGGACAACATAGTGTTCCAGCAGGACAACGACCCAAAGCATATGTTGAGATTGGCAAATAAATGGTTCAATGACAATGAAGTCGAAGTGCTGGATTGGCCCCCACAGACCTCAGACCTTAATCCAATTTAACACTTGTGGGTAGAATGGAATAAAAAACTATATACATATCCAAGCGAGTCGAAGAGCATGCACCAACTGGGAACATGTAAAAGAGACCCGGAATTAGATGTCGGTCAAGACATGTTTGAATCTGATCGAGAGCATGCCCAGAAGGATTCAGGCAGTGTTGAAAGCCAAAGGTGGATTTACAAAATACTAATAAAATAATAAAAAATTGTACTTAGATTTTTAGGAGCAAAACAGTAACAGTGCAGTGACATTACAAGAATCTGCATAATTAATCATATGCCAAATAGTTGCAACTCAAGTTTATATATGAGATAGACAAGATGATTGTCTATAAAATGAGGGTAGTCTCACAATAAAATAAGTAGTGGATGGTGAGATATGGAGCCTGAAAGTCAAAAGTTCAAAAGATTGATACTCTTTTGCTCTTCACTGTATTCATGTGCAGTTGGTGGTTCTGGCGATGTATTCAATTAATAATGATGGTCCCAGTGCTATATTCAATTACCGATTATGGTTCTAATAATGAATTAGTGTATTAATGGTTGTTTTGGTGCTGTATCTAAGTACTAATGAGGATGCTGGTGCCATTCATGTACTGATGGAATGTTCTGGTGATGTATTCATTTAATGATCATGGATCTGGTGCGGTCTTCCCTCATTAAACACAAATTAAACAATTAAAGAAAATTTGGTATGTCCACATCCTTAAAAGTCTGATCTATCAAAATATAAAAAGAACTAACATATGCAGTAAAGAGAAAAAAAAATAGAAGAACTACTTTTTTTTGTCACCACACCTCTTACAGCAAAAAGCCATCCAAATGTATGCACCCTGAATTGATAGCAATAAATATTTCAACTTACTGTGCAAAAAACAGCCCTCACATAGCTTCATAGATATATTTTTATTGTTCTAACAGGTCCTTAAAAAAGCATCACAAGCTAAATGTTGTTTTTTTTAACAAAAATAAGAATCTCTGAACGTTTAGGATTACTGTAATCACAAAGACCTGGAGAATCATGTTCACACGTCACTTTTACCACATAATGAATATCTTAAAAGCAAAACCTAAAAAACAATGATGGGATTGTGTTTATTCACTGCAGGTATACCATGAACTGCTGGGAGGGGTGCCACTTGAATTTTCGCCTTGGGCACCAAAAAAAAAAGCTAGAATCAGGCCTGTCCCCACAGACGTTAGGAAGCTAACCGATTCAAGCCAAAATCACCGGGTTTAGCCACTTCTATCTCATGAGTCTGAGGGCATTTAGAATTAAATAACTCTTTGATCGCTGGGCATCAAAACAGCTCAGACCCCAAGTGATAAAGTCACAATATGATGCTGTTTTTCAGTTACAGTATGGTGGTTCTAAAATCATGTTATAAAAGTATAATTTAGTAACTATATGGCAGTATTAGTTACGGTATTAACCACACATGGTATAGAGAGATTCAGTAATGCTATGGTGGTATGTGGTGGTACTGTTCAATCACTATAGTTGAGGATTTCTGTCCTTTAACCCTTTCACGACCTTGGGATTTTCCGTTTTTCGCTCCCCTTTTTCCCAGAGGCATAACTTTTTTATTTTTTAATATGTCCCTGTGATGGTTTATTTTTTCTGGGACGAATTGTAATTTTGAACGACATCATTGGTTTTACAATGTCGTGTACTGGAGAAAAAGGAAAAAATTCAAAAGTGCGTCAAAATTGCAAAAAAAGTATAATTCTACACTTGTCTCTTGGTTGTTGTTTTTTTTTACCATGTTCACTAAATGCTAAAACTGACCTGCAATTATGATTCTCCAGGTCATTATGAGTTTGCAGATACCAAACATGAATAGGTTATTTTTTTTAAAGTGGTGAAATAAATTCTAAAGTTTGTAAAAAAAATTATAATGGCGCCATATTCCGAGACCCGTAGCGTCTCCCTTTTTCAGGATCTGGGGCTGGGTGAGGGCTTATTTTTCGCACGCTGAGCTGAAGGTTTTATTGATAATATTTTTAGGTAGATATAATGTTTTAATTGCTTGTCATTACGTTTTATTGCGATGTTGCAGCGACCAAAATAACTTAATTCTGGTGTTTTGTTTTTTTTTCTCGTTACACAGTTTACCATTTGGATTAATTCTTTTTATATCTTGATAGATCGGGCGATTCAGAATGCAGCAATATATGTATATTTTAGTTTTATTATTCATTTATTTTGAATGGGGCAAAAGGGGGGTGATTTGAACGTTTATATTTTTAAAAAAAAACAAACATTTTTTTTTTACTTTTTTCTGGCCTTAATAGTTTCCTTAGAAGAATTGAAGGTGCTTTCATCCGATCACTTGTGCTACACATGGTTAAAATGATCATCTGCTATGAGCGATGGCCAACGGGTAACGCTCATGGCAAATCGGCACATGATCCTGCTAAAAAACAGATTGCAGTAAAAAAGAAAACAATTTAAGACATTCCCGTCCTTATTTGAATGAACTATTTTTGCATTGTATCTTTTCATTTTTTATCGCCCCTAACAAATCCAAAAACAGGTATAACTACCAGACATGTGAACATAGCCTTACAATACAATGTAACGAATGATAGTCGTATTTAGTGCTTACGTTGGCTGCACCTCCTCCTCACTGTCGTCCTCAATAATCGGACGCTTTCTGCCTCTTATTCTGGACGTCCTTCCTAAAATATATAACAAAACTGATTATGATTCTCATTCACCTCCAGATTTACACATCATCAGAGAAGCAGTCTCCACCTCTCACCATGGAAGAAGCAGAACCTATTACACACTGTAGGGATAAAATTATTGGGACACATACACATTACTCCTGGAGGAAATTTTATGACATTCCTTTTTAAATCCAGGGTCATTAACATGGAGTTGATCTCCCTTTGCAGCTAATAAAGCTTCCACTCTAAAAAAAAAAATTGGGGATATTTCTGTGCAATTTGTTGTCTATTCTTCCAGAAGAGCAGTTATCAGGTCAGACACTGATGTTGGACAAGGGGACCTGGCTTGTAATCTCTGGTTAATCCAAAAGGTATCTATCTGATGGAGTTGAGGTTAGGTCTCTTGAAGGGTCAGTCATGTTCTTCCACACCAAACTCACCCAGCCATGTCTTATTTGAACTTTCATGAACTGACTTGTGACAACATATGACAGCAAGATGCTGAATTCAGGGAGCTCTTTAGAACGAGCCATTTTATCACAACTGTTCGCACAGGCAGACTACATGCTTAGATGCTGGATTTTATACCCATGGCAATGAACCAAAAGAGAAAACCTTAATTCAATGATTAAGAGGTGACTTTTCATACTTGTTCACACAGTGTGTAAAGCTTCCTTCACATGTACATGTTTTCAGCACGTGTGGCATTCGCTTTCACATGCACTGAAGACACGTATGCACACATACCTATCATAATCTATGGAGATCTTTGCATGAGACCCGTCCGCATGGATTACAAGGGCCAATACACATTTCGGGCTCCGTGTGAAACATCCTTGTGACAACCGTGTGCTGTACATGTTTAACACTGCAAAGTATAGGAGAAGCTTTGGAATTGATATTTAAGTCATGGTGGAAAAAAAATGAATTGCACACGGATGGAACACTGATGGCACACGGATGACACACTGATCCAAAATACTTATGACACCGGTACCATTTTTCCAGTACCGGTATTATATGGACATGTGAAGGGTGGTTTAGTCAAAGGAATCTGTTAAACATGTCGTCTGTCGGGTAACAAACCCTGAGCTGGAGGTTTTCAGGAGGCAGACACAGAGCTTTTCCCCAGGATATTGTAACTTACTTTTTCCTCTCCTTGTAACAAGAACCATAACCTTTCTAATATTTCGACATAGCCGCAAGAGGGCTTGTTTTTTTGCAGAACACAACTTATTCTATGAAATAAGTGGAAACGGTGAGGAAAAAAACTGTAATTCCACATTTTCTTTTTCAAGGTTTTGTACTAGCGCCGCTTACTTTGTGGTAATCAGGTGGTGATCTGTTACCTTTGCTCTATGGGTCAGTATGGTTACGGGATCCCAAATCTATATATTTCTATTCATGATTTACTAATTAAAAATAAAATAAAAACATTTACAAAAACAATTTGGCTTTTGTCACCATATTCTGAGAGCCATATATATATTTTTTTAAAGTGGTCATCCGGCAGTCAAGGTAACCCTTCGTCAATCTGCATTCATACTGCACGGTGGCCCCATGTTCATTAGAACTGATGGCCATTATGTTAAAGTCTGTTACATGTCACCATCACACTTGACAGCGGTATTAACCCCATAACGCCCAATGACGGACACTGCACGGCATGAGCAGGTGTAAGTTAATGCTCCTTGCCGTGCAGTGTCCGTTATGGCTTTAAACTGTCACAGCGTGTAAACACGCAGTGACAGATAAGTGCGGACAGCTATCTGTGACAGCTGAGCAGCACAAGATGGGGTGCAGGGAGCCATATGGTCGGTCCGCACACCTAGATCGCTGCGATCGGTCAGTCAATCTGACTGACCGATCTCAGCATGATCGTGCAGAAGATGCTGAAATATCAGCGTCTCCAGCCCGATCAGTGCCGGAGTTCAGCACCGCCAGTGGCTGAGCTCCGGCACTAAACAGCTAGTAGCCGTGTCAGCACCACCCCTGGCTGTTAACCCCCTGACAGATCGGTGGCCCTGCGATGTCGTGGGGCCCAATCATTGCCATGGTGACCAGGGGTCGTCATGACGACCCCCGGGTCACCAAGCTACGGAAAGCTGCTGAAACCATGCTCACAGCATGGGCTCAGGAGCGTTCACTAAAGGTATAATGAATGCACTGCAATCTAGTACATTGCAATACATTATACCTGTGATCAAAGAGAAACAAGTGAAAGTCCCATAAAGGGACTAAGTAAAAAGTAAAGAATAAATGGCAAAAAATGTGTAAAAATATGTAAAAAAATTAAATTAATAATAATAATTTAAAAAAAATATTCACTAATAAATACACATTTTTATGTAAAAAATAAATAAATAAATAAAATAAAAAAAAGTACACATATTTGGTATTGCCGAGTCTGGAACAACCCGACCTATAAAAGTGTCACACTAGTTAACCCCTTCAGTGAACGCCGCACAAAAAAAACTTAAAAAAACGAGGCTAACGATGCTTTATCACCATGCCACTGGGAAAAAAAGGGGAATGAAACACGATAAAAAAAACAAATATAAATAAAATTAGTACCGCTGAAAACGTCATCTTGTCCCACAAGAAACAAGCCGCCATACAGCCCCATCATTGATAAAGATGTTGAACAATACAGGTCCCAGGACAGAGCCCTGTGGTACCCCACTTCAGACATTCATCCAGCTGGATGTGAAGCCATTTACCCGTTGAGTCCGATCACTAAGCCAGTTATGAATCCACCTAACAGTTGCCTTGTCCTTTCAATACTTGGTCATTTTTTCAATAAGGATGGTGTGAGATACTTTGTCAAATACTTTGCTGAAGTCAAGATATACTATATCTATGGCATTTCTGTTAGGCGTCAGGTGTTTGCTGGATTTGAAATGGGTTCAGAACCATCAGTGGATTCTGTAGTCTCCCATTCCAGTCCAGCCAGGGCTGATGCTGCTCAGCATCATCATCAGTCCCAACGCCTAGCTGGTGCACGAGATGTACAGGTTGTCTCTTTGGTCTTTGTTCCTAGCAACATGAAGGATAGGTTGCGGAAGGAAACAGGGCTGCTAAAGCTTAAGTCCAGGATTCTCTGCACTGAACATGCCCGTGACATGGTGGACCGTGATTGGTGGTTTGGGAGTCAGCTGATCCGGTGACCTGGCGCCGCCTGATTGGTTGCGGGTGACGTCACCAATAGTGTGACGGTGGGCAGGGCTTAATCTTTAAATAGCCCCCTCACAAACATGGCGGCGCGCTCTGATCATTGACCTGTGATGGTGTTGTGTGGACGCTTGGTCTTTTGGGCTCCACGTGTGCTTTAGTTTCTGGCAGGCAGGTTTAGTGGAAATAGGCAGGCTTAGATGAAATAGGCAGGCTTAGATGAAATAGGCAGGTAGCTTCATCTGACAGTCTGGCTCCGACAAAGGGGTCGCCATACACCCCGAGCAGTCTGCAGACACCCTATTCCCGGCACCGCCTGTAAGCCACGTGGAGAGATACTGCTCAGTCCGGTAGCACGCCGGCTGGGAGCACGTATTCGCCGACGTGAGTCACACACGCATCCTAGCGTCTGCTGTGTAGTCCCTGTGCAGTTAACAGGGCTACAGATATATTATTTATCGCACATCTCTCGTGCTGTTAACGGAGATAGTGCGAATCCCTAATCCTGTTCCGGTGTGCAGTAACACGGAAGGGATTGTTATTTAAGTTGGTTGTTTTACCTTCTCACCCGGAAGGTGTTTGGCCGCAGTCCACCAGGCTGCATCGCGGACCCCGTGTAAGGTTGCTTTCCATTATTTAATAAAAGTTGTTTGCAACCGTCCCCTTAACAATTTCCCTGATCCACCCAGTCAGTGATTCTGTCATAGAAGGAAATTAAGTTAGTCTGACATGATTTGTTAGTTACAAACCCATGCTGACTCTGGTTAATCACTTCATTCTTATCCAGGTACTTACATACATGTTGTTTAATAATTTGTTCAAAAATCTTTCCTGGTATAGCAGTCAGACTCACCGGCCTATAGTTCCCTGGGTCCACTTTCTTCCCCTTTTTGAAGATAGGAACAACATTTGCTCTTCTCCAGTCTTCTGGGACTTCTCCTGTTCTCCAAGAATTTTCAAAGATTATGGAGAGTGGTTCTAAAATTTCTTCTACGATCTCCTTCAGTACTCTGGGGTTTAATTCATCTGGACCTGGAGACTTGAACTCATTTATGTTAGCTAAATATTCCCTCACAATCTTTCTGTTTACAGATAACCTGGATTCTTCAATTCCTTTAATAGGACAGTGAAGATCAGTTGATGCTCCATTTTCTTTCTGAGAGAAAACAGATGCAAAATAGGAATTAAAAAGTTCGGCCTTCTCAACATCCTTTCTTACCATTTCACCATTTTCATCCTGTAAAAATCCTATAGCATCTTTGACTTTTCTTTTACTTTTGACATACCCCCAAAATCCTTTTTTATTGCTTTTGACATCTCTTGCAAGCCTTAATTCATTGTCAGCTTTAGCTGACCTGATACGTGCCCTGCAGGATCTGCAGACTGCATTATAATCTTCTTTAGATATGACTCCTTCTTTCCATTTGATAAACATTTCTTTCTTTCTTTTTAGCATGTGTTTAAGTTCTGTGTTCATCCATCCTGGTTTCCTTAAATGCTTCCCATTCTTCCTACTTTTCGGGATTGTTAACGATTGTGCTTTGAGAATCTCATTTTTAAAAATTTCCCATCCTTCCTGGACATTTTTGTCCTTAAGGACATCCAGCCATTGGATCCCTCCTATTCTCTTTCTGAGTCTCTTAAAATCTGCCTATTTAAAATCTAACCTTGAAGTTTGAGTCTTCACATGTCTTCCTCCTCTAGTTATCCAAAATTCTATAATAGCATGATCGCTGCCTCCTAGGGTCCCAGACACTTTTATCTCCTCAACCATTTCCTCCCTGTTTATAAGGATTAGATCCAAAGTAGCAGATCCCCTTGTTTTCTCCCCTACCTTTTGGAAGATAAAGTTGTCAGCAAGAGAGGATAAGAATTTGCTTGACCTGTTAGTTTTACTTGAGAGAGATTCCCAACAAATGTCTGGATAGTTGAAATCTCCCATGACCACTACGTCATATTTTTTGGAGAACTTGGTCATTTGATACATAAAGTGTTCATCCATATCTTCAGCTTGCCCAGGTGGCCTGTAGTAAATGCCTACAATGGTGTCCTTTCCGTTGTTCTCTCCTTGTATTCTTACCCAAACACTTTCCACAGAACTCCCAGTCTCTGCTTCAATCTCTCTGCAGATATACGCTTTTCTAACATACAATGCGACACCTCCTCCTTGTTTATCAAGTCTGCTTCTTACAAATAAGTTGTATCCTTTTAGCCTTGTATTCCAATCATGTGTATCGTCCCACCAAGTTTCAGTGACATCATATTTCTTTTCCTGCGTTAGTAGTTCCAATTCTCCTTGTTTGTTGCCCATGCTTTGTGCATTTGTATAAAAACATTTTAGTTTGTGATTGGTTTCTCTTCTTCCCATATTTTTATTACTTAGATTTTTTTGTCTTTGTTCTTCCTTTCCGCTTCCAATAGCAGAGATCTCAATAGTATTTGTCAGCTGTATGGCTTTTTCTGGCCTTTTGCTTCCCTTCCCACATTGTTCTAGTTTAAAGCTCTCCTGATGAGTGTAGCAAGGCGACTTCCAAATACATGTATTCCAGTCTTCGTAAGGGGCACCCCATCTCTAGCAAGTAGTCCATCATATAGATAATTCATTCCGTGATCCAGAAATCCAAATCCTTGTTGACAGCACCATCGACGTAGCCAGTTGTTCACCTGTAGAATCTTATTCCACCTCATTGTTCCATGGCCATCCACTGGGAGGATGGATGAGAAGACCACCTGCGCTCCCAATTCTTTCACTTTCTTGCCTAAGTCTTCAAAGTCACTGCAGATGGTTTCCAGGTCCTTTCTTGCGGTGTCATTTGTCCCCACATGTATTAGCAGGAATGGGTAGTGATCTGTAGGTCTGAAAAGTCTTGATATCCTGTCAGACACATCTTTAATTTTTGCTCCTGGAAAACAGCACATTTCTCTTGAGGTTATGTCTGGTCTGCAGATAGCGGCCTCTGTTCCTCTCAACAGGGAATTCCCCATGACCACCACTCTCCGTTTTTCCTTCACAACATTTTCTTTCTCTATCCAGGAGGATTCTGAGGGCTTACAAGGTTATTCATTGTGGGCAAAGTCTTATCTTGCTGTATTTCTTCATGGTTCTCCTGTGTGAGAGCCTGGTACTGGTTCATGAGCAGTATGGGTGCTGACTGCCTCTCGATACTCCTGCTTCTCTGGGTCACATGCTTCCATTCCTCTGTTTCATCAGGTGCAGTTCGAATTTCTTCTCTTCCTGTATCATGAAGAGATAATTCTCCTCTAAGAACTCTTCACCTTCCTTAATGATTTTCAAGGTAGTTAACCTCTCTTCTAGATTTCACAACTTTTCCTCCAACAGGGACACAAGCTTGCATTTCTGGCATGTGAAGTTTGGCTTTTCCCTGGCAAGTATGTGAACATGTATCAGGATATGCAGCTCACCAAATGGCTCCTGGACTCTTCCATGTTCTTATTGTTAATGTGTTATGAAAACAGTGAAAAACGCTCCAAAATTCGGTTTATCGATGTCCTCCTTTCAGCTCCAAAGGCCAAAATCCAGTGTTCTTTGAGCTCGCGGAGACTCTTCACTTATCCCAAAATGCAGTGGGAGTATGCAAATTATCTCCTCAGGACTCCTCCCCTGGTTTCATCTGTCAATGTAAATATAGGGTGCTTCCACGTTACTGGTAGCACAAGGGCACTGGAAAAGTGAAATAACTCCTCGCCCCCAAAAGAAATATAGCAAATTCTGTGCTCCGAAATTTTAATGCTACCCTCCCACCCCCGCCCTCCAGAGCTCCAGTGTGTGCCTACATCAGATTTACCATCCACATGTTTGTCAGTGGTATAACTTACAAAATGGGGTCACTTGAGGGGGGGTATTCTGCTCTTTTAGCATTTAGGGTCTCTGTATATGGAGTCCGCAAACTATTCTAGGAAAACCTATACTCCAGCAGTCAAATAGCGCTCCGTCCTTCCCGAGTGTCGCCGTGTGGCTAAGCAGTACTGTACAGCCACATATGAGGTATTGCCACATTCAGCAGAAATTGTGGGCCACATTTTAGGGGCCAGTTTTATCCATTAACCCCATTTAAAACGTAAAATCTGGGGCTAAAACAAAATATTTGAGATAAAAATGTAATTATTTTTTCTTCACTGCCCAATGGTATAAAATTCTGTGACACACCCATGGTGTTAATATGATCATTGCACCCCTAGATGAGTTCACTGAGAGGTGTACTTTGTAAAATGCGGTCCTCAGGCTGTTATGGCACCTCAGTGGATCTCCCAGTGTATGATGGCACCCGATGCAGATCACGTAGGAGAGGGAGCCCTCTCCCTCCTCAAGCCTTCTAAATGCTGTTATTTCTATTGATATCGACATTTAAGGGGTTAAAAAGCTGGGAATGGTGAGGGCAATGCTCCTGACAGTGACAGCTGAGGCTCTGCTATCACTTAAGCCAAGCTCCCGACGATGATGGTGAGGGCACAGCCCCTGGGCCCCGCACAATCGTCATGATGTTACTGTATGTCAGTGGTTGGGAATCCCTTCCCGATCAGGACGTATAGGTATGTCAAAGGTCATGAAGGGGTTACAATTTTAGCAGCAATTTTTCATATTTCCAAGGAAATTTAAAATAAACTGCATTTTTATGGACCTATTCACTTTTGAAGTGACTTTGAAGAGCCTTTTATTGTAACCCCCTAAAAAACACCCCAATTTAAAGAATGGAGGTTTCAAAGCATACAAGAAGTTTGCTATTCCTTGAGGTGCTTTGCATTAATGAAAATATAAGAAAAAAAAATTAATAATTCCATTTAGTCAAATTCCATTCAGCTAAAATGTTACTTCAGCCCTAATTTTTAGACTGCACAATTTATTACGCAATTTCTCCTGAATGCAGCATTACTCCTTGTATAGCAGACACTAATATTGTATAGCTATTGTACGGTTTGGTACTCACTCGGCTGCGGCTGAGGTAGGCACAGGAAGCATTTTCATTGAAATCCAGGCTAGTTTATTCAGACAGCATAAACTGCTCAGGTAGCAAAACAAAAACACCCTTTTCCGGCACAAAGTGGAAATACAAAGTAAAATGTCCATACAATGTTGCGGGTTCGACCGCTCAGGTCAGTTTCCAATCCTTAGGTGTTTAGCACAGACCAGCATCCTGGAGATCCACATATCTCCAGACACAGAATGAGACAATTGGTCTCCATTTTATTTACCAAACCACGCCCCCGGGGTGGGGATATGTGAGCAGCCATTCCCACCAATCTCTTATGACTGCTCGTAAAAGCGGCCCTCATACGACCTATTAACCCTTTCAGTACTATATGTGCTGGAGCATGCTTTTCTGGGTTTACATCACCGAAGCTAACAACCTCGAGGACCTGTCCGGTGGCCATCTTACATACCCTCCTCTGCCCAAAGCTGGCGGGCTTGGCTATCAATAAGCAAAAAAACTCAAAATTCGAAAATCACGATACACATGAAGATTAGAAAAGGAATAATCAGTTCTGAGAAGGAAATGTATTAAGTATAGCACTGTGTGTGTGTATGTATGTATGTATGTATGCATGCATGTACAGTACAGACCAAAAGTTTGGACACACCTTCTCATTTAAAGATTTTTCTGTATTTTCATGACTATGAAAATTGTACATTCACACTGAAGGCATCAAAACTATGAATTAACACATGTGGAATTATATACTTAACAAAAAAGTGGGAAACAACTGAAAATATGTCTTATATTCTAGGTTCTTCAAAGTAGCCATCTTTTGCTTTGATGACTGCTTTGCACACTCTTGGCATTCTCTTGATGAGCTTCAAGTGGTAGTCACCGGAAATGGTTTTCACTTCACAGGTGTGCCCTGTCAGGTTTAATAAGTGGCATTTCTTGCCTTATAAATGGGGTTGGGACCACCAGTTGTGTTGTGCAGAAGTCTGGTGGATACACAGCTGATATAGTCCTACTGAACAGACTGTTAGAATTTGTATTATGGCAAGAAAAAAGCAGCTAAGTAAAGAAAAATGAGTGGCCATCATTACTTTAAGAAATGAAGGTCAGTCAGTCTGAAAAACTGGGAAAACTTTGAAAGTGTCCCCAAGTGCAGTTGCAAAAACCATCAAGCGCTATAAAGAAACTGTCTCACATGAGGACCGCCCCAGGAAAGGAAGACCAAGAGTCACCTCTGCTTCTGAGGATAAGTTTATCCGAGTCACCAGCCTCAGAAATCGCAGGTTAACAGCAGAGACCAGTTCAATGCCACACAGAGTTCTAGCAGCAGACACATCTCTACAACAACTGTTAAGAGGAGACTTTGGGCAGCAGGCCTTCATGGTAAAATAGCTGCTAGGAAACCACTGCTAAGGACAGGCAACAAGCAGAAGAGACTTGTTTGGGCTAAAGAACAGAAGGAATGGACATTAGACTAGTGGAAATCTGTGCTTTGGTCTGATGAGTCCAAATTTGAGATCTTTGGTTCCAACCACCGTGTCTTTGTGCGACTCAGAAAAGGTGAACGGATGGACTCTACATGCCTGGTTCCCACGATGAAGCATGGAGGAGGAGGTGTGATGGTGTGGGGGTGCTTTGCTGGTGACACTGTTGGGGATTTATTCAAAATTGAAGGCATACTGAACCAGCATGGCTACCACAGCATCTTGCAGCGGCATGCTATTCCATCCGATTTGTGTTTAGTTGGACCATCATTTATTTTTCAATAGGACAATGACCCCAAACACACCTCCAGGCTGTGTAAGGGCTATTTGACCAAGAAGGAGAGTGATGGGGTGCTACGCGAGATGACCTGGCCTCCACAGTCACCAGACCTGAACCCAATCGAGATGGTTTGGGGTGAGCTGGACCGCAGAGTGAAGGCAAAAGGGCCAACAAGTGCTAAGCATCTCTGGGAACTTCTTCAAGATTGTTGGAAGACCATTTCCGGTGACTACCACTTGAAGCTCATCAAGAGAATGCCAAGAGTGTGCAAAGCAGTCATCAAAGCAAAAGGTGGCTACTTTGAAGAACCTAGAATATAAGACATATTTTCAGTTGTTTCAGACTTTTTTGTTAAGTATATAATTCCACATGTGTTAATTCATAGTTTTGATGCCTTCAGTGTGAATGTACAATTTTCATAGTCATGAAAATACAGAAAAATCTTTAAATGAGAAGGTGTGTCCAAACTTTTGGTCTGTACTGTATGTATATATATTATATATATAAACATATATATATATATATATATATATATATATATATATATACACACATACATACATACATACACTACCTAGTCAGGGTGCATGTTTAAAAAGGACTGTATAGACCAATCGGTAACTAAAACACAGAAAACCACTCATATAGAACCAAAAAGAAGACCAGACTATGCTAAAATATAACAAATTTTAATGGATCAAGCTAAAATAAGAATAGGGGTGGGAACAAAGCAACCAGGAGAAAGCGCTGAACAACATGTGTTTCCCACATGCAAATGTACAGTACAAATCAATGGAATATATACCATTACCACCAGAATACATATATATACATACAGTGGGTACAGAAAGTATTCAGACCCCTTTAAATTTTTCACTCTTTGTTTCATTGCAGCCATTTGATAAATTCTAAAAAGTTCATTTTATTCTCATTAAAGTACACTTTGCATCCTATCTTGACTGGAAAAAAAACAGAAATCTAGAAATTTTTGCAAATTTATTAAAAAAGAAAAACTGAAATATCACATGGTCATAAATATTCAGCCCCCTTGCTCGGTATTGAGTAGAAGCACACTTTTGAATTAGTACAGCCATGAGTCTTCTTGGGTATGAAGCAACAAGTTTTTCACACCTGGATTTGGGGATCCTCTGCCATTCTTCGTTGCAGTTCCTGTCCAGTTCCGACAGGTTGGATGGTGAACGTTGGTGGACAGCCATTTTCAGGTCTCTCCAGAGATGCTCAATTAGGTTTAGGTCAGGGCTCTGGCTGGACCAGTCAAGAATGGTCACAGAGTTGTTGTGAGGCCACTCCTTTGTCATTATAGCTGTGTGCTTAGGGTCATTGTCTTGTTCGAAGGTGAACCTTCGGCCAAGTCTGAGGTCCAGAGCACTCTGGAAGAGGTTTTCACTCAGGAAATCTCTGTACTTGGCCGCATTCATGTTTCCTTCAATTGCAACCAGTCGTCATGTCCCTGCAGCTGAAAAACACCCCCATAGCATGATGCTGCCACCACCATGTTTCACTGTTGGGATTGTATTGGGTAGGTGATGAGCAGTGCCTGGTTTTCTCCACACATACCGCTTAGAATTATCATCAAAAAGATCTATCTTCATCTCATCAGACCAGAGAATCTTATTTCTCATAGTTTGGGAGTCCTTCATGTGTTTTTGAGCAAACTCTATGCGGACTTTCATTTGTCTTGCACTGAGGAGAGGATTCCGTCGGGCCACTCTGCCATAAAGGCCTGACTGGTGGAGGGCTGCAGTGATAGTTGACCTTGTGGAACTTTCTCCCATCTCCCTACTGCATCTCTGGAGCTTAGTCACAGTGATTTTGGGGTTCTTCTTTACCTCTCTCACCATGGATATTCTCCCACGATTGCACTGTTTGACTGGATGGCCAGGTCTAGGAAGACTTCTGGTGGTCCCAAACTTCTTCCATTTAAGGATTATGGAGGCCACTGTGCTCTTAAGAACCTTGAGTAATGCAGAAATTATTTTGTAACCTTGGCCAGATCTGTGCCTTGCCACAATTCTGTCTCTGAGCTCCTTGGGCAGTTTCTTTGAGCTCATGGTTTTCATTTGGTCTGACATGCATTGTGAGCTGTGAGGTCTTATACAGACAGGTGTGTGCCTTTCCAAATCAAGCCCTATCAGTTTAATTAAACACAGCTGGACTCCAATGAAGGAGTAGAACCATCTCAATGAGGATCACAAGGGGTCTGAATACTTTCCATACCCATTATGTATATGTGTATATACATATATATATATATATATAATACACATATAAATAAAACAATAAGAAACCAGGTGTATATCAATACAGACTATATGTATTAGATATGGGGAAAACATATGTACTACCTCTATCAGGGTGTAAATAAATATTGTGCAAAAGAACCACAGGACGCAAGAGAGGGCAATGATGGAAATAGCTCCTAACGTATAAACTATTCCATAATAATAAACCAATATAGGCGGGTATAGAATAGTCTATAAACCTGTGTATGAGTCTGGAGTAGAGGGGGCATACGGTGCAGCGTCGCCACCCCGACACGCTATCAAGCAGTGGACCCTCGACAGTGCATCAGCATTGCCATGCAGTTTCCCGGGCCTATGCTCTGCATGGAAGCTAAAATCCTGAAGGGCTAGGGACCATCTGGTCACTCCGGCATCGTTCCCCTTCTTGTCCCTCATCCACCTTAGTGGGGCATGGTCTGACACTAGCCTGAACTTCCTGCCTAAGAGGTAGTATCTTGAAGTGTCCAACACCCACTTGATGGCCTTTTCCACAATGGAGTAATTCTTCCCACAGGATGTCACATTCTGACTTAAATACATTATGGGATGCTCTTCCCCGTTCACTTCTTGTGATAGGACAGCACCCAGCCCGACATCTGACATGTCTGTCTGGACCACAAACTTATTTGAGAAATCCGGTGCCACCATAACTGTCTGTTTACACAGAGCTACCTTCAGTTCCGCGAAGGCAGTCTCAGCTTCTGGAGATTACTTAGCCATAACCGACTTTGTCCCTGTAAGGAGGTCTGTCAAAGGGGCCGCTATCATGACGAAGTTAGGGATGAACCGGCGGTAATAGCCCACGATGCCTAGGAACGCTTTGACCTGTTTCCCTGAGAGGGGTTGTGGCCAACTCTTGATCACGTCGACTTTATTTGGGGCTTTATTTCACCTCTCCCTACGACATAACCCAAGTATTTGGTTTCTTCAATGCCCATGGCACATTTCTTCAGGTTTATAGAAAACCCTGCCTTCTTTAAAGAATCAAGTATCGCCTGGACTTTGCTCAGATGGCTTCCCCAATCCTGGCTATAGATCACGATGTCATCCAAGTAGACTGCTGCATACTTCTTGTGGGGAGCTGGAATCAAGTCCATGGTCCTCTGGAAGGTAGCCAGGGCTTCTTGCAACCCAAACGACATCCTTGTGAAGTAGAATCAACCATCTGGCGTTGAGAAGACCGTCTTCTCCTTGGCATCTTGGGACATGGGTATTTGCCAATTCCTTTAGTGAGGTCAAGGGTGATAATATACCTGGCTGGCCCCAATCTTTCAAACAGTTCATCTACACTGGGCATTGGGTAGGTGTCAAACTTCAAGACTTTGTTGAGTTTCCTATAGTCATTGCAAAACTGCCATTCTCTATCTGGTTTTGGCACTAAGACTTTGGGACTGGACCAGCCACTCCTGGACTCCTCAATGACTCCCATGCTCAGCATCCGCTTCACCTCTTTTGCAATTACCTCTCGGTGGGCTTCAGGAATCCGATACGGCTTCATATTTACTTGGACATGATGACCCGGAAGAAACTCATGCTCTATGATCCGAGTACACCCTGGTAGTTTTGAGAACAGGTCTCAGTTCCGCTGTAGCAACTCTCGGCACTGTGGCTTCTGGGCATGTGACAGCAACTTTGCCAGCTTGACTTCCTCCACGTGGGCTTTGGTCTTCGCCACCAAACAGGAGCTTCCACAAACTCCCTATGTCATTTGGCTTGATCAGGTTGACGTGGTACACCTGGTAGGGCTTCCTTTTCCCTGGTTAGTGGACTCTATAGTTGACATTGCCAAGCTTTTCAAGAACTTCATAGGGGCCCTGCCACTTGGTCAGGAATTTGCTCTCCACCGTAGGCACTAGTACCCAATTGCCAAGGTGGAAGTGTCTCACCCTCACCGATCTTTAGTACACCCTTGACTGTGCCTCTTGTGCTTTGAGGAGGTGTTCTTTCACAATAGGCATCACCTCAGCAATCCTCTCTTGCATCTGGGCCACATGTTCCATTACAATCCTGTAGGGTGTAGACCCTCCTTTGCTACATCCAGGAGTCCAAGGGGCTGTCAGCTATATAACAGCTCAAATGGGGAGAAGCCAGTAGAGGCCTGTGGGACTTCTCTAATAGAAAACAGAAGGTACGGCAGTAGACAGTCCCAGTCCCGACCGTCTTTCTCAACGACCTTCTTCAACATGGCCTTCAAGGTTTTATTAAACCTCTCCACTAAGCCGTCTGTCTGGGGGTGGTAGACTGAGGTCCTGAGTTGTGTGATTTGCAGGATTTTTCACAACTCCCTCATCCCCCTTGACATAAATGGGGTCCCTTGGTCCGTTAGGATCTCCTTACGCAACCCCATTCTAGAAAAGACGTGGACTAGCTGTTATGATCTGCTACAGAGACTAAGGAAAGAGAGGAGATCTGTCCCTACAATAGAACTAAACTAGATCCCTACGATGTAACGGGGAACCTGATCCTGCGATCAGACCCGCTAAAGTCCTCGGCTAGTCTGAACGCAGGCCTATAGATGTGAGGGAGGGATCCCTACAAGATCTAGGGACTGGGAAAAGTTGGACACCTCCTAGCAGAAATAGTAGCAGTCAAAGACAAACACACAACAAAAAGGCATAGGGGTCAGAAGACCTAGCAAAACTAACAGAGAACGGCAACAGAGCAACAAGCTAGCTCAACAGTAGTAAATACAAATGAAGTCCAGCAAAGCCAGGAGGGCGGAGCCGGATTAAATAGGCAAAAATGGTCATGTGACCAGCAAACTAAAAAAAACTAACAGGAGAGTTGTAACAGTACCCCCTCTTCTAAGAGGATCCTCCGGATCCCCTAGGCCCAGGCTTACCAGGAAACCTCCTGTGAAACGCTCGGACAAGTCTGGAAGCAGAAACATCATCCGCCCTCACCCATGAGTTATCCTCAGGTCCGAAACTCTTCCAAGCGACGAGATACTGCAAACTCCCTCTATACCGTCTAGAATTTAGGATGCGGGAAATTTCATATTCCCCGTCCTCCACCACAGGAGGAACAGTGACAGAGGCATCACCATCCGACACATCAGCTTTTTTCAACAGAGAAACATGAAACACCGGATTAATCCTCCAGGACGTAGGAACCTCCAGCCTAACAGCAGATTGGCTAACTATCTGAAGTACATTAAAGGGCCCTACGAACTTGGGACCCAATTTTTTAGAAGGAATCCTCAATCGCAGATTCTTAGAGGACAACCAAACCATGTCACCAACAGCAAACAAAACCTCTTGCCGTTTCCTATCAAAGTACCTCTTAGATTTTTTGTTAGCCTCCTGAAGATTACCACGCACATCCGTCCAAACTCTCTCCAAATCACAGGAAAAACTCTCCTCCTCAGGCACAGCCGAAACCAATTTGGAGAATGACCAAAAAGACGTATGTCTCCCAGAACAACAAAAAAAAGGCGAACACCCAGCAGAAGAGGATGTATGGTTGTTAAGAGCAAATTCAGCAAGTGGCAGAAACTCAGACCACCCCTCTTGATTGTCTGCCACAAAACAACGCAAGAACTGCTCAACATCCTGGTTCTTCCTTTCTGTCTGGCCATTAGACTCAGGATGATATCCGGATGAAAACGACAAATGAACTCCCAACCTGTCACAAAAGGCACGCCAAAAACGAGCCACGAACTGAGGTCCCCTATCAGAAACAATGTCAGTAGGAACACCATGTAGTCTGACAATTTCCTTGACAAAGGCCTTGGCGAGTGTCTTAGCGCAAGGCAGTTTGATGAAGGGAACCAAGTGACACATCTTGCTAAAACAGTCCACGACCACCCAGATGACCGTGAAACCTTCAGAGGGAGGAAGGTCAGTAATAAAGTCCATAGCCAGATGTGTCCAAGGTGCACTAGGAACCTCCAGAGGGCAAAGCAACCCCGCAGCAGGAGCATGCGAAGACTTGGATCTTGCACACACAGTACATTGGCGCACCCACTTAATGACTTCCTTCTGCCATCCAGGCCACCAAAAACTGCGACCCACAAGTCTCTTGGTCTCAGAAATTCCTGGATGACCTGCCAACCGAGACTCATGACACTCAACAAACAAATCTCTCCTAAAGGTCCTAGGCACAAACAACCTCCCATGGGGAGTGTTAGATGGGGCATTCTCCTGTGCTTTAAGAATCTCATCCTCCAAAACGGAGTCCAAAGCAGCAATCACAACACCTTCTTGTAAAATGGTCTCCTCTTCCTCCTCAACACCGACCATGGGAGAAAAGCTGCGAGACAAAGCATCCGCTTTAACATTCTTGGTACCCGGGATGTAAGTAACGGAAAAATTAAACCGCGAGAAAAAAAGTGCCCACCTAGCCTGACGGGCATTCAAGCGCTTGGCAGCATCAAGATAGATCAGATTTTTATGATCAGTGAAAACCTGAATGGGAAATTCAGCACCTTCCAAGAGATGACGCCAGTGTTCAAATGCGAGTTTAATCGCCAGCAATTCCCGATTACCAATATCGTAATTAAGTTCAGTCTCGGAAAATTTTTTTGAAAAAAAGGCACAGGGATGTACTCCATCCTTGTTTTCCTGAGACAACACCGCACCGACCCCCACCGAAGAAGCATCAACCTCAACCAAAAACGGCTTAGTCACATCAGGCTGCATAAGGATGGGAGCAGAGGTGAACCTCTCCTTTAGAAACACAAAAGCTTCAATGGCCTCAGAAGTCCACTGAACCGCATTAGCACCTTTCCTGGTGAGATCGGTCAGCGGTTTGACAATAATAGAAAAATTTTTTATGAATTTTCTGTAATAATTGGCGAAACCCAAAAACCTCTGTATCGATTTGAAACCAATAGGCCTAGGCCATTCCTGCACAGCTTGAACTTTAACCGGGTCCATCTCAAAACCTTCACTGGAGATAATGTAGCCCAAAAAACTAATTCTCTGTACAGCGAACTCACATTTCTCCAGCTTAGCAAAAAGCGAATTGTCCATTAATAACTGTAATACCTCACATACGCTCTGCCAATGAGACTCCAGATCCGGCGAATAAATCAAAATGTCATCCAAATACACAACCACATTTTTGCCGATTAAAGGTCTAAGGATATCATTGATAAGATTCTGAAAAAATGCTGGAGCATTGGTGAGACCAAAAGGCATAACCAGATTCTCAAAATGACCCACAGGAGTGTTAAAAGCAGTCTTCCATTCATCACCCTCCTTCATGCGCAACAAATTGTATGCCCCCCGGAGATCAATTTTAGAGAACAACTTGGCCCCCACTAACTGGTTAAATAAATCAGGAATCAATGGCAGTGGGTAAGGATTGCGTACAGTAATTTTATTAATCTCACAAAAGTCCAGACAAGGACGTAAACCGCCATCTTTTTTTTTTACAAAAAAAAATCCAACAGCCACAGGAGACTTGGAAGGCCTAATGTGACCGGCAGCCAAGCTTGTCTGTATGTATTCTTCCAAAGCCTTTCTCTCAGGAATAGTAAGATTAAATAAACGACTCTTAGGAAGAGTCGCGCCAGGGACAAATTCAATGGTACAATCATAGTCTCTAGGGGGAGGCAAAACCTGCGACTCCTCCTCAGAAAAAACTCTCCAAAAATCCTGAATAGGTACAGGCAATTCCCCTCTATCCACAGCAGCACTGCGCCCGTTACAACACTTGTCATAACACTTAGGGCTCCAGGACTTAATTTCATTGGTAGACCAATCCAGTACAGGATTGTGCAATTTTAACCAGGGTAACCCCAATATTACTGGAGAAGGCAAATTATCCAATACCACCAAATCCAAATTCTCTTGATGAATACCATTAATAGTGAGGGGAAATTCACAGACCTTGTGAGTAAAACTCTTCAAGGGAGAGCCATCGACAGAAACCACAGCAATAGGGGATGACAAAGTTTTAGGTTCTAATCTAAGTTTTTCCAAGAATCCCCCATCAATCACATTTAGAGTAGATCCACAATCCACAAATACCCGAAATTCAATTAATTCATCCTGAGCAGCAGTAGTGGCAGATAGGAATACTCCCTTAGAATTTAAACAGGCAATACGAGCATGACTGACCTTTTTTTTTTCTTTCTTCTTACGAAGTACACAGCTCTTAATAAAATGACCAGAATTTCCGCAATAGAAACACAAGCCTTCAGAAAGCCTGCGGTCTTTTTCCTGAGAGCGGGGTGTCATCGCCCCAATCTCCATCGGCTCTCCATTGTCAGCACAGACCCTCTCAGGACTCGGAGCTGACATAGCAGAGGATTTGCTCTCATTAACCCTTTCACGCAGTCTCCTGTCCACCCGTATAGCTAATTGCATTGCCTCCTGCAAGTTTCCAGGTGTGGGATAAGCAATCAGTAAATCCTTTACCCTTTCACATAGCCCTGCAAGAAACAAGCTTTTCAAAGCAGAATCGTTCCACCCCACCTGGGCAGACCACCGACGGAAGTGAGAACAATATTTTTCCACATTACCTGATCCCTGCCTCAAACGTCTTAATTCAGACTCAGCAGATGAGACACGATCAGGATCATCGTACAACAAACCCAAAGCAGAAAAAAAACTATCCACTGATCTAAAGCACGGATCACTAGAATGGAGAGAGAAGGCCCATCCCTGAGGATCTTTGCGCAAAAGTGACATTATGATCCCTATGCGCTGTGATTCATCACCAGAGGATCCGGGTCTCAAATGAAAATATATAAGACAAGCATTTTTAAAAGAAAAAAAATCTTGTTGTTCGCCAAAAAATAGATCAGGCAGACGTACCTTTGGTTCCACAAAATGCGCTCCAGAACAGCTACTCACGTGTTGTTGGAGCTTGGTCACCTCCAGAGAGAGTCCCTGCAAGCGTTGAGAAAAATCTTGCACCGAGACCATGATGGAAAACTGGAGGTCTTTCCTTAGAGAAAATTTTTTTTTTTTTTTTTTCTTTTATGGCTGGACTTACTGTTATGATCTGCTACAGAGACTAAGGAAAGAGAGGAGATCTGTCCCTACAATAGAACTAAACTAGATCCCTACGACGTAACGGGGAACCTGATCCTGCGATCAGACCCGCTAAAGTCCTCGGCTAGTCTGAACGCAGACCTATAGATGTGAGGGAGGGATCCCTACAAGATCTAGGGACTGGGAAAAGTTGGACACCTCCTAGCAGAAATAGTAGCAGTCAAAGACAAACACATAACAAAAAGGCATAGGGGTCAGAAGACCTAGCAAAACTAACAAAGAACGGCAACAGAGCAACAAGCTAGCTCAACAGTAGTAAATACAAATGAAGTCCAGCAAAGCCAGGAGGGTGGAGCCGGATTAAATAGGCAAAAATGGTCATGTGACCAGCAAACTAAAAAAAAACTAACAGGAGAGTTGTAACACTAGCTCCTGGACTATGCACTTGGCAGAGGAGTTTCGTGGTGGTACAGCCTCCGGGTAACATGTAGCGTTGTCCAGTACCACCAAGATATACTGATGTGCTCTGGCGGACTTGACCAGGGGTCCCACTAGATCCATGGTGATGCGATCGATTGGGACCTCAATGACAGGTAGTGGCACTAAAGGGCTACGGAAGTGAGCCACAGGGGAGGTCAGCTGATAGGTGTGACAGGACCTACAGTAATTCACAATCTCTCGGTGACAACTGGGACAGTAGACCCTCTGGAAGATTCTTTCCTGGGTTTTTTCTACCTCCAGATGACCACCTAAGACATGTGCATTGGCCATATCTAACACCCTGCGTCTGTACGACCCTGGCACTAGTAACTGATCGATTACCTCTCTTCTGAGCTTCGTGACCTGTCATATTAACTCCTCAATTCCAGCAAAGTACGGATATCAGGTATCAGCCATAGACTCTTGAGCAACACCATTCAGAACAGTGACATTTTTAAACACACCTTTTAGAGTTCAGTCCCTGAGCTGGGCGTTTCCAAAGTTTCCCCACCTCCAGCTCAGGGATGCTGCCTCATCCTCACCCCCAACAAGCACATGAAAGGGAAAACTGTCGGTTGCGGCCTGCGACGAGGTTTCTTTAGGAGCGACCTGGTTGTGGTCTGGGCAACCCGGCTTCCTCCCTTTCTCCCACAAGTCCCAAAACAAGGCAAAGTCCTGCCCTATTATAACAGGGTGCAACAGGTCCTTGACTACGCCCACCTCATGGGACTCAGTGCTACAGTTTGTGCCTATGACCACTAGGACCACAGGGTAGTCCTTAGCGTCTCAATGGATACAGCAGATGTCCACCTTTTTCTGCAGAATCAGACGATGAGGAATTATGGCCCTACTAGGGTTACCAAACTCCCAGAATCGAACAGACCAGTCATTTGTGCTCCATTCACTGACACGGGGCATGCCTGCGGTCCCACACCTCGTGGAGGGACAGCACTGCAGGCAGGATATGCAAAGTAGCGCCGTCCTGTGCTGCAGTCTACTGGCTCGTTGGTCATAGGGCAACAGGTCACTATTAGACCCGGGGTGTGACATTGCCAACAAATTAAGTTATTGGATGGGGCCTTTGGTAGCAACTCAGACCCCTCCTGAACTCTAGGACGCCCCCCAGATGTGGTTCTAGTTCCCCTCTTTTGGGTGTCCATCCCCCCTGTTGGGAACCACAGTATGGAGATGCTCCCACCCCTTACTTCCCCAAAGCACTCTTGACCGCCTGGTACCTTTCTACCAACCTCACAAGGTCATTGGCATTATGGGGATCTCCCTGGGCAACCCAGGATTGCACCAGCCTTGGAAGGGAGTGTATGAACCTGTCCATCACAATCCTCGCCACTAACTGTGCTGGAGAGGAAGATTCCGGTTGCAACCACTTTTGGACCAAGTGTAGGAGGTAAAACATTTGGGACCGGGAAGATTTGTCACTGCAATAGGCCCAGTGGTACACCCGCATCATGTCAGTCAGAGTCACTCCTAAGCACGTCAAAATCTCAGTCTTCAACTTGGTGTACTCTTTTGCATCTTGCAAGGCCAAGTCATAATAGGCCTTCTGCTGTTGCCCTGTTAAATATGATGCCAGAACCTCCGCCCACTGCTCTGGAGGCAATATCTCTCGCTCCGCCACCCTCTCAAAAATTGTCAGGAACGCCTCGTCCTCATCACCCGGGATCATCTTTTGTATGGCTCTTCTTAACGTCTTCCTGGCAAGTGAGTCATCACTTAGACTTGGGGGTGGGGCGATTGAACTGCCATGGGTTAACTCGGCTAGGAGGTTTATCTGCTGCTTGTACTGCTGTTGCTGCCACTACTGCTGTTGATGCTGCCGGAGATTAGCCTGCACAAGTTGCTTTATCAGCTCCTCCATGATGCCAGACGTCCCCTACTGGCTGACGGCCCTCACCCAAGACTTAAACGGTTTCCTGTAGCAGTCACACTGCCCCTTGGGATTTGTGACTGTGCTTCTAGCACCAATTGTAGGGTTTAATACTCACTCGTCTGCGGTTGAGGTAGACACAGGAAGCATTTTCATTGAAATCCAAACTGGTTTATTCAGACAGCATAAACAAAAACAGCCTTTTCCGGCACAAAGTGGAAGCACAAAGTAAAATGTCCACACAATGTTGCAGGTTCGCCTGCTCAGGTCAGTGTCCAATCCTTAGTACAGACTAACGCCTTGGAGATCCACAGGTCTCCAGACACAGACACTGAATGAGACATTTGGTCTCTATTTTATTTACCAAACCACGCTCCAGAGGTGGGGATATGTGGGCAGCCATTCCCACCCATTTTTTATGACTGCTCTTAAAACCGGCCTGATATGCCCTATTAACCCTGTCAGCAGTATAAGTGCTGGAGCATGCTTTCTCGGGTTTACATCACCGAAGCTACCAACCTCGATGATACATATTTCCCCTCAAGGACCTGTCCGTCAGCCATCTTACACTATATACATGTCATTAAGGGTATACAAGTTTAAAGATTGCACATTTTTCAAAATCTTCAGAAAATTTGGAATATTTTCATGAATAAAGACAAAACAACAGATCTGAATTTACCGGTAGTAACAGGTAAAATGTTTTACAACAACAAAATCACAATCTCAGAATCACTGACAGAAGCATTTTAAAGTTATTACCACAGAAAGTGACGTATCAGACTTGAAAAATGGGGCTGTCAGGAAGGTTAATGCTGATTTACACGAGACAGGGTTAAGAAACATGGAATGGTATTGTGCAGTACATACCTATAGGTGAAGCATCATCTCCCTCAGAATCTTCCTCTGTATAGTAATGAAACACTTATTAGTAAGGGTGAAAAAATAATATATATATACATTATATATACAGTACAGACCAAAAGTTTGGACACACCTTCCCATTTAAAGATTTTTCTGTATTTTCATGACTATGAAAATTGTACATTCACACTGAAGGCATCAAAACTATGAATTAACACATGTGGAATTATATACTTAACAAAAAAGTGTGAAACAACTGAAAATATGTCTTATATTCTAGGTTCTTCAAAGTAGCCAAGTTCATGTTAAAAAAGGTGGTTTCTAAGGACGGAAGGGATTGGGACATGTTGCTACCCTTTTTGATGTTCGCCATCCGTGAGGTACCCCAGGCTTCCACAGGGTTCTCTCCCTTTGAGTTATTGTACGGCAGACACCCTAGAGGTCTGTTGGACGTAGCCAAAGAGACGTGGGAACAAGAGCCGACTCAACATAGGAGTATAACTGAACACGTGGCTAGCATGCAGGACCGGATCGCGGCGGTCATGGACATCGTGAAAGAACATTTGTTAGATGCCCAGGCAGCCCAGAGGCGCACATATAATAAAAGAGCCAGAGTCAGGTCTTTTAACAAGGGCGATCAGGTGTTAGTACTTGTACCCACAGCCGAGAGTAAGCTCATGGCCAAGTGGCAAGGGCCATATGAGGTTCGAGAAAAGGTGGGGGAGGTAAATTACCAGGTGTATCAGCCTGGAAGGAGGAAACGGGAGCAGCTTTATTATGTAAACCTGCGAAAACCTTAGAAAGATCGAGAGTGGTTAGTTACAGACATCACTCCGGGCATATCACCAGAGAGTTCTCTACCTTCAGCCAGGGATGCGTCCGGGGGAGAGGTCAGGATAAGTGATGCTCTCACTAAACAGCAGCGACGGGCGGCTCGCTCACTGGTGCAGCAGAATACCAACGTGTTCTCAGAGCTACCGGGTAGGACTACAGTTTTCCAACATGACATTGTCACCGAACCTGGGGTAAGGGTGCGAAAGAGATCGCACCGGGTACCCAAAGTCCGGAGGCAAGCCATCACGGCTGAGGTAAAACAGATGCTCCAGTTAGGCGTCATCGAGAAATGACAGAGTGGGCTAGCCCCATTGTACTGATTACGAAACCAGACGGATCGTTACGCTTCCGTAACGATTTCCGAAAACTAAATTAAGTGTCGAAGTTTGACCTTTATCCAATGCCCAGGGTGGATGAGCTGATTGAGAGACTGGGGTAGGCCCAGTACTTTACCACGCTCGATCTCACCAAGGGTTACTGGCAGGTACCTCTCACGAAATCAGCGGAGGAAAAGACCGCCTTCATAACTACGGAGGGTCTATATCACTATGCGGTCTTACCTTTTGGGTTACATGGGGCCCTGGCTACATTCCAGAGGTTGATGGAAATAGTGCTCAAGTCTCATCAGGAGTACGCCTCCGCATATCTAGATGATATTATCATCTTTAGCACCGACTGGCATACGCATCTATCCCAGGTACAAGCAGTGCTGGATTCTCTCAGAGTCGCTGAGTTAACGGCAAACCCGAAAAAATGTGCGATAGGGCTAGAGGAAGCCCGATATTTGGGGTATGCGATTGGCCGAGGAGTTATCAAGCCCCAAATCAATAAAGTTGAGGCCATAAAAAATTGTCCTAAACCGTCAAATACACAGCAGGTGAGGGCGTTCCTTAACATCCTTGGGTATTACCGCCGGTTTATACCTAATTTTCCTGGGAGAACGGCGGCCCTGACCGATCTCTTGAAAGGAAAAAAATCAGTAATGGTTCAGTGGAACCTTCAGGCAGAAGAAGCCTTTCAGTCCATGAAGTTGGCCCTGTGTGGACAGCCGGTCCTCATCAGCCCCAACTTCAAGGAAACTTTCATTGTACAGACAGATGCCTCAGAAGTAGGCCCAGGGTGCCAGTGGCGACTTTGCCAATCCTGGTGTTATGTGGCAAATGCCAAGCGTCCTGCACGGTGTTGGGCTGTGAGCACAACCCCCATCTGTGGACGTCAGACCCTCATACCACCCTCATGGAGTCGGTTTCCAACTGATTGTGCAGACACATGCACATTTGTGACCTGCTGGAGGTCATTTTGCACGGCTCTGGCAGTGCTCCTCCTGTTCCTCCTTGCACAAAGACGGAGGTAGAGGTCCTGCTGCTGGGTTGTTGCCCTCCTACAGCCCTCTCCACGTCTACTTTTGTACTGGCCTGTCTCCTGGTAGTGCCTCCAGCCTCTGGACAGTACGGTGACAGACACAGCAAACCTTCTTGCCACAGCTTGCATTGATGTGCCATCCAGAATGAGCTGCACTACCTGAGCAACTTCTGTGGGTTGTCGAGTCCGTCTCATGCTACCACAAGTATGAAAGTACAACCAACATTCAAAAGTGACCAAAACATCAGCCAGAAAGCATTGGTACTGAGATATGGTCTGTGCTCCCCACCTGCAGAACCACTCCTTTATTGAGGGTGTCTTGAAAATTGCCAATCATTTCCATCTATTGTCTATTCTATTTGCACAACAGCATGTGAAATTGATTGTTAATCAGTGTTGCTTCCTAAGTGGACAGTTTGATTTCACAGAAGTTTCATTTACTTGGAGTTATATTCTGTTGTTTAAGTGTTCCCTTTATTTTATGAGCAGTGTATTTGATATGTAACTTTCTATGTATTTGTCTCATTGGTCATGTAATGGGTGTGATCTCATTGGTCATGTAATTGGTGTATTACTTGTAACTGGTTTCGGAAATATTTAAAAGATCACAGAATCATGTCATAGTAGCTTGACAAAGAAAGCTGGTTGGCTTTGGAAACGAATTGCTATGTGAATCCCCATGTACCTTGTGACCTCATCAGATGTTAAAATGATGTAATAACAACTTGGAATTTTTTAATACAACTTTTTTGGAGATGGAATTTTTCATTTCTTTTCTTGCAATACATTGTGCAGACTGCCGGTTGGAAGCTGTTATGACAGGAACTGCCCAAACCCGACCAGCTGATCACCCACTACCAGGATGTAGGGGAATAACACCAGGTGGCGCCAGAGAGCAGCATTCATAAAAGTAAAAGCTTGGTAACTTTTGAATGAAGCATAATTTTGAATCACTGTAAATTACAAAACTATTTATTTCCACCTTTTCTGGTTGGTTAACTGTATTCTTTATGGTGGCACAACCGCTTTGTTTACCCTTAACCCCTTACTTACCGGGGACGTATTAGTACGCATATTTGCGTACCCCCCGTTCAGTGAGGGCTGCTGCGCTGAGCCTTCACTGAACGGAGCACATGTCAGCTGATTCTTACAGCTGACATGTGCCCGCAACAGCCGCGGGTGGAATCGCGATCCACCCGCGGCTGTTAACCAGTTAAATGCTGCTGTCAATCTCCGACAGCAGCATTTAACGCGCGCTTCCGGGTAGCGCGTCATAAGCCCCGCCCACCGGTAACCCCGTCACGTGATCGCGGGTCGCCGATGGGCGTGCATGACAACCCAGGGTCTGCAGCAGACGCCTGTGGTTGTCATGATCTTGTCGCTATGAGCGCCACCTAGTGGTCGGCGCTCATAGCACAGGACCATTTCTGCTGCATGCAGGGGACCTGCTCGTCCCTTGTATGTAGCAGAGGCGATCGGACAGTTGCTGCTTCTAGTCTCCTATGGAGACTATAGAAGCATGCAAAAAGTAAAAAAAAAAAAGTTTTTAAAAATATTAAAAAAAATAAAAAAATATAAAAGTTTAAATCACCCCCCTTTCGCCCCATTCAAAATAAAATATATATAAAAAAAACCCACATACACATATTTGGTATCGCCGCGTTCAGAATCGCCCGATCTATCAATATAAAAAAAGAATTATTCCGATCGGTAAACGGCGTAGCGAGAAAAAAATTCTAAACGCCAGAATTACGTTTTTTGGTCGCCGCAAAATTGCAATAAAATGCAATAACGGGCGATCAAAACATCGGATCTACCCCAAATGTTATCAATAAAAACGTCAGCCTGGCACGCAAAAAATAAGCCATCAACCAGCCCCAGATCACGAAAAATGGAGACGCTACGGGTCTTAGAAAATGGCGCTATTTTTTTATTTTATTTTTTTACCAAATTTTGGAATTTTTTTCCACCACTTAAATATAAAAGAACCTATACATGTTTGGTGTCTATGAACTCGTAATGACCTGTAGAATAAGAAGGGCAAGTCAGTTTTAGCATTCAGTGAACATGGTAAAAAAAAATAAATAAAAAACAACTGTGGTATTGCACGTTTTTTGCAATTTTACCGCACTTGGAATTTTTTTACCGTTTTCCCGTACAGGATATGATAAAACTAGTAATGGCGTTGAAAAGTACAACTAGTCCCGCAAAAAATAAGCCCTCACATGGCCATATTGACCAAAAAATAAAAACGCTATGGCTCTGGGAACAAGGGGAGCAAAAACGAAAATGCAAAAACGAAAAATGCTCCGGGGCTTAAGGGGTTAATGCCATGTACTGTATATAGCTAGAAAATATTAGTGTCTGCTATGTATGGGGCAATGCTGCGTTTAGGAGAAATTACATAATAAATTGTGCAGGCTAAAATTTGGGTCTAAAGTAACATATTAGCTGAATGGAATTTGACTTAATGGAATTTTTCACTTCTTTTTTGCATTGATTCCAAGTGTGACCACACGTTGTTCCTGGCTTCAACACACTGAAATCCTGGAGGGTGAGCTGACTTCCATTTGTTCTCTATTGTTATGCACAATGTATTCTTTGTCACAAGGCTCCCTGCTGTAAACACAGAGTGTCTGTCATTCACCCCCTCCCCCTGTGCTCATAGCTGATCTCCAGGTGGGACACCTCCTCCCCCTGCTTCATAGCTGATCTCGGGGTGAGACACTCCCTCCCCCTGCACTCACAGCTGATCAACGGGTGAGATACCTCCTCCCCTGTGTTCACAGATGATCTTCAGGTAAGATACTCCCTCCCATTGTGCTCACAGCTCATAGCTCATCTCCAGGTTAGACACCCTCTCCCCCTGTGCTCATAGCTGATCTCCGGGTGAGATACCTCCCCCCTGTGTTCACAGATGATCTCCAGGTGAGATACTCCCTCCCATTGTGCTCACAGCTCATAGCTCATCTCCAGGTTAGACACCCTCTCCCCCTGCGCTCACAGCTCATCTCCGGGTGAGATCATCTGCTTCACAGACTTGAGAGCCCGATAGCAGGGAAACACTTCCCATACTTAGTCTGCGAAGCAGATGATCTCACCCAGAGCTGAGCTGTGAGCACAGGGGGAGGGGGTATCTCACTCGGAGATCAGCAGTGAGCGCAGGGGGAGTATCTCACCTAGAGATCAGCAGTGAGCGCAGGGGGAGGGGGTATCTCACCTAGAGATCAGCAGTGAGTGCAGGGGGAGTATCTCACCTAGAGATCAGCAGTGAGCGCAGGGGGAGGGGGTATCTCACTCAGAGATGATCTGTGAGTGCAGGGGGAGGGGGTATCTCACCCAGAGATCAGCTGTGAGTGCAGGGGGAGAGGGTATCTCACTCGGAGATGAGCTGTGAGTGCAGGGGGAGTATCTCACCTAGAGATCAGCAGTGAGCGCAGGGGGAGGGGGTATCTCACTCGGAGATGAGCTGTGAGTGCAGGGGGAAGCTGTGTCTCACCTAGAGATCAGCAGTGAGCGCAGGGGGAGGGGGGTATCTCACCAGGAGTTGAGCTGTGAGTGCAGGGGGAGAATCTCACCTAGAGATCAGCTGTGAGTGCAGGGGGTGGGGGTATCTCACTCGGAGATGAGCAGTGAGTGCAGGGGGAAGCTGTGTCTCACCTAGAGATCAGCAGTGAGCGCAGGGGGAGGGGGTATCTCACCCGGAGTTGAGCTGTGAGTGCAGGGGGAGAATCTCACCTAGAGATCAGCTGTGAGTGCAGGGGGTGGGGGTATCTCACTCGGAGATGAGCTGTGAGGGCAGGGGGTGGGGGTATCTCACTCGGAGATGAGCTGTGAGGGCAGGGGAGTATCTCACCTAGAGATCAGCAGTGAGCGCAGGGGGAGGGGGTATCTCACTCGGAGATGAGCTGTGAGTGCAGGGGGAGGCTGTGTCTCACCCGGAGATCAGCAGTGAGCGCAGGGAGAGGGGGGTATCTCACCCGGAGATGATCTGTGAGTGCAGGGGGAGGCTGTGTCTCACTCGGAGATCAGCAGTGAGCGCAGGGGGGGGGGGGTATCTCACTCGGAGATGAGCTGTGAGTGCAGGGGGAGTATCTCACCCGGAGATCAGCAGTGAGCGCAGGGGGAGGGGGTATCTCACTCGGAGATGAGCTGTGAGTGCAGGGGGAGTATCTCACCCGGAGATCAGCAGTGAGCGCAGGGGGAGGGGGTATCTCACTCGGAGATGAGCTGTGAGTGCAGGGGGAGGCTGTGTCTCACACGGAGATCAGCAGTGAGCGCAGGGAGAGATGGGTATCTCACTCGGAGATGAGCTGTGAGTGCAAGGGGAGGGGGTATCTCACCCGGAGATGAGCTGTGAGTGCAGGGGGAGAATCTCACCTAGAGATCAGCTGTGAGTGCAGGGGGTGGGGGTATCTCACTTGGAGATGAGCTGTGAGTGCAGGGGGAGGCTGTGTCTCACCCGGAGATCAGCAGTGAGAGGGGGATATCTCACTTGGAGATGAGCTGTGAGTGCAGGGGGAGGCTGTGTCTCACCCGGAGATCAGCAGTGAGAGGGGGATATCTCACTTGGAGATGAGCTGTGAGTGCAGGGGGAGGCTGTGTCTCACCCGGAGATCAGCAGTGAGCGCAGGGAGAGGGGGGTATCTCACCCGGAGATGATCTGTGAGTGCAGTGGGAGGCTGTGTCTCACCCGGAGATCAGCAGTGAGCGCAGGGAGAGGGGGGTATCTCACCCGGAGATGATCTGTGAGTGCAGGGGGAGGCTGTGTCTCACCCGGAGATCAGCAGTGAGCGAACGAAAAATGGGGTATCTCACTCGGAGATGAGCTGTGAGTGCAGGGGGAGGCTGTGTCTCACCCGGAGATCAGCAGTGAGCGCAGGAAGAGGGGGTATCTCACCCGGAGATGATCTGTGAATGCAGGGGGAGGCTGTGTCTCACCCGGAGATCAGCAGTGAGCGCAGGGAGAGGGGGGTATCTCACCCGGAGATGATCTGTGAGTGCAGGGGGAGGGGGTATCTCACTCGGAGAAAAGCAGTGAGCGCAGGGGGAGGGGGTATCTCACTTGGAGATGAGCTGTGAGAGCAAGGGGAGGGGGTATCTCACCCGGAGATCAGCAGTGAGCGCAGGGGGAGGGGGTATCTCACTCGGAGATGAGCTGTGAGTGCAAGGGGAGGGGGTATCTCACCCGGAGATGAGCTGTGAGTGCAGGGGGAGAATCTCACCTAGAGATCAGCTGTGAGTGCAGGGGGTGGGGGTATCTCACTCGGAGATGAGCTGTGAGTGCAGGGGGAGTATCTCACCTAGAGATCAGCAGTGAGTGCAGGGGGAGGGGGTATCTCACTCGGAGATGAGCTGTGAGTGCAGGGGGAGGCTGTGTCTCACCCGGAGATCAGCAGTGAGAGCAGGGAGAGGGGGATATCTCACTTGGAGATGAGCTGTGAGTGCAGGGGGAGGCTGTGTCTCACCCGGAGATCAGCAGTGAGCGCAGGGGGAAGGGGTATCTCACTCGGAGATGAGCTGTGAGTGCAGGGGGAGGCTGTGTCTCACCCGGAGATCAGCAGTGAGCGCAGGAAGAGGGGGTATCTCACCCGGAGATGATCTGTGAATGCAGGGGGAGGCTGTGTCTCACCCGGAGATCAGCAGTGAGCGCAGGGAGAGGGGGTATCTCACCCGGAGATGATCTGTGAGTGCAGGGGGAGGGGGTATCTCACTCGGAGAAAAGCAGTGAGCGCAGGGGGAGGGGGGTATCTCACTCGGAGATGATCTGTGAGTGCCGGGGGAGGCTGTGTCTCACCCGGAGATCAGCAGTGAGCGCAGGGAGAGGGGGTATCTCACCCGGAGATGATCTGTGAGTGCAGGGGGAGGGGGTATCTCACTCGGAGAAAAGCAGTGAGCGCAGGGGGAGGGGGTATCTCACTTGGAGATGAGCTGTGAGTGCAGGGGGAGTATCTCACCCGAAGATCAGCAGTGAGCGCAGGGGGAGGGGGTATCTCACTCGGAGATGAGCTGTGAGTGCAGGGGGAAGCTGTGTCTCACCCGGAGATCAGCAGTGAGCGCAGGGAAAGGGGGGTATCTCACTCGGAGATGAGCTGTGAGTGCAAGGGGAGGGGGTATCTCACCCGGAGATCAGCAGTGAGCGCAGGGAGAGGGGGGTATCTCACTCGGAGATGAGCTGTGAGTGCAGGGAGAGGGGGTATCTCACCCAGAGATCAGCAGTCAGCGCAGGGGGAGGGGGTATCTCACCCGGAGATCAGCAGTGAGCGCAGGGGGAGGGGGTATCTTACTCGGAGATGAGCTGTGAGTGCAGGGGGAGGCTGTGTCTCACCCGGAGATCAGCAGTGAGCGCAGGGGAGGGGGTATCTCACTCGGAGATGAGCTGTGAGTGCAGGGGGAGGCTGTGTCTCACCCGGAGATCAGCAGTGAGCGCAGGAAGAGGGGGTATCTCACCCGGAGATGATCTGTGAATGCAGGGGGAGGCTGTGTCTCACCCGGAGATCAGCAGTGAGCGCAGGGAGAGGGGGTATCTCACCCGGAGATGATCTGTGAGTGCAGGGTGAGGGGGTATCTTACTCGGAGAAAAGCAGTGAGCGCAGGGGGAGGGGGGTATCTCACTCGGAGATGATCTGTGAGTGCCGGGGGAGGCTGTGTCTCACCCGGAGATCAGCAGTGAGCGCAGGGAGAGGGGGTATCTCACCCGGAGATGATCTGTGAGTGCAGGGGGAGGGGGTATCTCACTCGGAGAAAAGCAGTGAGCGCAGGGGGAGGGGGTATCTCACTTGGAGATGAGCTGTGAGTGCAGGGGGAGTATCTCACCCGGAGATCAGCAGTGAGCGCAGGGGGAGGGGGTATCTCACTCGGAGATGAGCTGTGAGTGCAGGGGGAGGCTGTGTCTCACCCGGAGATCAGCAGTGAGCGCAGGGAGAGGGGGGTATCTCACTCGGAGATGAGCTGTGAGTGCAAGAGGAGGGGGTATCTCACCCAGAGATCAGCAGTGAGCGCAGGGAGAGGGGGGTATCTCACTCGGAGATGAGCTGTGAGTGCAGGGAGAGGGGGTATCTCACCCAGAGATCAGCAGTGAGCGCAGGGGGAGGGGGTATCTCACCCGGAGATCAGCAGTGAGCGCAGGGGGAGGGGGTATCTTACTCGGAGATGAGCTGTGAGTGCAGGGGGAGGCTGTGTCTCACCCGGAGATCAGCAGTGAGCGCAGGGGGAGGGGGTATCTCACTCGGAGATGAGCTGTGAGTGCAGGAGGAGGCTGTTTCTTACCCGGAGATCAGCAGTGAGCGCATGGGGAGGGGGTATCACACCCGGAGATGATCTGTGAGTGCAGGGGGAGGGGGTATCTCACCCGGAGATCAGCAGTGAGCGCAGGGAGAGGGGGTATCTCACCCGGAGATGATCTGTGAGTGCAGGGGGAGGGGGTATCTCACCCGGAGATCAGCAGTGAGCACAGGGAAAGGGTTTATCTCACTCAGAGATGAGCTGTGAGGGCAGGGGAGTTTCTCACTCGGAGATGAGCTGTGAGGGCAGGGGAGTATCTCACTGGGAGATGAGCTGTGAGGGCTAGGGAGTATCTCACTCGGAGAAGAGCTGTGAGGGCAGGGGAGTATCTCACACGGAGGTGAGCTGTGAGTGCAGGGAGATGGGGGTGTCTCACCCGGAGATGATCTGTGAGTGCAGGGGGAGGGGGTATCTCACTCGGAGATGAACTGTGAGTGCAGGGGGAGTATCTCACCTAGAGATCAGCTGTGAGTACAGGGGGAGGGGGTATCTCACTCGGAGATGAGCTGTGAGTGCAGAGGGAGTATCTCACCTAGAGATCAGCAGTGAGTGCAGGGGGAGGGGGTATCTCACTTGGAGATGAGCTGTGAGTGCAGGGGGAGGCTGTGTCTCACCCGGAGATCAGCAGTGAGCGCAGGGGGAGGGGGTATCTCACTCGGAGATGAGCTGTGAGTGCAGGGGGAGGCTGTGTCTCACCCGGAGATCAGCAGTGAGCGCAGGGAGAGGGGGTATCTCACCCGGAGATGATCTGTGAGTGCAGGGGGAGGCTGTGTCTCACCCGGAGATCAGCAGTGAGCGCAGGGAGAGGGGGGTATCTCACCCGGAGATGATCTGTGAGTGCAGGGGGAGGCTGTGTCTCACCCGGAGATCAGCAGTGAGTGCAGGGAGAGGGGGTATCTCACCCGGAGATGATCTGTGAGTGCAGGGGGAGGGGGTATCTCACTCAGAGATCAGCAGTGAGCGCAGGGGGAGGGGGTATCTCACTCGGAGATGAGCTGTGAGTGCAGGGGGAGTATCTCACCCAGAGATCAGCAGTAAGCGCAGGGGGAGGGGGTATCTCACTCGGAGATGAGCTGTGAGTGCAGGGGGAGTATCTCACCCGGAGATCAGCAGTGAGCGCAGGGGGAGGGGGTATCTCACTCGGAGATGAGCTGTGAGTGCAGGGGGAGGCTGTGTCTCACACGGAGATCAGCAGTGAGCGCAGGGAGAGATGGGTATCTCACTCGGAGATGAGCTGTGAGTGCAGGGGGAGGCTGTGTCTCACCCGGAGATCAGCAGTGAGCGCAGGAAGAGGGGGTATCTCACGCGGAGATGATCTGTGAATGCAGGGGGAGGCTGTGTCTCACCCGGAGATCAGCAGTGAGCGCAGGGAGAGAGGGTATCTCACCCGGAGATGATCTGTGAGTGCAGGGGGAGGGGGTATCTCACTCGGATAAAAGCAGTGAGCGCAGGGGGAGGGGGTATCTCACTTGGAGATGAGCTGTGAGCGCAGGGGGAGTATCTCACCCGGAGATCAGCAGTGAGCGCAGGGGGAGGGGGTATCTCACTCGGAGATGAGCTGTGAGTGCAAGGGGAGGGGGTATCTCACCCGGAGATGAGCTGTGAGTGCAGGGGGAGAATCTCACCTAGAGATCAGCTGTGAGTGCAGGGGGTGGGGGTATCTCACTCGGAGATGAGCTGGGAGTGCAGGGGGAGTATCTCACCTAGAGATCAGCAGTGAGTGCAGGGGGAGGGGGTATCTCACTCGGAGATGAGCTGTGAGTGCAGGGGGAGGCTGTGTCTCACCCGGAGATCAGCAGTGAGAGCAGGGAGAGGGGGATATCTCACTTGGAGATGAGCTGTGAGTGCAGGGGGAGGCTGTTTCTCACCCGGAGATCAGCAGTGAGCGCAGGGAGAGGGGGGTATCTCACCCGGAGATGATCTGTGAGTGCAGGGGGAGGCTGTGTCTCACCCGGAGATCAGCAGTGAGCGCAGGGAGAGGGGGGTATCTCACCCGGAGATGATCTGTGAGTGCAGAGGGAGGCTGTGTCTCACCCGGAGATCAGCAGTGAGCGCAGGGAGAAGGGGGTATCTCACTCGGAGATGAGCTGTGAGTGCAGGGGGAGGCTGTGTCTCACCCGGAGATCAGCAGTGAGCGCAGGGGGAGGGGGTATCTCACTCGGAGATGAGCTGTGAGTGCAGGGGGAGGCTGTGTCTCACCCGGAGATCAGCAGTGAGCGCAGGAAGAGGGGGTATCTCACCCGGAGATGATCTGTGAATGCAGGGGGAGGCTGTGTCTCACCCGGAGATCAGCAGTGAGCGCAGGGAGAGGGGGTATCTCACCCGGAGATGATCTGTGAGTGCAGGAGGAGGGGGTATCTCACTCGGAGAAAAGCAGTGAGCGCAGGGGGAGGGGGGTATCTCACTCGGAGATGATCTGTGAGTGCCGGGGGAGGCTGTGTCTCACCCGGAGATCAGCAGTGAGCGCAGGGAGAGGGGGTATCTCACCCGGAGATGATCTGTGAGTGCAGGGGGAGGGGGTATCTCACTCGGAGAAAAGCAGTGAGCGCAGGGGGAGGGGGTATCTCACTTGGAGATGAGCTGTGAGTGCAGGGGGAGTATCTCAACCGGAGATCAGCAGTGAGCGCAGGGGGAGGGGGAATCTCACTCGGAGATGAGCTGTGAGTGCAGGGGGAGGCTGTGTCTCACCCGGAGATCAGCAGTGAGCGCAGGGAGAGGGGGGTATCTCACTCGGAGATGAGCTGTGAGTGCAAGGGGAGGGGGTATCTCACCCGGAGATCAGCAGTGAGCGCAGGGAGAGGGGGGTATCTCACTCGGAGATGAGCTGTGAGTGCAGGGAGAGGGGGTATCTCACCCAGAGATCACCAGTGAGCGCAGGGGGAGGGGGTATCTCACCCGGAGATCAGCAGTGAGCGCAGGGGGAGGGGGTATCTTACTCGGAGATGAGCTGTGAGTGCAGGGGGAGGCTGTGTCTCACCCGGAGATCAGCAGTGAGCGCAGGGGGAGGGGGTATCTCACTCGGAGATGAGCTGTGAGTGCAGGGGGAGGCTGTTTCTTACCCGGAGATCAGCAGTGAGCGCAGGGGGAGGGGGTATCACACCCGGAGATGATCTGTGAGTGCAGGGGGAGGGGGTATCTCACCCGGAGATCAGCAGTGAGCGCAGGGAGAGGGGGTATCTCACCCGGAGATGATCTGTGAGTGCAGGGGGAGGGGTATCTCACCCGGAGATCAGCAGTGAGCACAGGGAAAGGGTTTATCTCACTCGGAGATGAGCTGTGAGGGCAGGGGAGTATCTCACTCGGAGATGAGCTGTGAGGGCAGGGGAGTATCTCACTGGGAGATGAGCTGTGAGGGCTAGGGAGTATCTCACTCGGAGAAGAGCTGTGAGGGCAGGGGAGTATCTCACTCGGAGATGAGCTGTGAGGGCAGGGGAGTATCTCACTCGGAGATGAGCTGTGAGGGCAGGGGAGTATCTCACTCGGAGATGAGCTGTGAGGGCAGGGAAGTATCTCGGAGATGAGCTGTGAGGGCAGGGAAGTATCTCGGAGATGAGCTGTGAGGGCAGGGGAGTATCTCACTCGGAGATGAGCTGTGAGGGCAGGGGAGTATCTCACTCGGAGATGAGCTGTGAGGGCAGGGAAGTATCTCGGAGATGAGCTGTGAGGGCAGGGGAGTATCTCACTTGGAGATGAGCTGTGAGTGCAGGGGGAGGGGGTATCTCACCCAGAGATCAGCAGTGAGCGCAGGGGGAGGGGGTATCACACCCGGAGATGATGTGTGAGTGCAGGGGGAGGGGGTATCTCACCCGGAGATCAGCAGTGAGCGCAGGGAGAGGGGGTATCTCACCCGGAGATTATCTGTGAGTGCAGGGGGAGGGGGTATCTCACCCGGAGATCAGCAGTGAGCACAGGGAAAGGGTTTATCTCACTCGGAGATGAGCTGTGAGGGCAGGGGAGTATCTCACTCGGAGATGAGCTGTGAGGGCAGGGGAGTATCTCACTGGGAGATGAGCTGTGAGGGCTAGGGAGTATCTCACTCGGAGAAGAGCTGTGAGGGCAGGGGAGTATCTTATTCGGAGATGAGCTGTGAGGGCAGGGGAGTATCTCACTCGGAGATGAGCTGTGAGGGCAGGAGAGTATCTCACTCGGAGATGAGCTGTGAGGGCAGGGAAGTATCTCGGAGATGAGCTGTGAGGGCAGGGGAGTATCTCACTCGGAGATGAGCTGTGAGGGCAGGGGAGTATCTCACTCGGAGAAGAGCTGTGAGGGCAGGGAAGTATCTCACTCGAAGATGAGCTGTGAGGGCAGGGGGTATCTCACTCGGAGATGAGCTGTGAGGGCAGGGGAGTATCTCACTCGAAGAGCTGTGAGGGCAGGGAAGTATCTCACTCGGAGATGAGCTGTGAGGGCAGGGGAGTATCTCACTCGGAGATGAGCTGTGAGGGCAGGGAAGTATCTCGGAGATGAGCTGTGAGGGCAGGGGAGTATCTCACTCGGAGATGAGCTGTGAGGGCAGGGGAGTACCTCACTCGGAGATGAGCTGTGAGGGCAGGGGAATATCTCACTCGGAGATGATCTATGAGTGCAGGGGGAGGGGGTATCTCACTCGGAGATGAACTGTGAGTGCAGGGGGAGTATCTCACCTAGAGATCAGCTGTGAGTACAGGGGGAGGGGGTATCTCACTCGGAGATGAGCTGTGAGTGCAGAGGGAGTATCTCACCTAGAGATCAGCAGTGAGTGCAGGGGGAGGGGGTATCTCACTTGGAGATGAGCTGTGAGTGCAGGGGGAGGCTGTGTCTCACCCGGAGATCAGCAGTGAGCGCAGGGAGAGGGGGGTATCTCAACCGGAGATGATCTGTGAGGGCAGGGGGAGGCTGTGTATCACCCGGAGATCAGCAGTGAGCGCAGGGAGAAGGGGGTATCTCACTCGGAGATGAGCTGTGAGTGCAGGGGGAGGCTGTGTCTCACCCGGAGATCAGCAGTGAGCGCAGGGGGAGGGGGTATCTCACTCGGAGATGAGCTGTGAGTGCAGGGGGAGGCTGTGTCTCACCCGGAGATCAGCAGTGAGCGCAGGGAGAGGGGGTATTTCACCCGGAGATGATCTGTGAGTGCAGGGGGAGGCTGTGTCTCACCCGGAGATCAGCAGTGAGCGCAGGGAGAGGGGGGTATCTCACCCGGAGATGATCTGTGAGTGCAGGGGGAGGCTGTGTCTCACCCGGAGATCAGCAGTGAGCGCAGGGAGAGGGGGTCTCTCACCCGGAGATGATCTGTGAGTGCAGGGGGAGGGGGTATCTCACTCGGAGATCAGCAGTGAGCGCAGGGGGAGGGGGTATCTCACTCGGAGATGAGCTGTGAGTGCAGGGGGAGGGGGTATCTCACTCGGAGATGAGCTGTGAGTGCAGGGGGAGTATCTCACCCGGAGATCAGCAGTGAGCGCAGGGGGAGGGGGGTATCTCACCCGGAGATGATCTGTGAGTGCAGGGGGAGGCTGTGTCTCACCCGGAGATCAGCAGTGAGCGCAGGGAGAGGGGGGTATCTCACCCGGAGATGATCTGTGAGTGCAGGGGGAGGCTGTGTCTCACCCGGAGATCAGCAGTGAGCGCAGGGAGAAGGGGGTATCTCACTCGGAGATGAGCTGTGAGTGCAGGGGGAGGCTGTGTCTCACCCGGAGATCAGCAATGAGCGCAGGGGGAGGGGGTATCTCACTCGGAGATGAGCTGTGAGTGCAGGGGGAGGCTGTGTCTCACCCGGAGATCAGCAGTGAGCGAAGGACGAGGGGGTATCTCACCCGGAGATGATCTGTGAATGCAGGGGGACGCTGTGTCTCACCCGGAGATCAGCAGTGAGCGCAGGGAGAGGGGGTATCTCACCCGGAGATGATCTGTGAGTGCAGGGGGAGGGGGTATCTCACTCGGAGAAAAGCAGTGAGCGCAGGGGGAGGGGGGTATCTCACTCGGAGATGATCTGTGAGTGCCGGGGGAGGCTGTGTCTCACCCGGAGATCAGCAGTGAGCGCAGGGAGAGGGAGTATCTCACTCGGAGATGATCTGTGAGTGCAGGGGGAGGGGGTATCTCACTCGGAGAAAAGCAGTGAGCGCAGGGGGAGGGGGTATCTCACTTGGAGATGAGCTGTGAGTGCAGGGGGAGTATCTCACCCGGAGATCAGCAGTGAGCGCAGGGGGAGGGGGTATCTCACTCGGAGATGAGCTGTGAGTGCAGGGGGAGGCTGTGTCTCACCCGGAGAACAGCAGTGAGCGCAGGGAGAGGGGGATATCTCACTCGGAGATGAGCTGTGAGTGCAAGGGGAAGGGGGTATCTCACCCGGAGATCAGCAGTGAGCGCAGGGAGAGGGGGGTATCTCACTCGGAGATGAGCTGTGAGTGCAGGGAGAGGGGGTATCTCACCCAGAGATCAGCAGTAAGCGCAGGGGGAGGGGGTATCTCACCCGGAGATCAGCAGTGAGCGCAGGGGGAGGGGGTATCTTACTCGGAGATGATCTGTGAGTGCAGGGGGAGGCTGTGTCTCACCCGGAGATCAGCAGTGAGCGCAGGGGGAGGGGGTATCACACCCGGAGATGATCTGTGAGTGCAGGGGGAGGGGGTATCTCACCCGGAGATCAGCAGTGAGCGCAGGGAGAGGGGGTATCTCACCCGGAGATGATCTGTGAGTGCAGGGAGAGGGGGTATCTCACCCGGAGACCAGCAGTGAGCACAGGGAAAGGGTTTATCTCACTCGGAGATGAGCTGTGAGGGCAGGGGAGTATCTCACTCGGAGATGAGCTGTGAGGGCAGGGGAGTATCTCACTGGGAGATGAGCTGTGAGGGCTAGGGAGTATCTCACTCGGAGAAGAGCTGTGAGGGCAGGGGAGTATCTCACTCGGAGATGAGCTGTGAGGGCAGGGGAGTATCTCACTCGGAGATGAGCTGTGAGGGCAGGGGAGTATCTCACTCGGAGATGAGCTGTGAGGGCAGGGAAGTATCTCGGAGATGAGCTGTGAGGGCAGGGGAGTATCACACTCGGAGATGAGCTGTGAGGGCAGGGGAGTATCTCACTCGGAGATGAGCTGTGAGGGCAGGGAAGTATCTCGGAGATGAGCTGTGAGGGCAGGGGAGTATCTCACTTAGAGATGAGCTGTGAGTGCAGGGGGAGGGGGTATCTCACCCGGAGATCAGCAGTGAGCGCAGGGGGAGGGGGTATCACACCCGGAGATGATGTGTGAGTGCAGGGGGAGGGGGTATCTCACCCGCAGATCAGCAGTGAGCGCAGGGAGAGGGGGTATCTCACCCGGAGATGATCTGTGAGTGCAGGGGGAGGGGGTATCTCACCCGGAGATCAGCAGTGAGCACAGGGAAAGGGTTTATCTCACTCGGAGATGAGCTGTGAGGGCAGGGGAGTATCTCACTCGGAGATGAGCTGTGAGGGCAGGGGAGTATCTCACTGGGAGATGAGCTGTGAAGGCTAGGGAGTATCTCACTCAGAGAAGAGCTGTGAGGGCAGGGGAGTATCTCACTTGGAGATGAGCTGTGAGGGCAGGGGAGTATCTCACTCGGAGATGAGCTGTGAGGGCAGGGGAGTATCTCACTCGGAGATGAGCTGTGAGGGCAGGGAAGTATCTCGGAGATGAGCTGTGAGGGCAGGGGAGTATCTCACTCGGAGATGAGCTGTGAGGGCAGGGGAGTATCTCACTCGGAGAAGAGCTGTGAGGGCAGGGAAGTATCTCACTCGAAGATGAGCTGTGAGGGCAGGGGAGTATCTCACTCGGAGATGAGCTGTGAGGGCAGGGGAGTATCTCACTCGAAGAGCTGTGAGGGCAGGGAAATATCTCACTCGGAGATGAGCTGTGAGGGCAGGGGAGTATCTCACTCGGAGATGAGCTGTGAGGGCAGGGAAGTATCTCGGAGATGAGCTGTGAGGGCAGGGGAGTATCTCACTCGGAGATGAGCTGTGAGGGCAGGGGAGTACCTCACTCGGAGATGAGCTGTGAGGGCAGGGGAATATCTCACTCGGAGATGATCTGTGAGTGCAGGGCGAGGGGGTATCTCACTCGGAGATGAACTGTGAGTGCAGGGGGAGTATCTCACCTAGAGATCAGCTGTGAGTACAGGGGGAGGGGGTATCTCACTCGGAGATGAGCTGTGAGTGCAGAGGGAGTATCTCACCTAGAGATCAGCAGTGAGTGCAGGGGGAGGGGGTATCTCACTTGGAGATGAGCTGTGAGTGCAGGGGGAGGCTGTGTCTCACCCGGAGATCAGCAGTGAGCGCAGGGAGAGGGGGGTATCTCACCCGGAGATGATCTGTGAGTGCAGGGGGAGGCTGTGTCTCACCCGGAGATCAGCAGTGAGCGCAGGGAGAAGGGGGTATCTCACTCGGATATGAGCTGTGAGTGCAGGGGGAGGCTGTGTCTCACCCGGAGATCAGCAGTGAGCGCAGGGGGAGGGGGTATCTCACTCGGAGATGAGCTGTGAGTGCAGGGGGAGGCTGTGTCTCACCCGGAGATCAGCAGTGAGCGCAGGGAGAGGGGGTATCTCACTCGGAGATGAGCTGTGAGTGCAGGGGGAGTATCTCACCCGGAAATCAGCAGTGAGCGCAGGGGGAGGGGGTATCTCACTCGGAGATGAGCTGTGAGTGCAGGGGGAGGCTGTGTCTCACACGGAGATCAGCAGTGAGCGGAGGGAGAGATGGGTATCTCACTCGGAGATGAGCTGTGAGTGCAGGGGGAGGGAGTATCTCACCCGGAGTTGAGCTGTGATTGCAGGGGGAGAATCTCACCTAGAGATCAGCTGTGAGTGCAGGGGGTGGGGGTATCTCACTCGGAGATGAGCTGTGAGTGCAGGGGGAGGCTGTGTCTCACCCGGAGATCAGCAGTGAGAGCAGGGAGAGGGGGATATCTCACTTGGAGATGAGCTGTGAGTGCAGGGGGAGGCTGTGTCTCACCCGGAGATCAGCAGTGAGCGCAGGGAGAGGGGGGTATCTCACCCGGAGATGATCTGTGAGTGCAGGGGGAGGCTGTGTCTCACCCGGAGATCAGCAGTGAGCGCAGGGAGAGGGGGGTATCTCACCCGGAGATGATCTGTGAGTCAGGGGGAGGCTGTGTCTCACCCGGAGATCAGCAGTGAGCGCAGGGAGAAGGGGGTATCTCACTCGGAGATGAGCTGTGAGTGCAGGGGGAGGCTGTGTCTCACCCGGAGATCAGCAGTGAGCACAGGGGGAGGGGGTATCTCACTCGGAGATGAGCTGTGAGTGCAGGGGGAGGCTGTGTCTCACCCGGAGATCAGCAGTGAGCGCAGGAAGAGGGGGTATCTCACCCGGAGATGATCTGTGAATGCAGGGGGAGGCTGTGTCTCACCTGGAGATCAGCAGTGAGCGCAGGGAGAGGGGGTATCTCACCCGGAGATGATCTGTGAGTGCAGGGGGAGGGGGTATCTCACTCGGAGAAAAGCAGTGAGCGCAGGGGGAGGGGGTATCTCACTTGGAGATGAGCTGTGAGTGCAGGGGGAGTATCTCACCCGGAGATCAGCAGTGAGCGCAGGGGGAGGGGGTATCTCACTCGGAGATGAGCTGTGAGTGCAGGGGGAGGCTGTGTCTCACCCGGAGATCAGCAGTGAGCGCAGGGAGAGGGGGGTATCTCACTCGGAGATGAGCTGTGAGTGCAAGGGGAGGGGGTATCTCACCCGGAGATCAGCAGTGAGCGCAGGGAGAGGGGGATATCTCACTCGGAGATGAGCTGTGAGTGCAGGGAGAGGGGGTATCTCACCCAGAGATCAGCAGTGAGTGCAGGGGGAGGGGGTATCTCACCCGGAGATCAGCAGTGAGCGCAGGGGGAGGGGGTATCTTACTCGGAGATGAGCTGTGAGTGCAGGGGGAGGCTGTGTCTCACCCGGAGATCAGCAGTGAGCGCAGGGGGAGGGGGTATCTCACTCGGAGATGAGCTGTGAGTGCAGGGGGAGGCTGTTTCTTACCCGGAGATCAGCAGTGAGCGCAGGGGGAGGGGGTATCACACCCGGAGATGATCTGTGAGTGCAGGGGGAGGGGGTATCTCACCCGGAGATGATCTGTGAGTGCAGGGGGAGGGGGTATCTCACCCGGAGATCAGCAGTGAGCACAGGGAAAGGGTTTATCTCACTCGGAGATGAGCTGTGAGGGCAGGGGAGTATCTCACTCGGAGATGAGCTGTGAGGGCAGGGGAGTATCTTACTGGGAGATGAGCTGTGAGGGTTAGGGAGTATCTCACTGGGAGAAGAGCTGTGAGGGCAGGGGAGTATCTCACTCGGAGATGAGCTGTGAGGGCAGGGGAGTATCTCACTCGGAGATGAGCTGTGAGGGCAGGGAAGTATCTCGGAGATGAGCTGTGAGGGCAGGGGAGTATCTCACTCGGAGATGAGCTGTGAGGGCAGGGGAGTATCTCACTCGGAGAAGAGCTGTGAGGGCAGGGAAGTATCTCACTCGAAGATGAGCTTGGAGGGCAGGGGAGTATCTCACTCGGAGATGAGCTGTGAGGGCAGGGGAGTATCTCACTCGAAGAGCTGTGAGGGCAGGGAAGTATCTCACTCGGAGATGAGCTGTGAGGGCAGGGTAGTATCTCACTCGGAGATGAGCTGTGAGGGCAGGGAAGTATCTCGGAGATGAGCTGTGAGGGCAGGGGAGTATCTCACTCGGAGATGAGCTGTGAGGGCAGTGGAGTACCTCACTCGGAGATGAGCTGTGAGGGCAGGGCAATATCTCACTCGGAGATGATCTGTGAGTGCATGGGGAGGGGGTATCTCACTCGGAGATGAACTGTGAGTGCAGGGGGAGTATCTCACCTAGAGATCAGCTGTGAGTACAGGGGGAGGGGGTATCTCACTCGGAGATGAGCTGTGAGTGCAGAGGGAGTATCTCACCTAGAGATCAGCAGTGAGTGCAGGGGGAGGGGGTATCTCACTTGGAGATGAGCTGTGAGTGCAGGGGGAGGCTGTGTCTCACCCGGAGATCAGCAGTGAGCGCAGGGAGAGGGGGTATCTCACCCGGAGATGATCTGTGAGTGCAGGGGGAGGCTGTGTCTCACCCGGAGATCAGCAGTGAGCGCAGGGAGAAGGGGGTATCTCACTCGGAGATGAGCTGTGAGTGCAGGGGGAGGCTGTGTCTCACCCGGAGATCAGCAGTGAGCGCAGGGGGAGGGGATATCTCACTCGGAGATGAGCTGTGAGTGCAGGGGGAGGCTGTGTCTCACCCGGAGATCAGCAGTGAGCGCAGGGAGAGGGGGTATCTCACCCGGAGATGATCTGTGAGTGCAGGGGGAGGCTGTGTCTCACCCGGAGATCAGCAGTGAGCGCAGGGAGAGGGGGGTATCTCACCCGGAGATGATCTGTGAGTGCAGGGGGAGGCTGTGTCTCACCCGGAGATCAGCAGTGAGCGCAGGGAGAGGGGGTCTCTCACCCGGAGATGATCTGTGAGTGCAGGGGGAGGGGGTATCTCACTCGGAGATCAGCAGTGAGCGCAGGGGGAAGGGGTATCTCACTCGGAGATGAGCTGTGAGTGCAGGGGGAGTATCTCACCCGGAGATCAGCAGTGAGCGCAGGGGGAGGGGGTATCTCACTCGGAGATGAGCTGTGAGTGCAGGGGGAGTATCTCACCTGGAGATCAGCAGTGAGCGCAGGGGGAGGGGGTATCTCACTCGGAGATGAGCTGTGAGTGCAGGGGGAGGCTGTGTCTCACACGGAGATCAGCATTGAGAGCTGGGAGAGGGGGATATCTCACTTGGAGATGAGCTGTGAGTGCAGGGGGAGGCTGTGTCTCACCCGGAGATCAGCAGTGAGCGCAGGGAGAGGGGGGTATCTCACCCGGAGATGATCTGTGAGTGCAGGGGGAGGCTGTGTCTCACCCGGAGATCAGCAGTGAGCGCAGGGAGAGGGGGGTATCTCACCCGGAGATGATCTGTGAGTGCAGGGGGAGGCTGTGTCTCACCCGGAGATCAGCAGTGAGCGCAGGGAGAAGGGGGTATCTCACTCGGAGATGAGCTGTGAGTGCAGGGGGAGGCTGTGTCTCACCCGGAGATCAGCAGTGAGCGCAGGGGGAGGGGGTATCTTACTCGGAGATGAGCTGTGAGTGCAGGGGGAGGCTGTGTCTCACCCGGAGATCAGCAGTGAGCGCAGGAAGAGGGGGTATCTCACCCGGAGATGATCTGTGAATGCAGGGGGAGGCTGTGTCTCACCTGGAGATCAGCAGTGAGCGCAGGGAGAGGGGGTATCTCACCCGGAGATGATCTGTGAGTGCAGGGGGAGGGGGTATCTCACTCGGAGAAAAGCAGTGAGCGCAGGGGGAGGGGGTATCTCACTTGGAGATGAGCTGTGAGTGAAGGGGGAGTATCTCACCCGGAGATCAGCAGTGAGCGCAGGGGGAGGGGGTATCTCACTCGGAGATGAGCTGTGAGTGCAGGGGGAGGCTGTGTCTCACCCGGAGATCAGCAGTGAGCGCAGGGAGAGGGGGGTATCTCACTCGGAGATGAGCTGTGAGTGCAAGGGGAGGGGGTATCTCACCCGGAGATCAGCAGTGAGCGCAGGGAGAGGGGGATATCTCACTCGGAGATGAGCTGTGAGTGCAGGGAGAGGGGGTATCTCACCCAGAGATCAGCAGTGAGTGCAGGGGGAGGGGGTATCTCACCCGGAGATCAGCAGTGAGCGCAGGGGGAGGGGGTATCTTACTCGGAGATGAGCTGTGAGTGCAGGGGGAGGCTGTGTCTCACCCGGAGATCAGCAGTGAGCGCAGGGGGAGGGGGTATCTCACTCGGAGATGAGCTGTGAGTGCAGGGGGAGGCTGTTTCTTACCCGGAGATCAGCAGTGAGCGCAGGGGGAGGGGGTATCACACCCCGAGATGCTCTGTGAGTGCAGGGGGAGGGGGTATCTCACTCCGAGATGAGCTGTGAGTGCAGGGGGAGGCTGTTTCTTACCCGGAGATCAGCAGTGAGCGCAGGGGGAGGGGGTATCACACCCCGAGATGCTCTGTGAGTGCAGGGGGAGGGGGTATCTCACCCGGAGATGATCTGTGAGTGCAGGGGGAGGGGGTATCTCACCCGGAGATCAGCAGTGAGCACAGGGAAAGGGTTTATCTCACTCGGAGATGAGCTGTGAGGGCAGGGGAGTATCTCACTCGGAGATGAGCTGTGACGGCAGGGGAGTATCTTACTGGGAGATGAGCTGTGAGGGCTAGGGAGTATCTCACTCGGAGAAGAGCTGTGAGGGCAGGGGAGTATCTCACTCGGAGATGAGCTGTGAGGGCAGGGGAGTATCTCACTCGGAGATGAGCTGTGAGGGCAGGGGAGTATCTCACTCGGAGATGAGCTGTGAGGGCAGGGAAGTATCTCGGAGATGAGCTGTGAGGGCAGGGGAGTATCTCACTCGGAGATGAGCTGTGAGGGCAGGGGAGTATCTCACTCGGAGAAGAGCTGTGAGGGCAGGGAAGTATCTCACTCGAAGATGAGCTGTGAGGGCAGGGGAGTATCTCACTCGGAGATGAGCTGTGAGGGCAGGGGAGTATCTCACTCGGAGATGAGCTGTGAGGGCAGGGGAGTATCTCACTCGGAGAAGAGCTGTGAGGGCAGGGAAGTATCTCACTCGGAGATGAGCTGTGAGGGCAGGGGAGTATCTCACTCGGAGATGAACTGTGAGGGCAGGGGAGTATCTCACTCGGAGATGAGCTGTGAGGGCAGGGAAGTATCTCGGAGATGAGCTGTGAGGGCTGGGGAGTATCTCACTCGGAGATGAGCTGTGAGGGCAGGGGAGTATCTCACTCGGAGATGAGCTGTGAGGGCAGGGGAATATCTCACTCGGAGATGAGCTGTGAGGGCAGGGGGAGGCTGTGTCTCACCCGGAGATCAGCAGTGAGCGCAGGGAGAGGGGGTATCTCACCCGGAGATGATCTGTGAGTGCAGGGGGAGGCTGTGTCTCACCCGGAGATCAGCAGTGAGCGTAGGGAGAGGGGGGTATCTCACCCGGAGATGATCTGTGAGTGCAGGGGGAGGCTGTGTCTCACCCGGAGATCAGCAGTGAGCGCAGGGAGAGGGGGTATCTCACCCGGAGATGATCTGTGAGTGCAGGGGGAGGGGGTATCTCACTCGGAGATCAGCAGTGAGCGCAGGGGGAGGGGGTATCTCACTCGGAGATGAGCTGTGAGTGCAGGGGGAGTATCTCACCCGGAGATCAGCAGTGAGCGCAGGGGGAGGAAGTATCTCACTCGGAGATGAGCTGTGAGTGCAGGGGGAGTATCTCACCCGGAGATCAGCAGTGAGCGCAGGGGGAGGGGGTATCTCACTCGGAGATGAGCTGTGACTGCAGGGGGAGGCTGTGTCTCACACGGAGATCAGCAGTGAGCGCAGGGAGAGGTGGGTATCTCACTCGGAGATGAGCTGTGAGTGCAAGGGGAGGGGGTATCTCACCCGGAGATGAGCTGTGAGTGCAGGGGGAGAATCTCACCTAGAGATCAGCTGTGAGTGCAGGGGGTGGGGGTATCTCACTCGGAGATGAGCTGTGAGTGCAGGGGGAGTATCTCACCTAGAGATCAGCAGTGAGTGCAGGGCGAGGGGGTATCTCACTCGGAGATGAGCTGTGAGTGCAGGGGGAGGCTGTGTCTCACCCGGAGATCAGCAGTGAGAGCAGGGAGAGGGGGATATCTCACTTGGAGATGAGCTGTGAGTGCAGGGGGAGGCTGTGTCTCACCCGGAGATCAGCAGTGAGCGCAGGGAGAGGGGGGTATCTCACCCGGAGATGATCTGTGAGTGCAGGGGGAGGCTGTGTCTCACCCGGAGATCAGCAGTGAGCGCAGGGAGAGGGGGGTATCTCACTCGGAGATGAGTTGTGAGTGCAGCGGGAGGCTGTGTCTCACCCGGAGATCAGCAGTGAGCGCAGGGGGAGGGGGTATCTCACTCGGAGATGAGTTGTGAGTGCAGCGGGAGGCTGTGTCTCACCCGGAGATCAGCAGTGAGCGCAGGGGGAGGGGGTATCTCACTCGGAGATGAGCTGTGAGTGCAGGGGGAGGCTGTGTCTCACCCGGAGATCAGCAGTGAGCGCAGGAAGAGGGGGTATCTCACCCGGAGATGATCTGTGAATGCAGGGGGAGGCTGTGTCTCACCCGGAGATCAGCAGTGAGCGCAGGGAGAGGGGGTATCTCACCCGGAGATGATCTGTGAGTGCAGGGGGAGGGGGTATCTCACTCGGAGAAAAGCAGTGAGCGCAGGGGGAGGGGGGTATCTCACTCGGAGATGATCTGTGAGTGCCGGGGGAGGCTGTGTGTCACCCGGAGATCAGCAGTGAGCGCAGGGAGAGGGGGTATCTCACCCGGAGATGATCTGTGAGTGCAGGGGGAGGGGGTATCTCACTCGGAGAAAAGCAGTGAGCGCAGGGGGAGGGGGTATCTCACTTGGAAATGAGCTGTGAGTTCAGGGGGAGTATCTCACCCGGAGATCAGCAGTGAGCGCAGGGGGAGGGGGTATCTCACTCGGAGATGAGCTATGAGTGCAGGGGGAGGCTGTGTCTCACCCGGAGATCAGCAGTGAGCGCAGGGAGAGGGGGGTATCTCACTCGGAGATGAGCTGTGAGTGCAAGGGGAGGGGGTATCTCATCCGGAGATCAGCAGTGAGCGCAGGGAGAGGGGGGTATCTCACTCGGAGATAAGCTGTGAGTGCAGGGAGAGGGGGTATCTCACCCAGAGATCAGCAGTGAGCGCAGGGGGAGGGGGTATCTCACCCAGAGATCAGCAGTGAGCGCAGGGGGAGGGGGTATCTTACTCGGAGATGATCTGTGAGTGCAGGGGGAGGCTGTGTCTCACCCAGAGATCAGCAGTGAGCGCAGGGGGAGGGGGTATCTCACTCGGAGATGAGCTGTGAGTGCAGGGGGAGTATCTCACCCGGGGATCAGCTGTGAGTGCAGGAGGAGGGGGTATCTCACCTGGAGATGAGCTGAGAGGGCAGGGGGAGGGGGTATCTCACCTGGAGATGAGCTGTGAGGGCAGGGGAGTATCTCACTCGGAGATGAGCTGTGAGGGCAGGGGAGTATCTCACTCGGAGATGAGCTGTGAGGGCAGGGGAGTATCTCACTCGGAGATGAGCTGTGAGGGCAGGGGAGTATCTCACTCGGAGAAGAGCTGTGAGGGCAGGGAAGTATCTCACTCGAAGATGAGCTGTGAGGGCAGGGGAGTATCTCACTCGGAGATGAGCTGTGAGGGCAGGGGAGTATCTCACTCGGAGATGAGCTGTGAGGGCAGGGAAGTATCTCGGAGATGAGCTGTGAGGGCAGGGGAGTATCTCACTCGGAGATGAGCTGTGAGGGCAGGGGAGTATCTCACTCGGAGATGAGCTGTGAGGGCAGGGGAGTATCTCACTCGGAGATGAGCTGTGAGGGCAGGGAAGTATCTCGGAGATGAGCTGTGAGGGCTGGGGAGTATCTCACTCGGAGGTGAGCTGTGAGGGCAGGGGAGTATCTCACTCGGAGATGAGCTGTGAGGGCAGGGGAGTACCTCACTCGGAGATGAGCTGTGAGGGCAGGGGAATATCTCACTCGGAGATGAGCTGTGAGGGCAGGGGAGTATCTCACTCGGAGATGAGCTGTGAGGGCAGGGGAGTATCTCACTCGGAGATGAGCTGTGAGGGCAGGGGAGTATCTCACCTAGAGATCAGCAGTGAGCGCAGGGGGAGGGGGTATCTCACTAGGAGATGAGCTGTGAGTGCAGAGGGAGGCTGTGTCTCACCCGGAGATCAGCAGTGAGCTCAGGGGAGGGGGTATCTCACCTGGAGATGAGCTGAGAGGGCAGGGGGAGGGGGTATCTCACCTGGAGATCAGCTGTGAGTGCAGGAGGAGAGGGTATCTCACCGGAATATGAGCTGTTAGCACAGGGGGAGGGGGTGTCTCACACGGAGATCAGCTGTGAGCCCAGGGGGAAGGTGTCTCACCCGGGGATCAGCTGTGAGTGCAGGAGGAGGGGGTATCTCACCTGGAGATGAGCTGAGAGGGCAGGGGGAGGGGGTATCTCACCTGGAGATGAGCTGTGAGGGCAGGGGAGTATCTCACTCGGAGATGAACTGTGAGGGCAGGGTAGTATCTCACTCGGAGATGAGCTGTGAGGGCAGGGGAGTATCTCACTCGGAGATGAGCTGTGAGGGCAGGGGAGTATCTCACTCGGAGAAGAGCTGTGAGGGCAGGGAAGTATCTCACTCGAAGATGAGCTGTGAGGGCAGGGGAGTATCTCACTAGGAGATGAGCTGTGAGGGCAGGGGAGTATCTCACTCGGAGAAGAGCTGTGAGGGCAGGGAAGTATCTCACTCGGAGATGAGCTGTGAGGGCAGGGGAGTATCTCACTCGCAGATGAGCTGTGAGGGCAGGGGAGTATCTCACTTGGAGATGAGCTGTGAGGGCAGGGAAGTATCTCGGAGATGAGCTGTGAGGGCTGGGGAGTATCTCACTCGGAGATAAGCTGTGAGGGCAGGGGAGTATCTCACTCGGAGATGAGCTGTGAGGGCAGGGGAGTACCTCACTCGGAGATGAGCTGTGAGGGCAGGGGAATATCTCACTCGGAGATGAGCTGTGAGGGCAGGGGAGTATCTCACTCGGAGATGAGCTGTGAGGGCAGGGGAGTATCTCACTCGGAGATGAGCTGTGAGGGCAGGGGAGTATCTCACCTAGAGATCAGAAGTGAGCGCAGGGGGAGGGGGTATCTCACTAGGAGATGAGCTGTGAGTGCAGAGGGAGGCTGTGTCTCACCCGGAGATCAGCAGTGAGCTCAGGGGGAGGGGGTATCTCACCTGGAGATGAGCTGAGAGGGCAGGGGGAGGGGGTATCTCACCTGGAGATCAGCTGTGAGTGCATGAGGAGGGGGTATCTCACCCGAATATGAGCTGTTAGCACAGGGGGGGGGGGGGGTGTCTCACCCGGAGATCAGCTGTGAGCCCAGGAGGAAGGTGTCTCACCCGGGGATCAGCTGTGAGTGCAGGAGGAGGGAGTATCTCACCTGGAGATGAGCTGAGAGGGCAAGGGGAGGGGGTATCTCACCTGGAGATGAGCTGAGAGGGCAGGGGGAGGGGGTAACTCACCCGGAGATGAGCTGTGAGCGCATTGGGAGGGGGTGTCTCACCCTGAGATCAACTGTGAGCGCATTGGGAAGGGGTATCTCACCCGGAGATTAGCTATGAGCTCAGGGGGAGGGGGTATCTCACCCGGAGATCAACTGAGAGCTATGAGCAGAGGAGGAGGGGGTTTTCTGACCCAGAGGTGAGCTGTGAGCGCATTGGGAGGGGGTATCTCACCCGGAGATCAGCTGTGAGCTATGAGCACAGGGGGAGGGGGTGAATCACACACAGGCTGTGCTTACAGCAGGGAGAGTTGTGACAGAGAATACATTTTGCATGCTGCGAGTAGGGAGCTCTTACGCCAGGAACTGCGCAAACTCGACCAGCTGATCACCCACTACCAGACGTAATGGAATAATGCAAGGGGGCGCCAGAGAACAGCATTTGAAAAATAAAAGCTTGGTATCTTTTGAATGAAGCATAATTTTGAATCACTATAAATTACAAAACGATTTATTTCCACCTTTTCTGGTTGGTCAATTGTATTCTTTATGGTGGCACAACCGCTTTAAGTTTAAAATTTCACATTTTTCTAAATTTTTAGAAAATCTGGGATATTTTCATGAATAACAACAAAACGTATTAATTTAAAATTTTCCAGCTGCAACAGGTACAATTTGTTCCAAAAAGAAGATCAGAATATCAGAATGACTAGCAGAAGCATTTCAAAGTTATTACCAAATAAAGTCACGTTTCAGATATGAAAAATGGGGCTGTCAGAAAGGTTAATACTGATTACCACGAGACAGGGCTAAGAAACATGAAATGGTAATGTGCAGTACATACCTATGCTCAAAAGTGCTGGCATATCATGCCAGTAATAAAAGGAAATACTGATTAGTCAGGGTGATAAAACAATGTATGTAACATGTAGGTGTGTGGTATGTATAAATATCATTTTTTTTTTCAGTGCCCTGGATAAAGTGACTATAAGAAGTAGGATTTTAGTTAATACCTCACTGAACACAAGAACAGTTTCCAAAATACTAACAAGACGGAGTTTCACAGAACATTTTTTTCACCCATAGCATGAAAGTAATGTTAATATCATAACTTTCATTACAAAATCTTCAGTTTCACCCAAATTCAGTGATGCACCCTACACCAAAACTACTACATTTAGTATTTTGTATGACCTCTATGATTGTTAAGGACAGCACCAAGTCTTCTACACATGGACCGAATAAGTTGGTGACATAAAGTAACATCTATCTCTTTCTATTCCTCCAGAACGACCATTTTAGAACCTGAATGTAGAGCCCTTCTAACTTGTCTCTTCAGAATTCCTCGGTATGTCCTGCACTTCTGTGATGCGTGTTGGAGTACTTGTAAGATGTGTGCAGCTTATTCTTGTGATCTTTCTGATATGTGCACATCTACTTGTGTAATTTGTGCACTGTGCTTGTGTGACATCTCTCAAGTCTACGCTGTGCTTGTGTGACATCTCTCAAGTCTGCGCTGTGCTTGTGTGACATCTCTTAAGTCTGTGCTGTGCTTGTGTGACATCTCTCAAGTCTAAGCTGTGCTTGTGCGACATCTCTCAAGTCTAAGCTGTGCTTGTGTGATATCTCTCAAGTCTGTGCTGTGCTTGTGTGACATCTCTCAAGTCTAAGCTGTGCTTGTGTGACATCTCTCTAGTCTACGCTGTGCTTGTGTGACATCTCTCAAGTCTGCGCTGTGCTTGTGTGACATCTCTCAAGTCTGTGCTGTGCTTGTGTGACATCTCTCAAGTCTAAGCTGTGCTTGTGTGACATCTCTCAAGTCTGCGCTGTGCTTGTGTGACATCTCTCAAGTCTGTGCTGTGCTTGTATGACATCACTCAAGTCTGCGCTGTGCTTGTGTGACATCTCTCAAGTCTGCGCTGTGCTTGTGTGACATCTCTCAAGTCTGCGCTGTGCTTGTGTGACATCTCTCAAGTCTGCGCTGTGCTTGTGTGACATCTCTCAAGTCTGCGCTGTGCTTGTGTGACATCTCTCAAGTCAGAGATGTGCTTGTGTGACATCTCTCAAGTCAGAGCTGTGCTTGTGTGACATCTCTCAAGTCAGAGCTGTGCTTGTTTGACATCTCTCAAGTCTGCGCTGTGCTTGTGCGATTTGTCTGGTGTGTGACAAGTGATTTTTTGATGTGTGCCTAACATGTTTTTATTGCATCAAATAATGTTACTTAAAGTGAATTTCTGTTTTAATTCTTTTACTGTCCTTAGGCTTGCCCTAGAGAAAAACAATAAAATCAGGGATACTCTCAGGGTCAGCAATTCCTCTTCCGCTACTGCCCTGGTCTTTGTTTTCAGGCTGCAGCCGTGATGTCCTGACTAAAACACGTGACTGCTGGAGCTTAAAGGGGTTATCCCAGAAACAAAAGTTCATTTTAAAAATGGTCTGTGTCTGACCGTGTATGGAAAATACCACAGCTCCTGAGCGGAGGAGGAAGCCAAAGACAATACAGACATTACATCAGGGGATCACAAAGGATTCATTTTGAGAGGTAAAATATTGTTTAAACACAGGCAGTGAAATATTTTACCTCACAAAATGAATCAATCCTATGAGATCCCGTGCTGGAATGTCTGCATTGTCTTTTGCAGCCTTCCCTGCCCAGGAGCTGTGGTATGATCAGACCATGTTCCGCACACGGTCAGACACAGCCAATTTATAAAATTAACTTTTGTTTGTAGGAAAACCCTTTTAATGACTGAGCTCAGCAGTAATGCCAAGGTAGATAGAACAAGCTGCTGACCCTATGATTGGCTACAGTGGTCACATGAGATATTACCACTGCAGCCTGTAAACACGGACAGGCCAGGAGCATAAAGACATCAATAGACTAGGTGAAAATGAGTAACTCTGATTTTATTATTTTTAGACCAGGTGAAAATGAGTAAATCTGATTTTATTATTTTTAGACTAGGTGAAAATGAGTAACGCTGATTTTATTATTTTTAGACTAGGTGAAAATGAGTAACTCTGATTTTATTATTTTTAGACCAGGTGAAAATGAGTAACTCTGATTTTATTATTTTTAGACTAGGTGAAAATGAGTAACGCTGATTTTATTATTTTTAGACTAGGTGAAAATGAGTAACTCTGATTTTATTATTTTTAGACCAGGTGAAAATGAGTAACTCTGATTTTATTATTTTTAGACTAGATGAGAATGAGTAACTCTGATTTTATTATTTTTAGACTAGGTGAAAATGAGTAACTCTGATTTTATTATTTTTAGACTAGGTGAAAATGAGTAACTCTGATTTTATTATTTTTAGACCAGGTGAAAATGAGTAACTCTGATTTTATTATTTTTAGACTAGGTGAAAATGAGTAACTCTGATTTTATTATTTTTAGACTAGGTGAGAATGAGTAACTCTGATTTTATTATTTTTAGACTAGGTGAAAATGAGTAACTCTGATTTTATTATTTTTAGACCAGGTGAAAATGAGTAACTGATTTTATTATTTTTAGACTAGGTGAAAATGAGTAACTCTGATTTTATTATTTTTAGACTAGGTGAAAATGAGTAACTCTGATTTTATTATTTTTAGACTAGGTGAAAATGAGTAACTCTGATTTTATTATTTTTAGACTAGGTGAAAATGAGTAACTCTGATTTTATTATTTTTAGACTAGGTGAGAATGAGTAACTCTGATTTTATTATTTTTAGACTAGGTGAAAATGAGTAACTCTGATTTTATTATTTTTAGACCAGGTGAAAATGAGTAACTGATTTTATTATTTTTAGACTAGGTGAAAATGAGTAACTCTGATTTTATTATTTTTAGACTAGGTGAAAATGAGTAACGCTGATTTTATTATTTTTAGACTAGGTGAAAATGAGTAACGCTGATTTTATTATTTTTAGACTAGGTGAAAATGAGTAACTCTGATTTTATTATTTTTAGACTAGGTGAAAATGAGTAACTCTGATTTTATTATTTTTAGACTAGGTGAAAATGAGTAACTCTGATTTTATTATTTTTAGACTAGGTGAAAATGAGTAACTCTGATTTTATTATTTTTAGACTAGGTGAAAATGAGTAACTCTGATTTTATTATTTTTAGACTAGGTGAAAATGAGTAACTCTGATTTTATTATTTTTAGACTAGGTGAAAATGAGTAACTCTGATTTTATTATTTTTAGACTAGGTGAAAATGAGTAACGCTGATTTTATTATTTTTAGACCAGGTGAAAATGAGTAACTCTGATTTTATTATTTTTAGACTAGGTGAAAATGAGTAACTCTGATTTTATTATTTTTAGACTAGGTGAAAATGAGTAACGCTGATTTTATTATTTTTAGACTAGGTGAAAATGAGTAACTCTGATTTTATTATTTTTAGACTAGGTGAAAATGAGTAACTCTGATTTTATTATTTTTAGACTAGGTGAAAATGAGTAACTCTGATTTTATTATTTTTAGACTAGGTGAAAATGAGTAACTCTGATTTTATTATTGTTAGACTAGGTGAAAATGAGTAACTCTGATTTTATTATTTTTAGACTAGGTGAAAATGAGTAACTCTGATTTTATTATTTTTAGACTAGGTGAAAATGAGTAACTCTGATTTTATTATTTTTAGACTAGGTGAAAATGAGTAACTCTGATTTTATTATTTTTAGACTAGGTGAAAATGAGTAACTCTGATTTTATTATTTTTAGACTAGGTGAGAATGAGTAACTCTGATTTTATTATTTTTAGACTAGGTGAAAATGAGTAACTCTGATTTTATTATTTTTAGACTAGGTGAGAATGAGTAACTCTGATTTTATTATTTTTAGACTAGGTGAAAATGAGTAACTCTGATTTTATTATTTTTTTTCCCTAGCGCAAGCCGATGAGCACAAAAATAATTAAAATGAAAGTCCCCTTTAAGAAGGGGGGATCATACACAATTCTTGCACAGGGACCCTTTGGTCTCAGTGCCCGCCCCTGCTTGAGACGTTATAATAATTCATAAATCATATGGTTTTGATTGGCTGCTCCTAGTAAGAACACAATAAAATAAGCTCTAGTGGGCTGTGTGCCCACTATGCGTTTTTTAAGCATTTCCGCAGCGGCAATTACGCTTAAAAAACGCTTGGTAGGAGGTCTGCAATGTTCCCCAATGATAATCCACATGTGCTGTGCACATGCTGCGGAAATATCCGCTGCGGATTATTATTACAGAAAAAAGCGCAGCACTACCAACTATTTTGCGTAAGCACAGCGTTTTTGCCGCCATTGACTTGCATTGATTCGCATAATATCTGCATGACTACATGTACACATGCGGAAATTAAGCAATTCAATGTGCGGATGGAGAAGAGGAGACTCTCATCCAGACCCGGGTACCATAGTACCTGTAAAAAAAAAATTAAAATTAAAAAAAACATTATACTCACCTTCTGATGGCCTGCGGTCTTCTCTCCGGTGTGTCTTGGCTCCCCGGTGGCTCGTCAACGTCAGCGGTCATGTGACCTGTCACCTGACTAAATTACATCATGGAAGGTCCTTTTACACCACCACGGGCCACCAGGGAGACCGGAGAAGGAGACCGTGGGCCATCGGAAGGTGAGTATAATGTTTTTTTTTATAGTTTTTACCATTTTTATTATTTTTTTTTAACTAACTTAGTCACACGGTTGCATGGATTTATATAGTGTGACCAAGTTGTCAAGCACTTTTCCAAGCCAAAATCTTTTAGAAAACGCTTGACAACCCGCATGGGAAATCGCATGTGCTAAACGCGTGACAAACGCTTGTCCCGGGCTGAAAATACGCATGTAAAATCCGCATGAGCTTTTTCTGCCAAGGAGATGCAGAAACGCTCAGGAAAAATCCGGAGCGTTTCTGCATTGTGGGCACATTGCCTAATAGTGGCTGTGGATCAACATACTTAATTCTCATCAATACTAAGCAGTATAAATTAATATAACTTTGCTTAATATTTCCACTAATATTCTTAATTTCAGTGTGTTGGTTTAGCCCTGCACTACAGTCACAGTATTTCATGTGAGCCCTTGAGAAAACTAATTGCCGACCCCCGATCCATGCTCTGTTAACCCCTTTACACCCCTTTACAGAATCTCTCACTGTTTCCGGCAATGTGATTGCCGGAAACAGAGGAGCACCGATCCTAGGCTGCAGATCAAAGAGCACCGATCCTAGGCTATTGCTAGTACACCACAGCCCTGGCCCCAGACTGCTATGATCGGTGCGATCGCCGATCACATCGATCGCAGCGCGATAACAGGGCGGTCATGGGGCGGTGACCGGCTTGTGACCTGCCTGTCACTGCCCCATGACCCCCTGTAATGTAATCAAAGTCCCCAGACTGCTGTGATTGGAGCGATCGATGATGACATCGATCGCTCCAATCAGAGCTCCTGAATACAGGCTGTCATAGGGAGGTGTCACCTCTCTGTGACCCCCTGTGGTGCGTTCTCTGCTACAGCCATGTCTGATTGGTGCAATCAATGTCACCAATCAGATGGCTGGGGCACAGCATGCACCACAGGGGGTCACAGAGAGGTGACACCTCCCTGTGACCGCCCGGTCACCTGTATTCAGGAACTCTGATTGGAGCAATCATTGATGACATTGATTGCTCCAATCAGATTACCTGACTACCTCCACCTGTCACCACCCCATCATCACCCTGTGACCACCCTGCAGACCCTCACACTTGGTGAGGATTTCTACAAAGCGGTCACATCTGATGTGTGTGTGCTGAGCCTTGTAGTGCCACAGAATATTCTGTGACACCACAAGACCATCTTCTCACCTGTTTCAGTCGCTGCTGCTGCTGCTCCTGGATCTTCTGCTCCAGCGTCCTGGGTATCCTGTTCCAGAGCCTGCTGCCGATCCTGCTGCTGATCCTGCAGAGAAGACTTTGGTAAGTCTGTTCTCCACTCATCCACCCCAATCCCCCCTCCCCCCTATTTTTACCCCCCCTTACCACCATTTATTTTTCTGCGTCCTGCAGCGGTCTCCAGCTCCGGTCCGAGTCTCCAGCTCCGCTCCCAGCGCCGGGCTCTCGTTCCGGGCTCCCGGTCAACAGCACCGGTCTCCTGCTCCGGGCTCCGTCTCCTGTTCCGGTCCTGCTGCTGATCCTGTTGACCCCTTGGTAAGTCCATCTCTGATCTCCCCTCATCCACCCCAATCCCCCTCTCCCCACTCCCCCATCTTTTTACCCCCCTTCCCACCTCAATCTCCCTCACTTCAGTGTCCCTGTTAATTCTCTCGTTTCTGGTCTCCAGCTCCAGTACCGGACTCCTGCTCTGGGCTCCCGGTCTCCTGCTCCGCGCTCCCGGTCTCCAGCGTCGTGCTCCCAGTCTCCTGCTCCGGGCTCCCGGTCTCCTGCTCCGGGTCTTCTGTTCCAGTCCTGCTGACCCTTTGGTAAGTCCATCTCTGATCTCCCCTCGTCCACCCCAATCCCCCTCTTCCCACTCCCCCATCTCTGAAGTTTTGGGGCCTGGTCCTTCTTATGGGGATCCTGAACAAGCCCGAGCTTCGGCAATACTGGAGTGCTGACGTTTTGTATAACACTCCAGTGTTCCGAATGGCCATGATCTGGAGACGCTTTCAGGCCATCCACATGTTCTTGCATTACCAAGATAATGCAAGGTGTCCTGCACGCGATGACCCGAACTTTGATCGTCTTTTCAAAGTTCGGCCGGTCATCGAACACTTCAACAACAAGTTTGCTGAAGTGGACGTGCCCCAAAGGGACATCTGCGTGGATGAGTCCTTAATCTCTTTTAAAAGGCGGCTTGGATTCCGGCAGTACCTGCCCAGTAAGAGGTCCAGGTCCGGGATCAAGCTGTATAAACTTTTTCAGAGTACCTCAGGGTACACTCACAAGTTTAGAGTTTATGAAGGGAAGGACTCCCGGATTGAACCCCCTGAATGCCTCCCGTTCTGGGAGTGAGTTGGAAAATTGTGTGGGACTTGGTGCACCCACTGCTGGATAAAGGTTATCACCTCTTTGTGGATAACTTATATACAAGTATCCCGCTCTTCAAGTCCCTCTCTGCGTGACGTACTGCAGCCTGCGGTACTGTCCGCAAAAATTAGAAAGGCCTCCCAAAGACACTAATTGGGCAGCTGCTCAGAAGGGGTGAGTGTTACAACTCTCCTGTTAGGTTTTTTTTAGTTTGCTGGTCACATGACCATTTTTGCCTATTTAATTCGGCTCCGCCCTCCTGGCTTTGCTGGACTTCATTTGTATTTACTACTGTTGCGCTAGCTTGTTGCTCTGTTGCCGTTCTCTGTTAGTTTTGCTAGGTCTTTTGACACCTTTGCTTTTTGTTGTGTGTTTGTCTTTGACTGCTACTATTTCTGCTAATGGGTGTCCAACTTTTCCCAGTCCCTAGATCTTGTAGGGATCCCTCCCTCACATCTATAGGTCTGCATTCAGACTAGCCTAGGACTTTAGCGGGTCTGATCGTTACATCGTAGGGATCTAGTTTAGTTCTATTGTAGGGACAAATCTCCTCTCTTTCCTTAGTCTCTGTAGCAGATCATAACAGTAAGTCCAGCCATAAAAAAAAAAAAAAAAATTTTTTCTAAGGAAAGACCTCCAGTTTTCCATCATGGTCTTGGTGCAAGATTTGGCTCAACGCTTGCAGGGACTCTCTCTGGAGGTGACCAAGCTCCAACAACACGTGAGTAGCTGTTCTGGAGCGCATTTTGTGGAACCAAAGGTACGTCTGCCTGATCTATTTTTTGGCGAACAACAAGATTTTTTTTCTTTTAAAAATGCTTGTCTATTATATTTTCGTTTGAGACCCGGATCCTCTGGTGATGAATCACAGCGCATAGGGATCATAATGTCACTTTTGCGCAAAGATCCTCAGGGATGGGCCTTCTCTCTCCAACCTAGTGATCCGTGCTTTAGATCAGTGGATAGTTTTTTTTCTGCTTTGGGTTTGTTGTACGATGATCCTGATCGTGTCTCATCTGCTGAGTCTGAATTAAGACGTTTGAGGCAGGGATCAGGTAATGTGGAAAAATATTGTTCTCACTTCCGTCGGTGGTCTGCCCAGGTGGGGAGGAATGATTCAGCTTTGAAAAGCTTGTTTCTGGCAGGCCTAGGTGAAAGGGTTAAGGATTTACTGATTGCTTATCCCACACCTGGAAACTTGCAGGAGGCAATGCAATTAGCTATACGGGTTGACAGGAGACTGCGTGAAAGGGTTAATGAGAGCAAATCCTCTGCTATGTCAGCTTCGAGTCCTGAGAGGTTCTGTGCTGACAATGGAGAGCCGATGGAAATTGGGGCGATGACAACCCGCTCTCAGGAAAAAGACCGCCGACTTTCTGAAGGCTTGTGTTTCTATTGCGGAAATTCTGGTCATCTTATTAAGAGCTGCGTGCTTCGTAAGAAGAAAGAAAAAAAATGGTCAGTCATGCTCGTATTGCCTGTTTAAATTCTAAGGGGGTATTCCTATCTGCCACTACTGCTGCTCAGGATGAATTAATTGAATTTCGGGTATTTGTGGATTCTGGATCTACTCTGAATGTGATTGATGGGGGGATTCTTGGAAAAACTTAGATTAGAACCTAAAACTTTGTCATCCCCTATTGCTGTGGTTTCTGTCGATGGCTCTCCCTTGAAGAGTGTTACTCACAAGGTCTGTGAATTTCCCCTCACTATTAATGGTATTCATCAAGAGAATTTGGATTTGGTGGTATTGGATAATTTGCCTTCTCCAGTAATATTGGGGTTACCCTGGTTAAAATTGCACAATCCTGTACTGGATTGGTCTACCAATGAAATTAAGTCCTGCTGTGGATAGAGGGGAATTGCCTGTACCTATTCAGGATTTTTGGAGAGTTTTTTCTAAGGAGGAGTCGCAGGTTTTGCCTCCCCATAGAGACTATGATTGTACTATTGAATTTGTCCCTGGAGCGACTCTTCCTAAGAGTCGTTTATTTAATCTTACTATTCCTGAGAGAAAGGCTTTGGAGGAATACATACAGACAAGCTTGGCCGCTGGTCACATTAGGCCTTCCAAGTCTCCTGTGGCTGTTGGTTTTTTTTTTGTGAAAAAAAAAGATGGCGGTTTACGTCCTTGTCTGGACTTTCGTGAGATTAATAAATTTACTGTACGCAATCCTTACCCACTGCCATTGATTCCCGATTTATTTAACCAGTTAGTGGGGGCCAAGTGGTTCTCTAAAATTGATCTCCGGGGGGCATACAATTTGTTGCGCATGAAGGAGGGTGATGAATGGAAGACTGCTTTTAACACTCCTGTGGGTCATTTTGAGAATCTGGTTATGCCTTTTGGTCTCACCAATGCTCCAGCATTTTTTCAGAATCTTATTAATGACATCCTTAGACCTTTAATCGGCAAAGATGTGGTTGTGTATTTGGATGACATTTTGATTTATTCACCGGATCTGGAGTCTCATTGGCGGAGCGTACGTGAGGTATTACAGTTATTAATGGACAATTCGTTTTTTGCTAAGCTGGAGAAATGTGAGTTCGCTGTACAGAGAATTAGTTTTTTGGGCTACATTGTCTCCAGTGAAGGTTTTGAGATGGACCCGGTTAAAGTTCAGGCTGTACAGGAATGGCCTAGGCCTATTGGTTTGAAATCGATACAGAGGTTTTTGGGTTTCGCCAATTATTACAGAAAATTCATAAAAAATTTTTCTATTATTGTCAAACCGCTGACCGATCTCACCAGGAAAGGTGCTAATGCGGTTCAGTGGACTTCTGAGGCCATTGAAGCTTTTGTGTTTTTAAAGGAGAGGTTCACCTCTGCTCCCATCCTTATGCAGCCTGATGTGACTAAGCCGTTTTTGGTTGAGGTTGATGCTTCTTCGGTGGGGGTTGGTGCGGTGTTGTCTCAGGAAAACAAGGATGGAGTACATCCCTGTGCCTTTTTTTCAAAAAAATTTTCCGAGACTGAACTTAATTACGATATTGGTAATCGGGAATTGCTGGCGATTAAACTCGCATTTGAACACTGGCGTCACCTCTTGGAAGGTGCTGAATTTCCCCTTCAGGTTTTCACTGATCATAAAAATCTGATCTATCTTGATGCTGCCAAGCGCTTAAATGCCCGTCAGGCTAGGTGGGCACTTTTTTTCTCGCGGTTTAATTTTTCCGTTACTTACATCCCGGGTACCAAGAATGTTAAAGCGGATGCTTTGTCTCGCAGCTTTTCTCCCATGGTTGGTGTTGAGGAGGAGGAGACCATTTTACAAGAAGGTGTTGTGATTGCTGCTTTGGACTCCGTTTTGGAGGATGAGATTCTTAAAGCACAGGAGAATGCCCCATCTAACACTCCCCATGGGAGGTGGTTTGTGCCTAGGACCTTTAGGAGAGATTTGTTTGTTGAGTGTCATGAGTCTCGGTTGGCAGGTCATCCAGGAATTTCTGAGACCAAGAGACTTGTGGGTCGCAGTTTTTGGTGGCCTGGATGGCAGAAGGAAGTCATTAAGTGGGTGCGCCAATGTACTGTGTGTGCAAGATCCAAGTCTTCGCATGCTCCTGCTGCGGGGTTGCTTTGCCCTCTGGAGGTTCCTAGTGCACCTTGGACACATCTGGCTATGGACTTTATTACTGACCTTCCTCCCTCTGAAGGTTTCACGGTCATCTGGGTGGTCGTGGACCGTTTTAGCAAGATGTGTCACTTGGTTCCCTTCATCAAACTGCCTTGCGCTAAGACACTCGCTAAGGCCTTTGTCAAGGAGATTGTCAGACTACATGGTGTTCCTACTGACATTGTTTCTGATAGGGGACCTCAGTTCGTGGCTCGTTTTTGGCGTGCCTTTTGTGACAGGTTGGGAGTTCATTTGTCGTTTTCATCCGGATATCATCCTGAGTCTAATGGTCAGACAGAAAGGAAGAACCAGGAAGTTGAGCAGTTCTTGCGTTGTTTTGTGGCAGACAATCAAGAGGGGTGGTCTGAGTTTCTGCCACTTGCTGAATTTGCTCTTAACAACCATACATCCTCTTCTGCTGGGTGTTCGCCTTTTTTTTGTTGTTCTGGGAGACATCCGTCTTTTGGGTCATTTTCCAAATTGGTTTCGGCTGTGCCTGAGGAGGAGAGTTTTTCTGGTGATTTGGAGAGAGTTTGGACGGATGTGCGTGGTAATCTTCAGGAGGCTAACAAAAAATTTAAGAGGTACTTTGATAGGAAACGGCAAGAGGTTTTGTTTGCTGTTGGTGACATGGTTTGGTTGTCCTCTAAGAATCTGCGATTGAGGATTCCTTCTAAAAAATTGGGTCCCAAGTTCGTAGGGCCCTTTAAGGTACTTCAGATAGTTAACCAATCTGCTGTTAGGCTGGAGGTTCCTACGTCCTGGAGGATTAATCCGGTGTTTCATGTTTCTCTGTTGAAAAAAGCTGATGTGTCGGATGGTGACGCCTCTGCCACTGTTCCTCCGGTGGTGGAGGACAGGGAATATGAAATTTCCCGCATCCTAAATTCTAGACGGTATAGAGGGAGTTTGCAGTATCTCGTCGCTTGGAAGGGTGTCGGACCTGAGGATAACTCATGGGTGAGGGCGGATGATGTTTCTGCCCCCAGACTTGTCCGAGCGTTTCACAGGAGGTTTCCTGGTAAGCCTGGGCCTAGGGTATCCGGAGGATCCTCTTAGAAGAGGGGGTACTGTTACAACTCTCCTGTTAGGTTTTTTTTAGTTTGCTGGTCACATGACCATTTTTGCCTATTTAAACCGGCTCCGCCCTCCTGGCTTTGCTGGACTTCATTTGTATTTACTACTGCTGAGCTAGCTTGTTGCTCTGTTGCCGTTCTCTGTTAGTTTAGGTCTTTTGACCCCTTTGCTTTTTGTTGTGTGTTTGTCTTTGACTGCTACTATTTCTGCTAGGGGGTGTCCAACTTTTCCCAGTCCCTAGATCTTGTAGGGATCCCTCCCTCACATCTATAGGTCTGCGTTCAGACTAGCCTAGGACTTTAGCGGGTCTGATCGCAGGATCAGGTTCCCCGTTACATCGTAGGGATCTAGTTTAGTTCTATTGCAGGGACAGATCTCCTCTCTTTCCTTAGTCTCTGTAGCAGATCATAACAGTGAGAGCATAGCCCAATGTAGCGACAACCTGCTGATGGTCAAGTACAAGGACAAGAGGCATGTCCTTTTGTTGACCACCATACATGGTGATGGCAGCACCCTCAGCTCTGTAAGAGGTTCCACTACACAGGTCGCCAAACCAGACTGTGTAGTGGGGTACAACAAGTACATGGGGGGAGTTGATCTCTCAGATCAAGTCCTCCAGCCCTACAGTGCTTTCAGAAAGGCCAAGGTATGGTATAAGAAGCTGGCCGTGCACATTGTACAGATGGCAATGCACAACGCTTTCCTTCTGTCACAACTTGCAAGCCAGACTTCTACGTCGTACCTTCACTTCCAGGAGACTGTTATCAAGGCCCTGATATTTGGCAGCGGTGACGGAGCAGGCCCTAGTAGTTCCGGAATTGAAGGACTGAGAATTGTACCAGGCCAGCATTTCCCAGGGCAGATCCCTCACAGCGGAAAAAAAGGAAAGTCACAAAAGAGGTGCCGAGTGTGTTATAAAAGTGGAATACGCAAGGACACCATTTATCAATGTGACAACTGCCCTGACAAACCTGGCCTGTGTATGAAAGACTGCTTCAAAAGGTACCATACTTCGATGGACTATTAAATTAATTTCTGACGTATGAGAACCTGACAAACACTACACAACTGACGTAGTGTTCGTCAGGTTGTCATACGTCAGTTGTGTAGTGTTTGTCAGGTTGTCCTACACAACTGATGTATAACACTACTGTTAGCTGTCGGTCTGGTGCTGGATTCGAAATGGGTCCAAGACCTTCTATGGTCTCAGAATCGCCGTCAGCCCCAACGACTAGCTGGTCCGCGAGCACTGTTTATCTCCCAGGTAGTTGTGCCTAGCAATGTTAAGCCTGAGTTGCAGAAGGAGACAGGGCTTGTGGAATCTAAGTCCAGGATTTGCCGAACTGAGCATGTCCGTGACCTGGCGGATCATGATTGGTGGGTTGGCACTCACCTGACCCGGTGACCAGCCACCGCCTGATTGGTCATTTGTCAAAGTGCGTGCTTAGTAATTGTCAAGGATTTATCATGAAGAGATTAACATTGCTGGACAACACTAGTCCAGCAACGCCCCCTGCTGTGATAAGCAGCACACCGTCTATGGACTTTGAACATGGAGAGCCTGGTGTGGGTGGGGACAGCTTTCTCAGCTCTGCTTCATTCTAAATCTAAAAGCTCTGATTGGGTCAGAACTGCTGCACCCAGTAATCTAAGTGATACATTGTTGGATTCAGCTTCTATTTGTCTACATTATGCTCCTCTCAGATGAGTAGTAAAACCTGCCGACAAATTCCCTTTTAGATTTTATTGCCGGTGTCAAGCTATTATTTATATGTACATTTTATAAAACCTATAAAAAGTTTGGAATCAATAAAATATAAAGTCATAGATTTCATTATACCTTCTGAATGCTCGTAGAGTTGTTCGCTAGGCCCACTTGCACTGCAGATTTAAGAAAAAAAAAGACATTACTACATGCATGTAAGAATTATTAACTACAATAAAAAATGGTTCTTTCCTTAAAGGGAACCTGTCACCTGAAAAAAACACAATCAGACTGCAGATATGGGGATAATCTCCAGATTAACCCTGCTCTGAACTTTATTTCTCCCGGCATCCATTGGATTCAGTCACCGCTCTGTGTATAGTGAGAAGTGGCAGCAAACACTCCCCCTGCACTGACTTACAGCAGCTCAGCAGTAGGGCCGGCTGTCAATCACTGCCGGGGACGAGGTTACAGCCGCCGCTCTCTATACAGAGAACGGTGACTGAACCCGCGCCGGCGCCGCCCGTGACTGAAACCAGAATGCTAAAAGGAGGAATAAAGATCATTTCCTCATGACAGTAGGGGTCTAAGTGCTGGGCAGGTTGAGAACGCTATTAATCTGCAGATTAACCCCATATATGCAGAAAAATAGCTTCTTTCATATCACAGGTTCCCTTTAAGGAAAGAAAAAGTAATATTACATCAGTTGAGACCCTAGAAAGACCTAGGTGCATTCTGACCATAGGAAGAATCACCAAATACCAAGGTTCAGGAAGAACCAAATAGAGGACAATATACAGTAGGTACAGAAAGTATTCAGACCCCTTTAAATTTTTCACTCTTTGTTTCATTGCAGCCATTTGGTAAATTCTAAAAAGTTCCTTTTTTTCTCATTAAAGTGCACTCTGCATTCCATCTTGACTGAAAAAAAAACAGAAATGTAGAAATTTTTGCAAATTTATTAAACAAGAAAAACTGAAATATCACATGGTCATAAATATTCAGCCCCTTTGCTCGGTATTGAGTAGAAGCACCCTTTTGAGCTAGTACAGCCATGAGTCTTCTTGGGAATGATGCAACAAGTTTTTCACACCTGGATTTGGGGATCCTCTGCCATTCTTCCTTTCTCCAGTTCTGTCAGGTTGGATGGTGAACGTTAGTAGACAGCCATTTTCAGGTCTCTCCAGAGATGCTCAATTGGGTTTAGGCCAGAGCTCTGGCTGGACCAGTCAAGAATGGTCACAGAGTTGTTCTGAAGCCACGCCTTTGTCATTATAGCTGTGTGCTTAGGGTCATTGTCTTGTTCGAAGGTGAACCTTCGGCCAAGTCTGAGGTCCAAAGCACTCTGGTAGAGGTTTTCATCCAGGATATCTCTGTACTTGGCCACATTCATGTTTCCTTCAATTGCAACCAGTCGTCATGTCCCTGCAGCTGAAAAAGACCCCCATAGCATGATGCTGCCACCACCATGTTTCACTGTTGGGATTGTATTGGGCAGGTGATGAGCAGTGCCTGGTTTTCTCCACACATACCGCTTAGAATTATCACCAAAAAGTTCTATCTTCGTCTCATCGGTCCAGAGAATCTTATTTCTCATAGTCTGGAGTCCTTCATGTGTTTTTCAGCAAACTCTATGCAGGCTTTCATATTTCTTGCACTGAGGAGAGGCTTCCATCGGGCCATTCTGCCAAAAAGGCCCAACTGGTGGAGGGCTACAGTGATAGTTGACTTTGTGGAACTTTCTCCCATCTCCCTACTGCATCTCTGGAGCTCAGCCACAGTGATTTTGGGGTTCTTCTTTACCTTTCTCACCAAGGCTCTTCTCCCATGATTGCTCTGTTTGGCTGGACGGCCAGGTCTAGGAAGACTTCTGATGGTTCCAAACTTCTTCCATTTAAAGATTATGGAGGCCACTTTGCTTTTAGGAACCTTGGGTAATGCAGAAATTCATTTGCAACCTTAGCCAGATCTGTGTCTTGCCACAATTCTGTCTCTGAGCTCCTTGGGCAGTTCCTTTGAGCTCATGATTCTCATTTGGTCTGACATGCACTGTGAGCTGTGAGGTCTTATACAGACAGGTGTGTGCCTTTTCAAATCAAGTCCTATCAGTTTAATTAAACACAGCTGGACTCCAATGAAGAAGTAGAACCATCTCAAGGAGGATCACAAGGAAATGGACAGCATGTGACTTAAATATGAGTGTCTGAGCAAAGGGTCTGAATACTTATGACCATATGATATTTCAGTTTTTATTTTTTAATAAATTTGCAAAAATGTCTATGTAGCGCCCCGAGGGTTCGGCCGCTACAGGGGTATTGCACCTCAGACCAGAGGTGTGATATTCCACTCCCAGGTAAGGATGGAGTATGGACCAGGGCTCAGTTAGCTGCATACAGCACACACACACCATTTCCGAGGGACAGCTCAACGGTGCTCCCACTAGACAGAAGTGCAGGCACGACCGACTATGTCCCTGCCTGGAGTGGGGAGGGGGGTGGAACACCCAGTGCTGTAGGGGCAGATAGGGGTTGGTTCCTGAGCGTAGGAAGGAGCTCATTGGTTGCTGGTCACCTGGGCTCATGGTCAGAGGGAGGTATAAAAGGTGGGCACCATCTTAGATCTAGGTTCGTTCAACCAGAGGAGAAGACCGGGAGTGGAGGCTCTGTAGGAGCTCCACTCTGGAGCGGGCCTAGAGAGAGGCCGAGGGAGAGAGAGAGAGGAGGTGAAAGGGAGCTGTGATTAAGTCTCATCCCAGCTCCATGAGAAAGGAACAGAAAGGAACAGAGAAAGAGAAGAAGAGAGAGAGAAACAGAAGGGCTCAGGAACAAGAAGGTGGAAGGGACCCTAAGAACCCACGAGAATCCAGGGTGAAGGGTCAGGCAGATTAAGGGTACCGGATCCCAAGTTGGTGGAGGAGAAACTACCCTCAGCCAAAGACCGGTCGTCGTGATCATTTATTGGTGCTACACCTCATCAAACCTGCTAGGAAGGCACCATATAGGACAGCGGAGGACGGGGCCACGTTTAACCGCACAGGTCCACGGCAGCTGGACAAAAGCGGGTCACTGGTGAGGCAGGCCAGAGAAAGGATTAAAGGGGGTCCTGTGCCATGCTCCTGAACTGCCTGGGAGTTGACCGAGCCCCTCACCTGGTGGACGCAGCACGGCTCGGGCGGTCAGTGCCGAAGGAAGTGACCCGAAACAAACGAACTGTGAGTAAAGACCCTGGACTGTAACTTGTTGTCCGTGTGCTCCTTCGCTCCTCCGGCACTACCGGTACTGGGACTCTCACCACCATCACCCCCTACATCCACTACACTGCCCTGGGGCCGCACTCTTCCCGTGGGGAATCACACCATCCCAGCTGCACACATCATCAGCCCCAGCGGTCTGCCTTGCAGTGGCGGTACCTAATGACCGCAAATCCACGGGTGGCGTAGTCGGACATCATCTGAAGCACGTAGCAGACTACCATTGGTCTGACCACCCTGAGCCGCGGGATCGGGCCGCCACTACTACCCCCATCGTCTCCCTATCGCCCGGATCCGCGTGCCCCACGGCCCAGGGGGCGAGTCAGCTTTGGTGTATTTCGTGCCCGCTAACAACGGGTACTGCGCGCCTGAAAAGAGACTGTTTAGTTGTACTAAAGATGGCGCCCGCCCTAGAAGAACGAGCGCCATAATGTGCGCGCCAAAAGACCACAGGAGGCCGCCTCCCATCGTGGGCCGAGTCCCAGAATGGCGCCAAAGAGGAAGGGGCTGCCCCTGAGAGTGATTGTCAGCAGAATACCCCAGGACCACCCCCCATGGGGGCGGAAAGAGAAGAAAACTGCGGGGCAGGGGGTGGTCTGGATCAGTTTGGCCAGGCCACACCCAGAGATGGAGAAAGAAATCAGCTCCAGTACTTTGGCTAGGGGCCTGCTGCAAGCTACACCACCATGCAGCCTCACCGAGCTGCTAGCCCATCTCCCCAAGGAGGACCCCGAATATACGCTGGAGGAGCTGGACCGGAGGATGGTCCGGGCGCAGCAGGACGTGATCGCCGGGTGGAAAGAGGAAGTGGCTCGGCGGGCTGTGGCCCTGCAGCAGGAGGCGCCAGCGACATCCAGCGGTACACCAGCCACCGAGGGCAGTGAAGACAGAGCGGAGGCTGAAGACGACGCCGCGGAGGAAGCCGCGACAGCAGAGGCAGGTAACGGAGACGCCCCTACCCCGAACCCTGGGGCCGCTGATCTGCCCCTGCACCCCGCTGCGGAGCCCAACACACTTGGACCCGCCGTCGACACTGTGCCTCCACCGCCATCAACCGGCCTCCAGGCCGTCGACACTGCCAGTGAGCCCCGCCCCACGCCGTGCCCTCTGACCCCGGGCGTGCTCGGCCAACCGCCATCGCAGGCCCGGCCGCAAGGCCCAGCGCCCCCGGGCGCCGCTGCCCTGACGGAACCCCCTGCACCCGCTGTACCACCCCTGGGAGCAACAAGGAAACAACCAGCACGGGCCTGGTCGCAAGGCCACGTGCCCCCGGGCGCCGCCAACCCGCTTGCACCCCCTGCTGCTGCAGTACCACCACTGGGCGCAGATCTCTTCGCCCAACACACCAGTCCGGATGGGCTGTCTTTCATCTGGCCCCCCGAATTTGTCAACCCCCGCTTTCGGAGGAGCCCGCCCGCGGAGGTTGAAGTACCATCTGAGCCCCTTATACCTGCTCCGGCGCCTCAGGAAATCCCCCAGCTACCATTGGAGGACGCCCAGTTTGAATGGGACCCCACCGGGGAGGACCTAATGGGGTTCACAAGGGAGACACGAGCGGGCGCAGCCGAACGGCGGGAGGCCTGCCGCCAACAGCTGGAAATGTTTGAGAAGGAGCAGCGAGAGCGGCGGGTGAAGCAAGAGAAGCTGCAGGTCCAGAGCGCGGAGCAGAAAATGAAGGCCCGGCGAGATCCCCGAACTGCCCGCAGTCCCCGAGTCACCGGGACTGTTGTGAAGTTCCAGATGGAGCGCGGCTGGGGTTTCATCCGAGACCCTGAGACCATCAGCGATGTATTTGTGACAAGGAGGGATGTGGAGAGTCACCTGCCGGAAGGCCATCGTGGGCGGGATCTATTTCCAGGTGATGTGGTGTCTTACACCCGACACCAAGGCGTGAAGGGATGGTACGCCCTCCACGTCCACAGAGTAGTAGAGGAGGAGGAACAGCACTACTCGGACGCTGAGTACCCAGAGGACCCGGATGGGCCTGAAGACAACGAGGAGGAGCAAGGCGCATATGGAGGACGACGATAGAAAGTAAGAAGAAGCGCCAATGTAAATAGTTACCCGTCAGGGTACAAAGGAACTGTGTGGGACTGTTTTAAATTGAGTGTGGTCCCCGTTGGGACTGATATAGGACTGTTTGACTGTTACCCTATCCCCTAAGTAACCAGGCTGAGGACTGAGAACAGCCATCCCTCTTCCCTTTACCAGGCTGAAGACTGTGAGTAGCCATTTCCCTTCCCAAAACTGGCCGAGGACTGAGAGCAGCCAATCCCCTTGTATATAGTTGCGCTTCTTAAAGCGCCCCCTACTGGTTTTATAAAAAGACTGCAACGTCTACCTCAAGACAAGTTTACTGGACTGTTGCACCTTTAAGAAGAAAGAACACCTGGTCGCAAGTTGCACCGCGACCATGAACCAAGAATTCAAGAATGTGCTTTACTTAAAAATGTTTTATATGAAGAGTTTAATATGCTGCTAGAAAATGTTTTACATAATCTTGAAACCGTTTTATATGATAAGTGACAAAAGAGTTCCAGAAGTATTAGCATGTGTTTTATAATAGTATAATAGTGTGACAAGAAAAGAAAAGTGTGTCCCATAAAGGAAGTTGAACAATGTCGTCCGTTTCTAAATGTAAAAAGTTATTGAAAAAGTTTTGCATGTCCTGTAATCAACTGTTTTTGCTCTTTTCCAGCCGGGGGACGTGCTGTGCTTTACCAGGGGGGAATGTAGCGACCCGAGGGTTCAGCCGCTACAGGGGTATTGCACCTCAGACCAGAGGTGTGATATTCCACTCCCAGGTAAGGATGGAGTATGGACCAGGGCTCAGTTAGCTGCATACAGCACACACACCCCATTTCCGAGGGACAGCTCAACGGTGCTCCCACTAGACAGAAGTGCAGGCACGACCGACTATGTCCCTGCCTGGAGTGGGGAGGGGGGTGGAACACCCAGTGCTGTAGGGGCAGATAGGGGTTGGTTCCTGAGCGTAGGAAGGAGCTCATTGGTTGCTGGTCACCTGGGCTCATGGTCAGAGGGAGGTATAAAAGGTGGGCACCATCTTAGATCTAGGTTCGTTCAGCCAGAGGAGAAGACCGGGAGTGGAGGCTCTGTAGGAGCTCCACTCTGGAGCGGGCCTAGAGAGAGGCCGAGGGAGAGAGAGAGAGGAGGTGAAAGGGAGCTGTGATTAAGTCTCATCCCAGCTCCACGAGAAAGGAACAGAGAAAGAGAAGAAGAGAGAGAGAAACAGAAGGGCTCAGGAACAAGAAGGTGGAAGGGACCCTAAGAACCCACGAGAATCCAGGGTGAAGGGTCAGGCAGATTAAGGGTACCGGATCCCAAGTTGGTGGAGGAGAAACTACCCTCAGCCAAAGACCGGTCGTCGTGATCATTTATTGGTGCGACACCTCATCAAACCTGCTAGGAAGGCACCATATAGGACAGCGGAGGACGGGGCCCACGTTTAACCGCACAGATCCACGGCAGCTGGACAAAAGCGAGTCACTGGTGAGGCAGGCCAGAGAAAGGATTAAAGGGGGTCCTGTGCCATGCTCCTGAACTGCCTGGGAGTTGACCGAGCCCCTCACCTGGTGGACGCAGCACGGCTCGGGCAGTCACTGCCGACGGAAGTGACCCGGAACAAACGAACTGTGAGTAAAGACCCTGGACTGTAACTTGTTGTCCGTGTGCTCCTTCGCTCCTCCGGCACTACCGATACTGGGACTCTCACCACCATCACCCCCTACATCCACTACACTGCCCTGGGGCCGCACTCTTCCCGTGGGGAGTCACACCATCCCAGCTGCACACATCATCAGCCCCAGCGGTCTGCCTTGCAGCGGCGGTACCTAATGACCGCAAATCCACGGGTGGCGTAGTCGGACATCATCTGAAGCACGTAGCAGACTACCATTGGTCTGACCACCCTGAGCCGCGGGACCGGGCCGCCACTACTACCCCCATCGTCTCCCTATCGCCCGGATCCGCGTGCCCCACGGCCCAGGGGGCGAGTCATCTATATTTCTGTTTTTTTTCAATCAAGATGGGGTGCAGAGTGTACTTTAATGAGAAAAAAAATGAACATTTTAGAATTTACCAAATGGCTACAATGAAAAAAAGTGACAAATTTAAAGGGGTCTGAATACTTTCCATACCCACGGTATTTGTTTGCACTTAGCAGTGAGAGATGTCACCAGTAGCAGAAGAGGAAGGATTGTGAAATCTGGAGACAGATCCACTTTAACCATTCACATACACATACATGAAACCAAGTAAATTTAAAGGGGTTGTCTGGTCAAAAGTGATAAGTCTGCAGTCACTCTATGTGACTTCAGACTTATGAATCCCAACCCCCAGCACAGGCACTGTGCGATGCGGGGATTTGCCAGTATGAGACCTGGTAATGGAGGGTATGCATGTGTTATACATACCCTTGGCCAGTGGACAGGCCTCACTCTCCATACACTTGTATTGAGCGAGGCTGCGTCTTCTAGTCGAAGCTCCTACTGGCAATCCACGGCACTAGACAGGGCCTGACCTCGCTCCATACAAGTGAACGAAGCGAGGCGGCGCTGACTGGCCAGGGGTATGTATAACACATACATAGCCTCCGGTCCCGGGTCTCATATCGGCAAATCCCCATAGCGCAAAGTGCCTGTGCTAGGGGGATTCATGAGTCTGCAGTCACACAGTGTGACTGCAGACTTATCCATTTTGACCGGACAACCCCTGTAACATTTAGAACTTCAGGATATATGAGAAAAGAGGACAGCTTCTTGAGTAATAAATTACAAAGAGAAGAAAAAGTAACAGCACTGAAGGGGTTCACTATAAAGGGATGCTCATGTACAGTACCAATAAAAAGTTTGAACACAACAGTTGATGAAATAGTTTACCTTCATTTTATTGGAATGGGCTCATAGGTCGATTCACGGGTCACTCCCGGTCATGTCTCATGAGTAGTGTTGAGCATTCCGATACTGAAAAATCGGGTATAGACCGATATTCGCGGTATCGGAGTTCCGATACTGAGTTCCGATACTTTTAGAATATCGAATACCGGAATTGGAAGTTCCCATAATGCCTGCGCTCTGCAGTGTGTCTGAAGGATGACAAGCTGGATGGCAGCGCTCAGCTTACTGTACTTGTCATTTAGTGTAAAGGATTTATTAAAAAAAATAATAGTGTTTTCATGCACCGTCTCTTAAAAAAAGCCGGCCGGCAATTCAGCAGCGGTACCCGACAATTTAGAATAGAAAGAATAGAGCATCACACATAGATTAGATACAAAGAAACATGTCAGTCACATATATAAGAAGTACAGTGACAGTGTTGCTTACTGTACTTGTCATTTAGTGTAAAGGATTTATTTAAAAAAATAATAGTGTTTTCATGCACCGTCTCTTTAAAAAAGCCGGCCGGCAATTCAGCATCTGTACTCGACAATTTAAAATAGAAAGAATAGAGCATCACACATAGATTAGATACATAGAAACATGTCAGTCACATATATAAGAAGTACAGTGACAGTGTTGCTTACTGTACTTGTCATTTAGTGTAAAGGATTTATTAAAAAAAAATAATAGTGTTTTCATGCACCGTCTCTTTAAAAAAGCCGGCCGGCAATTCAGCAGCGGTACCCGACAATTTACAACAGAAAGAATAGAGCATCACACATAGATTAGAGAGATAGAAACATGTCAGTCACATATATAAGAAGTACAGCGACAGTGTTGCTTACTGTACTTGTCATTTAGTGTTAAAATAAAGGATTTATTTAAAAAAAAATTGGCGTGGGGTTCCCCGTAATTTTAGGCTCTAGCGGAGGTTAAGCAGACAGCTGGGGCAGATGTTTGAAGCCTGGGAAGGGGGTAATACCCACGGAGCTTCAAAGGCTACTAATATCAGCCCCCAGCTGAATACCTAGCCTTTACTAGCTATTAAAATGGGGGACCCCCCAAAAAAATGACGTGGGGTCCCCCCTATTTTAATAGCTAGCAAAGGCTAGGCAGACAGCTGGGGGCTGATATTAATAGCTCAGGAAGGGTGCCATGAATATTGGCCCCCTCCCAGGCTAGAAACACCAGCCGTCAGCCGCCTCAGAAATGGCGCATCCATAGGATGCGCCAATTCTGGCACTTAGCCTCGCTCTTCCCACTGCCCTGTAGCGGTGGCAGTGGGGTAATAGGGCTGGGGTTGATGTCAGCTTATAATGCCAGCTGACATCAAGCCCAGGTTAGTAATGGAGCATAGTCAAAGTAAAAAAAAAACCACAAACACCCTGAATAAAGTCCTTTAATTGAAATAAAGATGCAATTCTTTATTGTTCTAAATTAAACCATACTTACCATCACGCCCATTCCAGCTGAAGCCAACGATCTCCTGCAATAAAAGTAAAATAATAAAGCACATCATCCTTACCTTTCCATGGTTCCCATGACAGCTTCAGCTCTGCTACATTCACATGACAGGCTGGATCGCTGCAGAAAGCTGCCATCCAGCTTACCATGCAGCAGACACTGAGAAGCGCAGGCATGCTTGCGCTCCTCAGTGTCTGGCTGTGACGGCATCCAGATGAGCCGAGTTCATGTCCAATGAACTCAGCTCATCTCATGCACGTCACCGACAGCGTGGGAGAATTCTCCTGCTGAAGCGCTGAGTGCAGGAGAATTTTCCCACGCTATCAGTGACGTGCATGACGTGAGCTGAGTTCATTGGACATGAGCTCACCTCATGCACGTCACTGACAGCGTGGGAAAATTCTCCTGCACTCAGCGCTTCAGAGTGAGAATTTTCCCACGCTGTCAGTGACGTGCATGTCCAATGAACTCAGCTCAACTCATGCAGCGTGGGAGAATTCTGACGCTGAAGCGCTGAGTGCATGAGAATTTTCCCACGCCGTCAGTGACGTGCATGAGGTGAGCTGAGTTCATTGGACATGACCTCGGCTCATCTTTATGCCGTCACAGCCAGACACTGACGAGAGCAAGCATGCCTGAGCTTCTCAGTGTCTGCGTCATGGCAAGCTGGATGGCAGCTTTCGGCTGCGATCCAGCCTGTCATGTGAATGTAGCAGAGCTGAAGCTGTCCTGGGAACCATGGAAAGGTAACGGTGATGTTGCTTTATTATTTTACTTTTATTGCAGGAGATCGTTGGCTTCAGCTGGAATGGGCGTGATGGTAAGTATGGTTTAATTTAGAACAATAAAGAATTGTGTGTTTATTTCAATTAAAGGACTTTATTCTGGGTGTTGTGTTTTTTGAAATACTTTACTAGAAATTCATGGCGGTCATGTCTAATATTGGCATGACCCCATGAATTTCAGGCTTAGGGCCAGCTGATAATACCAAGCTGGCCCTAACCCCTTTATTACCCAGTGAGCCACCGCACCAGGGCCCTGGATGAGTTGGGTACAGCGCCAGAAGATGACGCTTCTATGAACGCGCCATTTTCCGGGGGTGGCTGCGGACTGCAATTTGCAGCGGGGGGGGGGGGGGGGGGGCAGAAAGCTTGGGCCTCCCTGCACTGCAGATTCCAGCCCCCAGCTGCCTAGTTGTACCTGGCTGGACACAAAAATAGTGCGAAGCACCACATATTTTTTTTTTAATTATTTCATGAAATTCATGAAACAATTAAGAAAAAAAGGGCTTAACTATATTGTTGTGTCCGGCCAGGTACAAATAGGCAGCTGGTGGTTGGGGGCAGCCCGTTCCTGCCTGCTGTACCTGGCTGGACACAAATATAGTGCGAAGCCCCATGTCAATTTTGAAAAAATTATTTCAGGAAATTCATGAAATAATTTAAACAAAAAAATACGTGGGGCTTCGCCCTATTTTTGTGTCCAGCCAGGTACAACTAGGCAGCTGGGGGCTGGTATCCGCAGCGCTGGGAGGCCCAATCTTTCTGCCCCCTCCCCCCCCACTGCAAATTGCAGTTCACAGTCACCTCGGAAAATGGCGCGTTCATAGAAGCGCCATCTTCTGGCGCTGTACTCAACTCATCCAGGGCCCTGGTGCGGTGGCTCACTGGGTAATAAAGGAGTTAGGGCCAGTTTGGCATTATCAGTTGGCCCTAAGCCCGAAATTCATGGGGTCACGCCACTATTAGACATGACCGCCATGAATTTCTAGTAAAGTATTTAAAAAAAACACAACACCCAGAAAAAAGTCCTTTAATTGAAATAAACACACAATTCTTTATTGTTCTACATTAAGCCATACATACCATCACGCCCATTCCAGCTGAAGCCAACGATCTCCTGCAATAAAAGAAAAATAATAAAGCAACATCATCCTTACCTTTCCATGGTTCCCACGACAGCTTCAGCTCTGCTACATCGAGATGACAGGCTGGACCGCAGCAGAAAGCTGCCATCAAACCTGTCATCCCGCAGACACTGAGAAGAGCAGGCATGCTTGCGCTCTGCAGTGTCTGGCTGTGACGGCATCCAGATGAGCCGAGGTCATGTCCAATGAACTCAGCTCACCTCATGCACGTCACTGACAGCGTGGGAAAATTCTGCTGCGCTATGCGCTTCAGCGTGAGAATTCTCTCATGCTCACCGCATGCGCAGGAGAATTCTCCCACGCTGTCAGTAACGTGCATGAGGTGAGCTGAGTTCATTGTCGGCTCATCTGGATGCCGTCACAGCCAGAAACTGAGGAGCGCAAGCATACTTGCGCTTCTCAGTGTCTGCGGTATGTCAGGCTGGATGGCAGCTTTCTGCTGCGGTCCAGCCCGTCATCTCGATGTAGCAGAGCTGGAGCTGTCCTGGGAACCATGGAAAAGTAAGGATGATGTTGCATTATTATTTTTCTTTTATTGCAGGAGATCGTTGGCTTCAGCTGGAATGGGCGTGATGGTAAGTATGGTTTAATTTAGAACAATAAAGAATTGTGTGTTTATTTCAATTAAAGGACTTTATTCTGGGTGTTTGTGTTTTTTTGTAACTTTGACTATGGGGTTAGCAATGGGGGTGTCTTATAGACGCCTCTCCATTACTAACCTGGGCTTGATGTCAGCTGGCATTATAAGCTGACATCAACCCCAGCCCTATTACCCCACTGCCACCGCTACAGGGCAGTGGGAAGAGCGAGGCTAAGTGTCAGAATTGTTTCTGGGGGCGGCTGACGGCTGGTGTTTCTAGCCTGGGAGGGTGCCAATATTCATGGCACCCTTCCTGGGCTATTAATATCAGCCCCCAGCTGTCTGCCTAGCCTTTGCTAGTTATTAAAATAAGGGGGACCCCACGTCATTTTTTTGGGGGGGTCCCCATTTTAATAGCTAGTAAAGGCTAGGTATTCAGCTGGGGGCTGATATTAGTAGCCTGGGAAGCTCCATGGGTATTACCCCCTTCCCAGACTTCAAACATCTGCCCCAGCCGTCTGCTTAACCTCCGCTAGAGCCTAAAATTACAGGGAACCCCAAGCCAATTTTTTTTTTAATAAATCCTTTATTTTAACACTAAATGACAAGTACAGTAACCAACACTGTCTCTGTACTTAGAAACATGTCAGTCACATACATAATATCTATCTAATCTATGTGTAATGCTCTATCTTTCTGTTCTAAATTGTCGGGTACCGCTGCTGAATTGCCGGCCGGCTTTTTTAAAGAGACCGTGCATGAAAACACTATTATTTTTTTAAATAAATCCTTTACACTAAATGACAAGTACAGTAAGCAACACTGTCACTGTACTTCTTACATATGTGACTGACATGTTTCTATCTATCTAATCTATGTGTGAAGCTCTATTCTTTCTATTATAAATTGTCGGGTACCGGTGTATGCCGCTGCTGAATTGCCGGCTTTTCATGTTTCACTGTGAGCACTGTTCCCATCGATTTGGGCAACCCCCTCCCCCAATACATTCTACATTATTGTTAGTTGTTTTCCTTCATGTAGAATTAACCTACAAGGAAAGAAAGGGTTTATTTTCATTCCGATATTTGTGTCCCATTGACTTGCATTGGTTTCCGGATTCGGAATCGGCGATATCCGATACTTTTTGAGTATCGGCCCGATCCAATCCGATCCGATATTTCCTGATATCGGAAGGTATCACTCAACACTACTCATGAGCGATGACATTACTAAGTTACTGACGTTATCGGTTGTGAGACATAACCGGGAGTGACCTATGAAGCATGGTTCTCAAAACGACGCTCCATAGCTTGCTGTACAGAATCGTTAGATGTCGTGGGAACCCCAATGGGTTACGTCGCAGGTGCAGAGATTGTAATTTAAAAATAAATTGGCGAATGAGCGAGAGTTTCTTCCTTTTATTTATTTAACTTTCCTTTTATGTCTTTCAGGTTCCCATTTTTGGACTTCTTCTGATTGGCTGGATTACGTTGGATCTTCATGGTTTTTTTTTTGCTTTTTAATAAATAGGTGAACGAGGTGTGGGGGAGTGTTCTTTAAAATAAACTATGTTTTCCTGTGTGTGTGTGTGTGTGCTTTTGTTTTTTTTTTATTACTGGGTTAGTAATGGGGATGTCTGATAGACACCACTCCATTACTAACCCTTGGTTTTGATGCCAGCTGACATTACAAGGCTTAAAATGACGAATCCCGTCACTCACGTGGTTGATGAAAAGTTCTTTTTAATGGAGGTCCACATACAAAACATTTCAGCCCATCCCAGACTTTTGTCAATCATTACATTACAAAGCTGACATCAACCTGATAAAACTACTACCCCAATTGCCACTGCACCATCGCAATCAGGAAAAGCCAGCAAAGAGCCTGAGTTGGCGCATCTCATTGATGCGCCAATTCTGGGGTAACTGCAGGCTTTTATTTTTAGGCTGGGAAAGGGCCAATATCTATGGACCTTCCTATCTTGTTAATACAAGAGCACACCTCTGTTCTTTACAAAGGCTGGTTATAAAAAGTAGGGGGGAACCCACATCATTTTTTTTATATGCATGTGTTTTTGGGTGCATTTGCGCTGTGAAAACACACGTTACAAAGTGTGTTCTTTTTTTACTGCAGTGCTGTGGGAAAGTTCTCACCGCACATGCGTTAATGTCAGTGAGGTGAACAGAGTTCATTGGATAAGGACTCCGATGACCTTTCTGCCAGCACACTGAGGTGCGCAAGCTTGCACAGCTAATTGTCTCTGCAGGATGGCAGACTGTATAGTCGTATCTTGCGACAATACAGCCTGCCATCTTGATGTAGCAGACCTAGACCTGTCGCGCAACAAATGGATGATTTTATTCACGTCAGGGACAGGTGAGGATGATGATGCTTTATTATTTTATTTCAATTGACATCGGCTTCAATGGAATGGGTGTTATGTTATTAGTTAAATTTAGATTTATTAAAGGAGTCTGTGTGTTTCTTTCAAATAAATTAACTGATTCTGGGTATTTAAAAATTGAACGGCACTCGCAAGGTCCGAGAGCCGTGTGATTTTATTTTTCTCGCACCCATTGACTTGCGATTTTTTTTCTAAGTCCGATTTCAGCTGTGAAAAAAATTACAGATGAGCGGTAACTCATAGATTAATATTGGTCAAAGTAGAATCCAATTTTTTATCGGATTGCACTCGTTCGTTTTCCTTGAAAATGAATGTGAGATAAAACATTTCCCTGCCTGTTTTTAAAAAATGTTTTACCTCAAAGAAAGAATTTTTTGTGATCCAGTCCTGTAATGTCTGTAGACTCTTTTGCGTCTCCCCCTTCCCAGGAGCTGTGGAATTATCTGTCCATGTCCCTGCACCGTCAGACAAAGCCATTACACAGTACACAGCAGGGGCCCATTTATAAGATTATCTCAGCACAGGAACATTTTATTTAAACACATCCAATTGTGGAATTTATTATTATCAAGATCTATTGATTAAAATGAACTTTGCGGGTAAACCCTTTAAGTTTTACTTTGGCTGTGTTCACACATGTTGTGTTTTTCAGCTTCAGAAAACTGCATCAAAACACAATCTCTGGCAGGAAATTAGCTGCGTCAAAAACGTTTTGCTGCGTTTTTTGATGCATTTTTTGTGAGTTTTTTCAGCGATTTTTTTCACTGTCATGTCTCTATTTATGCATGTACATAAAGTTCTGTTAAAAAAGAACCCCATTCTATTTCACCATCAAAAACGCTGCTGCAAATTTTGGTGCATTTTTTCAGCGTTTTTTTCACCACTGTATAAGGATGTGATTTTCCTCCAAAATATCAGTAATTAATGGGGGCACTCTCCTACACCTCTACTGAGGTCCGATATTAACTATTAACATCAAACTTGACTATTAATAATTAATTTCCACTAACGTTATCTGTGCCTTATACTATATACCAACTGAGACAAAACCGTGTGCTAATAAAAGGTATTTATTACACAAAAGTCTACAGTTAATATACTACTAGGTATCACACTAACACAGTACACAAAACGGATTCACAATTCCCAATTACCTAATATATTTTCCACCCACGTTTGCTAATCACTCATGCAATATCGGCCCACCCAACTATACCAACTTTGCCTATATATATCTATCAATATCTAGGAGGGTTAGTACAGGGTATGTAGGGCTAGTAAGTAAAGAAGTTACAGGGGAAGAGAGATACTCAGCCATGTGTTGTTATGTCCATCTTCAAGAGTCTAAGGGGCCTTAGCACATGTGCATTCTGGGTTTTTAAGTCCAGCCAGTGTCCAGCTTCATGTCACAGGAAATGATGTATTATTCCCCGCCCACTGGCTAAGATCTTTGTTCATGTCCAACCATACTCGCAAAACCTGATTTAGCACATGGCTGGACATTCTATTGAAACCTCCTCCAGCAGCAAACAGACTGAAACACATGGGGAGATGTGGGGCCAATATATACATGTATACTTATCTGCAAGCATGGCTAGCATGCAGATACGTATATACATGTACAACCTGGGACACTTCCCTTTACAACCACCCATTATTTCCCATGGGTGAAAAAACACTGACAAAAATGCTGAAAGTGACATGCTCTATTTTCCAAAAACCCAACCAAGGCACAAAATACACAACAACAAAAAAGCATGATGTGTGAACAGAGAATTCTGGTTTCTCATAGACTTTGCTGGTACTGCAAAACACAACTGAAAATTTGCATAAAAATCTGCAGCAAAAAATGCTAAAAAAACACAACATGTGTGAACATACCTTTTAAGTGAAGTTTAACTTGAACTTATTATATGTTGTCAAAATTACTCATAAAACGTCACTTTCAAAAGCCACAAAAGACGACGGAGGGGTTTCCTCATTTCTTATGAATTTCTTTCTGTAGAAACATACAAATCAAGGTCTGTGTTAAGAGTCAAAGTGAAAAGAAAAATACTATTTTAAATGATAAAACCATCAAGGTAGAGGGAGTTGTACTTGCAAATGTGGAGTGAAGAAATGTTCATTGTTCTCATGGGTCTTAATTCACCAACAACTACTTGGATATTGCATTTTACCTAACCAGGAGGGTGTCAAAAAGGGCAGATAGACACCTACACCATCACAAGACCCTACAATTACCATGAAAGGCAGCACCCACCACTTCCTCACTGATACCTCAGATGCCTCTCCTAGATAAGAGCGGTCTATGCGGTATGCAATGTATCGTCCTTCAGGGAGCGCTTCTTCCCAGACCATTTCAAGGTCTCTATCATATCCAACTCCTTTTGAGTACCAGCCTACTGCTCCAATCATGCATTCCCCGTCACCTCTTTTGCCATACTTAGGGATGCAAAGTCTGCTTCCAATATCACGGGCTGGAGTGACTTGTAAGTTTCGTAATAGTGAGATCACAGATGTCTATGCAAGCACCGTGTAAAGCATGTTACACAAGTCTTGAATGGTAGCTCAAAAAAAGATGAAGAAGCATCGACTTCAATATCATCATAAGAAGCGTCGACACAAGTTTGCAAAAAGGTATGAAAAGTGAACTGTAGAAGATAGGAAACGGGTGGTTTGGAGCTATGGGACAAAAGTCAATAGACTAGGCTATGATGGATGAAAATGGGTCTGGAAGAAACAAAGGAAAATGGGGCTAAAGGATGGAGAAATTGAAGGAACTGTCAAGTTCGGTGAAGGAAGCCTGATGATATGGGGTTGTTTCACAGCTAAAGGCGTTGGATACTTTACCAGAATCGATGGTGGTCTCAATGCTGAGCTATATGTGAGTATCCTACAAGACAAATTACTTTGTACACTCGAGTACCATCGGTATGAAAAGGACAACATAGTGTTCCAGCAGGACAACGACCCAAAGCATATGTTGAGATTGGCAAATAAATGGTTCAATGACAATGAAGTCGAAGTGCTGGATTGGCCCCCACAGACCTCAGACCTTAATCCAATTTAACACTTGTGGGTAGAATGGAATAAAAAACTATATACATATCCAAGCGAGTCGAAGAGCATGCACCAACTGGGAACATGTAAAAGAGACCCGGAATTAGATGTCGGTCAAGACATGTTTGAATCTGATCGAGAGCATGCCCAGAAGGATTCAGGCAGTGTTGAAAGCTAAAGGTGGATTTACAAAATACTAATAAAATAATAAAAAATTGTATTTAGATTTTTAGGAGCAAAACAGTAACAGTGCAGTGACATGACAAGAATCTGCATAATTAATCATATGCCAAATAGTTGCAACTCAAGTTTATATATGAGATAGACAAGATGATTGTCTATAAAATGAGGGTAGTCTCACAATAAAATAAGTAGTGGATGGTGAGATATGGAGCCTGAAAGTCAAAAGTTCAAAAGATTGATACTCTTTTGCTCTTCACTGTATTCATGTGCAGTTGGTGGTTCTGGCGATGTATTCAATTAATAATGATGGTCCCAGTGCTATATTCAATTACCGATTATGGTTCTAATAATGAATTAGTGTATTAATGGTTGTTTTGGTGCTGTATCTAAGTACTGATGAGGATGCTGGTGCCATTCATGTACTGATGGAATGTTCTGGTGATGTATTCATTTAATGATCATGGATCTGGTGCGGTCTTCCCTCATTAAACACAAATTAAACAATTAAAGAAAATTTGGTATGTCCACATCCTTAAAAGTCTGATCTATCAAAATATAAAAAGAACTAACATATGCAGTAAAGAGAAAAAAAAATAGAAGAACTACTTTTTTTTGTCACCACACCTCTTACAGCAAAAAGCCATCCAAATGTATGCACCCTGAATTGATAGCAATAAATATTTCAACTTACTGTGCAAAAAAGAGCCCTCACATAGCTTCATAGATATATTTTTATTGTTCTAACAGGTCCTTAAAAAAGCATCACAAGCTAAATGTTGGTTTTTTTTTTACAAAAATAAGAATCTCTGAAAGTTTGGGATTACTGTAATCACAAAGACCTGGAGAATCATGTTCACACGTCACTTTTACCACATAATGAATATCTTAAAAGCAAAACCTAAAAAACAATGATGGGATTGTGTTTATTCACTGCAGGTATACCATGAACTGCTGGGAGGGGTGCCACTTGAATTTTCGCCTTGGGCACCAAAAAAAAAAGCTAGAATCAGGCCTGTCCCCACAGATGTTAGGAAGCTAACCGATTCAAGCCAAAATCACCGGGTTTAGCCAACTTCTATCTCATGAGTCTGAGGGCATTTAGAATTAAATAACTTTTTGATCGCTGGGCATCAAAACAGCTCAGACCCCAAGTGATAAAGTCACAATATGATGCTGTTTTTCAGTTACAGTATGGTGGTTCTAAAATCATGTTATAAAAGTATAATTTAGTAACTATATGGCAGTATTAGTTACGGTATTAACCACACATGGTATAGAGAGATTCAGTAATGCTATGGTGGTATATGGTGGTACTGTTCAATCAATACAATCAGTATAGTTGAGGATTTCTGTCCTTTAACCCTTTCACAACCTTGGGATTTTCCGTTTTTCGCTCCCCTTTTTCCCAGAGGCATAACTTTTTTATTTTTTAATATGTCCCTGTGATGGTTTATTTTTTCTGGGACGAATAGTAATTTTGAACGACATCATTGGTTTTACAATGTCGTGTACTGGAGAAAAAGGAAAAAATTCAAAAGTGCGTCAAAATTGCAAAAAAAGTATAATTCTACACTTGTCTCTTGGTTGTTTTGTTTTTTTACCATGTTCACTAAATGCTAAAACTGACCTGCAATTATGATTCTCCAGGTCATTATGTGTTTGCAGATACCAAACATGAATAGGTTATTTTTTTTAAAGTGGTGAAATAAATTCTAAAGTTTGTAAAAAAAATTACAATGGCGCCATATTCCGAGACCCGTAGCGTCTCCCTTTTTCAGGATCTGGGGCTGGGTGAGGGCTTATTTTTCGCACGCTGAGCTGAAGGTTTTATTGATAATATTTTTAGGTAGATATATATATATATATATGTTTTAATCGCTTGTGATTGCGTTTTATTGCGATGTTGCAGCGACCAAAAAAACTTAATTCTGGTGTTTTGATTTTTTTTCTCGTTACACCGTTTACCATTTGGATTAATTCTTTTTATATCTTGATAGATCGGGCGATTCAGAATGCAGCAATATACAGTTATATGAAAAAGTTTGGGCACCCCTATTAATCTTAAGCTTAATGTTTTATAAAAATTGGTGTTTTTGCAACAGCTATTTCAGTTTGATATATGTAATAACTGTTGGACACAGTAATGTTTCTGCCTTGAAATGAGGTTTATTGTACTAACAGAAAATGTGCAATCTGCATTCAAACAAAATTTGACAGGTGCATAAGTATGGGCACCTCACCAGAAAAGTGACATTAATATTTAGTAGATCCTCCTTTTGCAAAAATAACAGCCTCTAGTCGCTTCCTGTAGCTTTTAATGAGTTCCTAGATCCTGGATGAAGGTATGTTTGACCATTCCTCTTTACAAAACAATTCCAGTTCAGTTAAGTTTGATGGTCGCCGAGCATGGACAGCCCTCTTCAAATGATCCCACAGATGTTCAATGATATTCAGGTCTGGGGACTGGGATGGCCATTCCATAACATTGTAATCGCTCCTCTGCATGAATGCCTGAGTAGATTTGGAGCGGTGTTTTGGATCATTGTCTTGCTGAAAGATCCATCCCCTGCTTAACTTCAACTTAATCACTGATTCTTGAACATTATTGTCAAGAATCTGCTGATACTGAGTGGAATCCATGCGCCCCTCAACTTTAACAAGATTCCCGGTGCCGGCATTGGCCACACAGCCCCAAAGCATGATGGAACCTCCACCAAATTTTACTGTGGGTAGCAAGTGTTTTTCTTGGAATGCTGTGTTTTTTTGCCGCCATGCATAACGCCTTTTTGTATGACCAAACAACTCAATCTTGGTTTCATCAGTCCACAGGACCTTCTTCCAAAAAGAAATTGGCTTCTCCAAATGTGCTTTTGCATACCTCAGCCGACTCTGTTTGTGGCGTGCTTGCAGAAACGGCTTCTTTCGCATCACTCTCCCATACAGCTTCTCCTTGTGCAAAGTGCGTTGTATAGTTGACCGATGCACAGTGACACCATCTGCAGCAAGTTGATGCTGCAGCTCTCTGGAGGTGGTCTGAGGATTGTCCTTGACTGATCTCACCATTCTACTTCTCTGCCTTTCTGATGTTTTTCTTGGCCTGCCACTTCTGGCCTTAGCAAGAACTGTCCCTGTGTTCTTCCATTTCCTTACTATGTTCCTCACAGTGGAAACTGACAGGTTAAATCTCTGAGACAGCTTTTTGTATCCTTCCCCTGAACAACTATGTTGAATAATCTTTGTTTTCAGATCATTTGACAGTTGTTTTGAGGAGCCCATGATGCCACTCTTCAGAGGAGATTCAAACAGGAGAACAACTTGCAAGTGGCCACTTTAAGTAGCTTTTCTCATGATTGCATACACCTGGCAATGAAGTTCAAAGCTCAATGAGGTTACAAAAACAAAAAGAGTGCTTTAGTAAGTCAGTAAAAAATAGGTAGGAGTATTTAAAACAAGAAAATGATAAGGGTGCCCATACTTATGCACCTGTCAAATTTTGTTTGAATGCAGATTGCACATTTTCTGTTAGTACAATAAACCTCATTTCAAGGCAGAAACATTACTGTGTCCAACAGTTATTACATATATCAAACTGAAATAGCTGTTGCAAAAACACCAATTTTTATAAAATACTAAGCTTAAGATTAATAGGGGTGCCCAAACTTTTTCATATAACTGTATGTATATTTTAGTTTTATTATTCATTTATTTTGAATGGGGCAAAAGGGGGGTGATTTGAACGTTTATATTTTTAAAAAAAAAAAACATTTTTTTTTTACTTTTTTCTGGCCTTAATAGTTTCCTTAGAAGACTTGAAGGTGCTTTCATCCGATCACTTGTGCTACACATGGTTAAAATGATCATCTGCTATGAGCGATGGCCAACGGGTAACGCTCATGGCAAATCGGCACATGATCCTGCTAAAAAACAGATTGCAGTAAAAAAGAAAACAATTTAAGACATTCCCGTCCTTATTTGAATGAACTAATTTTGCATTGTATCTTTTCATTTTTTATCACCCCTAACAAATCCAAAAACAGTTATAACTACCAGACATGTGAACATAGCCTTACAATACAATGTAACGAATGATAGTCGTATTTAGTGCTTACGTTGGCTGCACCTCCTCATCCTCACTGTCTTCAATTATTGGGTGCTTTAAGCCTTTTATTCTGGACGTCCTTCCTAAAATATATAACAAAACTGATTATGATTCTCATTCACCTCCAGATTTACACATCATCAGAGAAGCAGTCTCCACCTCTCACCATGGAAGAAGCAGAACCTATTACACACTGTAGGGATAAAATTATTGGGACACATACACATTACTCCTGGAGGAAATTTTATGACATTCCTTTTTAAATCCAGGGTCATTAACATGGAGTTGATCTCCCTTTGCAGCTAATAAAGCTTCCACTCTAAAAAAAAAATTGGGGGACATTTCTGTGCAATTTGTTGTCCATTCTTCCAGAAGAGCAGTTATCAGGTCAGACACTGATGTTGGACAAGGGGACCTGGCTTGTAATCTCTGGTTAATCCAAAAGGTATCTATCTGATGGAGTTGAGGTTAGGTCTCTTGAAGGGTCAGTCATGTTCTTCCACACCAAACTCACCCAGCCATGTCTTATTTGAACTTTCATGAACTGACTTGTGACAACATATGACAGCAAGATGCTGAATTCAGGGAGCTCTTTAGAACGAGCCATTTTATCACAACTGTTCGCACAGGCAGACTACATGCTTAGATGCTGGATTTTATACCCATGGCAATGGAACCAAAAGAGAAAACCTTAATTCAATGATTAAGAGGTGACTTTTCATACTTGTTCACACAGTGTGTAAAGCTTCCTTCACATGTACATGTTTTCAGCACGTGTGGCATTCGCTTTCACATGCACTGAAGACACGTATGCACACATACCTATCATAATCTATGGTGATCTTTGCATGAGACCCGTCCGCATGGATTACAAGGGCCAATACACATTTCTGGCTCCGTGTGAAACATCCTTGTGACAACCGTGTGCTGTACATGTTTAACACTGCAAAGTATAGGAGAAGCTTTGGAATTGATATTTAAGTCATGGTGGAAAAAAAATGAATTGCACACGGATGGAACACTGATGGCACACGGATGACACACTGATCCAAAATACTTATGACACCGGTACCATTTTTCCAGTACCGGTATTATATGGACATGTGAAGGGTGGTTTAGTCAAAGGAATCTGTTAAACATGTCGTCGGTCGGGTAACAAACCCTGAGCTGGAGGTTTTCAGGAGGCAGACACAGAGCTTTTCCCCAGGATATTGTAACTTACTTTTTCCTCTCCTTGTAACAAGAACCATAACCTTTCTAATATTTCGACATAGCCGCAAGAGGGCTTGTTTTTTGCAGAACACAACTTATTCTATGAAATAAGTGGAAACGGTGAGGAGAAAAACTGTAATTCCACATTTTCTTTTTCAAGGTTTTGTACTAGCGCCGCTTACTTTGTGGTAATCAGGTGGTGATCTGTTACCTTTGCTCTATGGGTCAGTATGGTTACGGGATCCCAAATCTATATATTTCTATTCATGATTTACTAATTAAAAATAAAATAAAAACATTTACAAAAACAATTTGGCTTTTGTCACCATATTCTGAGAGCCATATATATATTTTTTTAAAGAGGTCATCCGGCAGTCAAGGTAACCCTTCGTCAATGTGCATTCATACTGCACGGTGGCCCCATGTTCATTAGAACTGATGGCCATTATGTTAAAGTCTGTTACATGTCACCATCACACTTGACAGCGGTATTAACCCCATAACGCCCAATGACGGACACTGCACGGCATGAGCAGGTGTAAGTTAATGCTCCTTGCCGTGCATTGTCCGTTATGGCTTTAACCCCTTAAGCCCCGAGGGTGGTTTGCACGTTAATGACCGGGCCAATTTTTATAATTCTGACCACTGTCACTTTATGAGGTAATTACTCTGGAACGCTTCAACTGATCCCCCTGATTCTGAGATTGTTTTTTCGTGACATATTGTACTTCATGATTGTGGAAAAATTTCTTCAATATCACTTGCGTTTATTTGTGAAAAAAACGGAAATTTGGTGAAAATTTTGAAAATTTTGCAATTTTCAAAATTTGAATTTTTAAGCCCTGAAATCAGAGCGATATGTCACACAAAAGAGTTAATAAATAACATTTCCCACATGTCTACTTTACATCAGCACAATCTTGGAACCAAAATTTTTTTTGTTAGGGAGCTATAAGGGTTAAAAGTTGAACAGCGATTTCTCATTTTTCCAACAAAATTTACAAAACCATTTTTTTAGGGACCACATCACATTTGAAGTCACTTGGAGAGGTCTTTATGACAGAAAATACCCAAAAGTGACACCATTCTAAAAACTGCACCCTTCAAGGTGCTCAAAACCACATTCAAGAACTTTATTAACCCTTCAGGTGCTTCACAGGAATTTTTTGAATGTGGAAGAAAAAAATGAACATTTAACTTTTTTCACAAAAATGTTACTTTAGACCCAATTTTTTTATTTTCACAGGGGTAACAAAAAAAATTGACCCCAAAATTTGTTGTGCAATTTTCCCTGGGCACGCAGATACCCAATATTTGGGGAAGAAACACTGTTTGGGCGCACGGCAGGGCTCGGAAGGGAAGGAGCGCCATTTCACTTTTTGATTGTAAAATTTGCTTGAATAATTAGCGGACGCCATGTTGTGTTTGGAGAGCCCCTGTGTGCCCAAACTTTGGAGCTCCCCCACAAGTGACCCAATTTTGGAAACTAGACCCCCCAAGGCACCTTTATAGATGCATAGTGAGCACTTGGAACCCCCAGGTGCTTCACAAATTGATTCGTAAAAATGAAAAAGTGAAAAAAAAAACACTTTTTCATTTTTACGAATCAATTTATGAAGCACTTAGGGGTTCCAAGTGCTCACTATGCATCTAGATAGGTGCCTTGGGGGGTCTAGTTTCCAAAATGGGGTCACTTGTGGGGGAGCTCCAATGTTTGGGCACACAGGGACTCTCCAAATGCAACATGATATCCGCTAACAATTTGAGCCGACAATTTGTTAGCGGATATCATGTTGCATTTGGAGAGTCCCTGTGTGCCCAAACATTGGAGCTCCCCCACAAGTGACCCCATTTTGGAAACTAGACCACCCAAGGCACCTATCTAGATTGATAGTGAGCACTTGGAACCCCAGGTGCTTCCCAAATTGATTCATAAAAATGAAAAAGTGTTTTTTTTTTCACTTTTTCATTTTTACGAATCAATTTGTGAAGCACCTGGGGGTTCCAAGTGCTCACTATGCATATAGAAAGGTGTCTTGGGGGGTCTAGTTTCCAAAATGGGGTCACTTGTGGGGGAGCTCCAAAGTTTGGGCACAGAGGGGCTCTCCAAACGCAACGTGGTGTCCGCTAACAATTTGAGCCGATTTTCCATTCAATTTGTTAGCGGATATCATGTTGCATTTGGAGAGCCCCTGTGTGCCTAAACATTAGAGCTCCCCCACAAGTGACCCCATTTTGGAAACTAGACCCCCCAAGGCACCTATCTAGATGCATAGTGAGCACTTGGAACCCCAAGTGCTTCACAAATTGATTCATAAAAATTAAAAAATGTTTTTTTTTCACTTTTTCATTTTTACGAATCAATTTGTGAAGCACCTGGGGGTTCCAAGTGCTCACTATGCATCTAGATAGGTGCCTTGGGGGGTCTAGTTTCCAAAATGGGGTCACTTGTGGGGGAGCTCCAATGTTTGGGCACACAGGGGCTCTCCAAACGCAACATGGCGTCCGCTAACAATTTGAGCGGATTTTCCATTCAATTTGTTAGCGGACACCATGTCGCGTTTAGAGAGCCCGTGATGTGCCTAAACAGTGGAGCTCCCCGACAAGTGTCCCCATTTTGGAAACTATACCCCTCAAGGATTTTATTAAGGTGTATAGTGAACATTTTGAACCCAGAGGTACGGCACAGAATTTGTTTACATTAGGTCATCATATTGAATAAGTTGTCATTATTCTTGAGCGCAAGTGCTCGCTACTTGAGTTTGCATCGGGTACTCAGGTATGCACCATGTAAAGCGTGTGCTCGAGTGACATGCTCGAGTCCCTGCTCCGCATGTTTCACGGTTATTAGACACCGAAAAAAAAACATGCGGGGATCGCTCGTGCATGGCAGGCAATCCCTGTAAACTTTTTTGGCCGCGAAGCATATGGGGCAGAGACTCGAGCATGTCACTCAAATACCCACGATACTCAATACATACCAGAGCACCCGATGCAAACTCAAGTAGCGAGCACTTGCTCTCAACACTAGTCGCCATATCGTCATCTTTTTTTCTTACTTTTGAAAAAAATCCCAACCCCAGCCCTAACCCTAGCACAACCCTAACCATAGTGCAACCCTTGCCCTAGCACAACCCTAGCCCTAGCACAACCCTAGCCCCAGCACAACCCTAGCCCCAGCACAACCCTAGCCCCAGCACAACCCTAGCCCCAAACCCAGCCCTAACCCTAGCCCAATCCTAACCCAAGAGTTTATTTTTGACGCTGTTCCTTGTGCGGTATAAGTGATTAGACGACTTTATTCTTCGGGTCGGTGTGATTACAGCAATGCCAGAATCATATGGGGTTTTTATGACTGACAGCTGTCACACACTAAAAGACGCATTTTTTGTAAAATCTAGTTTTTGCATCGCCATATTTTGAGAGCTATAATTTTTCCAGATTTTGGCAGACAGTCATGTGACGGCTCGTTTTTTGCGGGATGACTTGACGTTGTTATTGGTGCCATTTTCAGGCACGTGACATTTTTTGATCGCTTTCTATTCCGATTTTTGGGAGGCAGAATAAACAAAAACCAACAATTCAGGAATTGTTTTTTTTTTTGTTTTTTTTTTATTCTGTTCCGCGTGTGGTAAAATTGATGAGGTAGCTTTATTCTTCGGGTCAGTACGTTTACAGCGGTACCACATTTGTATAATTTTTCTATGTTTTGACGCTTATACACAATAAAAGCTATTTTATAGAAAAAAATATTTTTTAGCATCGCTTTATTCTGAGAGCTATAACTTTTTTATTTTTCGGCTGATGGACGCGGCGATACCAAATATGTGTACTTTTATTGTTTTTTTGTGTTTTTTTATAATAATATTTATTGATGGGTACATTATATTTTTATTTTTGGTGGATTATTTTTTTTATTTTTTTTTTTATATTTTTGCAAATGTTTTTTTTATTTTTTTTTCCACTTTCACACAGTTTATACACTTTCTTACTTTGTCCCACTCTGGGACTTTCACTTTTTTTTCTCTGATCGCCTGCATGGCACAGGAATGCAGCACCATCCCTATGCCATGCAAGCTGTCAGAAATGCACAGTGTGAAGATTGCTTGGAGATGCACTGCGCATGTCCAAGCAATCTTCCTGCTGTCTGGTGACCCGGATGTTGTCATGACGACATCGGGTCGTCATGGCAACACCCGGGAAGCCTTTGCAGACTGCGCTGGAAGCCGGAAGAGGAGGTGAGTATCGGCGATCACCTCCGCTTGCCCCCGCAATGCCGCGATCGACTTCGATTGCAGCATCGCGGGGGTTAATGTGCTGGGAGCGATGCAGGACCGCTCCCTGCACATAGTACCGGGTGTCAGCTGTGACAATCAGCTGACACCCAGCGGCGATCGCGCCCGCACAGCCTGTGTGCGCGCGCGATCGCCATGACGTCCTTATACGGGTCTGGCTCTTAAGTCCCAGGGCACAGACGCGTATTAGTACGGCAAATGTTGTTAAGGGGTTAAACTGTCACAGTGTGTAAACACGCAGTGACAGATAAGTGCGGACAGCTATCTGTGACAGCTGAGCAGCACAAGATGGGGTGCAGGGAGCCATATGGTCGGTCCGCACACCTAGATCGCTGCGATCAGTCAGTCAATCTGACTGACCGATCTCAGCATGATCGTGCAGGAGATGCTGAAATATCAGCGTCTCCAGCCCGATCAGTGCCGGAGTTCAGCGCCGCCAGTGGCTGATCTCCGGCACTAAACAGCTAGTAGGAGTGTCAACACCACCCCTGGCTGTTAACCCCCTGACAGATCGGTGGCCCTGCGATGTCGTGGGGCCCAATCATTGCCATGGTGACCAGGGGTCGTCATGACGACCCCCTGGTCACCAAGCTACGGAAAGCTGCTGAAACCATGCTCACAGCATGGGCTCAGGAGCTTTCACTAAAGGTATAATCAATGCACTGCAATCTAGTACATTGCAATACATTATACCTGTGATCAAAGAGAAACAAGTGAAAGTCCCATAAAGGGACTAAGTAAAAAGTAAAGAATAAATGGCAAAAAACTTATACAAATACATAAAAACAAATATTAAATAATATTAATTAAAAAAAACATATTCACTAATAAATACACATTTTTATGTAAAAAAATAACAATAAAATAAAAAAAGTACACATATTTGGTATTGCCGATTCTGGAACGACCCGACCTATAAAAGTGTCACACTAGTTAACCCCTTCAGTGAACGCCACACAAAAAAACCTTAAAAAAACGAGGCTAACGATGCTTTATCATCATACCACTGGGAAAAAAAAGGGGAATGAAACACGATAAAAAAAACAAATATAAATAAAATTAGTACCGCTGAAAACGTCATCTTGTCCCACAAGAAACAAGCCGCCATACAGCCCCATCAGTGGAAAAATAAAAAAATTATAGCTCTCAGAATAAAGCGATGCAAAAAATATATATATATTTTGTATAAAAACGATATTAACCACTTCGCACCAGAGCTTGTTTTTGCCTTCGTGACCAGGCCAATTTTTACAATTCTGATCACTGTCACTTTATGAGGTAATTACTCTGAAACGCTTCAACGGATCCCCCTGATTCTGAGACTGTTTTTTCGTGACATATTGTACTTCATGATAGTGGTAAAATTTCTTCAATATCACTTGCGTTTATTTGTGAAAAAATCGGAAATTTGGCAAAAATTTAGAAAATTTTGCAATTTTCAAACTTTGAATTTTCATGCCCTTAAATCAGAGAGATATGTCACACAAAATAGTTAATAAATAACATTTCCCACATGTCTACTTTACATCAGCACAATTTTGGAACCAACATTTTTTTTTGTTAGGGAGCTATAAGGGTTAAAAGTTGACCAGCGATTTCTCATTTTTCCAACAAAATTTACAAAAACATTTTTTTAGGGACTACATCATATTTGAAGTCACTTTGAGGGGCCTTTATGACAGAAAATACCCAAAAGTGACACCATTCTAAAAACTGCACCCTTCACGGTGCTCAAAACCACATTCAAGAACATTATTAAACCTTCAGGTGCTTCACAGGAATTTTTGGAATGTGGAAGAAAAAAATTAACATTTAAGTTTTTTCACAAAAATGTTACTTCAGACCCAATTTTTTTTATTTTCACAGGGGTAACAGAAAAAAATGGACCCCAAAATTTTTTGTGCAATTTCTCTTGAGCGCGCTCATACCCCATATGTGAGGGAAAACCACTGTTTGGTTCGGAAGGGAAGGGTTCGGAAGGGAAGGAGCGCCATTAGACTTTTTGAATGTAAAATTTGTCTGAATAATTAGCAGACGCCATGTTGCGTTTGGAGAGCCCCTGATGTTCCTAAACAGTGGAAACCCCTGTATTGAGCTGTAAAAATAAAATTTTCACATTTTTCCCACAAAAACGTTTTTCATCCCTTAATTTTGCATTATCATGAGGGTAATAGGATAAATTGCACCATGAAATTTGTTGTGCAATTTCTCCTGAACACGCCAATACCCCATATGTGGGGGAAAACCACTGCTTTGGTGCACGGCAGGGTTTGAAAGGGAAGGAGCGCCATTTGACTTTTTGAATGTAAATTTTTTGGAATAATTAGCAGATGCCATATCGCATTTGGGGAGCCCCTAATGTGCCTAAACAGTGGAAACCCCCCACAAGTGCCACCATTTTGGAAACTAGACCCCTTAGGGAACTTATCTAGATGTGTGGTGAGCACCTTGCACCCCCAGCTGCTTCACAGAAGTTTATAATATTGAGCCATAAAAATAAAATTTTCATATTTTTCCCACAAAAAATGTTTTTCATTCCCTAATTTTGCATTATCATAAGGGTAACAGGATAAATTGCACCATGAAATTTGTTGTGCAATTTCTCCTGAGTACGCCGATACCCCATATGTGGGGGAAAACCACTGCTTTGGTGTACGGCAGGGTTCGGAAGAGAAAGGAGCGCTATGTTGGCTGGGATAGGCAGCAGACACCATGTCACATTTGAAGAGTCGCTGACATGCCGAAACAGCAGAAACCCCCACAAGTGACCCCATTTTGTAAACTACACCTCAAGGAATTCATCTAGGGAAGTAGTGAGTATTTTTTAATTCTTAAATTTATACCATTGGGCAGTGAAAAAAGCATAATTATATTTTTACCACAAAAAAATGTTTTACCCTCAGATTTTACATTTTCACACAGGGCAATGGGTAAAATTGGTGCCGAAATGTGTCACACAATTTCTTCTAAAAGTGTCAATACCCCATATGTGGCTGTATTGTACCGCTCAGCCATACGGTGAGATCTGGGGGGGACGGAGTGCTATTTGACAATTGGAGAACAAATTATTGTAGAATAGGTATTTGGATTTGGGAGCACAAAAATTTCTAAATTTCTTTTGGGGGGCAAGGGCCATTTCGCTTTTCCAGAGCCTTTCTGCTACCAGTAACTTGCAATATTTTTAACAGATGACGGACCTGAGTGGGGACTAGCTTTTTTTGAGGACTGAGTTGAAGCTTTTATTGGGAACATTTTACGTAACATTTATCCAGCGCTCTAGGCTGAGCACTTACATCGGGGTTTCCATCTATATTTCCAAGTGATGTAATTCAGATGAAACCCCTGCGGGATCCATTCACTGTAATGAGGCAGCAGAGTTACTCTGGACTCCGTCTGGTCTCTGTTTAGCGGTGTCCTTTTTTTCAGAAGTGCACAAAACTGTGGCCAACCGCACTTTTACTAACGCCTAAAACAAATGACACCGTGGGATCACAGGCCAGACGGCATCCACAGTGGCATATATTTGCCTCATTACAGGGAATCTTCCGTCATGGGTTCCGTCTGAATAACGTATTTCAGAGATTTACACGGAAACTCTGGTGTAAGTGCTCAGCGCAGAACGCAAGATAAATGTGAGCAGAGCCTTACTGCGATCTTTGGGAGACATAATAAACAAATCAGTAGCAGGTGAAGAATTGGTTTTATTTATTTTTTACGCCGTTCCTCGTGTGATATAACTGATTAGATTACTTTATTCTTCTGGTCGGTGCGATTACAGAGATACCAGATTTATATCGGGTTTTTATGACTGACAGCTGTCACACACTAAGAGACGCCTTTTTTGCAAAATCTAGTTTTTGCATCGCCATATTTTGAGACCTATAATTTTTCTATATTTCGGCCGACAGAGTCATGTGACGGCTTGTTTTTTGCGGGACGAGTTGACATTTTTATTGGTACCATTTTTGGGTACGTGACATTTTTTGATCGCTTTCTATTCCGTTTTTTGGGAGGTAAAATTAACAAAAACAAACACTTCAGGAATTGTTTTTTGAGGTGTTTTTTTTTATGCCGTTCTGCGTGTGGTAAAAGTGATAAGGCAGAATTATTCTTCGGGTCAGTACATTTACAGCGATACTACACTTACTGTATATTTTTTTTTATGTTTTGGCGCTTTTACACAATAACACAATTTTATAGAAAAAATATTTTTTTTTGCATTGCTTTATTCTGAGAGGTATAACTTTTTTATTTTTCGGCTGATAGAGCTGTATGGTGGCTTTTTTTTCCGGAACAAGATGACGTTTTCAGCGGTACCATTTTTATTTCCATTTTGCTTTCTGATCGCATTTTTTTCCACTTTTTGTTTGGCGATATGATGAAAAAGCATATTTTTTTGCTCCGTTTTTTATTTATTTTTATTACGGTGTGCACAGAAGGAGTTAATTAGTGTGACAGTTTTATAGATTGGGTAGTTTCGGACGCAGCGATACCAAATATGTGTACTTTTTTTGGTTTTGCATAAATATATGGATTTATTGGTTTAATATTTTATTTATTTATTTTTATTTATTTTGTGATTTTTTTTTAACAGTTTAAAAACATTTTTTTTACTTTTTTTTTTACATTTTTACTTAGTCCCTGTATGGGACATTAATTTTTATTTTTCTGCTCACTGATCTCATGTAATGTAATAGACATGTATTACATTACATGAGATCTTTTCTGACTGTTTCACAGTCAGTGTGTCCTGCCAGGCTTCAGCTGCAGGTTGACCCTGGCAGGACACCATATATGGCAGATCTGGAGGCGGTCATGTGACCTCCAGCTGCCATAGCAACGCCAGGTCCTGGAAGGTATCAGGGGTCGTCGGAGAGGTAAGTAAGACGACCACCTCTCCTCTGTCTATCTTCTATATGCCGCGATCACTATAGATCGCGGCATATAGAACATAGCAAAGGGTTAACATCATTGGGACCTGATCCAATCAGGTCCCGATGATGTCCCCTGTCAGAGCTAACGCTCTGCACCAGAATCGCAGCGCTTGCAGGACCCTGGGGGTCCTGAGCGCTGCGGGACCGCCCACCGTTTTTAAACGTCGGCGCTGCACAGAGCCCAGCAAGCGCCGACGTTTATCTACAGTGGGCGGTCGGGAAATGGTTAATGTGGTACCGCTGTAAACGTACAGACCTGAAGAATAACTCTGCCTTATCAATTTTACCACATGCATAAAAAAAAAACACAATTCCTGAATTGCCAGTTTTTGGTCATTTTCCTTCCCCAAAAATTAGAATAGAAAGCGATCAAAATATGTCATGTGACCAAAAATGGTACCAATAAAAACGTCAAATCGTTTCGCAAAAAACAAGCCCTTACATGACAGTCCCAGAGGAAGATTCCCTAAAACAAGGCAGATGGCAACACTGGACGCCGTCTGGCCTGTGATTCAGCGTTGTCCGTCTTTTTAGGTGTGCATAAATGCGCGATCGGCCGCAGTTTTGGGCACCTCTGAAAAGTAGGACAAAGCTGAACAGAGGTCAGATGGAGCCCAGAAGAGTAACTCTGCTGCCTCATTATAATGAATGGATCCCCTGGGGGGTGTCACCTGAATCACGTCACCCAGAGATTTAGATGGAAACCCCAAAATAAGTGCTCAGCATAGAGCACCGGATAAATATGATCCAAAATGTTATGTAAAATGTTCCCAATAAAAGCTTCAAATCTATCCACAAAAAAAACAGAACACTCCGATCCATCATCTGTCAATGTAAATATAGGGGGCTTCCACGTTACTGGTAGCACAAGGGCACTGGAAAAGTGAAATGGCTCCTCGCCCCCAAAAGAAATAAAGCAAATTCTGCGCTCCGAAGTTTTAATGCTACCCCCCTCCCCCACCCCACCCCCGCCCTCCAGAGCTCCAGTGTGTGCCTACATCAGATTTACCATCCACATGTTTGGCAGGGGTATAACTTACAAAATGGGGTCACTTGAGGGGGTATTCTGCTCTTTTTTAGCATTTAGGTTCTGTGCATATGGAGTCCGTAAACTATTCTAGGAAAACCTGCACTCCAGCAGTGAAATAGCGCTCCGTCCTTCCCGAGTGTCGCCGTGTGGCTAAGCAGTACTGTACAGTCACATATGAGGTATTGCTACATTCAGCAGAAATTGTGGGACACATTTTAGGGGCCAGTTTTATCCATTAACCCCATTGAAAAATGTAAAATCTGGGGCTAAAACAAAATTTTTGAGATAAAAACGTAATTATTTTTTCGTCACTGCCCAATGGTATAAAATTCTGTGACACACTCATGATGTCAATATGATCATTTCACCCCTAGATGAGTTCATTGAGAGGTGTAGTTTGTAAAATGGGGTCCTCAGGCTGCTATGGCACCTCAGGGGATCTCCCAGTGGATGATGGCACCCTCAAACAATAACAGTAAAATGTGCATAATATAGCGCTCCTTCCCTTCTGACCTTTGCACTATGCCTCAAAAGTAGTTACCAATTACATGTAGGGTATGTTCTGGCATACTCAGAACAAATTGCACAACAAAATGAGAGGTCTTGTGCAAATAAAAAATTTGGAGCTAAAAGAAAATTTTTGTGGAAAAAATAGATTTTTTATTTTCATGGCTCTACGTTATAAACTTTTGTGAAGCACCTGGGGGTTCAAAGTGCTCACCACACATCTAGATAAGTGATGTCACTTGTGGGGAGTTTGCACTGTTTAAGCACATTACAGGGTCTCCAAATGATACATGGCGTCAGCTAATTATTCCAGCAAATTTTGAATTCAAAAAGTCCAACTGCGCTCCTTCCCTTCCGAGGCCTGCCGTGTGCCCAAACAGTGGTTTTCCCCCACATATGGGGTATCGGCATGATCAGGAGAAATTGCACAGTACATTTTGGGGTCCATTTTTATCTGTTACCCTTGTGAAAATAAAAAAATTGGGTCTAAATTAAATTGTGAAAAAAAAGTTAAATGTTAATTTTTTTTCTTCTTCATTGCTTCAGTTCCTGTGAATCACCTGAAGGGTTAATAAACTTCTTGAATGTGGTTTTGAGCCCCTTGAGGGGTGCAGATTTTAGAATGGTGTCACTTTGGGGTATTTTCTGTCATAAAGGCCCCTCAAAGTCACTTCAAATGTGATGTGGTCCCTAAAAAAATGGTTTTGTAAATTTTGTTGGGAAAATGAGAAATTGCTGGTCAACTTTTAACCCTTATAACTTCCTAACAAGGAAAAATTTTGTTTCCAAAATTGTTCTGATGTAAAGTAGACATGTAAGAAATGTTATTTATTAACTATATTGTGTGACATATCTCTCTGATTTAACGGCATAACAATTCCAAGTTTGAAAATTGCAACATTTTCAAAATTTTCACCAAATTTCCATTTTTTTCACAAATAAACGCAAATGATATCGAAGAAATTTTACCACAATCATAAAGTACAATATGTAACGAAATATTAATCTCAGAAACAGTGGGATCCGTTGAAGAGTTCTAGAGTTACCTCATAAAGTGACAGTGGTCAGATTTAAAAAATAAGGCCTGGTCATGAACCTACAAAGTGACTCTGACCTCAAGAGATTAAAGAAGTAAAACTGATGTGAACAGAGATAACTTGTAAGGCTAGGTACACAGTGTTTGTGCCCACTGGCTGATGCATGCCCTCAAGAGATATATGTCTGACATTGGCCACAGTCAGGATGGGTGTCAAGGCATCTGTCCGCTATAGGGGCGCACTATAAGGAAAACCTATACTGTACAGTATACGTTTCTTTGCTGTGGCTTTTGTGTAGGAAGGCACAGCCCACTGAAATTTCTTTTTCCATTTTTTTTGCTAAGTTTTTAATTTAGTTTTTTTATGGTGTTCACTGAAGACATTAACTTCAATTTTACAAATCAGGTTATTTCGGATGAGATGATAACAAATGCGTTTACTTCTTTTATTCTTGTTTTTACATAAATTTACGCATGTATTGTTTTTTTTTATTCTTTTGATCTTTGTAATTTTTTTTTAAATATTTTTACAATTTTGTACCCCTCCCCTCCTTTTTTACCTAGTCCTTCTATGGGACTTTAAAGGGGTTGTCCACTACTGTTGAAAATAGGCCAATGTATTTTTATGATGAAAATAAGTTTCTTTGTAAATACCTTGAGTGATACTGCCTGTGAGCGGCGCTATCGCTGGCCGCTGACAGGCATCACGTGGCCCCCGGCTGCAGCGGGCTCTGACATCCGCTGATGTCACATCTAGTTCCGACTGTAGCCGGGTGTGACTCAGTACTGCGTTGCATGGTGGATGCTCGGCTGTGGGTGGGGTTACCCCGCACGTCACACCCAGCATCCACAGCGCGTTCTCCCTCTCACCATTCATTGGGAAAGCGCGCAGTAGATGCAGGGTGTGACGCGGGGGGTAACCCCGCCCACAATCCAGTAGCCACCGCGGGACCGTGTCACTGATGTCACGCCTCGCTTGACATGACATTAGCGGCGGGGTCACATTATGCCTGGGAGCGTCCAGCAGTGGTTAATAAAATGTTGTACAAATGTTCTCTCAGTCTTGTTTTAAACTTTCTGGTGGTGGAACCAACGTATTTGAGCTTACAAGCAGTGCACTCAATCACATAAACCACATGCTCTAAATTGCAGTTTACAAAACTTTTAATTGAAAATATTTTAGACTTGTTGTTATTAGAAAAAATAATTTTTTTAGAGGCAAATGGACATGTGCTGCATGAAAGCAAGACACATTTGTGAAAACCACTCACTGATAACCATGTGTTTTTTATAGAGGGACTGGGATTAAAAAGACTGGGGGACAGTTTATTTCCGATTGTGGGTGCTCTACGAGGCACCACTCTGATACTTTAAAAAAAAAAAAAAGTCCATAGTACTGTCCTCTCTCAGGATATCAATATTTCTTTTTACTATGTCCGAAATAGCTGGATAATGGGTATTGTAGGTGAGGACTAATGTTGGAATCTGCGTATTCATTTTTTATATATTTTTATTTCAACCAGAATTATTTTTTTTTGGAGATTAGATCCTCTCTATTTTTATTATCCACAATGCTCTTCGCATGATTAAGGCTATGTGCACACGAAGCGTTTTTGATGCCTTTTCACGTCGGTTTTCCCGCTGGGAAAACGCTTGTTAATAGGTCTGCCAGCTATAGCAATGGTAATCCTGATGTGCTGTACACATGATGTGGAAATTTCCGCTCAGGATTACAATTGCAGAAAAAAACACAGCATTGAACCGCAGCAAGCCCGCAAGTATAATATCTATACCTGCGGATTTGCTGTTTCAATTAAAGCCAATGGACGCAAATTTGCGCAGGAAACGCGCTGCGGGTGGTACCCAGGTCCGGAGAGGAGGACTACTACTTCTCTCATCCGATCGCCGCTCCCACTAATAACATTGAGAGCGGTACGTCTGGGGAGAGCAGTAGTCGGCTGTGCCCAGCCCACAGTAAAAAAAAAAAGACAAAAAAAGTAAAAATAATACAAAAAAAGTATACTCACCTGTCCGTCTCCCCCTGGTCCCTGGCGGCGGTCATTTTTCCAAGAAAAACTAAAACACTTGGTTCAGGAGGGAATAGCATTGGGTATTTTAACAAAAAAAGAATCTGAATTCATTATTGTAAATCATCCAACTATACTTATTATTCATGCATTACCCAAAACACACAAAAAAGAAAAACTACCACTGATGCATCCAATTGCTGCAGGCATAGGCTCCTTTAGCGAACGCCTTGGACAGTGGCTGGATTCAGCTCTCCAACTACTTGTCCTACGTATCCCAGGTTCCATTCAAGATTGCTGTGATGTTTTGAGCTGGAGTGGAACTATATACAAGCATCCCGCACCACGTTGCTATTTCTGCAGTTGATCATCACCTGTCCAAATTTAGTTCTTACTCTCCTGATCTACAGTCATTCATTAAATCTGTTCAATAAAATATTTTTTCTCCAAAACAGCGGAGTTTCCATGGGGGCTAAATTCTCCCCATCAGTAGCGAACATCGGAATGGCATGGTGGGAGGAGTGTTTTATTATTATAGCGCCATTAATTCCATGGCGCTTTACATGTGAAAAAGGGGTATACATAGCAAACAACAAGTACAATAGTTCGAACAAATACAAGTCGCCGACTGGTACAGGAGGAGAGAGGACCTTGCCTGCTAGGGCTCACAATCTAGAAGGATGGGGGGTTAGGATACAGTAGGTGAGGGAACAGCTGGTCGTGCAGCGAGGGTTACTGCAGGTTGTAGGCTTGTCGGAAGTGGTGGTCTGCAGGTTCTTTTTGAAGGTTTCCACGTTAGGGCGAGAGTCTGAAATGTTGGGGTAGAGAGTTCCAGAGTAGGGGGGATGCATGGAAGAAACCTTGTATGCGATTGTGGGAAGAGGAGAAAAGAGGGGAGTAGAGAAGGAGATCCTGTGAGGATCGGAGCTTGCAGGTAGGTACCAGGAGACTAGATCACAGATGTATGGAGGAGACAGTTTGTGGAAGGCTTTGTATGCCAAGGTTAGGGTTTTCTACTGGAGTCTCTGGGCAATGGGGAGCCAGTGAAGGGATTGACAGAGGGGAGAGGTCGGGGAATAGTGGGGGACAGGTGGATTAGTCGGGCAGCAGAGCTAAAGATAGATTGCAGGGGTGCGAGAGCAGTAGAAGGGAGGCCACAGAGCAGGAGGTTGCACTAGTCGAGGCGAGAGATGATGAGGGCATGCACTAGTGTTTTTGGAGATTCATGGTTGAGGAATGTACGGATCTTGGAAATATTTTTGAGTTGGAGCCAGCATGACGTGGAAAGGGCATGGATATGAGGTTTGAAGGAGAGATCAGTTAAGGATTACCCCGAGGCAGAGAGCTTGCAGGAGTGGGGAGAGTGGACAGCCATTGACTTTTATAGATTGGTTAGGTGGGGGGTTGAGTGAGATGGTGGAAAGATGATGAATTCAGTTTTATACATATTAAGTTTTAGGAATCTAGCAGAGAAGAAAGATGAAATAGCGGACAGACATTGCGGGATTCTGGTTAGTAAGGAGGTGATATCAGGTCCAGAGAGGTAGATCTGTGTGTCATCAGCATAGAGGTGATACTGAAAGTCGTGACACTCTATGAGCGGCCCCAGGCCAAAGGTGTAGATGGAGAAGAGCAAGGGTCCTAGAACTGAGCCTTAGGGGACACCAACAGATAGGGGGCGAGATGAGGAGGTGGTGTGTGAGTGGGAGACGCTGAATGTCCGGTCTGTTAGGTATGAGGAGATCCAAGTCTGTAGTAAGAGGGAATGGTCCAGTGTGTCAAAAGCAGAGGACAGGTCCAGGAGGAGGAGAACAGAGTAGTGTCGCTTGGATTTGGCAGTCAGTACGTCGTTGGTGACTTTAGTCATGGCAGTTTCAGTGGAGCGATGCAATTGAAAGCCAGATTGTAAGCGGTCAAAGAGGGAGTAGGAGGACAGGTGGGAGGAGAGTTCAAAATGGACGTGTTGTTCCAGTAGTTTTGAGGCATAAGGGAGAAGTGAGATGGGGCGATAGCTAGACAGAGTGGATTGGTCAAGGGAGGGCTTTTTGAGGATGTTTGAAGCATGAGGGGAAGACGACAGTTGTTAGTGACAGGTTGAAGAGGTGGGTTAGGGTTGGGATGAAGACTGCGGTGAGGTTTGGGATGAGGTGAGACGGAATTGGGTCAAGTTCACAGGTGGTAAGATGTGACTTGGAGAGTAAAGAGGAAAGTTGATCTTACGTAATGGCAAAGAAGCTTATTTTGGAGGCGGAGAGTCGAGTAGTTATGAGAAGAGGCTATGGGGACTAATGGCCAAAGCTTTGCCTTACGTTGTCAATCTTCTGCTTGAAGAATGATCAAAGTCTTCAGCTAAAATAAGCGAGGAGGAGGAGCTGGAGGATGGAAGAGAGAATTGAAAGTACTGAATAGCTGTTTAGGGTTGTGAGACAGGGAGGATATGAGCAATGAGAAGTAGGCTTGTTTTGCTGCAGTTAGTGTGGACTTGAAAGTAGTGAGGGACTGTTTGAATGTGATGAAGTGCTCGTTGGAGTGAGACCTTTTCCATCTTCGTTCAGCAACTCTGGAAACCCGTCTCAGTTCTTTAGTCAGGCTGGTGTGCCAGGGTAGCCTGTTGATGGTGCAAGCTTTGGTATGTGTGAGGGGGGCGACCAAATTGAGAGCTGCAGCTGTTGTGGTGTTATATAAAGCAGCAGCAGCATCTGCATCGTGTAAGTAATTTATGTAAGAGGGAGAAGGGATTCAGAGAATGAGTGTTGGTCAAGGAGTTTGAGATTTCTGCGAGCGTGTGCAAGTTTCTGGATGGGGGATTGCAGACCTGGAGAGGAGAGGGGAAAGAATATGAGTAAGTTGTGGTCAGAAAGAGGGAGAGGTGAGTTAGAGAAGTTAGATAGGGAACAGAGGCTGGTGAAGATGAGGTCCAATGTGTGTCCATCTTTGTGAGTGGCTGCGGAACACTATTGAGCGAGGCAGAAGGAGGAAGTGAGGGATAGAAGCTTAGAGTCAGATGATTGGGAAGTGTCAATGGGGATGTTGAAGTTACCCATGATGATAGTGGGGATATCAGCAGAAAGGAAATGGAGTAGCCAGGTGGTGAAGTGGTCTAAGAAGGTGGTAGCTGGCCCTGGGGGGTGGTAAATGACAGCCAGTTGGAGGTTGAAGGGTGAGTAGTTGTGCACACAGTGCACTTCAAAAGAGGGGAGGGTAATGCAGGATGGCAATGGGATATGTGAGAAGGAGCAGTTATCTGACAGAAGAAAGCCAACTCCTCCACCATACTTGCTGCTGGGGCGGGGTGTGTGGGAGAGGTGGAAACCGCCATAAGAAAGTGCAAATGAAGAGGTTGTGTCAGAAGGGGGTGAGCCAGATTTCAGTGATGCCGAGGAAGGAAAGTTTGTTAGTAATGAAAAGATCATGGATGTAGGAAAGTTTGTTGCAGACAGAGTGTGCGTTCCATAGAGCTTCTGTTAGTGGGGCTGGGCGGATGGGTATAAGGTTAGAAAGGTTGCGGAAATGTGTGATCGATCAAGGATGAGAGGTAGATGTGACTGTGGGGATGTGGTGGGTGGGGGGGGGGGGGCAGGATTTGGGGAGATATCACCAGCAGTGAGGAGGAGTAGAGAAAGTGTTAGTAGGTGAGAGCAGGAGAGAGCATAAGGTGGTTGTCTGGGCTTAGAGACACAGGATTGTATGTTGAGGATCAGTTCTGAGGAGGAGGTGAGATGGATGGGGAGAATGGAGAGACAGATGACCAATTCCTTACTAGGAGTAGGGATTATAGGGGTTAGTAGAAAGTGAAGGACTACAGAGGAGAGAGTGACAACAAACAGGAACATTGTTTACTGTGACTAAGGATCCAGTTACCTTCAGTTACCTTCAGGTTTTATAAATAGTGTCCACAATCCTTTTTGTTCTTCTATTATCATCTATACCAGATTTATTGATGATTAATCATCTGGGGTGGTGAAACTAATGATATTACAGAGTTTTAACTTATTTAAACAACAATGAGTTTAATTTGTGGTTCACCCATACCATAGACATACCATAGACAGAACTAAAATAACATTCCTGGATTTGGAATTAATAGGAGAACACAAGGCTCCCATCCACACAAAAACCTTCAGAAAACCCTCTGCAGGAAATACTATTGTTACGGGTCCGGGTGGAGGAACCTCTGTGCCGAGGTGCAAAGAGGGACCCAGAGGGGTGTGACTAAGTATCAACCCGAACCGACCCTGGTCGGACGGCGACTAACGACTCCGTGACCAGGGAGGATCCGGGCAGAGGGACCAGGTGCTACTCTGGGGACGACCTTGTAAGACAGCAGGTGGCTCCCACGGGACAGATGGCTGGGACTGACCAGTAAGATGGATGGACACGGCAAGCAGGCAGAAGTCTCTGGTAGCTGACAGGTGATCACGGTTCGTGACAGCAGAGCAAGTAGTAGTCTCTAGGTTTACCAGGCAGGTGGTCACAGCAAGTGACGGCAGAGTCTCCAGGCAGGCTGGCAGGAAACAGGCGGTTGCCCCCAGGTGAGCGGGCAGACAGACAAAGCAGGTAACAGGCAGGTAACAGGTGGGCGCTCCCAGGTGAGCGGGCTGACGGACACAGCAGGTAACAGACGGATGCTCCCAGGTGAGCGGACTGACAGACAGGGCAGGTAACAGGCGGATGCTCCCAGGTGAGCGGGCTGACCGACAGGGCAGGTAACAGGCAGGTAACAGGTGAGTGCTCCAGGTGAGCAGGCTGGCAGGCTTGGCAGGTAACGGGCAGATAACAGGCTGGCAGGCAGGGCGAGGAGTCAGGCTAGCAACGGGACCTGAGGGCTAAAGCAGAGATCAGAAACTGTGCAACAACTTTGCTTGGGCAACTCCATTTTGGAGGAGGTGCCTTATATATGGGAGGTCCTCCGGCAATTGGCCGGGGACTCCTTAGGACAGCGCGCGCAGTCCCTTTAAGAGAGGGGGAGCGCTCGCGCCCTAATCACAGTGCCATGGAAGGAGCGCGCGCCGGCAGCAGCGGGGAGAGAAGCGCTGGAGGACGCCGAGCCAGGAGCGGGAAGGTGTGAGTGACGGAGTCTCTGCCTAGCAAGGGGCAGAGACGCTGATGCTACAGTACCCCCCCTTTAGGCCCCCTCTTTTTTTGGCCTGAAAGAAATTTTTCAAGGAGAAGCGGGGCGTTCTTGTTCTCCCTGGGTTCCCAAGTTCTCTCCTCAGGACCAAACCCCTTCCAATCTACCAGAAAAAGGTCTTTCCTCTTACCCTCTTGGTGGCCAGAATACGCTCTACCTCAAAGACGTCCTCAGCGGAAACCAGAGCAGGGGGAGTACCTGGATTGTTGGAAAAAGAGTTAAAGACAATGGGTTTGAGGAGAGATACGTGGAAGGAGTTGGGAATCCGTAAGGTGGCCGGGAGTTTTAATTTGTAGGCCACTGGATTAATTTGCTTGAGGATTTCGAAAGGGCCGATGAAGCGAGGACCTAACTTGTAGGAGGGTATCTTGAGCCGCACATGTTTGGAGGAGAGCCAAACCTTCTCTCCCAGACGGAATTGAGGCGGATCCAGACGTCTCTTATCAGCATATCTCTTCATCCGCCCAGAGGACTGAAAAAGTGCAGACCTAGTACTCTCCCAAATGGTGGAAAACTCGCTGACAAGAGACTTTGCGGCAGGGTTGTCCACAGAGGCGGAGACGGGAAACGGAATCCGGGGAAGTTGGCCATAGACTATAAAGAACAGGGATTTGGAAGAGGATTCACTCTCGTGATTATTATAAGAGAATTCGGCCCAAGGAAGGAGGTCTACCCAATCAGAATGGTGGACATTAACAAAGTGCCAGAGGTAGCTGGTAAGGATCTGATTGATCCGCTCCACTTGACCATTGGACTGAGGATGGTAAGCGGAGGAGAAATCCAAGGTGACAACCAGGAGTTTACATGTCGCTCTCCAGAAGCGTGAGGTGAACTGAACCCCTCGATCCGACACGATGTGGAGACCATGGAGACGGAAGATATGGCGGATAAAGTCTTTAGCCAGCTCAGGTGCAGACGGGAGACCAGGCAGGGGAATGAAGTGGGCCATTTTGGAGAAGCGGTCCGCGACCACCCAAATGACAGTACACCCGGCAGAAACAGGGAGGTCGGTAATGAAGTCCATAGCGATGTGTTGCCACGGGGCAACAGGTACGGGAAGCGGCAGGAGATGACCGGCTGGTAAGTGTCTGGGAACTTTGTTGCGGGCACAAGATGAACAGGCTGAGACGAAGTCTACCACATCCTTACGCAGGGTAGGCCACCAGTAATGCCGGGAAATGAGCAGGAAGGTCTTCTTTTGGCCAGCATGGCCAGCTAGTTTAGAAGAATGACCCCAGCGAAGAACCTTCTCACGGTCTGGTACCGCTACGAACGTCTTACCGGGTGGAAGACGAGTCAAATCCAAGGGGGCCACATTCATCACCTTGGAGGGGTCGATGATGTGCATAGGCTCCTCCTCTTGATCGGAGGACAGGAAGGATCGGGACAAGCCATCAGTTTTGACATTCTTGTCCGCCGGGCGGAAATGAAGGATGAAGTCGAAGCGGGCGAAGAACAAAGACCACTAGGCCTGACGCGGATTAAGTCTCTGGGCATTTTGGAGATATGCCAGATTTTTGTGATCTGTGTAGATGATCACCGGGTATAGAGCCCCTTCAAGCAGATAGCGCCACTCCTCCAGCGCCAATTTGACGGCTAGCAATTCTCGGTCTCCTATGGAGTAGTTGCGCTCAGATGAGGAGAAGATTTTGGAGAAGAAGCTGCAGGTTACCATTCTCCCGGAAGAAGATTTTTGGGTGAGCACCGCCCCGGCTCCGGAGGAGGAAGCATCAACCTCCAGGTAGAATTGTTTATTACAATCCGGACGGTGCAGTACAGGGGCAGAGGAGAAGGCTTGCTTTAAGGAAAGGAAGGCCTCCTCAGCTTCGGGTGACCATTGCTTGGGATTTGCTCCCTTACGGGTGAGCGCAGATATGGGAGCCGTCCGAGACGAGAAGTGTGGAATGAAGAGACGATAGTAATTGGCGAAGCCCAGGAATCGCCTTCAACCCCTTAGGACGGGGCCACTTTATGACAGCAGAGAGTTTCTCGGGATCCATTCGCAAGCCTGTCTGGGAGATAACATAGCCTAGGAATGGAAGAGAGGTCTGTTCTAAGAGGCACTTCTCGTATTTAGCATAGAGGTGGTTCTGCCTGAGCCTAAGCAGGACCTGACGAACATCTCTCCGGTGTGTGGGAAGATCCGGAGAGAGAAGACCAAGATGTCGTCCAGGTATACCACCACGCAGGAGTAAAGAAGATCACGGAAGATGTCGTTGACCAGTTCTTGGAAGACGATGGGAGCATTGCAGAGACCTAAGGGCATCACACGGTATTCATAGTGACCGTCCCGAGTATTGAATGCCGTCTTCCACTCGTCTCCTTGCCAGATACGGACCAGGTTATATGCTCCACGTAGATCCAGCTTGGAAAAGATCCTGGCGCCTTTAAGGCGATCAAACAACTCGGAGATGAGTGGCAGGGGGTATTTATTCTTTACCGTGATCTGATTGGGTCCTCTATAGTTAATACAGGGGCGTAGCGAGCCATCCTTTTTTTTGACAAAGAAGAATCTGGCGCCGGCCGAGGAGGTAGACTTCCGGATGAATCCCCTAGACAGATTCTCTTCAATGTACTCAGACATGGCCGGGGTTTCGGCCGCGGACAACGGGTAAATACGGCCAAGGGGTGGAGTGGCGCCAGGTACCAGGTCGAGTGGGGAATCATATGGCCTATGAGGTGGCAAAGTTTCTGCTTCTTTTTTACCGAAGACGTCAGCATAGGACCAATAAGGAGCCGGAAGACCGGGTAAATTAGCTGGGGTAGGTGGTGGACGAATCGGATGAACCGGAACCAGGAAGGTCTTGTGGCAGTCCGGCCCCCACCGGAGTACTTCATCGGATTGCCAGTTCAACACGGGTTCATGTGTCTGGAGCCAAGGTAGGCCTAGCAATAGGGAGTGAGAGAGTCCAGGTAGCACATGGAAGGAAATTTTCTGAGAGCAGCATTCCCACCTGCAGGGTTATGGGTTCCGTGACGAGCAGGATGGTCACCGGAAGAAGTCTTCCATCCACGGAGGCGACTGACAATGGTTCAGCCAGAGACTTGGTGGGGATATGATATTTCTCAACCAGGGACTGGGAAATGAGGTTTCCAGCAGCTCCAGAATCCAGGTGAGCGAGTTCAAAGTGACGGCTCTCTCCCCAGGAGATAGAGACAGGCATAGTCAGGGATGGAGAGGGTTTACTTTTGTATAGGGCGACCTCTCCGAGCGGTCCTAGACACTGGAGTTTCCCGGCCTCTCTGGGCAGGAACGGATCAGGTGCTCCTTACTGCCGCAATAGAAACAGCTCCCCTCGGCTCGGCGTGACTCCTGGCGAGATTTGACCATCTTGGTCTGGTCGATCTGCATGGGCTCAGGTGAGTGCGCCCGAGGAGTAACAGATGAGGAGACAGGTCTCTGGAAAGTAGGAGCAAGGCAGGGAAACCTTCTCTCACAGGTGGTCTCTTTGGTGTGCTCTTGAAACCGGATGTCCGGGTAGCCAGCGACACCAGGTCATCCATCGTAGTAGGAATGCCCCGACCGGCGAGCTCGTCTTTAATCCGGCCAGAAAGGCCTTCCCAGAAGATGGACACTAGGGCCTCGTTATCCCAGGCAAGCTCAGAAGCGAGGGTGTGGAACCGTATGGCATATTGGCCCACGGTGAGACTCCCTTGGCGGAGACATAGCAGAGAGGAGGCTGATGAGGTCTTACGTCCTGGTTCATCGAAGACTTTCCGGAATGCCATGAGGAAAGACGACAGGTCGGACACCAGGGGGTCTCCTCTCTCCCACAGGGGATTTAGCCATTTAGACATCACGTGACCCCCGGCTGCAGCCTGCTCTGACATCCGCTGATGTCACATCAAAAAAAAAAAAAACTAAGCAAAAAACAATGCTTTATCATCATACCGCCAAACAAAAAAATGGAATAACACGCGATCAAAAAGACGAATGTAAATAAAAATGGTACCGCTGAAATGGTCATCTTGTCCCACAAAAAACAAGCCGCCATTCAGCTCCATCTCAAAATAAAGCGATACAAAAAAATTATTTTTTCTAGAAAAGTTTTTATTGTGTAAAAGCGCCAAAATATAAAAAACAACATAAATACGGAACCGCTGTAAAGGTACTGACCTGAAGAATAAAGCTGTCTTATCAAATTTACCAAACGTGGAACGGCAAAAAAAAAAAATTCCTGAATTGCTGGTTTTTGTTTATTCTGCCTCCCAAAAATCGGAATAGAAAGCGATAAAAAAAAGTCACATGCCCGAAAATGGTAGCAATAAAAACTTCAACTTGTCCTGCAAAAAACAAGCCATCACATGACTCTGTTGGCCAAAATATGGAAAAATTATAGCTCTCAAAATATGGAGATGCAAAAACTAGTCTTTGCAAAAAAGCATCTTTTAGTGTGTGACAGCTATCAATCATAAAAACCCAATATGAATCTTGAACTGCTGTAATCGAACCGACCTGAAGAATAAAGTCGTCTAATCACTTATACCACACGAGGAATGGTGTAAAAAAATAAACTCTAGGGTTAGGGTTGTGCTAGGGTTAGGGTTGGGCTAGGGTTAGGTTTGTGGTTAGGGTTGGGGTAGGGTTGGGGCTAGGGTTAGGGTTAGGGTTGGGCTACGGTTAGGGTTGGGCTAGGGTTAGGGTTGGGGTTAGATTTGGGATTTTATCAAAAGTAAAGAAAAAAAAAATGATGACAATATGGCGACCTGTGTTGAGCGCAAGTGCTCGCTACTTGAGTTTGCATCGGGTGCTCGGGTATGCACTGAGTATCGCAGGTGTTCGAGTGACATGCTCGAGTCTCTGCACCATATGCTTCGCAGCCAAAAAAAACATTGCCATGCAGGAGCGATCCCCGCATGTTTTTTTTTGGGTGTCTAACAACCGTGAAACATGCAGGGCAGGGACTCAAGCATGTTACTCGAGCACCCGTGATATATGGTGCATACCCGAGTACACAATGCAAACTCAAGTAGCGAGCACTTGCGCTCAAGACTAATGACAATTTATTCAATATGATGACCTAATGTTATCAAATTCTGTCATACCTCTGGGTTCAAAATATACACTATACCCCTTGATAAAATCCTTGAGGGGTCTAGTTTCCAAAATGGAGTCAATTGTGGGGGGTTTCCACTATTTAGGCACATCAGGGGCTCCCGAAATGCGACATGGCATCCGCTCTTGATTCCAGACAATTTTGCGTTCAAAAAGTCACACAGTGCTCCTTCCCTTCTGAACCCCGACATGCGCCCAAACAGTGTATTTTGCCCACATATGGGGTATTGGCGTACTCAGGAGAAATTGCAAAACAGTTTTTAGGTTCCAATTTCTCCTCTTACCCTTGTGAAAGTAAAAAATTTGGGGCTAAAAGATCATTTTTGTGGAAAAAGTTAGATTTTTTTATTTTCACGGCTTCATGTTTTAAACTTCTGTGAAGCACCTGGGGTTAAAGGTTCTCACCACACATCAAGATAAGTTCCCTCAGGGGTCTAGTTTCCAAAATGGTGTCACTTGTGGGGGTTTTACACTGTTTAGACACATCAGGGGCTCTCCAAATGCAACATGGCGTCCGCTAATTATTCAAGCAAATTTTACATTCAAAAAGTCAAATGGCGCTCCTTCCCTTCCGAACCCTGCTGTACGCCCAAGCAGTGGTTTTCCCCACAAATGGGGTATTGACTTACTCAGGAGAGATTGCACAACAAGTTGCATGGTGCAATTTCTCCTGCTACCCTTATGAAAATGCAAAACTGGGGGCTGAAAAACATTTTTGTGGGAAAAATGTGAAAATTTTATTTTCACGGCTACATGTTATAAGCTTCTGTGGGGGGTTCAAGGTGCTCACCACACATCTAGATAAGTTCCCTGAGGGGTCTAGTTTCAAAAATGGTATCACTTATGGGGGGTTTCCACTGGTTAGGAACATCAGAGGCTCTCTAAACGCAACATGGCATCCGCTAATTATTCAAGCAAATTTTACATTCAAAAAGTCAAATGGCGCCTTTTCCCTTCTGAGTCCTGATGTGCGCCCAAACAGTGTTTTTTAATCACGTATGAGGTATCTGCGTGCTCAGGGGTAATTGCACAACAAATTTTGAGGTCCATTTTTTCCTGTTACCCCTGCAAAAATAAAAAAAAATGGGGTCTAAAGTAAAATTTTTGTGAAAAAAGTTAAATGTTCACTTTTTTCGTCCCCATTCCAAAAATTCCTGTGAAGCATCTGAAGGGTTAACAAATTTCTTGATTGTGGTTTTCAGCACCTTGAGGGGTGCAGTTTTTAGAATGGTGTCAATTTGGGGTATTTTCTGTAATAAAGGCTCCTCAAAGTCACTTCAAATGTGATGTGGTCCCTAAAAAAATGGTTTTGTAAATTGTGTTTGAAAAATGAGAAATCGCTGATCAACTTTTAACCCTTATAGCGCACTAATGAAAAAAATGTTGGATTCCAAAATTGTGCTGATGTAAAGTAGACATGTGGGAAATGTTATTTATTAACTATTTTGTGTAACATATCTCTCTGATTTAACGAAATAAAAATTAAAATTTTGAAAATTGTGAAATTTTCAACATTTTCACCAAATTTCCAATTTTTTCACGAATAAATGCAAGTGATATCGAATAAATTTTACCACTGTCATGAAGTACAATATGTCACGAAAAAACAATCTCTGAATCAGGGGATCCGTTGAAGCGTTTCAGAGTAATTACCTCATAAAGTGACAGTGGTCAGAATTGTAAAAATTGGTTGGTCATTAACGTGCAAACCACCCTGGGGGGGGGGGGAGTAAGGCTATGTGCCCACGATGCAGAAATGCTCCGAATTTTTCCTGAGCGTTTCTGCATCTCCCTGGCAGAAAAAAACGCATGCGGATTGTACATGCGTTTTTCTTGCCAGGTACATGCGGATGTGAAGCGTTCTTCACATGCATTTCTGCATGCGGGTTGACAAGCGCTTTCCAAGCGATTTTAGCATCACTTGGAAAGTGCTTGTCAACTTTATATAGTGTGACCGAAAGAATGTTTAAAAATAAATCTATACTTACCTTCCGATGGCCCCCGCAGTCTTGCTTCACTCCGTCCTCTCATGCCAGCAGATCGCGGTACACTGAAGGACCTGCCGACGTCAGCGTCACGTGACCAGTCACATGACTATGACATCAGCGCAGGTCCTCCAGTCCATCGCGATCTGCCGGCATGAGAGGACGAGCGCACCGGGGGCCACCAGAAGGTAAGTATCATATTTATTTTTTATTTTATTGTTTTTTTTACAATTTTCTATGGTACCCAGGTCCAGAGGAGAGTCTCCTCTCCTCCACACCCGGGTACCATCCGCACATTGAACGCATATATTCCGCATGTGCTTATCTATTGAAGCGTAATCCATTCGTTCTAATGCAAATCCATGGCGGCGAAAACGCAGCACTTCCGTAAAATAATTGGTAGTGCTGCGTTTTTTTCTGCAATGATAATCCGCAGCGGCAATTTCCGCAGCATGTACACAGCACATGCGGATTATCATTGGGGAACATGGCAGGCCTTCTACCATGCGTTTTTTAAGTGTTTCTGCAGCGTTTTTGCCGCTGCGGAAATGCTTAAAAAACGCATCGTGGGCACACAACCTAAAGCGGTTAAGCTAAAATGTTACTTCAGACTCAAATTTTAGCCTGCACAATGTATTATGCAATTTCTCCTGAACGCAGGATCACCCCATATAGAGCAGACACTTATATTTTATAGCTATATACATCTCATTAAGGGTATACAATTAAGTTTAAAAATTGCAAATTTTTTCTAAATTTTCAGAAAATTTGGAATACTTTCATAAATAACGACTAAACAACTGATCCAGTACGAACAGGTACAATGTTTTACAAAAACAAAATTACAATCTCAGAATCACTGGCAGAAGAAGAAGCATTTAAGGGTATGTGCACACGATGCAGAAATGCTCAGGATTTTTTCCTGAGCGTTTCTGCATCTCTCTGGCAGGAAAAAACGCATGCGGATTGTACATGCGGTTTCCTGCCAGGGACATGCGGAAATGAAGCGTTCTTCACATGCATTTCCGCATGCGGGTTGACAAGCGCTTCCCAAGCGATTTTAGCATCACTTGGAAAGTGCTTGTCAACTTCACACTATATAAATCCATGCAACCGGCATGGATTTATATAGTGTGTGAATGTCAAAAAATAAAAAATAAATCTATACTTTACCCTCTGATGGCCCCCGGTGTCCTGCTTCGCTCGGTCCCGGCTGCCGGCAGTGAAGACTTTAGGACCTTCCGACGTCAGCGTCACGTGACCCGTCACATGACTCTGACGTCAGCGAAGGTCCTTCATTCAACCGCGAAGTGCCCGGGAAGCCAGCAGGACGCAGCGCGGGCCGTCAGAAGGTGAGAATATATATATTTTTTATTTTATTCTTTTTTTTTTAATGGTACCTGGGTCTGGATGAGAGTCCTCTCATCCACACCCGGGTACCATCCGCACATTAGACCGCATTAAAAGCGCATCAACATATACAGTGATGCGGATTCCATGCGGTCTAATGCAAGTCAATGGCGGCAAAAGAGCAGCGTTTCCGTAAAATTAATTGACATGCTGCGGATTTTTGACCGCAGCGTTTACGCTGCGGAAAAATCCGCATCATGGGCACAGCACATGCGGATTTCCATTGGGGAACATTGCTGCCCTTCTACCATGCGTTTTTCATGCGTTTCCGCGGCGTTTACGCAACTGCAAAAACGCCGCGGAAACGCATGAAAAACGCATCGTGTGAACTTAGCCTTAAAGTTATTACCACATAAAATGACATGTCATGCTTAAAAATGTGGCTGTCAGGTTAATGCTGATTACAAGACAGGGTTAAGAAACATGGAATGATAATGTGCAGTACATACCAATTGGTGAAGGGTCCTCTTCCTCTTCCTCTGTAAAGTAATGAAACACTTATTAGTCAGGGTGATAAAATATATATATATATATATATATATATATATATATATATATATATATATATATATATACAGGTGCATCTCACTAAATTAGAATATCATCAAAAAGTTAACAGGTGCATCTCACTAAATTAGAATATCATCAAAAAGTTAATTTATTTCAGTTCTCCAATACAAAAAGTGAAACTCATATATTATATAGAGTCATTACAAACAGAGTGATCTATTTCAAGTGTTTATTTCTGTTAATGTTGATTATGCATTACAGCCAAGGAAAATACAAAAGTCATTATCTCAGTAAATTAAAATAATTAACAAAAAACACCAGCAAAGGCTTCCTAAGCGTTTAAAAAGGTCCCTTAGTCTGTTTCAGTAGGCTCCACAATCATGGGGAAGACTGCTGACTTGACAGATGTCCAGAAGGCAGTCATTAACACAATTCACAAGGTCCCAGAGTTTCAATTTTCATTTGGAAATCAAGGTCCCAGAGTCTGAAGGAAGAGTGGAGAGGCCACAATCCAATGCTGTTTGAGGTCTAGTGTGAAGTTTCCACAATCAGTGATGGTTTGGGGAGCCATGTCATCTGCTGGTGTAGGTCCACTGTGTTTTATCAAGACCAAAGTCAGCACAGCCATCTACCAGGTAATTTTATAGCACTTCATGCTTCCCTCTGCCGACAAGCTTTTTGGAGATGGAAATTTCATTCTCCAGCAGGACTTGGCACCTGTCCACACTGCCAAAAGTACCAATACCTGGTTTAAAAACAACAGTATCACTGTGCTTGATTGGCCAGCAAACTCACCTGACCTTAACCTCATAGAGAATCTATGAGATATTGTCAGGAGGAAGATGAGAGACTCCAGACCCAGCAATACAGACGAGCTAAAGGCTGCTATTAAAGCAATCTGGGCTTCCATAACACCTCAGCAGTGCCACAGGCTGATCGCCTCCATGCCACATTGCCGCACTGAGCAGTAATTGATGCAAAAAGAGCCCCGACCAAGTATTGAGTGCATTTACTGAACATACATTTCAGTAGGCCAACATTTTGGATTTTACAAACATTTTTCAAGCTGTTGTTATAAAGTATTCTAATTTACTGAGATAATGACTTCTGTGTTTTCATTGGCTGTAAGCCATAATCAACAACATTAACAGAAATAAACACTTGAAATAGATCACTCTGTTTGTAATGACTCTATATAATATGAGTTTCACTTTTTGTATTGAAAAACTGAAATAAATTAACTTTTTGATGATATTCTAATTTAGTGAGATGCACCTGTATATGTATATGATATATACATACTGTATATACATATATATTCCATGCTCACCATAAATGAGTAGACACCATTTGAAAAGTCATTGGACACAACAATTTCAAACATTTTGACAAGACTAAGTTACACAGAACATTTTTGCAACCCAAAACAAGCAAGTAAGATTAATATTATAAAAAATCTTCAGTTGCACTCAAATTAGTTGATGCAAACATGAATACACCCCACATAAAAAAACACTACATCTAGTATTTTGCCTGACTTTCATGGTTTCTAAAGACAGAAAGTCATCTAGGAGTGGAATAAACAACTTGGCGACATAAACCGACCTTTATAGAGCCTGGATGCTGGATGCAGCGTGATGCTCAACTTATCTCTTCAGAATTCCCCATAGGTGTTTCATTTGGGTTTAGATTAGAAGACATACTTGCACACAAGGGGAGAAAAAGAGGAATGAGGGGGGCCATGCATACCAGGATGAGGGATGAAGGGATGAAGGGTGTCATGCATACCAGGATGAAGGGTGCCATGCATACCAAGATTAGGGAGAGCATACATACCGGGATGAGGGGGGCCATGCATACCAGGATGAGGGGGGCCATGCATACCAGGATGAGGGGGGTCATGCATACCAGGATGAGGGATGAGGGGTGACATGCATACCAGGATGAAGGATAAGATTCATACCAGGATGAGGGGTGCCATACATGCCAGGATGAGGGATGAAGGGTGCCATACATAACAGGATGAGGGATGAAGGATGACATACAAACCAGGAAGAGGGATGAGGGGGGCCATGCATACCAGGATGAGGGATGAAGGGTGCCATGCATACCAAGAAAGGGGATGAGGGGTGCCATGCATACCAGGAAGAGGGATGAGGGGGGCCATCCCTTTTCAATTCAGTTCACGCTGAACTTTCCTCTCACCTCTCATCTCTCTCTTCGACAACTGACAATCTGGCTTCCGCCCCCACCATTCCACCAAATCTGCACTTACCAAAATTATTAACCAAAATTACTAATGACTTACTTACAGCCAGAGCAAATAGACAATTCCCTGTACTCCTTCTTCTTGACCTGTCCTCTGCCTTCGACACAGTTGATCACTGCCTCCTACTACAGATCCTCTCTTTCTTTGGGTCAAAGACCTTGCCCTATCTTGGATATCCTCATACCTTTCTAACCGCACTTAGCGTCACCCTCTCCCACACTACCTCCTCATTCCGCCCCCTCTCAGTTTTAGTCCCTCAAGGCTCTGTCCTAGGACCCCTACTCTTTTCAATCTATACCCTTAGGCTGGGACAGCTCATAAAATCCCATGGCTTCCAGTACCATCTGTACGCTGATGACACCCATATCTACATCTCTGGCCCAGATGTCACCTCTCTGCGGTCCTTAATCCCAGAATGTCTATCAGTCACATCCTCCTTGTCCACGATGTCAATTTCCCAAGCTCAATGTGGACAAAGGTGAATTCATCATCTTTCCCTCATCACACATATCTTCCCCACCTGATCTATCTATCACAATAAATGACATCACACTTTCCCCTGTACCGGCAATCTGCTGCTTCGGAGTAACCCTTGACTCTGCCCTGTCCTTCAAGCCCCACATCCAAGCTCTCGCCACCTTCTGTCGCCTACAGCTCAAAAATATTTCCAGAATCCGTCCTTTCATCAACCCTCAATCTACTAAACTGCTTGTGTATGCCCTCATCATCTCCTGCCTCAACTACTGCAACACTCTCCTCTGTGGCCTACCTGCTAAGACTCTCGCACCCCTCCAGTCCATCCTTAACTCTGCTGCGCGACTAGTTCACCTCTCGCCTCACTACTCCTCTGCTTACCCACCTTTGCAAATACCTTCACTGGCTCCCATTTGCCCTGCATATCCAGTTCAAAGTACTAACACTGACCTACAAAGCCATCCATATCCTTTCTCCTTCGTACATCTCTGAACTAATCTTCTAATATATTGCCTTACGTAATCTCCGGTCCTCCCAAGACCTCTTTCTATTCTCCACACTTCTTCGTTCCTCACCCAACCGCCTCCAAGATTTCTCCCGAATATCTCCCATGCTATGGAATTCTGTGCCTCAACACATCAGATTAGCCTCCACATTTGGATCCTTGAGACTGAACCTGAAAACCTACCTCTTCAAACAAGCTTACAGTCCGCCATGACCTTGCTTGCTGCCACCTCAACACTGGAGCTACCGCAACCCCCCAAAACTACTGTCGCCTTCCCCATTCCTGTAGAATGTAAGCCCGCAAGGGCAGGGTCCTCTTCCCTCTGTACCAGTATATCATTGTTTGTTACTGTAAGTGATGTTTGTATTTGGTATGTAACCCCTTCTTATGTACAGTACCATGGAATCAATGGTGCTATATAAATAAATAATAATTGGCCACAGTCAGGATGGGTGTCAAGGCATCTGTCCGCTATAGGGGCGCACTGTAAGGAAAACCTATACTGTACAGTATACGTTTCTTTGCTGTGGCCTTCTGTGTAAAAGGGAACAGCTCACTGAATTTTACTTTTCCATATTTTTGCAAAGTTTTTAATTTATTTTTTTATGTTGTTCACTGAAGGCATTAACTTCAATTTTATAAATCAGTTTATTTCGAATGAGACGATAACAAATATGTGTACTTCTTTTATTTTTGTTTATATATAAATATACCTATTTATTTGTATTTTTTTTTATTTTTATCATTCTAATTTTTTTTTAATATTTTAACAATTTACTTTTTTTTCCACTTTTTTACTTAGTCCTTCTATGGGACTTTAACTTTTATTACTCTGATTACTGGTACAATGCATTTAAATGCACCAACACTGCAATGCATTATACCTGTCAGTATTAAGCTATGTTCACACATTGCGTTTTTGATTAGTGTTTTTTATGGAAATTAACCTTCACCCACTGGCCATTTTCTGCTTTTGCACTTCCGTTGTTTTGTTCCCCTTCTTCCAGAGCCATAATTTTTTTTATTTTTCTGTCAATATGGATGTGTAAGGGCTTGTTTTTTGCCGGGCGAGTTGTACTTTTGAACAACACCATTGATTTTACCATATACAGTGTTGGGCAACCCCGAACAGTAAAGTTCGGTGTCCGTACCAAACATCTACTGTTCGGTCCCGGACTCCGAACACAGACTTCCTATGGAAGTCTGTGTTACTGTTCGGGTTCAGGCATGACAGCACAGGAAACACAGGCTCTAATAGGCGGTAATTGCATACCTGTAATAAAAATAAAATAATAAACCAACCTCATCCTTACCTTGCTGACGCAGTCCAAATAACAAAGGTCCCACAAAGATTGCATGAACACAGCATCCACATAGTATGTGACTGCCCTGATCATTTGCCGGCAATACACTGACTCAGTGTATTCCCGGCAAATGAGGTCAGTGCACGCGCAATGAGTATTCTCCCACGCTTGCAATGAGGTGAACTCAGTTCAATTAATTGTATGCGTGTGAAAATACTCACTGTGCATGCGGTGACCTGTTTTGCAGGGAATACACTGAGTGATTGTATTGCCGGCAAATGATAAGGGCAGTCACATACTATGTGGCTGCTCTGTTTATACAATCTTTGTGGGACCTTCGTTATTTGGACTGGGTTGGCAAGGTAAAGATGAGGTTGGTTTATTATTTTATTTTTATTAAAGGGGACCGTCCAACATACTTTAAATGGGACAGTTTCCATCCAAAACACATAAAAAAATTATAAATCTAATGTCTACAGCCAAGCCATCAGATGCAATCGGGTATGTTCCAACCCTATGGATAGAGACAAACACCTTGGTGGCCTCAAAGACTTTTTTGAATCAGGGCTACCATCCAAAAAAATTGAGAACCAGATTACAAGAGCCACCAGAATATCAAGGAATCACCTCCTACATTACAAAACTAAACAAAAAAGCAACCAGGTTCCTCTAGTAGTCACCTACAATCCCAATCTGGAGGCACTAAGGAGATATGCATGGAAACTACAACCCTTATTACAAAAAGATGCCCGATTACAATCCATATTTCCAGACCCCCCACTTTTGTGTTTCAGGCAGCCCCCAAATCAAAGAAGCATCATTGTCAGAAGCTCCCTGTATCTCCACCAGCTACAGGTACCTTTCCCTGCAACCATAAAAAATGTAAAATCTGTCCGTTTATAATGACCATAGACAAGATAAAATCCCCAATTCACATCAGAACTGCAATATCCCAGGTACTTTCAGCTGTATCACATCTAATGTAGTGTACTTAATTATATGTACCAACTGGGGTCTGTATGTAGGCGAGACAGGGCAAAAACTTAGCACAAGGATAAATCATCGCCACACAATAAAAGAAAAAAGAATAGATCTGCCTGTGTCCAAGCATTTTTGTCTCCCTGATCACAGCATCAAGGACATGAAATTACTGGTATTAAAAGGTAATTTCAAATCTCAGAGAGACAGAAGAGTCTGGGAATATAAACTAATGGTGACCTTTGACACCTTCAGAGCAGGAATGAATGTGTTGTATGGATTTATGTCATTCTACATCAACTAAGGAATGTGCCCATTAGACTTGTGGGGTCATCACAACACTAGACCCAGTCACAGGACAATAAAACCTTCACACTCCTCATCTATGAACTGCTAAAATATTTACACGCAGAACTGTTAGTAATAGCTCTGCTTTTCATCACCTTTCTCATCTACTGCATTATTTCTGTGTCCTATTGTGTATAAATATTTGACTTCATATTTTGGGGTATACTAGCCTGATGAAGAGAACTGAGTAGTCTCAAAAGCTTGCAACTTGTTACCATCTTTTCAGTTAGCCAATAACCCCTTTACCCCCGAGGGTGGTTTGCACGTTAATGACCGGGCCAATTTTTACAAATCTGACCACTGTCACTTTATGAGGCAATACCTCTGGAACCCTTCAATGGATCCTGCTGATTCTGAGACTGTTTTTTCGTGACATACTGTACTTCATGATAGTGGTAAAATTTCTTTTATATCACTTGCATTTATTGGTGAAAAAATCTGAAATTTGCCGAAAATTTTGAAAATTTCACAATTTTCAAAATTTGAATTTTTATGGCTTTAAATCAGAGAAATATATCACACAAAATAGTTGATAAATAACATTTCCCACATGTCTACTTTACATCAGCAGTTAGGGAGTTAAAAGTATTAAAAGTTGACCAGCGATTTCTCATTCTTACAACAAAGTTTGCAAAACTATTTTTTTAGGGACCACATCACATTTGAAGTGACTTTGAGGGGCCTTTATGACAGAAAATACCCAAAAGTGACACCATTCTAAAAACTGCACCTCTGAAGGTGCTCAAAACCACATTTAAGTAGTTTATTAACTCTTCAGGTGCTTCACAGGAATTTTTGGAATGTGGAAGAAAAAAATGAAGATTTAACTTTTTTCACAAAAATGTTACTTTAGACCCAAATGTTTTTATTTTTGCAGGGGTAACAGAAAAAATGGACCCCAAAATTTTATGTCAAAATTCCCCTGAGCACGCAGATACCCGTTACGTGGGGAAAAAACACTGTTTGGGCGCACAGCGGGGCTCAGAAGGGAAGGAGCCATTTGACTTTTTGAATGTAAAATTTGCTTGAATAATTAGCGGACGCCATGATGCGTTTAGAGAGCCCCTGATGTGCCTAAACAGTGAAAAACCCCAATAAGTGATACCATTTTGGAAACTAGACCCATGAGGAAACTTATCTAGATGTGTGGTGAGCACCTTGAACCCCCAGGTGCTTCACAGAAGCTTATAACATGGAGCTGTGAAAATAAAATGTCCACATTTTTCCCACAAAAATGTTTTTCAGCCCCCAGTTTTGCATTTTCATAAGGGTAACAGGAGAAATTGCACCATGCAACTTGTTGTGCAATCTCTCCTGAGTAAGCCGATACCCCATATGTGAGGGAAAACTACTGCTTTGGCGTACAGCAGGGTTCGGAAGGGAAGGAGCGCCATTTGACTTTTTGAAAGTAAAATTTGCTGAATAATTAGCGGACGTCATGTTGCGTTTGGAGAGCCCCTGATGTGCCTAAACAGTGGAAACACCACATAAGTGACACCATTTTGGAAACTAGACCCCTCAGGGAATTTATCTAGATGTGTGGTGAGCACATTGAACCCCCAGGTGCTTCACAGAAGTTTATAACATGGAGCCATGAAAATAAAATTTTCACATTTTTCCCACAAAAATGTTTTTCAGCTCCCAGTTTCGCATTTTCATAAGGGTAACAGGAGAAATGGCACCATTCAATTTGTTGTGCAATCTCTCTTGAGTAAGTCAATACCCCATAAGTGGGGGAAAACCACTGCTTTGGCGTACGGCAGGGTTCGGAAGGAAAGGAGCGCCATTTAACTTTTTGAATGTAAAATTTGCTTGAATAATTAGCGGATATGCCCCTGATGTGCCTAAACAGTGGATAACCCCCACAAGTCATACGATTTTGGAAACTAGACCCCTCAGGGAACTTATCTAGATGTGTGGCGAGCACCCTTAACCACCAGGTGCTTCACAGAAGTTTATCACATGGAGCCGTGAAAATAAAAAAATCTAACTTTTTCCACAAAAATGATCTTTTAGCCCCAAATTTTTTATTTTCACAAGGGTAAGAGGAGAAAATAGGACCTAAAAACTGTTGTGCAATTTCTCCTGAGTACGCCAATACTCCATATGTGGGGAAAATACACTGTTTGGGCGCACATCAGGGTTCAAAAGGGAAAGGAGCACTGTGTGACTTTTTGAACGCAAAATTGGCTGGAATCAAGAGTGGACGCCATGTTGCATTTCAGGAGTCTCTGATGTGCCTAAATAGTGGAAACCCCCCCCCCCACAACTGACTCCATTTTGGAAACTAGACCCGTCAAGGATTTTATCAAGGGGTATAGTGTACATTTTGAACCCAGAGGTAAGACAGAATTTGATAACATTAGGTCATCATATTGAATAAGTCATTAGTCTTGAGCGTAAGTGCTCGCTACTTGAGTTTGCATCGGGTACTCGGGTATGCACCATGTATCACGGGTGCTCGAGTGACATGCTCGAGTACCTGCATGTTTCACGGTTGTTAGACACCCAAGAAAAAACATTCGGGGATCGCTCATGCATGGCAGGGGATCCCAGCAATGTTTTTTTTGGCCGCAAAGCATATGGGGCAGAGACTCGAGCATGTCACTCAAACACCTGCGATACTCAGTGCATACCCGAGCACCCGATGCAAACTCAAGTAGCGAGCACTTGCGCTCAACACTGGTCGCCATATCGACATCATTTTTTTTTTCTTTACTTTTGAAAAAATCCAAAATTTAACCCCAACCAAAATACAACCCCAACCCTAGCCCAACCATAACCCCAACCCTAGCCCAACCCTAACCCTAGCTCAACCCTAACCCTAGCCCAACCCTAACCCTAGCTCAACCCTAACACTAGCCCAACCCTAACCCTAGCACAACCCTAACCCCAACCCTAATACAACCCTAACCCTAGCACAACCCTAACCCTAAAGTTTATTTTTTTACACCGTTCCTCGTGTGGTATAAGTGATTAGACTACTTTATTCTTCAGGTCGTTGCGATTACAGCGATAACAGATTCATATCAGGTTTTTATGATTGACGTCTGTCACATACTAAAAAGCCCTTTTTTTTTTTTTTGCGAAGACTAGTATTTGCATCACCATATTTTGAGAGCTATAAATTTTCCATACTTTGGCCGATAGAGTCATGTGACAGCTTGTTTATTGCGGGAGAAGTTGACATTTTTATTGGCACCATTTTCGGGCATGTGACATTTTTTGATCGCTTTCTATTCCGATTTTTGGGAGGCAGAATAAACAAAATTCAGGAATTGTTTTTATGGGTTTTTTTTTTATGCATCTCCGTGTGTGGTAAAATTGATAAGGCAGCTTCATTCTTCAGGTCAGTGGTACCAAATTTATATAATTTTTTTTATGTTTTGGCACTTTTACACAATAAAAACTATTTTCTAGAAAAAAAAAAATGTTTGTATCGCCTTATTCTGAGAGCTATAACTTTTTTATTTTATGGATGATGGAGCTGTACAGTGGCTTGTTTTTTGTGGGACAAGATGACATTTTCAGCGGTACCATTTTTATTTACATTGGTCTTTTTGATCGCAAGTTATTCCATTTTTTGTTTGGCGGTATGATGATAAAGCATTGTTTTTTGCTTCATTTTTTATTTTTATTTTTTACTGTGTTTACTAAAGGGGTTAACTAGTGGCACAGTTTTATAGGTCAGGTCGTTCCGGACGTGGCGATTCCAAATATGTGTACTTTTATTGGTTGTTTTTTTCTTCATAATAAATAAATATTATGGGTTCAATATATTTTTATTTTTTGGGGATTTTTTTTTCATTTTTTTAAATATTTTTTATATTTTTTTTTTTTTCACTTTCTTGCACTTTTTTTTACTTTTACACATTGTCCCACTATGGGACTATAGAGAGCAGCAGCTCCCTATGCCATGCAGCCTGTCAGCGCTGCACACAGGGCTCATGCACTGCGCATGACCAAGGTAACGTCCTGCCTCCGGGTGACCCCGATGTTGTCATAACTGCATCGGGTCGTCATGACAACATCCAGAAGCTGCCGCAGACATCGGTGGATGCCGGCAGGAGATGAGTATAGCGATCACCTCCCCCCTTGCCCCTGCAATGCTGGGATCAATTTCGATAGCAGCATTGCGGGGCTTAATATGCAGGGAGCGGTGCGGGTGCAATCGGCGCATGCGTAATAGTATGTATCTGGTCCATAAGTCCCAGGGCGCAGCTACGTACTATTACTGACCTCGTCGGAAAGGGGTTAAAAGGTATCAACCACTGAGGACTCTCAAATCTAAATATTTCTCTATCTATCTATGAATCTATTTATCTATCTTTATATCTATCCATATATCTATTATTTACCTATGTATCTATCCATATATCTATCTATCCGTATATCTATTAATCTATTTGTGTATCTATCCATATATCTATTATCTAGCAATATATCCATATATCTAACTATTATCTATCTATAAATCTATTTATCTACATATCTATTTATCGATCTATTATCTATCTAGATATCAGTATATCTATATATCCATATATCTATCTATTATCTATCTTAGATAATTAGATAGGTCAACAGATAATAAATACATATATGGATAGATAAATAAATAGATAATAGATCCATAGATATATGGATAGCTAGATATATACACACATGGTCAAAATTGTTGGTACCCCTCGTTTAATGAAAGAAAAACCCACAATAGTCACAGAAATAACTTGAATCTGACAAAAGTAATAATAAATTAAAAATCTATGAAAATGAACAAATGAAAGTCAGAAATTGCTTCTCAACCCTGTTTACACAGAAGTTTTAAAAAAATTAAACTCCTGAAATAGGCCTGGACAGAAATGATGGTACCCTTAACTTAATATTTTGTTGAACAACCTTTTGAGGGAATCACTGCAATCAAACGATTCCTGTAACGGTCAATGAGACTTCTGCCCCTCTCAACAGGTATTTTGGCCCACTCCTCATGAGCAAACTGCTCCAGTTGTTTCGTGTTTGAAGGTTGATTTTTCCAGACGTCATGTTTCAGCTCTTTCCAAAGATGCTCAATGGGATTTAGATCAGGGCTCATAGAAGGCCACTTCAGAACAGTCCAATGTTTTACTCTTAGCCATTTTTGCGTGTTTTTAGCTGTGTGTTTTGGGTCATTATCCTGTTGCAAGACCCATGACCTGCAACTGAGACAAATCTTTCTGACACTGGGCAGCACATTTCTCTCTAGAATCCCTTTATAGTCTTGAGATTTCATTGTAGCCTAAACAGATTCAAGATACCCTGTGCCAAATGCAACAAAGCAGCCCCAGAACATAACAGAGCCTCCTCCATGTTTCACAGTAGGGACAGTGTTCTTTTCTTAATATGCTTCATTTTTCCATCTGTGAACATAGAGCTGATGTGCCTTGCCAAAAACTTCCATTTTTGTCTCATCTGTCCATAGGACATTCTCCCAGAAGCTTTGTGGCTTGTCAACATGTAGTTTGGCAAATTCCAGTCTGGCTTTTTTGATTTTTTTTCAACAATGGTGTTCGCCTTGGTCGTCTCCCATGAAGTCCACTTTGGGTCAAACAACGAAGGATGGTGCGAACTGACACTGATGTTCCTTGAGCTTGAAGTTCACCTTTAATCTCTTTAGAAGTTTTCCTGGGCTCTTTTGTTACCATTCGTATCATCCGTCTCTTTGATTTGTCATCAATTTTCCTCCTGCGGCCACGTCCTGGGAGGTTGGCTACAGTCCCATGGATCTTAAATTTGTGAATAATATGTGCAACTATAGTCATAGGAACATCAAGCTGTTTGGAGATGGTCTTATAACCTTTACCTTTAACATGCTTGTCTATAATTTTTTTTCTAATCTCCTGAGACAACTCTATCATTTGTTTCCTCTGGTCCATGTTGAGTGTGGTACACACCATGTCACCAAACAGCACAGTGAGTAGGCCTAAATACAGGCCCACTGACTGATTACAAGATTGTAGGCACCTGTGATGCTAATTAGTGGACACAACTTCATTTAACATATCCCTTTTGTCACATTATTTTCAGGGGTACCATCATTTCTGTCTAGGCCTATTTCATGAGTTTAAGTTTTAAAAAAATTCCGTGGAAGCAGAGTTGAAAAGCAATGTTTGACTTTCATTTTTTCATTTTCATAGATTTTTAATTTATTATTACTTTTGTCAGATTCAAGTTATTTCTGTGACCATTGTGGGTTTCTCTTTCATTAAACGAGAGGTACCAACAATTTTGACTATGTGTGTTGATAATATATAATAGATAGATATACAGATAGATAATGACACGGGGTCCCCCTATTTTAACAGCTAGCAAAGGCTATGCAGACATCTGTGGACTGATATTAAAAGCCTAGGAAGGGACCATGAATATTGGCCCCCTCCGAGGCTAGAAAGAGAAGCCCTCAGCCGTCCCAGAATTCTGGCACTTAGCCTCGCTCTACCCACTGCCCTGTAGCGGTGGCGGTGGGGTTATAGGGTTGGGGTTGATATCAGCTTATAATGCCAGCTGACATCAAACCCAGGTTAGTATTGCAGAGGCCCCCCCATTACTAACCCCATAGTGAAGGTAAAATGTAAAATAAAAACACTCACAACCAGAATAAAATATTTTATTTGAAATAAAGACAGGATTCCTGTAATATTCTAAATTAAACCATACTTACCATCTTGGCCATTCCAGCTGAAGCCAACGTCCCCTGTAACAAAATAAAATAAACCAACCTCATCCTTACATTTCCGACGCAGTCCAAACAACAAGTGTCCCACGAAGATTCCATGAACAGAGCAGCCACATAGTATGTGACTGCTCTGTTCATTTGCCGGCAATACACTGACTCAGTGTATTCCCGGCAAAACAGGTCACCACATGCGCAGTGAGTATTTTCCCACGCGTGCAATGAGTTGAACGGGAATAAAGGTGTAGGTAAGTATAATGTGTTTTATTTTTATTATAATATTTTTTTTAATAATTTAATTTTTTTTTTACTTACAGCAGAGCACAGGCGCCAGTGGATTGGAGACTACTGCTCCCATCCAGCGGCGTCTGTATCTGCTGCTTCCTATGGCAGGAGGTGCCAGCTAATGGTGGTAGTACCATCAGCTGGCACCTATGACCCGCGGTAAGCTTTTTACCGCCGGGTCACTGCCACAGCGCTCTGCAATTACCGCCGATCAGAGCCTGTGTCTCCTGTGCTGCCACGCAAATGACAGTGCTGGATACCAGGTAAATTCGGATCCCCCATTCACATGAATGGGGTCCGTGTTTGGGGTCTGGGTACTGTTCTGGTACCCGAACTTTAAAAAAACTGTTCGGTGTTTGACTATATTAGCCGAACTCTTAACACTGACAGGTTCACCCATCACTAACCATATAATGTACTGGAAAACAGGGAAAAACTTCCAAGTATAGTGAAACTGCAAAAAAGTGCAATTCCACAAATGTTTTGGGCTTTTTTCTCTACCATGTTCACTGAATGGTAAAACTAACCTGACATTAAGATTATCCGGGTCATTACGAGCTTGAAGATACCAAACATGTGTGCATTCTTATTTATTTAAGTGGTGAAAAAAACAATTTAAAAAATTTTTCCGAGACCTGTAGTGTCTCCATTATTCGGGATCTGGACCCGGGTGAGGGCTCATTGCTTGCGTGCCAAGCTGACGTTTCTACTGATACTATTTTGGGTTAGATACAATGTTTTGATCGCCTGTTATTGCATTTTAATTTTTTTCTCATTTCGCCGTTTACTGATCAGATTAATTCTCTACTTGATAGATCGGGCGTTTCAGAACGTGGCAATACCAAATATGTGTATTTTTTATTGTTTTGTTTTGAATGGGACAAAAAGGGGGGTGATTTGTACTTTTATATGATCTTTTTTTAAACTTTTTTTTTTTTTTTTACTTGCTTTAATAGTTTGTTCAGGAGATGTGAAGCTGCTATCATTTTTGAGATTTTCCCAAGTTTAAACCATAATGTCTTAGTCGCCTCACCTCAGAATGGCAGTTAGGATTACTAAAGTTTAATTAAATTACTGATGTGTGTAAAGTAAACATTGCCTGACTGTAACATCCCTGGCGGCGTGCTTGCATAGTGCACCACCTCCCACTATGCAAGACTGCAATCTTACCTGTCAGTCCAGCCTACAAACCTTGCTTCATCCAGTTCATGCTGTGTGCATATCTTTTGACTGACTGCTTAGGGCGGCGGCCCGGTTACTTCCTGATTCTTATAGCTGCTGTGGGCACACTCCTAATGCGTCTCCAGCCTATTGCTGTGAGTCACTGGATATTTAAACCCCCTCCACCCAGAAGGAGGTGCCTGAGCAACACTAACATTCAGTGTGCTCCTTGACTCTGAAGTTGCCAGGTCCAGTTCTGCTTCTTGTCTGTTTCCGCCACTATGGGGGCTGCATTCCCAGACCTGTTATCTGTGACTTCTAGTATGTTTCCGCCACTCTGGGGGCCGTATACCCAGGCTCGTTCCTGTATCTCGTTGCAGTATCAGTTCCAGTCTGAACTGTCTCTTAGCCTGTTACCTGTTTTGTCTCCATGTCCGTACCCTCCCTTTTCCTGCAGTGTCTGAACCTGCACCTAACTCCAACTCGTTGTCTCTGTACTTCTGTTTGTGAGTTTTGTGTCCACTCGCTACTTCATAGGAAGTACCTTGTGTGTATCTGGTTCTGCTAGTCCCTTTTCCCTTCCTTCATATCTTCCCGTATTTTCCTTGTCCACCGCACCTGCGGTTTCGCTCCGCTCGACTTGCCCACCGCTCAGGCGGCTTCCCTCTGCTCTGCCTTACCCACCGCTCCGGCGGCTTCTCTCTGCTCTGAATTGCTCACCGCTCCGGCGGCTTCTCTCTGCTCTGCCTTGCTCACCGCACCAGAGGTTTCTCTCTGCTCTAACTTGCCCACCGCTCCGGCGGCTTCTCTCTGCTCTGCCTTGCTCACCGCACCAGAGGTTTCTCTCTGCTCTAACTTGCCCACCGCTCCGGCGGCTTCTCTCTGCTCTGCCTTGCTCACCGCACCTGGGGTTTCTCTCTGTTCTGACTTGCCCACCGCTCCAGCGGCTTCCCTTTGCTCAGCCTTCCCCACCGCTCCGGCGGCTTCTCCCTGCTCTGACTTGCCCATTTTCTCTGCTCTGCCTTGCTCACTGCACCAGCAGTTTCTGTCTGCTCTGCCTTGCTCAGCGCTCGGGCGGCTCCCCTCTGCTCTGCCTTGCTCACCGCTCCGGCGGTTCCCCTCTGCTCTGCCTAGCCCACCGCTCCGGCGGTTCCTTTCTGCTCTGCCGTGTTCACCGCTCCTGCGGTTTAGTTGTGCTCTGCTTGCTCACCGCTCCGGCGGTTCCCCTCTGCTCTGCCTAGCCCACCGCTCCGGCGGTTCCTCTCTGCTCTGCCTAGCCTACCGCTCTGGCGGTTCCTCTCTGCTCTGCCATGTTCATCGCACCTGCGGTACCACTCTGCTCTGCCTTGTCCTCCGCTCCGGCGGTTTCGCTTTACTCTGCTTGTCTACCGCATCTGCGGCTCTGTTCCTGTCTCCCAGTCTGTACTGAACTCTATCCAGCCTGCGCTCCAACCTGCTAGTACCCACCTGTCTACACTCCAGCCATGTTTGCCAGTATTTCCCTGTCTGCACTCCAGCCGTGCTTGCCAGTACCCACCTGTCTGCATACCAGCCGTGCTTACCAGTAACCCCCTGTCAGCATACCAGCCATGCCTGCCAATACCCACCTGTCTGTATGACAGCCTAACCTGCCTGTTCCTGCATTCCCTGGTGTGGGTCAAGAGCTGTGACCGGGATCTGACCTGGAGTAGCACCTGGTCCCTCTGCTCGGTTCCTCCTTGGTTCATGGAGTCGTTAGCCGCCATGCGACCTTGGTCGGATCAGGTAGATACTTAGTTACGCCCCTCCAGGCACTTCTCGGTTCATTATACAGTGGGATCACTAATCACGCTCATGCCAGTCAGTCCGGGCGCGAGCGTAACACTGACCAAGATGTGAAATTGAACATTACCTGACCAACTGGAGGGCCGACCAATGCATGAAATTAAACAGTGTGCTAAAAACTCAATGCTCTGCTAATGTCACGCCAGGTGTGGGAAAGACTTAGTACAACACAAAGGGAAGAGGGAAAGGGATCCCAGACTCTAGGGAAAGGGGGAAAGTGGAGACCTCTTAGGTTGAGCTAGCTTCACCCTGTCTCCCCTAACGTCCCTGTATTGATTCTGCAACAATCGCCGCACCCGTACCTCGCCCTGTCTTTCCCTGGCGTATGGCTAGGGAAGGAATATGAGCCCTACTAGATCCACTAAACACTATAGACAACAAGGGTACACAAACGGGGAAATTGGTTAGCTTTAGACAACTCCAGATAAATGCACATACGTCCTCAAGCTCCAGAAAGGACGAACTACTGCTCTTGCTAAGCCTTCACAAGTAATCACGGACTGCACGGATCTTCACCGGTTCCATCCGGAAACCTGAAGACAACAAGTACCCCAAAAACTGCACCTCCTGAACAGCAAAAACACATTTTTCCAGTTTAGCATAAAGTTTGTTATCCCTTAATATCTGGAGTACCTGCTTAACATGCCACCGATGTGTCTCAAAATCAGGTGAGTAAACCAAAATATAGTCCAGATAGACCACCACAAACCTCCCCACCAAATGATGAAAAATATAATTTATGAAATGCTGGAATACCGTAGGTGCATTGGTCAAACCAAAAGGCATAACCAAACTCTCAAAATCTCCTGTTTTCCATTCATCCCCTTCTGTGATTCAAACCAGATTATAGGCTCGTAGCAAATTGGGAAAGGGGAGAAAACGGTATGAGTAAAATTAATAAATCTTTATTTAATAATGTTAAAAACCTAATAATCCGTACATCCCATAGATGATGTATATTGAATCACGGTTAATATGAATTATAATCCTATAAAACCATGATACACTAGATTCCTGATAGGTTCAGACAGTGAATCGAATTACAAATAGAATAAATCCCTAGCCAATGTCCATTATAATTATTATGCCTAATAATTGACCGCATGCTGCAGAGTGCAGTGTTACAACGTTGCACGATACATATCTACCCCATTTTAGTTGTCAGCTTTATCTAGACCTGAAAGATCGCAGACATAGTTGAACTTCGAAATTGCCTCTCCCGCTGATCGCACTTACACATTTGTTGACAGTGTGGGAGAATCCGACAGCTGCACATGTGAGTCGAATCTGAGATCAAAGTAGGCAGATTGTTTGTTGGATCCCCTGTACAACCAGGGGATCATGATCCATATATATTATCTGCCTCCCCTGCTGACCGGTAATTTGTGTGCGAACAGCGTGAGAGGCTGCCTGCGGCATAGCTGAGCCGCACGTATACAGTTATATGAAAAGGTTTGGGCACCCCTATTAATCTTAAGCTTAATGTTTTATAAAAATTGGTGTTTTTGCAACAGCTATTTCAGTTTGATATATGTAATAACTGTTGGACACAGTAATGTTTCTGCCTTGAAATGAGGTTTATTGTACTAACAGAAAATGTGCAATCTGCATTCAAACAAAATTTGACAGGTGCATAAGTATGGGCACCCTTATCATTTTCTTGTTTTAAATACTCCTACCTACTTTTCACTGACGTACTAAAGCACTTTTTTGGGTTTTGTAACCTCATTGAGCTTTGAACTTCATAGCCAGGTGTATGCAATCATGAGAAAAGCTAATTAAAGTGGCCACTTGCAAGTTGTTCTCCTGTTTGAATCTCCTCTGAAGAGTGGCATCATGGGCTCCTCAAAAAAAACTGTCAAATGATCTGAAAACAAAGATTATTCAACAAAGTTGTTCAAGGGAAGGATACAAAAAGCTGTCTCAGAGATTTAACCTGTCTGTTTCCACTGTGAGGAACATAGTAAGGAAATGGAAGAACACAGGGACAGTTCTTGTTAAGGCCAGAAGTGGCAGGCCAAGAAAAATATCAGAAAGGCAGAGAAGAAGAATGGTGAGATCAGTCAAGGACAATCCTCAGACCACCTCCAGAGAGCTGCAGCATCAACTTGCTGCAGATGGTGTCACTGTGCATCGGTCAACTATACAACGCACTTTGCACAAGGAGAAGCTGTATGGGAGAGTGATGCGAAAGAAGCCGTTTCTGCAAGCACGTCACAAACAGAGTCGGCTGAGGTATGCAAAAGCACATATGGAGAAGCCAATTTCTTTTTGGAAGAAGCTCCTGTGGACTGATGAAACCAAGATTGAGTTGTTTGGTCATACAAAAAGGCATTATGCATGGCGGCAAAAAAACACAGCAGTCCAAGAAAAACACTTGCTACCCACAGTAAAATTTGGTGGAGGTTCCATCATGCTTTGGGGCTGTGTGGCCAATGCCGGCACCGGGAATCTTGTTAAAGTTGAAGGACACATGGATTCCACTTAGTATCAGCAGAATCTTGACAATAATGTTCAAGAATCAGTGACAAAGTTGAAGTTACGCCGGGGATGGATCTTTCAGCAAGACAATGATCCAAAACACCGCTCCAAATCTACTCAGGCATTCATGCAGAGGAACAATTACAATGTTCTGGAATGGCCATCCCAGTCCCCAGACCTGAATATCATTGAACATCTGTGGGATCATTTGAATAGGGCTGCCCATGCTCGGCGACCATCAAACTTAACTGAACTGGAATTGTTTTGTAAAGAGGAATGGTCAAAAATACCTTCATCCAGGATCCAGGAAATCATTAAAAGCTACAGGAAGCGACTAGAGGCTGTTATTTTTGCAAAAGGAGGATCTACTAAATATTAATGTCACTTTTCTGGTGAGGTGCCCATACTAATGCACCTGACAAATTTTGTTTGAATGCAGATTGCACATTTTCTGTTAGTACAATAAACCTCATTTCAAGGCAGAAACATTACTGTGTCCAACAGTTATTACAAATATCAAACTGAAATAGCTGTTGCAAAAACACCAATTTTTATAAAACATTAAGCTTAAGATTAATAGGGGTGCCGAAACTTTTTCATATAACTGTATCTAAGCCGGCTAAGCCTGTGTTAATGCCTCCTTATCTTTACTGCGTACCGCAATAAAGGAGCTTCAGGCATAATTTAAGATCAACCACACAGACACAGTTAGGTGTAATAGTGTGTCCTGACAAATAAATCATTGTATAAAGGCTCATTATAATCACATCGATTAGACCTGTTAGGGTACGTGCACACAGTGCGGATTTGTTGCGGTTTTGACGCTGCAGAATTTCTGCACCATTTCTGCACCTAATATGCAAATTAGGTTACTTGCGGTTTTTACATGCGGTTTGCTGCATGCATTTTTTGATGCGGTTTTGCCGCATGCGTTTTTCATGTCTTCATGTTGAAATTAGAGAATAGGTTTTTTTTAAACAAACTTTATTGATCATCATGTAGCGTTTCTGTGTGCGTTTCCGCTGTGGAAACGCACATAAAACGCACATAAAACACACATGTGGTTTTTAAGCATGCGGATTTTCCTCATCTAATGCAAGTCTATGGGGAAAATCCGCATGCATTTCCGCAAGAGAAATAGACATGCTGCGGATCTGAAAAACGCACCTCATGTCAGCTTCCGCAGGTGCACAAAAATGCATAGTGGGCATGGGATTTCTTGAAATCTCATCCACTATGCTGTAACATCTGGCCGCTGCGATTTTGACGCTGAATAAACACACAGCGTCAAAACCGCAGCAAAATTTGCACCGTGTGCACATAGTCTTACACTTCCTGCATATAATATGGGGAGTGTATTCCTTGGGTTAGGATAATGTGTTTATTATTAATTATATATTGGCTATATGAGCCTTCAATTTGACAAAAACCTTCTCCTGGATGAAGATACTAGAATAATCTAGTGCACTTTGATATAATTTACGGCATTTACTTTGAAAATATAAACCCAGCCATTATCCCCTTCACCCAGAAGCCTGTTTTCACCTTCCTGACCGGGCCATTTTTTTTAATTCTGACCACTGTCACTTTATGAGGTAATTACTCTGGAACGCTTCAATGGATCCCCCTGATTCTGAGATTGTTTTTTCATGACATATTGTACTTCATGATGGTGTTAGAATTTATTTGATATGACTTACATTTATTTGTGAAAAAATCGGAAATTTGGTGAAAATTTAGCAAATTTCAAAATTTTAATCTTTATGTACTTAAATCAGAGAGATGTGTACACAGTACGCAGACATATGCGCGCGCACACACAGTACGCAGACATATGCGAGCGCACACACGGTACGCAGACACGCACGCACACACAGTACGCAGACATATGCGCGCGCACACACGGTACGCAGACACGCGCACGCACACACAGTACGCAGACATATGCGCGCGCACACACGGTACGCAGACACGCACGCACACACAGTACGCAGACATATGCGCGCGCACACACGGTACGCAGACACGCGCACGCACACACAGTACGCAGACATATGCGCGCGCACACACGGTACGCAGACACGCACACACAGTACGCAGACATATGCGCGCGCACACACGGTACGCAGACACGCGCACGCACACACAGTACGCAGACATATGCGAGCGCACACACGGTACGCAGACACGCACGCACACACAGTACGCAGACATATGCGCGCGCACACACGGTACGCAGACACGCACGCACACACAGTACGCAGACATATGCGCGCGCACACACACGGTACGCAGACACGCGCACGCACACACAGTACGCAGACATATGCGAGCGCACACACGGTACGCAGACACGCACGCACACACAGTACGCAGACATATGCGCGCGCACACACGGTACGCAGACACGCGCACGCACACACGGTACGCAGACATATGCGCGCGCACACACGGTACGCAGACATATGCGCGCGCACACACGGTACGCAGACATATGCGCGCGCACACACGGTACGCAGACATATGCGCGCGCACACACGGTACGCAGACATATGTACACATACAGACATACACATAGATAAAACAGACAAATATATATACACAGTCATATACACTGACATTCACATACATGCACTCACACAGACCCATTACTAATATTTTTAATATGGGGATTGGGGAAGCCTCACTCACCTGTCCCCGGTCCAGTGTCCTGTCCAGCAGCTCCTCAGGTATGGGGCAGTGCAGGGCCCCCGGCGTGTCACACACTTCATGGCCCTGGAACATCAGAGGGGCCCACTTGCTCTCGGGTCCGGGCCCCTCCCGCCCATCTGTGCAGGACCTCCGACGGTGTTTGATTGCCGGCACTCCCCTAGACATGGCCGCGCGCTGTGCGGTTGTGTCTGCTAGTAATGACGCGGCAGGGGCGACACACAAGCACAATTAAAGGTGCAGTGCCGTCGACCCTGCCGCGTCATTACTAGCAGACACAGCCGGACAGCGCGCGGCCATGTCTGGGGGGAGTGCCGGCAATCAAGCAGCGCCTGCGTCACTGAACAGGTGCCGAGGAAGCGGCCAGGGCCCCGACAGTGAGTGGGTGTGTGGGCCCGGCCCCGACAGTGAGTGGGCGGGTGGGTGTGTGGGCCCGGCCCCGACAGTGAGTGGGCGGGTGGGTGTGTGGGCCCGGCCCCGACAGTGAGTGGGCGGGTGGGTGTGTGGGCCCGGCCCCGACAGTGAGTGGGCGGGTGGGTGAGTGGGCCCGGCCCCGACAGTGAGTGGGCGGGTGGGTGTGTGGGCCCGGCCCCGACAGTGAGTGGGCGGGTGGGTGTGTGGGCCCGGGCCCCGACAGTGAGTGGGCGGCTGGGCCCCTCTAATTTTCCAGGGCCCCGGCACTTGCCCGGGTACGCCGGGTGCTGACGCCGGCCCTGGTGCAAAGCTCAGAAGGGAAGAAGCACCATATTACAGTTCAGATTTTGTTGGACTAGTTTGTGGGTGCCATGTCACATTGGTAGAGCCCCTAACGTGCCAGATCAGCTGAGCCCCCCCATAAGTGACCTAATTTTACAAACTACACCTCTCAATGAATTCATCTAGGGGTGTAGTGATCATATTGACACCACAGGTGTGTCACATAATTTTATACCACCGGGCAGTGAAGAAAAAATAATTACAGTTTTACCACTAAAATTTTGTTTTAGCCCCAGATTTTACATTTTCACACTGGAAAATGGGTAAAAATGACACCAAAATTTGTCCCACAATTTCTGCAGAATGTAGAAATACCCCATATATGGCTGTACAGTACTGCTTAGCCATACGGCCATACGGTAAGACTCGGGAGGGACGGATCACATTTTGCCTCCTGGGAGCAGATTTTCCTAGAATAGTTTGCGGATTCCATATACAGAGACCCTATAAGAGCAGAATCCCCCTCAAGTGACCCCATTTTGGAAATTATACCCCTTTGTGAATTTATCTACAGTTGTAGTGACGATTTTGACTCCATGTGTGTTTTCCAGAAACAAGCATAGTGGATGTTGCTAAGTGAAGATTGCAAACTGCTGTTGTAGTGACCAGTACACTGTAGTGAACAGTACGTTGTAGTGACCAGTACATTATGCCCAGCTCGTTCTTCTGAAGACATGCACCCATTAATTAGGCAGTCTCTCATTGCTACAGGAATGCCAAACATGTGGACGCTAACTGCGGTTTAGACACATCCTGGAGCTCAGAAGGAGGGGGACATTTGGATTTGAGAGCGCTGGATTTCTTTTGGAGGGCGAGGAGCCATTTTGTTTTTCCAGAGCCTTTGTGCTACCAATATTGTGGAAGCCCCTATATTATTGTTAACAGATGACGGACCTGAGTGGGAGCTTTTTTGTAAATGGAACTGAAGCTTTTATTGGGAACATTTTACATAACATTTTGGATCACGTTTTTCGTGCGCTCCACTATAATGAGGCAGCAGAGTTCGTCTGGACTCCGTCTGGCCTCTGTTCAGCGTCGTCTTTCTTTTCAGAAGTGTATAGAACTCTGGCTGACGGCACTTTTATGCATGCCTAATAAAAAGACGGACACCGTGGGATCACAGGTCCTATGGCGTCCACAGTGCCTCCATCTGTCTCATTACAGGGAATCTTCCGCCGGGGGTTCCGTCTCAATCACATATTTCAGAGATTTACACAGAAACCCCGGTGTAAACGCTCAGCACAGTCCACCGGATAAATGTATGCTGAGCAATCTTTGGGAGGCAGAATGAATAAATCAACAGCATGTGAAGAATAGGTTTTATATAATTTTTATGCCTTTCCTCGTGCGGTATAAGTGATTAGACGACTTTATTCTTCGGGTTGGTGCGATTACAGGGATAACAGATTTATATGAGGTTTTTATGATTGACAGCTGTCACACACTAAAAGACGCTTTTTATTGTAAAAACAAGTTTTTGCATCGCCATATTTAGCGAGCTATAATTTTTCTATATTTTGGCCAACAGAGTCATGTAAGGGCTTGTTTTTTGTGGGATGAGTTGACGTATTCATTGGTACAATTTCGAGCACGTGACATTTTTTGATCGCTTTCTATTCCATTTTTTTGGAGGCTGCATGAACAAAATCCAGCAATTCAGGAATTGTTTTTTTGGGGATTTTTTATGCCGTTCCGCGTGTGGTAAAATTGATAAGGCAGATTTATTCTTCGGGTCAGTACGATTACAGCGATACCACATTTATATCTCTTTTTATGTTTTGGCGCTTTTAAACAATTAAAACTATTTATAGAAAAAAATTATTATTTTGGCATCGCTTTAATCTGAGAGCTGTAACTTTTTTATTTTCTACTGATGGAGCTATATGGCGGCTTGTATTTTGCAGGATAAGATGATGTTTTCAGTGGTACAATATTTTTTTACAGGCGTCTTTTTGATCACGTTTTATTCCACTTTTTGTTCGGAAGTATGATGAAAAAGAACAATTTTTTGCCGTGTTTTATACCTTTTTTTATGGTGTTCATTGAAGGGGTTAACTAGTGGGAAAGTTTTATAGGTCGGGTCGTTACGGACGCGATACCAAATATGTGTACGTTTATTGTTTTTTTTACACAGATAAATATATTTATTGGATTAATATTTTTTCTTTTCTTTCTTTATTTTGTGATTTTTAAAAAAAATATTTTTAGAATTTTTATTAAATGTTTTATTACTTTTTTTACATTGTCCCAGGGTGGGACATCAACTTCAAACTGTCAGATCGCTGATCTGATGCTCTGCAATGCATCTGCACTGCAGAGCATCAGAGCAGCGTCTGACAGGAAGGAAAGAGGCGTCTCAGCTCCTGCTCTCTGAGCAGGTGCTGACAGGCCACCTTCCTGCAGGACCCTGAAAGACCCCGCGGCCATCTTGGGACCGGGGGTCACCAAAGAGACCATCAACATAACGCGATCACATCGCGTTGTGTTGATGGGATCACAGAGGGAGCCCACTCCCTCTGCGATGCCCTGCGATGTCGTTGTAACTACTGACAATGGCATCACAGGGGTTAAATGCCCGCGATCGGCTGACACCCGCATGTGATCGCGGCGGCGCTCCCGCAGAGCAGTACATGTACGGCGTATGTGGGGAAGGGGTTAATTATAAGTGACATTGGCTAGGGATTTATTCTATTTATAATTTGATTCACTGTCTGACCCTATCAGAAATCTAGTGGATCATAGTTTATAGGATTATAATTCATATTAACCGTGATTCAATATACATCCTCAATGTACGGATTATTAGGTTTTTAACACTACTAAATAAAGATTTATTAATTTTACTCACACCCTTTTCCCCCCTTTTCCCTTTCCCTATTGCTACTTGTAATTTTGGTGGTATCCACCTTGTAAGTACTGTCTGATGAGATCAGACAATACTTTTGCCAGATTATAGGCTCCCATTAAATCCAACTTGGAGAAAACCTTAGCTACCTCAACCTGGCTGAACAAATCAGGAATCAGAGGAAGACAGTATGGATCGCGGATAGTAATTTGATTTAATTCCCAGAAATCTAAACAGGGATGTTGGCCATCATCTTTTTTTTTTTTCACAAAGAAGACCCTGCCGCCATGGGCGAAGATGAGGGTCTGATATGTCCCTTCTCCAGACTTTCCGCAATGAAATACTTCATGGCTTGTCTCTCAGGGGCACAAAGGTTATACAGTCTGGACTTCGGTAGTTTAGCTCCGGGGGTCAGGTTAATAGAGGACAGTCATAAGCTCGATGAGGAGGCAAAACCTGACACCAGCTCACAGAAAAAACATCTTCAAAAACAGACCAAAAAGCAGGTAATATTTCCGTAGAGACAGTAGCAAGGGAGATATCTAAACAGTTTTCATGGCAGTAATCTCCCCATTCAATAATCTCGCCGGTTTGTCAATCCACCAATAGATTATGTTTAACAACCCAAGGTATACCCAAAACAATCCGTGTGGGAAGATTGTCCAGGACATAGCAAGGAATTATTTCACAATGAACTGACCCCACCCTCAGTTTTACATTATATATAATCTGAGTAAATGCTTTCTGTGCAAGTGGCGCTGAGTCGATGTCAAAACTGGAAATAGGTTTATCTAAAATACAGCAAGCAAGACCATGAATCTTCACAAACTCAGCATCAGCCATGCTGACTCCAGCTCCACTGTCAAGAAGCAGAGACATTTTCTCGGTTTTGCTCTCTAGTACCACCTCTGCTGTCAGGACAAACTGGAAACTGCAGTTTGGTCACAAATGCACCCCTTGTTTATCCAACTCCAGACTAGCAAGAGTTAATAGAGTCTCCTTTTGTTTAGAAATTGAAGGAGAGGTCCCAACAAAATGTCCTTTTTTCCCACAAAAAAAAGACACCTTTTTTCTTGTGAATCTCCAGAGAGATGTATGATGCAGAGACACCCCCTAACTGCATGGTTCCTCCACCTCCCCCAGTACTAGTTCACCTCCAGACCGCTCCCCCGGCAGAGGTACACAACTCCGACAAGAAGGCCCCAGAGAAGGCCGGTCTCACCCGTCTATCCCAAAGGCGTGTATCAAGACGTATGGCCAATGACATGTTTGCCTCCAACGACTGAGAGGTTTCATATACTGCCAAGGCATCTTTCAACCTTTCAGTAAGCCCCTCACAAAATTGACTTCTAAGGGCTGAGTCATTCCATTTGGAATCCATTGCCCATCTACGGAATTCCGAACTGTACGTTTCCACTGACCAATTCCCCTGCTCAAGGCGATGTAGCTTAGACTCAGCCAAGGCGACTCGGTCAGGGTCATTATAGATGAGCCCCGAAAAAACCCTCCACAGACTGGAGGCAAACCGAGTCCTGCAGTAAAGAAAACACCTACGACTGAGGATCTTCCAGCAGTAGAGAGATCACAATTCCAACTCGTTGCTCCTCATTTATGGAGGAGTAAGGACGAAGTTTAAAATACAGTTTGCATGCCTCCTTGAATACAAAAAACTTGTTCCTACCTCCAGAAAACCTGTCCGGGAGGGCAACTTTGGGTTCAGTTTGGACAGGCCTACCTAAAGAGACCCCCACATCGGCGACCTGTAGCCGCTGGTGCTGCTGCTGTACCTCACCGTGGAGGTCATTCACCTCCAGGGACAACTTGTGCAGCCGCACGGTGAGCTCTGCAACTGAACTCATACCAAGGGAGAAAGGGAAAAAAAGTACATGCCTAAAAACAACAAAGTGTCAGTTTTCTTTTTTTTTCCTTTCAAAATGTGCTTGGCTGGTGATAATGTCACACCAAGTGTGGGAAAGACATAGTGCAACACAAAGGGAAGAGGGAAAGGGAGCCCAGACTCTAGGTAAAGGGGGGAAGTGGAGACCTCCTATCTGCAGCATCATATCTATCTAGTGTCACCCTGTCTCCCTTAATGTCCCTGTATTGGCTCTGCACCAATCGCCGTACGCGTGCCTCGCCCTGTCTTTCACTGGCGTATGGCTATGGCTAGGGAAGGAAGGAGATGAGCACTAGTCGGTCTCCACTAAACACTATATACAATAAGGGTACACAAACAGGGGGAAATTGCTTAGCTTTAGACGACTCCAGACAAATGCGCATGCGTCCTCAAGCTACAGAGAGGACTAAGTACTACTCTTGCTAAACCTTCACAAGTAGTAATGAATATCATCGGCAACTCCCTCTGAAGCACAGCAGGTATTTATACAGACAGGCAGGGTGTTAATTAGACGGAGGTAGCCGCTGGGTCCTAGAGACAGCCTCTAAGAAGATGTCTGTAATGCCAAACGTAGAGATCTCCTGCAACCAACTGCAGGGCGACTGTCTGTCACTCTGACACACCCGTGACAGCTAATGTCTTAGATAAACTATACCTGACCAATACAACTTTCCAGGCGGTTACATTTGCAATTGTGTATTTTTCAGTAACTCATATGAACTTTTTTGTTCAGAGTAGTCACTTTTTTTTTCAGACATAAAAATCTTTTTTTATCCCAAATAGTTTCAGCAAATTAACCTTTTTTCCAAAAATGGTTTTATGATTTCACATATGTATTGCATTGCTGACGTAACACCTTCCATTGTTCATGCTTCTGTGATAGAAGCAAAGGTGAACTTTGGGATTCTGGAAAGCACAGCAAAAAAAAACATCCAGCAAAACTGTAACGTGTGAACATAGCCTTACGTCAAAGTACATAGTCTTTCATATTTTCAAGGAAATTTAAAATATACTGCATTTTAGGGCCTTTGAAGTGACTTTGAAGGGCCTCTTTATTGTAACATCCTAAAAGTTACCCCAGTTCAATGAATGGAGGCTTCAAAGTATTCAAATTTGCTAATCCTTAAGGTGCTTTACATTAATTAATGCAAAATGGAATCAAAAAATGAAAAATTCCATTAAGTCAAATTCCATTCAGATAGAATGTTACTTCAGACCCAAATTTTAGCCTGCACAATGTACTATGCAATTTCTCCTGAACGCAGCATTACCCCATATAGAGCATATATTTACATCTCATTAAGGGTATACAATTAAGTTTAAAAATTGCACATTTTTCTAAATTTTCAGAAAATTTGGAATACTTTAATAAATAACGACTAAACAACTGATCCAGTACGAACAGGTACAATGTTTTACAAAAACAAAATCACAATCTCAGAATCACTGACAGAAGCATTTTAAAGTTATTACCACAGAAAGTGACGTATCAGACTTGAAAAATGGGGCTGTCAGGAAGGTTAATGCTGATTACAAGACAGGGTTAAGAAACATGGAATGATAATGTACAGTACATACCTATTGGTGAAGGGTCCTCTTCCTCTTCCTCTGTAAAGTAATGAAACACTTATTAGTCAGGGTGAAAAAAAAATATACCGTATTTTTCGGATTATGAGACACACTTTTTTCCTCCAAAATTTTGGAGAAAAGTGGCGGGTGCGTCTTATAGTCCAAACTGTGTCCCATACTATATAACTATGGCTGTGGGTGGTGGGGGATGTGGGGGCAAAGGCAGCAGGGCACAGGAGGCAGCAGCTGCCTGCTGTAGCCTCCACTGTGCCCGCTGCTACAGAAAATGAATATTCAATTTCCTTAATAGCGCATACACTCTACCGGCTCCTGCTGTGCTCGGTCTGTGTGCCCGATATTAAAGTCCATGAATATTCAATACAATCCACTCCCATGGGTTGTAGTGAATATTCATGGTCTTTAATAGCGGCACACTGAAAGCCAGCCGCAACAGGAGCCGCGCTGCAGGTACAGTGTGTGCGCTATTAAGGAGAGTGAATGGTCACTGCTCCCCACGCACAGAATCCCAGCGCGGGGAGCAGTGACTATTCTGGCACAGCATATCACTGTTTGAGGGCACATGGAAGAGACGCCATGTGCGGCTCACACAGTGAGTGTCGGAAGAAGAGCGAGATGAAGCACTGAAGGAAAGAGGAGGTGAGTGTGATTGTTTATTTTTGTGTGTGCAGCGTGATGGGGATCAGGGGGTGCCAAGCATACCAGGATGGAGTGGTGCCAAGCATACCAGGATGGGGATCAGGGAGTGCTTTTCATACCAGGATGGGGATCAGGGGGTGCCATGCATAACAGGATGGGGATGAGGGGGTGCCATACATACCAGAATGGGGATCATGGGTGCCATGCATACCAAGATGGTGATCAGGGGTGGCATGCATACCAGGAAGAGGGATAAGGGGTGTCATACATACCAGGAAAAGGGATGAAGGGTGCCATACATACCAGGATGAGGGATGCCATGTAACCAGAAAGAGGGATGAAGGGTGCCTTGCATACTAAGATGAGGGGGGCCATGCATACCAGGATGAGGGGTGCCATGCATACCAGGATGAGGGGTGCATGCATACTTGGATGAAGGGTGCCATGCATATCAGGATGAGGGGTGCCTATCATACCAGAATGGGGATCAAGGGGTTCCATGCATACCAGGATGGGTGATTGGGGTGCCATGCATACCGGGATGGGGGATTGGGGTGCAATGCATACCAGGATGGGGATGAGGGGTGCCATGTATATCAGGATGGGGGTGAGGTATGCCATGCATATCAGGATGGGGGTGAGGGATGACATGCATATCAGGATGGGGATGTGGGCCATGTATAACAGGAAGGAGAGGGCCATGTATACCAGGGTGGGGGATATTAACAGAATTGGGGAACATTACCCCTATAATAGTGCCGACAGCAGAACCCCTCCCCCTTAACAGTGCATCATGACCACATTTTTTGCTTAAATTTTTTTTCTATTTTTCCTCCTCTAAAACCTAGGTGAGTCTTATGTTCCGATGCGTCTTAGGCTAAGTGCCCACGATGCAGAAATGCTCCGGATTTTATCTGCATCTCCTTGCCAGGAAAAACGCATGTGGATTTTACATGCGTTTTTCCTGCCAGGTAGAAGCGTTTGTGAAGCGTTTTTGCATGCGTTTCCACATGCGGGTCGTAAAGCGCTTTACCAAGAGATTTTAGCATCACTTGGAAAAGTGCTTGAAAACTTGATCACACTATATAAATCCATGCAACCGGCATGGATTTATATAGTGTGACCAAGTTACGATGCTCCAAATGCAACATCAATAGTAAAAAAAAAGAATAAAATGGTACACTCACCTTCCGATGGCCCCCGATCTCTTTCTCCGGTGTCTTCGACGGCTCGTGGTGGTGTCGTCAGCGGTCGCATGACCTGTCACATGAGTAAATGACGTCATGGAAGGTCCTTTTACACCACCGCAAGCCGCCGAAGACACCGGACACCGTAAAGGAGACCGGGGGCCATCAGAAGGTGAGTATAATGTTCTTTTTTATTTTAATTCTTTTTTAACTACAGGTGCTATGGTACCCGGGTCTGAAGGAGAGTCTCCTCTTCTCCAGACCTGGGTACCATCCGCGCATTGAATCGCTCAATATCCGCATGTGTACATGTAGTCATGCGGATATTATGCGATTCAATGCAAGTCAATGGCGGCAATTACGCCACGTTTCCGCAAAATTAATGGATGTGCTGTGGATTTTTCCGCAATAATAAGCCGCAGCGGAAATTTCCGCAGCATGTGCACAGCACATGCGGATTATCATTGGGGACCATTGCAGACCTTCTACCAAGCGTTTTTTAAGGGTTTCCGCGGCGGAATTGCTGCTGCAGAAAAGCTTAAAAAACGCATAGTGGGCACATAGCCTTATAGTCCGAAAAATAAGGTATATATACTATGTATGCATATTATCTATATATATATATATATATATATATATATATATATATATATATATATATATATATATATATATATATATATATATATAGTGTATATACATATATATTTCATGCTCACCATAAATGAGTAGACACCATTTGAAAAGTCACAATTTCAAACATTTTGACAAGACTAAGCGTCACAGAACATTTTTGTAGGGATACTTTGTTCACATTGGTATGTGAATCTATCTGTAATGTGGAGCTGGCGCTGAGTCACTTTTTTAATAGCACTTTATTTGTCCATGTGTTATATACAGTATGTCATTTGGAATTTTTAATCCTGAATCATTAAAAGGTATTTTTTAAGTTTACAGAGTCTAATTTCTTGTAAAATACGAACATTTTTTTTATACCCAAAACAAGAAAGTAAGGTTAATATTATAACTTTCATGACAAAATCTTCAGTTGTACTCAAATTAGTTGATGCAAACATGAATACACCCCACATAAAAAAACACTACATCTAGTATTTTGCCTGACTTTCATGATTTCTAAAGACAGAAAGTCATCTAGGAGTTGAATAAACAACTTAGCGACAAAAAAATGACCTTTTTAGAGCCTGGATGCTGCATGCAGCGTGATGCTCAACTTATCTCTTCAGAATTCCCCATAGGTGTTTCATTTGGGTTCAGATTAGAAGACATATTTGCACACAAGTGGAGAGAAAGAACCACATCGAATGACCAGCACACCTCCTAATCATATGATAAATATACAAAATCTTTATTCCAAGAAATATAAAGACATACTATACGCTTAAAAGCATTTAAAAAAACAAACATATATACACAGAAGAATCTTGCCCCTATAATAATCAAGGATATAGATTCAAACTCAAGGTAACGCAATGTAGCTCCAATGCTCCATTAGATGTACCCAACAAGTAGTCAAAACAAAATATAAAAAGGTTTTGAAATGCTGTAGAGAGAAGACTCAAATAATGAACAATTAGAATAATTTCATATATATTAGCAAATCCTGAACAGCAAGAATAGTATCATATGTATTAAAAAATAACAGAGTCTAGAGATATGGACATACCTACACAGTAGTAATTATTTCCCACTATAAATGCAAATATTAGAGTATCACTATACACAGTCTTGTGGAACCTGGCATATCATATATACTAGAAGACATACTTGGTCACTGAATCATTTTCACTCTGTTCTTCAAAAGTGCAACATATGAACATATGTGTGTTTTGGATCATAGCCATGTTGGAAAAATGTATGTCTAGTAAGAACTTGTGGTAGCATCTACTTTTTCAATATAGACCAGTACAATATGAAGTCATGATGCCTACAATGAAATGAAGCTCCCCGACATTAACTGCACCCATGCAGCCCCACATAAGGACACTGCAGCCACCAACATGTTTCACTGTAGGCATCATGCATTTTTCTAAATTCATATTTCCTAATCCATAATGACTACAGTAAACATGGTGGCAGCAGTGTCCTTAAGTGGAGCTGTATGAGTACTGCTGGTGTTGGGGAGCTACATTTCATTGAAGCTATCATGAGTTCAAAGATGTACTGCCCTATATTGAAAGAAAAGATGCAACCAAAACTCTGTGCCCATGGTAGACATACAAGTTTCCAACATGACAATGATCCAAAACACACATGTTGCCTTTCTGAAGAAGAACAGGGTGAAAGAGATTCAGTGTGCAAGAATTAATCTGAACCCAATCAAAAAACCTATGGTAAATTCTGAAAAGCCTGTTATGATCTGCTACAGGGACTAAGGAAAGACAGGAGATCTGTCCCTACAATAGAACTAAACTAGATCCCTACAATGTAAAGGGGAACCTGATCCTGCGATCAGACCCGCTAAAGTCCTCGGCTAGTCTGTACGAAGACCTATAGATGTGAGGGAGGGATCCCTACAAGAAGTAGGGACTGGGATAAGTTGGACACCTCCTAGCAGAAATAGTAGCAGTCAAAGACAAACACACAACAAAAAGCATAGAGGTCAGAAGACCTAGCAAAACTAACAGAGAACGGCAACAGAGCACCAAGCTAGCTCAAGAGTAGTAAATACAATGAAGTCCAGCAAGGCCAGGAGGGCGGAGCCGGATTAAATAGGCAAAAATGGTCATGTGACCAGCAAACTAAAAAAAAACTAACAGGAGAGTTCTAACAGTACCCCCTCTTCTAAGAGGATCCTCCGGATCCCCTAGGCCCAGGCTTACCAGGAAACCTCCTGTGAAACGCTCTGACAAGTCTGGAAGCAGAAACATCATCTGCCCTCACCCATGAGTAATCCTCAGGTCCGAAACCCTTCCAAGCGACGAGATAGTGCAAACTCCCTCTATACCGTCTAGAATTTAGGATGCGGGAAATTTCATATTCCCCGTCCTCCACCACCGGAGGAACAGTGGCAGAGGCGTCACCATCCGACACATCAGATTTTTTCAACAGAGAAACATGAAACACCGGGTTAATATTCCAGGACGTAGGAACCTCCAACCTAACAGCAGATTGGTTAACTATCTGAAGTACATTAAAGGGCCCTACGAACTTGGGACCCAATTTTTTAGAAGGAATCCTCAATCGCAGATTCTTAGAGGACAACCAAACCATGTCACCAACAGCAAACAAAACCTCTTGCCGTTTCCTATCAAAGTACCTCTTAGATTTTTTGTTAGCCTCCTGAAGATTACCACGCATATCCGTCCAAATTCTCTCCAAATCACCAGAAAAACTCTCCTCCTCAGGCACAGCCGAAACCAATTTGGAGAATGACCCAAAACACGGATGTCTCCCAGAACAACAAAAAAAAGGCGAACACCCAGCAGAAGAGGATGTATGGTTGTTAAGAGCAAATTCAGCAAGTGGCAGAAACTCAGACCACCCCTCTTGATTGTCTGCCACAAAACAACGCAAGAACTGCTCAACATCCTGGTTCTTCCTTTCTGTCTGGCCATTAGACTCAGGATGATATCCGGATGAAAACGACAAATGAACTCCCAACCTGTCACAAAAGGCACGCCAAAAATGAGCCACGAACTGAGGTCCCCTATCAGAAACAATGTCAGTAGGAACACCATGTAGTCTGACAATTTCCTTGACAAAGGCCTTAGCGAGTGTCTTAGCGCAAGGCAGTTTGATGAAGGGAACCAAGTGACACATCTTGCTAAAACGGTCCACGACCACCCAGATGACCGTGAAACCTTCAGAGGGGGGAAGGTCAGTAATAAAGTCCATAGCCAGATGTGTCCAAGGTGCACTAGGAACCTCCAGAGGGCAAAGCAACCCCGCAGCAGGAGCATGCGAAGACTTGGATCTAGCACACACAGTACATTGGCGCACCCACTTAATGACTTCTTTCTGCCATCCAGGCCACCAAAAACTGCGACCCACAAGTCTCTTGGTCTCAGAAATTCCTGGATGACCTGTCAACTGAGACTCATGACACTCAACAAACAAATCTCTCCTAAAGGTCCTAGGCACAAACAACCTCCCATGGGGAGTGTTAGATGGGGCATTCTCCTGAGCTTTAAGAATCTCATCCTCCAAAACGGAGTCCAAAGCAGCAATCACAACACCTTCTTGTAAAATGCTCTCCTCTTCCTCCTCAACACCGACCATGGGAGAAAAGCTGCGAGACAAAGCATCCGCTTTAACATTCTTGGTACCCGGGATGTAAGTAACGGAAAAATTAAACCGCGAGAAAAAAAGTGCCCACCTAGCCTGACGGGCATTCAAGCGCTTGGCAGCATCAAGATAGATCAGATTTTTATGATCAGTGAAAACCTGAATGGGAAATTCAGCACCTTCCAAGAGGTGACGCCAGTGTTCAAATGCGAGTTTAATCGCCAGCAATTCCCGATTACCAATATCGTAATTAAGTTCAGTCTCAGAAAATTTTTTTGAAAAAAAGGCACAGGGATGTACTCCATCCTTGTTTTCCTGAGACAACACCGCACCGACCCCCACCGAAGAAGCATCAACCTCAACCAAAAACGGCTTAGTCACATCAGGCTGCATAAGGATGGGAGCAGAGGTGAACCTCTCCTTTAGAAACACAAAAGCTTCAATGGCCTCAGAAGTCCACTGAACCGCATTAGCAACTTTCCTGGTGAGATCGGTCAGCGGTTTGACAATAATAGAAAAAACTTTTATGAATTTTCTGTAATAATTGGCGAAACCCAAAAACCTCTGTATCGATTTCAAACCAATAGGCCTAGGCCATTCCTGCACAGCTTGAACTTTAACCGGGTCCATCTCAAAACCTTCACTGGAGATAATGTAGCTCAAAAAACTAATTCTCTGTACAGCGAACTCACATTTCTCCAGCTTAGCAAAAAGCAAATTGTCCATTAATAACTGTAATACCTCACGTACGCTCCGCCAATGAGACTCCAGATCAGGCGAATAAATCAGAATGTCATCCAAATACACAACCACATTTTTGCCGATTAAAGGTCTAAGGATGTCATTAATAAGATTCTGAAAAAATGCTGGAGCATTGGTAAGACCAAAAGGCATCACCAGATTCTCAAAATGACCCACAGGAGTGTTAAAAGCAGTCTTCCATTCATCACCCTCCTTCATGCGCAACAAATTGTATGCCCCCCGGAGATCACTTTTAGAGAACCATTTGGCCCCCACTAACTGGTTAAATAAATCAGGAATCAATGGCAGTGGGTAAGGATTGTGTACAGTAATTTTATTAATCTCACGAAAGTCCAGACAAGGACGTAAACCGCCATCTTTTTTTTTTACAAAAAAAAATCCAACAGCCACAGGAGACTTGGAAGGCCTAATGTGACCGGCGGCCAAGCTTGTCTGTATGTATTCCTCCAAAGCCTTTCTCTCAGGAATAGTAAGATTAAATAAACGACTTTTAGGAAGAGTCGCTCCAGGGACAAATTCAATGGTACAATCATAGTCTCTATGGGGAGGCAAAATTTGTGACTCCTCCTCAGAAAAAACTCTCCAAAAATCCTGAATAGGTACAGGTAATTCCCCTTTTTCCACCGCAGCAATACGTCCGTTACAACACTTGTCATAACACTTAGGGCTCCAAGACTTAATTTCATTGGTAGACCAATCCAGTACAGGATTGTGCAATTTTAACCAGGGTAACCCCAATATTACTGGAGAAGGCAAATTATCCAATACCACCAAATCCAAATTCTCTTGATGAATACCATTAATAGTGAGGGGAAAATCACAGACCTAATGAGTAACACTCTTCAAGGGAGAGCCATCGACAGAAACGACAGCAATAGGGGATGACAAAGTTTTAGGTTCTAATCTAAGTTTTTCCAAGAATCCCCCATCAATCACATTCAGAGTAGAACCACAATCCACAAATACCCGAAATTCAATTAATTCATCCTGAGCAGCAGTAGTGGCAGATAGGAATACTCCCTTAGAATTTAAACAGGCAATACGTGCATGACTGACCATTTTTTTTTTCTTTCTTCATACGAAGCACACAGTTCTTAATAAAATGACCAGAATTTCCGCAATAGAAGCACAAGCCTTCAGAAAGCCTGCGGTCTTTTTCCTGAGAGCGGGGTGCCATCGCCCCAATCTCCATCGGCTCTCCATTGTCAGCACAGACCCTCTCAGGACTCGGAGCTGACATAGCAGAGGATTTGCTCTCATTAACCCTTGCATGCAGTCTCCTGTCCACCCGTATAGCTAATTGCATTGCCTCCTGCAAGTTTTCAGGTGTGGGATAAGCAATCAGTAAATCCTTAACCCTTTCACCTAGCCATGCAAGAAACAAGCTTTTCAAAGCTGAATCGTTCCACCCCACCTGGACAGACCACCGACGGAAGTGAGAACAATATTTTTCCACATTACCTGATCCCTGCCTCAAACGTCTCAATTCAGACTCAGCAGATGAGACACGATCAGGATCATCGTACAACAAACCCAAAGCAGAAAAAAAGCTATCCACTGATCTAAAGCACGGATCACTAGGTTGGAGAGAGAAGGCCCATCCCTGAGGATCTTTGCGCAAAAGTGACATTATGAACCCTATGCGCTGTGATTCATCACCAGAGGATCCGGGTCTCAAACGAAAATACAATAAACAAGCATTTTTAAAAGAAAAAAAATCTTGTTGTTCGCCAAAAAATAAATCAGGCAGACATACCTTTGGTTCCACAAAATGTGCTCCAGAACAGCTACTCACGTGTTGTTGGAGCTTGGCCACCTCCAGAGAGAGTCCCTGCAAGCATTGAGCCAAATCTTGAACCGAGACCATGATGGAAAACTGGAGGTCTTTCCTTAGAGAAATTTTTTTTTTTTTTCTTTTAGGGCTGGACTTACTGTTATGATCTGCTACAGGGACTAAGGAAAGACAGGAGATCTGTCCCTACAACAGAACTAAACTAGACCCCTACGATGTAAGGGGAACCTGATCCTGCGATCAGACCCGCTAAAGTCCTCGGCTAGTCTGTACGAAGACCTATAGATGTGAGGGAGGGATCCCTACAAGAACTAGGGACTGGGATAAGTTGGACACCTCCTAGCAGAAATAGTAGCAGTCAAAGACAAACACACAACAAAAAGCATAGAGGTCAGAAGACCTAGCAAAACTAACAGAGAATGGCAACAGAGCACCAAGCTAGCTCAAGAGTAGTAAATACAATGAAGTCCAGCAAGGCCAGGAGGGCGGAGCCGGATTAAATAGGCAAAAATGGTCATGTGACCAGCAAACTAAAAAAAACCTAGCAGGAGAGTTCTAACAAAGCCAAGTTAAAGGGGATATCCCACAAATAATAGTTCATTTTAATCAATAATTAATTTAATTAATAATTTCCACAACTGGATGTTTTAAAAAAAAAAAAAATGTTCCTGTGCTGAGATTATAAATATGCACCTGCTGTGTTCTGAGTAATGGCTTTGTCTGATCTTACAGGAACACTGTCTGATCCAGATGTGTAGTTAGGTTTTCTGGCACCAGGGGCAAAAATTCAGTTTGATGCCTCCCACCAAGCACATATTTGATTTGCAAACTTAGTCTCGTGCCAACAAGCTGCTCTCCCTAATTCTCTCAATGTTCAGGTAAAAACTTAGAGAAGCAGGAAGAGAAGCTAGTTGTCATGTGACTATAAGTGCTGAGCGAGCATGCTCGCCACTATTTGGTACTCACCTAAGCCTCACAGTGCTCGAGAAGTTCGGTGCTCGACGAGTATTTTTGGAATCCTCGGGCGGGAGCGCAGATCCCCGTCCCGCACTTTTGGCGCTGTTTAGACAGCCAATTAACTTGCATGGATTGCTTGCCAGTCACTGTAATGCAGTAGCCATGTTGATTGTGGCATTGCAGTGATTGGCTAGCCGCACAGCGTCATCGGGTCGATTTAAGATCTGAGACCGTATGCTCACCACAGTAGTTTATGGGAGGAAAAGACACTACATAGTAGACGAGCACACCTCCAGTATAGAAAAGTATGAAAAAAAGTTTATTGAACAAGACATGATAAAAACATTTAAAAAAAAGGCCGTATGCTCACCACAGTCTACTCTGGACACAGGCAGAGTAGGGAGAGGTGCTGCTTAGCGACAAAGAGAATTGGTGCTTGTTTCTGTGTGAGGTATTTCACAGCATTACAAATCTACACTAACAGTCCTTTTAACCCCTTAATAACATCTGACGTACTAATACGCGTCTGTGCCCTGGGACTTAAGAGCCAGACCCGTATTAGTACGTCATCGCGATCGCGCGCGCACACAGGCTGTGCGGGCGCGATCGCCGCCGGGTGTCAGCTGATTGTCACAGCTGACACCCGGTACTATGTGCAGGGAGCGGTCCTGCACCGTTCCCAGCACATTAACCCCCGCGATGCTGCGATCGAAGTCGATCGCGGCATTGCGGGGGCAAGGGGAGGTGATCGGCGATACTCACCTCCTCTTCCGGCTTCCAGCTCAGTCTGCAAAGGCTTCCCGGGTGTTGCCATGACGACCCGATGTCGTCATGACAACATCCGGGTCACCAGAGAGCAGGAAGATTGCTTGGACATGCGCAGTGCATCTCCAAGCAATCTTCACACTGTGCACTTCTGACAGCCTTCATGGCATAGGGATGGTGCTCCATTCCTGTGCCATGCAGGCGATCAGAAAAAAAAAAGTGAAAGTCCCAGAGTGGGACAAAGTAATAAAGTGTATAAACTGTGTGAAAGTGGAAAAAAAAAAAAAAATGTGCAAAAATATTATAAAAAAATAAAAAAAATAATACACCAAAAATAAAAATATAATGTACCCATCAATAAATATTATTATAAAAAAAATAAAAAAAAAACAATAAAAGTACACATATTTGGTATCACCGCGTCCGGAACAACCTGACCTATAAAACTGTCCCACTAGTTAACCCCTTCAGTGAACACGGTAAAAAAAAAAAAAAACGAAGCAAAAAACAATGCTTTATCACCATACCGCCAAACAAAAAGTGGAATAACACGCGATCAAAAAGACGCATATAAATAAAAATGATACCGCTGAAAACGTCATCTCGTCCCGCAAAAAACAAGCCGCCATACAGCTCCATCAGCCGAAAAATAAAAAAGTTATAGCTCTCAGAATAAAGCGATACAAAAAAATATTTTTTTCTATAAAATAGCTTTTATTGTGTATAAGCGCCAAAACATAGAAAAATGATACAAATGTGGTACCGCTGTAAACGTACTGACCCGAAGAATAAAGCTACCTCATTAATTTTACTACACGCGGAACAGAATAAAAAAAAAAAAAAAAAAAAACAATTCCTGAATTGTTGGTTTTTGTTTATTCTGCCTCCCAAAAATCGGAATAGAAAGCGATCAAAAAATGTCACGTGCCTGAAAATGGCACCAATAACAACGTCAAGTCATCCCGCAAAAAACGAGCCGTCACATGACTGTCTGCCAAAATCTGGAAAATTATAGCTCTCAAAATATGGCGATGCAAAAACTAGATTTTACAAAAAATGCGTCTTTTAGTGTGTGACAGCTGTCAGTCATAAAAACCCCATATGATTCTGGCATTGCTGTAATCACACCGACCCGAAGAATAAAGTCGTCTAATCACTTATACCGCACAAGGAACGGCGTCAAAAATAAACTCTTGGGTTAGGATTGGGCTAGGGTTAGGGCTGGGTTTGGGGCTAGGGTTGTGCTGGGGCTAGGGTTGTGCTGGGGCTAGGGTTGTGCTGGGGTTAGGGCTGGGGTTGGGGTTAGGGTTGGGGTTGGGGTTAGGGTTGTGATGGGGTTGGGATTTTTTTCAAAAGTAAGAAAAAAAGATGACGATATGGCGACTAGTGTTGAGCGCAAGTGCTCGCTACTTGAGTTTGCATCGGGTGCTCTGGTATGCATTGAGTATTGTGGGTATTTGAGTGACATGCTCGAGTCTCTGCCCTATATGCTTCGCAGCCAAAAAAACTTTACGGGGATTGCCTGCCATGCACGAGCGATCCCCGCATGTTTTTTTTGGGTGTCTAATAACCGTGAAACATGCGGAGCAGGGACTCGAGCATGTCACTCGAGCACACGCTGTACATGGTGCATACCTGAGCACCCGATGCAAACTCAAGTAGCGAGCACTTGCGCTCAAGACTAATGACAACTTATTCAATATGATGACCTAATGTAAACAAATTCTGTGTCGTACCTCTGGGTTCAAAATGTTCACTATACACCTTAATAAAATCCTTGAGGGGTATAGTTTCCAAAATGGGGTCACTTGTGGGGGAGCTCCACTGTTTAGGCACATCACGGGTTCGCCAAACGCGACATGGTGTCCACTAACAAATTGAATGGAAAATCGGCTCAAATTGTTAGCGCACGCCATGTTGCGTTTGGAGAGCCCCTGTGTGCCCAAACATTGGAGCTCCCCCACAAATGACCCCATTTTGGAAACTAGACCGCCCCAATGCACCTATCTAGATGCATAGTGAGCACTTGGAACCCCCAGGTGCTTCACAAGTTGATTCATAAAAATGAAAAAGTGTTTTTTTTTTTCACTTTTTCATTTTTACGAATCAATTTGTGAAGCACCTGGGGGTTCCAAGTGCTCACTATGCATCTAGAAAGGTGCCTTGGGGGGTCTAGTTTCCAAAATGGGGTCACTTGTGGGGGAGCTCCAAAGTTTGGGCACAGAGGGGCTCTCCAAACGCAACATGGTGTCCGCTAACAATTTGAGCCTATTTTCCATTCAATTTGTTAGCGGATACCATGTTGCATTTGGAGAGTCCCTGTGTGCCCAAACATTGGAGCTCCCCCACAAGTGACCCCATTTTGGAAACTAGACCCCCCAAGGCACCTAGCTAGATGCACAGTGAGCACTTGGAACCCCCAGGCGCTTCACAAATTGATTCATAAAAATGAAAAAGTGTTTTTTTTTTTCATTTTTACAAATCAATTTGTGAAGCACCTGGGGGTTCCAAGTGCTCACTATGCATCTAGATAGGTGCCTTGGGGGTCTAGTTTCTAAAATGGGGTCACTTGTGGGGGAGCTCCAAAGTTTGGGCACACAGGGGCTGTCCAAACACAACATGGTGTCCGCTAATTATTCAAGCAAATTTTACAATCAAAAAGTCAAATGGCGCTCCTTCCCTTCCGAGCCCTGCCGTGCGCCCAAACAGTGTTTTTTCCCCACATATTGGGTATCTGTGTGCCCAGGGGAAATTGCACAACAAATTTTGGGGTCAATTTTTTCTTGTTATCCCTTGTGAAAATAAAAAAAATTGGGTCTAAAGTAACATTTTTGTGAAATAAGTGAAATGTTCATTTTTTTCTTCCACATTCAAAAAATTCCTGTGAAGCACCTGAAGGGTTAATAAAGTTCTTGAATGTGGTTTTGAGCACCTTGAGGGGTGCAGTTTTTAGAATGGTGTCACTTTTGGGTATTTTCTGTCATAAAGACCTCTCAAAGTGACTTCAAATGTGACGTGGTCCCTAAAAAAATGGTTTTGTAAATTTTGTTGGAAAAATGAGAAATCGCTGCTCAACTATTAACCCTTATAGCTCCCTAACAAAAAAAAATTTTGGTTCCAAAATTGTGCTGATGTAAAGTAGGCATGTGGGAAATGTTATTTATTAACTCTTTTGTGTGACATATCTCTCTGATTTCAGGGCTTAAAAATTCAAATTTTGAAAATTGCAAAATTTTCAAAATTTTCGCCAAATTTCCGTTTTTTTCACAAATAAACGCAAGTGATATCGAAGAAATTTTTCCACAATCATGAAGTACAATATGTCACGAAAAAATAATCTCAGAATCAGGGGGATCCGTTGAAGCGTTCCAGAGTAATTACCTCATAAAGTGACAGTGGTCAGAATTGTAAAAATTGGCCTGGTCATTAACGTGCAAACCACCCTCGGGGCTTAAGGGGTTTAGGAGTAGGTCTCCTATACTGCTATTGCATATATGTTATATTACCCCCAGCGGCCTTCAATGACAAAACGCCAGCAGCCAGGACCTCCATGGTGTAGAGACAGTTCATGCCACGTGTCCAGCGTGCATACCACAATAGTTGTAAAGGCACAGAGGAATCACAGAGGACGCTGGTACGGTGGCAAGGGTAGTCCTTCAGCATCTTCCAAAACTTTTCCCTCCTTGACAGAGTAACTTGAGCGTCAGGGCCTGGGCACTCTAAGGGTTTGAGAAAACTGTCCCAGACCTTTGACAGCATTCCCCTGCCCCTGCTGCATCTTTCTTTCATCCTTCGCCTGTACTCCTTGGTTGTCCAAGAAGCTGTGACCTCTGCCACCAGCGTTGTCAGATGGGAATTTTTATAATAATTCTTCAACAAGGTCAATCTGGTACTACAACATACAACATAGGATTGGGTCTCCTTTACTGTTATTGCATATGCAGCAAGTTTAAGGGCTGCCAAAAATTATGACGCACTCCAATACCAATTTGAAGAGACGTAGCGGAGGGCCTCAGTTTACATGTATTTTGTATTATTAAGGAGTGCGTCTCCTATCCTGTTATTCCATATGCAGAAAGTTCAAGAGCAGCCAAAAAGTAGGACGCACTCCAATACCAATTTGAAGAGACATAGTGGAGGGTCTCAGTTAAAAATGTAATTTCTATTATTAAGGAGTGGGTCTCCCAGACTGGTAATGGCCATGCACTAAGTGCATGGTCTGAAAAACATTGACCCCTGGGGGGTGCACATATATAATATGTAAAGTTAGAGGTATGCCTCTAAAAATAGTTCCCACAGGCATCATAAACACCCTTAAAAAAATGATGCGGGTGTGGCATAATGGTCACCCTGGTGATATGGTGGTGGAAGATGAGGAGAAGGAAGCGAGCGACCTAAAATAGAAGAAATCCTGAAGCGTATACCCATGTTTGGGTGTGAAGGGTTGCATTGGAATAGACCCCCAAAAAATAAACACTGGATTTAACTTTATGTTCCACTGCTATTATCCGTTGGTGTTGAGAAGTCTGGCACAATCCAGCCCTTGCTAATTTTGATAAGACTCAGCCGGTCAGCATTTTCAATATACTGCCCCCGGCGGCACTAAAAACCCTCTCTGACAAAACGCTAGCGGCAGGGCTGGCCAGGACCTCCAAGGTATAGAGAGTCAGTTCTTGACACGAGTCCAGCTTGGACACCCAATAGTTGTAAGGCAAAGAGGAGTCACAAAGGATGCTGATGTGGTCACTAAGGTAGCCCTTGAGCATATTCCAAAACTTTTCCCTCCTTGTCAGAGTAACCCGCGTATCAGGGCCTGGGCACTGTCCCAGACCTTTGTTCCCCGCATCTGGTTTGTGTCTCCGTCACCTATACTCCTTGGTTGTCCAATGAACTGTGACCTCTGCCGCCAGCGTTATCAGATGGGAATATTCTAAATCCTTTTTGTACTGCAACATTTTATTAGACCTCTCCACCAAGGGAAGGAGAGATAGAAAGTGTGGGTCTAGAAGTTCTCCTTGTTGTGTGGGTCTAGATCCATACACACAGAAATCTATGTGCCATCAATACCCAGCAGCTTATGAACAATCTACCGTCATCTTTTCTCCCATCCTCTCCCTCTCCTGTCCAGACTCAGCATTGTCACACTATAACAACACATTGCAGAGTCCCCTGGATGAAGCAGCACCTGCTACATGCAGAATGACCCGGCATAGAAGGCAGCCCTGGCACAATATGCAAACATGTTTTCTCCAGCGCTGCTCAAGGTGCGCTGAGAGTCTGTGGAGAATATCACTTTCAGCAGAAGACTTCATCCACTATAAGTTCACGCTCAAAACTTACAACTCTGCTCTCCATCTAGCTAAACATGTTTACTTTACCATCTTCATCATATCTCTAGCCAACAATCCTAAACGACTTTTTGAAACCTTCTACTCCCTCCTGAGCTCTAAAGTACAGGCCCCGGTCACCAACCTAAGTGCTGACAGTCTGGCTACTTATTTCCTACAAAAAAATCAATCATATCCGTCAAGACAATTTTGCACAATGCCCTCAGAATCGGGATTTCTTTCTCTCTCGCACCTCAAGTTCACTTTCTATCTTCGAGCCTGTCACAGAAAAAAAAGTGACCAGACTCCTCTCTTCTTCTCGTCCTACAACCTGCAACAGTGACCCTATTCCCTCATATCTCCTTCAGTCCCTTTCCCCAGTTGTCAATACCCACCTAAAATATTTAACCTCGCTCTTTCTTTGGGTATCTTTCCCTCTTCATTCAAACATGCAATCATAATCCCTTTACTTAAAGAGCCACCCCTGGACTTGAACTGCGCTGCTAATTACAGACTGGTCTCTAATCTTCCTTTCATCTCTAAACTCCTGGAACGCTTGGTTCACTCCCATTTCATCTGCTATCTCTCAGATAGCAATCTTCTCGACGCTTTACAATCTAGTTTCCGCTCTTCACACTACTGAAACTGCCCTTACTAAAATCTCTAATGATCTACTAACAACAAAATCCAATGGTCACTACTCCCTGCTGTTTCTCCTGGATCTCTCTGCCGCATTTGACACTGTGGATCACCAGCATCTCCTCACTATGTCCCGCTCTATAGGCCTCAAGGAAACAGCTCTTTCTTGGTTCTCCTTCTATCTCTGACTGCTCCTTTACAGTATCTTTTGCCGGCTCTTCTTCTAACCTTCCCCTTACCATCTGGATTCATCAAGGCTCAGTCCTATGCCCCCTCCTCTTCTCTTTGTATAATGCCCCTATTGGACAAACCATCAGCAGATTTGGTTTCCAGCATCATCTCTTCATCTCTGCTGATGACACCCAATTATACACCTCTTCACCTGACATCACCCTCTCTCTAATACAAAATACCAGTGCTTGTCTTTCTGCTGTCTCTAACATCATGTCCTCTCTCTATGTGAATCTGTATCTCTCCAAAACTGAACTCCTTGTGTTTCCTCCCTCTACTAACCTACCAATACCTGACTTTGCAATTTCCTGAGGTGGTGCCAACATAACTCCCAAGCAGCACGCCCGCTGTCTTGGAGTCATATTTGACACACAACTTTCCTTTATTCCCCATATACAATCACCCACTCGCTCATGTCACCTTCACCTTAAAAACATCTCCAGAATCCGACCTTTTCTCACCTTTGATACTACAAAAACACATACTGTCGCTCTTATTCACTCTCGTTTGGACTACTGCAACTCTCTTCTAATCGGTCTCCCTCTAAACAAACTTTCTCCTCTCCAATCCATTCGGAATCCAGCTGATAGGGTTGTATTTCTATCAGGCCGCTTCACCGATGCCTCTACCCTGTGCCAGTCTTTGTACTCGTTACCCATTCACTAGAGAATACAAAACAAATTCATCTCTCTCACCCACAAAGCTCTACACAGTTCTGCACTGCCCTATATCTCATCCCTCATTTCTGTCTATCACCCTTCCTGTGCCCTCCGTTCTGCAACTGATCTAAGACTAATATACTCCTTAATCTGAACCTCACACCTCCGTCTCCAAGACTTCACTCGTGCCGCACCAGTTTGCTGCACTACCCCAAACGATGTGACTAATATCTAGTCCCCATGTTTTTAAAGATGCTTTAAAAACACATCTGACAAGCCTATCACCGCAACTCCACATACTCGGTACCCAATAGGACACAGTAACTGCACTTAGATAGATACTGGCTGATGACCATGTTCTACCTTTTGTGTCCCCCTATTTCCATATAGATTGTAAGCTTGCGAGCAGGGCCCCTCACTCCTCCTATAACTGTTGAATTGTGATACATTATATTGTTTTCATTGTCTGTACATGTCCCTACTTGTAAAGTGCTGTGGAATATGTTGGCACTATATAAATAAAAAAAAATTTTATTAAGTGTGACCAGCTAGTAATTATTGTTGCCCAAAATGCGTACAACGCGAGAATCACGGTAAAGGCAGCGGAACATAGAGTCAGCCATGTTTGCCAGACTGCCAAAAGCCAAGACTTTTCTATCACGACCAAGAGGATGACGGTCCATGCTCTCCTCCTCACCCTCCTCCTCAGGCCATCCACGCTGAACAGACGGTATGAATGTGGTGTGGGTAGTACCATCTGTAGCGCAGGAAACCAGCTGCTGTTACACCCAATCCGCATTGAGATGAGATGAGGCTGAGGTGTGTTGGATCACTCAGTATAGTGCCTTGCTCCATCTCACTGTGCTCTGCCTGTAATGACACCACTTTAATTGTGAGCAGCGGGCATTACAGTAGACAGAGAAGCAGGATGGTGGCGCTAATTATGGCGTTATCGCCACTCACCATCTTGGTGGATTCCTCAAAGTTTTGGAGGATGGCACAGATGTCAGACATCCATGCTGTTAGAACCTTGCTCTTAGTTTTTTTTTCCTTTGCTGGTCACATGACCTTGTTGGCCTATTTAAGCCTGCTCCGCCCTTCTGGCTTTGCTGGACTTCATTGTATATCTACTTTCTAGCTAGCCTGTGCTCTGTGTCTTGCTCTGTTAGTTTGCTTGGTCTACTGACCTCTATGTTCTATATATTTTGTTTGTTCGTCTGTCTGCTACTATTTCTGTTAGGAGGTGTCCCATATTCCTCCCAGTCCTTAGTACTTGTAGGGATTCCTTCCCCACATCTATAGGTCTCCGTACAGACTAGCTTAGGACTTTAGCAGGTCTGATCGCAGGATCAGGTCCCCTGTTACATCGTAGGGATTAAGCTGAGTTCTATCGTAGGGACAGATCTCCTCTCTTTCCTTAGCTGTGGTAGCAGAACATAACAGTAAGTCCAGCCTGCAAATTCTCTAAGGAAAGATTTTTCTGTTCCATCATGGTGTCGGTTCAGGATTTGGTTCATCGCCTGCAGGGACTCTCTCTGGAGGTGGCCGAGCTCCGTCAGCACGTGAGTAACTGTCCTGGAGCACATTTCTTGGAGCCTAAGGTATGTTTGCCGGATTTATTTTTTGGTGAACACCGAGAATTTTTTTTCATTTAAAAATGCTTGCTTATTGTATTTTCGTTTGAGACCTAAGTCCTCTGGGGATGAATCCCAGCGCGTAGGGTTCATAATGTCACTTTTGCGCAAAAAGCCTCAGGAGTGGGCCTTTTCTTTGCAACCTAGTGATACATGCTTCAGATCAGTGGATAGCTTTTTTTCTGCTTTGGGACTATTATATGATGATCCTGACCGTGTCGCATCAGCTGAGACTGAGTTGAGACGTTTAAAACAAGGATCAGGTAATGTGGAAAAATATTGTACTCATTTCCGTCGTTGGTCTACTCAAACAGGGTGGAACGATTCTGCTCTGAAAAGTCTATTTCTTGCTGGGCTCAGTGAAAGGGTTAAAGACCTGCTAATTGCTTATCCTACACCTGAAGATTTGCAACAGGCTATGCAATTAGCTATACGGGTGGATAGAAGACTGCGTGCAAGGGTTAATGAGAGCAAATCCTCTGCTATGTCAGTTTCTGGTTATGAGAATGTGTGTACTAACAGTGGTGAACCGATGGAGATTGGATCGGTGACACCTCGCTCTCAAGAAAAAGACCGTCGATTTTCTGAAGGCTTGTGTTTCTATTGCGGAAAATCTGGTCATTTGATTAAAGGCTGTGAGCTTCGTATGAAGAAAGAAAAAAAAATGGTCAGTCACGCCCGTATTGCCTGTTTAAATTCCAAGGGTATATTTTTAGCTGCTTCCACGATTGCTCAGAAAAAATTAATGGAATTTCGGGTATTTGTTGATTGCGGGTCTACTCTGAATGTAATTGATGGGGGATTCGTGGAAAGACTCAATTTAAAACCTGAACCTTTATCATCCCCCATTGCTGTGGTTTCTGTGGATGGTTCCCCTTTGAAGAATATTACTCTCAAGGTCTGTGAATTTCCTCTCACTATTAATGGTGTTCACCATGAGAAATTGGATTTGGTAGTTTTGAATAACTTGCCTTCTCCAGTAATATTGGGATTGCCCTGGTTAAAATTTCACAATCCTGTACTGGATTGGTCTACCAGTGAAATTAAATCCTGGAGCCATAAATGTTATGACAAGTGTTGTAACGGGCGTATTGCAGCTTTGGATAGGGGAGAACTGCCTGTTCCTATTCAGGATTTTTGGAGAGTTTTTTCTGAGAAGGAATCGCAGGTTTTGCCTCCCCATAGAGACTATGATTGTTCTATTGAATTTGTCCCTGGAGCGACTCTTCCTAAAAGTCGTTTATTTAACCTTACTATTCCTGAGAGGAAGGCTTTGGAGGAATACATACAGACAAGTTTGGCCGCCGGTCACATTAGGCCCTCTAAGTCTCCTGTGGCGGTTGGATTTTTTTTTGTAAAAAAAAAGGACGGCGGTTTACGTCCTTGTCTGGATTTTCGTGAGATTAACAAAATTACTGTACGCAATCCTTACCCACTGCCATTGATTCCTGATCTGTTTAACCAGTTAATGGGGGCCAAGTGGTTCTCTAAAATTGACCTTAAGGGGGCATACAATCTGTTGCGCATGAAGGAGGGTGACGAATGGAAGACTGCTTTTAACACTCCTGTGGGTCATTTTGAGAATCTGGTTATGCCTTTTGGTCTTACTAATGCTCCTGCATTTTTTCAGAATCTGATTAATGACATCCTTAGACCTTTGATCGGCAAAAATGTGGTTGTGTATTTGGATGACATTTTGATTTATTCGCCGGATCTGGAGTCTCATTGGCGGAGCGTGCGTGAGGTATTACAGTTATTAATGGACAATTCGCTTTTTGCTAAGCTGGAGAAATGTGAGTTCGCTGTACAGAGAATTAGTTTTTTGGGCTACATTATCTCCAGCAAAGGTTTTGAGATGGATCCGGTTAAGGTTCAGGCTGTGCAGGAATGGCCTAGGCCTATTGGTTTGAAATCGATACAGAGGTTTTTGGGTTTCGCCAATTACTACAGAAAATTCATAAAAAATTTTTCTAGTATTGTCAAACCTCTGACTGATCTCACCAGGAAAGGTGCTGATGCTGTTCAGTGGTCTTCTGAGGCCATTGAAGCTTTTGTGTATCTCAAGGAGAGGTTCACCTCTGCTCCCATCCTTATGCAGCCTGATGTTACTAGGCCGTTTTTGGTTGAGGTTGATGCTTCCTCTGTGGGGGTTGGCGCAGTATTGTCTCAGGATAACGGGGATGGATTACATCCCTGTGCCTTTTTTTCAAAAAAATTTTCGGAGACTGAACTGAATTACGATATTGGTAATCGGGAATTATTGGCTATTAAACTCGCATTTGAACACTGGCGCCACTTCTTGGAAGGTGCGGAATTTCCCGTTCAGGTTCTTACGGATCATAAAAATCTGATATATCTTGATGCTGCCAAGCGCCTGAATGCCCGTCAGGCTAGGTGGGCACTGTTTTTCTCGCGGTTTAATTTCTCCGTTACTTACATCCCTGGTACTAAGAATGTTAAGGCGGATGCCTTGTCTCGCAGTTTTTCTCCCATAGTCGGTGCTGAGAAAGAGGAGAACATTTTACAAGAAGGTGTTGTGATAGCTGCTTTGGACTCCGTTTTGGAAAATGAGATTCTTAAAGCACAGGAGAATGCCCCTTCTAACACTCCTCATGGGAGGTTGTTTGTGCCTGGGACCTTTAGGAGAGATTTGTTTGTTGAGTGTCACGAATCTCGGTTGGCAGGTCATCCCGGAATCTCTGAGACCAAGAGACTTGTGGGTCGCAGTTTTTGGTGGCCTGGATGGCAGAAGGAAGTCATTAAGTGGGTGCGTCAATGTACTATATGTGCTAGATCTAAGTCCTCACATACTCCTGCTGCGGGGTTGCTTTGTCCTTTGGAGGTTCCCAGTGCTCCTTGGACACATTTGGCTATGGACTTTATAACTGACCTTCCCCCCTCTGAGGGTTTTACTGTCATCTGGGTGGTCGTGGACCGTTTTAGCAAGATGTGTCACTTGGTTCCCTTTGTCAAACTGCCCTGCGCTAAAACTCTCGCTAAGGCCTTTGTCAAGGAAATTGTCAGACTTCATGGCGTTCCTACTGACATTGTTTCTGATAGGGGTCCTCAGTTCGTGGCTCGTTTTTGGCGTGCCTTTTGTGACAGGTTGGGAGTTCATTTATCGTTCTCGTCCGGATATCATCCTGAATCTAATGGCCAGACAGAAAGGAAAAACCAGGATGTTGAGCAGTTCTTGCGTTGTTTTGTGACAGACAATCAAGAGGGGTGGTCTGAGTTTCTGCCACTTGCTGAATTTGCTCTGAACAATCATACATCTTCTTCTGCTGGTTGTTCGCCTTTTTTTTGTTGTTCTGGGAGACATCCGTCGTTTGGGTCATTCTCCAAGTTGGGATCTGCCGTGCCTGAGGAGGAGAATTTTTCCGGTGATTTGGAGAGAGTTTGGACGGATGTGCGTGGTAATCTTCAGGAGGCCAACAGAAAATCTAAGGACTACTTTGATAGGAAACGACAGGAGGTTTTGTTCGCTGTTGGTGACATGGTTTGGTTGTCCTCTAGGAATCTGCGGTTGAGGATTCCTTCTAAGAAATTGGGTCCCAAGTTTGTAGGGCCCTTTAAGGTGCTTCAGGTTGTCAACCAATCTACTGTTAGGTTGGAGGTTCCTACCTCCTGGAGAATTAATCCGGTATTTCATGTCTCTCTGTTGAAAAAAGCTGTTGTTTCGGATTGTGACGCCTCTGCCTCTGTTCCTCCGGTGGTGGAGGACGGGGAATATGAAATTTCTCGCATCCTTAACTCTAGACTGTATAGAGGTAGTTTGCAGTATCTAGTGGCCTGGAAAGGTTTCGGACCCGAGGATAACTCTTGGGTGAGGTCGGATGATGTTTCCGCGTCCAGACTTATCAGAGCGTTTCACAGGAGATTTCCTGATAAGCCTGGTCCTAGGGGATCCGGAGGATCCTCTTAGAAGGGGGGGTACTGTTAGAACCTTGCTCTTAGTTTTTTTTTCCTTTGCTGGTCACATGACCTTGTTGGCCTATTTAAGCCTGCTCCGCCCTTCTGGCTTTGCTGGACTTCATTGTATATCTACTTTCTAGCTAGCCTGTGCTCTGTGTCTTGCTCTGTTAGTTTGCTTGGTCTACTGACCTCTATGTTCTATATATTTTGTTTGTTCGTCTGTCTGCTACTATTTCTGTTAGGAGGTGTCCCATATTCCTCCCAGTCCTTAGTACTTGTAGGGATTCCTTCCCCACATCTATAGGTCTCCGTACAGACTAGCTTAGGACTTTAGCAGGTCTGATCGCAGGATCAGGTCCCCTGTTACATCGTAGGGATTAAGCTGAGTTCTATCGTAGGGACAGATCTCCTCTCTTTCCTTAGCTCTGGTAGCAGAACATAACACATGCTCACTCATCAGGTCTTATGAGTGGAGGCTGACCTGAATATCAATGGGCGTGTTGAAGCTGGTACTCAACAACTGCCCTCTGCTGCCCACAAATCATTCCCAACATATGCAACCAATGTGTGGTGACATCACTTACCAGTTGGTGAGCTGGAAGCTGCAAACGCTGCTTAAGTACGGCAAGGGCTGCGGAAACTGTTGCTGACTTTCTGAAATGGGCACACATGTGCGTACTTTCACAAGCAGCTCAGGCAGATCCAGGTAGGTTTTGCAAAACTGCTGAACTACTATGTTGAGCATATGGGCCAGGCATGGTATGTGTGCGAGGTTGCCAAGCCTCAGAGCAGCCACCAGGTTCCGGCCATTGTTACACACGACCATGCCTGGCTGTAGGTTCAGTGGTGAGAACCACAGATCATCCTGCTGTTACAGCTTTCAACAACTCTGCAGAGGTGTGTGCTTGTCAACTAAGCATACTGTCCAGCTCATTGTTATTGTAACCCCAAAAAGATACAGCAAATTATGTGCTCTCAAATCCAAATGACCCAATCCCTTCTGAGCCCCACAGTGTGACTAAACCACATATAGCATCCATGTTTTTGGCAGGGGTATAATTTACAAAATTGGGTCACTGGAGTTGGAATTCTTCTCTTCTAATACTTAGGGGCTTTGTACATGAAGTAAGCAAACAATTCAAAGAATATCAGCGCTCGAAGAGGCAAATAGCGCTCCTTCTCTTCCGATTCTCACCGTGTGGCTATGCAGTACTGTACAGCCACATCTGGGGTATTGCCACATTCAGCAGAAATAGTGTGACAAATTTTGGTGCCAATTTTACCCATTTCCTCTTTTTAAAATGTAAAATCTGGGGTTGAAACAAAATTTTTGTGTTAAAAATGTTATTATTCTTTCTTCACCACCGAACGGTATAAATTTTTGTGAGGCTCATATGGCGTCAATATGATCAGTGCACCCCTAGATGAAATAATTGAAAAGTGTAGCATGTAAAATGACATCACTTATAGGGTTGTTCTACTGTTCTGACACCTCAGGGGCTCTGCCAATGTGACATGGCACCCTCAAACTATTCCAGCAAAATCTGTTGTGCAATTTCTCATGCATGTGCCAATATGGCGCTCCTTCCCTTCTGAGCTTTGCACCTTGCCTCAAAAGTAGTTTTGCCCCGCACATGGGGTATTGGCAAATGCATGAGAAATTGCACAGCAAATTTAGGGTCCATTTTCTCCTGCTACCCTTGTGAATAAAAAAATTGGGGCTAAAAGATAATTTTTGTGGAAAAAATTTGATTTTATTTATTTTCTCTGTTCTACGTCATAAACTTCTGTGAAGCATCTGGGGGTTCAAGGTGCTCACCACACATCTTCATAAGTTCCTTGTGGGGTTTAGTTTCCAAAATGGGGTCAACTGTGGGGGCTATGCACTGTTTAAGCACATAAGGGGCAATCCAAGTGCACCATGGCGTCCACTCTCAATTCCAGCAAATTTTGCATTCAAAAAGTCAAATGTTGCTCCTTCCTTTCCGATCCCTGCAGCGTACTCAGGAAAAATTGCACAACAATTTTTGGGGTACATTATCTCTTGTTACAATGTTAAAATAAAAAGATTGGGTCTAATGTATTTTTTTTGTGAAAGAGTAAAAAGTTAATTTTTTCCTTCCACATTGCTTCAGTTCCTGTGAAGCACCTGAAGGGTTAATAAACTTCTTGAATGTGGTTTTGAGCACCTTGAGGGGTGCAGTTTTTAGAATGCTGTCACTTTTGGGTATTTCTGTCATACAAACCTCTCAAACTCACTTTAAATGAGATGCGGTCCCTAAAAAAATAGTTTTATAAATTTTGTTGGAAAAATTAGAAATCGCTCATCAACTTTTAACCCTTATAACTTCCTAACAAAAAAAAAAATTCTATTTCAAAAATTGTGCTGATGTAAAGTAGACATATGGGAAATGCTATTTATTAACTATTTTGCATGACACAAGGGCTCTTTCACACGTCAGTGTCTCCAGTGTGTGTAGTGACAGCTTTCACACGCATCGGAGACACATACACAAGCAGATGACCAAATGAATGGGTCTGCGCACATGTCAGTGTGTTTCCACAGACCGTGACCGTGGTCAAAACACATTGACATGTCCGTTTTTTTTCGCGCTGCACAGACCACAAAACGTCCCACACTGATAAGGATGACATCAGTACTGGCGCCTGGGAATCAGTGTACAGTTAGTGCTATTCTCAAGCACCGGATGCTGAATGCTGTCCTCATCATAGTTCCCTGCTTGTGCTGCGAGATACGCCAGCAGGGGACAATGATGAGTGTAGTATTCTGTTCCCTCTGTGTCCTGGTGTAAAAAATAAAATAAAAAATCCTTATACTCACAGAGATGTCCCCCACTGTAATTCATGTGTCCGCTCATGCCAAGGAGTCAAGGTAAATGACTCGCTCCAGTGAGCAGGCCCCGGTCCTTAAGGGGTTAAAGGGAATCTGTCACCAGTAGGGATGAGCGAGCACTAAAATGCTCATTGCTCGGGTTCAGCAAATTGTAATGCTCAGGAGCTTGACCCGGGCAATGGGTCCAATGTATGTCTATGGGAAACTGAAGCATTTTTCCAGAGGTCTGCAGGGAGCCTAAAAATTCCCCAAATCTATGGGAACAGCATGGGGAAGACCCCTGGAAGCATCTCTGACTCCCAGGTTACTGCTGTGAACAATGTTGTCAGAGTATTTTGCCACTTTTACAGGGTCACAATAAAACATACAAAAACTAAACCAAAGTGGATTTTCATGGGAAAAATGTTAAAGATCATCCTTTCCATTATAATGACTTGTATATAAAGTAAAATACACTGCTCAAAAAAATAAAGGGAACACTCAAATAACACATCCTAGATCCGAATGAATGAAATATTCTCATTGAATACTTTGTTCTGTACAAAGTTGAATGTGCTAACAACAAAATCACACAAAAATCACCAATGGAAATCAAATTTATTAACCAATGGCGGCATGGATTTCGAGTCACCCCCAAAATTAAAGTGGAAAAACACACTATAGGCTTATCCGACTTTGATGTAATGTCCTTAAAACAAGTCAAAATGAGGCTCAGTATTGTGTGTGGCCTCCACTTGCCTGTGTGACCTCCCTACAACACCTGGGCATGCTCCTGATGAGGTTGCGGTTGGTCTCCTGTGGGATCTCCCCCCAGACCTGGACTAAAGCATCCGCCAACTCCTGGACAGTCTGTGGTGCAACGTGACATTGGTGCATGGAGCGAGACATTATGTACCAGATGTACTCAATCGGATTCAGGTCTGGGGAACAGGCGGGCCAGTCCATAGCTTCAATACCTTCATCTTGCAGGAACTGCTGACACACTCCAGCCACATGAGGTCTGGCATTGTCCTGCATTAGGAGGAACCCAGGGCCAACCTCACCAGCATATGGTCTCACAAGGGTTCTTCATCATCCACCACCTCGTCTTCGATTTCCGCACTCTGGTCCTCCTGCTGACTTTCTGGCAATTGTGTCTCATCATCATCCTCCTCTTGTGACAGTAATTGCACTCTCCCACCGTCGCCTTCGTGTGACCGTGGCTGCTTAAATATGTGGGCATCGCTACATGCGATCTCCTCTTGCCCTCTTGAAGCTGGCCGGAAGAGAGGCCCGAATCTATAAATGGAAAAGTGAACAGCTCTTCAGAGTGTCCAAGTGTGAGATCATTTGTCTTCGGTCACTCGGCATGGTGGGAGGAAGGAGGATCAGGGTGAGGAATTTGCGGTCTCACTACTGAGACTTGACCATGTGGAAGAGAGGATGGTGGTGGTGGCAAAGTCACTGAAAGCATTATCTGCTATCCAACCAACAACCTTTTGACACTGCTCTGGGTTCAATAGTGGAGTGCTGCAGTACCCTAGTAATTGGGACAGGAAGGTCGGGAAACAAGATTCATATCCCGTGAACTTTTCCACATTTTTTTCACATCTCCCCCACAAAATTAAATATATTTTATTTGCATTTTATATGCTATACCAACACAAAGTAGAAAGTATTTGTGAAGTGCAAGGGAATGTGCACACGTTAAGTATTTGGAGCAGAAATTTCTGCACCTCTTGGCAGGAAAGACACGTCATCAAAGACTTGCTTTTTTGCGGTGTTTTTTACATGAATTTTTTGGTGCAGATTTTTTCCAAACTCAGTAGAATGAGTGAAATCTGCAGCAAAAAGCTGAAAGAATTGACATGCTGCAGATTTAAATCTGCCCCGATCTCTGCAAGTCACAAATACGGTGGCATGTAAAAGTTTGGGCACCACTGGTCAAAATTACTGTTTTTGTGAACAGTTAAGCAAGTTGAAGATGAAATGATCTCTAAAATGCCTAAAGTTAAAGATGATGGATTTCCTTTGTTTTTTAGGCAAAATATATATTATCATATTTTACATTTTAAAAATTACAAAAAGGTAAATGGTCCAATGTAAAAGTTAGGGCACTCTGAATGGTTAGTACCTAGTAGCACCCCCTTTTGCAAGTATCACAGCTTGAAAACGCTTTTTGTAGCCAGTTAAGAGTCTTTCAATTCTTGTTTGAGGGATTTTCATCAATTCTTCCTTGGAAAATTCTTCCAGTTCTGTGAGATTCCTGGGTTGTCTTGCCTGCACTGCTATTTTAAGGTCTAACCACATATTTTCAATGATGTTCAGATTAGGGGATTGTGATACCTTCAGCTTGCGCCTTTTGAGGTAGTCTATTATGGATTTTACCCTGTGTTTAGAATCATTATCCATTTGTAGAAGAAATCCTCTTTTCAACTTTAGCTTTATTACAAATGGTGTTATGTTTGCATCATGAATTTGTTGAAATTTCATTGAATCCATTTTTCCCTCTAACCGTGAACTGTTCCTCGTACCATTGGTGTATGGTGCACAGGGCAGTAGTCATGGGTGAGGGGCTGCTGTGTTCACACACCCTGGCACCCTACAAATAAACAGTGTCCTGATTCACCTGTGCTATGCGTGTGGTGCGTAACACTCACATTTTGGTCACAGGCCTCTGCTGTCTCCGGTTCTTCAACTTCAGAAACCTTCGCACACACATTAGGGGACATCAAATTCATATTATAATAAAGAAGTTTCCTTAACTCTCCATTTTCATCATATTGAAACAGTATTGGGCACAAACTTTTCTGTTTTCAAAGTCCATAGCACAGCACGTTCTGATGTCCACTGTTCGCTTGCCCTGAGCTAACCCTTTCCTGTCTGGCATCTCTGACCTCTGGGAATCTCTGACCGGTTCTGCATCTTTCATGAGTCCAGTCCCAAGTCCCCTAGGCATTTACCCCTACGACTGCCTCTCATAGGAAGATATTCAGACACACTTCTCAGTGCCTCAGTTCGATTGCAGGCCCCCGGATGTTCCAGGAATGTCCGCTCTAAATTTATGGCTGACGTTCTCTTGCTGCTAAACAACCCGTGTTCCTCGTGCCCTCAGACCTCCAAATACTGCTCTCTCCATTTAATCTCCTACTCTTGACTGTGTAACATTGCACCAGGTGGTAGTTGTAGGCACGTGTCATGACTTTGACACTCCGGCATGCTACTGAAAACAGTGGTCTGTTTCCAGTGTGTCTGTTGCTGTTGTGGCTGTGGACACTTCTTGCCCACTCTGGTCTGCCTTAGCGTGGCTGTGATTTCCCGCGACCCCACAAATGGGAGACCACCACAGTGTACAGGAACATTTTAAACTTTACACAAAGTACAGCAGGAGACATCTTTCTTTAGGTTGCAGTACAGAGACAAACTATTGGAATTAGTAGCTTTCAAGCTTCCTAGACAGCCTCTTTGGCTGCTTCTTCCTACTTTCTCAAGCTTAAGCCACATTCAAGAACCACGTAAAGAAAGAGTCTGTGGCTAACTTCTTAACTGTATGTGCCCCCAATCTCGCTAACTAGTCTCTTCTTAGACCCACAGCTCTCAAGCTTTGGCTGACCCTTAGCATTCACGGAGTCCCATAGGATCTCTCCTAAGTTGCTGAATCAGAGTTCACTTCCCCAACTCGCCTACAAGGAGTATTCCACAGTCACCACTCAAGCTGTTCTTAGTCGCTTTCCTTCTCTGTCTGTCTGCTTCTCTGTTTTCCTCTTCCACACATACACTCACCGCTGCAGATCACCTTGACCAGAGGGTGTCCTGACTTCTTTCCTTGTCTGCGTTCACTCTTAGGCTATGTGCACACTGTACATTTTTTATGTGTTTTTGCAGCGTTTTTTCCATGCGGAAATGCACCAAAAGTGCTAGGTAATCGGTGTGCCAGCTAATGCAACGACAATCCTGTCAGAATTATCACTGCGTATAGATTGGCAGCTTGTCAATTCTTTGTGCGTTTTTGCGGCATTGTTCACCCATAGACTTGAATTGAGTCAGTCAAGTCCGCAGCAAAAATGCAGGTATAAAAATATTTGTGGATTTGCTGCGGAGGTTTGCTTCATATTTGACTGACTCAATTTAAGTCAATGAGTCAAAACTGTGGCATAAAAGCACAAAGAATTGCCTGGGGGAGGCTACTCCTCCCATGATCCGACGGCCGCTCCCGTTGACAATAGCGTGATCAGGTGCGGCTGAGGGGATGAGTAGTCTGTGTAAAAAAATAAAATAAATCAATATTAAAATAAAAACACCTGTCTGCTATACCCAGGGTGTACTACGGCAATCTGATCATCCGGCGATACACTGACGGGAGCGTGATCGCTCCCGGCAGTGTACAGCGCTGCTGGAACTGAGTTCACCGGAGTTCATCAGCTGAAAACCAGCTGACGAGCTCCGGAGACCTCACTTGTGGCACCGATGCTGCGTGTGAATTTTGTCACGCAACACTGATGCAGTAAGTGAGGTCACTGGAGCTCTCAGCTAATCATCGGCTGATTGAACTCCAGCGACCTCTATCCTGCAGCACAGCAATGTACACTGTGATTACACTCCTGTCAGTGTATTGCAGCGCTGTCTTCTACAACAGCCACATTGGTGATTGCTCATGTGGCTGCTGTAGAAGTGACCCGGATCATTGTGGGACACTGTTGATTACATCATCATGGCGGGTTAGGGTGTTTTTTTATTTTTGCTTTCTTACAGGAGATGAGGGCATCAGCAATTAGGAGTTAAGTGAGTATACAGTGTTTTTTTATTTTTAAATAAAAGATTAAAAACCGTGTGGAATTTTATTTAAAATAAAAGACTTCATTCTGGCCGTGTCTATTTAAAAAATGTCAAAAACTGTACTACGGGGTTATTAAGGGGGTGTCTTATAGACACCATCCATTATTAACCTGGGCTTCATGTCAGCTGCCAATACACGGCCTACATGAACCTCAACCATATTACTACACTTGCCACCGCACCAGGGCAAGTTGGCGAGCATAGACTAAGCGCCAGATTTGGTGCATCTCATGGACGTGTCAGTAGTGGGGCTGCTGAGAGCTGATATTATTAGCCTCAGCGGGGACTAGTATACATGGCCCCTTCTCTCGCTATTAAAATCAGCTCACAGCTGTCTGCTGGTTAGATTCTATAGGGGTACCCTATGTCAATTTTATTCTGGGGTCCTCTGTAATCTAGCCAGTAAAGACGGATTTTGGTAAGACCTTACCTGTAAAATCCTTTTCAGCGAAGGAAGGAAGGGAGACACAGATCCATTACTAGTGGATAGGCGGAGCCCCACAGGATAGTTCACCTCAGATTTATAAAAAGTGACGACCGGCCCCTCCAGCTTAGGCTCCTCCTACTCCCATGTTCTTCAGTCCGTACACAAGCTAAGGAAGAGCAGACAACACCAGAGGAACAACACAACCCCTTCCGAAAATTCAGAAATGCAAGAGAACAGGTTATGCATATAACAGAAAAAAAACACACAGTCCCAGGCACTACTCACTGGACCTGACAACTGCGATGAGCTGGCAATACTGGAACAGAGCCCTAGCGCGCCGACCCCAGCCCAGATGACCGCCATCAGAGAGGAGTCGCGCCGCATCTGGAAAACAATAATGCACTTCTGCCATGGGAGGGTGCTGTGTCTCCCTTCCTTCCTTCGCTGAAAAGGATTTTACAGGTAAGGTCTTACCAAAATCCGTCTTTCAGCAGCAGAAGGGAAGGAAGGGAGACACAGATTCATTACTAGTGGGACGTCCCAAAGCAGTCCAGAACTCAAGGGTGGGAAACAGTGGCAGAATCGCCAACACCCCAACAACTTAGTAAAGCGAGCAACAAGCGCCAAAACTAGATAAAGAGATAACCTAAACCACCGCCGCCTGCAGGACCCTGCGTCCCAAGGCCGCATCGGCGGAAGCACTCTCGTCCACTTTATAAAATTTAGTAAAGGTGTGAATGGAGCGCCAGGTAGCCGCCCGGCAGAGCTGCGCTGCCGAGGCCCCCTGATGAAAAGCCCACGACGAACCAACAGCTCTCGTGGAATGAGCTCGAACCTTAACCGGACAAGGCTTGCCCTTGAGCCGGTACGCTTCCAGGATAGCCGAATGTATTCACTAAGCTATAGTGTCCTTGGAGGCCCGCTGACCACGCCGACGACCAGCAGAAATCACAAAAAGAGAGTCCGACTTCCGAAACCGTTGTGTGATTGAAAGATAGAACTTCAAAGCCCGCACCAAATCCAACGAGTGCAAGGCTCGCTCCTTTGGACTTTTCGGATTCGGACAGAGGGAGGGCAACACGATGTCCTGATTGACGTGGAAACGCGACACCACTTTAGGCAGAAAATCGCCACGGGTACGAAGCACCACGCAATCCGAGTGGAACTCGAGAAAAGGGGGCGAGCAAGACAGTGCCGCCAACTCAGAAACCCTTCTGAAAAGAGGTGACCGCCATCAGGAAGGCCACCTTCCAAGAAAGCAAGTAAAGCGTAGTTGAATCCATAGGCTCAAACAGCCCATGCTGAAGAGCCTCCAAGACTAGATTGAGCTGCCAAGGAGCCACAAACGCCCTCCGAGGCGGAAACTGACGTGCTACCCCACGAAAAAAAGAGCGCACATCCCTGCGCGAGGCAATCGCCTTCCGAAAAAGCAAGATACCTGACCCCGCAAGGTACCAACCGCCAGACCCTTGGCCAAACCGCATTGCAGAAAAGCCAAGAAGTTGGGAATGGAAAAAACCCTCGGGTTCCTTGACAATCCAGAACACCATGAATAGAAGGCCTCCCAAGTTCTGTGATAAATCCTAGTCGTAGCTGGACCTCTGGCTGCCCGCAAGGTGGCAATGACCTCGGCCAAAAACCCACGACGGGTCAAGATCTCGGTCTCAAGTGCCACGCCGTCAAACAAAGCGACTTCAGGTCCGGATGACAAATGGGCCCTTGGGTTAACAGGTCCGGGCGAAGAGGCAGTGGAAACAGAGGCGCCGCCAGGAGAGACACCAGCGTTGAATACCACGCCCTCCGTGGACAATCCGGCGCCACCAAAATTGACGGAATTCGTTCGAGTTTGATCCGCCGGATGACCAGAGGAAGTAAGGATACCGGCGGAATCAGTTCGAACTGGTCCCACGGGGCCACTAGAGCATCTACCGCCACAGCCTCCGGGTCCCTGTACCTGGACATGAACGTCGGAATCCTGGCGTTCAGCCTGGATGCCATCAAGTCCCCCAACGGGAGCACAGCAGTGCAAAAACATCCGGATGAAGACTCCATTTTCCGGGATCCACCTGCTCGCGACTGAGGAAGTCCGTCATGGTATTCAGCACTCCTGGGATTTGAATCGCGGAAATGGCTGGAACCCTGGACTCAGCCCAAACCAGGATCCGAGAGACCTCCATCATGAGTCTGGAACTCCTCGTCCCGCCCTGATGGTTGATATACGCGACAGCTGTCGCATTGTCTGTCTGAATCCGGACCGGCAGACCGCTCAAAGGGACCGTCCAATGTCGGAGGCAGAGAAATATCGCTTTCAACTCCAGGATGTTGATCGGCAGAGAAGACTCCTCTGACGACCAGACCCCCTGAACCCAGAGATCGTTCCAAACCCCCCCCAGCCAGTCAGGCTGGCATCGGTGGTAATGACCGACATCCGTGGGAGGAGGAAGGATTTCCCCAGGGATAAAGCCTCCGGACGTAAACACCATCCAAGAGATTCTCGCACCCTGCGGGAGATACCGATACAGCGATCCAGCGATCAATCCCAACGGGTCAGAATAAGATCTTGGAGACCCCGGGAATGAAATTGTGCAAACGGTACCGCTTTCATTGCCGCCACCATCAGACCCAGAAGGCGCATACACTTCCGAAGGGACATCGCCATCGCCGACCTCATAGCCTGGACATGGTGACGCAGGTTCGCTTGTTTGTCCGGAGGCAGGGACACCACTGCCCCTAAAGTGTCGAAATGCATCCCCAAGAACAGGATTGACTGCGACGGCTCCAATGACGACTTCTTCCAATTGACCAGCCACCCGAAGTCCTCCAGGTGCTGAAGGGAGAGATCGCGAGCTGTCACCGCCTCCTCCGCTGTGGGCGACACAATTAACAGGTCGTCCAGGTAGGGGAGAATCGTAACTCCTTGCCTTCGAAGGAGCGCCATGAGCGGCGCCAGAATCTTTGTAAAAACCCTGGGAACCGAGGCCAACCCGAATGGTAGGGCCACAAATTGGTAATGGGCCTGAACTATGGCGAAACGTAGGAAGCGCTGGTGAGCCCTGCCGATAGGGACATGCAAATAGGCGTCGAGGATGTCGATCGACACCAAGAAATCGTACTGTGACAGGGCCGCCACGAACAGAGCGAAGAGACTCCATACGGAATTTCCGGGTCCATACATGAACATTCAATTCTTTTAGGTCCAGAATGGGGCGAAACTTGTACTCCTTTTTGGGAACCACAAAAAGGTTGGAGTAAAACCCCCTTCCCTGGTCCTCCGGTGGAACCGGAACCACCACACCCTGCTGCAGAAGAGAGTCGACCTCCCGCAGCAGTGCGGCAGCTAGCTTGGGCTCGGACGGGATACATGACTGACGAAACCTGTCCGGGGGTCGAGAATGAAACTCTATGAAATAGCCTGCCAACATAACCCGCGTCACCCAGGCGTCCGATACGTGGGACGCCCAAATCGACCCGAATTGTAGCAGACGACCTCCCACCCGAGAGCCTTCGAGAGGGTTCCTGGCGTCAGTCCGCCTTAGCGGGCTTTTTGTCAACCTCCCGTTTGTCCTGACGGAAATGTTGTTTCCAGGGAGTACGGGATTTCTGGGTGGTCTTTTTCCCGGAAGACGAGGGACGACCCGATCTCCAAGAGGGCTGACCGAACCGTCCCCTGGGCCGAAAGGACCAATGACCACTACCGGAACTTGACTTGCCAGACGTAGAAACCGCTGCTTTCCGCTGCGGCAAAGCCGAATCCTTGGCCTTGGCCTTAGCAATCAGCTCCATGAGGTCCGAACCAAAAAGCTGACCGCCCTTGTACGCCAGACTCAGCAGACCTTGTTTGGATACTGCATCTCCAGTCCACTGTTTAAGCCACAGTGCTCTCCTGACTGTGACGGCCGAGGATTGAGTCCTGGACAGAACCGAAGTAGTATCCAGCACTGCGTCCCTGCCATATCAGGCCGCCTCTTCCAACAGCTGGAAAAGCCTTTCCACCTCAGACAGCGGAGTCCCATCTTGCCACGCCGTCCGCAGCTGAGCCAACCACCGCAGAGAAGCCTCACTAGCCCACATGGCCCCCAAGGCCGCTCGAAATCCATGACCCGCGGCCTCGTAGATGGACTTCGCCGCTAACTCCGTCCTTCTGTCCAGCGGTTCCTGTAGACTCGCCTTCCCTTTAACAGGAAGCAAAGAGGATTTGCTCAGCTGAGACAATGGCACGTCCACTTCCGGAGAGGGGACCCAATTAGCGATCGTCTCCGTGGAGCAGGGATACACGGCATCAAAACACCGCATCCCCTGGAAGCGTTTATCCGGACACAGGCGTTCCTTCTCCACCACCTCGTTAAGTTCGTCGTGCGCTGGCAGCATCGAGCGAGCCCGACACGACTCCTGATACAGCCGGGCCGACTTGCCAGGGCACCTCTTCAGACAGCTGTAACGCTTCCCGCATAGCTCCAATAAAGGCGTCCACGCGGCCCGAAAGCGAAGCAGAGCGACCCTGCCGATCCTCTTCATCAGAATCGGAGATCTCACCAGCAAAGTCTGTCGGTGATTCCGTAGCCTCCGACGCACTGCGCGGAGGAGACAGCGCCACCACAGGCCTGTGGCGCTTCTTGCCTCGTGACGTCGGTTGGGACTTAGCTGATACCCAATGACCCAGGAGGTCAGACTGTCAATGGAGCGAGTGAGCGCCTCCACTTTAACATCACTGAGACCCCCGACCAGTGTCGAACCTGACGCCGAAGACCCCGGCGTATCAGTTACGCGTGACCGATCCTGAAGCGGGCCGGGAGAGAGGTCCGCGCCCCCTGATCCGACATGCCGCCACACAGTTGCGAGCGTCGCGGATAAGGCGGTAATAACCCCTTACAATGGGTACAGGAACCGAGGATGTGTGATTCTGCTACCACAGCTGGGTCAGCTCCAGCGCGCGCTTTCCTGGCACTTCCTGTCTGAGGCTATGATGACAGGCAGCAGAGAGGCGCGAAGCCACGCCCCCTGCTGCCGCTACTAACGGAGCCCGCGCTCCTCTGTCCCCGCTCCCCTGCCGATAACACAAACGCCTGCAGCGGAGATATCCTCCTGCAGGGACAAAAAAAGCAGTCACCACATGAAACAGTAACAGCGGCTGCCGCAGCAGCCGCTGAAGCCCTCAGACCACAGAGAGCACTTACCCAGCTGAGCGCCACAGGGACCCCCAGGGATGTGTGGATCCGTGGCCCTTTGCTCCCCCCCACGGCGGAGCGCGCAGGGACCCCACAGAAGCGGTGTGCGTCTCCGCCAGGGAGCGCCCTGTATCCCCCGGGGCCGGCAGGCTTCTGCGGGGACCTCCTTAGGGGGTACACAGATCTGCCAGGGGAGGGTCAGGGGTCCCAGCAGCACCGAGACCCCCTGAGACCTCTAGACCACGGGGAGTCCAGGTCTCCGGAGTAAAATAAAAAATTCTTCTGAGGAGCTGCAAAGGCAGCGACTATCCTCTGCGACCTCAAATTTTAGACTGAAGAACATGGGAGTAGGAGGAGCCTAAGCTGGAGGGGCCGGTCGTCACTTTTTCTAATCTGAGGGGAACTATCCTGTGGGGCTCCGCCTACCCACTAGTAATGGATCTGTGTCTCCCTTTCTTCCCTTCTGCTGCTGAAAGGCTAAGCAAATAGCTGTGGGCTGTTATTAATAGCCAGGGAACATTTTTGGCTAATGGCCCCTTTCCTGGCTACTAATATCAGCTCCCAGCAGTCGGCTTTCCCTCTACTGGCTATGAAAATGTGGGAGCGCAAGTCATTTCTTTTAATTTTAGGCTATGTGCCCACGATCCAGACATGGCAGCGCTTTGGACGCAGCATATTTTTTTGTGTCCAAAATGCTGCGTTCTAGTGAACACAGATAAATCTGCATGTGTTCACGGATGCAGATTTACAGCATTCAATACATTAAAGTTGCTAAATTTCTGTTGCAGAGATTAGCGACTCGGCAAGTAAATTTTACATGCTGTGGTCCTGAGAGACACGAGCACGTCAGTTTCCACGGGTGCTCCGCAGCCTCAGATGCATGCATAGTGGACATGGAATTTACAGAAATTCCATCCACTATGTTGTAACATCTGGCCGCTGCAGAACTGATGCTGCATCTTCAAACTTGCAGCATTTCCTGATCATGGGCACATACCCAAACTCACTCACAGCAGATCAATTTCTGTAGCGGAGACGTTACTCTCCACTGCAGATTATGACTGATTGAAATGTCATTACATGCGGTGGATCCGCATGTATTGACAAAACAATATGCAGCATAATAACACAGCTTTTTGGATGCAGCAAAAATATGCTGCATCCAAAGTGCTGCTGGTTGCTAATCATGGGGATAGTGGCTGAACATGTTTGCCTTCCTAGGTTAAAAATAGCAGCTCGCAGCTGCCCCAGAAATGACATTTGTATTCAGCCCCCCTGAGTCAATACTTTGTAGGATGCAATTACTGTTACAAGTCGTTTGGGGTAGTTCTCTACCAGCATTGAACATTTAGAGACTATGTTTGCCCATTCTTTGCAAACTAGCTCTAGCTCATGGAAGGAGAACAAAAAGGAGTGCGGCACTTCCATCCAGCGATTTACTAAAATGGGAACTTTATTGAAAAACTTTGCAACCCAAATCACATGTTAAAAGTCCGATGCGTTTCTGGTGCACAGTGGCCGTAGTCTGGAAACGCATCAGGAATTTAACATGTGATTTGGATTCCAAAGTTTTAATGTTATTTCAATAAAATTTCCATTTTACTAAATCGTTAGTTGGAAGTGCCGCACTCTTTCAATTCTCCTGCCATTGGCTGTGCTCTACTAGCAGTATCAGGCACCCTCCACACAGTCTACAACCGGGATATAGTGACTACACAGAGTGGTGAGCTCTTCCCCCTCTTTCCTTCCTTACTAGCTCTAGCTCAGTGAGATTGGATGGAGAGTGTTTGTGAACAGAAATTTTCACATCTTGCCTTAGATTCTCAATGGGATGTAGGTCTGGACTTTGACTGGGCCATTCACACACAAGAATATGCTTAGATCTAAACCATACCATTGTAAGTCTGGCAGTATGTTTAGGATCGTTGTCCTGCTGGAAAGTGAACCTACGCCTCAGTATCAAGTGTTTTTCACCTTGAAACAGGTTTTCCTCCAGGATTGTTCTGTATTTAACTCCATCCATCTTCTCTCCCTGCTGAAAAAAAGCCTCTTTCCACTCCACATCATAATGCTGCCACCATCATGTTTGATAGTGGGGATGGTGTTTACAAGGTGATGTGTAGTGTTAGTTTTCCACCTCGCAGTGATTTGAATTTAGCCCAACATTTTCTACTTTGATCTCATCTGCCCAGAGCACCTTCTTACATATGCTAGCTGTGGCACCTACATGACTTTTTGCAAACTGTAAATGGGATTTCTTATGGTTTGCTTTCAAAAATGGCTTTCTTTTTACAGTAGAACACAGGCAAGAAATTGTGAAGTTAATGCTGGATAAAGGTGGCCATAGTTACTATTTATGGAGTTCTACTATGTCCTCTGTGGTCTATTTGTATACACCTGTATAGGATGTGATTAACATCAGCGTGTGATATTGGGCGGATATAAAGGGACGTGTTTTGGATGACGAGAGGTAGTAACTGCACATGTGCATTATGTATACTGAGATTATTTGTAAAATACACATGGGTACAGGGTGTATGGGAGTCCTAAGGTGTCTTACATATAGATAGTATTCCTCTGCCAAGTATTTGGGTGGTGCATGCATAAGGAGTATGTCACAGATTGGAAAGTGGTGTTCGTATCGAGAATATGACTTTTAGAGGTAGAAGAGGAAGGGAGAGGAATATATGGATGCATTAAACAGAGAAATAAAAAAAGAGAGGATAGAGGAGAAAGATTATAAGTTGAAAGATAAAAAGGCCCATATTGTAAAGAAAGGGGAAATAAGGAAAAAAGATAATGAGGAATAGAAACTGTTATAAGGAAAGGAATATACCAATAATATGGATGATCTGTGTCCTAGCCATTCTGTAGAAAGAGGGATGTGAGTAAACCCATATAGTAATCAATTTATAAGCGATGGGAAAAAATTTGTGTATAAAACTGGAAATGTGATACTCCCCATAAGACCCTTAGGGTGAAGAGTTTGTAACCGATGGATCTATAATGCTTCCTTTCGCTTTAAATCCTGTTGATAATTACCAACTCGTCTAAGCGTTGTGTTGTGAATGTGTTCCAATACCTGAAATCTAAATTGAGCAATGGTGTAATTAGCTTGATGGAAATGGCATAGAGCTGAAAGACCTTTTTACCGGGAGTCTATAGGCAGCACAGTATGGGAAAACGTGCTGGCGACGGACTATATGAAAATTGCATCTATTCTTTTTTTTTGCAACTTTTGCAGGATATGCAGTCCCTTATGTGTTAGGTACTTAATAAATCTGTTATCATTTATAAATCAGTCCACATAGATATTTTATGGCATATAACAAAAAGGATGATTCACATGTGAAGCATTCTTTTATTGGGATGCCCTCCCGTGTGTGTGGATGGCACATTTTGTCACTTTTCATGATGTTGTTACACTGGACAAAATTTACTATCCACTGAAAGGTGGCTAATGGTCGCATAGTCGATGGGAGGTATGTGTCATAGAGATGGCTGCCCTACGTGATGCAGCCCGGAGTGTTTCTCTAGTGCACGTAAGCACTAAGAAGATTATTTGGTGCACCTGGGACCGGGTTATTGGTAGCTATGAGAGTTGGACGGGTCTAGCTACCGACATACCTCACCTCTAGGTGTGGTCAACAGCCTATATAATGGAGGCTGTTGTTTGGCACATTGTCTGTGTATCTGGAGGGAGAAGGCCTCCTGTGTGTGGTTGTTTCCCGACTGAGCTGTGTACTGGATGCTATCCAGCCTGTGTGACCACAGGACCGGTTTACTAGAGACTTTTCTTAAAGTACTGTTTTCTTTGTTTTTGCCTACACTAAAGGCTTTTTGTTTGCATTTTGCTTTTGACCGGTTTATGAAGTAAATAAACCGCTATGGACATTTAAATGAAAACGCTTCCTGTTTGCCTTCGACGCTCCCAAGTGGGTAACATCCCTTCACCACACATAGAGGTTCAGGCCAAAAACTGTTACTACATTTTCTGTAAGGAGATATTACAGCTGATGGTACAACAAGAATACCTGTGTTCCCAATATAAGGCTGACCCAATATATCTAGTTTATTAAGCAATAACACTTTGACATTTTTGTACTAAAAAAAGGCCAAAAAAAGTGAAATCTCTGTTTCTAGCTTGGCTGATTGGATTAGAATTCAATGAGGGTCCTCATAGCTATTGGAGGGATAACCCGTAGTTGGTGTAGCTTTTGGGGGGAGAGAGGGGGGTTTGCAAAGTTAGAAGTTGCTGTCAGGCCCTCCTACCATATAAGAAGACATCAACATTAGGCTATGCTCACACAGTGCGTTTTTTTTTCTGCAGCAAAGCCTGATCTCTTGTCAGGAAGGTTTGTTCAGGATTTTGCTACAGAAAGCTGCTGAGACCATGCCCACAGTATGGTCTCAGTAGCTTTCACTATAGGTATAATGCATTACAATCTAGTGCACTGCAATACATTGTACCTGTGATCAAAGGAAAAAAAGTGAAAGTCCCATAAAGATACAAAGTAAAAAAGTAAAAAAAATATTACAAAATAATAATAATAAAAATATTACACTAATAAATACACATTTTTAAGTAAAAAATAAATAAATAAATGAAATACAAATATTTGGTATCGCCACTTCCAGAACGACCCAACCTATAAAAGTGTCACACTAGTTAACCCCTTCAGTGAACGCCGAAAAAAAAAAAAAAAAAAAACAAAGAGGCAAACAATGCTTTATCATCATACCATTGGAAAAAAAGTGGAATAAAACGAGATAAAAAAACGAATATAATACAATGTTGGTACTGGTGAAAATGTCATCTTGTCCCGCAAATAACAAGCTGCCATACAGCTCCATCATCTGAAAAATGAAAAAGTTATAGCTCTCAGAATAAAGCGATGCAAAAAAAAAAAAATTTTTTATAAAAGGTTTTATTGTGTAAAAGCGCCAAAACATAAAAAAAGCTATAAATGTGGTACCCATGTAATCGCACCAACCTGAAAAATGAAGCTGCCTGATCAATTTTACCACACGCAGAACAGCATAAAAAAAAAACAATTCCTGAATTGCCGGTTTTTGTTCATTCTCCCTCCTTAAAATTTGGAATAGGAAGCGATCAAAAAATGTCATGTGCCCGAAAATGGTACAAATAAAAACATCAACTCATTCCGCAAAAAACAAGCCTTCACACGACTGTCCCCAAGGAAGATTCCCTATAATGAGGCAGATGGAGGCACTGTGTACTCCGTCTGACCTGTGATCCGGCGGCGTCTGTCTTTATGCGTGCATGAAAACGCGGTCGGCCACAGTTTTGGGCACCTCTGAAAAGAAGGACAACGCTGAACAGAGGCCAGACAGAGTCCAGAGTAACTCTGCTACCTCGTTAGAGTGAATGGATCCCTGCAGGGGTGTTATTTGAATCACGTCACTCAGAGATTAGGATGGAAGCCCCAAAGCAATTGCCCAGCATAGAGCGCAGGATAAATGTGATCCCAAATGTTATGTAAAATGTTCCCAATAAAAGCTTCAACTCAATCCACAAAAAATCCATCTATAAATGGAAACACAGGGGGCTTCCACGTCACTGGTAGCACAAAGGATCTGGAAAAGTGAAATTGCCCCCAAAAGAAATTCAGCAAATTCTGCACTCTGAAATTCTAATCCCCCCCCCCACTTCTGAGCTCCAGTGTGTGCCTAAACCACAGTTAGCATCCACATGTTTGGCAGGGGTATAATTTCCAAAATAGGGTCACCTGAGGGGGGGATTCTGCTCTTCTAGCATTTAGGGGCTCTGTATATTGAGTCCGCAAACTATTCTAGGAAAATCTACACTCCAGCAGGCAGATAGCGTTCCGTCCCTCCCGAGTGTCGCCGTGTGGCTAAGCAGTACTGTACAGCCACATATGGGGGGGTATTGCCAAGTTCAGAAGAAATTGTGGTACACACTTTGGTGCCAGTTTTATCCATTAAAATGTAAAATCTGGGGCTAAAGCAAAACTTTTGCGATAAAAATGTAATTATTTTTTGATCACTGCCCAATGGTATAAAATTCTGTGACATCTGTGGTGTCAATATGATCATAGTTTGTAAAATGGGGTCACTTACGGGTAATTCTGCTGTTATGGCACCTCAAGGAATCTCCCAGTGGGTGATGGCACCTGCAAACCATAACAGTAAAATCTGCACTACAATATAATGCTCCTTCCATTCTGACCTTTGCACTATGCCTCAAAATTAGTTCCTAATTACATGTAGGGTATTGGCAAACTCAGAAGAAATTGCACAACAAAATGAGAGGTCCATTTTCTTCTGTTACCCTTGTGAAAATAAAAAATTTGGGGCTAAACATTTTTGTTGGTGGAAAAAAAATGATCTTTTCATTTTCATGGCTCTATGTCATAAAGTTCTGTGAAGCACCTGGGGGTTCAAAGTGCTCACCACACATTTAGATAAGTTCCTTGAGCGGTGTAGTCTCCAAAATGGGGTCACTTGTGGGGGGTTTCCACTGTTTAGGCGCATTAGGGGCTCTCCAAAATGTGACATGGGGTCTGCTCTCAATTCCAGCCAATTTTGCGATCAAAAAGTCAAACGGTGCTCCTTCCATTCCGAGCCTTGTGGTGTGCCCAAACAGTGATTTTCCCCCACATATGGGGTATCAGCGTACTCGGGAGAAATTGCACAACTTTTTCAGTCAATTTTCTCCTGGTATGCTTGTGAAAATAAAAATATTGGACCTAATTACATGTAGGGTATTGGCAAACTCAGAAGAAATTGCACAACAAAATGAGAGGTCCATTTTCTTCTGTTACCCTTGTGAAAATAAAAAATTTGGAGCTAAACATTTTTGTTGATGGAAAAAATTAGATTTTTTATTTTCACGGCTTTACGTTACAAACTTCTGTGAAGCACCTGGGAGTTCAAAGTGCTCACCACACATCTAGATAAGTTTATTGAGGGGTCTAGTTTCCAAAATGGGGTCACATGTGGGGGTTTTCCACGGTTTTGGCACATCAGGACCTCTCCAAATGCGACATGGTGTCGACTAATTATTCCAGCAAATTTTGAATTCAAAAAGTCAAATGGCACTTCGTCCCCTCCAAGCCCTGCCGTGTGCCCAAACAGAGGTTTTCCCTCACATATGGGGTATCAGTGTGCTCAGGAGAAATGACACAATACATTTTGGGGTCCATTTTTATCTGTTACCCTTGTGAAAATAAAAAAAATTGGGTCTAAATTCAATTTTTTGTGAGAAAAAGTTAAGTGTTAATTTTTTTCTTCCTCATTGCTTTAGTTCCTGTGAAGCACCTGAAGGGTTAATAAACTTCTTGATTGTGGTTTTGAGCTCCATGAGGGGTGCAGTTTTTAGAATGGTGTCACTTTTGGGTATTTTCTGTCATAAACGCCCCTCAAAGTCACTTCAAATGTGATGTGGTCCCTAAAAATTGGTTTTATAAATTTTGTTGGAAAAATGAGAAATCGCTGGTCAACTTTTAACCCTTATAACTTTATAACGAAAAAAATTTTGGTTCCAAAATTGTGCTGATGTAAAGTAGACATGTGGGAAATGTTATTTATTAACTATTTTGTGTGACATATCGCTCTGATTTAACGGTATAACAATTCTAAATTTGAAAATTTCCATTTTTTCACAAATGAACGCAAGTCATATCTAATAAATTTTACAACTATCATGAAGTACAATATGTCACGAAAAAACAATCTCAGAATAAGTGGGATCCGTTGAAGAGTTCTAGAGTCATTAACTCATAAAGTGACAGTGGTCAGATTTAAAAAAATAAGGCCTGGTCATTAACCTACAAAGTGGCTTGGTCCTTAAGGGGTTAACCATAATTTCAAATGTAAAAGTGGGGGAGGTGAATTGTTTAAGAATAGTTTAACTAAAACACTGGCAGTGCATTGAGTTTGTATGATACTATTTATTTTCACATTATGATCTGTCAATGAATTGCTCAGGCATTATTCAATTTCACACGTATACTGTGAAAATTTACATGGGCCACAGGAATAGTTCAATCTTACACCTAGCTGAGCCAATGTTTACGCATCACTAATTTAATTAAACTGTACAATCCAAACTGCCATCTCAGGTGACCAAGACAAGATGGTAAAGCCACAAAAATAAATGAGTTTCACATACTGCTCTACTTGCTTTTTTCACTAAAAACGCAGAAAAACCTGATAGCTATGTTCACACTAGGTGTTTTTACAGCACCCATTAGTTCCAATGGATGAAAAATGCTGAAAAAACGCTGAAAGTAGTGACATGCTCTGTTCTCAAAAAAAAAAACATGCAAAGCACAATATACTGATCAAACAAAAAACAAGGTGTGTGCACGAGATTTCTGGAATCTTACAGACTTTGCTGGTACTGTAAAATACAGCATAAAAAAACTCTTAAAAAATGCCATGTGTGAACATAGCCTTATAGGTACCACAAGTGAAGCACACAGTTCCAGATTTCCCATTGGTGCTCATGTCACTTATGTTTGTCTCTTCTCAGTGAGAGGATTGTTTAGTATATTCTTCAGCAGGTCCTTCCTCCATACCGGGGTACTCCCGTACCTCGGTTATCACTGTATCTGTCTGCACGGCTCAGCTATGGAGTAGTGTGTTCATCACCGACAATGTAACCTGCTTATAGGTAAGACAGCTTTGTACTTTGCACACTGTATGCCACATAATATTACTCATGTATTATAGACATCATAGACATCTACTTCATCCCACATTTTGTTCGGTTGAACTTCTATTGTGTGTCACTTGAATTACAGTTCTATGTAAATATGTAGGCATCTCTGGTAAAATTGTGCTATCGATTTTCACAATGTAAAGCATACAACACAACCAGCACACAACAGTGGCCCATGAGTCGCAGCCCATCGGTATCATATTTACATGACTTCTTCATAAATTAGAGGTAACAAGGTTATTGGGATTCAGCTATGCAATTACAGATAAATGTTGCTGTCTGTACCAGTGCAATCATGTAGGTGAACAGAGGTCAGTGATAAAGGATCAATATAACTAGTTATCTTAGCTGTTAAACATCAGCATGTACTCAGTGTGAGGCTGGGGAGAAAAATGCTCCAATTTTGCTAATCAGAGTGGGATCTGATTTTCTCAGAGGTGGAGAGAAAACTAAAGTTTCTACACCTTCACCAGTATGTTAGTCTGGATAATCTGAGTCCGGTCCCATTTTTTTCACAGACGCATAGACTAGAATGGTCAACCGCCATCCGATTTTCTGTGGCAAATCATGCGTGCTGCCAACATGGGAATGAGTGCTAGCCTTCAAAACCACAGACAGCGCTCGTTTCATTTAAACAGTTGTGTGCATGAGCCCTAAAGGTGGTCATAAGTATAGTAGTGTTACACCTGACCATTGTAATCCATGATTCTGCAAAGCGGTAACTCTGAATAGCTTTTTGTGTTTTTTTCAAACTTACTCACTTGGACAAGATATCAATGCACGCCTGAACTCTAGAACATGAAAAATGGTCATAGAGTGAAATATCACATATTAGGGCTCATGCAGACAAATGTGGATCACGAACCACAATGCACGGACTGGTCAAAGTTCCAGCTTCATATATTTCTGTTCTGGTTGGTAGACCCGTGGCCAGTCCGTGCATTGTGGTCCGTGATCGGACTGATATCCACAGACGTCTGCATGAACCCTTATGCTGTATGTAACATCTGATGCTCATCCAGTATACAGGAGAATATGTGTCTGGTGTATGATATACTGACACCCCATGTCACATACAGGATAATATGTGATTGTATATAAAGGCATAGAATATGAGATATTCTACCAGCTGCATTTTATCCTGAATATAACCTCTGTAGTCCGTATATCATGCACCAGCCACAATATACCACATACAGTGCACAGGATAATATGTGACTGGTATATGATATAATATGATGGTGTACTAATATGATGATATACAAATATCAGATGTGATAGAGTATAGTATCTGATGGTATATATTATACTAAGAGTACAGAACATCAGATATTATACCAGCCACATCTTATTTAGTATATGCAACCTGATGTCAGTACACATAATATATTCCAATAGAGAGAAGATGATGAAAAGCTGCACTCGCCGTTTATGTAAAAATAAGAGTCCTTTATTTCATATTCAAATAAAATGAATGGAAAGCAGGGAGTGCGGGGAGGAGGTGGAGGACAGCTGTGTCACATGGACCCGCAGAAGCGCTAGTCAGAGCGTGAAACAGCTGTCCTCCACCTCCTCCCCGCACTCCCTGCTTTCCATTCATTTTATTTGAATATGAAATAAAGGACTCTTATTTTTACATAAACGGTGAGTGTAGCTTTTCATCATCTTCTCTCTATTGGACTATTGTTTCTGCATTTTAAAGCTGGCACCGCAGGTTTATGCGATGTGAATTTGCCGTTAAGATTCAGGTGCGGTCATTATGCGCTTAGAAGGTGGTGCAGGCTCATTCTCCATTTAGCTACACATAATATATTACATACAGGAGAATAATATGTGACTGGTATATGTCATAATGTGGCTACAGCCATCACACGGTATAATATACAATAGTCACATATTATCCTATGATTACAGACATCATATATTACACCAGCCACATTTTATCCTCTATATAACAGGATGTCTGTGCACGTCCAGTATATGGAACAATATGTCACTGGTATATCATATACTGTGGCTACCGACATCAGACGGCATATACAGGATAAGATGTGATGGCATATATCAGGGGTGGGCATTTAATTTTCCTGAGGGTCCACATGAGAGACTGTGACTGATCTTGATGGCCAAACCAATAGGCTGGAATTAATTATGCTCAATATTAATATTAACATATTAATTATAATTATATTAATATTCTCCCTTAATATTGAGCAGAATTAAGTATGCGGAAAACCCCCTACATCCCACATGAGCCTCCACACGGCCTCTTGAATACAGTATGAGCCCCCATATAGCCCCTCTGTATACAGTATGAGCACTCACATAGCCCCTTTATATACAGTACAAGCACAAACATAACCCACTTTATTCAGTATGAGCCCCACACAGCCTCATAAACAATATGAACCCCCACATAGCCCCACTATATAAAGTATAAGCATCTACATAGCCCCTCTATATACCACATAAGCACCCACACAACCCTCTATATTTAGTATGATCCCTACATAGTCCCCTATATACAGCATGAGCCCTGCATAGCCTCCTATATACAGTATGAGCCCCCACATAGCCTCCTATATACAGTATGAGCCCCCACATAGCCTCCTATATACACTGCTCAAAAAAATAAAGGGAACACTTAAACAACACAATGTAACTCCAAGTCAATAACACTTCTGTGAAATCTACCTGTCCAGTTATGAAGCCACACCGATTGTGAATCAATTTTTCCTGCTGTTGTGCAAATGGAGCAGACAACTGGTGGAAATGATAAGCAATTAGCAAGATACCCCCTATAAAGGAGTGGTTCTGCAGGTGGTGACCACAGACCATTTCTCTGTTCTCATCCTTTTTGGCTGTTGTTTTGGTCACTTTTTTCATTTTTCTCACCCCTAGATGTACAGTAGCATTAGGTGGTGTCTACAGTACAACCCACAGAAGTTGCTCAGGTAGTGAAGTTCATCCAGGATGGCACATCAGTGTGAGCTGTGGCAAGAAGGGTAGCTGTGTGTGTCAGCACAGTGTCCAGAGCATGGAGCAGATACCAGGAGATGTGGAGGGAGCCATAGGAGGGCAACAACCCAGCAGCAGGACCGTTACCTCCGCCTGTTGCACAGCCAATAAGCATGCGGGGATTGCCTGTGAGTCACTGTAATGCTGTAGCGATCTTGGTTGTGGCATTACTGTGATTGGCTAGCCATCTAACACCATTAGGCATTATAAAAGGACAGGCGGTGCCCGGCACACTGACACCATTGCACAGACACACTGAGAAGCTCTTTACAACATGATTTCTTGATTGTGGCCTCTCAACCTGCATGTTCCAAGAGGGACATGCTGTTTAGTGATGCACTTACCTTACAGCAGTCATGGCCACAAAAAATGACCCTGGATTTGGGATAAGTAGGAAGATGATGATGAGACACAGTAGCTGTTAAGTCTTGTTGTTAAGTCACGATATTAAGAGAACCAAGGTGCAATGCTGGAAGTCGAGGTGGTGGATGACAAAGTCATCATCCTTACCTAGGAAGCTGGCATGCACAGCGAGGCCAGCAACGCTGAGGGAGAGAGATTGGCAACATTGAAACAGACAGGAAGAGGCAGTGGGGTGACCAGAGGGAGAAGGCGGGCAACTGTTCCGCAGAACACCGACACTTCTGAATTTCTCCGTCAAAGACTTAGGTGTTCCCCAGTCTGGGACTCTTTTTAAAGAGTTCTAAGACAAACAAAATGGTCATTTGCAACCTATGACATGCAAAGATCAGCAGGGGCCTAACCACTAAAAATGTAACCACCACCAGCATGATCAGGCACATGTCATCTAAGCACCTGACTCGGTGGGCCGACACCTGGGTGACACCTCTGCCTCTTCCCTTATGCTAGGCGATTCCCAATCCCCTGTCCAAAACACTGACCTATCTTTGCACTTTGTGACTTATAATAAACAGGCACTTCCAAATCTTTCTCCCAGCCTAGCGTTTAGCTGTCCCTACCTCAGTGCTTGGAACGAAAATGAAAGTTTCTAGTGTTGCCATTTCGGCTGGCAGACACGGAGGATTTACGCCAATTTATGGCGGTGGTCGTTCCTTGGTTCCCAGCCGCCAATTTTTCTTTCAATTTGGCGTCCCCGCCTTGCATCAGCATGTGTACAGGAACATCAACTGCGCCCTTACCAACGTACTTACTAACATTGTCCACTTAATGACCGACATGTGGACATGCGCTTGTGGCCAGGGATGCTATATTTTCGTAACAGCCTACTGGGTGAACATTGTGAAGGCTGGGGCCAAGTCACACCTTGGCACGGCGCATGTGCTCCCAATCCCGAGGATTGCTGGCCCTACTTCTCTCAGGGTTTCCTCCACCTTCTACACCAGTTCCTGCATCCCCTCCTACTCCTTCTCATCCTCCACCTCTGATGTGCTATCTCAGAGCACATCATCCACATATCAGCAGGAAGCTCTGTAGCACTGCCTCTGCAAAGCAGCAACAGCCTCTGCTGAAGCTAGTTTGTCTAGGAAACAAACCGCACACTGCGGCAGAGTTACTTAAAGGAATAACAGACCAGACAGATCTGTGGTTTTTGAAGCTGAACCGTCAAACAGGCACGGTCGTATGTGATAATGTGCACAACTTGGTGGCAGGTGTGAAGCTTGGCAAGCTCACACATGTACCATGCTTGGCACACATGCTCAACGTGGTAGTTCAGCGGTTTCTGAAAACATACCCAGATTTGCCAGAGCTTCTGGTCAAGGTAAACCGCGTCAGCGCCCGTTTATGCAAGTCATATATAGCTGCCACCTCTCTGGCAGTTCTGCAGCAGTGCATGGAAGTGCCAGCTCATTGACTGGTTTGCAATGTGCCCACTTGCTGGAACTCCGTACTGCACTTGCTGGCAAGGCTTTGTGAGCAGCAGAGACTAGTGGTTGAGTACCAGCTCCAACACTCCCATCGTTATTCTGGTTAGCCTCCACACATAATAACTGAAGAGTAGGCATGGATGTCTGACAGATGTGCAGTTCTCCAAGACTTTGAGGACTCCACAAAGATGGTGAGCAGCGATGACGCCATAGTCAGTGCAACAATCCCGCTTCTGTGCCTACTTAAACAGTCGCTGCTCACAATTACACATGAAGCTATACATGCAGATCATTGAGTGACAGGACACAGCTCAGTGAGCTCAGCGCAGTTCAGGGGCCCGCTCGCTGTAGCGAATCATTCTACTCAGCTCCTCAGCGTGTGCGGCCGCCTCACGGCGCCGATCACACTGATGAAGAAATGTCAGTCAGATGGATTACAGGGTGGCACACTTATTTAATCTTCAGACAGGTGAGTATAAGGATTTTTTTATTTTATTCTTATTTTTACACTTGGAGTCAGCGGGAGCAGAATATTACTCTCAACATTGTCTGTTGCTAGCGCTGATCGCTCCCCAACCAGGGGACTATGATGAGACGTGCCTTCAACACCCAGCGCTTGGGAACAGCGGGAACTGTACCACTGATTCCTAGGCGCGGGTAAGTGTCACACTGATGACACAAGGATGCCATCAGTGTGTCATCAATGTGCACAGGTGTGGGACATTTTGCGGCCCGTGCTGCATGTAAAAAACGGACATGTCAGTGTGTTTTGCCCACGGACACATGGTCTGTGAAAACACACTGACATGTGCAAAGGCCCATTCATTTGAATGGTTCTAGATGTGTAAGTACCTCCAGTACGTGTGAAAACTGGCACCACACGTACTGGAGATACCAACGTGGGAATGATGCCTAAGATAGGGTATACGCCACCAGGCAGATATCGCACTTAATTTTTTCACCTGTGGTCAAGCCTCCTAGTGGAAGGAGGTACAATCATGATCCTGTGTCCCCAATGCTAACATAGAGAAACATACAATTAGATAAAAAAAATATTTTCTGTGCCTTCATATTCTGAGAGTCATATCTTATATATATTTTAGTCTACAGAGCTGTGCAAGGCTATGTTCACTAGATGCGTTTTGATGTGTTTCTTTCTGCAGGAAAAACCTGCTCTATTGGCAGTAAAGAAGCAAGTAAAAAAAAGCAGGTTTTGCTGAGTTTTTGACAGCATTTTCTGTGGCGTTTTTGTCAGTGTACATTTGTTTCTTCTGCATGCTGATAAAGTTTAGTGCATAAAAAAATAATTGACTCAAAGTCATGAGGTTTTGGCACCAAAAAACGAAGCAAAACCTGATACTTGCGTTTTTTGCTCTACCCATTTCTTTCAACTAAGTAAAAAACGCGGCAAAAACGCTGAAAGAAGTGACATGCTACATTTTGCAAAAACGCATTTCTTTGACAAAACAGTCAGGAAAAAAAACAAGGTGTGTGCATGGGATTTCTGAAATCTCATAGACTTTGCTGGTACTGTAAAAAAAAAGCTGAAAATTTGCACTAAAAAAAGCATAAAAAACGCTGCAAAAATGCGTGAACATAGCCTAAGGGATTTTTTAGCATAATGAACTGTAGATTTAATTGACACCATTGTGTATTGTTCCGTATAGCAGACATGTTATATCTATTCTGCTGGACAATGTCATTTTTTTATTATCTTTATTTGGTCACCGGCTTAATACACTGTGTTCCAAATTATTATGCAAATAATATTTTCTCAGATTTTCCCAAATTACCTATATGAATTGCAGTCATTGTAATTTTCCAGTCAAATAACTATTAGAGTACAATTGAAAGGTTTTTGTACAAACTGCCTATGATAACAGTATAGTTTTAAAAAAATAAAAAACTCAAACTGCACTCAAAGCTTATAGCAGCCAGAGATGCAGATGTGTTATGTGCAGCATGAGACGGGGCATTATCATGCATTGAATGATCTCGATGGTCCAGATGGATGGAGTGGAGGATGGCTGGTTGATGGACACCCCATGCAAACACGGCTACGGCGCTAACAAGGAGGAGGTGGAGTAATGTTTTGGGCTGGAATCATGGGGAGAGAGATTGTCGGCCCCTTTTAGGATCCCTGAAGGGGTAAAGATAAACTCCATAATGTATGTTGAGTTTCTCAAACAGCACTTCCTTCCATGGTTCAAGAAGAAGAACCGTGCATTCCGCAGGAACATCATTTTCATGCATGATAATGCCCCGTCTCATGCTGCACATAACACATCTGCATCTCTGGCTGCTATGGGCATAAAAGGGGACAAACTTATGGTGTGGCACCCATGCTCCCCAGACCTCAACCCCATTGAGAACCTCTGGAGCATCATCAAAAGGAGTGTCTATGATGGCGGGAGGCAGTTCACATCTAAGTAACAGCTCTGGGAGGGTATTCTGTCCTCATGCAAAACAATTGGAAGCAGAAACCATCCAAAACCTGACAAATTCAATGGACGAGAGAGTTCAGAAGCTCCTTGCGAACAAGGGGTCCTATGAGCAAATGTAACATCACCTAGAATAAAGTTTTGAGTTGAAAACTGTTTTATTTCAGTTTGTAATAACCTGCTAATGCTTATAATTTCAAAAATGACCATTTTTTTGTTCTTTATTAAAATGAAAAGTTTGAAAACTCTGCTGTGCATAATAATTTGGAACATGCATTTTGAGTGCAGTTGAGTTTTTTATTTTTTAAAACTATACTGCTATCATAGGCAGTTTGTACAAAAACCTTTCAATTGTACTCTAAGGCTGAGTTCACACGATGCATTTTTCATGCGTTTCCGCGGCGTTTTTGCAGTTGCGTAAACGCCGCGGAAACGCATGAAAAACGCATGGTAGAAGGGCAGCAATGTTCCCCAATGGAAATCCGCATGTGCTGTGCCCATGATGCGGATTTTTCCGCAGCGTAAACGCTGCGGTCAAAAATCCGCAGCATGTCAATTAATTTTGCGGAAACGCTGCTCTTTTGCCGCCATTGACTTGCATTAGACCGCATGGAATCCGCATCACTGTATATGTTGATGCGCTTTTCATGCGGTCTAATGTGCGGATGGTACCCGGGTGTGGAGGAGAGGACTCTCATCCAGACCCAGGTACCATTAAAAAAAAAAGAATAAAATAAAAAATATATATATTCTCACCTTCTGACGGCCCGCGCTGCGTCCTGCTGGCTTCCCGGGCACTTCGCGGTTGAATGAAGGACCTTCGCTGACGTCAGAGTCATGTGACGGTTCACGTGACGCTGACGTCGGAAGGTCCTAAAGTCTTCACTGCCGGCAGCCGGGACCGATGAAGCAGGACACCGGGGGCCATCAGAGGGTAAAGTATAGATTTATTTTTTATTTTTTGACATTCACACACTATATAAATCCATGCCGGTTGCATGGATTTATATAGTGTGAAGTTGACAAGCACTTTCCAAGTGATGCTAAAATCGCTTGGGAAGCGCTTGTCAACCCGCATGCGGAAATGCATGTGAAGAACGCTTCATTTCCGCATGTCCCTGGCAGGTAACCGCATGTACAATCCGCATGCGTTTTTTCCTGCCAGAGAGATGCAGAAACGCTCAGGAAAAAATCCTGAGCATTTCTGCATCGTGTGCACATACCCTAATAGTTATTTGACTGGAAAATTACAATGACTGCAATTCATATAGGTAATTTGGGAAAATCTGAGAAAATATTATTTGCACAATAATTTGGAACACAGTGTATTTGCCGAATAGGATAATAATAATCTTTATTTTTATATAGCGCTAACATATTCCACAGTGTTTTACATACATTATCATCGCTGTGACCATCAGGGTTCACAATCTACATTCCCTATCAGTATGTCTTTAGAGCATAGGAGGAAACTGGAGAACCCGGAAGAAACCCACGCAAACACGGGGAGAACATACAAACTCCTTGGTGGGATCTGAACCCAGGACCCCAGCGCTGCAAGGCTGCAGTACTAAACACCGAGCCAGTGTGCTGTATGTATTTTTTACTAGTATTTTGGGGTATTTTCTCATTTTTAATCAATTTTGTTAGCAAGGATGAACAAAACAAAGAATAAATGTGCAATTGTTCTTAATGTTTATTGTGTTCACCATGCAGTATAATGTTCATGCTATTATTTTGGTTCAATATGATTACGGAGACACTCAATTTACACTGTCTTTTTTGTTGTTTTCATTGTGTGGGATAAATAATGACATTATTATCTATCAAGTCATTACAGATGCAGCAACATACTTTTTTAAAAACATTTTATGGAGTTTTTCTCCAAAAGTGACCCACATTAAGTTAAAGGGGCTCTAAATCCCTCTTACAGTTATATGAAAAAGTTTGGGCACCCCTATTAATCTTAAGCTTAATGTTTTAGAAAAATTGGTGTTTTTGCAACAGCTATTTCAGTTTGATATATGTAATAACTGTTGGACACAGTAATGTTTCTGCCTTGAAATGAGGTTTATTGTACTGTTGTAAGTTCTCTCATGCGAGAGAATCGGGCTGATTATGCTAAGGACACTCGGCTCACACTCTGTCATTTTGATCTGGGTGTCATGTTAGTGTGATCCCATTCTCTCACATGAGAGAATCTCAGCACAGGTGTGGAGAAGACGGAGAACTTAATTTCTCAATCTTCTCCATTGTCTCTGTGCGCATACATCACACTGCACTCAGATTAAGTCCGAGTGCAGTCCGATATTTCACACACACCCATTGACTCGTAGCGAAATCATAGTGAAATCATAGTGATTTGCCCTGTGATTCACGGTCCAGGAATACCTGTCCTTTCATCTCTGGATACACTTGCAGATACACCTGATTCAGAACATGAAGAGCAGGATTCTGACGAAGGTTTCATACTAGTCCCAATGAGCCACAGCTTTTTCTTCACACTTTGAATAAAATGATTTAGTCAAGGACTTCCTAAATATTCTGCACAACTTTTAGGCTCTAGACTAAAGGAAAAGAACCCACTATTCCTGTTAACTGTTAATTCTTGGTACAGAAGCAGAGAAAAGGAATTCCTTCCATACTTTACTCAAGACGGTGCTCTAGTGTATTGCAGTGATATTCCTAGGCTGATGGAAAAATGTAACATTGAGTACAATGTGAGCAAGTGGAGATTCTTTATTGATTCATGAAAAAGTATGAAAGCTGTGCTACTGCACAATGGCAGCAAGTATGCTTTAGTGCCTGTAGAGCATTCTATGCACTTGAAGAAATGCTATGAGAATTTTGACTTTATTCTAAAGAAACTTAAAGAAGTTGTCCACTACTTTCACATTGATGCCCGTAGGAAAGGGCATCCATGTATGATCGGCCGGGGAACCCTCGCCGACCAGCTGTTATCGGTCCCAGCCGAAAGTCCTTACCTGCAGTGCTTGGCTGTCCATCTGTAGTGGCCGCCGGGGGGGTACTGCACATTCAATTGAATGGGAGGTGGATGAGCAGTAACAAGCGCCAGCCACTACAACTTGACTGCCAAGCACCGCAGGTAAGGACTTCCGAAAGGCACCGATATCAGCTGATCGACGGGGGTGCCGCGTTCAGGACCCCAGCCGATCATACATTCATGCCCTATCCTAAAGATAGGGTATCAATGTGAAAGTAGTGGACAACCGCTTTAATTACAAGGATCAAGGAAGGTCAATATGTGGTGATCTGAAAGTTCTCTCATTGCTCCTTAAGCAGCAAGAAGGATGCGTGAAGTACCAATGCTTTTGTGAGAATGGCACAGCCGGGATAGGACTCATTACTGGAGCCAAAACAGTGGGTCAATAAGAACATCTTTGCAATCTGGGATTCAAGAACATAGTTGCGGAATGTTTAGTTAATTCCACTAAAGTTCTCCTGCCACCACTCCACATTAACATGGAGAGGAGAACTGAAGAGAAAAAGAAAAGGAATAAGAATTAATTTGCAATAAAGTTGCAGAATGAATGTTCAATAAATTTAAATTATAATATTGTTTGCATTTTTGCCTACAGTAAAAATTTTCCTTGTTCATCTCACTTGTAGGTAATTTCATGCGCATTTTGTGCATTATCCATATGTGATGGTTAAATTTATTAAAACAGTCATTGAATTTGAAAACATTTTCATAAACCCAATCGCTGCATACCTGTGCAGGCTGCAATTGTTTTTTCATACTGAATTGGCATGAGAAAATAGTCGGTGCTATGTACTGCCCCTTAGTATAATATTGGGTTGAGTGCTATTCGATAAAATATTGGATAGCTCAAGGCCGTGTTTTACGCCAGTGTGAGTGAGCCCTAAACATTACTCCCCGATGCAGCACTTCATAGGAAAACATACGTACAAACGTGTACAACAAAACACACACAAATATACACCTTACCATCAGTAAAATAGTAGTCGGGGTACTTCTCCTCAAACACGTAGATGGGTTTAGGCTTCCCTTTCAGCCTCTCGCTGACTCTCCTTACAAGCTCATACCTGCCAGCAAGCAAAATGCGAAATATAGTTACTAACATTTACTACATGTCTACTTTACGTCAGCAACATTTCTGACATCCCTTTTCTTAACATGTTTAAATGTTCAGCAGCATTTTTTCAATAACATTTACAAATCTTTTTTTTTTTTTTTTTTAGAATAGATCACTTCGGTTCTGAAGTGACTGAGGGGCCTATATTTCAGAAACCCCACAATCAAGACCACATTTTAATAACGGCACCCTTCAAGGTATTAAAAACCACATTCAAAAGTTTGTTAACCTTTCAAGTATAGAAATTGGAGCCCAAAATTTGTTGTGCAATTTCTCCTGCATATGCCGGCACCCGATGTGTGGCCGGAAACTACTGTTTGGGCACACCATAACCATAGGGCTCGGAAGAAAAGGAGGGCTACTTGACTTCTGATGCAGAATTTTGGCAAAAATGCTTTGAGACTGCCATGTAACATTTGAGAAGCCTCGAGGTTGCCAAAACAGCAGAAACCTGCTGCAAGTGAAGCCATTTTGGAAATTACACCCTCTCAGTTGCGGTTGGACTGCACAGGTGTTCTCCAGAAATCAGAATGCAATTGGTGTTGCAGAGTGAAATCTGTATATTTCAACTGCATGATGATGAAACTGAGTGAAAACTTGTTTTTTGTGAGTTGAGTGGCAGCTTTTCTTGGTACCATTTTGCAGTAGATAACATTTTGCTTTTAAGGCTAAGTTCACAATTATCCCATGCTCTGCGCTGAGCACTTATGTCACAGCTTCCATTTAACAGACTTTACTTTAACCCCTTCACGACCTTCGATGTATCCATAAGTCCAGGTTGGTAAGTACTTCCAGATTTGTCACGCACAGACTCTGTGGGAGCACGAACACCGCCGGGTGTTCAGCGATTCTGACAGCTGACACCCAGCTCTCACTGAAGGGCAGTTTAACCCCCTACACACTGCGATCAATATCGATCGCGGCATTTACAAGGCAGGGGCCGATCATTGCCATGGTGACTCGACGTTGTCATGATGACATCTGGGTCACGAGTGCTAGCAAGCCAATTAGATCAAGAGCAGTGCATGATCTAACTAGCACTGACAGTTTATAAATCACTGCAATGCTTGTGCATTGCTATGCTTTAGAATCTTTATTATGGTGATCAGAGCTGCGAAAGTCCCATAGAGAGATTAAGTAAAAAGGTTTAAAAAAATATTGTAAATTATTTTTTATTCCCTTCACCCAGAACCTGTTTTCACCTTCCTAACCAGGCCATTTTTTTCAATTCTGACCATTGTCACTTTATGAGGTAATAACCTTGGAACGCTTCAACGGATCCCACTGATTCTCAGATTCTTTTTTTCATGACATATTCTGCTTTATAATAATGTTAAAATTTCTTCGATATGACTTGTATTTATTTGAGAGAAAAAAATCTGAAAACTGGCGAAAATTTTGCAATTTTTAAAATTGTAATTTTTATACCTTTAAATCAGAGCGATATGTCACACAAAACATTTAATAAATAACATTTCCCACATGTCTACTTTACATCTGCATCATTTTTAAAACATATTTTTTTTCTGTTTGAAAGTTAGAAAAGTTAAAAGTTGACCAGCGATTTCTCATTTTTAGGGACCACATCAGATTTGAAGTGACTTTGAGAGGTCTATATGACAGAAAATACCTAAAAGTGACACCATTCTAAAAACTGCACCCCTCAAGGTGCTCAAAACCACATTCAAGTATATTAACCCTTCCTTCAGTTGTTTCACAGGAACTAAAGGAATGTGGAAGGAAAAAATTAACATTTAACTATTTTCACAAAAAATTTACTTTAGACCCAAATGTTTTTATTTTCACAAGGGTAACAGGAGAAAATGGACCCCAAACACTGTAAAATTTCCCAAGAGTACAACATAGATGGGGGAAAACTACTGTGTGGGCGCACAGCAGGGCTCAGAACGGAAGGAGTGCTATTTAACTTTTGAAATGCAAAATGTGCTGAAATCATTGGAGGACATCATGTCACATTTGGAGAGCCCCTGATGTGCCTACAGAGTGGAAACCCACCACAAGAGACCCCATTTTGTTAACTAGACCCCTTAAGGAATTTATCTAGATGTGTGTTGAGCACCTTGAACCCCCAGGTACTTCACTGAATTTTTCAACACTGATCTGTGAAAATTAAAAAAAATATATATATTTTTCTCACAAAAATATTGCTTTAACCGCAAGTTTTTTCATTTTTACAAGGATAGCAGGAGAGAATGGACCCCAAAATGTGTTGTGCAATTTCTCCTGAGTACGCAGATACCCTATATGTGGTCCAAAACTACTTTTGAGGCACAGTGCAAAGCTCTGAAGGGAAATTTATACCGTAAATTTATCACTTAAACATGAGCCATGTATGAGGGTGTCAGAGCCGGAGTCGTGGAGTCGAAGGTGGAGTCGGTGTCATGGAAATTGAGGAGTCGAAGGTTTGGCTTACCGACTCCACATACCATTGGGCAGTGAAGAAAAATAATTAAATTTTTACCACCAAAATTTTGTTTTAGCCCCAGATTTTACACTTTCACACTGGGCAAAAATGGCACAAAAAAAATTGTCCCACAATTTTAGCTGAATGTAGAAATACCCCATATGGGTCATTTTCTGTCAAGTGATCCAAATCTGAATATTTTTTTTACCTGATGTCTTCGGATTTTTTTTTTCTTTGTTTTTTTTTCAGTGCTAATTTAGTGAATTTCAAAATAAGGTAGTTAATTTTATATAGATTTCTAAAGTTTTGAAAAAGTTAGAATTTTGGGCTTGCATAATGATAAATTTTTGATATGTCATATCTCGGGTTAGAAATAAGATAAAGAGATCTCCCACCGTTCTGTTTAGAAAGGTACAAGCTTTAATTTGACATGTCACAAGATTATGTTTGCTAATATTTTGTTTTTGAGGAGTCAAATTAAAAAGGAGCCATTACAGGTAAGAGGAGTGTATGGCGCCGGAGATCGCGGTAAGCGTAAGCACTGAACGCATACCGCGATCTAGGGCGCCATACTTTCATACTTACCTAACCGGGAGGTGTGTTGCCCCGGCGCCTCTGTTCTGGCCGGAGACTGGGTCAGGAATGCGGGGTCGGAACCGGCGCATGCGCATAGCGCGCTATCCGGCGCCATTTTACTGAAGACACATTTGCCATGCATACCAGGACTGGGGATGAGGGGTACCATACATACCAGGATACGGATGAGGGGTACCATACATACCAGGATTGAGGATGAGGGATACCATACATACCAGGATTGGTGATGAGGGGTGCCATGAATACCAGGATTGGGAATGAGGGGTATCATGCATACCAGGATGAGGGATGGGATGCCATGCATTCCAGGATGGGGATGAGGGGTACCATGCATACCAGCATAAGGCTGAGGGGCCATACATACAAGGATTGGGGATGAGGGAGCCATGCATACCAGAATTGATATGAGGGGTGCCAAGCATACCAGGATTGGAGATGAGGGGTGCCATGCTTACCAGGACTGAGGATGAGGGGAACATACATACCAGGATTGGGGATGAGGGGGGCCATGCATACCAGGATTGGGGATGAGGGGTCCCAAGTATACCAGGATTGAAGATGAGGGGTGGCACGCATACCAGGATAGGGATGAGGGGATACCATGCATACAAGGATAGGGATGAAGGGGTACCATGCATACCAGGATAGGGATGAGGGGCCATGCATACCAGGATACGAATGAGGGGCCATGCATACCAGGATAGGGATGAAGGGGTACCATGCATACCAGGATAGGGATGAGGGGCCATGCATACCAGGATACGAATGAGGGGCCATGCATACCAAGATGGGGATGAGGGGGTACCATACATACCAAGATAGGGATGAGGGATGGGGTACCATGCATACCAGGATAGGGATGAGGGGTACCAAGCACACCAGGATGAGGGATGGTGTGCCATGAATACCAAGATTGGGGATGAGGAGTGCCATGCATACCAGGATGGGGGTAAGGGGCCCATGCATGCCAGGATAAGGCTAAGGAGGCCATACATACCAGCATTGGGGATGAGGGAGCCATGCATACCAAGATGAGGGATGGGGTGCCATGTATACCAGGATTGGGATGAGGGGTGCCATGCATACCAGGATTGGTATAAGGGCTGCCATGCATACCAGGATTGGGGATGAGGGGTGCCATTCATACCAGGATAGGGATGAGGGGTACCATGCATACCAGGATAGGGATGAGGGGGTACCATGCATACCAGGATAGGGATGAGGGGTATCATGCATACCAGGATAAGATGGGGCAGCACATAACAGGATGGGGGAACAGGATTGGGTAGCACAAATACCAAAATGGGGAGCCACAAATACCAGGATGGGGGCTGCACAAATACCAGGATGGGGACAGCACAAATATCAGGATGGGGACAGCACATAACAGGATGGGGGCGCAGAATAGGGGCAGCACATAACAGGATGGGGGACCATATACCAATAAAAATGCTCGCCACCCGGGCGTAGAACAGGTTCAATAGCTACTATGTTATAAAAAATTTTAAATAGGTATAAGTGTTACCTGTGTTTTTGGTTACATTTGTACAAGGACTCAAGTTGGGATCTCTCCTTGGGACAATACTTTTATATGTTTAATACTAAAGGAGAAGAAGCAATATTAACCCCTTTAAAGGCTGTTTGCACGTTAATGACCAGGCTAATTTTTACAATTCTGACCAGTGTCACTTTACGAGGTAATAACTCTGGAACGCTTTAACGGATCCCACTGATTCTGAGAAAGTGTCTGGCTGTGACGGCATAAAGATGAGCCGAGGTCATGTCCAATGAACTCAGCTCACCTCATGCACGTCACTGACAGCGTGGGAGAATTCTACTGCGCATGCGGTGAGCGTGAGAGAATTCTCCCATGCTGTCAGTGACGTGCATGAGGTGAGCTCATGTCCAATGAACTCAGCTCACCTCATGCACGTCATTGACAGCGTGGGAGAATTCTCCTGCACTCAGCTCTTGAGCAGGAGAATTCTCCCACGCTGGGATGGCATTGAGATGACAGGCTGGATCGCAGCTGAACACTGCCATCCAGCTTTTCATCCTTCAGAGACACTGCAGAGTGCAAGCATGCCTGCGCTCTGCAGTGTCTATGAAGGATGGCATGCTGGATGGCAGCGCTCAGCAGCGATCCAGCCTGTCATCTCAATGCCATCCCAGCATGGGAGAATTCTCCTGCTCAAGCGCTGAGTGCAGGAGAATTCTCCCACGCTGTCAATGACGTGCATGAGGTGAGCTGAGTTCATTGGACATGAGCTCACCTCATGCACGTCACTGACACCTTGGGAGAATTCTCTCACGCTCACCGCATGCGCAGTAGAATTCTCCGACGCTGTCAGTGACGTGCATGAGGTGAGCTGAGTTCATTGGACATGACCTCGGCTCATCTTTATGCCGTCACAGCCAGACACTGAGGAGCGCAAGCATGCCTGCGCTTCTCAGTGTCTGTGGCATGGCAAGCTGGATGGCAGCTTTCGGCTGCGATCCAGCCTGTCATGTGAATGTAGCAGAGCTGGAGCCATCCTGGGAACCATCGAAAGGTAAGGATGAAGTTGCTTTATTATTTTACTTTTATTGCAGGAGATCGTTGGCTTTAGCTGGAATGGGCGTGATGGTAAGTATGGTTTAATTTAGAACAATAAAGAATTGTGTGTTTATTTCAATTAAAGGACTTTATTCTGGGTGTTTGTGGTTTTTTTTTTAACTTTGACTATGGGGTTAGTAATGGGGGTGTCTTACAGACGCCTTTCCATTACTAACCTGGGCTTGATGTCAGCTGGCATTATAAGCTGACATCAACCCCAGCCCTATTACCCCACTGCCACCGCTACAGGGCAGTGGGAAGAGCGAGGCTAAGTGCCAGAATTGGCGCATCCTATGGATGCGCCATTTCTGGGGCGGCTGACGGCTGGTGTTTCTAGCCTGGGAGGGGGCCAATATTCATGGCACCCTTCCTGGGCTACTAATATCAGCCCCCAGCTGTCTGCCTAGCCTTTGCTAGCTATTAAAATAGGGGATTCCCCACATCATTTTTTTGGGGGTCCCCCATTTTAATAGCTAGTAAAGGCTAGGTATTCAGCTGGGGGCTGATATTAGTAGCCTGGGAAGCTCCGTGGGTATTACCCCCTTCCCAGGCTTCAAACATCTGCCCCAGCCATCCGCTTAACCTCCGCTAAAGACTAAAATTACAGGGAACCCCACGCCAATTTTTTTTTTAATAAATCCTTTATTTTAACACTAAATGACAAGCACAGTAACCAACACTATCACTGTACTTCTTATATATGTGACTGACATGTTTCTATCTATCTAATCTATGTGTGATGCTCTATTCTTTCTATTCTAAATTGTCGGGTACCGATGCTGAATTGCCGGCCGGCTTTTTTAAAGAGACTGTGCATGAAAACACTATTATTTTTTTTAATAAATCCTTTAACACTAAATGACAAGTACAGTAAGCAACACTGTCACTGTACTTCTTATATATGTGACTGACATGTTTCTATCTATCTAATCTATGTGTGATGCTCTATTCTTTCTGTTCTAAATTGTCAGGTACCGTTGTATGCCGCTGCTGAATTGCCGGCTTTTCATGTAATACATTCTACATTATTCTTAGTTGTTTTCCTTCATGTAGAATTAACCTACAAGGAAAGAAAGGGTTTATTTTCATTTCGATATTTGTGTCCCATTGACTTGCATTGGTTTCCAGTATCGGAATCGGCGATATCCAATATTTTTTGGGTATCGGTCCGATCCAATCCGATATTTCGCGATATCGGAAGGTATCGCTCAACACTAGTTGTCATATATCAGTTGTGTAAGTCAGAAATGAATTTAGTAGCCCATGGATGTGTGGTACAGGCTGAAGCATTCTTTCATACACAGGACAGGTTTGTCAGTGCAGGTGTCGCATTCCGTAGCACACTCAGCACCTCTTTTGTGACTTACCTTTTTTTCTGCTTTGAGGGACTTCCCCCGGGAAATGTTGGCATTGTACTATACGAGCACCTTCAGTTCCGGAATTACTGGGGCCTGCTCCTTCCTCACTGCCAAATAACAGGGCCTTGATCACTACCTCCTGGAACCGAAAATACGATGTAGCGGTCTGGCCTGCACATCGTGATAAAAGAAAAGTGTTATGCATTGCCATCTGTACGATGTGCACGGCCACCTTCTTGTACCACACCTTGGCCTTTCTCAAAGCACTGTACGGCTGGTGGACTTGATCAGAGAGATCAACTCCCCCCCCCCAGTACACAATCTGGTTTGACGACCTGTGTAGAGGTACCTCGTACAGTGCTGGGAGTGCTGCCATCACCATGTATGGTGGTCAAGAGAAGGACATCCCTCTTGTCCTAGTACTTGACCACCAGCATGTGGTTGCTGCATTGGGCTCTGCTCTCACCCCTTCTGAGCAGCTGCCCAATTAGCATCTTCGAGAGGCATCTGATTTTTGCGGACAGTATTTCAAGGCTGCGGTACCTCACACAAAGAGGGACTTAAAGAGTGGGATGTTGGTATAAAAGTTATCCACGTAGAGGTGATAAACTTGATCCAGCAGTGGGCGCACCAAATCCAACACAATTTTACCACTCACTCTCAGGACAGGGGGGCATTCAGTGGGCTCAATGCAGGAGTCCTTTCCTTCATAAACCCTAAACTTGTGGGTGTACCCTGAGGTACTCTCACACAGTTTGTACAGCTTCATTTCGTACCTGGCCCTCTTAGTGCGCAGGTACTGCCAGAATTTAAGCCTCCCCTTAAGATGAATTTGGGACTCATCCACGTAGATGTCATTTTGAGGCATGTACATTTCAGTAGACTTGTTGTTGAAGTTCTTCGATGACCGGCCGAACTTTGAAAAGATGATTGGGATCATCTCGGTGAGAACAACGTACATTATCATTTAATGCAAGAATTTGTGGATGGTCTCAAAACGTGTCTGGATCATGACCATTCGGAACAATGGAGTGTTATACAAAACGTTAACACTCCAATGAACTTCTAGCTTCTTCAGTATCCCCATGTGAAGGACCAGGCCCCAAAACTTCTAACTTCAAGTTAGAAAATGATGAGTGGTTTTGTGACAAAAATTGTTGAGCGTACAAATTAGTTTCGCCCACCATCAGGTTTAAAAAATCCTCAGAGAAAAAGACTTTGAAAAAGTCTATTTCTGTGAGGCGGGTGGTGTCAAACTTGATTCCTTATTGCACCAGAATATGCGGAATCTGTGGCTCATAATTTTCGAGGGTCTAGGTCCACATGGGGTCAATAATGGCTGGCGCTGGTTCAGCTTTTGTCCTAGGGCGTCTTTTTGGCGGTTCAGAATCACCCGAGGAGGAAGAGGGGGACGAGGATGAGGAAAAATAAAGAAAGGTGGGATCCTCTCCCTTACTGTCAGTGTTGAAGGCAAGGAAAGTAGTGTATGGCTCCTTCACTGAATACCGTGTGTGGGACAAGCGGGACAACATTTTTTTTTTCATGTATGTGGTGTTTGTATCAGTACTTTATTCAGTTGTGTGTGTGAGAGTGCTTGGTGTAAACTTTTTTTTTTTTAAAGAAAAAAAGCAATAACAGGAGGTGGTGCAAAGGGGGGGGGGAGAAAAAAAAGTCTATGAAACAAAACAGTGGAAAACAGCAAGCATGAGTGCGGATCAGAGATGTGCGCCACTGATCAACACTTGGCGGCTGCTGGATGTGCGCACGGAGGTGGTGCAAAGGGAGGGGGAGTGCAAAACAGCAAACACGAGTGTGAATCAGTGATCTGCATCACTGACTAACGCTCGATGGCTGATGGATGTGCACAAGGAGGTGGTGCAAAGGGAGGGGAGAAAAAAAGTGTAATGCTCGGCAGCTGCTGGATGTGCGCACAGAGGTAGTGCAAAGGAGGGGGGGAATGGACAGAGACAAAAAAAAGTCCTGGAAAACAGCGAGCACAGACGTTGATCAGTGATTTGCGTCATTGATCCATGCTCAGCCGCTGCAGGACGCACGAAAAAAAAAATCTGCCAAAAATCAAGTACTGATCATCACTCGGTGGCAGAAAGGGGGAGGTGGGGAGTTTGATAAAAAGAGGGGGAAAGGAGGAAGAGGGGGATTGAGGTGGATGAGGAGAGATCAGGCAGGGATCTTCTTTCTTCTATCTTCTTTATTTGCTAGCAGCAGGAGCAGCAATTGTGGGGTCACAGGCTTTTGTCGCACCACAAGGCCCAGCACGGCACACAATCTGACAGCGTGACCGCCCTGTACAAGTCCTCAGCTACTATGAGGAAGTGCAGGACAGTCACAGCCAGGTCACAGCGCATCTGTGCGCTGTGACTGGTGCGATCGATGTCATCGTCGATAACACCAATCATAGCGGGCTCAGGTGAGGCCTGGCGTTGCCAGGCACCAGCCTGTGATCGGTGCTCTTACAGCCAATCACAGCGGTCATAGTTGCAGGGGGGCGGTGACATCCTCCTAGGATGACGACGCCATCTACCCTGAGGTAAGATGCACCAGAATTTAAATGTGATCACTACGACTCCGGTCACGGTGCCTCATTAAAGATGAGAAGTAATAATAAGTACCTGGTCCATAAGACCCAGGGCACAGGACAGTATTATTACGTACAATGTCAGAAAGGATTATTTAAATACACGTGTTTCAATTTTTTTATTATTAATATTACAACACTAGATATGTACTTTTTCAAGTTTTTAAACAGAGTATAGTAGTTAAATCACCAAGCTTTAAAATAAAACAAAATTAACTAGTCTGAACAATTGAATTAATAGTAAGTCCTTTTGTTTCATCAATTTGTCCCTTCTACTGGGCAAGATTTAATCTTGTCAACAATCTCTTATAACAATGGCCGTTTCCTTTTGTGTCAGTATGTATGGTTGTTATGGTGTTAGAGTCCACCTGAGTTAATATCTGATTTTTGGTTACTTTTAATAGCTTTGGTTTTCTTGGATACACAAAGGAAGGGGACGGACCAGAAGGATGCAGAAAAATCCCTTCTACTTCTTCATTAGCATAATCTTGGCAGAGTACATTAGCCGGCAGCCACCAGTGCTGATCATATTCACAGGTCACATAACCAGTTATGTCACCATTGCCAATCTTGTGCCATCTTCAATCACTTCATGGACTTCACTGTCGTTGCTGAATGAATGTTTTTATTTCTGTGTCACTCAGTGGAATGAAAGTGTGGTATTGTGAAGTTCTTGTGATGGGTTCTACTTCCTGTAACTAATGTTTTAACAAAATCTCCTCTTCTTTGTAGTCCTGGTTTGTACAGTACATGAACTGAATGTTAGGAATATTTTCTCACTGCAGCTGAATAGTTGGCGGTGTGTTAAGATGTGGTCTGAATATGGCCTCTGGAGGCTAGCCCGAGCTGCAAGACGTTGCACGCTGCCTTCTTAACCATCACATACACCTTTGCCATGAGCTGTAGAAAAAAGAGCCATTCAGCTTCCACTCCAAATTCTTTCTTGTGATGGCAGACATTTATAAAAACATGAGTTTTTTATTTGTAAAAAAAGACCTTATACTTTTAGACCACAGACTGAACAGATCTGAATTCAAGATTTTCGAATTGACAGTGTTTATACTGTTTTGTTTTAGTTTGTTTTTTAACCACTTAACAACATCTGACGTACTAATACGCGTCTGTGCCCTGGGACTTTAGAGCCAGACCCGTATTAGTAAATCATGGCGATCACGAGCGCACACAGGCTGTGCGGGCGTGATCGCCGCCGGGTGTCAGCTGATTGTCACAGCTGACACCCGGTACTATGTGCAGGGAGCGCTCAGGCACCGCTCCCAGCACATTAACCCCCGCGATGCTGCGATCGAAGTCGACCGCAGCATTGCGGGGGCAAGGGGAGGTGATCGCAGATACTCACCTCCTCTTCTGGCTTCCAGCGCTGTCTGCCGTGGCTTCCAGGATGTTGCCATGACAACCCGATGTCGTCATGACAACATCCGGGTCACCAGACAGCAGGAAGATTGTTTGGACATGCTCAGTGCATCTCCAAACTATCTTCTCCCTGTCCAGCACTGACAGCCTGCATGGCACAGGGATGGTGCTGCATTCCTGTGCCATGCAGGCGATCAGAGAAAAAAAAGTGAAAGTCCCATAGTGGGACAAAGTAATAAAGTATAAAAACTATCAGAAAGTGAAAAAAAAAAAAGAATTGTAAAAATATATAAAAAAAAATTAAAAAAATAATCCACCAAAAATAAAAATATAATGTACCCATCAATAAATATTATTATAAAAAAAAAAAAAACAAACAATAAAAGTACACATATTTGGTATCGCCGCGTCCGGAACAACCTGACCTATAAAACTGTCCCACTAGTTAACCCCTTCAGTGAACACGGTAAAAAAAATGAAAAAAAACGAAGCAAAAAACAATGCTTTATCATCATACCGCCAAACAAAAAATGGAATAACACGCGTCAAAAAGACGAATATAAATAAATATGGTACCGCTGAAAACGTCATCTCGTCCCCCAAAAAACAAGCTGCCACACAGCTCCATCAGCCGAAAAATAAAAAAGTTATAGCTCTCAGAATAAAGCAATGCTAAAAAATATTTTTTTCTATAAAATTGCTTTCATTATGTAAAAGTGCAAAACATAGAAATACGATATAAATGTGGTACCGCTGTAAACGCACTGACCCGAGGAATAAAGCTACCTTATCAATTTTACCACACGCGGAACAGAATAAAAAAAACAAAAAAAACAATTCCTGAATTGTTGGTTTTTGTTTATTCTGCCTCCCAAAAATCGGAATAGAAAGCGATCAAAAAATGTCACGTGCCTGAAAATGGCACCAATAACAACGTCAACTCATCCCGCAAAAAACGAGCCGTCATATGACTGTCTGCCAAAATCTGGAAAAATTATAGCTCTCAAAATATGGCGATGCAAAAACTAGATTTTACAAAAAATGCGTCTTTTAGTGTGTGACAGCTGTCAGTCAGAAAAACCCCATAGGATTCTGGTATCGCTGTAGTCTCACCGACCCGAAGAATAAGGTCGTCTAATCACTTATACCGCATGAGGAACGACGTAAAAAATAAACTCTCAGGTTAGGGTTGTGCTAGGGTTAGGGTTGTGCTAGGGTTAGGGCTGGGTTGGGGTTAGGGTTGTGATGGGGTTGTGATTTTTTACAAAAGAAAAAAACATGACAATAAGGCGACTAGTGTTGAGCGCAAGTGCTCGCTACTTGAGTTTGCATCGGGTGCTCTGGTATGCATTGAGTATCGTGGGTATTTGAGTGACATGCTCGAGTCTCCGCCCCATAAGCTTCACGGCCCAAAAAACTTTGCGGGGATTGTCTGCCATGCATGAGCGATCCCCGCATGTTTTTTTTTGGGTGTCTAATAACCGTGAAACATCCGGGCGGGGACTCAAGCATGTCACTCGAGCACACGCAGTACATGGTGCATACCTGAGTACCCGATGCAAACTCAAGTAGCGAGCACTTGCGCTCAAGACTAATGACAACTTATTCAATATAATGACCTAATGTTATCAAATTCTGTGTCGTACCTCTGGGTTCAAAATGTTCACTATACACCTTAATAAAATCCTTGAGGGGTTTAGTTTCCAAAATGGGGTCACTTGTGGGGGAGCTCCACTGTTTAGGCACATCAGGGGCTCTCCAAACGCGACATGGTGTCCGCTAACAAATCAGGGGCTCTCCAAACGCGACATGGTGTCCGCTAACAAATTGAATGGAAAATCGGCTCAAATTGTTAGAGGACGCCATGTTGCGTTTGGAGATCCCCTGCGTGCCTAAACTTTGGAGCTCCCCCACAAGTGACCCCATTTTGGAAACTAGACCACCCAAGGCACCTATCTAGATGCATAGTCAGCACTTGGAACCCTTAGGTGCTTCACAAATTGATTCGTAAAAATGGAAAAGGATTTTTTTTCCACTTTTTCATTTTTACAAATCAATTTGTGAAGCACCTGGGGGTTCCAACTGCTCACTATGCATCTAGATAGCTGCCTTGGAGGGTCTAGTTTCCAAAATGAGGTCACTTGTGGGGGAGCTCCAATGTTTGGGCACACAAGGACTCTCCAAACGCAACATGGTGTCCACTAACAAATTGTCGGCTCAAATTGTTAGCGGACACCATGTTGCGTTTGGAGAGCCCCTGTGTGCCCAAACATTGGAGCTCCCCCACAAGTGACCCCATTTTGTAAACTAGACCCCCCAAGGCACCTATCTAGATGCATAGTGAGCACTTGGAACCCCCAGGTGCTTCACAAATTGATTCATAAAAATGAAAAAGTGTTTTTTTTTTCACTTTTTCATTTTTACGAATCAATTTGTGAAGCACCTGGGGGTTCCAAGTGCTCACTATGAATCTAGATAGGTGCCTTTGGGGGTCTAGTTTCCAAAATGGGGTCACTTGTGGGGGAGCTCCAATGTTTGGGCACAAAGGGGCTCTCCAAACGCAACATGGCGTCCGCTAATTATTCAAGCAAATTTTACAATGAAAAAGTCAAATGGCGCTCCTTCCCTTCCGAGCCCTGCCGTGTGCCCAAACAGTGTTTTTTCCCACATATGGGGTATCTGCGTGCCCAGGGGAAATTGCACAACAAATTTTGCGGTCCATTTTTTATTACCCCTGTGAAAATAAAAAAAATTGGGTCTAAAGTAACATTTTTGTGAAAAGAGTTAAATGTTCATTTTTTTCTTCCACATTCCAAAAATTCCTGTGAAGCACCTGAAGGGTTAATAAACTTATTGAATGTGGTTTGGAGCACCTTGAGGGGTGCAGTTTTTAGAATGGTGTCACTTTTGGGTATTTTCTGCCATGAAGACCTCTCAAAGTGACTTCAAATGTGATGTGGTCCCTAAAAAAATGGTTTTGTAAATTTTGTTGAAAAAATTAGAAATCGCTGGTCAACTTTTAACCTTTATAGCTCCCTAACAGAAAAAAATTTTGGTTCCAAAATTGTGCTGATGTAAAGTAGACATGTGGGAAAATTCAAATTGTGAAAATTGCCAAATTTTCAACATTTTCACCAAATTTCCGTTTTTTTCACAAATAAACGCAAGTGATATCGAAGAAATGTTACCACAATCATGAAGTACAATATGTCACGAAAAAAACAATCTCAGAATCAGGGGGATCCGTTGAAGCGTTCCAGAGTAATTACCTCATAAAGTGACAGGGGTCAGAATTGTAAAAATTGGCCTGGTCATTAACGTGCAAACCACCCTCGGGGGTTAAGGGGTTAAGTATGATCCCATTGAGATGCCAACTTGAATTTTGGTACAGATGTGGCTAGGAGCATAGGAGGTACATGTTATTTTTTTTGCAAATTTAATATTAGATTGATTTTTTGGAAATCCATTTTGAAATTTTGTGTTTGATTCCGCATGGGTAAAATATTAACAATATTAATAATCTTTATTTTTATATAGCGCTAACATATTTCACAGCACTTTACATACATTATCATCGCTGTCCCCACTGGGGCTCACAATCTAAATTCCCTATCAGTATGTCTTTGGAGTGTGGGAGGAAACCAGAGAACCCGGAAGAAACCCACGCAAACACGGGAAGAACATACAAACTCCTTGCAGATGTTGTCCTTGGTGGGATTTGAATCCAGGACCCCAGTGCTGCAAGGCTGCAGTGCTAACTATTGAGCCACCGTGCTTTTTCCACAGTAAGAGCTCAGGTGTGATCTATATGGCAACCTGCCCATATCCACTTAATTATGTGGGCAAAACTAAGAGAGAACTGAGGAGGAGAGTGAGTGAACATCTGGGTGACATCAGGAATGATCGACATACCCCACTGTCAAGACATATGAGAACAACACATCTGGGTGAAGTAGATGAAATTCTCTTTACAGTTATTGAGGTTGTGAAATCTAGCCCCAGAGGGTGCGATCAGGATAAGGACCTATTGAAACATGAATGTGAATGGACCTTTAGAGTGGATTCCCTTACCCCTAAGTGGATAAACAAACAAATTACATAGGCCTGTTTCTTATAACCATGAGACGTTATGATGGACCTTTGAATCGATTGGATTGTTTTGGCTGACCATATAAGCTAGTTTTTTGTCCCCTCATTGTGGGCTGCACAAATTCTTGTGTCTATTTTTTTATCTGGATTAGACTTCATCATTATATATAGTTTCTGCAGCTAGCACCTGTTCACACTTAGGATGTGCTGGTCAGTTTTCTTATTATATATTACTATAGGAGGTTGTAACTGCCTCCTGTCTGACCTGGCATTCCCCCCATTTAACCAGCAGGTGATGTATATTCTATTCTACCAGCCCATTTGAATTGTAGGTGTTTTAGCCCAGAAGTGACATGTTCTGTCCAGAGTTATAGGCTTGTAGCCCAAGAGAGGCACGTAGGCAGAGAAGTACCCATCAGACGGGAGGTCACCTTGCAGCGGTTGATGGGCACACATGAATTGGCCAATTTATGCGCTAAGAACCTCCGTTTATTGTAAGTAAAGTCCATTGAGTAATATCACAGTTTATATCAAACGTTTTTATTGTCTTTATGTATTTTGGCCATAATGGAGTGCTGCTGTGCTTTCTTTTCATATATCTTATTCAGTTTCTGCAGCTTGCACCTGTTCACATTTAGGATGTGCTGGTCAGTTCTTTTTACACATTTACACATATATATACAGTACAGACCAAAAGTTTGGACACACCTTCTCATTTATAGATTTTTCTGTATTTTCATGACTATGAAAATTGTACATTCACACTGAAGGCATCAAAACTATGAATTAACACATGTGGAATTATATACTTAACAAAAAAGTGTGAAACAACTGAAAATATGTCTTATATTCTAGGTTCTTCAAAGTAGTCACCTTTTGCTTTGATGACTGCTTTGCACACTCTTGGCATTCCCTTGATGAGCTTCAAGAGGTAGTCACCGGAAATGGTCTTCCAACAATCTTGAAGGAGTTCCCAGAGATGCTTAGCACTTGTTGGCCCTTTTGCCTTCACTCTGCGGTCCAGCTCACCCCAAACAAATCTTGATTGGGTTCAGGTCTGGTGACTGTGGAGGCCAGGTCATCTGGCGTAGCACCCCATCACTCTCCTTCTTGGTCAAATAGCCCTTACACAGCCTGGAGGTGTGTTTGGGGTCATTGTCCTGTTGAAAAATAAATGATGGTCCAGCTAAACGCAAACCGGATGGAATAGCATGCCGCTGCAAGATGCTGTGGTAGCCATGCTGGTTCAGTATGCCTTCAATTTTGAATAAATCCCCAACAGTGTCACCAGCAAAGCACCCCCACACCATCACACCTCCTCCTCCATGCTTCACGGTGGGAACTAGGCATGTAGAGTCTATGGCTGTGTGCACACGATACGTTTTTTATGCGTTTCCGCAGCTGCGGAAAAGCTGCGGAAACGCATTAAAAAAGCATGGTAGAAGGGCAGCAATGTTCCCCAATGGAAATCCGCATATGCTGTGCCCATGCTGCGGATTTTTCCGCAGCGTTTATGCTGCGCTCAAAACTCCGCAGCATGTCCATTAATTTTGCGGAAATGCGGCGTTTTCGTCGCCACTGACTTGCATTAGACCGCATGGATTACACATCACTGTATATGTAGATGCGTAATCCACGCGTTCTAATGTGCGGATGGTACCCGGGTGTAGATGAGAGGAGAGTCTCATCCACACCCAGGTACCATTAAAAAATCTGTAAAAAAAAGAATAAAATAAAAAATAAATGTATACTTACCTACTGTCGGCCCGCGTACCGCTCCTGCTTGGTTCCCGGCACTTTGCAGTGAGTTGAAGGACCTGCGCTGACGTCAGAGTCATGTGACAGGTCACGTGACGCTGACGTCGGCAGGTCTTTAAATTCAGTGTTGCCGGAAGGGAGAACGGAGTGAGCTGGACAGCGCGGGCCATCGGAGGGTAAAGTATACATTTATTTTTTATTTTTACCACTCTCTCGGGTCACACTATATAAATCCATACTGTTTGCATGGATTTATATAGTGTGACCTAGTTGTCAAGCACTTTCCAGGTGATGCTAAAATCGCCTGGAAAGCGCTTGTCAATCCACATGCGGAAACGCATGTGAATCCGCATGTATTCCGCAGGAAAAACGCATGCACAATCTGCATGCGTTTTTTCTGCCAGGGAGATGCAGAAATGATGCAGAAATTTTCTGCTTCATTTCTGCATCGTGTGCACATACCCTATCTGTTCACCTTTTCTGCGTCGCACAAAGATCTCAAATTTGGACTCATCAAACCAAAGCACAGATTTCTACTGGTCTAATGTCCATTCCTTGTGTTCTTTAGCCCAAACAAGTCTCTTCTGCTTGTTGCCTGTCTTTAGCATTGGTTTCCTAGCAGCTATTTTACCATGATGGCCTGCTGCACAAAGTCTCCTCTTAACAGTTGTTGAAGAGATGTGTCTGCTGCTAGAACTCTGTGTGGCATTGACCTGGTCTCTAATCTGAGCTGCTGTTAACCTGCGATTTCTGAGGCTGATGACTCGGATAAACTTCTCCTCAGAAGCAGAGGTGACTCTCGGTCTTCCTTTTCTGGGGCGGTCCTCATATGAGCCAGTTTCTTTGTAGCGCTTGATGGTTTTTGCAACTGTACTTGGGGACACTTTCAAAGTTTTCCCAATTTTTCGCACTGACTGACCTTCATTTCTTAAAGTAATGATGGCCACTCGTTTTTCTTTACTTAGCTGCTTTTTTCTTGCCATAATACAAATTCTAGCAGTCTATTCAGTAGGACTATCAGCTGTGTATTCACCTGACTTCTGCACAACACAACGATGGTCCCAACCCCATTTATAAGGCAAGAAATCCCACTTATTAAACCTGACAGGGCACACCTGTGAAGTGAAAACCATTTCCGTTGACTACCTCTTGAAGCTCGTCAAGAGTGTGCAAAGCAGCCATCAAAGCAAAAGGTGGCTACTTTGAAGAACCTAGAATATAAGACATATTTTCAGGTGTTTCAATCTTTTTTTGGTAAGTATATAATTCCACATGTGTTAATTCATAGTTTTGATGCCTTCAGTGTGAATGTACAATTTTCATAGTCATGAAAATACAGAAAAATATGTAAATGAGAAGGTGTGTCCAAACTTTTGGTCTGTAGTGTATATATATTTACAGATATACACACATACACATTTGATTGTCCTACATGGTCAATGGAGCTCCTCCTTGCTCTCCCCTCTTCTTGTCTTGTCCTCTACCCCTCCCTAAAAAAAGTTATTGTATCATCAGTCTTCATCATCCCCTTATTTTTAGTATAATTTTTTGCCTTGCCGCTCTGTAAATATATGTGATTATAAAATACTCTATCATATGTATAAGTATTGAAGGTGAGGTTTAGAGAGTAATTGCAATTTTATCTGTCTCTCAATTTCCCCGTTTATCAACCAATAGAGTAGTTGTGATAAATATGGTATCCACAGTTTTATCTTTGGCTATGTATATTGGTGGTCAGTGGTTGCGCTCCCGTTTGGAGCGAATCAGAGGGTTGGGCACACCTAAATTGGTTGTTGCTGTTATCCAGCGGAGTTTCTGGTCATGCACAGTACCGTGCGCTCCACAGTAGCAAGGAGAATGTCTGAGGCTGGATCGCACTGCTTCATCTGCACACGTTATTTCCGGTGTAAAGTTTCCGGTCATGTGCAGTACTGTGTGTTCCATAGCATTAAGGTGAGCATCCTGAGTCGGAACGCATCGCATCAGTGGGACGCGTCACTTCCTGCGGTGGCTGATAGGCGCGTACTCCGTGATAATGTATGGTGGTGGATGGGTTGCGCTTTCTGAGCTTTAAATGATCTTAGCCTGACTGCTTCATATGTGGTTTATATCAGGGCACACTGAGCGGCGATTATTGAGTAATGGGGGTTATATCTAGAGAGGGTCAAAGGGGCGGTTACACAGGAAGTTATCAAAATGATTGGGGAGGAGATTGTTTGAGAGGGAGCTCTATATAAAAGGACATGTAAACAAACTGCGGCCCACATAATAGATAGTGTGGGTAGGGGGTCTAAAGAGGAGGGCCAACCCCCATCTTCACACACAAGTGCCTACTCAAAACCATATATATATAAATAGGAGAACTATTGAGTATAATGGCATAAGAAGCTTTATTTCATAAATAATTCATTTAAAATTAGTACATCACATCAAAAATATGAAATATTATAAAGACAGAGACATACAGACAAATAGTCCCAATTTTTATTGCTGACCTCTACGAAGGGTCCATCCAAGGGGTCATAAAGCATACTAGTGCAGGGATAGAGAGAGAAGCAAGTGATCAAACGGCTTACATGCAATTATACTAAGTTCATGGAGCCCACTCTACCACAAGAGCTAAATTGCACCTCACTCACCGAGTAAAGGAGAGCCCAAGTCTGAGAGGAACGGCACAGGGACTGGTCAATGGCAAAAGAGAGCCTCGACGCACGTTTCGCCAGTGATTAACCTTGGCTTTCACAAGAGGCATGTGTGGTTGCGCTTTCAGGACCTTTAAATACGCCCCCAAGAGATCACGTGTATAGTCACGTGACTCTCCAATATGGCTGCCGAACATCAGATGAAAGGCGGCGTATGTGCTGCGGCTACCACCGCCTCCATGTGCGCGTCCCAGCCGTCATGACGTCAGCACGTGACCGGAAGTGCGGGTAAGCGATATTCCCGGCGACGCGCCGAAGGCTTATTGACAGCTGAGCGCAGCCATAGGGCGGGGGAGACCGGGCGCATGCGCACAACATCTGTGCACAGACAGGCATAGGGGGAAATAATAATATTCATGCATTGAACCTAATATCACATAAAGTATGAGGGATTATAGCACTCAATGATAATCATAAGGATGCTAGCAAACATCAAAATACAAAGGGGAAACATACATTATACAAAAATATATGTGCATATATTCTTCGCCATCTATCCAATCTATTACAGATATCAGGATGAGAGGGGTCCACAGACAAAGTTCGTCTCTACAAATGGTATGGGATAGACGGTTCTTAAGGCGCCATCAATTATACGAAAATATATATGCACAAATTCTTCACCATCTATCCAATATATTGCAGATGTCAGGATGGAAGGGGTCCACAGACAGAATACGTCTCTACAGATGGTATAGAGTAGACGGTTCCTAAAGTGCAATCACTATATAAAAGAAGTGAGTACAAAGAATAAGAACAAATAAAATTTTAAAAAATTAAGAATAAAAACATAGAACCATGGTCCCTAATTTAGGGACCATGGTTCTATGTTTTTATTTGTTCTTATTATTTGTACTCACTTCTTTTATATAGTGATTGCGCTTTAGAAACCGTCTACTCTATACCATTTGTAGAGACGAACTTTGTCTGTGGACCCCTCTCATCCTGATATCTGTAATAGATTGGATAGATGGCGAAGAATATATGCACATATATTTTGTATAATGTATGTTTCCCCTTTGCATTTTGATGTTTGCTAGCATACTTATGATTATCATTGAGTGCTATAATCCCTCATACTTTGTGATATTAGGTTCAATGCATGAATATTATTATGATCGGATGGCACTTTAATTTGCTACCACATTGATTCTTGGCAGTAGATTTGTCCATTACATACATATTTCCCCCTATGCCTGTCTGTGAGCAGATGTTGTGCTCATGCGCCCGGTCTCTCCCGCCCTATGGTAGCGCTCAGCTGTCAATAAGCCTTCAGCGCGTCGCCGGGAATAGCGCTTACCCGCACTTCCAGTCACGTGCCGAAGTCATGACGGCTGGGGCGCGCACATGGAGGCGGTGGTAGCAGCAGCACATGCGCAGCCTTTCATCTGATGTTCGGCGGCCATATTGGAGAGTCACGTGACAATACACATGATCTCTTGGGGGCATATTTAAAGGTCCTGAAAGCGCAACCACACACGTCTCTTGAGAAAGCCAAGGATAATCACCGGCGAAACGCGCGTCGAGGCTCTCTTTTGCCATTGACCAGTCCCTGTGCCGTTCCTCTCAGACTTGGGCTCTCCTTTACTCGGTGAGTGAGGTGCAATTTAGCTCTTGTGGTAGAGTGGGCTCCATGAACTTAGTATAATTGCATGTAAGCCGTTTGATCACTTGCTTCTCTCTCTATCCCTGCACTAGTATGCTTTATGACCCCTTGGATGGACCCTTCGTAGAGGTCAGCAATAAAAATTGGGACTATTTGTCTGCATGTCTCTGTCTTTATAATATTTCATATTTTTGATGTGATGTACTAATTTTAAATGAATTATTTATGAAATAAAGCTTCTTATGCCATTATACTCAATAGTTCTCCTATTTATGTATAAAAGGACATGTGTTGAATCAGACAGACATGCAAATATCCACCACATTTACCTGCCATCAGGCCTCCTGAAGAGCTAACAGGGCGAAACGTGTAGAGGCGATGTAGAGGATCTTTATCACACATTGATAAGTACTTTGTTTCTATCATGGTTTATTATCCTTGAAGTATAATTGCTCACATTGCTAAGGAAGATATTATTAAAGTCTCCTTATATGTATTCATAAATCGATATAAGTGTGATCCATATGGGCTGCTGGTGCAATTGGTTAAATCACATTTATATGGTCAATTTTGTCTCATGCACAGTGCACTTAAACTATGGTATAATCTTTTAAAATGTATAGGTCTGATCAACTAAATATTGATCTGCTATGGACCTGATTGTTATAGCACTATGAACTTTGAATCACTTCTCTTTCCATTATTATCAGTAAGATAGTGATTTCAAACAGAGGTGTGTGATAATGACACTACTTTAATTTCATATAATTTGATTGATTATCATTTGTTGCATTATGACTTACCCTTAGCACACTAGGAGTGATCTATGTATAGAAACAGAGCTTCCTGTTAGGAGATATAGACATTTATGCAACAAATAGAAAAATGAATAGCAGCACTCACCTTAGTCCTTTGGCTAAAAAGTCCTTTTTGTCATAGCATTCTGGACAATCATATGCAGCGGTCTATCGGAGGTGCAGCGGAGACAGCGGGGAGACGAGAGGACGACGGCCGTTTCGCGACTTACAAACGCTTCTACGGGTCCAAACTTTAAAGGAAGTGCAAAAGATTCTTCCTTTATAGGAGGAGTTTAGTATACATAATTAAAAGCTAATTAACATAAAAACATTCATTAAAAAAACATACAGATGCTATACAATATTCTATAAAAAGACTGCCATATCTAGCTTTTCATTTAGCCCTAGCGGGCCCTGGGCTTCTTCTTTTAATATCCATTTCCCTTCTCTTGCTAACAGGAAATGATTGTGATTTCCCCCTTGTATGGGGTATTTTAACTGTTCAATGCCTGGAAATTGCAGTACACGAGGGTTTGCATTGTGACATTCCCGAATGTGTTGAATCAATCTAGGTGAGCCTTTACCAGAGGAAATGGAATCATAGTGTTCTCTAAATCTGACAAATAAAGGGCGGATGGTTTTTCCGATATAATAGAATTTACATGGACAGTATAATATACACTGCTCAAAAAAATAGAGGGAACACTTAAACAACAGAATGTAACTCCAAGTAAATCAAGCTTCTGTGAAATCAAACTGTCCACTTAGGAAGCAACACTGATTAACAATCAATTTCACATGCTGTTGTGCAAATGGAATAGACAATAGATGGAAATTATTGGCAATTATCAAGACACCCTCAATAAAGGAGTGGTTCTGCAGGTGGGGACCACAGACCACATCTCAGTACCAATGCTTTCTGGCTGATGTTTTGGTCACTTTTGAATGTTAGTTGTGCTTTCACACTCGTGGTAGCATGAGACGGACTCTACAACCCACAGAAGTTGCTCAGGTAGTGCAGCTCATCCAGGATGACATATCAATGCGAGCTGTGGCAAGAAGGTTTGCTGTGTCTGTCAGCGTAGTGTCCAGAGTCTGGAGGTGCTACCAGGAGACAGGCCAGTACACCAGGAGACGTGGAGGGGGCCTTAGGAGGGCAACAACCCAGCAGCAGGACCGCTACCTCCGCCTTTGGTCAAGGAGGAACTGGAGGAGAACTGCCAGAGCCCTGCAAAATGACCTCCAGCAGGTCACAAATGTGCATGTGTCTGCACAAACGGTTAGAAACCGACTCCATGAGGATGGTATGAGGGCCCGAAGTCCACAGATGAGGGTTGTGCTCACAGCCCAACACCGTGCAGGACACTTGGCATTTGCCACAGAACACCAGGATTGGCAAAGTCACCACTGGCACCCTATGCTCTTCACAGATGTAAGCAGGTTCACATTGAGCACATGTGACAGAGTCTGGAGAAGCCGTGGAGAGCGATCTGCTGCCTGCAACATCCTTCAGCATGACCGATTTGGCAGTGGGTCAGTAATGGTGTGGGGTGGTATTTCTTTGGAGGGCAGCACAGCCCTCCATGTGCTCGCCAGAGGTAGCCTGACTGCCATTAGGTAATGAGATGAGATCCTCAGACCCCTTGTGAGACCATATGTTGGTGCAGTTGGCCCTGGGTTCCTCCTAATGCAGGACAATGCCAGACCTCATGTGGCTGGAGTGTGTCAGCAGTTCCTGCAAGATGAAGGCATTTAAGCTATGGACTGACCCGTCCGTTCCCCAGACTTGAATCTGATTGAGCACATCTGGGACATCATGTCTCGCTCCATCCACGAACGTGACTTTGCACCACAGACTGTCCAGGAGTTGGCGGATGCTTTAGTCCAGGTCTGGGAGGAGATCCCACAGGAGACCATCCGCAACCTCATCAGGAGCATGTCCAGGTGTTGTAGGGAGGTCATATAGGCACGTGCAGGCCACACACAATACTGAGCCTCATTTTGACTTGTTTTAAGGACATTACATCAAAGTTGGATCAGCCTGTAGTGTGTTTTTCCACTTTAATTTTGGGGGTGACTCCAAATCCAGGCCTCCATTGGTTAATAAATTTGATTTCCATTGGTGATTTATGTGTGATTTTGTTGTCAGCACATTCAGCTTTGTACAGAACAAAGTATTCAATGAGAAGATTTCATTCATTCAGATCATGTGTTGAGTGTTCCCTTTATTTTTTTGAGCAGTGTATATACCACATGTTTGGTCCTGCATGAGAAATTATTTTACTTCGTGCCATATAGCTCCTATTTTTAGATTTTTCCCTGTAATGTGTGCCTGGCAAAAAGAACAATTACCACACCTGTAATTTCCAGTCAACGAATTTTCTTCTAACTATGTCTTTTTTTCGGTAGTGCGTCTAAATCTATTATGTATCAATAAATCTCCCAAATTTTTATTCCTTTTATATGAAAAAAAGTAACAGCTACCAATATGCTACTTCATTATGACAGTGCACATCTTTCTCATACTAAAAGAACTGTACCATATAGTCAATACTTGAGCATAAGAAAAATTAACAATACTGATCAAGGTTTTTTGAAACAGGCAGAGGAACTAACAGGTTCTCTAGGAGAGGATAGATACCCAATTACACTACCGAGAGAAGCACAAGATAGAGCACACAAGAAAAAACAACCTGAATTAATCAAACAACAACATAAAAATGCAAAAGTAGATTCTAACCAAAAGAGAAAATGTATTTTTAATTTTAAACAAAGTGCCAACACAGATCTAATACAGAATGCAGTAAGGAACAATTGGCATTTACTTGAAAGTGATCCGGATCTCTGTGATATAGCTTTGAACAAACCATTATTTTCATATAGAAGGAATAAATATTATATTATAATATTATACTGTCCATGTAAATTCTATTATATTGGAAAAACCATTTGTCAGATTTAGAGAACACTATGATTCCATTTCCTCTGGTAAAGGCTCACCTAGATTGATTCAACACATTCGGGAGTGTCACAATGCAAACCCTCGTGTACTGCAATTTCCAGGCATTGAACAGTTAAAATACCCCATACAAGGGGGAAATCACAATCAGTTCCTGTTAGCAAGAGAAGGGAAATGGATATTAAAAGCAGAAGCCCAGGGCCCTACTAGGGCTAAATGAAAACCTAGATATGGCAGTCTCTTTCTAAAATATTGTATAGCATCTGTATGTTTTTTTTAATGAATGTTTTTATGTTAATCAATTAACTTTTAATTATGTATACTAAACTCCTCCTATGTGTAGAAGCGCTTGTAAGACGCAAAACGGCCGTCGTCCTCTCGTCTCCCCGCTGTCTGCGCTGCACCTCCGATAGACCGCTGCATCGAAATAAAGGACTTTTTAGCCAAAGGACTAAGGTGAGTACTGCTATTCATTTTTCTACTTGTTGCATAGATGCCATCCTTTAGCCTTTGCACCACTATTATTGTCCTTTATCACTGCTGGTGTTCAGCTATATAAATATCACACAGTGGTGCCTGAAGATTTTTTCCATTCTCCTGTTGGATATAGACATTTGACTCGGGTCATCCAGGGCATCTGAGGGCTAGCCGCCGTGGAGCGGGGGCGCCGTAACGCTTTCCCGATAGGGTGCCAACCTCCGCTGTTAGGCAGGGAAATTGATAGGTGTTAAATTAGGGTCATTTAGATAGTCAATATACAGAATTTTGAGGTATTTGAAAAGTTTCTTTTGGGTAAGGGTATGTGCACACTGTCAGGAATGGCAGCGCTTTGAAAGCAGCATACTGATGCTGCGTCCAAAGCGCTGCACACAGGTAAATCCGCATGTGTTTATTGAACACATGCGGCGTCACCGCAGCCTATACATTACACTAGTAGAATTTCTTTTGCAGTATGGAAGAGAAATTCTACTAGTGTAATGTATAGTCTTCACAGACAGCAGCATGTCAATTTCTCTTGCGGAGACTAGCATTTCAGCAAGAGAAATTGACATGCTGCGGTCTGTGAAGACGTGTCGCATGTCCTTCTCCGCGGGTGAGCCGCAGGAGCAGACAGACGGATAGTGGGCATGGGATTTATATAAATCCCACCCACTATGCTGTAACATCTGGCCGCTGCAGATTGGAAGCAGACCAAGTGTGCTGCGTCCAATCCGCAGCAAACACTGACCGTGTGCATGCACCCTAACACTTTATGGTGTCTGTGTGTTCGTGGTCATATTTTTGACATTTTAAAAACCCTCGTCAATAAAAATTTATGTTTTAACTGGTCCTATTATGATTCATAAATTAGCTTTTCGGGACATTTTTCTTAAATAAAATTCAGGAGCTTACAGGTCATCGCCCCTGGGTGACCCCGCGGCCATCTTTCGGCCCAGGGTCACCATGGAGACCATCGGCACAACGCCGATGGGCGCAGAGAGGGAGCTCCCTCCCTCTGTGAAACTCCTCGATGTCGCTGTCACTATTGATAGTAGCATCATAGGGGTTAAAAGCCCGCGATCAGTGCTAGCACTGATCATGGGCACTGCTACAGGGTGTCAGTCCTCATATAGAGCTAACACTCGCACTTGATCGCGGTGGCGGTCTCTGTGAGCCTGCCCGATGCGAGGAAGTATATGTAGGCGGTTTGCGGGATAGCAGCTCCCGTGGCGCCGTACATATACTGCTAGTCAGGAAAGGGTTAAAGAATCACAAAATAATGAAAAAAAAAACATGGTATGCGCTACCGATTCCAGACAATTTTGCATTCAAAAAGTTGAATGGCGTTCCTTCCCATTTGAGCCTTGCACCCGAACAGTAGATTTCCACAACATATGGGGTATCGGCAAACTTAGGAGAAATTGCACATCAAACTGTATGGTGCAATTTCTCCTGTTGCCCTTGTGAAAAAAAAAAAAATTGGGGTTAAAAGAACATTTTTTTTGTAAAAATTTGATTTTTTTTATTTTCACAGCTCAACTTTATAAACTTCTATGAAGAACCCGGGGGTTCAAGTTGCTCACCACACATCTGGATACATTCCTTGAGGGGTCTAGTTTCTATTGTTTAAGCACATCAGGGACTCTCCAAATGCGATATGGCGTCCGCTAGTGATCCCAGCAAATTTTGCATTCAAGAAGTCAAATAGTTATTTCCCTTCCGAACCCTGCCATGCGCCCAAACAGTAGTTTTCCATCACATATTGGTCATCGGTGTACTCAGGAAAAACTGCATAACAAATTGTAAAGTGCACTTCCTCCTGTTACCCTTGTGAAAATGCAAAATTTGGGGCTAAAAATTTTGTTGGGAAAAATGTGATTTTTTTTTTTTCATAAGTTATGTTATAAACTTCTGCGAAGTATTGGGGAATTCTAGGTGCTCGACACACATCTAGATACATTCCTTCAGGGGTTTAGTTTCCCAAATGGGTTGACTTGTGGGGGATGGCTTTCCACTATTCAGACACACCAGGAACTCCCCAAACACCACATGGCATCCGCTAATGATGCCAGCCAATATTGCATTCAAAAACTCAAATGGCACGTCTGTTCCGAGACCTGATATTCGCACCAACAGTACTTTTCCTCCACATATGGGGTATTGGCGTACTCAGAAGAAACTGCACAGCAAATTGTATTGTGCATTTTCTTACCCTTGTGAAAATTCTACTGTGTCATGAAAGTTAGCCGCCATCTTAGGTATGATACGTCATACCTGAAGATATTCCCTATTGTCACACAGCTTCTACCATGTCAGATTTCTGCAGCCCCTGGTAAACAGAGCAATTCGCCCCCACCTCTGGAGATCAGTCTCCAGAAACGTTTTTGATATGGTAAATAGATGGGCCATTTTTTCTGTGTCCAAGAAGGACAGAGTCAGCTAGGCCCCAGGGGGGTAATTAACACCTTGATGTCACTGGAAACCAAAAGCAAACCATTTGTGCATGCCTGCAAACCTTTCCATTGTCCAGGAACCATGTGCTTTCTTTGTGGAAAATGGCCACCCAAAAGCTACAAGATACAGTATCAATTTCTAACCACACGATACAAGTTAGGGAACCCAAATAAAATGTATCATGTGAGGAAGGTGCCCGCGGACACAATCATGGGACTCATAAATCCCTGAGTGGCCTGGAAAGCTGGATATTTAGAAGAACCATATACAAGGTCTCAGGGGAGGCATGTTTAGAGTCAATGGCTTCCCCACAAGAGGAGGATCACGATGAGACCTCTGGTGATACGATGAGGTCACCCCAGGGAAAGTTATGGGTACTTTTCTAAAATGAAGCTAAAATGAGCATTGGTTGGGGGGCGGGTTTTAGTAAACTGACATCACCAAGAGTGGGAGTGACAGGACTTTAGTATAGCCGACAGTCAGAAACCCCCTCAGTTTGACCCAGGAGATGATGTGAACAACTCCTACCGTCGGGTCCAGGTATCTGAGTGGGAGGAGCACCTTTGCCATGTGCTACTGAGGCCTGGACGACTGCAACTAAGCTTGAACCTGTGGGATCGCAATCCTCCCTTGCACCACAAGAACGGTAACTGATTTATCGTTGTTATTCCTGTGTTTTGTACTTCTAATTGCTATATTTCTTATTCTGGCCAAAATACCATTGTATAGTTAATGGTATAGCCTTGTAATCTAGTGTATTCTTATAATCGATTAAATCATAAATTAATCGTGGGCTGTATCCTTTACTCTGCATATACGAATCCATTGGTCCGGAAACGCTTGGCTGAAACGCTACTGGGTTGGTTCCTGACCCGATACAAGTCTATTAACGGACCGGGCTTGTATCAAACGAGAACTGGTGGCAGCATACCATCTGGGGGATTTGAGGAAGGCTAGCAGTGACGGTCAGAGGTGTGGATATATATTACTGGCGCAGCCAGGGGAATATATATACCGCCCTCACTGAAGAGGGCCTCAAATACCCAGAGGGCTACAGGACGGCCTCTCCGGCGACCACTCACTCTAGGTGCAGTACCTTGACTGACCTGAGAGGCAAGGGGGCGCCAGAGAGTTGTGCCTGTATCGTGGCGTCACGGATTGGTGACATGTAAGGGACAACACACCACCGTGCTTTCCCCCCCTGGTAGCAGCTTCCTGGCACCACTTACTCTAGGTGCAGTACCTTGACTCACCTGAGAGGTAAGGGGGAGCCAGAGAGCTGCACCCACCGGCCGGCTTTCATCAAATCTACATTTGGGGCTTAATGAACATTTTTGTGGGAAAAACGTGACTTTTTATTTTCACGGCTCTACATTATAAACTTCTGTGAAGCATCTGGAAGTTCAACGTGTTCAACACACATCTATATACATTCCATGAAACAGGGGCGGACATACCGTCGGTGCAGCTGCACGTGGGCTCGGAGGTGCAGGGGGGCCCTTGCAGGGTGGCTAATAATGAGGGCAATTGCCCTCATTATGAGCAGAGGGCAGGGAGCGATTGATGCATCTCCGTTGCCAACAGGAGATAAGATAATGGCTGTGGAGCTGCACGAATCCATCCTCTGCTTCCTGCCCAGTGCTTTCTCTCTCATACAGGCGCGCACGGCTTGATGACATCAGCATGTAGTGCGCGCCTGTGGTAGAGGACAATGAATGGAGTGGGGAGAGGACAATGAGGAGTGGGGGAGATTATAATGGGGGGGTGCAGAGAGGTCAATGATGGGGGTGGGGAGAGAACAATGAATGGAGTGAGGAGAGGCCTCAACTGTACTTGAGGACACTTTCAAAGTTTTCCCAATTTTTCAGACTGACTGAATATATATATACAGTACAGACCAAAAGTTTGGACACACCTTCTCATTTAAAGATTTTTCCGCATTTTCATGACTTTGAAAATTGTATATTCACACTGAAGGCATCAAAACTATGAATTAACACACGTGGAATTATATACTAACAAAATAGTGTGAAACAACTGAAAATATGTCTTATATTCTAGGTTCTTCAAAGTAACCTTTTGCTTTGATGGCTGCTTTGCACACTCTTGGCATTCTCTTGATGAGCTTCAAGAGGTAGTCGCCCAAAATGGTTTTCACTTCACAGATGTGCCCTGTCAGGTTTAATAAGTGGGATTTCTTGCCTTATAAATGGGGTTGGGACCATCAGTTGTGTTGTGCAGAAGTCAGGTGGATATACAGCTGATAGTCCTACTGAATGGACTGTTAGAATTTGTATTATGGCAAGAAAAAAGCAGCTAAGTAAAGAAAAAGGAGTGGCCATCATTACTTTAAGAAATGAAGGTCAGTCAGTCCGAAAAATTGGGCAAACTTTGAAAGTGTCCCCAAGTGCAGTTGCAAAAACCATCAAGCGCTACAAAGAAAATGGCTCACATGAGGACCACCACAGGAAAGGAAGACCAAGAGTCACCTCTGCTTCTGAGGAAAAGTTTATCCGAGTCACCAGCCTCAAAAATCGCAGGTTAACAGCAGCTCAGATTAGAGACCAGGTCAATGCCACACAGAGTTCTAGCAGCAACATCTCTACAACAACTGTTAAGAGGAGACTTTTTGCAGCAGGCCTTCATGGTAAAATAGCTGCTAGGAAACCACTGCTAAGGACAGGCAACGAGCAGAAGAGACTTGTTTGGGCTAAAGAACACAAGGAATGGACATTAGACCAGTGGAAATCTGTGCTTTGGTCTGATGAGTCCAAATTTGAAATCTTTGGTTCCAACCACCGTGTCTTTGTGCGACGCAGAAAAGGTGAACGGATGGACTCTACATGCCTGGTTCCCACCGTGAAGCATGGAGGAGAAGGTGTGATGGTGTGGGGGTGCTTTGCTGGTGACACTGTTGGGGATTTATTCAAAATTGAAGGCATACTGAACCAGCATGGCTACCACAGCATCTTGCAGCGGCAAGTTATTCCATCCGATTTACGTTTAGCTGGACCATCATTTATTTTTCAACAGGACAATGACCCCAAACATACCTCCAGGCTGTGTAAGGGCTATTTGACCAAGAAGGAGAGTGATGGGGCGCTACGCCAGATGACCTGGCCTCCACAGTCACCAGACCTAATCCCAATCAAGATGGTTTGGGGTGAGCTGGACCGCAGAGTGAAGGTAAAAGGGCCAACAAGTGCTAAGTATCTCTGGGAACTCCTTCAAGATTGTTGAAAGACCATTTCCGGTGACTACCTCTTGAAGCTCATCAAGAGAATGCCAAGAGTGTGTAAAGCAGTCATCAAAGCAAAAGGTGGCTACTTTGAAGAACCTAGAATATAAGACATATTTTCAGGTGTTTCACACTTTTTTGCTAAGTATATAATTCCACATGTGTTAATTCATAGTTTTGATGCCTTCAGTGTGAATGTACAATTTTCATAGTCATGAAAATACAGAAAAATCTATAAATGAGGTGTGTCCAAACTTTTGGTCTGTACTGTATAACAAGTGTATTCTTGTTATTTCTGTTAGTCACAGTGCCCTCTTTTATTACATATATAAAATGCCATAAAAGGAGGGGTTCTAGGCACATTTCTTGCACAGGGTCCCCAAGATGTCAGTGTTCGCCCCCGCCTTGAATGGTCTAGTTTATGGAGGTTTCCATTTTTAAATCACATCAGGGGGTCTCCAAAAGTGACATGGCGTCCGCAGTCGATTCCATCCATTTTTTGCATTCAAAAAGTCAAACAGTGCTCCTTCCCTTCCGAGCCGCTGTGCGACAAAACAGTAGCTTTCCCCCACATATGTGTTATTGGCGCACTCAGGAGAAATAGCACAAAATATTTTGGAGTCCATTTGTGAAAATAAAAAATTTGGGGCTAAAGTTACAAATTTTAGAAAAAAAATAAAATGTTAATTTTTTTCCTTCCACATTAATTCTTGTGATGCATTAATTCCTGCGAAGGGATAAACTTCTTGAATGTGGTTTTGAGGACTTTGAGGCGTGTAATTTTTAGGCCCTGTTCACACATGTTGTTTTTTTATGTCAAAAATCTGCAGCAAAACTGATCTCTGGAAGGAAATCAGCTGGGTCAAAAACAGAGGTTTTGCTGCATTATTTATGTTGTTTTGGTGCGTTTTTGGATTTTTTTTTTTGCAGAATTATCTCTTGTTCATGCTTTGTCTCTTTTATGCATGTAAATTAAGTACAGTGAAAAAAAAAATCTCATTCTGGTTTTGGCATAATAGTGGGGGAGGTAAATTGTTCAGGATTCATACTCATACGTCCAAGGTTGTAAAGGGGTTAAGGGTATAAAAATTAAAGGTTTGAAAATTGCGACATTTTCACCAAATTTCCATTTTTTTCACAAATAAACGCAAGTCATATTGAACAAATTTTACCACTAACGTGAAGTACAATACGTCATGAAAAAACAATCTCAGAATCAGTGGGATCCGTTGAAGCGTTCCAGAGTAATTACCTCATAAAGTGGTCAGAATTGTAAAAATTGGGCTGGCAGAAAGATGAAAACAAGCTTGGGGGGTGAAGGGGTTAAATAAAATTTGGTGAGATCATGGTCAAATGACCTTGATGTCACCAAACGTCCTTAGGAAGTCTTAACCTCGGAATAAAAACGCTGGTGACCTCTAAGGCTATGTGCCCACGATGCAGAAATGCTCAGGATTTTTCCCGAGCGTTTCTGCATCTCCCTGGCAGAAAAAAACACATGCGGATTGTACATTCGGATTGTACATGCGGATTGTACATGCGGATTGTACATGCGGATTGTACATGCGGATTGTACATGCGGATTGTACATGCGGAATGTACATGCGGATTGTACATGCGGATTGTACATGCGGATTGTACATGCGGATTGTACATGCGGAATGTACATGCGGATTGTACATGCGGATTGTACATGCGGATTGTACATGCGGATTGTACATGCGGATTGTACATGCGGAATGTACATGCGGATTGTACATGCGGATTGTACATGCGGAATGTACATGCGGATTGTACATGCGGAATGTACATGCGGAATGTACATGCGGATTGTACATGCGGAATGTACATGCGGATTGTACATGCGGATTGTACATGCGGAATGTACATGCGGATTGTACATGCGGATTGTACATGCGGATTGTACATGCGGATTGTACATGCGGATTGTACATGCGGATTGTACATGCGGATTGTACATGCGGATTTCCTGCCAGGTACATGCGGAAGTGAAGTGTTCTTCACTGGCATTTCCGCATGCGGGTTGTCAAGCGCTTTCCAAGCGATTTTAGCATCACTTGGAAAGTGCTTGTCAACTTGGTCACACTATATGAATCCATGCAACCGGCATATAGTGTGACCCGAGAGAATGTCAAAAAATAAACAAATAAATATATACTTACCCTCCGATGGCCCATGCTGGCTTGCTTCACCGTCCCGACTGCTGGCAGTGGTAAACTGAAGGACTTGCCGACGTCAGCGTCGCGTGACCCGTCACATGACTGTGACGTCAGCGCAGGTCCTTCATTCCATCGCGAACTGCCACCAAGCAAGGAGGAGCGCGCCGCGGGCCGCCAGAAGGTAAGTATCATATTTATTTTTTATTTTATTCTTTTTTTCACAGTTTCTATGGTACCCGGGTCCGGAGGAGTCTCCTCTTCTCTAGACCTGGGTACCAGCCGTACATTAGAACGCATGGAATGTGCATCTACATATACAGTGATGCGTAATCCATTTGTTCTAATGCAAGTCAATGGCGGCGAAAACGTAGCACTTCCGCAAAATAATTGGTAGTGCTGCGTTTTTTTCCGCAATGATAATCCACAGCGGAAATTTCTGCAGCATGTGCACAGCACGTGCGGATTATCATTGGGGAACATGGCAGGCCTTCTACCATGCGTTTTTTAAGCATTTCTGCAGCGTTTTTGCCGCTGCGGAAACACTTAAAAAACGCATCGTGGGCACACAACCGACGAGAGTTGGGGTCTTGGTCAATTGCCCAGTTTGCTCTCCACCCACTTTAATGCTGGCCTTAACTGTAACTAGGGCTTATTTTTGGGGATTATATTTCAAGCATACGCCAAAAACTCTGTAAAATCATGCAAAGGCTTATTTTAGGTGTAGGTTTTATATCCAGGAAAACACAGTATTTATAAAGATATTGTCCTAGTAATGGACATAAGAGAATGAAATCAGACTTACCCTCTTCTGTGCCGTTTAAGCTTTGTCTGCTGAAGAAAAAAAAATGTCAAGTATTTAGGATTTACACAGAGAGTGATACTACGCATCAAACACGTTCCTCCAACCTGGCCCAAACAGGTTCTGGGCAATAGAACTGTCACCAAATTGAGTTATTAGAAAATTTTCTGCGCAGAAAAAATCCTGACCATGTGCACAGAACTTGCAGAATGTCATAGGAAGTCATGGGAAAAGGTATGCAATGCGTTTCTGGAGCGTTTATGCGCTGCAAATACGCAACAAAAAACGCACCAAAAAAGCATCGTGGGCACACAGCCGAATAACTTGTGTTTTTGAAGGGTTATATAACCCTGAGCCACTGATCTCACACCATAATTACAGAAAAAGTGATGCCCTGCATCAAATTCAGGTAATTCCAGCCTAGTCCAAATGGGTTCTGGGTATCAAAAATGGCATCAAAGTAGGCAATTAGCCAGTTTTCACAGATTTGAATAAGTATCTGGTGTTGCTAAATGGTTGAATGAATATTGGTCTTACATCACCAGCACACAGAAGAGGAACACCCATATTATAATCAATTTCCTTCAGGATGGTCAAAGTGGTTACTGATCTGAAAAGCTGGCATCAAAGTGGACAAAAATTGTAACTTTGTACTGATTTGAAGAAGTTACTGGTTTATTTTTAGAGTTAGAGGGGTTGTCCGGCCTTAGGTTACAAGTCTGAAGTCACTGCATGTGATTGCAGACTTGTGAATCCTCACAATGCACACACTGCTCACTGTGAGGATCCTCCGGTGCCAGCGCCATTAGTGGGCAGTCATGTGACCACAAGTATGCAAATTGCATACTTCCAGCCACTTTCTGACTAGATTGTATCCAGCCTCACTTAATACACTTGCATTGAGGGAGGTCACGCTCATATAGTCAGGATATGGCTGAAGTATGCAAATTACACATGACCGCCAACTCCTTGTGCCGCCATCGGAGAAATCTTACAGTGAGCAATATTTGCGATGTGAGGATTCACAAGTCTGCAGGTACATACAGTAGCCTAAGGCCGGACAACCCCTTAAACTCTAAAAAAAACTAAATCAGTAACTTATTCAACCCACGACAAAGTTGAAATTTGCCCACCTTGATGCCAGCTTTTCTGATTAATAACCACTTTGGCCATCCAGAAGGAAACTGTGATGTGGGTCTTCCTCTTCTGTGTGGTGGTGCAGTAAAACCAGTAGTACTAAGTCATACAACCATTTGCCCACTTTGATGCCAGTTCACATGCCCAGAACCCATTTGGGCCATGCTGGAGTGACCTGAATCTCATGCAGGGCATCACTATTGTATAACAGTGATGTGAGATCACTGGCCCACAGTTATTTAAAAGGGGTACCCCAGGGAGATAGACATTTATTTTGGACTGTTCCTGCACTCAAATTATAAAGAGGAGATGCCCAGTGCAGATACATAATCTTTTTAACCCTTTTAATTCCGTGACAGGATCTGCTCTTTCACTGCTACCCCCTCCCGCCTGGGTCATTACATCATACACTAAGTGCTGCTCCCGCATGTAGGGAACAGGTAGCCTGAGGAGAGGAGGCGAGGCAACTCCCGTTGTCGGCAGGGAAACAACTATTAGACTGGGTAATAACAGCGAGGAGCTGCACACTGCTGTAATGTCCCAGACAGAGGGGTGAGCAGTGCAGTGAAAAGCAGCGCCTGTCACACCAGCCCCATAATGTCTCCCTGTCTGCAGTCCCAGGTGAGGGGACATGTCGAGGGCATCGCCTGCTCACAGCTTCTAATAGCAGCCCCTTGATAATGTCTCATTCACAGGGCTACTAGCAGGGAGCAGGAGTTATAAAGATTATTATAGCGCGCTGGGCATATCATCTTTATAGTGTATGAGTGCAGGAACAGTACAACTTTTTTTTTTTTTATCTCCCCGGAGTACCCCTTTAACCAATTAAAAAAAGTAACTTATGCAAATCTGTAAAAATAAGCTAATTGCCGACTTTGATGTCAGTCCTGATGCACAGAACCCGTTTAAGCTGGGCTAGAGAATTTATGTTTGATGAAGGGCATCCCTATATGTGTAACAGTGGTGTGAGATCAGTGAACCAAAGTAATTTAACCCCTAAAAATACCAGTTCTAATGCTTGAGACAAGTTAAAGTGACCTGATTTTGACTCGGACCATCACTATTGTGGGGAGTTCACACTACATACCATATAATGTATACATAGCACTATACTATATACCAGTGTTTCCCAAACTCCAGTCCTCATGGCCCCCACAGGTCATGTTTTCAGGATCTCCTTAGTATTGCACAGGTTAGAGAATTCATGATGCCTTGATAGTAATTCCATCACCTGTGCAATACTAAGAAGATCCTGAAAACATGACCTGTGGGGGCCATGAGGACTGGAGTTTGGGAAACATTGCTATATACCATCATCTAGTAGACACCTCGTAGTGTAAAACTGTACCTGTGTATATAATATGCAGTGGGGAGTTCACACTATATACTAATCTATACATACTCTATACTATATATTATTGTATAGTATATAGCTCAGAGTGAAGCTTTGCATGTGTACATCATATTTAGTGGGGCATTCACACTATATCTTGTATACAAAGTGCTATACCACATACTATCACATAGTATATACCTCATTGTGTAAAGCTGTGCCTGTGCATATAATATATAGTGGGGAGTTCACACTATATACTACATATTGTATACATAGCTCCATACTGTATACTATTTGTCAGGAAATATAAAAAATATCTCTCTCTCCAAGCCCCTCATCCCCACAAACCCTATACCATAGTAAGGAGTAAAGCTGACAATCTAAAAAGCTGCTTCAATGTAAAGTGGCAGTGCACACAAGAAGTGCCAAACTTAATTATTCAGGCTAATTACCATAAGAAATGGAGCCCTTAGTAAAAGACACATGCGATGAATAGACACCTTGAAACATATGGACTAGAGCAGGGGTCCTCAAACTACGGCCCGCGGAGGATTTTTATCCGGCCCGCCGAGCTGGGGGCAGAGGAGAGCGGTGCCAGCGCCCGCCCTTCCCCCCGCTTGCTCATGGCCCCGGCAGCCGGATACTTACCTCTCGTGCCTCCGCAGATCCACTGTCTTCCTGGAGCATGCTCCCTGTGACGTGTCAGGTCAGAGGGTGCGGTGACGTCTTTACACCGTGCCCTCCCCTGAGCCATCACAGGCAGCGCAGAGCAGGATGAGGCCGGCAACGCTGGAGTCCGGAATTGAGCAGCTGCAGCAGGTGAGGAGGAGGGAGGTGAGAATTGCATTTTTTTTTTAATGTATGGAGGCATGGGACATAATATTAAGGGTGACATCCTGCATGGGGCATTATATGGGGGAGGGGTGACATGCTGCATGAGGCATTATATGGGGGGGGTGACATCCTGAATGGGGCATTATAACGACAGGGGAGTGATATCCTGCATGGGGCATTATATGGGGGGGTGACATGCTGCATGGGGCATTATATGGGGGAGTGACATGCTGCATGGGGCATTATATGGGGGGGTGACATGCTGCATGGGGCATTATATGGGGGAGTGACATGCTGCATGGGGTATTATATGGGGGGGTGACATCCTGAAAGGGGCATTATAACGACAGGGGAGTGATATCCTGCGTGGCGCATTATATGGGGGGGTGACATCCTGAATGGGGCATTATAACGACAGGGGAGTGACATCCTGCATGGGGCATTATATGGGGGGGGGGTGACATCCTGCATGGGGCATTATAACGACAGGGGAGTGACATCCTGCATGGGGCATTATATGGGGGGATGATATCCTGAATGGGGCATTATAACAACAGGGGAGTGACATCCTGCATGGGGCATTATATGGGGGGGGTGACATCCTGAATGGGGCATTATAACAACAAGGGAGTGATATCCTGCATGGGGCATTATATGGGGGGGTGACATGCTGCATGGGGCATTATATGGGGGGGGTGACATCCTGCATGGGGTATTATATGGGGGAGTGACATGCTGCATGGGGTATTATATGGGGGGTGACATCCTGAAAGGGGCATTATAACGACAGGGGAGTGATATCCTGCGTGGCGCATTATATGGGGGGGTGACATCCTGCATGGGGCATTATAACGACAGGGGAGTGACATCCTGCATGGGGCATTATATGGGGGGGGTGACATCCTGCATGGGGCATTATAAAGACAGGGGAGTGATATCTTGCATGGGGCATTATATGGTGGGAGAAAGGGACATCCTGCATGGGGCATTATATGGGGGTGACACCCGGAATGGGGCATTATAACGACAGGGGAGTGACATCCTGCATGGGGCATTATATGGGGGGGTGACATCCTGCATGGGACATTATAAAGACAGGGGAGTGATATCTTGCATGGGGCATTATATGGTGGGAGAAAGAGACATCATGCATGGGGCATTATATGGGGGGTGACATCCTGCATGGGGCATTATAAGGGGGGAACAGCCTGCATGGGGCATTATAAGGGGGAAATAGCCTGCCTATTGAGGACCTATGCTGCCTATTGGGGTCATTTACCTGCCCATTGAGGACCTATGCTGCCTATTGGGGACTTTTACCTCCCCATTGAGGACCTATGCTGCCTATTGGGGACATTTACCTGCCTATTGGGGACATTTACCTGCCTATTGGGGACCTATGCTGCCTATTGGGGATATTTACCTGCCTATTGGGGACCTATGCTGCCTATTGGGGATATTTACCTGCCTATTGGGGCCTATGGTGTCTATTGGGGACATTTACTTGCCTATTGAAATACCGGTTTATCTAACTTTACTTGTTCTTCATTTTAAATATTGTATTTGTTCCTGTATTGTTTTTTTACATCAAAATAAGATATGTGCAGTGTGCATAGGAATTTGTTCATAGTTTTTTTAAAAAAAAACTATATTCCAGCCCTCCAATAGTCTGAGGGACAGTGAACTGGCCCCGTGTTTAAAAAGTTTGAGGACCCCTGGACTAGAGACTGAATGAGTTGTGTAAAGGTAACCATTATGACACCTGAGAGAGATAGGAAACATCTCCTTAGGCTTCAAAGGGAATCTATCACACTCCTGAGAATAGCCGGGTCATTTCCAGTTGCAAATGCGTTTAATCTCCAGACTTTTAGGTACCGAAAGTAAGTGTGGAATAGGGGAATTTCTATAATTCTGATTGTGATGGGACCTATATTTTTAGCAGCGGGGCTATGTGGGGAACAGTATGCATATTTTTCCATATCTGCGAGCCCTGCCGTTGAGCTGTAACGCAACAGGGCAAAGATAACTGAAAGCAGCCATGTCATGTTTGATCTCTAAGGAAAAGTAAAATCACAATAAAAAATATGGATTCACTTGCTAACTTCTGCGATCATCGAGCGAGGAGATATCACAGAAATTAAGAGATTTAAAAAAAAACATGAAGGGCGCAGACCAGCCCACGTGACATCATCACAGGGGAGTGTGTGGGCAGGGCCCAATCAGGCATAAAAGATCAAGCCGAATATTGATCTTCGCTCATGCTGGAAGATACATATTTTCGTGTAAGCAAGGGCCACGTTCCTTAACAGTCAAATCGAAGCGCTTTCCTTCATCTAAACTGAATCGTCTCTGCGATCGGTATAGTAAGCTTTTCTGTTAATCCCTTTTATTTCTGTAACTGTATATGCTGTATTGTTTTGTCTCCCTTTGTAAAATCTTTTGTATATTTTTTCATAAACACTGTCTCCCTTTGGATTAAATATAAAATGTAATAGTTCTGTTTCTTTTGCTCTGTAATCGTTCCTCCCCCAAAGCCACACGCTACCTATAAGGCATCCAATCGACCGGAACTGATTGGTGGTGGCAGCTAATAATCTTAATTGGGTGATCGTGAAGCTAGTAGTGATCTACGGAGCTCTATACTATATACAAGGTATATACTATATGATAGTATAGCGTATTACTATGTATACAATATAAAGTGTGAACTACCCACTATATATTATATACACAGGCACAGTTTCACACAACGAGGCATCTACTATATGACAGTATAGAGCTATGTATAAACTGTATAGCTTATAGTGTGAATGCCTCACTATATATTGCACTAGCTATTAAACACGTTCTACGCCCACGTGGCAAGCATTTTTACTGGTACATTTTTAATTTTATTAAAGAAGTTGTCCAGTACTTTTTATTACCCCACAATGGATCCCCCCCCCGGGGCCCCTAAGGATTTTTGTAAATACCTTAGGTTGCTGTTTCTACCTGTGAGCGGTGCTATCCTTGGCCGCTCACAGGCATCACGTGACCCCGCGCTGACATCACAACAAGTGAGGAGTGACATCAGTGATGCGGTCCCCGCGGTGGCTGCTGGGTTGTGGGCGGGGCTACCCCGTGTCACACCCAGCATCCACCGCGCGCTTTCCCAATGAATGGGGAGAGGCAGAGCACACAGTAGATGCTGGGTGTGACGCGGGTAGAGGGTAACCCCGCTCACAGCCTGGCATCCACCGCGGAACGCAGAAGACAGAGACCCCTGGCTGCTGCCAGCACTTGTCGTGACATCAGCGGATGTCAGAGCCGGCTGTAGTCGGGGTTCACGTCATGCCTGTGAGCGGCCAGTGATCGTGCTGCTCACAGGCAGTATCTGCAACATAAGGTAATTACAAAAATCCTTAGGGGACCCGGGGGGATACATTGGGGGGGGGGGTAATATAAAGTACTGGACAACCCCTTTAATGGCGCTGGAGTCAGCATGTGCACATACAGCGCTATCCTGCACCATTTTTTTAAAGAAACTGGGTCTGCAAATTTGCATACACAGTGTCTTCAATAAAACAGCGCCTATTTTATTGAAGTAATGTACTCCAACGTCAACATAGCAGTGCGCACAAGCTGACTATAAGGATAATGGTGATGGCCGGCTTGTGAGCACTGCTATACTGATGTTGTAGTAGAATTCTTCAATAAAATGGTGCAGGAGTAGACACGTGCGCATCCTGCGATATCCAGCTCCATTTTGTTGAAGACACTGTATCTGCGAATTCGCAAGCACAGTGTCTTCAATAAAATGGCGCCGTAGTGCGGTATGCGCACGTGCTGACTCCGGCGCCACACTGAGCAGTCTCCGCCCATCCCGGCTTTGGAAAGAAAGACGAGTCCAGCATTATATAGGATGTACTGATAATACAGGGGTGTACTCACTTATGCTAAGCGCTGTATGTGTGTGTGTGTATATATATATATATATATATATATATATATACTGTATATACAGTACAGACCAAAAGTTTGGACACACTTTCTCACTTAAAGATTTTTCTGTATTTTCATGACTATGAAAATTGTACATTCACACTGAAGGCATAAAAACTATGAATTAACACATGTGGAATTATATACTTAACAAAAAAGTGTGAAACAACTGAAAATATGTCTTATATTCTAGGTTCTTCAAAGTAGCCACCTTTTGCTTTGATGACTGCTTTGCACACTCTTGGCATTCTCTTGATGAGCTTCAAGAGGTAGTCACCAGAAATGGTCTTCCAACAATCTTGAAGGAGTTCCCAGAGATGCTTAGCACTTGTTGGCCCTTTTGCCTTCACTCTGCGGTCCAGCTCACCCCAAACCATCTCGATTGGGTTCAGGTCTGGTGACTGTGGAGGCCAGGTCATCTGGCGTAGCACCCCATCACTCTCCTTCTTGGTCAAATAGCCCTTACACAGCCTGGAGGTGTGTTTGGGGTCATTGTCCTGTTGAAAAATAAATGATGGTCCAACTAAACGCAAACCGGATGGAATAGCATGCCGCTGCAAGATGCTGTGGTAGCCATGCTGGTTCAGTATGCCTTCAATTTTGAATAAATCCCCAACAGTGTCACCAGCAAAGCACCCCCACACCATCACACCTCCTCCTCCATGCTTCACGGTGGGAACCAGGCATGTAGAGTCCATCCGATCACCTTTTCTGCGTCGCACAAAGACACGGTGGTTGGAACCAAAGATCTCAAATTTGGACTCATCAGACCAAAGCACAGATTTCCACTGGTCTAATGTCCATTCCTTGTGTTCTTTAGCCCAAACTTGTCTCTTCTGCTTGTTGCCTGTCCTTAGCAGTGGTTTCCTAGCAGCTATTTTACCATGAAGGCCTGCTGCACAAAGTCTCCTTTTAACAGTTGTTGAAAAGATGTGTCTGCTGCTAGAACTCTGTGTGACATTGACCTGGTCTCTAATCTGAGCTGCTGTTAACCTGCGATTTCTAAGGCTGGTGACTCGGATAAACTTATCCTCAGAAGTAGAGGTGACTCTTGGTCTTCCTTTCCTGTGGCGGTCCTCATGTGAGCCAGTTTCTTTGTAGCGCTTGATGGCTTTTGCAACTGCACCTGGGGACACTTTCAAAGTTTGCCCAATTTTTCGGACTGACTGACCTTCATTTCTTAAAGTAATGATGGCCACTCGTTTTTCTTTACTTAGCTGCTTTTTTCTTGCCATAATACAAATTCTAACAGTCTATTCAGTAGGACTATCAGCTGTGTATCCACCTGACTTCTGCACAACACAACTGATGGTCCCAACCCCATTTATAAGGCAAGAAGAAATCCCACTTATTAAACCTGACAGGGCACACCTGTGAAGTGAAAACCATTTCCGGTGACTACCTCTTGAAGCTCATCAAGAGAATGCCAAGAGTGTGCAAAGCAGTGATCAAAGCAAAAGGTGGCTACTTTGAAGAACCTAGAATATAAGATATATTTTCAGTTGTTTCACACTTTTTTGTTAAGTATATAATTCCACATGTGTTAATTCATAGTTTTGATGCCTTCAGTGTGAATGTACAATTTTCAAAGTCATGAAAATACAGAAAAATCTTTAAATGAGAAGGTGTGTCCAAACTTTTGGTCTGTACTTTATGTATAATGTATTGATAATACAGGAGTGTGCTCACTTATTCTGAGAGCTTTATATATAATTTTGTGAAAATACAGGGGGTGCACTCACTTACTCTAAGCACTCTATATAATATACTGATAATACAGGGTTTGTACTCACTTATGCTGATTGCTGTATATATAATGCACTGATAATATGGGGGTGTACTCAATTATGCTGAGTGCTATATAAAGTACTAATAATAAACGGGTGTACACACACTGAGCACTTTGTATATAATGTTCTGATAATAGAGGGGTGTACTTACTTAAGCTGAGTGCTGTATATATAATGTACCAATAATAAGGGGGAGTACCTACTTAGGGCTCTTTCACATGTCAGTGTGTCCAGTACGTGTGGTGATAGGCGAGTAAATGTATTTTATTATTTTAATCTTATTTTACACTGAGACACTGTAGGAGCAGACACTACTACACCCAACTTTGTCTCTTGCTCGTGCTGATCACAGCGCGAGCAAAGAACAATGATGAGGGCAGAATATAGCACCCAGGGCTTGGGAACTGTACACTGATTCCCTGGCGCCGGTACGGGTGATCCTGATGCGCCACAAGTGTGACACACACAGACACACCGGATATGTATATCTCCGATATGGGTTTTTCCAGTCCCGGAAATATCCAGACGCATGAAACCGCCCTTATGCTGAGCATTGTAAAAATAATGTACTGATAATACAGGGGGTGTACTCACTTATGCTCAGCACTGTATACAAGTGCTTCTCACTAAATTAGAATATCATCAAAAAGTTAATTTATTTCAGTTCTTCAATACAAAAAGTGAAACTCATATATTATATAGCGTCATTACAAACAGAGTGATCTATTTCAAGTGTTTATTTCTGTTAATGTTGATGATTATGGCTTACAGACAATCATTATACAAAAGTCATTATCTCAGTAAATTAGAATACTTCATAACGCCGTCTTGAAAAATTAATTTAAAATCCAAAATGCTGGCCTACTGAAATGTATGTTCAGTGAATGCACTCAGTACTTGGTCGGGGCTCAATTATTGCATCAATGCGGCAATGTGGCATGGAGGCGATCAGCCTGTGGCACTGCTGAGGTGTTATGGAAGCCCAGGTTGCTTTGATAGCAGCCTTCAGCTCGTCTGCATTGTTGGGTCTGGTGTATCTCATCCTCCTCTTGATAATACCCGATAGATTGCCTATGGGGTTAAGGTCAGGCGAGTTTGCTGGCCAATCAATCACAGTGATAGGCTATGTGCCCACGATGCAGAAATGAAGCAGAAAATTTCTGCAGCATTTCTGCATCTCCCTGGCAGAAAAAACGCATGCAGATTGTGCATGCGTTTTTCCTGCAGAATACATGCGGATTCACATGCGTACCCACATGCGTTAACGCATGTGTTTCTGCATGCGGACTGACGAGCACTTTTCAAGCGATAGCATCACTTGGAAAATGCTTGACAACTAGGTCACACAATTTAAATCCATGCAAAAGGCATGGATTTACATAGTGTGACCGTAAAAATAAAAAAATAAAGCTATACTCACCCCCGATCCCCCGCCGCGTGTGCTGTCGCGCTCGTCCTGGCTTCTTCTGGGTTGCCGGCATCTCGCGAGACAGCCTGCGGTCACATGACCGCGACGTCATCTCAGGTCCTGGAAGGAGAAGCGCTGCAGGGGCCGCCGGACAGGTGAATATAAACTTTATTTATTATTTTATTCTTTTTTTTACAGGTACAATGGTACCCAGGTCTGGATGAGAGTCTCCTCTCCTCCAGAACTGGGTACCATCCGCACATAGAGACGCATATAATCCGCTTGTATAAATGTACAGACGCGCATTATATGCGTCTCAATGCAAGTCAATGGCGGCGCTTCCGCAAAATTAATGAACATGCTGCGGATTTATTTGCGCTGCAGAAACGCTGCGGAAAAATCCGCAGCATGTGCATTGACATTGCGGAATGCCATTGGGGACCATGGGGTGCGGATTACCATGCGTTTTTGATGCGTTTAAGCAGCGGAAAATCCGCAGCATAAACGCATGAAAAAAGCATCGTGTGCACGCAGCCATACTGTTGTTTTTAAACCAGGTATTGATACTTTTGGCAGTGTGGACAGGTGCCAAGTCCTGCTGGAGAAATTTTCAACTCTTAAAAGCTTGTCGGCAGAGGGAAGCATGAAGTGCTATAAAATATCCTGGCAGACGGCTGCGCTGACTTTGGTCTTGATAAAACACAGTGTACCTGCACCAGCAGATGACATTGCTCCCCAAACCAGCACTGATTGTGGAAACTTCACACTAGACCTCCAGCAGCTTGGATTGTGGCCTCCCCACTCTTCCTCCAGACTCCTGAGACCTTGATTTCCAAATGAAATGCAAAATTTACTATCATCTGAAATCAACACCTTAGACCACTGACAACAGTCCAGGTCTTTTTCTCCTTGGCCCAGGTAAGACGCTTTTGGCGTTGTCTATTGGTCATGAGTGGCTTGACACAAGGAATGCGACACTTGTAGCCCATGTCCTGGGTACGTCGGTGTGTGGTGGCTCTTGAAGCAGTCCACTCCTTGTGAATCTCCCCCAAATTTTTGAATAGCCTTTTCTTAAAAATCCTTTCAAGGCTGCGGTTATCCCGGTTGCTAGTGCACCTTTATCTACCACACGTTTTCCTTCCACGCAACTTTTCATTAATATGCTTGGATACAGCAGTGTGTAAAAAGACAGCTTCTTTAGCAATGACCTTTTGTGGCTTACCCTCCTTGTGGAGTTTGTCAATGACTGTCTTTTCGACAACTGTCAAGTCAGCAGTCTTCCCCATGATTGTGGAGCCTACTGAAACAGACTAAGGGACATTTTTAAAAGCTTGTTTTTTGTTAATTATTCTAATTTACTGAAATAATAACTTTTGTGTTTTCATTGGCTGTAAGCCATAATCATCAACATTAACAGAAATAAACACTTGAAATAGATCACTCTGTTTTTAATGACTCTATAAGTTTCACTTCTTGTATTGAAGAACTGAAATTAACATTTTGATGACATTTTAATTTAGTGAGATGCTCTTGTATATAGTATAGTGATATGTATACATTTTATGGTATGTAGTGTGAACGCTTCATTATATATTATATACACATGCACAGCTTTACACGACGAGGTATATAATATATAATAGTATATAGTATAGAGCTATGTAAACATTTTATAGTTTATAGTGTGAACTCCCCACTAGATGTTATATACACAGGCACAGCGTCACACTACTATCATACCTTATAGTGTGAAGCTGTGCATGTGTATCTATAATATAACACTACAAGCGTCCCTCTGTCTGAAGCCTCTATAGACTGCACAAGCTAGACACGCCTGCGCAGTCTGGCTCCAGACAGATAAATGCATGGAGCTGTTACAGGTAAGAGGAGTATATGGCGCCAAAGTTCGCAGTATGAAAAGACACTGAACGCATACCACGATCTCCGGCGCCATACTTACATACTTACCTGACCGGGAGGAGCGTTGCCACAGCACCTCTCTTCTCGCCAGAGACCAGGGCAGGAGTGAAGGTGTCGTAGTCGGCGTATGCGTATAGCGCTATCCGGTGCCATTTTACTGAAGACACATTTTCAGTGTGTCTTCAGCAAAATGGCACAGGACAGCGAAGTATGGGCACGTGCGTACTCCGGCGCCGCACTCCTCAGAAGAACAGGACACCGCAGCGCTGGAGCACAGAGAAGAAAGGTGAGTATAAATGTTTATTTTTTTGTATGTGTGCAGCGTGAAAGGGATGAGGGGACCACACATACCAGGATTGGGGGATGAGGGGGCCACGTATACCAGGATTGGGGGATGAGGGGGCCACTCATCTCAGGATTGGGAGATGAGGGGGCCACGCATCCCAGGATTGGGGGATGACGGGGCCACGCATCCCAGGATTGGGGGATGACAGGGACACTCATCTCAGGATTGGGGGATGAGGGAGCCACGCATCCTAGGATTGGGGGTTGAGGGGGCCACGCATACCGTGGAGTTTTGTGTGAAATGATCAATGATTTGATTTTTGCTTCGTTCTCTTTTGTGTTTTTTCCTTGCAAGCAAATTAAATGAAGAGAATAATACCAAAGAATTTGTGATTGCAATCATTTTCAGGAAGAAACTGAGTATTATCTGACAGAATTTTAGGGGTGACAATACTTTTGGCCACCACTGTAGTAGTATGAAGCTGTGTGAAGCACGATGCTGCAGTTGGTTTCTTATTAGGCAGTTTCTTATTAGGTAATTTATTTTTTTCTGTTTTTTACAGATTTAAAGCGCACCTGTCAACAGGACTGTCCTCAGTAGGCTGTGTGCCCACGATCCGGAGCCGCTGCAGGTTTGACGCTGCGGACTTATGCAGCGTCAAATAAGCAGGAGACAAATGTTACAGTACAGTGGATGGCATTTCTAGAAATTCTATGTCTACTATGCGTCTGTGGCTCACTCACGGAAACTGACATGTGGCGCGTCTTTCCAGACCGTAGCATGTCAATTTCAGTTGCAGGTCCGCTTGCAGGCTTTCCCCATAGACCTAACCTCTATGGGGAAAGTCCGTAGGTAAAAAAAAAAGGTGCCGCTCATTTGAATATCCGCATGCGGCCCCTCCGCAGCATCGGGGCCATAGGCTGGGAGGCATCGTGGGCACACAGCCTTAACCACATACACTGTCAGGTGGGCGACATTAAACTGATTAAAATTATACCTTGGTTGATGAAATCCGTCCTGTGGTTCTTGTGTAGTCTTTACTTTCAGTTTGGAGATAATGATATGCTCGTGCTTCGGGGCGGCCTGTGGGGGGGGGGCGCTCTATCTGGTGCTCTGCTTACATATTCATCTGTATGCTCTTATTACAGGTCACTGTGCCTTCACTGACCTGACTCTTATTTTACCCCGCACTAATGGATGCATTATGTAAAATAGGAGGCTCCTCAGGCCGTCCCTGATCACGAGCATATTATTATCTCCAAACTGAAAGTAAACATTACACAAGAACCACAGAATGGATTTCATCATTTTAATCAGTTTAATGTCGCTCACCTGACCGTGTATGTGGTTTACTGAGCACAATCTTTCTGACAGGTGCGCTTTGACAAAAAAAAATGCATTAATATAATACAATGCAGCGAGGTGCCCTGATTAGAATACAATTAAGAGCAGCTACAAAAGTTATAACAATGGCACAAAAATGGGCATCAAAGTGGGCAGTGGGGTTAAGTGTTTTTGGGCCCCTGATCTCACACCACCATTACATAGTGATTGCCCGCATCAAATACAAGTCACTCCAGCCTGGCCAAAATAAGTTTTGGGTATCAAAACTGACATCAAAGTGGAGATATAACCAATTTTCACATATTTGAATAAATAATTGGTGTTTTTCAAGGGTTAAATGACTTTGGGTCACTGATCTCTGACCACCATTACATACATAGTGATGGGCGCATCAAGTTCAGGTCATTCTAGCCCGTTTAAATATGCTCTGGGCATGAGAACTGCCATCAAAGGGGGCAAATAGCCAGTAACTTGTGTTTTTCAAGGGTTAAATGACTTTGGGCCACTGATCTCAGACCATCTTTACATATAAGCCACGCTCACTGAACAGTCGAGTCACTAGTTGGGGCGCAGCCTCACTTTATGCAAGTGCATGAAGCGAAGCCACACCCACTAGTCGGAATCTGGCCAGGAGTATGTATAACGCATATGGCTCAGACACAGGCGAATCCCCGCAGCTCACAGTGTGTGCTCTGAGGGATTCATAAGTCTGCAGTTACATAGAGGGACTGCAGACTTATAGATTTAGAGTTGTCAACCCCTTTAAAGTGCACCTGTCAGTAGGATTGTACTAAGTAAACTACATACACTGTCAGGTTGGCAGCGTTACGCTGATTAAAATGATAAAATTAAGAGCATTGCTTGCTGATATGTGCAACTGAGCATGCGCCGTGGCCGTTTTGCTGGAGCCAGATTGGCAGTGGTGCGTGTGCAGTAGTATCTATCACCAAGAGATGCTCTCAAACTGGGCAAGCGCCGCCCACCTTGCGCAGATTAAAAGCATCGCTTGTTGATAGATGCAACTGCCCACACGATGCAGCAATTTTGCTGAAGACTAATTTTTTTTGCTCCAACAAAATGGCCGCAGACCATGAGCAGTATTATCTATCGCCAAGCGTCAAACAAGGTATCATTTTAATCAGTGTAATGGCGCCCACCTGACAGTGTGGGCACACAATCACAATCCTGCTGACAGGTGCGCTTTAAAGTCAGAAAAGATCAGAGGCATAAGCACGATGCTGAAGTAGATTTCTTTTTCGGCAATTTATTTTTTCTGGGGTTTTTTACGGGTTTTACGACAAAGAAAATTACATTAATAAAATACAAAACAGTGCGCTGCTCTAATGTGAGTAAGCTTAAAGGCAACCTGTCACATCCCCTATACCCTCCAACCCAGCAGCATTCACCTATGTATCAGCAACTTCCCTGCCTAACCAGCCCCGTATAACATTACTGAGTGAAAACAAAGTTTACAAAACATTCACATGCTCCCCATTGCCTATGCTTATGAGGGCTTTGACTAGTTGATGGGGCATGATTACATAATTTGCACGAGCGGCGTCATTGTCGCTCATGGAAATCTTGCACATGCGCCGCTCATTCCGGCACCGTCACTGCTTTTCTGAGGCCGGGTGTACGCTTCTTGGCTACAGAGGCACACTGCACATGTACGGAAGTCATCTTCTAAACTTCCGAACATGCACAGTGCGCCTCTGATGCGGAGAAGCATACACCTGGCTTCAGAGATGCAGTGACGCTGCCAGAATGAGCGGCAAATTATCACGCCAACACGGGCGTGATAACATGGAAAGGAGGCTGACTCTTCTGGGAGCAACTAACACCCACTAGTCGAATCCCTGATTAGCATAGGAAATGAGGACCATATAAATGTTTTTTAAACCTTGTGCTCTGTGGGGATTCAGAAGTCTGCAGGCACACAGAGTGACTGCAGACTTAATGATTTAGAGCAGACAACTCCTTGAAAATTAACCTGTCAGCAGGATTGTGCTAAGTAAACTACATACACTGTCAGGTTGGCGCTGTTACACACATTAAAATGATACCTTGGTTAATGAAATCCGTCCCGTGGTTCTTGTGTAATTTTTACTTTCAGTTTGGAGATAATGATATGCTCGTGCTCCGGGGCAGTCTGTGAGGTGGGCTCTATCTGGTGCTCTGCTTACATCTGTATGCTCTTATGACAGCTCACTGATCGATCACTGACATGCCTCCAATTTTTAATTTACATAGTGTATACATTATGGGGGGAAAAAAATGACATCAATCAAAATGGCGCTCGCGCAGGCGCATCTATCTCATGCCACGGCCATTTTGTTGGAGTAAAAAAATTATTCTCCAGCAGAATGTCTGCGGCGCAAGTGCAGTAGCATCTATCGGCAAGTGATCCTCTTATTCTGCGCAAGCGGCGCCCACCAGTAGGCAAGGCCTGCGCAAAGTAAGAGCATCGCTTGCCGATAGATTCAACTGCTCACGTGCTGTGGCCATTTTGCTGGAGCCAGATTTTTTGCTCCAACAAAATGACAGCGGAGCAATTGCAATAGTATCTATCGCCAAGTGATGCTCTCAATATGCGCAAGAGCCAGCCACCAGTGGGCGGGGCTTGCGCAGATTAAGAGCCTCGATTGCTGATAGATGCCACTGCGCACGTGACGTGGCCATTTTTCTGGAGACAAATTTTTCTTTTGCTCCAACAAAATGGCCACGGCACGTGCACAGTAGCATCTATGGCCAAGCGATAGATGCTATTGTGCCTGTGCGGGCGCCATTTTGTTTGATTTGTTTGTTTTTTCTAACCCCACATTATGTATATAACATGTAAAATAGGAGGCAGGTAACTGAACGATCAGTGACCTGTCATAAGAGCATATAGCTGACTGTATAAGCAGAGCACCAGATAGAGCCCACCCTACAGGCTGTCCCAGAGCACGAGCATATCATCATCTCCAAACTATAAGTAAAAATTAACCCCTTTTTGACGTGTGCTATAATAGTATGACAAACGTGAGAACCCCCTGTTTGGTGCGAGCTCCAGCACTGAGCCCGCAGCTTTCCAGGTACACGACAGCTGATATATACAGCTGACATGTGCCCGCAACAGCTGCGGGTGGAATAGCGATCCACCCCCCCCCCCGTGGCTGTTAACTACACAGTGTTCCAAATTATTATGCAAATAATATTTTCTCAGATTTTCCCAAATTACCTATATGAATTGCAGTCATTGTAATTTTCCAGTCAAATAACTATTAGAGTACAATTGAAACAGTTTTCAACTCAAAACTTTATTCTAGGGGATGTTACATTTGCACATAGGACCGCTTGTTCGAAAGGAGCTTCTGAACTCTCTCGTCCATTGAATTTGTCAGGTTTTGGATGGTTTCTGCTTCCAATTGTTTTGCCTGAGGACAGAATAGACTCCCAGAGCTGTTGCTTAGATGTGAACTGCCTCCCACCATCATAGACACTCCTTTTGATGATGCTCCAGAGGTTCTCAATGGGGTTGAGGTCAGGGGAGCATGGGTGCCACACCATAAGTTTGTCCACTGTTATGCCCATATCAGCCAGAGATGCAGATGTGTTATGTGCAGCATGAGAAAGGGCATTATCATGCATGAAAATGATCTTGCTGCGGAATGCACGGTTCTTCTTCTTGAACCATGGAAGGAAGTGCTGTTTGAGAAACTCAACATACATTATGGAGTTCATCTTTACCCCTTCAGGGATCCTAAAAGGGCCGTCAATCTCTCTCCCCATGATTCCAGCCCAAAACATTACTCCACCTCCTCCTTGTTAGCGCCGTAGCCGTGTTTGCATGGGGTGTCCATCAACCAGCCATCCTCCAATCCATCCATCTGGACCATCGAGATCATTTCATGCATGATAATGCCCCGTCTCATGCTGCACATAACACATCTGCATCTCTGGCTGCTATGGGCATAAAAGGGGACAAACTAATGGTGTGGCACCCATGCTCCCCTGACCTCAACCCCATTGAGAACCTCTGGGGCATCATCAAAAGGAGTGTCTATGATGGCGGGAGGCAGTTCACATCTAAGCAACAGCTCTGGGAGGGTATTCTGTCCTCAGGCAAAACAATTGGAAGCAGAAACCATCCAAAACCTGACAAATTCAATGGATGAAAAAGTTCAGAAGCTCCTTTCGAACAAGCGGTCCTATGTGCAAATGTAACATCACCTAGAATAAAGTTTTGAGTTGAAAACTGTTTGATTTCAGTTTGTAATAACCTGCTAATGCTTATAATTTCAAAAATGACAATTTTTTGTTCTTTATTAAAATGAAAAGGTTGAAAACTCTGCTGTGCATAATAATTTGGAACATGCATTTTGAGTGCAGTTGAGTTTTTTATTTTTTAAAACTATACTGTTATCATAGGCAGTTTGTACAAAAACCTTTCAATTGTACTCTAATAGTTATTTGACTGGAAAATTACAATGACTGCAATTCATATAGGTAATTTGGGAAAATCTGAGAAAATATTATTTGCATAATAATTTGGAACACAGTGTAGTTAAATTCTGCTCTCAATCTCTGACAGCGGCATTTAACTCGCGCTTCCCGGAAGCGTGTCGTTGGCTCCGCACATCGGCGACCGTGTTACATGATCGTGGGTCGCCGATAGGTTGGCATGACAACCCAGGTCTGCAGGAGACCCTAGCCATTGTCATTGCCAGATTGTGGTCGGCGCTCATAGCAGGTGAGCATTTCTGCTACACACAGGAGATCTGATCATCCCCTGTGTGTAGCAAAGGCGATCAGAGAATTGCAGCTTCTAGTCTCCCATTGTGACTATTGAAGCTAGTGTAAAGTAAAAAAAGTTTAAAAATATTAAAAAAATTATATTAAAGTTTAAATCACCCCCTTTTGCCCCATTCACAATAAAACAAAAAAAATCACTCATACACATATCCACATTCAGAATCACTTGATCTATCAATATGAAAAAATATTTAATCCGATCGATAAACGGTGTGACGTGAAAAAAATTCAAAATGCTATAATTACTTTTTTTTGGTCGCCGCAACATTGCAATAACCGCGATTAAAACATCGGATCTACCCCAAAATGGTATCAATAAAAACGTCAGCTTGGCGCGCAAAAAATAAGCCCTCATCTAGCTCCAGATCGTAAAAAATGGAGATGGTATGGGTCCCGGAAAATGGAGCCATTTTTTTTTTTTTTTTAAGCAAACTTTGGATTTTTTTTCACCACTTAAGTAAAAAAACTATACCTGTTTGGTGTCTACGAACTCATAATGACCAGGAGAATAATAATGGTAGGTCAGTTTTAGCATTCAGCAGACATGGTGAAACAAAACCCCAAGAAAACAACTGTGGAACTGCACTTTTTTGCAATTTCACCGCACTTGGAATTTTCCTGTTTTCCAGTACACGATGTAGTAAAACCAGTGGTGCTGTTCAAAAGCACAACTTGTCCCGCAAAAAATAAGCCATCACATGGCCATAGTGACCAAAAAATAAGAAAGTTATGGCTCTGGGAAGAAGGGGAGCAAAAAACGAAAACACAAAAATGGAAACTGGTCTGGTCATGAAGGGGTTAAACAAGAACCACTGGATGGATTTCATCAGCCAAGGTGTCATATTATTCATGGTAATGGCGCCCACCTGACAGTGTATGTAGATTACTGAGCACAATCCTGCTGACAGGTGCGCTTTAAGGTCAGAAAAGATCAGAAGCCCAAGCACGATGCTGAAGTAGGTTTCTTATTCTGCAATTTATTTTTTTCTGTTTTTTTACAGGTTTTACCACAAAAAAAATGACATTAATAAAATACAATGCAGCGTGCTGCCCTTATGTGAATATGCTTAAAGGGAACCTGTCAGGTCCCCCATGCCCTCCAACCCAGAAGCATTCACCTATGTATCAGCAAATTCCCTGCCTAACCAGCCCCGTATAACGTTACTGAGTGAAAATAAGGTTTAAAAAACATTCACAAGTTCCCCATTACCTATGCTAACGAAGGTTTGACTAGTCGATAGGGCGTTCGTTCCCCAGACTAGTCAGCCCTCTTTCCATGTTGTCACGCCCCTGTTGGCGTGATGACATAATTTGCACGAGCGGCGTCATCGCCAGCTGATGCTAATCTTGCGCATGCGACGCTCATTCCGGCAGCGTCACTGCTTCTCCGAGGCCGGGTGTACGCTTCCCCGCATCAGAGGCGCAAACCATCTTCTAAACCTCCGAACATGCGCAGTGCGCCTCTGATGCGGGGAATTGTACACCTGGCTTCAGAGATGCAGTGACGCTGCCGGAATGAGCGGCGCATGCGCGAGATTTGCATGAGCGGCGATGATGTCGCTCGCGCAAATGATGTTATCACACCAACAGGGGCCTGACAACATGGGAAGGAGGGACCTAACACCCACTAGGCAAAGCCCTCATTAGCACAGGAAACAGGGACAGTAGAAATGATTTCTAAAGCTTTTTTCCACTCAGTAACATCAGGGCTGATTAGGCAGGGAAGTTCTATTGCCTGCTCTTCTCACAGCCCATCAGCACACAGCGCCTCCATCTTGTAACTTACCAGCCTCGCCATTTTAGGTGTTGATAGAATGGCCATCTCCTGCCAGCTGCCACAGTCTCCTGGAGATGAGAAGATGTCTTCTTGTTCGCAGTGGATGTCGCTGTATCTGTAGTAACGGTCGCTCTCTCTCACCCGCTCCCGCCAGATACGTTGTGTACTGCACGCAGTATACCAGCGACTGCCTCTGCGGGCGTTAGCTAGAGATGCTAGACTCTGCGGTGACGTCATCGGGAGGGGCGGAGCCTCCACGTCACACGGCTCTCATTGCTGTTGTCTCCAGGAAGGGAAGCTGCTTTTGCTGTGTGTGGAATATGGCTTCCAACAGGTCTCCATTCTGAATAGAGGTGACCAGACTGGAGCCTCTGAAGGGGAGGCTATCACAGCAGGCACCAGCTGTAGACAGTTTATCAGTGACATGGCTGCTGGAATGGAGGGGATTCTAGTCTGCCTACAGAGCAGGCTGCTGAGAGAGTCCCCAGTGCTATTCTCCCAGGCCTTTATCCTGGAGTAATGTGTATATAGCCACACATATGGAAATCCTTGCGCTGACACACAGCACAGTCACCCACATGTGTACATCCATGTACACTATATGCACAGTCCACAGGTCCGTATTCGCCACTAGGCACGGGGGTCCAGTGTTTAGGGAGCGACGCCTGAATCAAGATTAAAAATATTTATTATCCCCTTAAATGACAGCTGGCATTCTGTGGCATCGGCCCGGACGGATTTGGAACCGATGGGGTCCGATTAACCCGTTAAATAACGCTGTTACTTGCAACAGCTGTATCTAAAGGGTTAAATGACCCCATGTGATGACCACAGGGTACAGTGGCTTGTTAGAGACCAACGACGATCAAAGTAAAAATTATATATGTCCCGCAGTGAGACTAAGTGAAAAAGTAAAACAAAAAAAAAATAAAATGTCTGTAAAAATCCAAAAAGAAGCACACACAAATCACAAAAAGCAGCATTTGCGTTATAACAAAGATAAAAACTCGTACACATAATTGGAATTTTCGCGTCTGAAACGACCAGATCTATAAAATTGTCACATTATTTAATCCGTATGGTGAACACAGTAAAAAAAAAAATAACACCAAAAATGTCGCTTTTTCATCATACTAACACACAAAAAATGGAATAAAAAGTTATCAAAAATACATATATAAAGAAAAATGGTATAAAAGAAAGCTCAAAATTGTCCCGCAAAAAACAAGCCCTAATAGGACTTACTCTAGAAAAAAATAAAACTTATAGCTCTCATAACATGGCGGAGCAAAAACAAATCCATTTTTGTAAAATATTGTTTTTAGTGTATAAAAGTAGCAAAGCTTAAAAATTGTATAACATCAACCACACAAAAATAAATTGAAACAATCAATCATTTAATTGCTGTTTTTTCTTCATTCTGCATCTAAAGAATTTGAATAAAAAGTGATCAAAAAAATGTTGTTCCCCAAAATGGGGCTTCGCGCAAAAAATAAGCCCTCGTGCAGCTCTGTTCGCCAAACAATAAAAAAAATACAGCTCTCAGAATATGGCGATGAAAAAAATATTTTTTATAAAAAAGCATTTTATACTGTGATGGCAGCAAAACATAAAAAATATATATAACGCTGGTTTCGCTGTAATTGTACCGACCCAAGAATAAATCCACCTTATCTCTTATACAGCACGAGGAACCGCACAAAAATAAAAATAAGGACTATTGTACTGCTATTTTTTTGTTCATTCTACCTACCAAAAATCAGAATAAAACTCAGGTCACGTTTATCCTGCGCTCTCCATTGACCGCTTACATTGGGGGTTCCTTTTAACCCCTTCACCCTAAAAGCCTGTTTTCACCTTCCTGACCAGGCAAATTTTACAATTCTGACCAGCGTCCGTTTATCTGGTAATAACTCTGGAACGCTTCAACAGGATCCCGGTGATTCTGAAATTTTATTTTGCTAACTTATTGTACTTCATGCCAGTGGTAAAATTTGTTCAATATGACTTGCGTTTATTTGTGAAAAAATCTGAAATTTCGCAATTGCAAACTTTTAATTTTTATGTCCTTATAACAGAGAGTTATGTCACACAAAATAGTTAATCAATAACATTTCCCACATGTCTACTTTACATCTGCACTATTTTTTTAAACTTTTTTTTTTTTAGGAAGTTAGAAGAGTTTAAAGTTGACCATTAATTTCTAATTTTTCCAACAAAATTTACAAAACCATTTTTCAGGGACCACATCACACTTGAAGTGACTATGGGGGGCCTATATGACAGAAAATACCCAAAAGTGACTCCATTCTAAAAACTGAACCCTTCAGGGTACGTGCCCACGATCCGTAATAGCAGTGCTGCGTCCAAAACGCTTTGTTCCATATTGGAAGCATAGTGGTGGGATTTATAGAAATCCCATGCCCACTGTGCTTCTATTTGATGCCGCGTAAACTCACCCGTGGCGCGGTTTTTACGAGCCGCAGCATGTCAGCATTTCCGCAACAGAAATTTCCCCAATAGAATGTATTGGATGCAGTAAATCCGCATGTGTTTAATGAACACCTGCGTGATCGGTCCCAGCTTTTTGGACGCACCGAAAATACATTGTGCCCAAAGCACTGCTATAGCCTAATCGTGGGCACATAGCCTGAAAGTCCTCAAAACCACATTCAAGAAGTTTATTAACCATTCAATTGGTTCACAGGAATTAAAACAACGTGGAAGAAAAAAATTAGCATTTTACTTTGTTTCACAAAAATGTTGCTTGAGCCCCAAATTTTATATTTTCACAAGGGTAACAGGATAAAATGCACCCCAAAATTTGTTGTGCAATTTTTCCAGAGTACTCCGATACCCATGGCCGGCTCCAGTTTTTCGTAGACCCTGGGCGAAAGTGTCTCATGGGCCCCTTTTACACATACCATGGTACATGATGCACAGATACAGCAGAGAAATATACTGTAGGTATAGTACAATGCCCAAGATTTCACTTATTTCTTACATTACATGAGTGATATCTATTGTAAATAGCTCAGAAACTGGTGAATCCCCGCAGCGCACAGGGCGTGACCTGGGGGGATTCTAAAGTCTTCATTTTAGACCGAACAGTATAGTCTTCCATACAGTATTCTGGGCACCACATATTCCTCCATACAGTATTATGGGCACCACATAGTCATCCATACAGTATTATGGGCACCACATAGTGCTCCATACAGTATTATGGGCACCACATAGTCATCCATACAGTATTATGGGCACCACATAGTCCTCCATACAGTATTATGGGCACCACATAGTCCTCCATACAGTATTATGGGCACCACATAGTCATCCATACAGTATTATGGGCACCACATAGTCCTCCATACAGTATTATGGGCACCACATAGTCCTCCTTACAGTATTATGGGCACCACATAGTCCTCCATACAGTATTATGAGCCCTATATATTGCTCCATGCAGAATAATGGACCCCATATAATGCTCCATACAGAATAATGGGCACCATATAGTGCTCCATGCAGAATAATGGGCCCTATATAATGCTCCATACAGAATAAGGGCTTCCATATAATGCCTCATACAGTATAATGAGCCCCATATATTGCTCCATACAGTATAATGGCCCTATATAATGCTCCATACAGAATAATGGGCCCCATATAATACTGCATACAGTATGGGCCCCATATAGTGCTCCATGGAGAATGGGCCTCATATAATGCTCCATAGAGAATGGGCCCCATCAGTGGCGTACCTACTGGGGGGTAAAGGGGGCGTCACGTTGAGGGGCCCACCCTGTTAAGCAGAAGGCGACCGCGGCTCTCTGAGGTGACGCTGCTGTTCTCTTTCTGAGCTGAGACTCTGCAGGCTGCACAGCACAGCAGCCAATTGCAGAGTCTCAGTGCAGTGCACGGTGAGGGCTAAAGTGCTGCTAACCTCATCTTCTTCTACAGGCTGGCAGCGCTGCGGTTAGCTCCACACCATCAGTGCTCTGATTGGTCCACGCTGGACCCTGGGTCCTAGTGAGCTGCTGCAGTTAGGTTGTGCAACCTGTGCCAAGACAGGGCCTGGCCCGGACCAGTCATCAATCACCTTCATATGTAAGTGCTGCTGGAACCAGTTTTTTTAGTTTTAAAATAAATGACAGCATATGATGTTACTGTGGGAGACAGTGGGGTGAATGTGAGGGGAAGAGGGGGAGCTGAATTGGGGTAGTGGGGGTGGGGGTGGCGCTGAGGGCCTTGCGTTCTGAGATTATGTGCAATCTCATGTCATAGTTGCTGTCTGGGGAGGGTGGAGATAGGGAGGTAGGGGACTTAGGGCTCGTTCACAGGTCAGGATCTCCGGTACGAGTGGTGACAGTTTCCACACGTACTAGAGACACTGACACACGCAGACCCATTCAAATCTATGGGTCTGATCACATGTCAGTGTGTTTTCACAGACCGTGTGTCCGTGTGCTCCACACACTGACATGTCCGTTTTTTTGCAGATGCACGGTCCGCAAAACATACCACACGGATTTTATTATTTTATTCTTATTTTTACACAGGGACACTGCAGGAGCAGACACTACTACTACCCTCATCATTGCCACTGCTGGTGATGATCGCAGTGATGGCACTGAACCATGATGAGGGCAGCGTTCGGCAGCGCTACCTGGACACTGATTCCCAGCCGCCCGTACGTGTGATCCTGATGCGGCACACGGGCCGCACACGGGTGCAACACGTATAACACACACCGGCATACAAGAAACAGATATCTCCAGTACCGGTTTTTCCGATACCGGAAATATACGGACATGTGAAACCAGCCTTATTATATTTACCGTTTAGGTCTTATTATAAGCCCCTGCCTGATAGTATAACAAACCCCCATACACTAACCATGGCATGAGCTGTACAACATTTAAAGGGATTGTCTGGTCTAAATGTACAAGTCTGCAATTACTTTATGTGGCTAAAAAACCAAGCAATGTGAACTGAGGTCTAAGATGGTACACATGCAAGAAATAGGAGCATGTTCACACTAGCAAAAAGAAGCAAAACCTACAAAAGACAAAAAATATATCTCATACCCTACCATCATTATATATAAATGTAAAGCAAAGTTGCATATTAAATATAGGGTACTTAGTGAACTATTTTTGTATACTTTTTTTGATCAAAAATAGTTCACTAAGTACCCTATATTTAATATGCAACTTTGCTTTACATTTATATACAGTTATATGAAAAAGTTTGGGCACCCCTATTAATCTTAAGCTTAATGTTTTTTAAAAATTGGTGTTTTTGCAAGAGCTATTTCAGTTTGATATATGTAATAACTGTTGGACACAGTAATGTTTCTGCCTTGAAATGAGGTTTATTGTACTAACAGAAAATGTGCAATCTGCATTCAAACAAAATTTGACAGGTGCATAAGTATGGGCACCTCACCAGAAAAGTGACATTAATATTTAGTAGATCCTCTTTTTGCAAAAATAACAGCCTCTAGTCGCTTCCTGTAGCTTTTAATGAGTTCCTGGATCCTGGATGAAGGTATTTTTGACCATTCCTCTTTACAAAACAATTCCAGTTCAGTTAAGTTTGATGGTCGCCGAGCATCGACAGCCTTCTTCAAATGATCCCACAGATGTTCAATGATATTCAGGTCTGGGGACTGGGATGGCCATTCCAGAACATTGTAATTGTTCCTCTGCATGAATGCCTGAGTAGATTTGGAGCGGTGTTTTGGATCATTGTCTTGCTGAAAGATCCATCCCCTGCGTAACTTCAACTTTATCACTGATTCTTGAACATTATTGTCAAGAATCTGCTGATACTGAGTGGAATCCATGCGTCCCTCAACTTTAACAAGATTCCCGGTGCCGGCATTGGCCACACAGCCCCAAAGCATGATGGAACCTCCACCAAATTTTACTGTGGGTAGCAAGTGTTTTTCTTGGAATGCTGTGGTTTTTTGCCGCCATGCATAACGCCTTTTTGTATGACCAAACAACTCAATCTTGGTTTCATCAGTCCACAGGACCTTCTTCCAAAAAGAAATTGGCTTCTCCAAATGTGCTTTTGCATACCTCAGCCGACTCTGTTTGTGGCGTGCTTGTAGAAACGGCTTCTTTCGCATCACTCTCCCATACAGCTTCTCCTTGTGCAAAGTGCGTTGTATAGTTGACAGATGCACAGTGACACCATCTGCAGCAAGTTGATGCTGCAGCTCTCTGGAGGTGGTCTGAGGATTGTCCTTGACTGATATCACCATTCTTCTCCTCTGCTTTTCTGATGTTTTTCTTGGCCTGCCACTTCTGGCCTTAACAAGAACTGTCCCTGTGTTCTTCCATTTCCTTACTATGTTCCTCACAGTGGAAACTGACAGGTTAAATCTCTGAGACAGCTTTTTGTATCCTTCCCCTGAATAACTATGTTGAATAATCTTTGTTTTCAGATCATTTGACAGTTGTTTTGAGGAGCCCATGATGCCACTCTTCAGAGGAGATTCAAACAGGAGAACAACTTGCAAGTGGCCACTTTAAGTAGCTTTTCTCATGATTGCATACACCTGGCTATGAAGTTCAAAGCTCAATGAGGTTACAAAACCAAAAAAAGTGCTTTAGTAAGTCAGTAAAAAGTAGGTAGGAGTGTTTAAAACAAGAAAATGATAAGGGTGCCCATACTTATGCACCTGTCAAATTTTGTTTGAATGCAGATTGCACATTTTCTGTTGGTACAATAAACCTCATTTCAAGGCAGAAACATTACTGTGTCCAACAGTTATTACATATATCAAACTGAAATAGCTGTTTCAAAAACACCAATTTTTAAAAAACATTAAGCTTAAGATTAATAGGGGTGCCCAAACTTTTTCATATAACTGTATAATGATGGTAGGGTATGAGATATATTTTTTGTCTTTTGTAGTTACTTTATGTGGCTGCAGACTTGTGAATCCTCACATTACACACACAGCACACTGTCTGGGCTCTCTGGTTCGGGGAGCGGGTTGTCATGTGACCTTAACCCCTTAACAACGCTTGCCGTATTGGTACGCACATTTGCGTACCCCCCGTTCAGTGAGGGCTCCGGCGCTGAGCCCGCACTGAACGGAGCACATGTCAGCTGATTATTACAGCTGACATGTGCCCGCAACAGCCGCGGGTGGAATCGCGATCCACCCGCGGCTGTTAACATGTTAAATGCCGCTGTCAATCTCCGACAGTGGCATTTAACGCGCGCTTCCGGGTAGCGCGGCATAAGCCCCGCCCATCGGCGACCCCGTCACGTGATCGCGGATCACCGATGGGTGGGCATGACAACCCAAGGTCTGCAGCAGACGCCTGTGGTTGTCATGATCTGGTCGCTATGAGCGCCACCTATTGGTCGGCGCTCATAGCACAGGACCATTTCTGCTGCATGCAGGGGACCTGCTCGTCCCCTGTATGTAGCAGAGCCGATCGGACAGTTGCTGCTTCTAGTCTCCTATGGAGACTATTGAAGCATGCAAAAAGTAAAAAAAAAAAGTTTTTAAAAATATAAAAAAAAGTAAAAAAATATAAAAGTTTAAATCACCCCCCTTTCGCCCCATTTAAAATAAAATATTAAAAAAAAAAACCTACATAGACATATTTGGTATCGCCGCGTTCAGAATCGCCCGATCTATCAATATAAAAAAATAATTAATCCGATCGGTAAACGGTGTAACAAGAAAAAAATTCTAAACGCCAGAATTACGTTTTTTGGTCGCCGCAAAATTGCAATAAAATGCAATAACGGGCGATCAAAACATCGGATCTACCCCACAATTTTATCAATAAAAATGTCAGCCCGGCGCACAAAAAATAAGCCCTCACCCAGCCCCAGATCACGAAAAATGGAGACGCTATGGGTGTCGGAAAATGGCGCTATTTTTTTTTTTTTTACCAAATTTTGGAATTTTTTTCACCACTTAAATATAAAAGAACCTATACACGTTTGGTGTCTATGAACTCGTAATGACCTGTAAAATAAGAAGGGCAGGTCAGTTTTAGGATTCAGTGAACGTGGTAAAAAAAAAAAACAACTGTGGTATTGCACTTTTTTTGAATTTTACCGCACTTGGAATTTTTTTCCCGTTTTCCCGTACACGATATGGTAAAACTAGTAATGGCGTTGAAAAGTACAACTCGTCCCGCAAAAAATAAGCCCTCACATGGCCATATTGACCAAAAAATAAAAATGCTATGGCTCTGGGAACAAGGGGAGCAAAAACGAAAATGCAAAAACGGAAAATGCTCCGAGGCTTAAGGGGTTAAAGGGTTTTTCCCATGAACCAAAGTTGATTTTAATCAATAGATCTTGGAATAATAATAAGTTCCACAATTGGATGTGTTTAAATAAAACGTTCCTGTGCTGAGATAATCTTATAAATGTGCCCCTGCTGTGTACTGTGTAATGTCTGACCATACAGGAACATGGTCTGATCATACCACATCTCCTGGACAGGGTGGGAAACAAAAGAGTATACTGACATTATAGCACGGGATCACAGATGATTCTTTCTGTGAGGTAAAACATTTCCCTGTCCATTTTAAACAATGTTTTACTTAAAAGAAAGAATCAGCTGTGCTCCCCGGCTGTAATGTCTGTACATTACGCTCTTTTGCTTCCTCCCCTGCCCAGGAGGTGTGGTACAATCAGACCATGTTTCTGTACGGTCAGACACAGCCATTACACAGTACACAGCAGGGGCACATTTATAAGATTATCTCAGCACAGGAACATTTTTATAAATACATCCAATTGTAGAAATGATTATTATTACAGTAACTATTGATTAAAATGTACTTTTGTTCGTGGGAAATCCCCTTTAAGTATGTGATTTACATGCTCCTGGCCCCATTCCAACTTCGCGGCCCCATTCAATACAAGTGTATTGAGCAAGACCGGAAACAGTCTAGTCGGAATGTGGCCAGGTGTATGCAAATCGCATACTTGAGGTCTCATGACAACCCGCTCCCCGAACCAGAGAGCCTAGACAGTGTGCTGTGCATGCAATGTGAGGATTCACAAGTCTGCAGTCACATAGTCACAGCAGACTTGTAGCTTCAGACTAGACAATCCCTTTAATAATAATTTCATAATAAGCAGCTTATTATTTGTATAAAGTTATTAAAGGGGTTGTGCGGGCTTGGGATAAAAGTCTGCAGTCACTCTATGTGACTGCAGACGGGCAAATCATGACAGGGTATGGTGCGCCTGCTGTCATGAGCCCCCAATTTCAACAGTGGGATCGGGCGGGCATGTGACCACATGTATGCTATTTGCATATGTCGACTAGCTTCTCTCAATACAAGAGAATTGAGACAAGCTGTGAGAGTCTAGTCAACACATGCAAATAACATACATGTAGTCACATGACTAACCGACCACATAAACAATGCTGGGGACTCATGGGTCATTATTACTGTACATGGGGGAATCAGTGGACATTATTAAATGTTAAGTGGGCACTTAAGAATCATTATTGTTATAGGGGCACTTACGGTATTGTGGCCGTCAACGGTGCACCTGACGCATTATTACTTTTAGGGGCAAAATGTGGGCACTGTTTTCTAGGGCACTTGCACAGGGCAGTAATATTTTAAAGGGGTAGTTTTACCATCTAGAGAGCACAAAGGGGGGATTTTACTTTGTAAGAGGCACAGTGTTAGCATTATTATGAGGGGGCACAGTGGTGGGCTTTATTATTTGGGATACTAAGAGGATCAGTAATAGGGACACATTCAGCAGCAGCGGCTCAGCATTGGGGTATCAGCAGGATGAGGGGTTTGTGCAGGTTGGGATAGATGGGGCTGGTGCCTGAAATGTGAGAAGTCATATGTGTCTTTGTTGTGATCTCTGCAGATGAGCTGTGGCTGGAGAAGTCGTTATATCGGTCTGGGACAGGTGGAAAAGACGGGAAAAGTGAATGACTCTAGCAGAAAGGACGTCACCTGTAAGGTACTATATATATCTGTACTGTAATCTCTTATATGCTCTGCAATACTGGTATCTACTACTATATGGTCAACACAGTATGGCAGTAATATCAGTGTTAATCATTGTATAAAGATTTCTTTTAGCAACAGCACGGTCATCTGCTGAAGTTCTCCTACTTCCACTATTAGGGTGCACCACCATATTTGTAATCAGGGTTACATGGTTAGGGGCCCACTCAGAAGTTTTGCCCCCCCTGAACCCAACCCTTAGCTATGCCTCTGGGCACATGCTCCATAGAGAATGGGCCCCATATAATGCTCCATAGAGAATGGGTCCCATATAATGTTCCATAGAGAATGGTCCCCGTATAATGCTCCTTAGAGAATGGGCCCCATATAATGCTCCATAGAGAATGGGCCCCATATAATGCTCCATAGAGAATGGGCCCCATATAATGCTCCATAGAGAATGGGCCCCATATAATGTTCCATATAGAATGGGCCCCATATAAAACTCCAAACAGTATGGGCCTCATATAATACTCCATAGAGAATGGGCCCCATATAATGCTCCATAGAGAATGGGCCCCATACAATGCTCCATAGAGAATGGGTCCCATATAACGCTCCATAGAGAATGGGCCCCATATAATGCTCCATAGAGAATGGGCTCCATATAATGCTCCATACATTTAAAAAAAATAAATAAATACTCACGTTTCATTGCTGGTGGCAGGTCAGGACTCCTCAGCGTCTTCTGACTCTCTGCACTGTCAGAGCTGAGGGCGCAGTGTACTGATGTCATTGCGCCCTCTGCCCTGACACATCACAGTGTCAGAAGACACGGAAGACACCGGAGCTGCAGAGCATTGAGATGAGGTAAGTATAAATGCCAGGGCCCTGAACAAAGCATGGGGGCTCACTCGCGAATGCTGGCACCATGCTCCCCCGACTCACTGGCCCCATAGCGCACCAGGGTCCCTAACGGTGAGTGAGCACCCCCGCTTGCCCAAGTGCTGATGCTGGCCCTGCTGATACCCCATATGTGGGAGAAGACTACTCTATAGGCACATGGCAGGGTTCGGAAGGTAAAGAGCTCAGTTTGACTTTTTGGACTCAAAAATGGCTGGAATCGAGAGTGGACGCCATGTCGCATTTGGAAAGCCCCTGATGTGCCTAAACAGTGAAAAACCCCTATCAGTGACTCTATTTTGTAAACAATAAACACTATTTTATAGAAAAAATAATTATTTTTGCATTACTCTATTCTGAGAGCTATAACTTTTTTATGTTTTTCCTGATGAAGCTGTTTGGCAACCTGCTTTTTGCCGGACAAAATGGCATTTTCAGCTATACCATTTTTATTTACATTCGTCTTTTTGATTGTTGTTTTATTCCACTTTTTGTTCGGCAGTATGATAAAAAAGCATAGCTTTTGCCTCTTTTTTAAAATATTTATTTTTATTGTGTTCACTAAAGGGGTTAACTAGTTTGACAGTTTTATAGGTCGGGTCGCGGCAATACCAAATATGTTTACTTTTTTGGTTTTTTTTTTACATAAAAATACTTATTTATTGGTTTAATGTAATTTTTAATTATTATTTCACTATTTTTTTTTTTTTACATTTTTACAAATTTTTTAAACTTTTTAAAAAATCTTTCGACTTAGTCCATCAAGTGGACTTTCACTTTGATCGCTGTTATAAAGCATGCCCAAGCATTACAGTTAGTGTTGAGCGAGTATGTTCTATTAACCCTTTCGCCGAGTATGCTCGGGCCGAGCTCCGAGTGTTTACAGCTGCTCGGTGATATGTTTGAATCGCTCCTGTGTGCATGATTTGCAACTGTTTGACAGTTTTATTACATGTGAGGAATGTCTGTTTCTTACACATTCCTCACATGTAATAAAGATGTCAAGCAGTCGCAAATCATGCACACGGGAGGGATTCAAACATATCACTGAGCAGCTGTAAATACTCGGAGCTCGGCCCGAGCATACTCAGACAGAACATACTCGTACAGAACATACTCGCTCAACCTTAATTACAGTGCTTTATCTGTCAGTTGTGCAGTGGTGCACTGACACAAGCCTCTTAGACCATAATCTGAGCATGGTCTAAGGGGCTTGCCGTAGCCTGGATGTTGATCCGGATGTTGTCATGACGAGCTCAGGTCACCATGGCAACGATCGGGCCCTCGCAATGACTTTGCAGGAGCGCGGATCGGAGGGGAGAGCGAGCAACCTCCCTCTCCCTGCCTTCTAAATGCTGTGATCAATATTAATCGCAGCATTTATGGGGTTAAAGTGCCAGAGACCGCTCTTAGCAGTGAGAACCGGGTGTCAACTGTTATATCAGATGAACACCCGGTGGCAATCGCGCGCACACAACTCCTGTGCGTGCAGAATCTTCAGGACATAGCCTTCCCTTCCATGACGTATGGATACGTCCAAGGTCGTGAAGGGCAAATTGACTCGCCCCCTGGGCCGTGGGGCACCCGGAACCGGGCTTCAGTGCGATGATGGGGGTAGTAGTGGCAACCCGATCCCGTGGCTCAGGGTGGTCAGACCAAATGCTGTGGCAGTCTATTTGTAGAGTTATGAATGTCCACCTACGCCACCCGTGGATTTCGGTCAGGGATGACAGCCACTGCAAGGCAGACCGCTGAGGCTGATGTTGGTGTGCAGCACAGGGTAGGAATGGGCCTGGGTGTCTGAGAGCATTCGGGCGAGCCCCACTGGTCAGGGTGAGTGTGAAGGCCTACCGTTCTCTCTCTGCCCTTGCTGACTATCCCCCTTTTCGTGTTGTAATAGCCCACGTCCCTGAGCTGGCCGTGTACTTCGCCTGTATGGCTTGCGACTCGGGCCTTAGGTACCTTTTGCTTCTCCGTGCTGTACTGGTCCCTCTGTGTGGCGGAGCCTCCAGGCTTCTTAGGCCAAGGGACCTGAAATCCCTCGCGGGTTGGTTCTCTGCTTCTGGGCTTGCAACCCTGACATCCTCGGACCCCAATGTCCGGTAGTGTAGTTCTCTCAGCCAGGACCGGCTCTCGTCGCCTCTGTCCCTGGCTCGCAGCTTCTCCTCTGCCTCACGGACTTATCGGCTACAGCTGAACTGTCCCTACTTCTCTGGGACTAGTCTCAGTCCTGAGCTAGGTCGTCCACTTCTCCCTAACCCTGCCCTCAGTTCCAGTTTTATAGGGGCAGCCAGCTCCCCCTACTGGCCTGGGACAGGAGGTGCTGTATGCTAATTGTACCTGAACAGGGAACCTCCCTCCTGCTCTCAGACACAGCCTTTAATATTTGTGGCATCCAGGCCTGGGGTGACACATTCCCCCCTAGTAAAATTTAGTACTCCGGGACTAACAGGAAACACAAATACAAGGTAGAAACAATAACATAACATATATACAAGTACATTTTGTCCTTAAGGTCACAGCGCTTCCGTGACCGGGTGTCCATATCACCCAACTAGGTATAGTTTTCCACAATGTGGGGACCTGTCCCTATAAACCCCAAGTTCCTGGCCTTGGGCGTGGCAGCAAGGTAAAAGCTAACTACTTTCGACCACAAGGGGGCCACGCCGGACAGGTTTTTCTTCCGTGGTCATCGTCGAAAGAGGGCACCAGGTGCAACTATCTACATGGTAGTTCCGGTTATTTACTGTCCATAACCTGTCAGTCCATTGTATCTAGGAAAGCTGGAAAACAGTATTAATACCCAGGGTACAAACATAAAACATTAAATATATACACTGTGCATTTAGATCTTCCAGCGAGCTGGTATTTGACCAGTAGTGCTCCGATTGACCTCCGTAACCCACTGTTTGGTGGTGGTCTACCCTGGCTTTCCCCACTATCATTTATGGTACAGCTACTAGCTGGGTTCACAGGCAGGGCAGGCAGCTGTCTGCGGGTTCTTTGGCTTACCGCAGGCATGGCAGGCTCACTGTCAGCAGAGCGTTGACTCTCTTGGGCTGCTGGCATGGGTCCTTCTGCCTCCGGCGCTGCTTGTTCCGCTTGTTCTTCCTGCTCTCCTGTAGGCTCCTGCTGGGTAGGTTGAAGGAAGTGTAGGACGGGTACCACTATCGCGTCATTTATCTGAGTCCGGGTCCGGGGGAACTCTCCGAGAATGGTGCTGATCATTTCTTCCTTGTCCTCTGCGGGTTCAAGGTCAGCTTGATCTCCACTTGGACTCTGCAGTTGCTCGGGGCACCATTTTAGGTGGTCTCTGGAGACGGTGTTAGTGGTTTCTCCTCCATCCTTGGTAATCACACATACCTTCGGGTTGTCGTGGTCGGACTGCAGTACTGTGTACGGGTCTCTCTCCCACTGTTCGTCCAGCTTGTGAAGCCTTCTCTTGCACTTCAGGACCTGCTCACCAGGTTCCAGGGGGCCAGCAGGGGCGTGTTGGTTGAAGAGCCTCTCTTGCTTTTCTCTCGCTTGAGCCAGACTCCTCTCCACACTCTCCTGTACCTTCTTGTACTGTAGCCGCCATTCCGTATCCCAGTCCGCTTCTGGGGAGGTGTCCTCGGGTGTCAGGACTCCCATCTCCAGGTCTATCGGCAGCTTACCTGGTCTTGCCCGCATCAGGTAAGCCGGGGTGCAATTTGTAGCATTCACCGCGGTATGGTTGTACAAGTCAATCAGGTCTGGCAGCTTCTCCGGCCACAGGCTGCGTTCTTCCAGGGGCAACGTCTTGAGGAGATCAATGATGATATTATTCATTTTCTCACACAGCCCGTTGGTTTGCGGGTGCTAAGGCGTTGTCCAAATCTTCCTACAGCCGTAGAGGTTGCAGAACTCCTGGAAGACTTCCGCCTCAAACGCTGGACCTTGATCTGTCAAGACCTGTTCCGGATACCCGTTTGGACGGCAGAAATGTTGCTGGAAGGCTCTGGCCGCTGTTTGGGCTGTCAGGTCTTTAACAGGAACCACCACCAGGAACCAGGAGTAATGGTCCACAATCGTGAGGGCATAGATGTAGCCGGACCGGCTGGAGCCAACTTCACATGAGCTACCAGCTCAAGAGGCTGCCTGGTGACGATGGGCCTCAAGGGTGTCTTCTGGCTGGTACGGTCCTTCCTTCTGAGGTGACATGGGCCGCAGTCCCTGCTCCAGTTCTCTATGGCCCCTCTCATACCGATCCACAGTAGAACCGCTCTCTCAGTAAGAACTCCAGTTTCTTCCGCCCGAAGTGTCCCGCTCTGTCATGGTAGGCCTCCAGGACCATTGCCGCATCTCACCTTGGGACCACTACCTTCCAGGTCAGCTCGTGCGTCCGGTGGTTGACAAGCCTTCTGCACAGCTTACCTTCATAGAGGAATAGCCTGCTTTTCTCCTTCCACAACTGCTTGGCTCCCTCTGGAGCATCCAATCCAGGGCTAGCGTCTGCCTGGGTTAACAGGTCTTTCACCAGGCGAATTGCAGGGTCACTATCTTGCGTTTCGGCCCAGCCGTGGTGGGGTAAGGGGTTGAACATGACGGTGGTTAGGTCTTTGTCTCTTACCCGGTGAGAGTACTGAGTGGCCCCATACCGGTGGAACGCAGGGAGCTCTACTTCCTCCAGCTCTTCCGAGTCGTCTTCTCCTTCAGGTAGGTGGGGCATTCTTGATAGGGCGTCTGCGTTGGCGTTGGTTCTGCCGGCCCGGTATTTGATTGTGAAGTCATAATTGGATAGCCGGGCCATCCACCGCTGTTCTAGGGCACAAAGTCTTGCATTGTCCAGGTGTGTCAGCGGGTTGTTGTCCGTGTACACAGTGAACTTTGCGGAGGCCAGGTAATGCTTAAACCGTTCTGTGACGGCCCACACCACTGCCAAGAATTCTAGCTTGAAGGAGCTGTAATTCTCCTGGTTTCTTTCAGTGAGCCTCAGCTTCCGGCTGGCGTACGCGATCACCCTTTCTCTGCCCTGTTGGTTCTGCGACAGTACGGCTCCCAGCCCCACATTACTGGCGTCGGTGTGGAGAATAAAAGGCTGGCCATAATCAGGGTAGGCCAGGATCTCATCCCCCGTGAGGGCCATCTTCAACTGTCGGAACGACTCCTCTTCCGGCTTGTCCCACTTGAAGGGTGGCTTTTGGCTTCTGGTCTTAGATTGCCCTATCAGGAGGTCTTGCATAGGGGCTGCCATCTTAGTGAACCCGGGGATGAACCTTCGGTAGTAGCCTACCAACCCGAGGAATTGCCTCACTTCTTTGATGTTAGAGGGGCTTGGCCAGCTCTTGATTACTGTGACCTTGTCGGGGTCGGGGGCTACTCCCTCAGCGCTCACCACGTACCCTAGGTACTGTACCTTCGGTTTTAACAGGTGACACTTTGAGGGTTTCACCTTCAGGCCATAGCCTGCCAGGGCTTCGAACACCTCGGCCAGGTGCTTTAGATGGTCCTAGTAGGTCTTTTAACCGCTTCCCGACCGCCCACTGTAGATAAACGTCCGCACTGCCTGGGCTCTGTGCAGCGCGGACGTTTAAAAACGGTGGGTGGTCTCGCAGTGCTCAGGACCCCCTGGGTCCTGCAAGCGCTGTGAGAGCGGTGCAGAGCGTTAGCTCTGACAGGGTACATCATCGGGACCTGATTAGATCAGGTCCCAGTGATGTTAACCCTTTGCTGTCTTCTATATGCTGTGATCTATAGTGATCACGGCATATAGAAGACAGCAGGAGGAGAGGGGGTCGTCCACTTACCTCTCCGACGGCCCCCCTTATACCTTCCAGGACCTGGCGTTGCTATGGCAGCTGGAGGTCACATGACCGCCTCCAGCTCTGCCATATATGGTGTCCTTCCTGTCTGACTTCAGCCTGTATGTAGCTGATGCCAGACAGGAAACTGACTGAGTCAGTGAAGATCTCATGTAATGTAATATATGTCTATTACATTACATGAGATCAGGGATCAGAAAAATAAAAATTAATGTCCCATACAGGGACTAAGTAAAAATGTAAAAAAAAGTAAAAAAAAATGTTTTAAAACTGTTTAAAAAAAAATACAAAATAAATAAAAATAAATAAATAAAATATTAAACCGATAAATCCGTATATTTATGCAAAAATAAAAAAAGTACACATATTTGGTATTGCCGCGTTCGAAACAACCCGAGCTATAAAACTGTCACACTAATTAACTCCTTATGTGTACACCGTAATAAAAATAAATAAAAAACGGAGCAAAAAACTATGCTTTTTCCTCATATCGCCAAACAAAAAGTGGAAAAGAATGCGATCAAAAAGCAAAATGGAAATAGAAATGGTACCGCTGAAAACGTCATCTTGTTCTGCAAAAATCAAGCCACCATACAGCTCCATCAGCCGAAAAATAAAAAAGTTATAGCGCTCAGAATAAAGCAATGCAAAAAAAATATTTTTTCTTTAAAATTGTTTTATTGTGTAAAAGCGCCAAAACATAAAAAAATATACAGTAAGTGTAGTATCGCTGTAAATGTACTGACCCGAAGAATAACGCTGCCTGATCACTTTTACCACACGCAGAACGGCATAAAAAAAAAACAATTCCTGAATTGTTGGTTTTTGTTAATTTTACCTCCCAAAAAAACGGAATAGAAAGCGATCAAAAAATGTCACGTACCCACAAATGGTACCAATAAAAATGTCAACTCGTCCCGCAAAAAACAAGCCATCACATGACTCTGTCGGCCGAAATATGGAAAAATTATAGCTTTCAAAATATGGCGATGCAAAAACTAGATTTTGCAAAAAAAAAGCGTCTCTTAGTGTGTGACAGCTGTCAGTCATAAAAACCCGATATAAATCTGGTATCTCTGTAATCGCACCGACCCGAAGAATAAAGTAATCTAATCAGTTATATCACACTAGGAACGGCGTAAAAAAATAAATAAAACCAATTCTTCACCTGCTACTGATTTGTTTATTATGTCTCCCAAAGATTGCAGTATTTCTCGGCACACATTTATCCTGCGCTCTGCGCTGAGCACTTACGCCAGAGTTTCCATGTAAATCTCTGAAATATGTGATTCAGCCGGAACCCATGACGGAAGATTCCCTGTAATGAGGCAGATATAGGCCACTGTGGACGCCGTCTAGCCTGGGATCCCACGGTGTCATTTGTTTTAGGCGTGCATAAAAGTGCGGTTGGCCACAGTTTTGTGCACTTCTGAAAAAAAGGACACCGCTAAACAGAGGCCAGACGGAGTCCAGAGTAACTCTGCTGCCTCATTACAGTGAATGGATCCCGCAGGGGTTTCATCTGAATTACATCACTTGGAAATTTAGATGGAAACCCTGATGTAAGTGCTCAGCCTAGAGCGCCGGATAAATGTTACGTAAAATGTTCCCAATAAAAGCTTCAACTTAGTCCTCAAAAAAAGCTAGTCCCCACTCAGGTCCGTCATCTGTTAAAAATATAAGGGACTTCCAAGTTACTGGTAGCAGAAAGGCTCTGGAAAAGCGAAATGGCCCTTGCCCCCCAAAAGAAATTCAAAAAATTTTGTGCTCCCAAATCCAAATGCCTATTCTACAATAATTTGTTCTCCAATTGTCAAATAGCACTCCGTCCCCCCCAGATCTCGCCGTATGGCTGAGCGGTACGATACAGCCACATATGGGGTATTGGCACTTTTAGAAGAAATTGTGTGACACATTTCGGCACCATTTTTACCCATTGCCCTGTGTGAAAATGTAAAATCTGAGGGTAAAACATTTTTTTGTGGTAAAAATATAATTATGCTTTTTTCACTGCCCAATGGTATAAATTAAAAAATTAAAAAATACTCACTACTTCCCTAGATGAATTCCTTGAGAGGTGCAGTTTACAAAATGGGGTCACTTGTGGGGGTTTCTGCTGTTTCTGCATGTCAGCGACTCTTCAAATGTGACATGGTGTCTGCTGCCTATCCCAGCCAACATAGCGCTCCTTTCTCTTCCGAACCCTGCCGTACACCAAAGCAGTGGTTTTCCCCCACATATGGGATATCGGCGTGTTCAGGAGAAATTGCACAACAAATTTCATGGTGCAATTTATCCTATTACCCTTATGATAATGCAAAATTAAGGGATGAAAAACGTTTTTGCGGGAAAAATGTGAAAATTTTATTTTTACAGCTGATTATTATAAACTTCTGTGAAGCACGTTGGGGTTCAAGGTGCTCACCACACATCTAGATAAGTTCCCTAAGGGGTCTAGTTTCCAAAATGGTGTCACTTGTGGGGGGTTTCCACTGTTTAGGAACATCAGGGGCTCTCCAAACGCAACATGGCGTCTGCTAATTATTCAGACAAATTTTACATTCAGAAAGTCAAATGGCGCTCCTTCCCTTCCAAACCCTGCCGTGCGCCCAAACAGTGGTTTTCCCCCACATATGGGGTATCGGCGTGTTCAGGAGAAATTGCACAACAAATTTCATGGTGCAATTTATCCTATTACCCTTCTGATAATGCAAAATTAAGGGATGAAAAACGTTTTTGCGGGAAAAATGTGAAAATTTTATTTTTACAGCTGATTATTATAAACTTCTGTGAAGCACCTTGGGGTTCAAGGTGCTCACCACACATCTAGATAAGTTCCCTAAGGGGTTTAGTTTCCAAAATGGTGTCACTTGTGGGGGGTTTCCACTGTTTAGGCACATCAGGGGCTCCCCAAATGCAACATGGCGTCCGCTAATTATTCAAACAAATTTTGCATTCAAAAAGTCAAATGGCGCTCCTTTCCTTCCGAGCCCTGCCGTGCACCCAAACAGTGGTTTGCCTCCACATATGGGGTATCGGCGTGTTCAGGAGAAATTGCACAACAAATTTCATGGTGCAATTTATCCTATTACCCTTATGATAATGCAAAATTAAGGGATGAAAAACGTTTTTGCGGGAAAAATGTGAAAATTTTATTTTTACAGCTGATTATTATAAACTTCTGTGAAGCACGTTGGGGTTCAAGGTGCTCACCACACATCTAGATAAGTTCCCTAAGGGGTCTAGTTTCCAAAATGGTGTCACTTGTGGGGGGTTTCCACTGTTTAGGAACATCAGGGGCTCTCCAAACGCAACATGGCGTCTGCTAATTATTCAGACAAATTTTACATTCAGAAAGTCAAATGGCGCTCCTTCCCTTCCAAACCCTGCCGTGCGCCCAAACAGTGGTTTTCCCCCACATATGGGGTATCGGCGTGTTCAGGAGAAATTGCACAACAAATTTCATGGTGCAATTTATCCTATTACCCTTCTGATAATGCAAAATTAAGGGATGAAAAACATTTTTGCGGGAAAAATGTGAAAATTTTATTTTTACAGCTGATTATTATAAACTTCTGTGAAGCACCTTGGGGTTCAAGGTGCTCACCACACATCTAGATAAGTTCCCTAAGGGGTCTAGTTTCCAAAATGGTGTCATTTGTGGGGGGTTTCCACTGTTTAGTCACATCAGGAGCTCTCCAAACGCAACATGGTGTCTGCTAATTATTCAGACAAATTTTACATTCAAAAAGTCTAATGGCGCTCCTTCCTTTCCGAGCCCTGCCGTGCGCCCAAACAGTGGTTTTCCCTCACATATGGGGTATCAGCACGCTCAAGAGAAATTGCACAAAAAATTTTGGGGTCCATTTTTTCCTGTTACCCCTGTAAAAATAAAAAAAATTGGGTCTAAAGTAACATTTTTGTGAAAAAAGTTAAATGTTAATTTTTTTCTTCCACATTCCAAAAATTTCTGTGAAGCACCTGAAGGGTTAATAAAGTTCTTGAATGTGGTTTTGAGCACCTTGAGGGGTGCAGTTTTTAGAACGGTGTCACTTTTGGGTATTTTCTGTCATAAAGACCCCTCAAAGTGACTTCAAATGTGATGTGGTCCCTAAAAAAATGTTTTTGTAAATTTTGTTGGAAAAATGAGAAATCGCTGGTCAACTTTTAACCCTTATAGCTCCCTAACAAAAAAAAATTTTGGTTCCAAAATTGTGCTGATGTAAAATAGACATGTGGGAAATGTTATTTATTAAGTATTTTGTGTGACATATTTCTCTGATTTAAGGGCTTAAAAATTCAAAGTTTGAAAATTGCAAAATTTTCAAAATTTTTGCCAAATTTCCGATTTTTTCACAAATAAACGCAAGTGATACCAAAGAAATTTTACCACTATCATGAAGTACAATATGTCATGAAAAAACAATCTCAGAATCAGGGGGATCCGTTGAAGCGTTCCAGAGTAATTGCTTCATAAAGTGACAGTGGTCAGAATTGAAAAAATTGGCCCGGTCACGAAGGCAAAAACAGGCTCTGGTGCGAAGTGGTTAATAGACAATAACATCGTCCAGGTAGAGTAGGACCGTCTCAAAGTTTCGGTGCCCTAGTCAGCATTCCATCAGCCTCTGGAAGGCCCTGGTGCATTGCAGAGCCTGAATGGCATACAGTTGAATTCACTTAATCCCATCGGGGTGGTGAAGGCGGTCTTCTCCTTGTCAGCCTCTGCCACAGGAACCTGCCAGTACCCGCTAGTAAGGTCCAAAGTAAAGAAGAAGTTAGCTGATTTTAGGGCTGCTAAAGACTCCTCTACCCTAGGTAACGGGTACGCGTCTTTATGGGTGATACGGTTGACCTTCCTATAGTCCACGCATATTCTCATGGTACCGTCTTTTTTTTTTTACCAAAACTAAGGGAGCTGCCCAGGGGCTACAGCTATCTCTAATGACCCCAGCTTCTTTCATTTCTCTCAGCATGCCCTTTGCGTTCTGATAATGTGCAGGGGGTACAAGTCTGTGTCTCTCTTTTATTGGTGGGTGGCTCCCCGTGGGGATGTGGTGTTCCACTCCCTTCACTTTTGGGAGGCATGGCAATGGGGAACGGGTCGCTTATCCTCACGCTACCGATCTCACCACCAGACAGTTCTATCTGTTGCCGTCTCATCAGGGCTCTTATCTCTTTCTGGAGGACCCTCTGTTGACTGGAGCTCGCATTCATCGCCACCTGCTGCAAAATCACAATTACTTCTGAAAGACAGTTTTCGATCACATTAGTACCCAAGGTTATTTTAGGGTGACTTTCACGACGGTCAATGTCCACAATGATCACTCCCTGTGCCGGCAGTTCAACCTTACCAATCTTGATGGTCACCTCTCTGAACCCCACCTGCGGCACGGGTTGGCCATTGCTGGCAATGATGCTTAAGTCATCGTCTGGATAACGGGTTATATCAGTGTCACTCCAGTACCGCTTGAAAAGTACGTAGGGGATGGTAGTCACTTGAGACCCGGTGTCCAGCAGTGCACTCATGAGGATACCGTCCAGCACTACGGGTAAGACCGGGCGTCCCCCCACGTACTTATCGCGCCAATTAGACGGGCCTGATGACCTTATGCCTGGGGGTTGGCCCTCTGCCCCAGGTCGGACCCATTTAAAGTACAGTACCTGGCTATGTGTCCTGGCTGGCTGCAACGGCGGCAAATCGGCTGTCCATCCTCAGTGTAACGGTCGGTGGGCCTCCCTCTGAATGACGGGATCCTTCTCTGTCGACACCACGGGACATCCTCCAGACTGGAAGCCAACTTGATTGGTCTTGACGGTTCCATCTGCAACGACTGTACGGTCCTGGTCAGTGCAGCCACACTCTTTGTTAGTTCTTGGACCTGATGGTGCAGGTTTGCAGGCTGGGATGGATCTAGGGCCTGCGCATCAGCCCCCACAAGGTCTGCGGGGTAGGGCGCCACCCCCTGGTGGAAAGTGATGGCGGGGCGCCGGGAAACCACAGCGCCACCTGGTGCGGGTTCTCGGAGCACCCGGATGGCCCTATCTTTGAACTGCGCAAAAGTCAAATCGGGGTTCTGTAGGGCCATGAGGCACAGCTGGGTTCTGTGGGCGCTGGACAGCAGACCTTCTATGAACTGGTCAGTCAACAGTTTATCAGTGTCCTGCACGCTGCCAGGGTCAGCTTGCTTGATTGTTCCCAGAGCTTCTTGCAGGTTCAAGGCATAGTCTCTGATACTATCTTGGGCTCGCTGCTTACAGCCATAGAACCGCACTTTGATTTCTGCTGAGGTACGGGTGTCAAAGGTGTCCCGCAGACGGGTCAGAACCCCCTTTACAGTCCTTTTCTCCTCAGCTTTCCAAGAGTTTACCTCACGTTGGGCCGCACCAGTTAACTGCCCTATTAGTATGCTTACTTTCTGTTCTTCTGTCAGGGGATAAACCTTGAATAAGCTATACAGTCTTTCTTTAAAGTCGCCCAAGGTATGCGACTCGCCAGCATACTGTGGTAGCCAGGATATAGGGCATGGAAAACGGCATCACAGCTGCAGCGGCTACGCTGGTGGTAGAGGGTCCCTCCGCGTCCGAATCTTCCTCCCCCCTAGTTAACCGTGGCCTACCTTCCGACGATCCTCTTCTGTAGGCCGCGGCTCCGCTCGCGATGCTCTGGATGAGGACCTTGCGTCGCGGGGTGATAACGTCAGCGTCGCTCTCTCCCCTTCCAGGACCTTGCGCAGCGTCTCAGCATAGGGCGGAGCTTCAAGTCTCACACGTTTTTGACGTCCATGCCCCTCTTCTTCCCGCGCGGCGTCCTGAAGATGGCGTCCGATAGCGGGAAACGGCTCCGGATGGCAGGAAATCTCTGCAGTCTTTTCAGGCACGCAATACCCGTTTGTGGCGGGTTGGTCACAATCCTGCCGACTACGCCAAAAGCTGACTCGCCCCCTGGGCCGTGGGGCACCCGGAACCGGGCTTCAGTGCGATGATGGGGGTAGTAGTGGCAACCCGATCCCGTGGCTCAGGGTGGTCAGACCAAATGCTGTGGCAGTCTATTTGTAGAGTTATGAATGTCCGACTACGCCACCCGTGGATTGCGGTCAGGGATGACAGCCGCTGCAAGGCAGACCGCTGAGGCTGATGTTGGTGTGCTGCACAGGGATAGGATAACTCCCCACGGGAAGAGTGTAGCCTCAGGGCAGCGTATGTGAATGCTGGAGGTGATAGTGCAGGCCGCAATAATAAGAGTTCAGAATCCGCTTCAAACAGTCCAGGGTCTTTATTGTAGGTATTACTAATGACCCAACAGGAGTACCGGGTAGGAATGGGCCTGGGTGTCTGAGAGCATTCGGGCGAGACCCACTGGTCAGGGTGAGTGTGAAGGCCTACCGTTCTCTCTCTGCCCTTGCTGACTATCCCCCTTTTCGTGTTGTAATAGCCCACGTCCCTGAGCTGGCCGTGTACTTCGCCTGTATGGCTTGCGACTCGGGCCTTAGGCACCTTTTGCTTCTCCGTGCTGTACTGGTCCCTCTGTGTGGCGGAGCCTCCAGGCTTCTTAGGCCAAGGGACCTGAAATCCCTCGCGGGTTGGTTCTCTGCTGCTGGGCTTGCAACCCTGACAGCCTCGGACCCCAATGTCCGGTAGTGTAGTTCTCTCAGCCTGGACCGGCTCTCGTCCCCTCTGTCCCTGGCTCGCAGCTTCTCCTCTGCATCACGGACTCCTCGGCTACAGCTGAACTGTCCCTACTTCTCTCGGACTAGTCTCAGTCCTGAGCTAGGTCATCCAGTTCTCCCTAACCCTGCCCTCAGTTCCAGTTTTTATAGGGGCAGCCAGCTCCCCCTACTGGCCTGGGACAGCAGGTGCTGTATGCTAATTGTCCCTGACCAGGTAACCTCCCTCCTGCTCTCAGACACAGCCTTTAATATTTGTGGCATCCAGGCCTGGGGTGACACACAAATCCCCCCAAAAAATGTGATTCAGATAAGGCAGATGGAGTCACTTTAGACTCAGTCTGGTCTCTGTTCCGGCAACGTTTTATCATTTTAAGTGTCTTTTTAGCGCACACGTGTGGTCGACCACAGTTCTGTGCACGTCTGAAGACGGATACCATGGAACAGATAGCAAACAGAGTCCAAAGTATCTCCATCTGCCTCATTACAGTGAGTGGTTCCGTGGGGGATTTAGTTTATATCGCATTTTTGCGGGATTTACACGGAAACCCCAACTTAAGTGCTCAGCGTAGAACTTATACTGAAAGCAATCAAAAATGTTATGTACCCCAAAATGTTACCAATAAAAACCCTAACTTATCCTGCTCAAAGCCAACCTCCAGTCAGGTTAGTCATCTGTCACTGGAACTATAGGGGGTTCCCAAGTTTGTGGCAGGCACTGACATATTGCACTGCTGTGGCCGCTGCACTTTCCTCTTCCTCCTCAATGGAGGTGAAGTCTGGGAGGAGATCAGACAGTGTCCTGAAGTGAGTGTCCCTCACTGCTGAGTATTTGGGGCACCTCAGCAAGAAGTGGACCTCATTCTCCAAGACCTCCTGGGGGCACTGCTGGCAGAGTCTGCGCTCTTCCCGCATGTAGTTCTGTCAGTGCCTCCCGGATTGGATGAATAGACTGTGGGCGCTCAGTCTGTACTGGCTCAGAATCTGTCGCTCTTTGGAGTTTGCTAGTTTCTTTAGCTATGGGGCCAGTTTGTATCCCTTCTGTAGGTTCTGGTATATCATCAGTTTCTGTGATTTGTTTATGTCGTTCCTCCAGACACTGATATATTCCTCTTTGCCGTTGTGTACCATCTTCCGGATTTAACCTTTTGTCAGGCCATGCAGGTTGGTGGCTTGGTCAGGCTGGTTTGGGATGATTTGTGTTGGGGGGTTCGTTCTCCTGGGGCTTCCTGATGTAGCGAGGCTTTGTTGATGGTAGTAGCTGGGACTACTACTTTATAGATGAGAATGATATTGCCTTCTTCTGGGTCTCAAGGTGTAATGGGAATATGACCAGCTCTGCTTGGCCGGCGCTGTTTGATGTGCTCCGATGGACTTGGAGGAGCAGTTTGTAGATCTCTAGGTGGAATATTTCTGTTGGTCCAACGTTCCCACTTGGATCAGTTCGGGTATGAGACTGGACCCCAGACTTCTCTGCCATTCAGAAGGATTGGGGCAATGATGGTATCAAAGATTTTTAGCCAGATGGTTACAGGCGCCTTAAGATGGTAAAGATGTCTTCTGATGGTATAGAAGGCTTTGCACGCCTTGTTTTTCAGCAACTGTATGGCTTGCTTAAAGCTCCCTGATTGGCCGAGTTCAAGGCCCAGGTAGGTGTACTTGTTGGTTTCCGTAAGTAGACAGCTGTCTATTATGAAGGGGGTGCGGCCTGCTGGTATCTGCTTTCTTTTTTGGAACACCATGGTATTAGTTTTCTTCCGGTTGATTGGCAGTGCCCCTGTGGTGCTGAAGGTCTCTAGGAATTTCAGATTAACTTGGAGGCCTCTCTTAGTTGGTGATAACAGCACAAGGTCATCAGCATAGAGCAGAAATTTCACCTCTGTGTCAGGGTGAGTCCTGGTGCTGAGAAGGACTCCAGAGCCACCACCAGCTTGTTGATGTAAATATTGAAGAGCGTTGGACTGAGGCTGAAGCCCTGTCTTACTCCTCAGTTCTGTTGGAAACAGGCCATCCTCCTTGCATTTACCCTCATGCTGCAGCTGTTCTCAGTGTAGGAGCTTTGGATGACATCATATGTTCTGCATCATATTCTGCTCCCCAGCAGTTTTAGGACTAGCCCTGGGTAACACACTGATTTGAAGGCCTAATTGAAGTCTATAAAGCAGGCATAGACCCTCTCATGCTTTGTATTGTGGAAATGGTTCTTGATGAGGCTGTGCAGGGTGTAGATGTGGTCGGTGGTGCAGAGATTTGGCATAAAACCTCCTTGGCTTTTGCTGAAGACATTGTATTGGTTGAGGAAGATGATGATCCTCTTGTTCAGGATGCAGTTTAAGAGTTTCCCCAGGTTGCTGCTGACACATATTCCCCTGTAGTTTGCTGGGTCGTACTTATCCCCATTTTTATGTATCGGGGTTATGAGTCCTCAGTTCCAGTTTTTGGGAAAGTAGCCAGTCTGCAGTACAATATTGAATAGTTTTGCTATCGCACCCTGGATGTCTGGCGGGCTGTATTTTATCATTTCTGGGAGTATCCAATCTGGGCCGCTGGCTTTTTTTTTTACCTTTCATCAGTGTGATCCTTTCTGTTATTTCTGCCAATGTAATTGGTGTGTTCAGAGGGTTTTGGAAGTCTTTGAATTTTTTCTCCATATCCTTCAGTTTGTTCACAAACTCTTTGTGTGCCACGTTCAGGTCATCATTTGGGATGTCTTTTTTTTATAACTGTAATTTTTATTAAAATTTTTCACATATTTTTAGGAAACATAGAACACAGAGAAGTCATTCACATTTTCATATCAGAGAAAACACTTAGGCCTCCAACAGGACGACCCATTAGAGATCACTTTAAAGCTTTCAAATTCAAATATCTGATATGAAATCCATTTTAAATAACAGTCCATGAAACACAGAAAAAGAGAAAAAAAAAAAAAAAAAACTAAGACAACACTGAGAGAAAGAAGGGAAAGGAAGAATGATATAGACAAAGATCATGAAACAGTTGGTCATTCACTACGCTGCGCCCAATAGTAGTTCCATGGGGCCCATACTGTCTTGAACAGGTCCATCTTTGCATTAAGACTTGTGTTCAAAGACTCCATCCACCTCACATCACAGACCCTAGCGTAGTACTCTTGTCTAGAGGGTGGTGAGTCCCTTTTCCAGCATAGAGCAATCATGCATCTCGCTGCTGTCAACAAGTGGAGGAGCAATTTGGAAGAATGTTTACCCATTCCCCTAGGGGTCACATTGAGAATGAAAACAGAGGGCTCCAGAGAAATCTCTGTAAATATCACCTCCTGAACCAGTTTTCTTATTGTTTCCCAAAAAGGAACTATTTTGCTGCAGGTCCAGAAAACGTGTCAGAGTGCCGACAGATGATCCACATCTCCAGCATATACTCGGGACCTGCGGGTTTATTTTATTCAGGATATCCGGCGTATGGTTCCAGTGCATTAAAATTTTATATTGGTTCTCCTTGTATAGGGTGCAAATTGATGTCTTAGCTGCTTTAGACCATATTGTCTGCCATGTCTGAGGGGAAAGCCTCCTTCCCAAGAATCCCTCCCACTTAGACATATAGGGGTGCTGGAAGATGGGTCCACCCACCGGTGAATTGATTGTTTTATATATATCCGAGATCAACCCCTTGGTAGAGGGATCTCTCCTGCACAGCCTCTCAAACTCCGTGGGGATGGACACTTTATATTAGCCAAACAGGGATCTTGCAAAATACTGAATCTGTATGTACTTATAGAATTCCCGATTAGTGATGTTAAAACTTTCTTTTAAATAATCAAACTGATTATTACTAAGGTGTTTCTGTCCACTATATCCGCAAATCTAAATAATCCCGCATTGATCCAGGGGTGAACCATCGATGATTCTAGGCTCTGAGGGAGCAAAGGCTGAAAGACAAACGATATCATCGGGTAGTGTTTAGAAGAAAGAGGAAATCTCCTCCTACAGGTGTCCCATATGTCTCTAGTGAATTGCATAGGGCCCAGTAAAGTGGTTTGGAGTTTAACAGATTTCTCAGACCACAGCAGTGAATTCGGATGAACTGGGGCTATCCATAATTTTTCAATTTCTGTCCACTAATTATATGCCCAAAGGGATGACCACGAAGGAATCCTTCTCAAGTGAGCCGCCCAATAGTATTTTACCACATCCGGGACCGATAACCCCCCCTGCTCCCTCCCCGAGATCAGTACCTGCTTGGAGATTCTATGCCTCCCATTATTCCATATAAACTTCATTATGCAGGATTGGAGAGCCCTCAACTCCCCCATAGGAACCCCAACTGGTAGAGTTTCAAAATAGTAGTTGAGTTTAGGAATAAGGGACATTTTCACCGCCGATATCCACCCCAAAAATGAGATATGAAGATTGGCCCACTTGACCATAAGACCCTTCAATTCTTTAAAAAGGGGCAGAAAATTATGAGCAAACAGGGTCCCATAGTCTGACGTTATGTTAATCCCCAGATATTTGATACTCTCTGACTTCCACCGGAATTTTTAATTCAGCTTAAGATGATCTAATTCTTCATGCGTGTTACGGGTCCGGGGGGTGGAACCTCTGTGCTACGGTGCAAGGAGGGACCCAGAGGGGCGTAACTAAGTATCAACCTGCTGGACCGACCCTGGTCGTACGGCGGCTAACTCCGTGACCAGGGAGGGACCGAGCCGAGGGACCAGGTGCTACTCTGGGGACCACCTTGTAAGGGAGCAGGTGACTCCCACGGTACAGATGGCAGGGACTGACCGGAACAGCAGGCAGGCTGGCGAGCGGAAGCCTCCAGGTAGGCTATCAGGAAAACACGGCAAATAACGGCAGGAGTCTCTAGGTGGGCTGGCAGGTAGTCACGGCAAGTGACGGCAGGAGTCTCGATGTGGTCACGGCAAGTGACTGCAGGAGTCTCTAGGTGGTCACGGCAAGTGCTCCCAGGTGAGCGGGCTGGCAGGCACGGCAGGTAACAGGCAGGCAACAGTCAAGTGCTCCCAGGTGAGCAGACTGGCAGGCACGGCAGGTAACAGGCAGGTAACAGGAAAGTGCTCCCAGGTGAGCGGGCTGGCAGACACGGCAAGTAACAGGCAAGTGCTCCCAGGTGAGCGGGCTGGCAGGCACGACAGGTAACAGGCAGGTAACAGGCTGGCGGGCAAGACTGGTAGTCAGGCTAGCAGCGGGACCTGAGGGCTGAAGCAGAGGTCAGAAACACTGTGCAACAACTTTTGCTCGGGCACCTCCTTTTTGGAGGAGGTGCTTTATATATGGGAGGACCCACGGCTATTGGCCGGGGACTCCTTAGGACGGCGTGCGCGGCCCCTTTAAGAGGGAGGGAGCGCGCGTGTCCTAAGCACAGTGCCCGGGGAGCTGCGCGCGCCAGCAGCAGGAAGAGGAGCGCTGGTGAACGCAGAGCGGGGAGCGAGGAGGTGAGTGGGATGGCGTCTCTGCCTGGCAGGGGGGCAGAGCTGCCGATGCTACAATGGGGAAGGTTTAGTGGAAGTGCCTCTGTTTTTTTAGCATTAATCTTATATCCTGAGATCATGCCATATTCCCGAAATATCACTTTAAGATTAGGGAGGGTGATATGCAGATTCGTAAGGGTCAGTAGCACATCGTCTGCAAATAGGGAAATTTTAAATACTTTACCCCTTACCTCCACCCCCGATATGTCAGGATTAACTCTTATTGCTGCCTCTAGAGGCTCGATACACATGGCAAACAAGAGCGGGGATAAAGGACAGCCTTGCCTTGTGCCATTTACTATAGAGAAACTGGGTGATACACAATGGGGAAGTTTAATGGACGCTGTGGGAGAAGAATAAAGGGCCTTTAGTGCTGTTAGAAAAGCACCTGATATCACAAAAGTCTTCACTGTCTCAAACATAAAGGGCTGTAAAATAATACTTCTTCCTGTATTATTTTTTCCTACCGAGGACTTCGCAAAGTATCAATATCACGATATTCTTATAAAAAATGTATCTATTTATTCTTGGATTGTCCATTAAAAAGAATCAGATTGCAGCAGGTACATACAATAATTAGTTATAAAGTAATTGTCCATTTGTCCATAATTAGCTTAATTGTTGAGATTCACCCATCTTTCCTTGGATCCTGGCTGGTAAATCATGTCTTTGTCCAGCACGTGTCCAGGCCTACATGTCATCTGCTTCTCAGCATGAAGATTCTTCTTGTGGGGTGGGAAGAGCAAGAGAGCCCCGCCTTTCTGTACCATGGGCTTTTATAGCCAGTCGTATGGACACCTGTTCTACATATGGTAGTGAACCAAAAATACACACACAAATAGCGCATGTCAACTAGACATGATGGCTGAGGCATAGAACTCAGAAAAATGATTATCGATTAACATTCCAAATGAATTTCCATAATTAACCATTTAACATTTCCCCCTTTTTTGAGAATAAAAGGACTTTAACTGAAAATTCTCAAAAGAAGATACATTCATCAATCATTTTTTTCTTTCCTTCTTCCTTGGCAATATCATTAAATTTCCATAATAATAATAATAATAGTAATAATAGTATCAATATCGGATTATTGTTATATAATGATGTGAATTCATGTTATGGTAAGCCGTGACTAATATTCATTTAATATGTATAATTATACTTCCCTATATCTAAATTGAAGTAATCGCGGGTTCAATCGTCATCATCTGATGTCATCGGGTCTTCGTCTCATCTTCTTCTTGGTTCTTTTATAACACAGTCTTTAGATGAAAACTCCTTTGAAATAAATTACAGCGTGTAGATATGGTACAGTCCATAATTGTGTTCATTATTGTGCAGTCCATAAACTGTACTCTTTATTAGAAAGATCATGTGTATCAACTGATAAGAAAACAAAGTCCATGGATGAAATGTAGCTTTAATATCTGTGCGATATTCTGGAATCTTCCATATGTCCGCACTGGTCTAGTGTCACTTTTGGAACAGATGTGACGTCTTTGGTCAGTAAAGCAAGGGTTAACTTGACACTTCGCTGCTTTATATAGCACCATAACCAGTACTCAGTCCTTTATATACAGGACACATATGCCAGGTATTACCTGTTCACCAGCTTTCATTGAAGCGTTACAGGTGATAAGAAACCACTGGAACGTGATGAAACTTGAACACAACACAGTTCATTCAGGATCATCGTCCTCTGCCGTCCTGGTGATCAGTGGTGTGAATTGTATTGTATGTAATTGACACAGTCTATTATCACTCAGCATTCACACCTTCTGAGACGTCCGGATATCAGTTGCTTCTTTTTGTAACTTTTGAGAATCTCTTTGATTTATAAAAATTAAAAGTCTTTATTAAGATAGAATTCATAATTGCGATGTCTTGATTGAAGTCTTCATTCCCTAATCTGATACCAAATCTGGCAATTTTCCTAACCTATAATATCACAGCGTACCATAGCAATCAATAATATCCATCTAATTATTATCAAAATATTAAAATAAATTATGTTTGGAATAATAAACAATAATAGATAATAATTCAATCAAGTTCTCCATGTGATAAAATATTTTTATGTCATAGGTGTAATTACCTTTTTCAACCCATAGGTGTCAGTGTGTTTTGAAACAACAAGTGTTTATATCTTTATTAAACCAATAATACCAAAGAATGTATGTATACTCATGGATCAAAAATGAATAAATATATGAATGTATGTATGTATGAATGAATGAATAAATGAATGAATGAATTGTTGTGTTTACTCAGAAAATGTAAACATTTTTCTTATAGTTATTCATATCATCATTATATTTAATGAAGCAATATTCTTTGTACTTGACATTACCCCATTAAATATTAATGTGTTTTCTCAATTGAAATATTGAACTGAATTAAAATCAAAATTGAAAATTAAAAATGAAAAATGGAAAAATAAGAAAATAAGTAAGAATAAAATTTGAAAAATGAAAAATAAAATTAAGAGTAAAAATAAGAATAAAAATAAAAATAAGGCCTTTAAATTTTAATGACAAATGCAGAGTAATTATATTCTCCATAAAAAATACCCTTATATCTCCATTATCTGGATGATTTCATATTTGTCATAACCTTGTATCACCAAAAAATTATTAAACTATGCAACTTTGCATGTAACACCCTTCTTAATTATATCATTGTACCTTATTATTGTTTCTTCTTTATTAAAATGTGTGGAAAATAAGTATTGATCAAAAGTGATTATGTAATCAGGATCAAAAACACATTTTCCCCCTTAATACCAAAAATATTATTTTATAAAATTTATGTATATATCAGAACCAAATTAAAAATAGTTATTCTTCTAGAAATATTGTGCATAAATTTCATGTCGATGAGTAGCATAGATTTGTCTAAAGAGAGGTGTGTACCTATTTAGGTAACCATTAAAAATAATATCATAGTTATTCAAGAATATTATCATGTGGAAAACTATTCTAAATATAAATTTGCTTTGTAAACCATTTTGATGTGTGGTTGCTCTTATCCACTATTAGTTAAATCAAGAAATAATAATTATTAAGAAATATAGAAGTATATATATATATGTAGATAATACCTAATTATGTATTATAATTTTTCTCAGAATTAAATATATTTGTGTACCTTCACATAAAGAAACATTTATTTATTTTTTTTCAAACATACAAACGTACAAGCCCTCCGTCACATCAATCACGCTTAGCAGCTGCTGATTTGCTCATCTGTCACCTTCACTCTGACATTCACAGATCTGTTCAACTCAAACATTCCACATATGAAGTTTTAGATATATATATTTAACCCAAAATTGTTGTATCCCAATTTATTAATGCGCATTTAATATCTTAATATTTCTTTGAATATTCCCCAAATACATATTATATAATATGAGAGTAAGTCACTTAAATTTCAGACACTTAAAAAAACTATTGTCTTGCAAAAATAGAAATGTCCTTAGGTTCCTTTTTTTTTTTTTACTCACTGGCTGCCAGGTTTTAAGTTACATCAGCTGGAAATAGAATGAATGGGATCCTATACTATTAGCTCAAAATTCAAAGGCCGCAGCTGTCACACGTCATGCTGTAAAGCTACAGGTTAAAACGAACACTTCATGCACAGAAAATATTAGCAACACAAAAGAATTAATAAGTATTACATATATATTATAGTCCAACTAGTTATATTGTTATTATTTTAAAATGTAACACACATAAAATCATGCAATTTTTTCCACTTCCTGTGTGAATAAAGAAATAAATCCATTTTAGAGTTGTTTGATCAAATCCTGCTTTGGAATGAAAACTCTAAGGAAATATAAGAAAATAAAATTAAATATCAAATTCATACAGAAACAGAATTATTTAAATATGTTATACATATATTGGTTGGTTCTAATGTAATTCAAAATATTGTTACTTAAATTTATATATGAAGTTCTAATTTATTAATTAATATATATATATTTTATAAACATATATATAAATACAATTATACACAATCTCTACTTAGACAAGTGTATATATATATATACATACATGAACTACTAGAAACTATGTAACTACAATTTTACTGCATAAGATTATAAATAAATATTGAGACATTGTATAACATTTTGATACAACATCATAATTACAGTTTTTCCTTAGCCACTCCCTAAACCAAATCTTCTGTCTCTCTCAAATATCTCCAGGAACGCCCTATTTAGGAAAGACATTTTTCTATCCTTCAAAACCTCAGAGAACTGTCTGTTCTTCTGTCCACATTCCATGACGTCACTGTGAGCCGGTCGTCTCACCTGTCTCTGTCCGTCTATTTCGGCCATTTTCCTTTTTAGAGAATCACAGTTCTGACTGAGAATTAACTCATTCTGTGGAGAGATGGATCTTTACACTGGCTGATATGGCTTATAACAGATATGAAATCTCCTGCGTATTTGATAGAGTTCACTATGGGGATGACTCAGTCTAGGAGAGTTTGATATTGGCTTTTGGTAAGATTTTACCTTTCCTGGTTTTATAAAATTAACTTGATTTATTTTCTTTGCACGATTCTCATGTTTTCTAACAGAATCCAGCAACTGCGCACATTTGAATAGGGATTCTTTTTGTGACGCTATAACTCTAGATACTGGATCTAGGAATTTGAATTTTTGTACAAAAGTTGTTATCATTTGTTGTACTTTTCCATTTTTGATGAGAGCTTTGTACAACCGTTCAAATATGGACATGAATGTATATGTACATTCCTTCCTACCAATCCTTAGTTTCTGCAGATCTTCTATGTTGGGAAAATCTTTTGTGACACAATAAATCAAATATCTTAATCTGTCCGAATCATTTTCCCATCCATTAGGAGAGTCATTTTCACAGGGCATTAAATGTAAACGTCTGGACAATGTGACAGGAATCCATATTTTAAATAATTGATTCCTCTCCTCATTGGATAAATCAAACTTATCAGAGAAGCTCTCAAATGTCTCTGAATTTCTACAGGCATGGATTTTGACATCATATTTTGGCATGATTTTGTATAATTTCAGCAAATTTTTCCTCATTTTAATTTGTAGTTGAGCCTGGGTAATTCCTGAATTCTCTGATATTTTTAGTGGCTCTTGAACGTCCGCTCCTCCTACGTCACTCACGTCTCCTCCCACTTCACCTAATATGTCAGTTTCTCGTATGTCAGTCATGTCTCCTCCCATGTCAGGTTTCTGTATGTCCGTCTCTTGGTCAGACCCAAGGTCACCTTCAGTTACAGACACGTGTCTTACTTCTTGTTCATTTTCCACATTACAGTCAGAATCAGTATCACCATCTGACACTTCTACACTATTTTCCTGCTTAGAAATCTCTAACACAAGACTATGAAAAAAATCTACCAAATGTAGAATATTTCTCAATTTCTGTTTGTCTCTATTTACCAATTTAGAAGTTAACTGTAAATTCTGCAATTCACATTCTTTGTATAAACTGAGCCACAAAACTTCTATATCATCTCCTACATTAACTTTGAAATTAATATTACTTTGTTTAGCAAAAGAAGAAATTATATCCATATTTTGTTTACCTTAAGATTCCTTAGCTTCTCTTTATCAGCACGTCCTGTCTTTAGTTCGTCTGATTCTTTTCCTGTGTGTAGGTCCTTTCTGCTTCTCGTGACAAATTAGTGAATTTACTGACACGTGAACAACAGCTGTTCAGCTCGTCAGGACTTCCCCCCTTGTTCACGGAAGAAATTCACTTACTTAATTTAAAAAAAAAACGAAAAAACAGGACTGGCTGGCTCACCATTGTAAAATAATACTCTTCCTGTATTATTCTTTCCTACTGAGGACTTCGCAAAGTATCAATATCACGATATTCTTATAAAAAAATGTATCTATTTATTCTTGGATTGTCCATTAAAAAGAATCAGATTGCAGCAGGTACATACAATAATTAGTTATAAAGTAATTGTCCATTTGTCCATAATTAGCTTAATTGTTGAGATTCACCCATCTTTCCTTGGATCCTGGCTGGTAAATCATGTCTTTGTCCAGCACGTGTCCAGGCCTGCATGTCAGATACTTCTCAGCATGAAGATTCTTCTTGTGGGGTGGGAAGAGCAAGAGAGCCCCCCCTTTCTGTACCATGGGCTTTTATAGCCAGTTTTATGGACACCTGTTCTACATATGGTAGTGAACCAAAAATACACACACAAATAGCGCATGTCAACTAGACACGATGGCTGAGGCATAGAACTCAGAAAAATGATTATCGATTAACATTCCAAATGAATTTCCATAATTAACCATTTAACAAGGGCCAATTAAGGCGGTCAAAAGCATTTTCCGCATCAAGACTGTGGAGAAGCGCCCGAGACTTATTCCTATTGACCACATCCACCAGGTCCACAGCCATCCTTGTGTTGTCTCTTCCCTGCCTGAAGGGCACAAACCCCACCTGATCCTTATGAATCATGTGCGGAAGCCAGACATTCAGTCTGTTTGCAAGGAGACGGGTAAATATTTTTAAGTCCGAGTTCAAGAGGGCTATGGGCCTATAGCTGGCGCAGTCAAGGGGATCTCTACCAGCCTTGTGAATTAACACCAAATATGAATGAGACAGCGAGCTAGGAATCGGGGTTCCCATCAGGAAGGAGTTAAAAAGGTCAACCATATAGGGGAGTAGTATATCCGCAAAAGTTTTATAATATAGATAGGTCAAACCGTCCAGTCCTGGTGACTTACCCAGGGGCAAATCTTTCAAAATGTCAGTTAATTCCTCAAGAGTGATCTGTTTGTTAAGGGAATCTTGTGCCTCCGTCAAAAGAACTGGTAGACTAATTTTCCGAAAACAGCTGTCTATCTTTGATCGCATATATTCTGGATTGCCTGCCAGTGGGTCCTGAAGATTATATAATTTCTTATAAAATTTATAAAAGATATTTGACAATTCCCCCGGGTCATAGTGGGTAGTTCCCTCATCGTCTCTAAGAGCCTGAGGAGCCGCGGCCACAGAGCGATCCTGCAATTGCCTAGCCAACAAGGTATGGGCCTTGTTCCCCTTTTCATAATATTTCTGTTTTGAAAATACAAGCATCTTCTCCACTTTACAGATGGAGAGATCCTTCAATTTGTACCTAGTGGCCAACAGCTTCCTCAGAGTCCCAGTTGACGGAGAAGAGGCAAATCTAGGTTCCAGAAGGCGAATCTGAGAATTAAGATTCGAGAAAAATTGCCTTGAATTTTTTTTAAGCCTCGCTCCCTCTGCAATACAGCACCCTCTTATTACCGCCTTATGCGCTTCCCACAAAATAGGAAGGGAGGGCACAGATCCCAAATTTAGTTCAAAATACTGGGTTAAATGATCTGATAAAGATTTTCGAATACAGGGATCCTTTACCAGAAATTCATGCAGTCGCCAGTGACAGGCTCTGGATGAACTGAGACCCAACTTAAAATTTAATATTACCGGCGCATGATTCGACCATGTTATGGACCCCACCTCTACATTCTCTATAATTCTAAGTGTGACAATATTAGCAAAAAAGTAATCAATTCTGGTATGAGTCTGATGCGGATTTGAATAAAAAGTGTAAGCTTTTTCTTTGGGATGATCTATTCTCCACATATCAAAAAGGAAATTTGCCCGGATCAATTTTCTAAATTCCAATGATAATCGGGACGAACCAGCAGATGGAGGGTTCCCCCTCAAGGCAAGCCTATCATTTATTTCTGAGAACGGGATATTAAAGTCCCCCCCCACCAACAATGCCCCAGGCTGCAGCCGTCGAAGGCTAGCTAGAACCTTGCGAATAAAGGGTATTTGGCCCGAATTTGGGGCGTAAATGTTGCACAATATTATTGCTTTGCCCTGAAAAAAGCCCTCCTGTATCAAGAATCTACCTGCCGGGTCCTCATGAGATTTAGAGATTTGAATTGGACATAAAGATGATATAAGTATGGCCACTCCACCCTTTTTATTATTGTTATAGGCAGAGTAGGCAAAAGGGTAATGATGCACCGCAAATCTAAACGTCCCACTCCGGTTATAATGCGTCTCCTGTAAAAAGGCAATGTCCGCTCTCTGAGCCTTCAACTCCTGCAGTGTGAGCCTTCTTTTTCTAGGGGAATTAAGCCCCTTTACATTCAAAGTGATCAACTTAACCATTGCTAGTGAGAAAAGGTGAGCTACTGCTTATAATCATACTCACTGACAATCGTTGCAGCCTCCCGCCCCATAATGACCTGCCAAGGAGCTCCATGAATAACCCCTGCTCTCTTGATAAGGAAAAGAAAAGGTAAAAAGGAGGGAGGGGAAAGACAGTGGGATGCGGGGGAGACACAGACTGAAACAAACCAACATAAAGAGAAAACATGTACAAATATCAATACAGATCAGAACAATTTTCCCAAGAGTAACTCTTGGAAAAGGGTTATTACTGTGGCACAAGGTGAGCCCACTAAGTTTCAAAAACGTAGTATGCAGTTAAGGGAAATCACAATGTTCTTGCTATCCAACAACCCTTTGGAAAAATATATTGGAGGGAGTCCAGAAAAAGGGGAAAAAAAACTTTCCTGTGAGATGAGAAACAATAACCAAAATCCTTGTCCTGAAACCCAAGGAACCCCACTGGGCATTTATAAACAGGTTGTCAAAGTGACACTTTAAAATATTCATTCATTTAAGGCATAGAAAAAAATCAAACATAAGTATTTCAGAACTTGACGTTGAGTACCGGCTTGTAAGTGAAAAAGAGCGATAAAGACAAAAAGTAAACCCTCTAGCGAAGCCGCTTATGCTCTGGGTTTTACAGTCAACCATAGTTATTCTTATGCACTCCAGAGGACGGGCCCTGCTCCCCAGGCCTGCGAGGCGTCGTTCCCTCTTTGCCCCGCCTCCCCACCTTTTGCCATACGGGAGGTGGAGCCTCCGTGGGGCAAAGATTGTTCCATTCCGGAATGTTCGGTGCTGTTAGTTAGAGGTCCCCACAAAACTTGTCCAAATCCCCCATAGAGCGGAGCGCTGCTGACACCCCATCCCTGCGAGCAAAGGGGAAGCCCCATCTATAGGGAATCTTCTTATCCAGGAGCATGCTGAGCAGAGGTTTAAGATGCTTTTGTTACGAACTGCTACAAACACTAAGGAAAGATAGGAAAACTGTCCCTACAATAGGACTAAGCTGATTCCCTACGATGCAGCGGGGGACCTGTTCCTTGTGAACAGACCCGCCTAAGTCCTCGGCTAGTCTGAACACAGATCTATAGATCTAATGGAGGGGTCCCTACAAGAACTAAGGACTGGGATATAGTTGGACACCTCCTAACAGAAATTGTAGCAGAGCAAAGACAAACAAACAAAAAGTACTAGTGGTCAAAAGACCAAGCAAACTACAGAGTAAGGTACAAGGAACCTGGCTAGCTTAAGAGTAAATGTAACACTGAAGTCCAGTAAGGCCAGAAGGGCGGAGCTGGATTATATAGGCAGAAAGTCATGTGACCAACAAAATAGGAAAAAAACTAACAGGAGGGTTCTAACAGTATCCCCTCTTCTATGAGGATCCTCTGGATCCTCCAGGCCCAGGTCTATCAGGAAACCTCCTGTGAAACGCTCCGACAAGTCTAGGAGCAGAGACATCATCCGCCCTCACCCAGGAGTTATCCTCGGGACCGAAACCTTTCCAAGCGACGAGATACTGCAATCTCCCTCTATGCCATCTAGAATTAAGAATGCGAGAAATTTCATATTCACCGTCTTTCACCACCGGAGGAACAGAGACAGTGGCGTCCCTATCAGAAACATCAGCTTTTTTCAATAAGGAAACATGAAACACCCGGATTAATCTTCCAGGAGGTAGGAACCTCCAACCTAACAGCAGATTGGTTAACTACCTGAAGCACCTTAAACGGCCTTACAAACTTCGGGCCCAATTTCTTAGAAGGAATCCTCAACCGCAGATTCTTAGAGGACAACCAAACCATGTCACCAACCGTAAACAAAACCTCTTGACTAGTGTTGAGCGATACCTTCCGATATCGGGAAATATCGGATCGGACCGATACCCAAAAAGTATCGGATATCGCCGATTCCGATACCGATACCGGAAACCAATGCAAGTCAATGGGACAGAAATATCGGAATAAAAATAAACCCTTTCTTTCCTTGTAGGTTAATTCTACATGAAGGAAAACAACTAAGAATAATGTATAATGTATTGGGGGAGGTGGGGGAGACAATAAAGGCATAGAGGTTTAGCCCAATCAAATGGAATAGCAGGAATTAATATTTTTTAAGACGTTCTGAGTTACGGAAATATTGACTATGTTAAGTTTTTTTATATTTTGTCAGATATTTATGTTTCATTACTTCCATGCTCTTCACCTTCTTTTTTACTTCTCCCACACTTTCCCCATTCATCATCCTCAGCATCAGCATCTTTTTCATCAACTTCTTCTTCACCTTCTACATCTTTTTCTTCTTCTTCTTCTTCTTCTTCTTCTTCACCTTCTTCTTCTTCTTCTTCTTCTTCTTCTTCTTCTTCACCTTCTTCCTATTATTCTTTTTTTTTTACATTCTTCATATTCTTCTTATTCAACTATTATTCTTCATATTTTACTTCTTCATCTTCTTCATCTTCTTCTTCTTCATCATATTCTTATTTGTGAAAGGCATTCCTGTAGTTGTTATCTATAAAAGTTTGAACATTACACCTTTCGTTCTGTCCGTCACAAAAGATTTACAACAGGATATGTCCGCGTTCAGTTTGGCCTGCAGTAGCAGGTCTTTTCCAGGGGCACCACGAGGAGGAACAGACTCACCCCCATACACTGCTTAGTCATCTTCTGCTTATAATTTAGATATTATCTTTTGCTCTGATTTTTAGTCTTATGCTTAATGTTCTTCCGCTTTTTGTTCTGCAGCTTCTTGTACTTCTGCTTCTTGGTTATCTGTCTCTTGTTCTTCTGTATCTTGGTGGTTGTCTTCTTCTTCTTTGTCCTCTTGGTCAACTTCTTCAGGGTCATCTTCTTGGTCTTCTTCGGGGTGATCTTCAGGGTCGGCGTCTTCAGGGTCGTTGTCTTCCGGGTCCTCGTCTTCGGGGTCCTCGTCTTCAGGGTCATCGTCTTCAGGGTCCTCGTCTTCTTCTGGGTGGTCTTCAGGGTCCTTGTGTTCAGGGTCGTCTTCGGGGTCATCGTCTTCTTCGGGGTCGTCTTCAGGGTCCTCGTCTTCAGGGTCGTCGTCTTCGGGGTCCTCGTCTTCTTCGGGTTGGTCTTCAGGGTCCTCGTCTTCGGGGTCCTCGTCTTCTTCGGGTTGGTCTTCAGGGTCCTCGTCTTCAGGGTCCTCGTCTTCGGGGTCCTCGTCTTCTTCGGGGTGGTCTTCAGGGTCCTCGTCTTCAGGGTCCTGGTCAGGGAGATCCAGAGTGATTACCAAAAACCATTTCAAAAAGCTTGAACTTGGAAATGTAGCAGAAGGTACAAGAAGGCTGAGGAACTGCCGAGAACCAGCTGATGGTACTGGAACCTGGATGGGTAGCAGAAGGTACAAGAGCCAATGGAACTACCGAGGACCAGCTGACGGTACTGGAACTCGGTTACTGAGCAGGAGGTACCTGTGCCAGAAAGCACTACCAAGGACCAGCAGACGTTGGTGGAACTTGGATACCGAGAAGGAGGCACCTAAGTCAAAGGCACTGCCGAGAACCAGCTGACGGTACTGGAACCCGGATGGGTAGCAGAAGGTACCCATGTAAAAAAAAGTTGCAAGGCCGCGAGCCGGCCGCAGTACCAAAACCCACAGTCCTACAGGGGGTGCTTGTCCTATTGGCACTATGGAACCAGCCTTCATTGCCAGATCCTGCAGCCCACATAGGAGTCACCTAAACTGCAGGCACCACAGAGTCGGCTAACCCGACCGCAACACGACAGGACAACGCATTGGAGGCAAAGTGACGTTGACACTACCCGGAAACAGCTGGCGTGCTGGAAACAGGCTGGGCAGGAGGGAGTACCCGTGCCAAAGACACCGCTGGGAAACAGCTGGCGGTGCTGGAACCCAGGGTAAATACTAAAAACAGAGTAGAGCCAGAGGCCTAATTGGAGCAAGTTTAAAATCAATAGTAGTGTGAATGTGGACAGAGCAGGAGAATTTGCCGGACACACGGCAGGGAAACAGATGATGTTACTGAACCCCAATAACACGGCAGCAAGCGTTGACTGTGCAGACGGCACTTCTGAGCAGCAACTAGCGGTATTGGAGCCCAGGGTAAATACTAAAAACAGAGGAGCCAGAGGTGTAATTGGAGCAAGTTTTAAATCAGTAGTACAGTGGATGTGGACAAGGCAGGAGAATTTGCCAGACACACAGCTGGGGATCAGCTGACGTTACTGAACCCCAATAACACGGCAGCAAGTGTTGACTGTGCAGACAGCACTTCCGAGCGCCAACTGGCGGTGTTGGAGCTCAGGGATAATACTGAAAACAGAGGAGCCAGAGGTGTAATTGGAGCAACTTTAAAATCTGTAGTAGTGTGAATGAGGACAGAGCAGGAGAAATTGCCGTCCGCACAGCAGGGGAACAGCCGACGTTACTGAACCCCAATAACACGGCAGCAAGTGTTGACTGTGCAGACAGCACTTCTGAGCAGCAACTGGCAGTGTTGGAGCTCAGGGATTACAGTTCAGGTGGTAGAAACATGAACACAACAGGAGACCTGGATACTGTTGCCAACCAATTATTTATTCTGGAAGAGGACTGGCAAATTCATGCAAGATCCAGGCCTTGTTCATTTTGAGAAAAGTAAGCCGGTCAACGTTATCGGAGGATAGTCGCATGCGACGGTCTGTTAGTACACCACCTGCGGCACTAAAGACGCGTTCCGATAATACACTAGCAGCAGGGCAAGCTAGCACCTCCAATGCATACTGGCTAAGCTCTGGCCATGTATCCAGCTTACAGACCCAAAACTTGAAGGGAGAAGAGCCGTCTGGGAGTACACTGAGAGGGCAAGACATGTAGTCTGTCACCATCTGACGGAAACGTTGCCTCCTGCTGACTGGAGCCGTCTGTGATGGTGTAGACATTTGTGGCGGCGGGGACACAAAACTTTGCCACATTTGGGCCATACTGGTCTTGCCTTGTGCTGAGGCGCTGCTTCTGCTCCCTCTTTGTGTAGAGCTTCCTCCACTGTCTCGACGCACTGAGCTGCTTTGTAAAGCACTAACAGCACTGCTCTCGGTTGGAATGGAGAACATGATGGAATGCACCAGTGCGTCTTGGTACTCCCGCATTTTAGACTCCCGGTTCAACGGTGTTATGAGGCTTTGTAAGTTGTCCCGGTAGCGAAGATCTAGGAGGGTGGACACCCAATAATCAGCCGTGTTGAGAATGTGGGCGATGCGGCGGTCGTTTCTCAGGCACTGCAGCATGAAATCAACCATGTGCTGCAGACTGCCAACTGGCCAAGAAACGCTGTCCCCTGCTTGAGGCGTGATCTCTGCCTGCTTTGCATCACCCCACCCTCGCTCTAGATACTGACTACTAGAGCATTGTGTACCTCCCTCCTCTGGACAGATGTATTCCTCCTCCATTGACTCCTCCTCATCCTCCTCACAAAGTGTCCCCTGCGTAGGCCTTTGTGAGGAACCATGTTGCGCAGACTGTAGAGAAGCAGATGGCATTTGTGACTCCTCATGCTCCACCTCTTCCAAAACCTCGTCCCTTAGTGCTTGCAGTGTTTTTTCAAGCAGGCAGATATGGGGGATAGTCATGCTGACTAGTGCATCATCTGCACTCGCCATCCACGTGGAATAATCGAAGGCACACAAAACGTGGCAAATGTCCTTCATAGAGGCCCACTCAGTGGTGGTGAAGTGTGAACGGCGCGCACTGCGACTTGTTTGCGCCTGCTGCAGCTGGTACTCCATTACTGTTACCTGCTGCTCACACAACTCTCCAACATATGTAACGTTGAATTCCACCTGGTGGGTAGGTCACATATGATGCGATGTTCCGGAAGATGTAATCGCCGCTGCAGAGCTGCAATGCGCGATCTTGCGATGCTGGAACGCCGCAAGTGAGGGCACTCTATGTGGACCTTGTGAAGCAGTGCATCAAGATTCGGATAGTCCCTCAAAAAACTCTGCACGACCAAGTTGAGCACATGTGCCAGACATGGGATGTGAGTGAGGTTGCCTAGGCCCAGAGCTGCCACCAGATTTCGGGCATTGTCACACACTACCATGCCTGGCTGGAGATTCGCTGGCACAAACCACACGTCGCTCTGCTGCTTGATGGCATTCCAGAGCTCCTGCGCTGTGTGGCTTCGATTCCCCAAAGAAATTAATTTTAATACGGCCTGTTGACCTTTGGCCACGGCTGTGCTCATATCGGTCATCACAGCAGGTAACCGTTCACGGGTCGATGTGGAGGTAGACCGTGACGGCTACTGCAGCGCTGATTCAGAGGAACTGGAGTATGAGGAGGAGCCAGTGTGTACAGACTGGATTCCTGCAATCCTTGGAGTTGGCAGAACACGTACAGCGCCACTCTCAAGATCTGTACCCGGCTCCACAACATTTACCCAATGGGCAGTGAGGAAAAGGTATCGTCCCTGTCCATGCTTACTGGTCCACACATCGGTGGTCAGGTGGACCTTGCTACTGACGGCGTTTTGTAGCGCATGTTTAATTTTTCCCTCCACATGACGTTGCAGGGCAGGGACAGCTTGCCTGCTGAAATAAAAGCGGCTGGGCACGTTGTATTGTGGGACTGCCAATGCCATAAAGTTACGGAAGGTGTCAGTCTCCACCAGCCTGAATGATAGCATTTCAAGGGCCAGTAGTTTAGCAATGCCAGCATTCAGAGCCTGTGCTCGGGGGTGGTTTGCCGAGTATGGGTGCCTTTTCTCCCATGCCTGTGCTAACGATGGCTGTAGACTGGCCTGGGAGTGTGAGGATGACAGGGAAAGTGGTGCTGTGGGTGGAATTACACTGTGTCTCTGTACAACAGTGCCAGAGATTCTTCCATGGCGATCCTGTGAGGAAGCCGAACCAGCTGTGTGTGAGCTGGAGGAAGAGGCTACAACACGAGCTGAAGAGGTGGTAGGTGGCACTGTAGGTTGGCCTAGGTCTTCAGTGTGTTTTTGTAACTCCACCACGTGCTTGGTCCGCACATGTTTCCACATATTTGTGGTATTGAGGTTGCTGACACTTTTCCCTCTTTTCACCGTCTGATTACACAGCTTGCATTTGACAAAGCAAAGGTCATCTTCAACTGTGTCAAAAAAGGACCAGGCACTGCAAGTCTTGGGAGCGCACGCTTTGGATTTTGGAATAGCCATGCTCCTAATGGGTGCCGAAGTGGAGGCTACAGGCAACCAAGTCTGCTCCCTCCCTCTCCCTCCTTTTTGGACCGTTCGGGGAATCTCTTCCTCAGAGCTGCTCCCACCACCTTCCTGTCCCTCACGCCATGATGGGTCAAAGACCTCATCATCTACACCACCCTCTTCAAACAACTGCTTCTCCTGGGTAGTCTCGACAGCACAGTACGCACCAGAAAGTGGCACCTGAGTCTCATCATCAGATGCGTACTGAGGTGTGCTGCTGACCATAGGCACTGGCCCACCTGCCTCTTCAGATTCAGAAAGACAAAACGGTTGTGCATCACTGCATACTACCTCTTCTTCAAATTCTTGAATTCTGCTTGGCTGGCCCCCTCTTTCCAAGCCAAGAGATTCAGAGAACAGAAGTAGAGATGGCTCCTGTCCAGGGCTCTCTGACTGTCTGGGCAATTTGGCAGGCGGTGAAGAGACAGATGGGTGCTCTTCAGTGCTCAGGACTTGAGAGGATCTGGAACTAATTGAAGTCGATGCGTTAGCTGCCATCCATCCGACAACGGCTTCAATTTGGTCCTCCCGCAGCAGTGGGGTACGGCTAGCTCCTACAAACCTGCGCATAAAGGACTGTTCCCTGGTAAAACTGGGGGATGCTGAGTCACTGGTGCCCGCAGCAGGCACAGAATCCCCCTGTCCTCTCCATGAAGGCACAGAATCCTCATGTCCTCTCCCTGCAGAAACTCCACGACCACGACCACATGCCTTACTCCCTGCCTTCTTCATCTTGATAGACTGATAAAGATAGGCAGAAATGTACTAAGGGCTTAGTGTGCTTATTCCTGAACAGCTGCTAACAGGTATAAGAAACACTCATTTTATAAAGTGTGGACTAGACTTTAATATGAGCTAATGTGGCCTACACAACTGTAAAGTGGAGTGTTTGGTGAACTTTATTTAGTTTTTTTTGTCACAAAAAGACACTGGATGTGCCCAAAGATGTAATACCGATAGTATCACAAACTTTTTGTAGCTATTACAATGTAGGAAGGTAACCTACAATGCAATAGATGAGGCTACAGAAAATAGGCTAATACTAATCTGGCTGGAGCTGCAGGGCACAATGCTGCAGAAAGGCTCCTCTAACTACTCCTATATAGTGTGTTTGGAACCAATTTAGCTGAATACGGATGGAACCACCACACTAATAGGAGAAATGAGGAAAAATTATGAATTGGCAATAAAGGACAATGTATGAGGCAGTGACACACACTGAGTGCACTACAACCAGACGTGGCTGAAGCACACACTACAGGGTGAGCTGCACTCACACACACAGACCTTGCTGACAGCGGTGAACAGTGCAGATGCAGAGCACTGTGCACTAGCGCTGCAAGACAAAAAAAAATTCTCTATCTACTCCTATATAGTGTGTTTGGAACCAATTTAGCTGAATACGGATGGAACCACCACACTAATAGTAGATATCAGGAAAAATTATGAATTAGCAAAAAAGGACAATGTATGAGGCAGTGACACACACTGAGTGCACTACAACCAGACGTGGTTGAAGCACACACTACAGGGTGAGCTGCACTCACACACAGAGACCTTGCAGACAGCGGTGAACAGCACAGAGAACTGTGCACTAGCGCTGCAAGGCACAGCGATTTATAAAGTAGCTTGGATAAAGCAGAATAGACCAAATAGGTAGCTAAAACTGTCCCTCAGAACAACAGCGTCCTATTCCTAACTGAATTCACAGCAGAGTGAGCTGAAAATGGCGGCGGCGGCTTTTATAGTGCATCATGACATCATTTCAGCAGCCAATCACAGCCATGCCATTAGTTAAGATGCCTACATGCCTAACAGGATGTGCCCACAATTCTTAGGATCCTCATTGGCTGAATAAAATGAAACTGGCTCATTGCATTATGGGAACTTCCGATTCCGGTATACGATATTGTAAAAGTATCGGAATTAAGTATCGGAATTCCGATACTGCGAATATCGGCCGATACCCGATATTTCAGTATCGGAATGCTCAACACTACTCTTGACGTTTCCCGTCAAAGTACCTCTTGGACTTTTTGTTAGCCTCTTGAAGGTTACAACGTACATCAGTCCAAACTCTCTCCAAATCACCGGAAAAATTCTCCTCCTCCGGCTCAGCCGATACCAATTTGGAGAATGACCCAAACGACGGATGTCTCCCAGTACAACAAAAAAATGGAGAACACCCAGCAGAAGAGGATGTATGGTTGTTAAGAGCAAATTCAGCCAGTGGCAAAAACTCAGACCACCCCTCTTGATTGTCAGCCACAAAACAACACAAAAACTGTTCAACATCTTGGTTCTTTCTTTCTGTCTGTCCATTAGACTCAGGATGATATCCAGATGAAAATGACAAATGAACTCCCAACCTGTCACAAAAGGCACGCCAAAAACGAGCCACAAACTGAGGTCCCTATCGGAAACAATGTTGGTAGGAGCGCCATGGAGCCTGACAATTTCCTTAACAAAGTGTGCAAATTGAAGTGGTCAGTGGGGCGCTAGAAACTGGATAAGGCGCTGGAAAAGGATAAAACAAACCTCTTTATTGAAGTATTAATGCCCACAACGCATTTCTGCAGCGGTCTGCTGCCTTCATCAGGTGGAGTTAATTTCCTTAACAAAAGCCTTAGCGAGTGTCTTAGCGCAGGGCAGTTTGATGAAGCGAACCAAGTGACACATCTTGCTAAAACGGTCCACGACCACCCAGATGACAGTGAAACCCTCAGAGGCAGGAAGGTCAGTAATAAAATCCATAGCAAGATGCGTCCAAGGTGCACTAGGAACTTCCAGAGGGCAAAGCAACCCCGCAGCAAGAGCATGTGAAGACTTTGATCTAGCACACACAGTACATTGACGCACCCACTTAATGACTTCCTTCTGCCATCCAGGCCACCAAAAACTGCGACCTACAAGTCTCTTAGTCTCCGAAATTCCTGGATGACCTGCCAACCGAGACTCATGACACTCCACAAACAAATCTCTCCTAAAGTTCCTAGGTACAAACAACCTCCCAATGGGAGTGTTAGATGGGGCATCCTCCTGGGCTTTCAGAATCCCATCTTCCAAAACGGAGTCCAATGCTGCTATCACAACACCTTCCTGTAAAATGCTCTCCTCCTTCTCGGTACCAACCATGGGAGAAAAACTGCGAGATAAAGCATCAGTTTTTACATTCTTGGTACCTGGGATGTAAGTAACAGAAAAATTAAACCACGAAAAAAAAAGTGCCCACCTAGCCTGACGGGCATTCAAGCGCTTGGCAGCATCAAGATAGATCAGATCCTTATGATCAGTGAAAACCTGAATAGGAAATTTAGCACCTTCCATGAGATGACGCCAATGTTCAAATGCGAGTTTAATCGCCAGAAATTCCCGATTACCGACATCGTAATTAAGTTCGGTCTCATAAAATTTTTTTGAAAAAAAAGCACAGGGATGTACTCCATCCTTGTTTTCCTAAGACAAAACAGCACCGACCCCCTCCGAAGAAGCATCAACCTCGACCAAAAAAGGCTTGGTCTCATCAGGCTGCATAAGGATGGGGAAAAAACCAAGCAATGTGAACTGAGGACTAAGATGGTACACATGCAAGAAATAGGAGCATGTTCACACTAGCAAAAAGATGCAAAACCTACAAAAGACAAAAAATATATCTCATACCCTACCATCATTATAAATAAATGTAAAGCAAAGTTGCATATGAAATATAGGGTACTTAGTGAACTATTTTTGATCAAAAAAAGTATACAAGCCGTCCCACCAGCGACAAGGTGACCCTAAATTGGGACGGTCCTACACTGTCTATATTAAAAACCTTACTGTATATCAAAGTTGAAGTAATGCATATAAAAAAGAGTAGACAAATAGAACTGGGTCCCAATATCAGACCACCTAAGCCCGTGGTAAGCTACATATATACTAACCAATTATTTCTCATTCCTCATTCTACATTGATAATTTAAATAAAGAGATCAAGGTACTCAGTAAATCTGCTATTTCAAATTTTTATTACTGTTATCACAAGACATACACACACCCCATAAAATCAAGTCAAAAAACCCCTAAGACATAGAAAGCCCCAATAAAATTGAGGCAGTGTGGTCAAGAGATATCACTATAAGCACAAAAAATACAGTTCAGAGAGTAGGAATGTAAGATTATATCAGTAAAATTCCAGACCTCTTAGTTCCATATCCTTAATAATAGATATAATCTTACATTCCTACTCTCTGAACTGTATTTTTTGTGCTTATAGTGATATCTCTTGCATATGAAATATAGGGTACTTAGTGAACTATTTTTGATCAAAAAAAGTATACAAGCCGTCCCACCAGCGACAAGGTGACCCTAAATTGGGACGGTCCTACACTGTCTATATTAAAAACCTTACTGTATATCAAAGTTGAAGTAATGCATATAAAAGAGTAGACAAAGAGAACCGGGTCCCAATATCAGACCACCTAAGCCCGTGGTAAGCTACATATATACTAACTAGCTCAACAAAGGGGATGCGACACCCCTAAGTTGCACAGAATAAAAACAAGACAAAAAACCAAGCAATAGTGAACTGAGGACTAAGATGGTACACATGCAAGAAATAGGAGCATGTTCACACTAGCAAAAAGATGCAAAACCTACAAAAGACAAAAAATATATCTCATACCCTACCATCATTATAAATAAATGTAAAGCAAAGTTGCATATGAAATATAGGGTACTTAGTGAACTATTTTTGATCAAAAAAAGTATACAAGCCGTCCCACCAGCGACAAGGTGACACTAAATTGGGACGGTCCTACACTGTCTATATTAAAAACCTTACTGTATATCAAAGTTGAAGTAATGCATATAAAAAATAGTAGACAAATAGAACCGGGTCCCAATATCAGACCACCTAAGCCCGTGGTAAGCTACATATATACTAACCAGCTCAACAAGGGGGATGCCACACCCCTAATTTGCACAGAATGCAAACAAGACAAAAAACCAAGCAATGTGAACTGAGGACTAAGATGGTACACATGTGTGGCACCCCAGGGGTCTGGTTTCCACAGTAATGTAATGTTATGTCTGAGAGCAGGTGGGAGGTCCTTTGGTCAGGGATCCTGTGCATGCCACACCTCCTGCCCAGTCTTGGGAGGGGAAGGACTTCCCCTATATAAACCTGGGGCTGAGGCAGGGTTAGTGAGAAGGAAGACAGAACAAGAGTAGAGAAGAGAAGCAGCATAGCAAGAAACATCAGGAGCTCTGTGGGGAGCAGTGTTACAACGAGTCAGGGGCTGGCAGCTGCAGAGCTCGCCCTGACTGAGAAGATTTCTTACCGGACCCGGAGTCCGAGGCTGTGGGGACTAACTCCTACCCAGCAGCAGAAACCGTCCGGCAGAGGATTTCAGGTCCTCTGGCCCAGAAGCCCGAAGGCACGGTCACACGCGTGGGACCAGCACCGCCATCGTGGAGCGGAAGCCATTAGAAGGCCCCGAGTCACCGGCCATACGGGTGAGCACCACACGGTACACTCAGGGACGTGGGCTACTTATTCCCGCCTCTAGCAAGGTAGCCAGAAGAGTACAGTTAGTTGGGAAGGCCTACAACTCCGCCTGGCCAGGGGAGATCCCATCTGCTCAAGGACTGACCAGGCCCCGATCACTAGCAAGTACTCCGGGAGGGTCTATCTTTGTCACCAGTAAAGACCCTGAACTACACCGCACCGTCTCTGAGTGGTTCCTGCTACCCCCATCATCCACGTCGGCTGCCCTGAGGCCATACCCCTCCCGTTGGGGGTTATACCATCCACGCTGCACCATCCTTCCACCGGCCTCAGCGGTCTGCCCTGCAGCGGCAGCTCCATAGCTGCATTCAACGGGTGGCGTAGTCATCAACCATCTACTGCTAGTACTCTGCCACTTAGTCTGACTCCCTGGGCACGGACCGGGTCACCGCCACGAGACTACAACCCTCAACAGATCCGGCTCCGGGTAAGCTCCCGCGTGCGCAACGCAGTGCGACACAGGCCCAGGGGCGCGTCAACTTTGGCGTAGTCGGCAGGATTACGTGCCCGCAACCACCGGGTACTGCGTGCCTGAAAAGCAAAGACTGTTCAAACTTACCAGTGGTGAAGATTCCCGCTATCCGTGAAGGTTTCCCGCCATCCGGCGCCATCTTCTACCTTCTTCCCGCCATCCGCGAAGTTTTCCCGCCATCCGGCGCCATCTTCGACCTTCTTCCCGCCATCCGTGGAGTTTTCCCGCCATTGGACGCCATCTTGAGGACGCCGCGCGGGAAGAAGAGGGGCGTGGACTCCGAAAGCGCGCGAGAACTGAAGCCCCGCCTCACGTCCGGACGTTGCGTAAGGTCCTGGAAGGAGCCCAGCAGACGCCGACGTCACCGGAGCGCGACGGAAGGTCCTCAACCCTGACGATCCACTGCGGAGCCGCGGCCTACGGAACAGGATCATCGCAAGGTAGGCCACGGTCCACTAGGGGGGGGGAAGATGTCGGATACGGAGGAGAGCTTCACTGCCTCAACCCCCGCCAGCGCCACTGCTGCTGCAGTTATGCCCTTCACCATGCCCTATATCCCGGGAGCAGCTTGGCTACCCCAGTACTCAGGGGAGTCACATACCCTGCATGACTTTAGAGAAAAGCTGGATAGCCTCTTCCAGGTGTACCCCCTCACAGAAGAGCAAAAAGTGAGCATCCTGGTGGCCCAACTAACCGGGGCAGCCAAAAGGGAAGTAAAATCCTGGCCACCTGGGAGGAAGACTGTCGCAGGGATACTAACCCGGCTGAAGGACACCTTTGATACCCGCACCTCAGCCGAGATTAAGCTTAGATTCTACGGGTGCAAGCAGCGAGCGCATGAGAGTATAAGGGACTATGCACTAAACCTACAAGAGGCCCTGAGGGCCATAAAGCAGACCGACCCTGATGGGGTGGGAAACGAGGACAGGCTGTTGACTGAACAATTTATAGAGGGTTTATATTGCAATGCCCACCGAACCCAGTTGCGGGCAATGGCCTTACAGGATCCCCATCTGGACTTTGCACAGTTCAAGGACAGAGCCATCCGGGTGCTCCGAGAACCGGCACCGGGTGGCGTTGTGACCCACAGGCGCCCAGCTATCACTTACCACCAGGAGGCGGCGCCCTTGTCGGCAGGGCCTGTGGGAGCTGATGCGCAGGCTTTGGACAATGACCCGGCTCCAGACCTACGCCATCAGGTCCAAAAGCTAGCTAAGAGCGTTGCTGCGCTAACCCGAACTGTGCAGTCTTTACAGGTTTCCACCCCAGGGAAGATCCAGCTGCCATCCGGACCGGAGGACATCCCGTGGCGTCGACCAAGGAGGACCCCACCGGCCAGAGGAAGACCCAGTGACCGATACAGCGAGGACGGACGACCCATCTGCCGCCGCTGCAATCAACCCGGACATATGGAAAGGTACTGTTCTTTAAACGGGCACAACCTGGGGTAGAGGGCCAACCCCCAGGAAAAGATCACCAGGCCCATCGAACTGGCGCGACAGATATGTGGGAGGACGTCCAGTCTTGCCTGTGGTACTGGATGGCATTCCCATGAGTGCCCTACTGGACACCGGGTCACAGGTCACCACCATCCCGTACGTGCTCTTTAAGCAGTACTGGAATGACTCGGATATTACCCGCTACCCTGACGACGACTTGAGTATCATCGCCAGCAATGGCCAGCCCGTGCCACAGATCGGATTTAAAGAGGTGACCATCAAAATCGGTAGAGTCGAACTGGCCGCACAGGGACTGATCTTTGTAGATATTGACAAACATGAGAGTCACCCAAAAATAACTCTAGGAACTAATGTAATTGAAAATTGTCTTGCAGAGGTGATTTTCCTTTTACAGCAGGTTGCCAAGAACGCCAGCTCCGGCGAGCAGCGGGTGCTCCAGAAAGAGATCCGGGCACTGATGCGACGGCAACAAGTGGAACTCTCCGGCGGTGAGATTGGTAGCGTAAGAATGTGTGACCCTTTTCCTATTGCTATGCCCCCAAAAAGTGAAATGATGATTTGGTGCCGGGCAGCTATTGGTCTGAGAGGTAGGGATTACCAGGCAATGGTAGAACCAGTTTACTCAGACAGTAGGCCCACCATTTTGACAGCACGGGGGGTGATCAATGTACGCCATGGGAGGGTGCCCGTTCGCATAATAAATATCGGGGAGAGGGAAGTGTACCTGCCCCGGTATGCCACGTTAGCCAAATTATATACCCTTAACCAAAATTCTATACAATCTGTGGAACCCTTGCCTCCATCTCACCCGGAGGAAGGTAACGGCTCTAAGAAAGACATGGAGGACTGGTGTCAGCAACTACATCTGGGTACTAACTCCACTCCCTCACACCAGAAACAAGGAGTCTATCGGGTGGTTCAAGAGTATGAGAGAGTGTTTAGTAAACACCCGTTAGACTTCGGGCGAGTCAAGGGGGTAGAACACCGCATCCCCACGGGAGATCATCCTCCCATAAAAGAGAGGTATCGACCCGTACCCCCTGCACACTACCAACACGCCAAGGGGATGCTTAGAGACATGAAGGAGGCTGGGGTAATCCGGGATAGCTGTAGCCCCTGGGCAGCCCCACTAGTTTTAGTAAAAAAGAAAGACAACACCATGAGGATGTGTGTAGATTACCGGAAAATCAACCGTATCACACACAAGGATGCGTACCCCTTACCAAGGATAGAGGAGTCATTGGCTGCTTTAAGATCTGCTAACTTCTTCTCTACCTTGGATCTCACTAGCGGGTACTGGCAGGTTCCTGTAGCAGAGGCGGACCGGGAGAAGACCGCATTCACCACCCCGATGGGACTTAGCGAGTTCACCTGCATGCCGTTCGGACTCTGCAACGCCCCAGGAACCTTCCAACGATTAATGGAGTGCTGTCTGGGCCACAGAAACTTCGAGACGGTCCTGTTGTACCTGGACGATGTCATCGTATATTCCAAGACTTATGAGGACCACCTGAAACACCTGGCGGAGGTGTTCGAAGCTCTGGCGAGTTACGGCCTAAAAGTGAAACCCTCCAAGTGTCACCTCCTGAAACCAAAGGTGCAGTACCTGGGACACGTGGTGAGCGCTGACGGAGTGGCTCCCGACCCTGATAAGATCACCGCAATTAAGGGATGGCCAAGCCCCTCCAGCGTAAAAGAAGTGCGGCAGTTCCTCGGGTTGGTAGGCTACTACCGAAGGTTTATTCCCGGTTTCACCAAAAAGGCAGCGCCTATGCAGGACCTCCTGATAGACCAGTCCCGGAAGGCCAAGAACCAGAAGCCGCCCTTCAAATGGGAGGAGCTGGAAGAAGAGTCCTTCCGCCAGCTGAAGATGGCCCTCACGGGGGATGAAATCTTGGCGTACCCGGATTATAGCCAGCCCTTCATCCTCTACACCGACGCCAGTAACATCGGGCTAGGAGCCGTACTGTCCCAGATCCAGCAGGGGAAAGAACGAGTAATCGCCTACGCCAGCCGAAAACTGCGACCCACCGAAAGGAACCCCGAGAATTATAGCTCATTTAAGCTAGAGTTCCTGGCCGTGGTATGGGCAGTCACCGAGCGCTTTAAGCATTACCTTGCTTCTTCCCGGTTCACCGTGTACACGGATAACAACCCGTTGACACACCTGGACACGGCAAGACTCGGTGCCCTGGAGCAGAGGTGGATGGCCCGTCTGTCCAACTACGAGTTCACAATCAAATACCGGGCAGGACGCTCCAATACTAACGCGGACGCCCTGTCCAGGATGCCCAACCTGCCGGACGAAGGAGAAGATCCGGAGGGACTGGAAGAAATTGAACTCCCTGCGTTCCACCGTCATGGGACTATCCAGTATTCCCACCGGGTAAGGAGTAAGCAGGCTGCTACGTTGAACCCCTTACCTCACTACAACTGGGCGGAAACGCAAGACAGCGACCCTGCCGTCCGACTGGTGAAGGAGATGCTGACTCGGCCGGAGGCTCGCCTTGAACCAGACGCTCCGGAGGAAGCCAAACAACTATGGGCGGAGAAGAGTCGACTGTTCCTTTACAAGGGGAAGTTGTGCCGCAGAATGGTCAACTCCCGGACGCATGAACTACTCTGGCAAGTAGTGGTGCCACGAAGAGATGCAGCCATGGTGATGGAGGCATACCACGACGGAGCTGGACACTTCGGGTGGAAGAAGCTGGAGTTCCTGCTGCGCGAGCGGTTCCACTGGGTAGGCATGAGGGGAACCATCGAGAAGTGGTGCAGAGACTGTGGCCCGTGCAATCTGAGAAGGAAGGACCGGGCCAGCCAGAAGACTCCCCTGCAATCCATCGTCACCCGGCAACCGTTGGAACTGGTAGCCTTGGATCATGTAAAACTGACCCCAAGCAGAAGTGGCTACGTCTACGCGTTAACCATCGTGGATCATTACTCCCGGTTCTTGGTTGTCGTCCCCGTCAAGGACTTAACGGCTCAAACAGCAGCTAGAGCCTTCCAGCAGCACTTCTGCCGTCCACACGGGTACCCGGACCAAGTGCTGACGGACCAGGGACCTGCCTTTGAAGCGGAGGTCTTCCAGGAATTCTGCAATCTGTATGGCTGCCGGAAGATAAGGACGACACCCTACCATCCGCAAACTAATGGACTTTGTGAAAAAATGAACCAGGTGGTAATGGATCTTCTAAAAACGTTGCCCCTGGAAGAACGCAGTCTGTGGCCTGAGAAGTTGCCCGATCTGGTGGACCTATACAACCACATCCCGGTAGGTTCCACCAACTGTACCCCGGCTTACCTAATGAGGGCGAGACCTGGTAAGTTACATGTTGACCTGGAAATGGGAGTCCTGACACCTGAGGACACTTCACCAGAGGCAGACTGGGACACAGAGAGGCAACAGCAGTACCGGAAAGTACAGGAGAGCGTGGAGCGAAGTCTCTGTCAGGCTAGGGAAAGGCAAGAGAAAACTTACAACCAGTATGCTCCCGCTGTTCCCCTGGTACCCGGAGAGCAGGTCTTGAAGAGGAAAAGACGGCTCCACAAGTTGGATGACCAGTGGGAGAAGGACCCGTACACCGTACTGCCCTCAAGCCACGAGAACCCGAGGTCTGTACCATCAGTAAAGGCGGAGGGGAAACCACAGCCATTGTATCCCAGGACCACCTGAAGAAGTGTCCCGAACAACTGAGGAACCCTGAAGAGGAACAAGAAGACCAACGACCCGTAGAGGAAAGGGAAGATATGGTTAGTACCGTGCTCGGGGACTTCCCTCGGTCTTGGACTCAAGTCAATGGTGCAGTTGTGGTACCCGTACTCACCTTCCTCCAACCATCATCCCAAGTACCTACGGAGCAACCGGTAGAGCTGGAAGAACAGCCGGTCCAGGAGGCAGAAGACTCTACACAAGCAGACCCGGAAAATCAACCCTCTGCTTATAGTGAGCCTGCCATACCCCTAGTGAGCCAGAGGGCCCATAGACAGCTGCCCAGTTTACCCTTGACAGCTCCTACACCCTGTAGTTCAGGGCCAGACAGTTAGCTCCGTAGGTCCACTAGGGCCACTAGAGGCCAGTTACCTGCACGTTGGAGGATCTAAATGTTTAAGCTATTTTATAATGTTTTGCTGTCTATAGTTGCTTGTGTGTAATTTTGTGTTTCTAGTTGTTTTTAGGAGTCCTTGGTGGATTTACCGGGAATCCTTTGTATATAGTTGGAGCGTAACCCAGGACGGACTAAAGACTGTTAAGGACTCGGGGTAGGACAGACCCCTACCTGGTTACGTCTCCCTGTTTTGGTGAAATGGACACCTTGCTTTTCTTCAAAGACTGCACCCGGTTACGGACATGCCGTGACCATCTTTATGTGTTTTTCTTATTGTATTATTATTGTTGTTGTTATATCTTGTTATGTTTTTCTAAAATTTGTTTAGTCCCGGAGTACTAAATTTTACTAGGGGGGAATGTGGCACCCCAGGGGTCTGGTTTCCACAGTAATGTAATGTTATGTCTGAGAGCAGGTGGGAGGTCCTTTGGTCAGGGATCCTGTGCATGCCACACCTCCTGCCCAGTCTTGGGAGGGGAAGGACTTCCCCTATATAAACCTGGGGCTGAGGCAGGGTTAGTGAGAAGGAAGACAGAACAAGAGTAGAGAAGAGAAGCAGCATAGCAAGAAACATCAGGAGCTCTGTGGGGAGCAGTGTTACAACGAGTCAGGGGCTGGCAGCTGCAGAGCTCGCCCTGACTGAGAAGATTTCTTACCGGACCCGGAGTCCGAGGCTGTGGGGACTAACTCCTACCCAGCAGCAGAAACCGTCCGGCAGAGGATTTCAGGTCCTCTGGCCCAGAAGCCCGAAGGCACGGTCACACGCGTGGGACCAGCACCGCCATCATGGAGCGGAAGCCATTAGAAGGCCCCGAGTCACCGGCCATACGGGTGAGCACCACACGGTACACTCAGGGACGTGGGCTACTTATTCCCGCCTCTAGCAAGGTAGCCAGAAGAGTACAGTTAGTTGGGAAGGCCTACAACTCCGCCTGGCCAGGGGAGATCCCATCTGCTCAAGGACTGACCAGGCCCCGATCACTAGCAAGTACTCCGGGAGGGTCTATCTTTGTCACCAGTAAAGACCCTGAACTACACCGCACCGTCTCTGAGTGGTTCCTGCTACCCCCATCATCCACGTCGGCTGCCCTGAGGCCATACCCCTCCCGTTGGGGGTTATACCATCCACGCTGCACCATCCTTCCACCGGCCTCAGCGGTCTGCCCTGCAGCGGCAGCTCCATAGCTGCATTCAACGGGTGGCGTAGTCATCAACCATCTACTGCTAGTACTCTGCCACTTAGTCTGACTCCCTGGGCACGGACCGGGTCACCGCCACGAGACTACAACCCTCAACAGATCCGGCTCCGGGTAAGCTCCCGCGTGCGCAACGCAGCGCGACACAGGCCCAGGGGCGCGTCACATGCAAGAAATAGGAGCATGTTCACACTAGCAAAAAGATGCAAAACCTACAAAAGACAAAAAATATATCTCATACCCTACCATCATTATAAATAAATGTAAAGCAAAGTTGTATATGAAATATAGGGTACTTAGTGAACTATTTTTGATCAAAACTGTATACAAGCCGTCCCACCAGCGACAAGGTGACCCTAAATTGGGACGGTCCTACACTGTCTATATTAAAAACCTTACTGTACATCAAAGTTGAAAGTAATGCCTATAAAAAAGAGTAGACAAATAGAACCGGGTCCCAATATCAGACCACCTAAGCCCGTGGTAAGCTACATATATACTAACCAGCTCAACAAGAGGGATGCCACACCCCTAATTTGCACAGAATGCAAACAAGACAAAAAACCAAGCAATGTGAACTGAGGACTAAGATGGTACACATGCAAGAAATAGGAGCATGTTCACACTAGCAAAAATATGCAAAACCTACAAAAGACAAAAAATATATCTCATACCCTACCATCATTATAAATAAATGTAAAGCAAAGTTGCATATGAAATATAGGGTACTTAGTGAACTATTTTTGATCAAAAAAAGTATACAAGCCGTCCCACCAGCGACAAGGTGACCCTAAATTGGGACGGTCCTACACTGTCTATATTAAAAACCTTACTGTATATCAAAGTTGAAGTAATGCATATAAAAAATAGTAGACAAATAGAACTGGGTCCCAATATCAGACCACCTAAGCCCGTGGTAAGCTACATATATACTAACCAGCTCAACAAGGGGGATGCCACACCCCTAATTTGCAAAGAATGCAAACAAGACAAAAAACCAAGCAATGTGAACTGAGGACTAAGATGGTACACATGCAAGAAATAGGAGCATGTTCACACTAGCAAAAAGATGCAAAACCTACAAAAGACAAAAAATATATCTCATACCCTACCATCATTATAAATAAATGTAAAGCAAAGTTGCATATGAAATATAGGGTACTTAGTGAACTATTTTTGATCAAAAATGTATACAAGCCGTCCCACCAGCGACAAGGTGACCCTAAATTGGGACGGTCCTACACTGTCTATATTAAAAACCTTACTGTATATCAAAGTTGAAGTAATGCATATAAAAAAGAGTAGACAAATAGAACCGGGTCCCAATATCAGACCACCTAAGCCCGTGGTAATCTACATATATACTAACCAGCTCAACAAGGGGGATGCCACACCCCTAATTTGCACAGAATGCAAACAAGACAAAAAACCAAGCAATGTGAACTGAGGACTAAGATGGTACACATGCAAGAAATAGGAGCATGTTCACACTAGCAAAAATATGCAAAACCTGCAAAAGACAAAAAATATATCTCATACCCTACCATCATTATAAATAAATGTAAAGCAAAGTTGCATATGAAATATAGGGTACTTAGTGAACTATTTTTGATCAAAAAAAGTATACAAGCCATCCCACCAGCGACAAGGTGATCCTAAATTGGGACGGTCCTACACTGTCTATATTAAAAACCTTACTGTATATCAAAGTTGAAGTAATGCATATAAAAAATAGTAGACAAATAGAACTGGGTCCCAATATCAGACCACCTAAGCCCGTGGTAAGCTACATATATACTAACCAGCTCAACAAGGGGGATGCCACACCCCTAATTTGCAAAGAATGCAAACAAGACAAAAAACCAAGCAATGTGAACTGAGGACTAAGATGGTACACATGCAAGAAATAGGAGCATGTTCACACTAGCAAAAAGATGCAAAACCTATAAAAGACAAAAAATATATCTCATACCCTACCATCATTATAAATAAATGTAAAGCAAAGTTGCATATGAAATATAGGGTACTTAGTGAACTATTTTTGATCAAAAATGTATACAAGCCGTCCCACCAGCGACAAGGTGACCCTAAATTGGGACGGTCCTACACTGTCTATATTAAAAACCTTACTGTATATCAAAGTTGAAGTAATGCATATAAAAAAGAGTAGACAAATAGAACCGGGTCCCAATATCAGACCACCTAAGTCCGCTGTAATCTACATATATACTAACCAGCTCAACAAGGGGGATGCCACACCCCTAATTTGCACAGAATGCAAACAAGACAAAAAACCAAGCAATGTGAACTGAGGACTAAGATGGTACACATGCAAGAAATAGGAGCATGTTCACACTAGCAAAAAGATGCAAAACCTACAAAAGACAGAAAATATATCTCATGCCCTACCATCATTATAAATAAATGTAAAGCAAAGTTGCATATGAAATATAGGGTACTTTGTGAACTATTTTTGATCAAAAAAAGTATACAAGCCGTCCCACCAGCGACAAGGTGACCCTAAATTGGGACGGTCCTACACTGTCTATATTAAAAACCTTACTGTAAATCAAAGTTGAAGTAATGCATATAAAAAAGAGTAGACAAATAGAACCGGGTCCCAATATCAGACCACCTAAGCCCGTGGTAAGCTACATATATACTAACCAGCTCAACAAGGGGGATGCCACACCCCTAATTTGCACAGAATGCAAACAAGACAAAAAACCAAGCAATGTGAACTGAGGACTAAGATGGTACACATGCAAGAAATAGGAGCATGTTCACCTAGCAAAAAGATGCAAAACCTACAAAAGACAAAAAATATATCTCATGCCCTACCATCATTATAAATAAATGTAAAGCAAAGTTGCATATGAAATATAGGGTACTTTGTGAACTATTTTTGATCAAAAAAAGTATACAAGCCGTCCCACCAGCGACAAGGTGACCCTAAATTGGGACGGTCCTACACTGTCTATATTAAAAACCTTACTGTAAATCAAAGTTGAAGTAATGCATATAAAAAAGAGTAGACAAATAGAACCGGGTCCCAATATCAGACCACCTAAGCCTGTGGTAAGCTACATATATACTAACCAGCTCAACAAGGGGGATGCCACACCCCTAATTTGCACAGAATGCAAACAAGACAAAAAACCAAGCAATGTGAACTGAGGACTAAGATGGTACACATGCAAGAAATAGGAGCATGTTCACACTAGCAAAAAGATGCAAAACCTACAAAAGACAAAAAATGTATCTCATATCCTACCATCATTGTAAATAAATGTAAAGCAAAGTTGCATATGAAATATAGGGTACTTAGTGAACTATTTTTGATCAAAAAAAGTATACAAGCCGTCCCACCAGCGACAAGGTGACCCTAAATTGGGACGGTCCTACACTGTTTATATTAAAAACCTTACTGTATATCAAAGTTGAAGTAATGCATATAAAAGAGTAGACAAATAGAACCGGGTCCCAATATCAGACCACCTAAGCCCGTGGTAAGCTACATATATACTAACCAGCTCAACAAGGGGGATGCCACACCCCTAATTTGCACAGAATGCAAACAATACAAAAAACCAAGCAATGTGAACTGAGGACTAAGATGGTACACATGCAAGAAATAGGAGCATGTTCACACTAGCAAAAAGATGCAAAACCTACAAAAGACAAAAAATATATCTCATACCCTACCATCATTATAAATAAATGTAAAGCAAAGTTGCATATGAAATATAGGGTACTTAGTGAACTATTTTTGATCAAAAAAAGTATACAAGCCGTCCCACCAGCGACAAGGTGACCCTAAATTGGGATGGTCCTACACTGTCTATATTAAAAACCTTACTGTATATCAAAGTTGAAGTAATGCATATAAAAAAGAGTAGACAAATAGAACCGGGTCCCAATATCAGACCACCTAAGCCTGTGGTAAGCTACATATATACTAACCAGCTCAACAAGGGGGATGCCACACCCCTAATTTGCACAGAATGCAAACAAGACAAAAAACCAAGCAATGTGAACTGAGGACTAAGATGGTACACATGCAAGAAATAGGAGCATGTTCACACTAGCAAAAAGATGCAAAACCTACAAAAGACAAAAAATATATCTCATATCCTACCATCATTGTAAATAAATGTAAAGCAAAGTTGCATATGAAATATAGGGTACTTAGTGAACTATTTTTGATCAAAAAAAGTATACAAGCCGTCCTACCAGCGACAAGGTGACCCTAAATTGGGACGGTCCTACACTGTTTATATTAAAAACCTTACTGTATATCAAAGTTGAAGTAATGCATATAAAAGAGTAGACAAATAGAACCGGGTCCCAATATCAGACCACCTAAGCCCGTGGTAAGCTACATATATACTAACCAGCTCAACAAGGGGGATGCCACACCCCTAATTTGCACAGAATGCAAACAAGACAAAAAACCAAGCAATGTGAACTGAGGACTAAGATGGTACACATGCAAGAAATAGGAGCATGTTCACACTAGCAAAAAGATGCAAAACCTACAAAAGACAAAAAATATATCTCATACCCTACCATCATTATAAATAAATGTAAAGCAAAGTTGCATATGAAATATAGGGTACTTAGTGAACTATTTTTGATCAAAAAAAGTATACAAGCCGTCCCACCAGCGACAAGGTGACCCTAAATTGGGACGGTCCTACACTGTCTATATTAAAAACCTTACTGTATATCAAAGTTGAAGTAATGCATATAAAAAAGAGTAGACAAATAGAACCGGGTCCCAATATCAGACCACCTAAGCCCGTGGTAAGCTACATATATACTAACCAGCTCAACAAGGGGGATGCCACACCCCTAATTTGCACAGAATGCAAACAAGACAAAAAACCAAGCAATGTGAACTGAGGACTAAGATGGTACACATGCAAGAAATAGGAGCATGTTCACACTAGCAAAAAGATGCAAAACCTACAAAAAACAAAAAATATATCTCATACCCTACCATCATTATAAATAAATGTAAAGCTTTACATTTATTTATAATGATGGTAGGGTATGAGATATATTTTTTGTCTTTTGTAGGTTTTGCATAAGGATGGGGGCAGCACTGAACCTCTCCTTGAGATACACAAAAGCTTCAATGGCCTCAGTAGTCCACTGGACCGTATTCGCACCTTTCTTGGTGAGATCGGTCAGCGGCTTAACAATTATAGAAAAATTCTTAATGAATTTTCTGTAATAATTGGCGAAACCCAAAAATCTCTGTATCGATTTCAAACCAATAGGCCTAGGCCATTCCTGTACCGCCTGAACCTTCACCGGGTCCATCTCAAAGCCCTCGCAGGAGATAATGTAGCCCAAAAAACGAATTCTCTGCACAGCGAACTCACATTTCTCCAGCTTAGCAAAAAATGAATTGTCACTTAACAACTGCAATACCTCACGTACGCTCTGCCAATGAGACTCCAGATCCGGCAAATAAATCAAAATGTCATCCAAATACACCACCACATTCTTACCGATCAATGGTCTTAGGATGTCATTAATAAGGTTCTGAAAAAACGCTGGTGCGTTGGTAAGACCAAAAGGCATAACCAGATTCTCAAAATGACCCACCGGAGTGTTAAAAGCAGTTTTCCACTCATCACCTTCCTTCATACATAACAAATTGTATGTCCCCCGGAGATCAATTTTAGAGAACCACTTGGCCCCCACTAACTGGTTGAACAAGTCAGGAATTAATGGCAGTGGGTAGGAATTGCGTACTGTAATTTTATTAATTTCGCGAAAGTCCAGACATGGACGTAAACCGCCGTCCTTTTTTTTTTACAAAAAAAAATCCAACAGCCACAGGTGACTTAGAAGGTCTAATGTGACCGGCGGCCAAGCTTGTCTGTATGTATTCCTCCAAGGCCTTTCTCTCAGGGATAGTAAGATTAAATAAGCGACTCCTGGGAAAAGTAGCTCCAGGGACAAACTCAATAGTACAATCATAGTCCCTATGAGGAGGCAAAACTTGCGACTCCTTCTCAGAAAAAACCTTCCAAAATCCTGAATAGGTACAGGTAATTCCCCTCTTTCACAGCAGCAATGCAACCGTTACAACATTTATCATAACACTTAGGACTCCAAGACTTAATTTCATTGGTAGACCAGTCCAGTACAGGATTGTGCAATTTTAACCAAGGTAACCCCAAAACCACTGGAGAAGGCAAATTATTTAATACCGCCAAATCCAAATTCTCTTGGTGAATACCATTAATGGTGAGGGGAAATTCAAAAACCTTGTAATACATTTCAAGGGAGAGCCATCAACAGCAACCACAGAAATAGGGGATGACAAAAGTTTAGATTCTAATTTAAATTTTTCCAAAAATCCCTCATCAATCACATTGAGTGTAGAACCACAATCCACAAATACCTGAAATTCAAACAACTCCTCCTGGAATGAGGTGCTTCCAGAAAGAAATACTCCTTTTGAGTTTGAACAAGCTATACGGGCGTAACTGACCTTTTTTTTTTCCTTGTTCAAACGAAGCACACAGTTCTAAATAAAGTGGTCAGATTTACCGCAATAAAAGCATAATCCCTTAGCAAACCTGCGGTCTTTTTCCTGAGAGTGGGGTGACATGGCCCCAATCTCCATCGGTTCTCCACCTTCCGAGCAGACCCTCTGCAAACTAGGAGCTGCCATAGCAGTAGATTTCTCTTCATTAATCCTAGCACGCAGTCTCCTGTGCACACGTATAGCTAATTGCATTGTCTCCTGCAAGGTTCCAGGTTTTGGGAAGGCAATCAGCAGATCCTTAACCCTTTCACCTAGACCAGCAAGAAACAGACATTTTAATGCTGAGTCATTCCATTCCACTTCAGCTGACCATCTTCTGAAGTATGTACAATAATTTTCCACATCACCTGATCCCTGCTTAAAACGTCTTAATTCAGTTTCAGCAGATGAGACTCGATCAGGATCATCATACAACAACCCCATAGCAGAAAAAAAATCTTCCACAGATCTAAAACACGGATCATTAGGTTGTAGAGAAAAGGCCCATCCCTGTGGTTCTTTGCGCAAAAGTGACATTATAAACCCAATGCGCTGTGATTCATTCCCCGAGGATCTGGGTCTTAAACGAAAATATAATAAACAAGCGTTTTTAAAGGAAAAAAAATATTGCTGTTTACCATAAAAAAATCTGGCAGTCCTACCTTCGGTTCGACAAAATGAGCTCCAGGACAGCTACTCACGTGTTGCTGGAGCTCGGCCACCTCCAAAGACAGTCCGTGCAGGCGTTGAGCCAACTCCTGAACTGACACTGTGCTGAAATCTGGATTTCTTTCCTTAGAGTGTTTTTTTTGGGCTGGACTTACTGTTACGAACTGCTACAAACACTAAGGAAAGATAGGAAAACTGTCCCTACAATAGGACTAAGCTGATTCCCTACGATGCAGCGGGGGACCTGTTCCTTGTGAACAGACCCGCCTAAGTCCTCGGCTAGTCTGAACGCACACCTATAGATATAAGGGAGGGGTCCCTACAAGAACTAAGGACAGGGATATAGTTGGACACCTCCTAACAGAAATTGTAGCAGAGCAAAGACAAACAAAAAGTACTAGTGGTCAAAAGACCAAGCAAACTACAGAGTAAGGTACAAGGCACCTGGCTAGCTTAAGAGTAAATGTAACCCTGAAGTCCAGTAAGGCCAGAAGGGCGGAGCTGGATTATATAGGCAGAAAGTCATGTGACCAACAAAATAGAAAAAAAACTAACAGGAGGGTTCTAACAGCTTTCTCTTCTGCAGGGTAATTCTAGACAGGTCCGGGAAGAGCTGGATGTCCGCCTCCCCTATACTTTATGGCTTTCTGGGCCCTTGCCTTGGCCATTATCTTTTCTTTCAGCTCAAAGTCATGCAAGCAGGAAATGCTGTAATACCTTTTGGCTTCAAGGCTCTGTGAGCTCTATGAAATTTGATCGAGGCAGGCTGGTTATCACCCAGGATAGAGTTGAAGATCTCCTGAAGTATAGCTCTGAGATCCCCCCCCCCTCCGACTCGGGGAGACCCCTCACCCGTATGTTGCTTCTTCTTCCCTATTATCAAGATCTTCAATGTGGGCATGCATATCCTGCATCACTGATTCTTGCTGGGTGGTCACTTGTTGTAGTTTGGTTACATGAGCTCTAGTAGTATTATGATCTTCCTCCAGTATTTCTATACGATTTGCCAAGTGCCTCAGGTCTTGTCTCACATAAGCAATCTCTGAACTGCAGGTATCCTTGACTTCCTTTATAAGGTTTTTGAAGTCTGTCTTGGAGGGTAAATGCTCTAGGTACTTCTGCCATGGGGGGTGGGGGGGGGCACAGAACTGCAGGCTCCCAACCCGCCATTCATCCTCAGTACAGCCAGGGGAAGAGGACAAGTCTCCACCCCTTTATCATGGACAGTGAAAATATTCCGCTCTCCTTCAATCTCCCCGGCTGCCTGTCTGCTCCTTTTCCCATGGGAATGCATAGAGAAGGTCCCTCCATCTTCTGATGGGGGCTGGGGATGATCAGCAGCACATGCTGTTATTTGTGCAATTGTCTGAGGGGAGGAGGGGGAGGGGGGCTCTGATGTGCACCTCATGTGAGCTGCAACAGTCTTATTTGCAGAGGAGACGACTCCCACAGCTCTGCCTTGGCTTTTTGCTGTTATCTGCCCCAGCAAATCCACATCAGCAGGGGCTGCAAGCTGAGATTGGTTCCCACTCCCCTCACCTCTGTGCTCTGTCTGAAGCTGCTGCATCCCGGTCTGTTCCAGCCAAGATGGCTCCGGGACACCATGAGGTGCTGAGTCCTTCTGAAGAAAGGTGTCCAGTGCGGTCGCTATCACTGGCCCTGGAGTGGATGCCGGTGTCCTAGCATGTCGTGGCCCCATGTGTGCTGTAATTGAGGTGAAAATGCCGGCACTCTGCCTTTTCTATGCCTCTATTGTGTTCAGCTCAGCAGGAGCTCCTCACACACACTTCCTCTCACATTGAGGTCCTGGCCACGCCCCCACTTGGGATGTCTTTGTAAAGGTCCTTGAAGTACTGGAGCCATATGTTCCTGGTCTGGATATGGAGGTTGTAGCTTTTTTGGTTGGATCCTAGGTGGTTTCATAGTTCCCAAAAGCTGTTGTCTTCAAGGGCATCTTGGAGTTGGAGGAGTTTTGTGGAAATGTGTTTTTTCTTTTTCCTTTTGAGGATGGATTTCTAATTTTGTTGCATGGTGTGGTAATTTTCTCTCAGAGTAGAGTTGTTTGGGTCTCTGTGTTTTTTATTTGAGGTCGTTCTTAGAACCTTCCTTATAGCTTTACATTCCTTGTCAAACCAGTTGTTGGGATTTTGTTTACTCAACCTCTTGTTGCTACATCTTTTTGGGTCGGACATTTCTGCCATGGCATAGAGTATGTTGTTAAGGTTCCTTACTGCCAGGTGTACGCCTTCTGCTTTAAGTTCGTACATGTTATTTTGGAAGCGTTGGAGCTTATCCTTGATCTCTGGCCTGTTGATGGCATCTGTATATTTTGGGGCCAACATCTTGGACGAGTTGAAGGAAATAATAGTTTCCGACAACATATAGGGTATTACCGCATTCGGTAGAAATTGCACAATAAATTGTGGGTTCCATTTTTACCTATTAACCCTTGTGTAACTGACAAATTTGCAGCAAATACAAAAATGACATTTTTAGAACTAAAATGTTATATTTACACATCCCAATGTTATGAAATTCTGCAAGGCACCTGTCGGTTCAAAATACTCACTACACCCCTAGATGAATCCCTTAGGCAGTGAAGTTTCCAATATGGGGTCACCTGGTGGGGTTTCTGCTGATCTGGCACTTCAGAGGCTTGTCTCAAGGACCCACAATCTATAATAATAATAATAATAATCTTTATTTTATATAGCACTAACATATTCCGCAGCTCTTTACATACATTATCATCACTGTCCCCTTTGGGGTTCACAATCTAAATTCCCTATCAGTATGTCTTTGAAGTGTGGGAGGAAACCGGAGAACCCGGAGGAAACCCACACAAACACTGAGAGAACATACAAACTCCTTGCAGATGTTGTCTTTGGTGGGATTTGAACCAAGGACCCCAGCGCTGCAGTGCTAACCACTGAGCCACCGTGCTATTCAAACAATCAGCGTACTAAAAGTCAAGTAGAGCTCCTTCCAATCTGATCCCTGCCGTGTGCTCAAACAGTAGTGTACAACCACATATGGGGTGCTGCCATGTTCAGTAAAAATTGCATAACATATACTGGGGTCCAGTTTCTCATATTATATCACATGTAAATTATATATTTGGCACTAAAACAGTATTTTAGTGGAATAAATTAAATTTTTTGTTTTCACATCTAAATGTTATAGTTTTGTGAATCACCTGTAGGTTAAAAATGATCAATACACCCCTTTATCAATTCCTTGAGGGGTTTAATTTCCAAAATGGGTTCACTTATGGGGGTTTCAGCTGTTTGACCTGTCAGGGGCTCTGCAAATGCGACTTGGCATTAACAATCTATTCCAGACAAATTTATGCTTCAAAAATCATATAGCGCTCTTTCCATGCCATGTGCCAGTTTTCGTCACATATGGGGTATCTGTCATGTGTGTGTGAGATGTGACAGACAGTCGCCCTCGAGTTGTTTGCAGAATATCTTTTCGTTTGACATTACAGACACCTTCTTATCTGTCTCACTCTAGGACCCAGCGTCTACCTCCCTCTGGCTAACTGACACCCAGGCCTGGCTGTTGAAATACTTGCTGTTTGATAGAGGGAGTTGCCGGTGATATTCACTTGTTCTCTTGAGAAGGCTTGGAGCTGTTGCAGTCTGCTTACTTTCTCTTTTGTGCTTGGAGGACGTTAGGAATAATCTCTCTAAAGTTGGCTCAAGCTAAGTTACTTTTCCCCATGTTTGTTTCCTTTGTTGTCTTTAGTTGTTAGTGTTCATCCATCTTGCGTGACAGTATCTTTATGTTCGGAAGAAATTGCATAACAAATTTAAGTTTCTGTTTTCTCCTATTATACACTCTGGAAATTTCAAATTTGGGGTGGGGATAAAACCATATTTTAGCATAGAAAAGTAATTTTCATTTTCACATCCACATTTTAAAAAGTTCTGTGAAGCACCCATTGGTTTAGCAAGCTCAACAAACCCCTACATGAATTCCTTGATGGGTCTAGCTTCCAAAGTGGTGTCACTTGTGGGGCTTTCTGTTGTTTTGGTACCTCCGGGGCTCTGCAAATGAGACATGATTTCTGCAATCCATTGTAGTCAAATTTACATTCAAAATACCAAATGTCGCTTCTTCCAAACCCTGTCGTGTGTCAAACAGAACTTTTTGACTACATGTGGGGTATCGCCTTGCTCAGAAGAAATTAGGCAGCAAATCGCGCTGTCACCTTTTTTATGATACCTCTTGCAAAAGTAAAAATTTGGGGCTAAAGCAACATTTTCGTGAAAAATTAAATGAACATTTTCAATGTGGAGACCAAATGTTATCAAATTCTGTGTAGTAGTTGTGGATTTAAAATGCTCACCATACCCCTGGATAAAATCCTTGAGGGGTATAGTTTACAAAACGGGGGTCACTTCTAGGAGTTTTCTGCTGTTTGGGTACCCTAGGGGCCATGGAAATGCAACATGATGCCCACAATCTATTTCAGTCAAATTTGTGTTCCAAAATTCAAATGGTGCTCCTTCCCTTCCGGGCCTGGCCCTTTCTCCAAACAGAGGTTTCTGACCACATGGGGTATCAGTGTGCTCAGAAGAAACTAGGTAAGAAATTGTGGAGTCCATTTTCTCGTACTATTCCTTTTAAAGAAAAAAAATTGTGGCTAAAGCAACATATGGGAAATGGTATTTGTACAGTATGACTAACAACTTTGAGCATATAAACATTGAAAGTTCATCAAAATTATGATATTTTCACAAATAAACCCAAAACCTATCGATCTAAATTTACAACAAGCAAAGTAAAATGTGTCACGAAAAAAACAAATCTCAGGATCACTGGGATACGTTGAAGTTATTACCACATGAAGTGACACTGGTCAGATTTCAATTCTATGGCCTGGTCAATAATGTTACAATTGGCTCGGCAACTTAGGGATTAAATTTCCCTCCTCCAGACTCGTTAACAGAACCAACATTTTTTTGGATGAGGGATGAAGAGTGTTGCATTCATTTGTATTTGCGTCTTTATGACTCAAATACAAATGAATCTCTGAACGCGCCGACACTTCCTGGGTGTCACGGGTGTGTCAGAGGTGACAGACAGTTGCCCTGAAGTTAGTTGCAGGAGATCTCTACATTTGGCATTACAGACATCTTCTTGAGACTATCTAAACAGGTTCCAGATGGTATCCGAACGGAGGAAATTAACCTCCACCGCCAAACTCAATCAATATAGTAACAACTAGTGTGGGATATATAAATCCAAACCACCACAAAGAGTAACTAAGGTTTAAAATATATTATATTTATTGGTATTCTTTAAAATTAAAGATATAAAAAAACAGTGGATAACCCATACCACAGATGTAGGGTGTTAAACCATGAATCATTACAAGAGATGTATATACATGCTACTACTTGGCAATATATTTGGGAGGTAAATGATACTGAATTGGGCCCTAATATGCATAGAGAGATATATATTTAACAGGTGAACAGATCAATCCACATCAAAAGATATACACATGCATAATAAATAAGAGCCCAGATTACCTTAAGCCAATGTTTGTATGAATGAAAGCATGGTAAACACCCACCGCTCCGACGATCGTTTCAACACCTTTTTCAAGGAGCGCTGCATATGGTGTGTGCATGTGTTCATTTATATAGGAGTGATGAGATTGAGTTAATCCCCCACAGCTGTGTTAAAGGAACTGCAGAGCCATGTGGCGCGCATGCCTGATGACTGCTTCCTATCAGGCAACTTCCTTCCACGGACGGTGACCAGCAAGCACTCGGTTGCTATGCAACGTGCGTGCCAGTGGTCACATGATCCGTGTGGGGAAGTGCCGGAAGTCAAAGACTTCCTGCATGCGCGACCTGTCTGCTAAAGCATCGGTAAGTATTATAACTACATTGGGGTGAATGAGTGAAGAGACTGAATGAATATTATCGCTGGAGAGTAAGATAAATATGTATATGAGAAAATGAGAGTATTTTATATATAACAGTACCAATGCGTGATATATATATAAGTGTACGGGTGCACATGTATATTATACCACTAGGGACTGAGATGTATATGAGAAGGAAAAATTTATATATAACAATGACTGCTGCATACAATATGTATGAGTGTACAAATGCATGTATATACTATATGTGCGTATATATAAATCCAAGATTGTTATATCACACAGGCCATCAAGACCCAAAACAAATACCATATATAATTATCCTATGCGCCAAGCATAGCCTAAATAAACGGGTTAATTTACAAATATTAATAAACATTCTTAAAGATATATTCTTTGGACACACATAGAGTACATACCTCAACCTCACACAATTAATCTGCAACATGCCCTAACTATTGTATCTCAAACCTACAATATACATGCAAAGTAAATTAAAAAATAAAAAAATAAAATAAATAAATAAATAAATAAATTAAAATTATCCATTGAATGTGCCAAAACCTATTAGACCCATTATGTAAATATGGATTAACAATAAAAAATTGTGTGTGTTGGGAGTGCGAAATGTAAAACAGTTACAAAAGGAAAGTGCATAGAACAAATACAAGAATGTAAATGAAATTAGTGTGTGTGTGAATAATATTAATAAGCATACACTACTGCTAAGTCATCAGGCATGCGCGCCACATGGCTCTGCAGTTCCTTTCACACAGCTGTGGGGGATTAACTCAATCTCATCACTCCTATATAAATGAACACATGCACACCCCATATGCAGCGCTCCTTGAAAAAGGTGTCGAAACGATCGTCGGAGCGGTGGGTGTTTACCATGCTTTCATTCATACAAACATTGGCTTAAGGTAATCTGGGCTCTTATTTATTATGCATGTGTATATCTTTTGATGTGGATTGATCTGTTCACCTGTTAAATATATATCTCTCTATGCATATTAGGGCCCAATTCAGTATCATTTACCTCCCAAATATATTGCCAAGTAGTAGCATGTATATACATCTCTTGTAATGATTCATGGTTTAACACCCTACATCTGTGGTATGGGTTATCCACTGTTTTTTTATATCTTTAATTTTAAAGAATACCAATAAATATAATATATTTTAAACCTTAGTTACTCTTTGTGGTGGTTTGGATTTATATATCCCACACTAGTTGTTACTATCTTCTTGAGACTGTCTCTAGGACCAATGCTGTGTTTCAGAGGGAGTTGCCGGCGATATTCATTACTCCTAGTGAAGTCTTCAGTAAGAGCAGTAACTCCTCCTTTCTGGTGTTTGAGGACATGTGCACATTTTTCTGGAGTCGTCTAAAAGCTAAGAAATTTCCCCTGTTTGTCATTCCTTTTTGTCTGTAGAGTTCAGTGGAGATTGACTAGTGCTCCTCTCCTCCCTTCCCTACCCTTAGTCTAACGCCAGGGAAAGGGGGAAACAGCAAAAAGGCAATGGTAGTTACCAGCCAGGATGTCAAGGAACATGCACAACAGGACGCAGCGGGCCCCTTTTTGTTAGAAGGAGGTAACACAGGTGCAGAATGAAGATAACGATAAAGTAGGGACTCGCAAAATCGTGGGGACCCTTGACGGGGATTGCGACCTTACGTATTTTGGCCAAAATATTAACTAATACCTCATATGATATTTTTGCACTTTTTTATCTGACAGGACACAGCCAGGCCCATTAATGGTGACCTTGTGAATTAGGGGCTGGCACCTCTGTGATACACGGATAGGGTGCCGGGCATCCAACCTAATCGAATAGTAGGGGCGTCTAATAGGATGCTGGCTAGGCACGATGCCACATGTATGTGACCTGCACCCTATTCCAAGTTTCATCTGTGTGCAGTTTTAGTGCTAGGCAATCAGGATGAGAGGATGAGAGTGATTGTTCATTAGCATTCTGCACCTGTGTTACCTCCTTCTAACAAAAGGGGCCCTGCTGCGTCCTGTTCTGCATTTTCCTTGACATCATGGCTGGTAACTACCACTGCCTTTTCCTGTTTTCTAATTTGATTTTGGAATTTTTAAAAAAATCTGTTTACTGTTCTGGCTGGGCTCTTTGTTTTTAACGCCAGGGAAAAACAGGGCCAGGAACACTATTGGTTAAGAGCCAATATAGGGTCGATATTTGAGGCAGGGTGTCACTAGACCAAACTAGGAGGTCTCCACTCCCCCCTTTCCCTAGTGTCTGGGCTCCCTTTCCCTCTTCCCTCTGTGTTGCACTAAGTCTTTCCCACACCTTGCGTGACATTATCACCGGCCGAGCACATTTTGAAAGGAGAAAAAAAAAGTAGAAAACTGACACTTTGGTTTTTTTTTTCTCTGTGTGTTTTTGGGCATGGACCTTTTTTTTTTCTCTTTCTCCCTTGGTATGGGTTCAGTTGCAGAGCTCGCAGAGCGGCTGCACATGCTGTCGCTGGAGGTGAATGATGTCCGCGGTGAGGTACAGCAGCAGCATCAGCGGTTACAGGTCGCCAATGTGGGGGTCTCTGCAGGTAGGCCTGTCCAGCCTAAACCCAAAGTTTCCCTCCTAGACAGGTTTTCAGGAGGTAGGGACAATTTGTTATTATTCAAGGAGGCATGCAAACTGTATTTCAAACTTCATCCTTACTTCTCCGGAAATGAGGAGCAACAGGTTTGAATTGTGATCGCTGTACTGCAGAGAGATCCTCAGACGTGAGGGTTTTCTTAACCGCAGGACTCGGTCTTGGCCCTCATCTATGATGACCCTTACCGAGTCTCCTTGGCTGAGTTTAGGCTATATAGCCTTCTGCAGGGGAATCGGTCAGTAGAAACGTACAGTTCGGAATTCCGTAGATGGGCAACGGATTCCAAATGGAATGACTCAGCCCTTAGAAGTCAATTTTGTGAGGGGCTTACTGAAAGGTTGAAAGATGCCTTGGCATTATATGAAACCCCTCAGTCCTTGGAGGCTGCCATGTCGTTGGCCATACATCTTGATAGATGACTTCAGTATAGACAGGTGAGACCACCTTCTCCGTGGCCTTCTTGTCGGGGTTGTGTACCTCTGTCGGGGGGAGCAGTCTGGGGTGAACCAGTACTGGGGGAGGTGTAGGAACCCATGCAGTTAGGGGGTGTCTCTGCATTATACATCTCCCTGGAGATTCGCAAGATAAAAGGTGTATATTTTTGTTGTGAGAAAAAAGGCCATTTTGATGGGACCTGTCCTTCAATTCCTAAACAAAAGGAGACTCGATTAACTCTTGGTAGTCTGGAGTTAGATAAACAAGTGGTGCATTTGAGGCCAAACTGCAGTTCCCGCTTTGTCCTGACAGCAGAGGTGGTGCTAAACCGACAAAAATTTCTGTGTTTGTTGACAGCGGAGCCGGAGTCAGCATGCTTGATGCTGAGTTTGTGAAGACTCATGGTCTTGCTTGCTGTACTTTAGATAAACCTATTTCCATTTTTGCCATCGACTCGGCGCCACTTGCACAGAAAGCATTTACTCAGATTGTACATAATGTAAAACTGAGGGTGGGGTCAGTTCATCGTGAAATTATTCCTTGCTATGTCCTGGACAATCTTCCTACACCGATTGTTTTGGGTATTCCGTGGCTTGTTAAACATAAGCCATTGGTGGACTGGCAAGCGGGGAAATTATTGAATAGGGAGATTACTGCCATGCAAATTGTTTAGATATTTCCCTTGCTACTGTCTCTACAGAAATATTACCTGCTTTTCTGTCTGGTTTTGAGGATGTTTTTTCTGAGAGGGGGAGTCAGGATTTTCCTCCTCATCGTGTTTAAAACTGTCCTATTACCTGACCCCCGGTGCTAAACTACCGAAATCCAGACTGTATAATCTTTCTGGCCCTGAGAGATAAGTCATGAAGGATTTCATTGTGGAGAGTCTGAAGAAGGGACAGGAATCCTCTGATTCCTGATTTGTTCAGCCAGGTTGTGGGAGCTTAGGTATTCTCCAAGTTGGATCTAAGGGGAGCCTACAATCTGGTTAGAGTCAGAGAAGGGGACGAATGGAGTTTGGTTATGTCTTTTGGTTTGACTAATACACCTGCGGTATTCCAGCATTTCATAAATGATATTTTTAATTGTTTGGTGGGGCGGTTTGTGGTGGTCTATCTGGACGATATTTTGGTTTACTCACCAGATTTTGAAACTCATCGGGGGCATGTTAAGCAGGTTCTTCAGATATTAAGGGACAACAAACTTTATGCCAAACTGGAAAAATGTGTTTTTGCTGTTCAGGTGGTGCAGTTTTTGGGGTACTTGTTGTCGTCTTCAGGTTTTCAGATGGATCCGGAGAAGATCCGTGCAGTCCTTGATTGGGAACGTCCCGAGAACCTGAGGGCTTTACTAATTTTTACTGGAAATTCATCCAAAATTACTCTGTAATTGTGAAACCCCTTACTGACATGACTAAGAAGGAGTTTGATTTTTCCAAATGGTCGGATGCCTCAGTCCAGGTTTTTTCTTCTTTAAAGAACTGTACCTATACTCAGTCAACCCGATGTTTCCCAACCCTTTATGTGGATGTTGGTGCGTCGGATTTCGGGATTGGGGCTGTGTTGTCTCAGGGTCCGTCCCCTGGTAAATGGCGTCCATGTGCCTTCTTTTCTAAAAAAATTGTCTTCGGCTTAGAGAAATTATGACGTGGGTAATAGGGAACTTTTGGCGATCAAATTGGCGTTCGAAGAATGGCGACATTGGTTGGAAGGGGCTATCCATCCTGTTACTGTTATTACTGACCATAAGACCCTGTCATATCTCCAGTCAGCTAAACATCTCAAACCTAGGCAAGTCAGATGGTCCCTGTTTTTTAATTAGGTTCAATTTTGATGTCACTTTTCATCCACGGGTCAAAAATGTCAAGAGTGATGCTTTGTCCCGGAGCTTTCCTGGTGGTGGTGAACATGAGAACCCTGTCCCAACATTACAGAAAGGGGTAGTCATTTTGGCACTGTATTCTGAACTGGAGGGTGAGGTGTTGGAGGCTCAGGGGGACACTCCTGCCTCCTGCGCTTCAGGAAGGTTATTTGTACCATTAAATCTGCACCACAAAGTAATTAAAGAGCATTATAACTCTGTGCTTTCTGGGCATCCAGGTGGTAAGGCAACCGCGGACCTCCTCTCTCATCGTTATTGGTGGCCGGGGTTACATCAGGATGTGATTGAACACGTAGCTGCTTGTAGTATTTCCGCGCGTTCTAAGGTTTTCTCATACCCGTCCATCTGGTACTCTTCTTCCGCTACCTATCCCTAGTAGGTCATGGACACACTTGTCCATGGATTTTATTACTGACCTACCAGTTTCTGCAGTCAAAACGGTGGTTTTGGAGGTAATAGATAGGTTCAGTAAAATGGTTCCCTTTGTCACATTGCCTGCACTTCCAAATGCCAAGACAGATGTTCATAAATGAGATTGTGAAGCTTCACGGGGTTCCCTCCGATGTGGTGTCAGATTGGGGGACCCAGTTTGTTTCCAAGTTCTGAAAGGCATTCTGTTCTCGACTGGGGGTGCAGCTGTCCTTTTCTTCTGCCTTTCACCCTCAGTCGAATGGTCAGAGCGAGCGTGTCAATCAGAATTTGGAGACCTACTTCAGGTGTTTCATCTCCGAAAATCAGGAGGATTGGGCATCTTACTTACCGCTGGCAGAATTTGCCATTAATAATCATCGTCAAGAATCCGCTGGCAGGTCACCGTTCTTCGGTGCATACGTTTATCACCCACAGTTTGGTACCTTTAGTGGGGGAGGAGCTTCAGGAGTTCCTGAGGTGGAATGGTATGCTTTGTCGCTTTCCTCGGTATGGCAGGGTGTTCTGAGTAATTTAAAGATCATGGGAGACAGGTATAAACGTATGGCTAACAGAAAATGCTTGCCAGGTCTGGACTTGAATGTAAATAACCTTGCGTGGTTGTCTACCAGGAATATAAGATTGAAAGTTCCTTCTTGGAAACTGGGACTTAGGTTTATTGGTCCCTATAAAATAAACCGCCATCATTAACCCAGCAGCGTTTCGTCTTGAAGTTCCTCAGGCCCTTAAGGTCCACAATGTGTTCTACAGGCCCTTACTCAAAAAGTATATGGAACCTCTTGAGCCCTCACCTCTACCACCGCCCCCAGTAATAGTTGATGGTAATCTGTGTTGCACAGCTTCTGGATACCCACAGTTGCAGTAGAAACTTCACAGAGCAGAGTACTTGGGATAACAAGGTATTACTTCTCAGAACATGAGGTAAAGGAAAAAACGCACAGTCACACAGTACTGCACCAGGAAGTAAGAACAAAACAGAAAATACAAGAGAGATTTTTTTTCTTTTTACAATACAGTAAACAAGGAAACTTTACACAACATCGCCATCTACTGTCAGATCAGCATAAAGTCCTCCTTCACACAAACAAAGAAGTCCACAACTGTTGCATATACCAACAATCTGGAGTTTCAAATTTCAAGGATTGTACATTCTTGTCTCCAACGTCGTTCTCTACAATACTTGGTGCACTGGAAAGGCTATGGTCCAGAGGAGAGTATGTGGGTTTCAGCGTCAGAGGTGAACGCTCCCAGGTTGGTTCGATCATTCCACACCTCTTATCCTGAGAAACCCGGTCCTGAGTGTCCGGAGGCCACTCGTAGAGGAAGGGGTACTGTCACGGGTGTGTCAGAGGTGACAGACAGTCGCCCTACAGTTGTTCGCAGGAGATCTCTACATTTGGCATTATACACATTTTCTTGAGGTTTTCTCTAGGACCCAGCGGCTACCTGGCCTGGGTGTATAAATACCTTCTGTGTTTCAGAGGGAGTTGCCGGCGATATTTATTACTCCTAGTGAAGACTTCAGCAACAGCAGTACTTCCTCTTCTCTGGTGTTTGAGGACATGTGCATATTTGTTTGGAGTCATCTAAAAGCTAAGCAATTTGCCCTGTTTGTCCCTCCTTTTAGTCTTTTGAGTTCAGTGGAGATCGGCTAGTGCTCATCTCCTCCCTTCCCTAGCCTGAGTCTAACGCCAGGGAAAGACAGGGCGAGGAACGCGTGCGGCAATTGGTTAAGAGCCAATACAGGGTCGATAGTTGAGGCTGGGTGACACTAGACCAGACTAGGAGGTCTCCACTCCCCCCTTTCCCTAGTGTCTGGGCTCCCTTTCCCTCTTCCCTCTGTTTTGCACTAAGTCTTTCCCACACCTTGCGTGACACTGGGTTAGTTGAGCTCCAATCAGCTCCCTGATCCAATGTACAGAGATGTACTCATGCTGCTGATGTCACTGCAGCGCGATGAGGTCAACTCATCACCCTACTGATGTCATTGCAGAGCACCATGAAGAAGGAAAAGCCAAATCCTGCAGCAGGTAATGACTCATAGAGACAAATATACTCGGGGGTGCCTTGGTATGGAGAATGGGGTGGGGGCCTTGGTATGGTGAATGTGATGGTCCTTAGTATGGAGAATGGGGTGAGGGGCTTAGTATGAGAATAGGGAGGAGGGCTCGATAATAGAGAAAGGGTAGCATGAGGGTGTTCGCTATGGAGAAGGGGTAGCATGAGGGGGCTCAGTATGGAGAAGGGGTAACATGGGAGGCTCATAAAAGAAAATGGGATAGCATGGGCAGGCTCAGCATGAAGAATGGGGTAGTGTGGGGGCCTCAATGTGGAGAATAATGTAGCATGAGGGGCTTGGTAAGAAGAATAGGGTAGCATGGGGGCTTGGTATGGAGAAGAGGTAGTATGAGATGAGAAAGCTTGATATGGAGAAGGTATATCATAGTGGGGTTTGTCATGGAGAATGTGGTAGCATGGGGAGGCTTGGCATGAAGAATGGGGTAGCATGAGGGGGCTCGGTAAGGAGTATAGAGTTGCATGAGGGGGCTCGGTATGGAAAATGGGGTAGCATGAGGGAGTTCTGTATGGAAAATGGGGTAGCAGGGGTAGTATTCAGGTGGCATTATAATGACAATGTCATTTTTAATGGTACTATTTCTGGAAAAATCATCATGGAGTCAGGTACTTATATCTAATGTGCATTTACATTGGTCAGTTTCAGCCTTTAAATGATCGCTGATCTGCTATATGAAGCCAATCGGCAGTCCCATAATAACCTGTTTAGACAGGATGTCATTTTGCTTTCATGTGCACAGAACGAATATTAACATGATCATCCTGTGCACAAAGAAAAGCACTCTTCTCAGCAGTACATGTGTACAAAGGACATTTAAACGGAGTGGTTCACTCCCAAAATGCCAATTAATTTGCTTACACATTTCTATTGGAGACATAGCCCAGGTTATAATTTATTATTTCATGTTTTAGATGCAAATGAGGGCTCTTATGTGCACCCTTGGCTTGGCTAATTATGTCTTCTTAGATCATTACACCCTACCATTTTCAAATTAAAGTCAGTCCCTTTTCTTGATTGACAGAGTTCCATTGGTAATGCTGCAATATCGTACTCATTAATGTGCAGAAACTCTGAATAATATCCTTTGCTTCTATGATCAAAAAGTAGAATAAATAAAGTCCACGTCTCCTTTATACACGGAAAGCAGGGGCGTACATAGAAGTCATGGGGCCCCATAGCAGAAGCTCTAATTGGGCCCCCCCCCCTACAAAAAATAAATATTTGTCTATGTCACAGAAGAGCAGCTCTCATAACTTTCCAGCCTTTAGGCTGTGTGCACACAATGCGTTTTTAATGCGTTTCCGCAGCGTTTTTGCAGCTGCGGAAACGCTGCGGAAACACATTAAAAACGCATGGTAGAAGGGCAGCAATGTTCCCAATGATAATCCGCATGTGCTGTACCCATGCTGCGGATTTTTCTGCAGCGTTTATGCTGCGCTCAAAAATCCGCAGCATGTCCATTAATTTTTCGGAAACGCGGCGTTTTTGCCGCCATTGACTTGCATTAGAACGCGCCAATACCGCAAGACTGCATTTGTACTTGTGTTATTGGCGCATTCTAATGTGCGGATGGTACCCGGGTGTGGAGGAGAGGAGACTCTCCTCCACACCCAGGTACCATTAAAAAGCTGTAAAAACAAGAATAAAATAAAAAATAAGATATATTCACCTTCCGACGGCCCCCGGTCTCCTTCCCTCTGCTTGCGTGCAAGACTGAAGAGTGAGAAATGCAGCAGCTACTGGTACATTTCCCCATCCTCGTATGTGTGGCCCCCTCAATCCCACAATCCCTGGTATGTGTGGCCCCCACAATCCCTGGTATGTGTAGCCTCCTCAATCCCCCAATCCCTGGTATGTGTGGCCCCCTCAATCCCACAATCCCTGGTATGTGTGACCCCCTCAATCCCACAATCCCTGGTATGTGTGACCCCCTCAATCCCACAATCCCTGGTATGTGTGACCCCCTCAATCCCACAATCTCTGGTATGTGTGGCCCCCTCAATCCCACAATCCCTGGTATGTGTGGCCCCCTCAATCCCACAATCCCTGGTATGTGTCGCCTCCTCAATCCCCCAATCCTGGTAAATGTGGCCTCCTCAATCTCCAAATCCTGGTACGTGTGGCCTCCTCAATCCCCAAATCCTGGTACGTGTGGCCTCCTCAATCCCCAAATCCTGGTATGTGTGGCCTCCTCAATTCCCAAATCCTGGTATGTGTGGCCTCCTCAATCCCCAAATCCTGGTATGTGTGGCCTCCTCAATCCCCAAATCCTGGTATGTGTGGCCTCCTCAATCCCCAAATACTGGTATGTGTGGCCTCCTCAATCCATGTATCCTGGTATGTGTGGCCTCCTCAACCCCTCAATCACTGCACACATAAAACAATAAACACTTATACTCACCTTCCTTCCTCACCTCTGCTCCAGCAGCTCATGTCGGCATCTGAGCTGCGCGCGCTCTCAGAAGCTGAGGTGAGCTGCTGCTGCTGCTGGCACATTCACTCCTCTCCACGCCGAGACTATGGGCGTGGAGAAGCTTGAATATGCTTTCTCTTTAGCGGCGGGCAGGCACTGACAGCAGGAGCCGGGGCTCAGCGCTCCTCCGTGCCCGCTACTAAAGAGAATGAATATTCCGTCTTCTCCACGCCCATGGGAGTGGAGAAGAGGGAATATTCATGTACCTTTAGCAGCGGGCACACGTGGTAGCTGCAGCAGCGGCTACTGTGTGTGCTCCGCTCCTCCACTGCCGCAACCCGCTCCTCTGCCGCTGCAACCTCCTACTTACCTATCCTCCTCGCTCCCACGCTGCTTGGGGCCCTCACGGGCCCCCTCCAGCCACGCGCCCCATAGCAGTGGCGTAGTCTGCCGCCATTGGCGGTACGCCACTGACAGAAACTGTACATGTGACTACTCCATGCTTCAGAGAGACGAACCCTTTGAATATTTACTCCTCTAATAAGCTCACGTTTATTACGTTTTCTCGAATCAGATTGATATATTGGGTTGTGCACGCGTCTTCTTGTGCAAAGTGGCTTCGGAGATAAGTGGCAGTTATTTCAGAGGCCATGGACTAACACCCGTCTTCTTCTCTTTTCACACAGGTACATGCTCTTCTCCTGCACAATTCCTCTGCCTGCTGTATATGCCGCCATCTAATGCTCTGCTCTCCTGATTCAACTCACTGGTAGAATTCTCTGCTTGATATTTCTACTTTATCTGTCCCATTCCACTCAGTACTCACATATGTCTGTCCTATCCCCACTGTAGATTTTATCTGATGTTTAGAGGTGCCAAACTGCAGAGCCTACAGAGTCCTAGCTCTGTGTTTGATCACCCAGCCATCTCCTGGTGAGATGACCAGCTGCTAATTTAGCCACAAGCAGCTCCCACAATGCCCCTCACCTGATGGTTTAGTGTGCCCTCTATATTTAGAAGATCTTTAAGGGGTGCACACGTGCTGGGTTGTGCACCGTCTTCTTGTGCAAAGTGGCTTCGGAGATAAGTGGCAGTTATTTCAGAGGCAGTTAGTCAGGGCAGGAGTCAGGTAACCAACACTTTGACCACTTACTCTCTTTTAACTATGTTTCTGTTAGCTCTCACTTTTTCCTCTATAGTCCTCCACTTTCTAGTAACCCCTCAAATCCCTACACCTAGTAAGAAACTCTTCATCTCTCCCTCCATCCTCCCCATTCATCTCACCTCCTCCTCCGAATTATTCCTCAAAATTCAATCCTGGATCTCCAAACACAGACAGCCACCTCATGCTCTCTCTTGCTCCCACCTGCTAACACCTTCTCTGCTCCTCCTCACTGCTGGAGATATCTCTCCAAATCCTGGTCCTCCTCGCCATATCCCCACAGTTACTTCTACCTCCTATCCACGACCTTCCACAAACTGTCGCAACCCTTCTAACCTCATACCCATCCAACTAATCCCCACTTCCTTAGTTGCTCTAACAGGAGCTCTATGGAACGCTCGCTCCGTCTGCAACAAACTTTCCTACATCCACGACCTTTTCATTACTAACAAACTTTCGTTCCTCGCCATCACCGAAACCTGGCTCACCCCCTCTAACACACCCACACCCCCGCCCCAATGGCAAACATGGCGGAGGCGTAGGTTTTCTCCTGTCAGATACCTGCGTTTTCACCCAAATATCACTGCCACCCTCTGTTATACTCCCCTCTTTTGAGGTGCACTGTGTGCGCATCTATTCCCCCTCTGACCTCTAACTGGCCGTCATTTACCGACCCCCAGGGCTAGCCACCACTTTCTTAGACCACTTCACCACCTGGCTGCTTCACTTCCTTTCCACTGACATCCCCACTATCATAATGGGTGACTTCAACATCCCCATTGACACTTCCCACTCATCTGTCTCTAAGCTCCTATTCCTCACTTCCTCCTTCGGCCTTGCTCAATGGTCTTCGGCAGCTACTCATAAAGATGGCCACACACTGGACCTCATCTTCACCCGCCTCTTTTCCCTATCTAACCTCTCTAACTCACCCCTCCCTCTCTCTGACCATAACCTCCTCACATTCTCTACCCTCTCCTGTCCAGGTGCACAATCCCCACTCCACAAACTTACACACGCTCGCAGAAATCTCAAACACCTTGACCTACACTCACTCTCTGAATCCCTCCTCCCTCTTGCAGACATAAATTCCTTACACAATGCAGATGTTGCTGCAGCTTCATATAACACCACATAACACCACAATAGCTGCAGCTCTCGACTCGATCGCCCCTCTCACACATACCAAATCTCGCACAATCAACAGGCAACCCTGGCACACCAAACTTACTAAAGAACTGCGACGGGCCTCCAGGGTTGCGGAGCAGAGATGGAAAAGGTCTCACTCCATCGAGCACTTCATCGCATTCAAACAATCCCTCACTATTTTCAAGTCCGCACTCACTACAGCAAAACAATCCTACTTCTCATCTCTCATATCCTCCCTATCTCACAACTAGAGATGAGCGGTGTTCGACTAGAACTGTTCGCCAATCTCAAATTTGAGCTGTTTTGGGCGGTATTGGACGAGCTCGAACGATTTGCAAAAAATTCGGCTGTTCGAGGTTATGTTCGATAACTGTTCGTGCACCAAAAGCATGTCCTGCATGTCTGGCGCTATTTTTGAGCACCAATCATGCAGGGATTGTCTGCCACTCACTGTAATGCCACAGCCATGGTTGTTGTGGCATTACAGTGATTGCCCAAATCGATGGGAACAGTGCCCACAGTGAAACATGAAAAGCCGGCAATTCAGCAGCGGCATACACCGGTACCCGACAATTTAGAACAGAAAGAATAGAGAATCACACATAGATTAGATAGATAGAAACATGTTAGTCACATATATATGAAGTACAGTGACAGTGTTGCTTACTGTACTTGTCATTTAGTGTAAAGGATTTATTAAAAAAAATAATAGTGTTTTCATGCACCGTCTCTTTAAAAAAGCCGGCCGGCATTTCAGCAGCGATACCTGACAATTTAGAATAGAAGGAATAGAGAATCACAAATAGATTAGATAGATAGAAACATGTCAGTCACATATACAGTATATGAAGTACAGTGACAGTGTTGCTTACTGTACTTGTCATTTAGTGTAAAGGATTTATTAAAAAAAATAATAGTGTTTTCATGCACCATCTCTTTAAAAAAGCCGGCCGGCAATTCAGCAGCAGTACCCGACAATTTAGAATAGAAGGAATAGAGAATCACACATAGATTAGATAGATAGAAACATGTCAGTCACATATATATGAAGTACAGTGACAGTGTTGATTACTGTACCTGTCATGTAGTGTTAAAATAAAGGATTTATTTAAAAAAAAATTGGCGTTTGGTTCCCCATAATTTTAGGCTCTAGCGGATGTTAAGCAGACGGCTGGGGCAGATGTTTGAAGCCTGGGAAGGGGGTAATACCCACGGAGCTTCCCAGGCTACTAATATCAGCCCCCAGCTGAATACCTAGCCTTTACTAGCTATTAAAATGGGGGACCCCCCAAAAAAAATGACGTGGGGTTCCCCCTATTTTAATAGCTAGCAAAGGCTAGGCAGACAGCTGGGGGCTGATATTAATAGCCCAGGAAGGGTGCCATGAATATTGGCCCCCTCCCAGGCTAGAAACATCGGCCATCAGCCGTCCCAGAAATGGCGCATCCATAGGATGCGCCAATTCTGGCACTTAGTCTCGCTCTTCCCACTGCCCTGTAGCGGTGGCAGTGGGGTAATAGGGCTGGGGTTGATGTCAGCTTATAATGCCAGCTGACATCAAGCCCAGGTTAGTAATGGAGAGGCGTCTACAAGACACCCCCATTACTAACCCCATAGTCAAAGTTAAAAGAAAACACAAACACCCAGAATAAAGTCCTTTAATTGAAATAAAGACACAATACTTTATTGTTCTAAATTAAACCATACTTACCATCACGCCCATTCCAGCTGAAGCCAACGATCTCCTGCAATAAAAGTAAAATAATAAAGCAACATCATCCTTACCTTTCCATGGTTCCCACGACAGCTTCAGCTCTGCTACATCGAGATGACGGGCTGGACCGCAGCAGAACGCTGCCATTTAGCTTGCCATGCCGCACACACTGAGAAGCGCAGGCATGCTTGCGCTCCTCAGTGTCTCGCTGTGACGGCATAAAAATGAGACGAGTTCATGTCCAATGAACTTGGCTCACCTCAGACACGTCACTGACAGCGTGGGAAAATTCTCCTGCACTCAGCGCTTCAGCATGAGAATTCTCCCACGCTGTCAGTGACGTGCATGAGGTGAGCCGAGTTCATTGGACATGAACTCGGCTCATCTGGATGCCGTCACAGCGAGACACTGAGGAGCGCAAGCATGCCTGCGCTTCTCAGTGTCTGGGGGATGACAGGCTGGATGGCAGCGTTCTGCTGCGGTCCAGCCTGTCATCTCGATGTAGCAGAGCTGAAGCTGTCGTGGGAACCATGGAAAGGTAAGGATGATTTTGCTTTATTGTTTTACTTTTATTGCAGGAGATCGTTGGCTTCAGCTGGAATGGGCGTGATGGTAAGTATGGTTTAATTTAGAACAATAAAGAATTGTGTGTTTATTTCAATTAAAGGACTTTTTTCTGGGTGTTGTGTTTTTTTTAAATACTTTACTAGAAATTCATGGTGGTCATGTCTAATATTGGCGTGACCCCATGAACTGGCCAGCTGATAATGCCAAGCTGGCCCTAACCCCTTTATTACCCAGTGAGCCACCGCACCAGGGCCCTGGATGAGTTGGGTACAGCGCCAGAAGATGGCGTTTCTATGAACGCGCGTTCATTTTCCGGGGTGGCTGCGGACTGCAATTTGCAGCGGGTGGGGCCCAGAAAGCTTGGGCCTCCCAGCGCTGCGGATTCCAGCCCCCAGCTGCCTAGTTGTACCTGGCTGGACACAAAAATAGGGCGAAGCCCCACGTATTTTTTTTTTTAATTATTTCATGAAATTCATGAAATAATTAAGAAAAAAAGGGCTTCCCTATATTGTTGTGTCCAGCCAGGTACAAATAGGCTGCTTGTGGTTGGGGGCTGCCCGTTCCTGCCTGCTGTACCTGGCTGGACACAAATATAGTGCGAAACCCCACGTCAATTTTTTTTAAATTATTTCATGAAACTAGATGGTGGCCCGATTCTAACGCATCGGGTATTCTAGAATATGTGTGTGGCAGACCGGGCGCAATCAGCAGAGCGGTGTTTAAATTTGGCGCCAAAATCACTGACTGGTCGCGGCCAGCAACCGCGACCAATCAGCAAAGCGGTGTTGAAATTTGGCGACTATATCGCTGATTGGTCACGGCCGGCGGTCACGACTAATCAGCAGAGCGGGGTTTAAATTTTGCGCCAATAATGCTGATTGGTCGTGGCCAGCGAACGTGACCAATCAGCAAAGCGGTGTTTAAATTTGGCGCCAACAATGGTGATTGGTCACGGCCGCGACCATTCAGCAGAGCGGTGTTTAAATTTGGCGGCAATAATATTGATTAGTCGCGACCGGCAATTTGGAGCCAACAATGCTGATTAGTCGCGGCCGGCAACCGCGACCAATCAGCAGAGTGGGGTTTAAATTTGGCGCCAAAATCGCTGATTGGTGGCGGCCGGCGGCCGCGACCAATCAGCAGAGCCGGGTTTAAATTTGACGCCAATACTGCTGATTGGTCGCGGCCTGCAACCGCGTCCAGTCAGCCGAGCAGGGTTTAAATTTGGCGCCAATACTGCTGATTGGTCGCGGACGGCGATCGCGACTAATCAGCAGAGCGGTGTTTAAATTTTGCGGCAATATTGCTGATTGATCTCGGCCAGCGACCGCGATCAATCAGCAGAGCGGTGTTTAAATTTGGCGCCAATAATGCTGATTAGTCGCGGCTGGCATCCGCGACCAATTAGCAGAGCGGGGTTTAAATTTGGTGCCAATCTCGCTGATTGGTCGTGGCTGGAGTCCGCGACCAATCAGCAGAGCGGTGTTTAACTTTAGCGCCAAGATCACTGATTGGTCGCGTGCAGAGAGCGCGACCAATCAGCGAATCGTATTGGTGAGGACCGGGGAGCGCCGCTGCCTGTGCGGATACTTCCGCTGCGAGAAGCCGGGAGATGAGCGACTGCTCGCAGCAGAAGTATCCCGACCCGCAGCGCCGTTCCCCGGTCCTCCCTTGACACCCTAGCCGTTGATGTCCCCACAGTATCCGCATGATGTTATAAAGATCCGGACATTTCTGTTAAAAATCGCTGATTGGTCGCTGGCGCTGTCCGCGACCAATCACCGATTTGGGCGCCAAATTTAAATATCGGCCGCGACCAATCACCGATCTTGGCTCCACATTTAAACACCGCTGTGCTGATTGGTTGCCGACGCTGGGCGCGACCAATCACCGATTTTTGCGCCACATTTAAATAGCGTCCGCGAAAAAATCAGTACAGCGGTGTTTAAATGTGGAGCCAAGATGGGTGATTGGTCGCGGCCGATATTTAAATTTGGCGCCCAAATCGGTGATTGGTCGCGGGCAGCGCCAGCGACCAATCAGCGATTTTTAACACAAATGTCTGGACCTTTGTAACACCATGCGGATACTGTGGGGACATCAGCGGCTAGGGTGTGAAGGGAGGACCGGGGAGCAGCGCTGCGGGTCGGGATACTTCTGCTGTGAGCCCCCGCTCATGTCCCTGGTTCTCGCAGTGGAAGTATCCGCACAGGCAGCGCCGCTGACATCCATGCGGCTAGGGTGTGAAGGGAGGACAGGGGAGCGGCGCTGACATCCAATTGGTCGCAGCCGCTATTTAAATGTGCCGCACAAATCGGTGATTGGTCGCGGTCTTGACCCGCGACCAATCACTGATCTTGCAGCCAAAGTTAAACACTACTGTGCTGATTGGTCGCGGACGCTGCCCGCGACCAATCACCGATTTGTGCGCCAAATTTAAATATCGGCCGCGACCAATCACCGATCTTGGCTCCACATTTAAACACCGCTGTGCTGATTGGTCGCGGCCGATATTTAAATGTGGCGACCAAATCGGTGATTGGTCGCGGGCAGCGTACGCGACCAATCAGCACAGCGGTGTTTAACTTTTGCGGTAAGATCAGTGATTGGTCGGGTCCGAAGACCGCGAAAAATCATCGAATCGTCTTGGTGAGGACCGGGGAGCGGCGCTGCCTGTGCGGCTACTTCCGCTGCGAGAACCCGAGACATGAGCGGGCGCTCGCAGCAGAAGTATCTCGACCCGCAGCGCCGCTCCCCGGTCCTCCCTTCTGCATGGAGGTCAGCGACGCCGGCGGTCCTTCCGCTGCTACCGGCCGGGAGATGAGCGCCTCGCGCCGCTCATCTCCCGGCTGCATCTCCGTCCCGCAGATGGGTCCGGCGGTCGGGGTCCTTCTGCTGTTACCAGCCGGGAGATGAGCGTCTCGCGCCGCTCATCTCTTGGCTGCATTGCTGCTGAGCTCCTTCCCGCAGATGAGCCGCTAACGGCCGCCATCTTTTTTCAGAAATTCCGCGGCGCTGATTGGCCGCTGCCGGACCAATGAGCGACGTGGGATTTCCTGGACAAACAGACAGACAGACAGACAGACGGGATAAGACAATTATATAGTAGATAATTTAAAAAAAAAGGGCTTCTCTATATTGTTGTGTCCGGCCATGTACAAATAGGCAGCTGGTGGTTGGGGGCTGCCCGTTCCTGCCTGCTGTACCTGGCTGGACACAAATATAGTGCGAAGCCCCACGTCAATTTTTTTTTAATTATTTCATGAATTTCCTGAAATAATTTAAAAAAATTGACGTGGGGCTTCGCACTATATTTGTGTCCAGCCAGGTACAGCAGGCAGGAACGGGCTGCCCCAAACCACCAGCTGCCTATTTGTACCTGGCCGGACACAACAATATAGGGAAGCCCTTTTTTTCTTAATTATTTCATGAATTTCATGAAATAATAAAAAAAAAAATACGTGGGGCTTCGCCCTATTTTTGTGTCCAGCCAGGTACAACTAGGCAGCTGGGGGCTGGAATCCGCAGCGCTGGGAGGCCCAAGCTTTCTGGGCCCCACCCACTGCAAATTGCAGTCCGCAGCCACCCCGGAAAATGGCGCGTTCATAGAAGCGCCATCTTCTGGCGATGTACCCAACTCATCCAGGGCCCTGGTGCGGTGGCTCACTGGGTAATAAAGGGGTTAGGGCCAGCTTGGTATTATCAGCTGGCCCTAAGCCCGAAATTCATGGGGTCACGCCAATATTAGACATGACCACCATGAATTTCTAGTAAAGTATTAAAAAAAAACACAACACCCAGAATAAAGTCCTTTAATTGAAATAAACACACAATTCTTTATTGTTCTAAATGAAACCATACTTACCATCACGCCCATTCCATCTGAAGCCAACGATCTCCTGCAATAAAAGTAAAATAATAAAGCAACATCATCCTTACCTTTCCATGGTTCCCAGGACAGCTTCAGCTCTGCTACATCGAGATGACAGGCTGGACCGCAGCAGAACGCTGCCATCCAGCCTGTCATCCCCCAGACACTGAGAAGCGCAGGCATACTTGCACTCCTCAGCGTCTCGCTGTGACGGCATCCAGATGAGACGAGTTCATGTCCAATGAACTCGGCTCACCTCATGCACGTCACTGACAGCGTGGGAAAATTCTCCTGCACTCAGCGCTTCAGCGTGAGAATTCTCCCACGCTGTCAGTGACGTACATGAGGTGAGCTGAGTTCATTGGATATGAGCTCACCTCATGCACGTCACTGACAGCGTGGGAAAATTCTCACGCTGAAGCGCTGAGTGCAGGAGAATTTTCCCACGCTGTCAGTGACGTGCATGAGGTGAGCTGAGTTCATTGTCGGCTCATCTGGATGCCGTCACAGCCAGACACTGAGGAGCGCAAGCATGCCTGCGCTTCTCAGTGTCTGCGGGATGACAGGCTGGATGGCAGCTTTCTGCTGCGGTCCAGCCTGTCATCTCGATGTAGCAGAGCTGGAGCTGTCGTGGGAACCATGGAAAGGTAAGGATGATGTTGCTTTATTATTTTACTTTTATTGCAGGAGATCGTTGGCTTCAGCTGGAATGGGCGTGATGGTAAGTATGGTTTAATTTAGAACAATAAAGAATTGTGTGTTTATTTCAATTAAAGGACTTTATTCTGGGTGTTTGTGTTTTTTTTAACTTTGACTATGGGGTTAGTAATGGGGGTGTCTTATAGACGCCTCTCCATTACTAACCTGGGCTTGATGTCAGCTGGCATTATAAGCTGACATCAACCCCAGCCCTATTACCCCACTGCCACCGCTACAGGGCAGTGGGAAGAGTGAGGCTAAGTGCCAGAATTGGCGCATCCTATGGATGCGCCATTTCTGGGATGGCTGACGGCTGGTGTTTCTAGCCTGGGAGGGGGCCAATATTCATGGCACCCTTCCTGGGCTATTAATATCAGCCCCCAGCTGTCTGCCTAGCCTTTGCTAGCTATTAAAATAGGGGGGACCCCACGTCATTTTTTTTGGGGGGGTCCCCCATTTTAATAGCTAGGAAAGGCTAGGTATTCAGCTGGGGGCTGAAATTAGTAGCCTGGGAAGCTCCGTGGGTATTACCCCCTTCCCAGGCTTCAAACATCTGCCCCAGCCGTCTGCTTAACCTCCGCTAGAGACTAAAATTATGGGGAAGCCCACGCCAATTTTTTTTTTAATAAATCCTTTATTTTAACACTAAATGACAAGTACAGTAACCAACACTGTCACTGTACTTCATATATATGTGACTGACATGTTTCTATCTATCTAATCTATGTGTAATGCTCTATTCTTTCTGTTATAAATTGTCGGGTACCGCTGCTGAATTGCCGGCCAGCTTTTTTAAAGAGACGGTGCACGAAAACACTAATATTTTTTTTAATAAATCCTTTACACTAAATGACAAGTACAGTAACCAACACTGACACTGTACTTCTTATATATGTGACTGACATGTTTCTATCTATCTAATCTATGTGTGATGCTCTATTCCTTCTTGTCTAAATTGTCGGGTACCGGTGTATGCCGCTGCTGAATTGCCGGCCGGCTTTTTTAAAGAGAGCGTCTTCTGAGCAGTTTGTCAGCTTTTGGACACCTTTGAAGGTGTTTTATATGTGTTTCTATGTGTTTTTGTTTGCCTGCCATTGGTTTTAATGGTGTTCGACGGTGTTCTAAGGTGTTCGACGAACAGTTCCTCGAACATCCCGGTGTTCGACGAACCGAACCGAACCCGAATACTACGGGGGTGGCTCAATACTACTCACAACTCTAAACAGCTATTTAACACTTTCACGGCTTTCAGTATCACCTCTATGCTGATAACACACAGATCTACCTCTCTGGACCCGATATCTCCTCCCTACTAACCAAAATCCAACAATGTCTGTCCGCCATCTTATCCTTCTTCTCTGCCAGATTTCTAAAACTCAACATGGATAAAACAGAGTGCATCATCTTTCCACCCTCTCATTCATATCCCCCATCTGACCTATCCATCAACATCAATGGCTGTTCACTGTCCCCAGTCCCACAAGCTCGCTGCCTTGGGGTAACCCTGGACTCTGATCTCTCGTTCAAACCACATATCCAAGCCCTTTCCACTTCCTGCCAACTCCAACTCAAAAATATTTCCCGGATCCGTGCATTCCTCAGCAAAGACTCTGCAAAAAACACTAGTGCATGCCCTCATCATCTCCCGCCTTGACTACTGCAACCTCCTGCTCTGTGGCCTCCCTTCCAACACTCTTGCGCCCCTCCAATCTATCCTAAACTCTGCTGCTCGACTAATCCACCTGTCCCCCCGCTATTCCCCGACCTCCCCCCTCTGTCAATCCCTTCACTGGCTCTCCATTGCCCAGAGAATCCTACTTCAAAACCCTAACCATGGCATACAAAGCCATCCACAACCTGTCTCCTCCATACATCTGTGACCTAGTCTCCTGGTACTTACCTGCACGCAACCTCCGATCCTCACAAGATCTCCTTCTCTACTCCCCTCTTAACTCCTCTTCCCACAATCGTATACAAGATTTCTCCCGTGCATCCCCCCTACTCTGGAACTCTCTACCCCAACACATCAGACTCTCGCCTACCATGGAAGCCTTCAAAAGAAACCTGAAGACCTACCTCTTCCGACAAGCCTACAACCTGCAGTAACCACCACTCCACCACATTACTGCATGGCCTCCTCTACCCCCACCTACTGTATCCTCACCCATCCCTTGTAGAATGTTAGCCCTCGCGGGCAGGGTCCTCGCTCCTCCTGTACCAGTCGCTGACTCGTTTTGTTAAGATTATGTAAATGTTTTTGCTATGTATATCCCTATCACATGTAAAGCGCCATGGAATAAATGGCACTATAATAATAAATAATAATAATAATATATTGATGGGCATAAACAATTTGATCTTTCAACTTTTCTCCCAAAAACCGCAGAATTTCTAAAGTAGACCAATGTGTATCCAGGTGCCGGTGGAGCAGATGCCAAGAAGCTGACAGGACCTTGTCATGTTGTTGAGTGGAAAAAGCTTCAAGAATATGGTTTGGGAGATCACTGAGGCCTGCTATATACAAATTCAGTCCATGTAACTCTTCTAACAGTTTGGAGGGAAGCTGAGCTTTCATGTGCTCATAGGGATGAGCTAGTGAACTTTCTGTCTGTTTTGAGGAATCCAAAAACCTGTATAAAAATACTTAATGTAGAATCTTTATGCACTGATTTCTGATTTCTTCAGCCTCATTGTGAATGTTATTAACTTGTCCAAAGTCAAAAGAAACAGGCTTTGCTTATCTTTCAGGTGCATTTATTTTTTGCCACAGCAATCCACACAGGAGATAGGTGGATTCCACAACGGCAGTCCCAGTCACCCACTGAAAGCCAAAAACCTCTACGTTGTCGGCCGGGAATGGATCAAGCTTCAATAAGAGCCTCTGTAAGCAGTCAGCCAGCACCTTTTAAAGAGGTCTAGTGCTAATCAGTCCAGAACCCTGAAGGACCAACTGCGGATGCATCTACAGTAGTGATGAGTGAGCGTGCTCACAACTGCTCGGTACTCGCCTGGACATCTCACTGTTTGAAATGCTCGGCGAGTACTTTCTGGATGCTCGGGCGGGAGCTTGAGTCCCCGCCCTGGATGTTTGACACTATTTAAACAGCAAGTAAACATATGGGGATTGCCTGCCAGTCACTGAAATGCAGCAGCCATGTTGGTTGTGGCATGACAGTGATAGCATCATCAGGTCTATATAAGAACCTCTGACCCTATGCTCGTCACAGTGTACCATTTAGACAGGCAGAGTAGGGAGAGCTGCAGCTGAGTGATGGAGAGAATTGGCGGTTTATTTAGTGAAGTATTCCACAGAAATATGTATCTAAACTGACAGACCTTCTAATAACTAATCCAGATGCATATCAATCCTGGTCACAGCAGGAGTAAGGCAGGCATAGTTTGTGGACAGCGTATAGAATAGAATATGGTCCATTGCACGTTCTGTCTGCTGCTATTACTGATATCCATAGCTCTAGATATCAGGGCTAACATTCTTTTTGCTCTTAATCATAATTATTTGCTTGAAAAGAAATATAATGCACCATTTTTACTGTTCCATTTGCTTGTTAGCAGCATTCAGCCAGATTTGTTTGATATTAGTAGCATTGCTGTATTGTGGAAGCAGAGAAACTTGTCCATCATCTCAGGTGATCCGATAATAATGCAGTAATAATCCTGACTTTTTTGGTAAATGTGACAAGTATTATACTCCATTTAAAGTCTGCCTGCTGTGTGTTGTTCAAACCTATTCACACTTGGTTGCTGACCAATACCATGCCAATAAGGCCACTACCTAAAACCGTGGTAATCAGACGTAATCCGATATTACTGCGGTAATAATCCTGACATTTTTGGGAGCATGCCAAATATTATACTCCATTTAAAATGGGCAAGGCGTGTGGCAAGGGCCTGGAAAGTGGACGTGATGGTGATGGTGCACGCAAAGGCCGAGGCCTTGGGCAAGCTGAAATTGTGCCTGCTGAGGGAGCACAACAAGCACCCACATCATGTCGCTCTATCTTCCTGTCCCACTTTGTAGGAGGCCGCGGACACCACTATTGAAGCCAGAGCAGTGTGAAAAGGTTGCTGGTTGAATAGCAGATAATGCTTCCAGTTTCTTTGCCACCACCACCACCCTGTCTTCCACACAGTCCAGTCTCAGTAGTCGTGAGTCTGGACCACATATTTCTCACCCTGATCCTCGTTCCTCCCACCATGCCGAGTGCCCAGTGACAAGTGATTCCAAACTTGGGCAGTCTGAAGTGCTGTTCACTTTTCCATTTACAGATTAGGGCCTCTCACCTGGCCCTCTTCAAGCCATGAAAGAGGAGATTGCATATAGTAGCCACAGTCACACATAGGCGACGATGGGAAAGTGCAGTTACTGTCACAAGAGGTGGGTGATGATGATGAGACACAATTGCCAGCAAGCCAAGAGGAGGCCCAGGGTGCATTCGTGCAAGACGACGTGGTGGAAGATGAAGTCACTAACCCAACCTGACAAGGTGACATGCGTGACATGTCATTGCACACTTGCAACCACCTCCATCAGCGTCCACGTCCTTGTTCCAGCGCAGCATTCAATTGTCCCTACCCCAGTCATTTGAACGCAAGTGCAAATAAACTGCCACATTTCTCAAATGCTTGCACTTGAAATGTTGCCTTTTAGGCTCATGGAGATGGAATCTTTCTGCAACCTCATGGTGGCAGCCGTCCCTTGGTACTCGGTTCCCAGCCACCACTATTTCTCCTGGTATGCCGTCCCCACCTTACACACGCACGTGTCAAAGAGCATTAGCCATACCCTCACCAACGCAGTTACTGGGACCACGGACATGTGGACAAGTCCCAGGGACGGTACATCTCACTGATGGCACACTGGGTTTATATTGTGGAAGCTGAGACACAGTCGGACCCTGGGACGGAACAAGTCCTCCCGACGCCAAGGATTGCGGGCCCTGGGTCAATCCGAGTTGCCTCCATATTCTATAGCTCCTGCACCTCCTCCTCCTCTTCAGCCTCCATCTACAAAATGACCACATCAGTCAGAAGCTGGAAGCACTGCAGCACTGCCTCAGCCAAGCGGAAACAGGCTGTGCAGAAGCTAATGTGCTTAGGTAACAAACTGCACAACGCTGCACAGTTATAGATAGCTGTAACAGAGCAGACACATCTGTGGCTGTCACCGCTGAACCCACAGCCAGGCATTGTCGTGTGTGACAATGGCCGGAAACTGATGGCAGCTCTGAGGCTTGGCAACCTTGCACAGGTACCTTGCCTGACCCATCTGCTCAACTTAGTGGTTCAGCTGTTTCTCAAAACCTACCTGGATCTGACTGAGCAGTTTGTGACAGTATGCCGCGTGTGTGCACATTTCAGAAAGTCACCTACAGCTTCTCTTAACCTTGCCGTGCTTCAGCACCTTCCAGCTCATCGACTGGTGTGCAATGTCACCACGCGATGGAACTCAACGTTTCAGATGTTGGTAAGGACTAGTGAGCAGCAGAGGGCAGTTGTTGAGTACCAGCTTCAACACGCCCGTCGGTATTCAGGTCAGCCTCCGCACATAAGAGCTGATGAGTGGGCATGGATGTCTGACATCTGTGCTGCACTACAAAACTTTGAGGACTCCACCAAGATGGTGTGCGGTGATGATGCGATAATTAGCGTCACCATCCATCTTCTCTGCCTACTGAAACGCTCGCTGCTCACAATTAAAGAGGAGGCATTAAAGGCAGAGCACGATGAGATAGAGCAAGGAACTATACAGGGTGATGCCACACAACCCAGCCTCATCTCAACGCGAATTGGGTGATAATGAGGAGGAGGAACAGGAGCTGTTTTCCTGCACTACAGACGGTACTATCCACACAACAGTCATACCGTCTGTTCAGCGTGAATTGCCTGAGGAGAGGGAGGAGGAGGACCAGGAAAAGGATGAGGAGGAGAGCATGGACAGTCGCCCTCTTGGTCAGGACAGGGAAGTCTTGGCTGTTGGCAATCTGGCACACATGGCTGACTTTATGTTCCGTTGTCTTTCCCGTGACCCTCGCATTGTATGCATTTTGGTCAACACTAGTTACTGGTTGGTCACACTTCTAGACCCATGCTACAAGAAGAACTTTTTATCTCTTCTTCCCGTGTCGGAGAGATCTAATAAAATGTTGCAGTACCAGAAGGCTCTTGTTGAAGAATTCTTAAAATTCCCATCTCAAAACGCTGGTGGCAGATTTCACAGTTTGTTGGACAACCAAGGAGTACAGGAGAGGGAGACACAAATACGATGAAGCAGAGGCAGGGGAACACTGTCAAAGGTCTGGGACAGCTTTCTCAGCCCCTCCCAGTGCCCAGGCCCTGATGCGCGGGGTACTCTGACATAATGGAAAAGTTTTGGAAGATGCTGAAAGAGTACCTTGATGACCGTACCAACGTCCTCCGTGATTCCTCTGTGCCTTATAACTATAGGGTATCCGAGCTGGACACGTGGCACTCTATGCCTTGGAGTTAGAGGCCCAGCCCTGCAGCTAGTGTTTTGTCAGAGCGCGTTTTTAGTGCTGCCGGGGGCATTATAACTGATAGGCGCATCTTATAAAAATGAACAAGGGCTTGTAAGGCGGCGGTGTTCACACCATGCAGTAACTGAGGCAGTGACCCAAGCAAGTCCAGCACAAACAGCTTTATTCAGCAACTCACGGGTAAACAGAAAAGTCCTCCGGTTTGCAGCCGAGTTAACACGAGTCCTTAAACAACGGTTGCTGTGGGCAACGGCCACGCCAGGCCACTCAGAGCCTGACAGGTGCAGAGCCTTCCCAGGTGACAGCCGCAGGTGAGTTTGTGACTGCAATGCACTCCAATGGATTTAATAGGTCTCTGTACACATTCTGGGGGATATATAACGTCCCTCGTATACGATCCCGGTCACTGCCTCACATATCCCCCCCCTCTGTTCAAACTTGTGGGGTTGAACATTTGACATCATACAGGGTGCCCGGGACAGGGCATCCGCGTTTGCCTGCGACTTTCCAGGGCGATGTTCTACAGAGAACCTGAAATTTTGCAGTGACACGAACCACCCGGTGACTCGCGCATTCCTCTCCTTGGCATTTTTCATCCATACCAAGGGTGAGTGGTCCGTCACCAAGTGGAACTGACGCCTGAGTAAATAATAACGTAGCGATTCCAAGGCCCTCTTAATAGCCAAACACTTTTTCTTTACCACGCTATAGTTTTTCTCTGCCGGGACAAGTTTTCTACTCAAGTAGGTGACCGGGTGCTCTTCACCATTCACTTTTTGTGACAATACCGCCCCTAGGCCTACCTCCGAGGCATCTGTCTGTACAATGAAGGTTTCCTTGAAGTTGGGGCTGATGAGGACCGGCTGTCCACACAGGGCCAACTTCATTTACTGAAAGGCTTTTTCTGCCTGAGGGTTCCACCGAACCATTACTTGATTTTTTTCCTTTCAAGAGATCGGTCAGGGCCACCATTCTCCCAGCAAAATTAGGTATAAACCGGCGGTAATACCCAAGAATGCCAAGGAGCGCCCTCACCTGCTTTGTACTTGACGGTTTAGGACAATTTTTTATGGCCTCAACTTTATTGATTTGGGACTTGATAATTCCTCGGCCAATCACATACCCCAAATATCGGGCTTTCTCTAGCCCTATCACACATTTTTTTGGGGTTGACGTTAATCGAGCGGCTCTGAGAGAATCCAGCACTGCTTGTGCCTGGGATAGATGCGTATGCCAGTCGGTGCTAAAGATGATAATATCATCTAGATACGCGGACGCGTACACCTGATGAGACTTGAGCACTATGTCCATCAACCACTGGAATGTAGCCGGGGCCCCATGTAGCCCAAAAGGTAAAACCACATAGTGATATAGACCCTCCGTAGTTATGAAGGCGTTCAAATCCTTCGCCGATTTCGTGAGAGGCACCTGCCAGTAACCCTTGGTGAGATCGAGCGTGGTAAAGTACTGGGCCTGCCCCAGTCTCTCAATCCGCTCATCCACCCTGGGCATTGGATAAAGGTCAAACTTCAACACTTCATTTAGTTTTCGGAAATTGTTACAGAAGCGTAACGATCCGTCTGGTTTCGAAATCAGTACGTTGGGGCTAGCCCACTCACTCAGTGATTCCTCGATGACGCCTAACTGGAGCATTTGTTTTACCTCAGCCGTGATGGCTTGCCTCTGGGCTTCGGGTACCCGGTACGGTCTCATTCGCACCTTTACCCCAGGTTCGGTGACAATGTCATGTTGGAGAACTGTAGTCCTACCCGGTAGCTCTGAGAACATATCGGTATTCTGCTGCACCAGTGAGCGAGCCTCCCGTCGCTGCTGTTTAGTGAGAGCATCACTTATCCTCACCTCTCCCCCGGACGCATCCCTGGCTGAAGGTAGAGAACTCTCTGGCGATATGCCCAGAGTGACGTCTGTAACTAAACACTCTCGATCTTTCCAAGGTTTTAGCAGGATTACATGATAAAGCTGCTCAGGTTTCCTCCTTCCGGGTTTATACACCCGGTAATTTACCTCCCCCACCTTTTCTCAAACCTCATATGGCCCTTGCCTCTTGTCCATGAGCTTACTCTCAGCTATGGGTACCAGTACTAACACCTGATCGCCCTTATTAAAAGACCTGACTCTGGCTCTTTTATTATATGTGTGTCTCTGGGCTGCCTGGGCATCTAACAGATGTTCTTTCATGATGGGCATGACCGCCGCGATCCGGTCCTGCATACTAGCCACATGTTCAATTATACTCCTATGTGGAGTCGGCTCTTGTTCCCACATCTCTTTGGCTATGTCCAACAGACCCCTAGGGTGTCTGCCGTACAATAACTCAAAGGGAGAGAACCCTGTGGAAGTCTGGGGTACCTCACGGACGGCGAACATCAAATAGGGTAGCAACATGTCCCAATCCCTTCCGTCCTTAGAAACCACCTTTTTTAACATGGACTTGAGGGTTTTATTGAACCGTTCTACTAGCCCGTCGGTTTGAGGATGGTACACCGAGGTGCGCAATTGTTTAATGTTTAGCAGTTTGCACAGTTCCCTTGTCACTTTGGACATAAAAGGGGTCCCCTGATCCGTCAGTATCTCCTTAGGTAGTCCAAGGCAACAGAACATGGCAAACAGCTCCCGTGCAATCAGATTTGTCGAAGTGTGGCGTAGCGGTGTAGCGGTATAGCCTCCGGGTACTGGGTGGCATAGTCGACGACCACCAGTATATGTTGGTGGCCACGAGCGGATTTTACAATGGGCCCTACCAAGTCCATTGCAATTCGTTCAAAAGGTACCTCTATTACTGGCTGAGGTACCAATGGGCTACGGAAACTTGCGGTGGGTGTGGTCAACTGACATTCGGGGCAGGATTCGCAGTACTTTTGGACCGCCGCGTAAATCCCCGGCCAAAAGAACCGCTGCAAGATACGCTCTTGCGTCTTTTTAACCCCTAAGTGTCTACCCAGAAGGTGTGTGTGTGCCAACTCCAGAACGGTACGACTGAGGTACCACTAACTGTTCCACGACCTCGTCCCTGATTTTGTCTACCCTATAGAGCAACTCACCGTTGACTACCATGCGTGGAAATACAGTATCTGCACCGGGCTGTTGAGCTACGCCATTTACCTTTAACACCCTTTCCCACAGCTCCGAGTCAGAGTAGGATCCTGTAGCTGAGCTGTCCCAAACGTGCCCCGGGACACTTCCAGCTCCAGGATCGATGGGGTCTCCTCGACCTCTCCTGCCAGCACCTCTAGGGGAAACCTATCGGGGTCACACTCTGTCCCTAGGTTGGACACCCCTACAGCAGGTACCCGTGACTCGGGTTCATCGGGTACAGCGCCTGTAACACATTTTACCGGGGGAGAGTGGATTTTGTTTTTCCATAGAGTCCAGAACAGGGTCAAGTCTCTTCTCAACACAGTCCCATAGGGAAGAGTTTTTACCACCCCCACCACATGTTTTATGTCTCCACAAGGCGTGGACAAAACTACCTCCACGGTTGGGTACTCTCAGAGGTCCCCATGGATACACACAACCCCGACTGTCCATCCACTGGGGTTGTCTCCTGCCACCAGCGACCCATGTACCAAAGTCACTAGGCTTCCCGAATCTAAGAGGGCCTCCGTGTGGTACCCATTAACCAGTACCTGGCACAGTTGGGGTTCACTGTCCGGGGGGTCGGCACTCGCAGTGCAGACAGTCTGGGCGTACATTGAGACCTGGCGGATAAACCCGCAGTCCATGGGTTCCGTAGTCAGGGGGCAGTTAGCAATCACATGTCCCGGCCCCTGACACCGCCAGCACCTAATGGTGGAGGTACTGTTAGGTCTTATGACTGTTTGGGAGGGAACTGGTCTCCTACCACTCTCATTCCGGGATACCCCTTCAGCACGGGTACGGTGCTGACTGTCCTCAGCAGAGGGACGCGACCCCTTTCCCGGTTCCTGGGTTGACAGGGATCGGCGTGACAGCCGTGAGGGGGCAGAGTCCCAGATAAAGTCCTGAGTGGCCGAGTAGCGCTCGATCAGGCTGACCACTTGGTCGAGTGTGCCGGGGTCCCCTTGCCCCACTCAACGTTGGATAGCGGCTGGCAGAGTCCTCAGCAGCTGGTCAACCACCACCCTCTCCACCATCTGGGCTGGAGACAAAGTCTCAGGCTGGAGCCACCTCTACCAGCTGCAGCAGGTCATAAGCCTGAGAACGGGCGGGTTGGGTCTCCACATAGGCCCATGTAAATACACGCTGAGCCCTCACATATATATTGACCCCCAGTCGGACAAGGATCTCACCTTTGAGCCTCTGGTAGTCCTGGGCGTCCTCCCGACTGAGGTCGAAGTAGGCCTTTTGGGAATCGCCGACCAGAAACGGAGCCACCACTTCTGCCCACTGACTGGCTGGTCAGGAAGGCTTCCACATCGTCCTCCGGTCCCATCTTCGCTGAGCGAACCTTGTCCCGGGCCTCACTACGTTCTGAGGCTGGTGCTGTTGGCGTCTCCCGCAGGGCAGCAATCTGTTGCAGCAACAGTTCATTTGTTTTTTGCTGCTGCTGGTACAGTAGCTGCTGCTGCTTATGCTGCTGTTCCCGCTCCTGCTGTTGCTGTTGGAGATTCTGGTGCTGCTCCTGCTGTTGCCACTGACACTGCAGCTGCTGCTGCTGGGTAAGTACCAGCTGCTCCATTTTGTCAACGGGGTGGGGCGGAAAGATGGCCGGCCGGATTGTGGTCATGCAGCTGCCGGTGGGGTATGCCTCAGGCACTATGCCCGCATTCTCCACCAAGCTGTAAGGCGGCAGTGTTCACACCGTTATGTAACTGAGACGGTGACCCAAGCAAATCCAAGCAAGCTTTATTCAGCAACTCACGGGGAAACAGAAAAGTCCTCCGGTTTGCAGCCGGGTTAACACGATTCCTTAAACAACGGTTGCCGTGGGCAACGGCCATGCCGGGCCGCTCAGAGCCTGACATGTGCAGAGCCTTCCCAGGCGTGGGTTCAGCCACACTCAATCCTGCTGAGCTTTCCTGCTAAGCTCCTAGCAGGTTCCAATACAGAACAACACTAATCCTTAGTGCAGGGTTTTTAAAGGACCTGTGGCAAGAGCTACTGGAAAACCCCGGTTGGAGGGAGGAGGCCGTCCCACTGCCTTCCTGTAGCCTCCCCCAAGAAATGAAGGCCCTGCCAGGTTTTACTTAATCTGCCTTAGCCAGATAGCCTGACCAGATCAATGCTCACCTTCATTCCTGCATTGCAGCCGCAGGTGAGTTTGTGACTGTGACGCGCCCCTGGGCCTGTGTCGCGCTGCGTTGCGCACGCGGGAGCTTACCCGGAGCCGGATCTGTTGAGGGTTGTAGTCTCGTGGCGGTGACCCGGTCCGTGCCCAGGGAGTCAGACTAAGTGGCAGAGTACTAGCAGTAGATGTTGGATGAATGTCGACTACGCCACCCGTTGAGTGCGGCTTTGAAGCCGCCGCTGCAGAACAGTCCGCTGAGGCCGGTGGTATGTGTGCAGCAATGGTGGTATAACCCCCAATGGGAGAGGTATGGCCTCAGGGCAGCTTGTGCGGATGATGGGGGTGATGGTGGTACACGAGCGCAACAAAGATAACTCGGAGTCTTGATGGTGCAGTTCAGGGTCTTTACTCACGGTTACTCGGTTACTGCTCCAGGCCACCGCTGCAGAGGTGGCCGCCTGTGTCGCGCTGTGCTCACCAGGTGAGGGGCTCGGTTAACCCCCAGGTCTTTCTGGAGTGCTTTGCAGGACCCCCTTTATGTCTCCTGTCTCTGGTCTTCAACCCCACTAGTGACCACGCTTATGTCCAGCTGCCTCGGACCTTCTTGGTGGGCAAACGTTGGCCTGCGTTTCCCAGGTCCTATGTGGTGCCTTTCTAGCGGGTTTGGTGAGGGGCTGCTCCACATGTAATGTCGCAGCCTCCGGTTCTTAGTTGAGGGTAGTTTCTCTCCTCCACTAATTTGGGATCCGGTTCCCTTCTTCTTGACCTGACCCCCCTACTCGGGTAGCGGCGGGCGTGTGGTGGCTACCAGCCAGTCCACACCCCTGGGGTCCCCTCTGTCCTTCTTGGAGCCCAGTCTGCTCCTCTTCCTCCTTCTTCCCTCCTCCAGGCTCAGGCCTCCTGACAGGGCCTGCCTGTGGAGCAGAGCCCATAAAGCAGCTCTGCTCCCTGGCTTCTCCTCCTGACAGGGCCTGCCTGTGGAGCAGAGCCCATAAAGCAGCTCTGCTCCCTGGCTTCTCCTTGCCTGTGGAGCAGAGCCCATAAAGCAGCTCTGCTCTCTGGCTTCTCCTCTCTGAACTCACTCCTTTTCCAAAATGGTGCCCCCCTCTTATACTCCTGTACAGAGTGCACCCAGGATCTACTTCCCCCACGCACACACTACCGGGTTCCCTTCTCTAGGTGTTCCCTCCCCCCACTCCAGCCAGGGACATGCTCACTCGTGCCTGCATAACTAATGGGAGCACCGTCGAGCTGTCCCCCGGAAATGTGGTGTAGTGCATGTGGGTGTTAGGGTCCTGAGCCACACTCCATCCTTACCTGGAAGTGAGATATCGCACATCTGGGTGAGATGCAATACCTCTGTAGCAACCGAACCCTCGGGGTGCTACAACTGCAATGCACTCCAATGGACTTAATAGGTCTCTGTACACATTCTGGGGGATATATAATGTCCCTCGTATACGATCCCGGTCACTGCCTCACAGGCTGGATTGGGCCAGACTTCTCAACACCACTGGATGATAGCAGCGGAACATGAAGTCAAATCCAGTGGGGGTTTTGTGGGGGTCTATTCCCATTAACCTCTTCACACCGAGACAGACAAAATCCTGAAGCGTATACCTATTTTATGTTGTCCTTCTTGTCCTTCTCCTCATCCTCCACCACCATATCACTATGGTGACCGAGATGCAACAGCCACATAATTTTTTAAGGGTGTTTATGATGCCTGTGGGGAAAATTTTTAGAGGCGCTGCCCTGGGACAAGATTGTGGACTTGGTTGCTGATGATGGTGGTTATAAATGTGCAATGACAGGTGCATGGCAGGAGGCATCTTCGCCTGCACCATGGACAGGGGATTGGCGTGCATGCTCAACAGCAGAACTGGCAGTGGTGTCTCCCTTAGACACTGTTTCTGGACCCTGGCATTCGGCCCAACTAGACAGGTGCTTTGCTGTCATGTGCCTGAGCATGCTGGTTGTGGTCAGGCTGGTAGTTTTGCTGCCCCTGCTGATTCTGGCATGGCACATGTTGCAAATGGCCTTTTTGTGGTTAACTTGACAGTCTTTGGAAGACTTAACAGTTGGACTGGCAACTTCCCTCATATTGATGTTCTGGGGAACAACTGCCCGCCTTGTGTCTGTGACCACCCCACTGCTTATTCCTGCCTGTTGTGGTGCTACACCTTCCTCCTCCTCTGTGCTGCCCTCCTTGCTTGCCAGGTTGGCTCAGTGACTTCATCGTCCACCACCTCGTCATCCACATACACACCCTAAGCCTCCTCCTGACTTGCTGGCAGTTGTGTCTCATCATCATCACCCACCTCTTGCCACAGTAATTGCACTTTCCCACCATTGTCTTCGTGTGACCATGGCTGCTCAAATACTTGGGCATCGCTACATGTGATCTCCTCTTGCCCAGCTTGAAGCGGACCGGGCAAGAGGTCCGAATCTATAAATGGAAAAGTGAACAGCTCTTTGGCGTGTCCAAGTGTGGGATCAGTTGTCTCCAGGCACTCGGCATGGTGGGATTAATGATCAGGGTGAGGAATATGTGGTGCAGACTTAAGGCTACAGAGACTAAACCATGTGGAAGACAAGGTAGTTTTGGTGGCAAACTTACTGGAAGCATTATCTGCTATCCAACCAACAACTTTTCACTCTGCTCTGGCTTCAATAGTGGTGTTCTACGGCCACTTACAAAAATGGACAGGAAGGTAGAGTGACATGATGTGGGTGCTTATTGTGCTCCCTCAGCAGGCACAATTTCAGCTTGCCCACGGCTTCAGCCTCTGCGTGCACCATCACCATCACGTCCACTTCCCAGTCCTTTGCTATGCGCTTTGCCCATTTTAAATGGAGTATAATGTTTGTCACAGTCCCAAAAATGTCAGCATTATAACTGCTCTAATATCGGATCATGTTTGGTTACCACGGTTTTAGGCAGCGGCCTTATAGTATGGTATTGCTCAGCGACCAAGTGTGAATAGGTTTGAACAAAAGACAACTTGCAGACTTTAAATGGAGTATAATATTTGGAACGCTCCCAAAAATGTCAGCATTATTACAATAATATCGGATCACGTCTGATGACCATGGTTTTAGGCACTGGCTTAATAGTATTGTATTGATCAGTGACCAAGTGTGAATAGGTTTGAACATTACACAACTGGCAGACTTTAAATGGAGTGTAATATTTGGCACGCTCCCAAAAATGTCAGCATTATTACAATAATATCGGATCACGTCTGATGACCACGGTTTTGGGCACTGGCTTAATAGTATTGTATTGGTCAGCGACCAAGTGTAAATAGGTTTGATCCACACACAACTGGCAGACTTTAAAAGGAGTGTAATATTAGGCACGCTCCCAAAAATGACAGCATTATTACTATAATATCGGATCACGTCTGATGACCACGGTTTTAGGCAGTGACCTAGTAGTATTATGTTGGTAAGGGACCAAGTGTGAATAGGTTTGAACAACACACAACTGGCAGACTTTCAATGGAGTATAATATTTGTCACGTTCCCAAAAATGGATTATTACCACAGTAATATCAGATTACTTGAGATGACGGACAAGTTTCTCTGCTTCTACAATACAGCAATGCTATTAAAATCAAACAAACCTGGCTGTATGCTGCTAACAAGCAAATGGAGCTGTAACAATTATGTATTATATTGCTTTTCAAGCAAATAATCAGGATTAAGACCAAAAAGAATATTAGCCCTGATATATAGGGCTATGGATATCAGTAACAGCAGCAGACAGAATGTGCAATGCACCCTATTCTGTTCTATACACTCTCCACAAACTATGCCTGCCTAACTCCTGCTATCACCAGGATTGATATGCATATGGGTTAGTCCTTAGGAGGACTGTTAGTTTAGATGTTTATTGTTGTGGAATACCTCACTAAATAAACCACCAATTCTCTCCCTCACTCAGCTGCAGCTCTGCCTGTCTGAACTGTAGACTGTGATGAGCATAGGTCATCGAGTCTTTTATAGACCAGATGACGCTATGCGGCCAGCCAATCACTGTTACGCCACAACCAACATGGCCGCGGCATTTCAGTGACTGGCAGGCAATCCCCGCATGTTTATTTGCTGTCTAAACAGCGCCAAACATGTGGGTGCGGGAACTTGAGCTCCCGCCCGAGCATCCAGGAAGTACTCACCGAGCGCCGAGCATCTCCTAAACCCTTCATCCAATTTTAATGTGGATATGACTCGCCCCCTGGGCCGTGGGGCACTCGGATCCGGGCAATAGGGAAACGGTGGGAGTAGTAGTGGCAACCCGGTTCCGTGGCTCAGGATGGTCAGGCCAGTGGTAGTCCGTTATGTACTGATGTTTATGTCCGACTACGCCACCCGTGGATTGCGGTTATTAGGAACTGCCGCTGCATGCAGACCGCTGGGGCTGATGAGGTGTGCAGCTAGGGTAGTGTGACTGGAAGAGTGCGGCCCCAGGGCAGTATAGTGGATGGTGGGAGTGATGGTAGTGAGAGTCCCAGTGCTGGTAGTGCTGGAGGAGCAAGGAGCACACAGACAACAGGTTGCAGTCCAGGGTCTTTACTAAAACAGGTAAATTGACCCACAAACAGTCCCGGCTAGGAGGGGACCTGGATGTCTGAGAGCAACGGGGAAATTGGCCCTGGTCAGGGTGAGGGTGTAGGTCTACCGTGCTTTCTGCGCTCCTTCTGGCTATCTCCTCCTGATAGGATAACAGCCCACGTTTCCGAGCTCTCCGTGTATTCTCGCCTGTATGGCCTGCGACGTGGGTTCCTTTCTGCTCCCAGCCTTGTATGGCTTTACTGGTCCCTTCGGTTGTGGCAGGGCCTTCAGGCTTCTTAGGCCAAGGAATGTACAGTCCCTTGCGGACTGGTTCTCTGCTGGGGGATGTGGAATCCTTCCAGCCTCAGACACCAAAGTCTGGTAAAGTTAAGTCTTTTCTCTGCCAAGACAGGCTCTCTTCGCCTCATGTCTCTGACTTGTGGCTCTCCTACTGCCACACTTCCTCTTAGGTGCAATCAACTTTCTGTCCCTGCTCCACTCTGGGACACGTCTCAGTGCTGAGACAGGCAATCCAGTTCTCTCTAACCCTGCCCTCAGTACCAGCTTTTATAGGGGCAGCCAGCTCCCCCTACTGGCCTGAGACAGGAGGCATTGCATGCTAATGTTCCCCTGACTAGAGAACCTCCCCCTTGCTCTCAGACACAGCTTTAATTACACTTGTGGCATCCAGGTCAGGGTGACACATTCCCCCCTAGTGAAATTTAGTACTCCGGGACTAAACAGTAAACAAAGATAATATACATAACAATAAAACATTAATAGACAGACGACGCACAAATTGAGTTCTTAAGGTCACAGTGTGGTCTGTGACCAGGTGTCCATATCACCAAAACAACGGGAGCCTTAACCAGGTGGGGGTCTGTCCTACCCCAAGTCCTTCACAGTCTTAGTTCATTCCTGGGTTAGGCTCAGAATGCAGTCCATACAAGGTCCCGGTTATAAAAAGTCCATAACCTGTGAGTCCTTACGGTAGCTGCAAGAAACTGAAACACACTATTAATAAACATGCAGGTAACTTGGCAAACATTTCAACATTTGGCAACAGGGTTATTTACAATTTAGCACACTCTATATTCTCCAGCGAGCGGGTATCTGCCCCTCTGTGCTCCTGGTTGACCTACGTAGCCCACTGTCTGGTGGTGGACCAACTTGGCTCTCCCCACTAGCGTTAGGGGTACAGCTACCAGCTGGGTGTACAGGTAGGGCAGGCAGCTGTCTGCGGGTCCTTTGGCTTACCGCAGGTATGGCAGGCTCACTGTCAGCAGAGGGTTGACTCTCCTGGGCTGCTGGAACAGGCTCTTCTGCCTCTGGAACCGCTTGCTCCTCTTCACCTTCCGGCTCTAGTGTTGGTTGTTGCTGGGCCGGTTGCAGGAAATGCAGGACGGGTACCACTATAGCATCATTTATGCGAGTCCAGGACTGAGGGATCTCTCCGAGAACGGTGCTGATCATTTCTTCCTTCTCCTCTGCGGGTTCAAGGTCACTCTGATCTTCTTCTGCACTACGGAGTTGCTCGGGGCACCTTTTGAGGTCGTCTCTGGAGACGACACTAGTGGTTTCTCCTCCGTCCTTGGTGATTACGCACACTTTTGGGTTGTCGTGGTCAGACTGCAGTACGGTGTAGGGTTCCCTTTCCCACTGGTCGTCCAACTTATGTAGCCTTCTCTTCCGCTTTAGGACTTGCTCACCAGGGTCTAGGGGACCAGCAGGGGTGTGTTGGTTGAAGAGTTTTTCTTGCCTCTCTCTCACCTGGGCCAGGCTCTTCTCCACACTCTCCTGTACCTTCTTGTACTGCAGTTGCCTTTCCGTATCCCAGTCTGCATCCGGGGAGGTGTCCTCAGGTATTAGGACTCCCATCTCCAGGTCTACAGGCAGCTTACCTGGTCTAGCTCGCATCAGATAAGCCGGGGTGCAGTTTGTAGCATTCACCGGGATATTGTTGTATAGGTCTATCAGGTCCGGCAGTTTTTCTAGCCACTGGCTGCGTTCCTCCAGGGGCAACGTCTTCAGGAGATCAATGACTATATTGTTCATCTTCTCACACATCCCGTTGGTTTGCGGGTGGTAAGGCATTGTACGAATTTTCTTACAGCCATAGAGGTTGCAGAACTCCTGGAAGATTTCAGCCTCGAACGCTGGACCCTGGTCTGTCAGGACCTGTTCCGGATACCCGTGTGGACGGCAGAAGTACTGCTGGAAGGCTCTGGTCGCTGTTTGGGCTGTCAAGTCCTTTACCGGGACCACCACTAGAAAACGGGAATAGTGGTCCACGATTGTCAGTGCGTAGATGTATCCGGACCGGCTTGGAGCCAACTTGACGTGGTCCAGAGCTACCAGCTCAAGAGGCTGCGTGGTGACGATGGGCCTCAAGGATGTCTTCTGGCTGGTGCGGTCCTTCCTCCTCAGGTGACAAGGGACACAGTCTCTGCACCACTTTTCTACTGCTCCTCTCATGCCGACCCAAAAGAACCTTCCTCTTAGTAGGAACTCCAGTTTCTTCCAACCGAAGTGTCCCGCTCTGTCATGGTAAGCCCCCAGGACCATAGCTGCATCCCGCCTTGGGACCAGGACTTGCCAGGTCAGCTCGTGCGTCCGGTGGTTGACAATCCTTCTGCACAACTTGCCTTCGTAGAGGAACAGCTTGCTCTTCTCCTTTCATAGCTGCTTGGCTTCCTCTGGGGCATCTGGATCTAGGCGGGCGTCTTCCCGGGTCAGCAGATCTTTCACCAGGCGGACTGCAGGGTCACTATCTTGGGTCTCGGCCCAGCTGTGGTGAGGTAGGGGATTCATCATCACAGTTGTTAGATCCTCCTCCTTCACGCGGTGAGAGTGTTGAGAGGCTCCATACCGGTGAAACGCGGGGAGTTCTACCTCCTCCAGCTCTTCTGTGTCTTCGTTACCTTCAGGTAAGTGAGGCATTCTTGATAGGGCGTCCGCGTTGGCGTTGGTTTTGCCTGCCCGGTACTTGATCAAGAAGTCATAGTTGGAGAGACGGGCCATCCACCGCTGTTCCAGGGCACCCAGTCTTGCATTGTCCAGGTGTGTCAACGGGTTGTTGTCCGTGTACACGGTGAACTTCGCGGAGGCCAGGTAATGCTTGAAGCGTTCCGTCACGGCCCACACCACCGCCAAGAATTCTAGCTTGAAGGAGCTGTAATTCTCCGGGTTCCTCTCGGTGGGCCTCAGCTTCCGGCTGGCGTATGCGATCACCCGTTCTGTGCCCTGTTAGTTTTGGGACAGTACGGCTCCCAGTCCCACATTACTGGCATCTGTGTGGAGAATGAAAGGCTGGCCGTAATCAAGGTAGGCCAGGATCTCATCCCCCGTGAGGGCCATATTTAGCTGGCGGAAGGACTCCTCTTCCGGTTTATCCCACTTGAAGGGTGGCTTTTGACTCCTGGACTTGGACTGTTCGATCAGGAGGTCCTGCATAGGAGCTGCCATCTTAGTGAACCCGGGGATGAACCTTCGGTAGTAGCCTACCAACCCGAGAAACTATCTCACCTCTTTGATGTTCGAGGGGCTTGGCCAGCTCTTGATTGTCGTGACCTTGTCAGGGTCGGGGGCTACTCCTTCCGCACTTACCACGTGCCCTAGGTACTGGACCTTTGGTTTCAGCAGGTGACACTTCGATGGTTTCACCTTCAGGCCATAGCCTGCCAGGGCTTCGAACACCTCGGCCAGGTGCTTGAGATGGTCCTCGTAGGTCTTCGAATAGACGATCACGTCGTCCAGGTAAAGGAGGACCGTCTCGAAGTTTCGGTGCCCTAGACAGCATTCCATCAGCCGCTGGAAGGTCAGTGGTGCGTTGCAGAGCCCGAAAGGCATACAGTTGAATTCGCTCAGTCCCATCGGGGTGGTGAAGGCGGTCTTCTCCTTGTCAGCCTCTGCCACAGGAACCTGCCAGTACCCGCTAGTAAGGTCCAAAGTAGAAAAGAAGTTAGCAGATTTTAGTGTGGCTAAAGACTCTTCTATTCTAGGCAGCGGATATGCGTCTTTGTGGGTGATACGGTTGATTTGTCTATAGTCCACGCACATTCTCATGGTGCCGTCTTTCTTTTTCACCAGAACCAAGGGGGCTGCCCAGGGGCTACAGCTATCTCTAATGACCCCAGCTTCTTTCATTTCCCGCAGCATACCCTTGGCGTTCTGATAATGTGCAGGGGGTACAGGTCTGTGCCTCTCTTTTATTGGTGGGTGGCTCCCTGTGGGGATGTGGTGTTCTATCCCTTTTACTCTGCCGAAGTCTAGCGGGTGCTTACTAAAGACTCTCTCGTACTCCTGTACCACCCGGTAGACTCCTTGTTTTTGGTGCAGGGGAGTGGAGTCAGCACCCACGTGGAGTTTCTGGCACCAGTCCTCTTTTTGTTTCTGGGAGCCATTACCCTCCGCCTGAGGAGATGGAGGCAAGGGTTCCACGGCCCTGATAGCTTGGTGTTCGACAACAAACAGTTTGGCGAGTGTAGCGTACCTGGGTAAGTGTACTTCCCTCTCCCCAATGTTGAGGATGCGGGCGGGCACCCTCCCATGACGGACATCAACCACCCCCCGGGCTGTCAAAATGGTGGGCCTGCTGTCTGAGTACACGGGTTCTACCATGGCTTGGTAGTCTCTACCTCTCAACCCGATTGCAGTCCGACACCAGATCATCATTTCACTTTTGGGAGGCATGGAAATGGGGAATGGATCACTGAGTCTTACGCTACCGATCTCACCACCAGACAGTTCTACCTGCTGCCGTCTCATCAGGGCTTTTATCTCCTTGTTGAGGACCCTCTGTTGGCTGGAACTAGCATTCACCGCCACCTGTTGTTGAATTACAATTACCTCTGAAAGACAATTTTCAATTATGTTAGTACCCACAGTTATTTTAGGGTGACTTTCATGACGGTCAATGTCCACAATAATCACTCCCTGTGCCGGCAGTTCAACTTTACCAATTTTAATGGTCATCTCCTTGAACCCCATCTGCGGCACGGGTAAGCCATTACTGGCGATGATGCTCAAGTTACTGTCTGGATACCGTGTGATATCAGCATCAGTCCAATACTGCTTAAAAAGTACATAAGGGATTGTGGTTACTTGCGACCCAGTATCCAGCAAGGCGCTCATGGGGATACCGTCCAGCACCTCGGGTAAAACCGGGCGCCCCCCAATGTACTTATCACGCCAATTATAAGGGCCTGGTGATCTTATGCCTGGGGGTCGGCCCTCTGCCCCAGGTAGGACCCGTTTAAATTACAGTACCTGGAAATGTGTCCGGGCTGGTTGCATCGACGGCAAATGGGCTGTCCATCCTCTGCGTAGCGGTCTGTGGGCCTCCCTCGGAATGACGGGATCCTCCTCTGTCGACGCCACGGGACATCCTCCGGACTTGAAGCCAGCTCGATGGGTCTTGACGGGTCCACTTGCAACGCCTGGACGGTCCTGGTCAACGCCGCGACGCTCCTGGTCAGCTCCTGGACTTGGTGGTGCAGGCCTTTCGACGGGGCTTGGTTCAGGGCCTGTGCATCAGCCTCCACGGAGTCCATAGAGGAGGGCGCCGCCTCCTGGTGGTAGGTGATAGCAGGGCGCCGGGGGTTTTATAGCGCCACTGGTTGCAGATTCACGGAGCACCCTTATGGCCCTGTCCTTAAATTGGGCAAAGGTCAGGTCGGGGTTCTGAAAGAACATGAGGCGCAGTTGGGCCCTGTGGGCGCTAGACAGCAGACCTTCTATGAATTGTTCTGTTAGCAGCTTATCGGTTTCCTGCACACTGCCAGGGTCAGTTTGTTGAATAGCCCTCAAGGCTTCCTGCAGATTTAGGGCATAGTCTCTGATGCTGTCCTGTGCCCGCTGCTTACATCCATAGAACCTCATTTTAATCTCAGCGGAGGTACGTGTATCAAAGGTACCCCGCAGCCGGGCCAGAATACCCTTCACAGTCCTTTTCTCCTCAGTGGGCCATGATTTTACCTCCCTTTGGGCTGCGCCAGTTAACTGCCCTGTTAATATGCTGACCTTCTGCTCCTCTGTCAGGGGGTAAACCTGGAACAAACTGTATAGCCTTTCCTTGAAGTCAGTTAGGGCATGGGGCTCCCCTGAGTATTTGGGCAGCCAGGCCGCTCCAGGGATGTAGGGCAGGGAAAAGGGCATCACCGCTGCTGCTGCTGCGTTGGTGGTAGTGGGCGCCTCTGTGTCCGACATCTTCCTCCCCCCTAGTTAAGCGTGGCCTACCTTCCGACGATCCTCTTCTGTAGGCCGCGGCTCCGCTGCTGCTGCTATGGACGAGGACCTGGCGTCGCGTCCTGATGACGTCAGCGTCGCTCTCTCTCCCTTCCAGGACCTTGCGCAGCGTCGGTGCGTGGGGCGGAGCTTCGGATCTCGCGCGGTTTTGACGTCCACGCCCCTCTTCTTCCCGCGCGGCGTCCTGAAGATGGCGTCCGATGGCGGGAAGCAGCCGCGGATGGCGGGAAGACGGCCGAAGACGGTGGGAAACGGTCCAAGATGGCGTCTGATGGCGGGAATCGGCTCCGGATGGCGGGAAACGACTCCGGACGGCGGGAAACGGTCCAAGATGGCGTCTAATGGCGGGAATCGGCTCCGGATGGCGGGAAACGACTCCACAGGTAAGTTACAAAAGTCTTTTTCAGGCACGCAGTACCCGGTGGTTGCGGGCACGAAATCCTGCCGACTACGCCAAAGCTGACTCGCCCCCTGGGCCGTGGGGCACTCGGATCCGGGCAATAGGGAAACGGTGGGAGTAGTAGTGGCAACCCGGTTCCGTGGCTCAGGGTGGTCAGGCCAGTGGTAGTCCGTTATGTACTGATGTTTATGTCCGACTACGCCACCCGTGGATTGCGGTTATTAGGAACTGCCGCTGCATGCAGACCGCTGGGGCTGATGAGGTGTGCAGCTAGGGTAGTGTGACTCCCCACGGGAAGAGTGCGGCCCCAGGGCAGTATAGTGGATGGTGGGAGTGATGGTAGTGAGAGTCCCAGTGCTGGTAGTGCTGGAGGAGCAAGGAGCACACAGACAACAGGTTGCAGTCCAGGGTCTTTACTAAAACAGGTAAATTGACCCACAAACAGTCCCGGCTAGGAGGGGACCTGGATGTCTGAGAGCAACGGGGAAATTGGCCCTGGTCAGGGTGAGGGTGTAGGCCTACCGTGCTTTCTGCGCTCCTTCTGGCTATCTCCTCCTGATAGGATAACAGCCCACGTTTCCGAGCTCTCCGTGTATTCTCGCCTGTATGGCCTGCGACGTGGGTTCCTTTCTGCTCCCAGCCTTGTACGGCTTTACTGGTCCCTTCGGTTGTGGCAGGGCCTCCAGGCTTCTTAGGCCAAGGAATGTACAGTCCCTTGCGGACTGGTTCTCTGCTGGGGGATGTGGAATCCTTCCAGCCTCAGACACCAAAGTCTGGTAAAGTTAAGTCTTTTCTCTGCCAAGACAGGCTCTCTTCGCCTCTTGTCTCTGACTTGTGGCTCTCCTACTGCCACACTTCCTCTTAGGTGCAATCAACTTTCTGTCCCTGCTCCACTCTGGGACACGTCTCAGTGCTGAGACAGGCAATCCAGTTCTCTCTAACCCTGCCCTCAGTACCAGCTTTTATAGGGGCAGCCTGCTCCCCCTACTGGCCTGAGACAGGAGGCATTGCATGCTAATGTTCCCCTGACTAGAGAACCTCCCCCTTGCTCTCAGACACAGCTTTAATTACACTTGTGGCATCCAGGTCAGGGTGACACAGATACCCTTCAAATGAAAGCTGAAAGTCTGAACTTCAACTGCATCTGAATTGTTTTGTTTAAAATTCATTGTGGTAATGTCTAGAACCAAAATTAGAAAAATGTTGTCTCTGTCCAAATATATATGGACCTAACTGTATGTCTAGTGAAACCTTTTCTTATACTACAAATGAAGTAGCTGAAATTATTTCCAATGTCTGAATTCCCAGTGATTTGGCACAAAGAATACCACATGGCTTGAGGGTAAACTTTCAACCAACAATGTTTAAAGATAATGACAATTTTTGTAAAAGATTCGAGCAAATTTTAAACAAGTACTCTTTCAACTTGTTTGTATTGGCATTCCTTGAGAAAGACGCCAATACAAACCTTTCTCCGAACTCAGAAAAAAAGGTACATACCCATGCCTACGCTGCCCGCAATGTAGCAATATACAGCGGGGTGATACTTTTTTCCACCCCCATACCGGGATTAGAATTCAAGGTTTTTTTACTTGTGATTCTTCTTTTGTAGTGTATGCGATCAAATGTCCTTGATGGTCTCATATATGTTGGTGAGACAACCTAACCTATACGAGACCGCATATCTCAAAACAAGTCGAGTATAAGATGTGGGAAGACTTATCTCCCCTTATCTTACCATTTTAATTTAAAGAAGCACTCCGTAGAACAAGTCAATTTTCAGGTTCTGGAACATGTACCACCATTAATATGTGGGGATAATAGGATTCAGGCATTAAAACGTCGTGAAGCTTTTTAGATCCATACGTTGGATACGTTGTAACCTCGGGATTTAAATAGAGAGTATGAGTTATCTAGCTTTCTGTAAATGTATTAATTATTGTTTTTCTGTTTCAGACACGTACTACTTGATTCCTTTCTCTGGAACTGCATGAAATCACATTTCTTCTCATAGAACTTTATTCACTCCTGTGGGTGATGATGTTGTCTGTTGATTAATGCTAGATATCACCTACTCCTCTCTATTTTCTTCTCTTCCTTTCTTTTCTTTTATTTCAATCTAATACTACATTGGGTAGTGATCAGTATATTTCCCTAAATTATTTTTCCTTATATTTTTTTCCCCTTGGTCTAGTTTATCCCTTAAACATGTATTACTATATTTTTCTTACTAATACCATTGGTAGCCAGAGGTCTACGCTTTATGAACACCTGTGATTCTATTATATATATATTCCCCATTCATTTTAACTGCCTTTACCTATTTTTTTCTTTTCTATTTGGATCTGGGTTATTGCAGATCCAATAACATGACACCGGGTGGCGACATACACATTTGTGCTTGTTACTTCCGTGTTTGCGATCATGTGACCTGATCACATGACCAGAAGTGAGTCATGCAGGTCCTTTTGCTCAGATTCCATTGCAACTTATGAAACAGGAAGTGGCCAATTGTCAGATCCTTGTCTCATTACACGGTTGCGTCTAGATCGCAGTTGATTTTTTGTGGTCCTCACTTTAGCCACTCCATTCTAGACGCCTCACTGCTGAACTTTCTAGATCGGAGTTGATCTTTTGAGGTTCTCACATGCTCCTCTTCGATCTAGTGCTTTCAGTGCTGAGGCGTCTAGATCGGAGTTTATCTTTTGAGGTTCTCACATTCTCCTCTTCGATCTAGTGCTTTCAGTGCTGAGGTGTCTAGATTGGAGTTTATCTTTTGTGTTAACCGTTTTAACAGTTCCACTCTAGATGCTTCAGTGTTGAGGTGACTAGATCGGAGTTGCTGGAGTGAGGGCCTCAAGAGAACAACTCCAATGTAGACAGTTCAGCACTGACACCACTAGATCGTAGTTGATTCCAGGAGCTTCTCATACACTCTGCAATCTAGATGCCTCTTCTGGCTTTTTATTGTAGTTTTAATGCTTTTTTATGGAATTGCTCATGTTTTTAATGGAGCAAACATCACAGGTCAAACAGGATTTTTTTATGCACTGTTATATATTTTTTCTATTTTTACACTCTTATACTTTGTGTTTGGGCAAAATTCTTTTTTTTCCAGATTAATAAAACTTGCATTGTCACTTTTTGCAATATAAAAAATTACACTCAGCACTGATTATTCAGTTTTGCCAGAATGTGACTTTTCCCATTTGTCCACAGCCCCGACATAGTGAAGAGTGTGCGGAGCTCCACGGGGAGAGGTGTAAAAGAGCGCCCCCGACAGTCACTATAATATACAAAACAGAATATATACAGTACAGACCAAAAGTTTGGACACACCTTCTCATTTAAAGATTTTTCTGTATTTTCATGACTATGAAAATTGTACATTCACACTGAAGGCATCAAAACTATGAATTAACACATGTGGAATTATATACTTAACAAAAAAGTGTGAAACAACTGAAAATATGTCTTATATTCTAGGTTCTTCAAAATAGCCACCTTTTGCTTTGATGACTGCTTTGCACACTCTTGGCATTCTCTTGATGAGCTTCAAGAGGTAGTCATCGGAAATGGTCTTCCAACAATCTTGAAGGAGTTCCCAGAGATGCTTAGCACTTTTTGGCCCTTTTACCTTCACTCAGTCCAGCTCACCCCAAACCATCTCAATTGGGTTCAGGTCTGGTGACTGTGGAGGCCAGGTCATCTGGCGTTTCACCCCATCACTCTCCTTCTTGTCAAATAGCCCTTACACAGCCTGGGGGTATGTTTGGTGTCATTGTCCTGTTGAAAAATAAATGATGGTCCAACTAAACGCAAACCAGATGGAATAGCATGCCGCTGCAAGATGCTGTGGTAGCCATGCTGGTTCAGTATGCCTTCAATTTTGAATAAATCCCCAACAGTGTCACCAGTAAAGCACCCCCACACCATCACACTTCCTTCTCCATGCTTCACGGTGGGAACCCGGCATTGAGAGTCCATCCGTTCACCTTTTCTGCGTCTCACAAAGACACGGTGGTTGGAACCAAAAATCTCAATTTGGACTCATCAGACCAAAGCACAGATTTCCACTGTTCTGATGTCCATTCCTTGTGTTCTTTAGCCCAAACAAGTCTCTTCTGCTTGTTGCCTGTCCTTAGCAGTGGTTTCCTAGCAGCTATTTTACCATGAAGGCCTGCTGCACAAAGTCTCCTCTTCACAGTTGTTGAAGAGATGTGTCTGCTGCTAGAACTCTGTGTGGCATTGATCTGGTCTCTAATCTGAGCTGCTGTTAACCTGTGATTTCTGAGGCTGGTGACTCGGATAAACTTATCCTCAAAAGCAGAGGTGACTCTTGGTCTTCCTTTCCTGGGGAGGTCCTCATGTGAGCCAGTTTCTTTGTAGCGCTTGATGGTTTTTGCAACTGCACTTTCAAAGTTTGCCCAATTTTGCGGACAGACTGACCTTCATTTCTTAAAGTAATGATGGCCACTCATTTTTCTTTACTTAGCTGCTTTTTTCTTGCCATAATACAAATTCTAACAATCTTTCAGTAGGACTATCTGCTGTATTTTCACTGAAAGTCGCACGCGTATTTTCACTGAAACTCAGCAGCCATTTGAAAGACATCAAAAATGGGCTTTTTGGAACAGTGATAGCAATGGTACACATCATAGAGTTTCAGAAACGAGGTCTCCCACATGCGCACTAAGCAAATCATCAATCTAGATCATATGAGGTGAGGTGAGGTGAGGTACAGATCCTCATATGATCTAGATTGATGATTTGCTTAGTGACTTGGCTTGAACAAGTTTTATAAAGATTTTTTCTATTTTTCATTGTTTGACCTGTACTACTGTAATTCATGCTCATGTGGGTATCTATTATGGTGCTCTTTTCTTTTTTTTTTTGGTTAATTATTAATACTTACTGCCTTTTTTTAAACATTGTGTTTTTGTCTGATTTTAAATATTACTAATAAAGAATTCTTTGTATTTTTTGGATAATATTCAGTTTACGTCTTTTTTCTATTTGATATACTTACTAGTTGACGTTGAACAGCGTCACGTTTGGGTCCCTCCTACTAAATTTCTGCATGACTCTATTGGTCAGTTATGTTGACTGACAAAGTTCCGAAGGTAGACAGCAGCAGTGGTCGGCCTCCTACACAACGAGTAAATTATTCATGATCATGAGGCCATCCATCTCCTTAGCTTTCTGTTCCTTGGAATGCAAGCGCATGTATGTAGTAGCAGCTAGGCCTGAGGTGGTCAGCGTTTTGGCGCATATCCTACCTCCTACGAGGATTGCTGGATGTTTTCCTGATACTATCCCTGTTCTATGACTCCTGTTTAAAAAAAGCTAGATGTGATGAATGATGGATGAGGTGGTGGCAAAGGAGAAAGAGCAGGAGGAACAGGAACCATTCACACCAATGTCAGGTCAGTCAACCACACATGTCTTGTAGGATATGTTTCTGTACCAAAAGGAGAGGTTTGGCTACACAGTTATAGGGTATACAGTGAGTGCAATGCCTACCAAAAATTTTGAGGCACTCCAATGCCCCTTAGAAGTGACATGGAGGTCAGAGGGCCTTAACTAAACCTTTTTTTCCATTTATAGCAACTGGGTCTCCTGTACACTGTTGGCCTAAGCAGTGAATGGAAAGCTTTCCAAAAATTATGAGGAACTGCAATGCCCCTTAAAACAGACGTGGATTACAGCGTACTAAAAACCTTCTACCCATTATTGGGGAGTGGGTCTCCCTTAGTGTTCACTTATGCATTGAAAAGCAAAAGCTGACTAAAAGTGTGGTGGAGGTCGCAGTGGAATAAAAAGACAATATCAATGCCCCTTGGAAGAGACATGGAAATCACTGTAGCTTAACAAGACGATTTTAATGCACTTTGGAAGAGACGTGGAGTTCAGAGTGGTTTAACAAGACGTTTTTAATGCCCCTTGGAAGAGACGTGGAGGTCACAGTAGCTTAACAAGATGGTTTTAATGCCCCTTGGAAGAGACGTGGAGTTCAGAGTGGTTTAAAAAGACGTTTTTAATGACCCTTGGAAGAGACGTGGAGGTCACAGTAGCTTAACAAGACAGTTTTGATGCCTCTTGGAAGAGACTTGGAGTTCAGAGTGGTTTAACAAGACGGTTTTATTACTCCTTGTAAGAAACATGGAGTCCAGATTGGTTTAACAAGACAAGTTTAATGCCCCTTGGAAGAGACGTGGAGTTCAGAGTGGTTTAACAAGATGGTTTTAACGGCCCTTGGAAGAGACGTGGATTTCAGAGTGGTTTAACAAGACGGTTTTAATGCCCCTTAGAAGAGACGTGGAGGTCACAGTGGAATAAAGAGACAATATCAATGCCCCTTGGAAGAGTGGTGGAGGTTACAGTGGAATAAAGATACAATATCAATGCCCCTTGGAAGAGAGGTTGAGTTCAGAGTGGTTTAGCAACACGGTTTTAGTGCCCCTTGGAAGAGACGTGGAGGTCATAGTAGCTTAACAAGACGGTTTTAAAGCCCCTTGGAAGAGACATGGAGGTCACTGTAGCTTAAAAAGATGATTTTAATGCGCTTTGAAAGAGACGTGGAGTTCAGAGTGGTTTAACAAGACGTTTTTAATGCCCCTTGGAGGAGACGTGGAGGTCACAGTAGCTTAACAAGACGGTTTTAATGCCCCTTGGAAGAGACGTGGAGTTCAGAGTGGTTTAACAAGACGTTTTTAATGCCCCTTGGAAGAGACGTGGAGGTCACAGTAGCTTAACAAGACGGTTTTAATGCCCCTTGGAAGAGACGTGGAGTTCAGAGTGGTTTAACAAAACGTTTTTAATGTCCCTTGTAAGAGGCGTGGAGGTCACAGTAGCTTAACAAGATGGTTTTAATGCCTCTTGGAAGAGAATTGGAGTTCAGAGTGGTTTAACAAGACGGTTTTAATGCCCCTTGGAAAAGACGTGGAGGTCACAGTAGAATAAAGAGACAATATCAATGCCCCTTGGAAGAGTGGTGAAGGTTACAGTGGAATAAAGATACAATATCAATGCCCCTTGGAAGAGACGTGGAGTTCAGAGTGGTTTAGCAAGACGGTTTTAATGCCCCTTGGAAGAGACGTGGAGGACATAGTAGCTTAACAAGATGGTTTTAATGCCCCTTGGAAGAGACGTGGAGTTCAGAGTGGTTCAACAAGACAGTTTTAATGCCCCTTGGAAAATACGTGGAGGTCACAATAGCTTAACAAGACGGTTTTAATGCCCCTTGGAAGAGACGTGGAGGTCACAGTAGCCTAAAAAGACGGTTTTAGTGCCGTTTAGAAGGGACGTGGAGTTAAGAGTGGTTTAACAAGTCGATTTTAATGCCCCTTGGAAGAGACGTTGAGTTCAGAGTGGTTTAACAAGAAGGTTTTAATGCCCCTTGGAAGAGACGTGGAGGTCACAGTAGCTTAGCAAGACAGTTTTAATGCCCCTTGGAAGAGACATGGAGTTCAGAGTGGTCTAACAAGATGGTTTTAAGACCCTGTGGAAGAGACGTGGAGGTCAGAATAGCTAGACAAGACAGTTTTAATGCCCCTTGGAAGAGTGGTGGAAGTCGCAGTGGAACAAAAAGACAATATCAATGCCCCTTGGAAGAGCTGTGGAGTTCAGAGTTTTTTAACAAGACGGTTTTTAATGCCCCTTGGATGAGTGGTGGAGGTCGAAGTGGAATAAAAAGACAATATCAATGCCCCTTGGTAGAGTGGTGGAGGTCGCAGTGAAATAAAAAGACAATATCAATGCCCAGTGAAAGAGACGGGGAGGTCATAGTAGCTGAACAAGACTGTTTTAATGCCCCTTGGAAGAGTGGTGGAGTTCAGAGTGGTTTTATAAGACGGTTTTAATGCCCCTTGGAAGAGACGTGGAGGTCACAGTAGCTTAACAAGACGGTTTTAATGCCTCTTGGAAGAGACTTGGGGTTCAAAGTGGTTTAACAAGACGGTTTTATTACCCCTTGTGAGAAACGTGGAGTCCAGATTGGTTTAACAAGACAGTTTTAAAGCCCCTTGGAAGAGACGTGGAGGTCACAGTAGCTTAAAAAGACGGTTTTAATGCCACTTGGAAGAGACGTGGAGTTCAGAGTGGTTTAACAAGATGGTTTTAACGGCCCTTGGAAGAGACGTGGATTTCAGAGTGGCTTAACAAGACGGTTTTAATGCCCCTTGGAAGAGACGTGGAGGTCACAGTGGAATAAAGAGACAATATCAATGCCCCTTGGAAGAGTGGTGAAGGTTACAGTGGAATAAAGATACAATATCAATGCCCCTTGGAAGAGAGGTTGAGTTCAGAGTGGTTTAGCAAAACGGTTTTAATGGCCCTTGGAAGAGACGTGGAGGTCATAGTAGCTTAACAAGACGGTTTTAAAGCCCCTTGGAAGAGACATGGAGGTCACTGTAGCTTAAAAAGACAATTTTAATGCACTTTGAAAGAGACGTGGAGTCCAGAGTGGTTTAACAAGACGTTTTTAATGCCCCATGGAAGAGACGTGGAGGTCTCAGTAGCTTAACAAGACGGTTTTAATGCCCCTTGGAAGAGACGTGGAGTTCAGAGTGGTTTAACAAGACGTTTTTAATGCCCCTTGGAAGAGACGTGGAGGTCACAGTAGCTTAACAAGACGGTTTTAATGCCCCTTGGAAGAGACGTGGAGTTCAGAGTGGTTTAACAAGACGTTTTTAATGCCCCTTGGAAGAGACGTGGAGGTCACAGTAGCTTAACAAGATGGTTTTAATGCCTCTTGGAAGAGACTTGGTGTTCAGAGTGGTTTAACAAGACGGTTTTAATGCCCCTTGTAAGAGACGTGGAGTTCAGAATGGTTTAACAAGATGGTTTTAATGCCCCTTGGAAGAGACGTGGAGGTCATAGTAGCTTAACAAGACAATTTTAATGCCACTTTGAAGAGACATGGAGTTCAGAGTGGTTTAACAAGACGGTTTTAATGCCCCTTGGAAGAGACGTGGAGGTCACAGTAGAATAAGGAGAAAATATCAATGCCCCTTGGAAGAGACGTGGAGTTCAAAGTGGTTTAGCAAGACGCTTTTAATTCCCCTTGGAAGAAACGTGGAGGACATAGTAGCTTAACAAGACTGTTTTAATGCGCATTGGAAGAGACATGGAGTTCAGAGTGGTTCAACAAGACGGTTTTAATGCCCCTTGGAAGAGACTTGGAGGTCACAGTAGCCTAAAAAGACGGTTTTAGTGCCGTTTAGAAGAGACGTGGAGTTAAGTGTGGTTTAACAAGTCGATTTTAATGCCCCTTGGAAGAGACGTTGAGTTCAGAGTGGTTTAACAAGAAGGTTTTAATGCCCCTTGGAAGAGACTTGGAGGTCACAGTAGCCTAAAAAGACGGTTTTAGTGCCGTTTAGAAGAGACGTGGAGTTAAGTGTGGTTTAACAAGTCGATTTTAATGCCCCTTGGAAGAGACGTTGAGTTCAGAGTGGTTTAACAAGACGGTTTTAATGCCCATTGGAAGAGACATGGAGCTCAGAGTGTTCTAACAAGATGGTTTTAATGCCCCTTGGAAGAGACGTGGAGGTCACAGTAGCTTAACAAGATGGTTTTAATGTCCCTTGAAAGAGTGGGGGAGGTTACAGTGGAATAAAAAGACAATTTCAATTCCCCGTGGAAGAGAGGTGGAGGTCACAGTAGCTTAACAAGAAGGTTTTCATGCCCCTTGGAAGAGTGCTGGATGTCACAGTGGAATAAAAACACGATATCAATGTCCTGTGGAAGAGACTTGGAGAACACAGTAGCTTAACAAGACGGTTTTAATGCTATTTGAAAGAGTGGTGGAGGTTACAGTGGAATAAAAAGACAATATCAATGCCCCTTGGAAGAGTGGTGCATGTCGCAGTGGAATAAAAAGACTATATCAATGCCCCGTGGAAGAGGCGTGGAGAACACAGTAGCTTAACAAGACAATTTAAATGCCCCTTGGAAGAGTGGTAGAGGTTACAGTGGAATTAAAAAGACGATATCAATGCCCCGTGGAAGAGACTTGGAGAACACAGTAGCCTAACAACATGGTTTTAATGCCCATTGGAAGAGTGGTGGAGATCGCATTGGAATAAAAAGACAATATCAATGCCCATTGGAAGAGAGGTGCAGGTCACAGTAGCTTAACAAGATGGTTTTAAAGCACGTTGGAAGAGTGGTGGAGGCCGCTGTGGAAAAAAAAAACAATATCAAAGACCTGTGAGAGAGACGTGGAGGTCACAGTAGCTTAAATAGACGGTTTTAATGCCCCTTGAAAGAGCTGTAGAGTTCAGAGTGGTTATCAAGATGGTTTTAATGACCCTTGGAAGAGAAGTGGAGGTCAGAGTAGCTTGACAAGACGGTTTTAATGTCCCTTGGAAGAGTGGTGGAGGTTACAGTGAAATGAAAAGACAATATCACTGCCACGTGGAAGAGACATGGAGGTCACAGTAGCTGAACAAGATGGTTTTAATGCCCCTTGGAAGAGTGGTGGATTTCAGAGTGGCTTAATAAGATGGTTTAAATGCCCCTTGGAAGAGACGTCAAGGTCCCAGTAGCTCAACAAAAGATGGTTTTAATGCCACTTGGAAGAGTGGTGGAGGTTACAGTGGAATAAAAAGACAATATCAATGCCCCGTGGAAGAGACATGGAGGTCACAGCAGCTTAACAAGATGGTATTAATGCCCCTTGGAAGAGTTGTTGAGGTCGCAGTGGAATAAAAAGACGATATCAATGCCCCTTGGAAGAGTGGTGGAGGTCGCAGTGGAATAAAAAGACAATATCAATGTCCCGTGGAAGAGACGTGGAGGTCACAGTAGCTTAATAACACGGTTTTAATGCCCCTTGGATGAGTGGTGGAGGTCGCAGTTGAATAAAAAGACAATATCAATTCCCCGTGGAAGAGACGTGGAGGTCATAGTAGCTTAAATAGACGGTTTTAATGCCCCTTGGAATAGCTGTGGAGGTCAGAGTGGTTTAACAAGATGGATTTATTGCCCTGTGGAAGAGACGTGGAAGTCACTGTAGCTTAGCAAAATAGTTTTAATGCCCCTTGGAAGAGTGGTGGAGGTTACAGTGGAATAAAAAGACAATATCAATGCCCCATGGAAGAGACGTGGAGTATACAGTAGCTTAAAAAGATGGTTTTAATGCCCCTTGGAAGAGTGGTGGAGGTTACAGTAGAATAAAAAAACAATATCGATGCCCCATGGAAGAGACGTGGAGATCACAGTAGCTTAACAAGTTGGTTTTAATGCCCCTTGGAAGAGTGGTGGAGGTCACAGTAGAATAAAAAGACAATATTAATGCCTCTTGGAAGAGTAGTGGAGATCGCAGTGGAATAAAAAAACAATACCAATGCCCTGTGGAAGAGATGTGGAGGTCACAGTAGCTTAATAAGATGGTTTTATTGCCCCTTGGAAGAGTGGTGGAAGTCGCATTGGAATAAAAAGACAATATCAATGCCACTTGGAAGAGACGTGGAGGTCAAAGTAGCTTAAAAAGATGGTTTTAATGCCCCTTGGAAGAGCTTTGGAGTTCAGAGTGGTTTATCAAGATGGTTTTAATGCACCTTGGAAGAGACGTGTAGGTCACAGTAGCTTAACAAGGCAGTTTTAATGCCCCTTGGAAGAGTGGTGGAGGTTACAGTGGAATAAAAAGACAATATCAATGCCCCGTGGAAAAAACGTGGAGTTCAAATTAGATTAAAAAAACGGTTTTAATGCCCCTTGGAAGAGTAGTGGAGGTCGCAGTGGAATAAAAAAACAATACCAATGCCCTGTGGAAGAGACGTGGAGGTCACTGTAGCTTAACAAGACGGTTTTAATGACACTTGGAAGAACTGTGAAGTTCTAAGGGGTTTATCAAGATGGTTTTAATGCCCCTTAGAAGAGACGTGTAGGTCAGAGTAGCTTAGCAAGACGGTTTTAATGCGTATTGGAGGAGCGGTGGAGGTTACAGTAGAATAAAAAAACAATATCAATGCCCCATGGAAGAGACGTGGAGATCACAGTAGCTTAACAAGTTGGTTTTAATGCCCCTTGGAAGAGTGGTGGAGGTCACAGTAGAATAAAAAGACAATATTAATGCCCCTTGGAAGAGTAGTGGAGGTCGCAGTGGAATAAAAAAACAATACCAATGCCCTGTGGAAGAGATGTGGAGGTCACAGTAGCTTAATAAGATGGTTTTATTGCCCCTTGGAAGAGTGGTGGAAGTCGCATTGGAATAAAAAGACAATATCAATGCCACTTGGAAGAGACGTGGAGGTCAAAGTAGCTTAAAAAGATGGTTTTAATGCCCCTTGGAAGAGCTTTGGAGTTCAGAGTGGTTTATCAAGATGGTTTTAATGCACCTTGGAAGAGACGTGTAGGTCACAGTAGCTTAACAAGGCAGTTTTAATGCCCCTTGGAAGAGTAGTGGAGGTTACAGTGGAATAAAAAGACAATATCAATGCCCTGTGGAAAAAACGTGGAGTTCAAATTAGATTTAAAAAACGGTTTCAATGCCCCTTGGAAGAGTGGTGGAGGTTGCAGTGGAATAAAAAGACAATATCAATGCCCCTTGGAAGAGTGGTGGAGGTTGCAGTGGAATAAAAAGACAATATCAATGCCACGGGGAAGACATGTGGAGGTCACAGTAGCTTAATAAGATGGTTTTATTGCCCCTTGGAAGAGTGGTGGAGGTCGCTGTGGTATAAAAAGACAATATCAATGCCCCGTGGAAGAGACGTGGAGGTCACAGTAGCTTAACAAGGTGGTTTTAATGCTCCTTGGAAGAGCTGTGGAGTTCAGAGTGCTTTGACAAGATGGTTCTAATGCCCATTGGAAGAGACGTGTAGGTCACAGTAGGTTAACAAGACGGTTTTAATGCCCCTTGGAAGAGTGGTGGAGCTCGCTGTGGAATAGAAAGACAATATCAAAGCCCCGTGGAAGAGACGTGGAGGTCACAGTAGCTTAAATAGACCTTATTAATGCCCCTTGAAAGAGCTGTGAAGTTCAGAGTGGTTTAACAAGATGGATTTAATACTCTGTGGAAGAGACGTGGAGGTCAGAGTAGCTTAAAAAGACAGTTTTAATACCCCTTGGAAGAGTGGTTGAAGTCGCAGTGGAACAAAAAGACAATATCAATGCCCATTGGAAAAGTGCTGGAGGTCGCAGTGGAATAAAAAGACAATATCAATGCCCTGTTAAAGAGACGTGGAGGTCATAGTAGCTTAGATAAACGGTTTTAACGCCCCTTGGAAGAGTCAGGCAGGTCACAGTAGCTTAGCAAAAGACGGTTTTAATGCCCCTTGGAAGATTGGTGGAGATTACAGTGGAATAAAAAGACAATATCAATGCCCCGTGGAAGAGAAGTGGAGGTCACTTTAGCTTAACAAGACTGTATTAATGCCCCTAGGCAGAGTGGTGGAGGTCGCAGTGGAATAAAAATACATTATCAATGCACCTTGGAAAAGTGGTGGAGGTCGCAGTGGTATAAAAAGACAATATCAATGCCCCTTGGAAGAGGGGTGAAGGTTAAAGTGGAATAAAAAGACAATATCAATGCCCCGTGGAAGAGACGTCGAGGTCATAGTAGCTGAACAAGATGGTTTTAATGCCCCATGGAAGAATGGTGGAGTTCAGTGTGGTTCAATAAGACGGTTTTAATGCCCCTAGGAAGAGACGGGAAGGTCACAGTAGCTTAACAAAAGACGGTTTTGATACCAATTGGAAGAGTGGTGGGGGTTACAGTGGAATATAAAGACAAAATCAATGCCCTATGGAAGAGACGTGGAGGTCACAGTAGCTTAACAAGACGGTTTTAATGCCCCTAGGCAGAGTGGTGGAGGTCGCAGTGGAATAAAAATCCAATATCAATGCCCCTTGGAAGAATGGTGGAGGTCGCAGTTGAATAAAAAGACAATATCAGTGACCCCTTGGAAGAGTGGTGGAGGTCGCAGTAGTATAAAAAGACAATATCAATGAACCTTGGAAGAGGGGTGGAGGTTACCGTGGAATAAAAAGACAATATCAGTGCCCCGTGGAAGAGACGTGGAGGTCACAGTAGCTTAACAAGACGGTTTTAATTCCCCTTGGATGAATGGTGGAGGTCGCAGTGGAATAAAAAGACAATATAAATGCCCCGTGGAAAAGACGTGGAGGTCAGAGTAGCTTTAAAACACAGTTTTAATGCCCTTGGAACAGTGGTGGAGGTCGCAGAGGAATAATAAGATAATATCAATGTCCATTGGAAGAGTGGTGGAGGTCGCAGTGGAATAAAAAGACAATATCAATGCCCCGTGGAAGAGACGTGGAGGTCATAGAAGCTTAACAAGATGGTTTTAATGCTTCTTGGAAGAGCTGTGGAGTTCAGAGTGGTTTATCACGATGGTTTTAATGCCCCTTGGTAGAGTGGTGAAGGTTACAGTGGAATAAAAGGACAATATCAATGCCCCGAGAAAGAGACGTGGAGGTCACAGTAGCTTAACAAGACGTTCTTAATACCCCTTGGAAGAGTGCTAGAGGTCGCAGTGGAATAAAAAGACAATATCAATGCCCCTTGGAAGAGTGGTGGAGGTCACAGTGGAATAAAAAGACAATATCAATGCCACGGGGAAGAAACTTGGAGGTCACAGTAGCTTAATAAGATGGTTTTATGCCCCTTGGAAGAGAGGTGTAGGTCGCTGTGGTATAAAAAGACAATATCAATTCCCCGTGGAAGAGACGTGGAGGTCACAGTAGCTTAACAAGACCGTTTTAATGTCTCTTGGAAGAGTGGTGGAGGTGACAGTGGAGTAAGAATACAATATCAATGCCCCGTGGAAGAGACGTGGAGGTCACAGTAGCTTAACAAGATGGTTTAAATGCCACTTGGAAGAGTGATGGAGGTCACAAAGGAATAAAAAGACAATATCAATACCCATTGGAAGATTGGTGGAGGTCGCAGTGGAATAAAAAGACAATAGCAATGCCCCGTGGAAGAGACGTGGACGTCACATTAGCTTAACAAGATGTTTTAATGCCCGTTGGAAGAGTGGTAGAGGTCGCTGTGGTATAAAAGACAATATCAATGCCCCTTGGAAGAGACGTGGACGTCACAGTAGCTTAACAAGATGTTTTTAATGCCCATTGGAAGAGTGGTGAAGGTCGCTGTGGAAATAATAGACAATATAAAAGCCCCGTGGAAGAGACGTGGAGGACACAGTAGCTTAAATCAATGGTTTTAATGCCCCTTGGAATAGCTGTGGAGTTCAGAGTGGTTTAACAAGATTGTTTTAATGCCCCTTGGAAGATACGTGGAGTTCACAGTAGCTTAACAAGACAATATTAATGCCCCTTGGAATAGACATGGAGGTCACAGTAGCTTAAAATGATGGTTTTAATGTCCCTTGCAAGAGTGGTGAAGGTCGCAGTGGAATAAAAAGACAATATCAATGCCCATTGGAAGAGTTGTGGAGGTCGCAGTGGAATAAAAAGACAATATCAATGCCCCGTGGAAGAGATGTGGAGGTCCCAGGAGCTTAACAAGATGGTTTTAATGCCCCTTGGAAGAGCTGTGGAGTTCAGAGTGGTTTATCAAGATGGTTTTAATGCCCCTTGGAAGAGACATGGAGGTCACAGTAGCTTAACAAGACAGATTTAATGCCCCTTGGAAAAGTGCTGGAGGTTACGGTGGAATAAAAAGACAATATCAATGCCCCAAGGAAGAGACATGGAGGTCACAGTAGATTAACAAGACGGTTTTAATGCCCCTTGGAAGAGTGGTGGAGGTCGAGGTAGAATAAAAAGACAATATTAGTGCCCCGTGGAAGAGACGTGGGGGTCACAGTAGCTTAAATAGACGGTTTTAATGCCCCTTGGAATAGTTGTGGAGTTCAGAGTTTTTTAACAAGATGGCTTTAATTCCCCTTGGAAGACACGTGTAGGTCACAGTAGCTTAACAAAACTTTCTTAATGCCCATTGGATGAGTGGTGGAGGTCGTAATGGAATAAAAAGACAATATCAATGCCCCTTGGAAGAGACAAAGAGGTCACAGTAGCTTTAAAAGACAGTTTTAATGCCCCTTGGAAGAGTGGTGGAGGTGGCAGTGGAATAAAAAGACAATATCAATGGCCAATGGAAGAGTGGTGGAGGTCGCAGTGGAATAAAAAGACAATATCAATGCCCCGTGGAAGAGACGTGGTAGTCACAGTAGCTTAACAAGATGGCTTTAATGCCCCTTGGTAGAGCTGTGGATATCAGAGTGGTTTAACAAGATGGTTTTAATGCCCCTTGGAAGAGTGGTGGGGGTTACAGTGGAATAAAAAGACAATATCAATGCCCTATGGAACAGACGTGGAGGTCACAGTAGCTTAACAAGACGGTTTTAATGCCCCTAGGCAGAGGGGTGGAGGTCGCAGTGGAATAAAAATACAATATCAATGCCCCTTGAAAGAATTGTGGAGGTTGCAATTGAATAAAAAGACAATATCAGTGACCCCTTGGAAGAGTGGTGGAGGTCGCAGTAGTATAAAATGACAATATCAGTGCCCCTTGGAAGAGGGGTGGAGGTAAAGGTGGAATAAAAAGACAATATCAAAGCCCCGTGGTAGAGAGGTGGAGGTCATAGTAGCTGAACAAGATGGTTTTAATGACCCATGGAAGAGTCGTGATGTTCAGTGTGGTTTATTAAGACGGTTTTAATGCCCCTTGCAAGAGACGTGGAGGTCACAGTAGCTTAAAAAAAGACGATTTTAATTCCCCTTGGAAGAGTGGTGGGGGTTACAGTGGAATAAAAAGACAATATCAATGCCCCGTGGAAGAGACGTGGAGGTCACAGTATCTTAACAAGACGGTTTTAATGCCCCTAGGCAGAGTGGTGGAGGTCACAGAGGAATAAAAATACAATATCAATGTCCATTGGAAGAGTGGTGGAGGTCGCAGTGGAATAAAAAGACAATATCAATGCCCCGTGGAAGAGACGTGGAGGTCACAGTAGCTTAACAAGATGGTTTTAATGCTTCTTGGAAGAGCTGTGGAGTTCAGAGTGGTTTATCACGATGGTTTTAATGCCCCTTGGAAGAGTTGTGAAGGTTACAGTGGAATAAAAAGGCAATATCAATGCCCCATGGAATAGACGTGGAATTCACAGTATCTTAAAAAGACGGTCTTAATGCCCCTTGGAAGAGTGTTGGAGGTCGCAGTGGAATAAAAAGATAATATCAATGCCCCTTGGAAGAGTGGTGGAGGTCACAGTGAAATAAAGAGACAGTATCAATGCCACGGGGAAGAGACGTGGAGGTCACAGTAGCTTAATAAGATGGTTTTATGCCCCTTGGAAGAGAGGTGTAGGTCGCTGTGGTATAAAAAGACAATATCAATGCCCCTTGGAAGAGACGTGGACGTCACAGTAGCTTAACAAGATGTTTTTAATGCCCATTGGAAGAGTGGTGGAGGTCGCTGTGGAAATAAAAGACAATATAAAAGCCCCGTGGAAGAGACGTGGAGGACACAGTAGCTTAAATCGATGGTTTTAATGCCCCTTGGAATAGCTGTGGAGTTCAGAGTGGTTTAACAAGATTGTTTTAATGCCCCTTGGAAGATACGTGGAGTTCACAGTAGCTTAACAAGACGGTTTTAATGCCCCTTGCGTGAGTGGTGGACATCGCAGTGGAATAAAAAGACAATATTAATGCCCCTTGGAAGAGACGTGGAGGTCACAGTAGCTTAAAAAGACGGTTTTAATATCCCTCTCAAGAGTGGTGGAGGTCGCAGTGGAATAAAAAGACAATATCAATGCCCATGGAAGAGTTGTGGAGGTCGCAGTGGAATAAAAAGATAATATCAATGCCCCGTGGAAGAGACGTGGAGGTCCCAGGAGCTTAACAAGATGGTTTTAATGCCCCTTGGAAGAGCTGTGGAGTTCAGAGTGGTTTATCAAGATGGTTTTAATGCCCCTTGGAAGAGACGTGGAGGTCACAGTAGCTTAACAAGACGGTTTTAATGCCCCTTGGAAAAGTGGTGGAGGTTACGGTGGAATAAAAAGACAATATCAATGCCCCAAGGAAGAGACATGGAGGTCACAGTAGCTTAACAAGATGGTTTTAATGCCCCTTGGAAGAGTGATGGAGGTCGCAGTAGAATAAAAAGACAATATTAATGCCCCGTGGAAGAGACGTGGAGGTCACAGTAGCTTAAATAGACGGTTTTAATGCCCCTTGGAATAGCTATGGAGTTCAGAGTGGTTTAACAAGATGGCTTTAATTCCCCTTGGAAGACACGTGTAGGTCACAGTAGCTTAACAAAACTTTCTTAATGCCCATTGGATGAGTGGTGGAGGTCGTAATGGAATAAAAAGACAATATCAATGCCCCTTGGAAGAGACGTGGAGGTCACAGTAGCTTTAAAAGACAGTTTTAATGCCCCTTGGAAGAGTGGTGGAGGTGGCAGTGGAATAAAAAGACAATATCAATGGCCAATGGAAGAGTGGTGGAGGTCGCAGTGGAATAAAAAGACAATATCAATGGCCCGTGGAAGAGACGTGGAAGTCACAGTAGCTTAACAAGATGGCTTTAATGCCCCTTGGTAGGGCTGTGGAGTTCAGAGTGGTTTATCAAGATGGTTTTATTGACCCTTGGAAGAGACATGTAGGTCACAGTAGCTTAAGAAGAAGCTCTTAATGCCCCTTGGAAGAGTGGTGGAGGTGGCAGTGGAATAAAAAGACAATATCAATGCCACGGGGAATAGACGTCGAGGTCACAGTAGCTTAACAAGATGGCTTTAATGCCCCTTGGTAGGGCTGTGGAGTTCAGAGTGGTTTATCAAGATGGTTTTATTGACCCTTGGAAGAGACATGTAGGTCACAGTAGCTTAAGAAGAAGCTCTTAATGCCCCTTGGAAGAGTGGTGGAGGTGGCAGTGGAATAAAAAGACAATATCAATGCCACGGGGAATAGACGTCGAGGTCACAGTAGCTTAAGAAGATGGTTTTATGGCCCCTTGGAAGAGTGGTGGAGGTCGCAATGGAATAAAAAGACAATATCAATGACCCGTGGATGAGACGTTGAGGTCACAGTAGCTTAACAATATGGTTTTAATACCCCTTTGAAGAGTGGTGGAGTTCAGTGTGGTTCAATAAGACGGTTTTAATGCCCCATGGAAGAGACGGGGAGGTCACAGTAGCTTAACAAAAGACGGTTTTAATTCCCCTTGGAAGAGTGGTGGGGGTTATAGTGGAATAAAAAGACAATATCAATGCCCTATGGAAGAGACGTGGAGGTCACAGTAGCTTAACAAGATGGTTTTAATGCCCCTAGGCAGAGTGGTGGAGGTCGCAGTGGAATAAAAATACAATATCAATGCCCCTTGGAAGAATGGTGGAGGTCACAGTTGAATAAAAAGACAATATCATTGACCCCTTGGAAGAGTGGTGGAGGTTACAGTAGTATAAAAAGACAATATCAGTGCCCCTTGGAAGAGGGGTGCAGGTAAAGGTGGAATAAAAAGACAATATCAATGCCCCGTGGTAGAGACGTGGAGGTCATAGTAGCTGAAGAAGATGGTTTTAATGACCCATGGATGAGTGGTGAAGTTCAGTGTGGTTTAATAAGACGGTTTTAATGCCCCTTGCAAGAGACATGGAGGTCACAGTAGCTTAACAAAAGACGGTTTTAATTCCCTTTGGAAGAGTGGTGGGGGTTACAGTGGAATAAAGAGAAAATATCAATGCCCCGTGGAAGAGACGTGGAGGTCACAGTAGCTTAACAAGACGGTTTTAATGCCCCTAGGCAGAGTGGTGGAGGTCACAGAGGAATAAAAATACAATATCAATGACCCCTTGGAAGAGTGGTGGAGGTCGCAGTTGAATAAAAAGACAATATCAATGACCCCTTGGAAGAGTGGTGGAGGTCACAGTGGAATAAAAAGACAATATCAATGCACCTTGGAAGAGGGGTGGAGGTTACCGTGGAATAAAAAGACAATATCAATGCTCCGTGGAAGAGACGTGGAGGTCACAGTAGCTTAACAAGACGGTTTTAATGCCCCTTGGATCAGTGGTGGAGGTCGCAGTGGAATAAAAAGACAATATAAATGCCCCTTGGAAGAGACGTGGAGGTCACAGTAGCTTAACAAGATGGTTTTAATGTCTCTTGGAAGAGTGGTGGTGGTTACAGTGGAATAAAAAGACAATATCAATGCCCCGTGGAAAAGAGGTGGAGATCAGAGTAGCTTTAAAACAGTTTTAATGCCCTTGGAAGAGTGGTGGAGGTCGCAGAGGAATAAAAAGACAATATCAATGTCCATTGGAAGAGTGGTGGAGGTCGCAGTGGAATAAAAAGACAATATCAATGCGCCGTGGAAGAGACGTTAAGGTCACAGTAGCTTAACAAGATGGTTTTAATGCTTCTTGGAAGAGCTGTGGAGTTCAGAGAGGTTTATCAAGATGGTTTTAATGCTCCTTGGAAGAGTAGTGAAGGTTACAGTGGAATAAAAAGACAATATCAATGCCCATGGAATAGATGTGGAGTTCACAGTAGCTTAAAAAGATGGTTTTAATGCCCCTTGGAAGAGTGTTGGAGGTCGCAGTGGAATAAAAAGACAATATCAATGCCCCGAGAAAGAGACGTGGAGGTCACAGTAGCTTAACAAGACGTTCTTAATACCCCTTGGAAGAGTGGTAGAGGTCGCAGTGGAATAAAAAGACAATATCAATGCCCCTTGGAAGAGTGGTGGAGGTCACAGTGGAATAAAGAGACAATATCAATGCCACGGGGAAGAGACGTGGAGGTCACAGTAGTTTAATAAGAAGGTTTTATGCCCCTTGGAAGAGAGGTGTAGGTCGCTGTGGTATAAAAAGACAAAATCAATTCCCTGTGGAAGAGACGTGGAGGTCACAGTAGCTTAACAAGATAGATTTAATGCCCCTTGGAAGAGCTGTGGAGTTCAGAGTGGTTTAACAAGACGGTTTTAATGCCCCTTTGAAGAGATATGTAGGTCACAGTAGCTTTAAAAGACAGTTTTAATGCCCCTTGGAAGAGTGGTGGAGGTGGCAGTGGAATAAAAAGACAATATCAATGGCCAATGGAAGAGTGGTGGAGGTCGCAGTGGAATGAAAAGACAATATCAATGGCCCGTGGAAGAGACGTGGAAGTCACAGTAGCTTAACAAGATGGCTTTAATGCCCCTTGGTAGGGCTGTGGAGTTCAGAGTGGTTTATCAAGATGGTTTTATTGACCCTTGGAAGAGACATGTAGGTCACAGTAGCTTAAGAAGAAGCTCTTAATGCCCCTTGGAAGAGTGGTGGAGGTGGCAGTGGAATAAAAAGACAATATCAATGCCACGGGGAATAGACGTCGAGGTCACAGTAGCTTAAGAAGATGGTTTTATGGCCCCTTGGAAGAGTGGTGGAGGTCGCAATGGAATAAAAAGACAATATCAATGACCCGTGGATGAGACGTTGAGGTCACAGTAGCTTAACAATATGGTTTTAATACCCCTTTGAAGAGTGGTGGAGTTCAGTGTGGTTCAATAAGACGGTTTTAATGCCCCATGGAAGAGACGGGGAGGTCACAGTAGCTTAACAAAAGACGGTTTTAATTCCCCTTGGAAGAGTGGTGGGGGTTATAGTGGAATAAAAAGACAATATCAATGCCCTATGGAAGAGACGTGGAGGTCACAGTAGCTTAACAAGATGGTTTTAATGCCCCTAGGCAGAGTGGTGGAGGTCGCAGTGGAATAAAAATACAATATCAATGCCCCTTGGAAGAATGGTGGAGGTCACAGTTGAATAAAAAGACAATATCATTGACCCCTTGGAAGAGTGGTGGAGGTTACAGTAGTATAAAAAGACAATATCAGTGCCCCTTGGAAGAGGGGTGCAGGTAAAGGTGGAATAAAAAGACAATATCAATGCCCCGTGGTAGAGACGTGGAGGTCATAGTAGCTGAAGAAGATGGTTTTAATGACCCATGGAAGAGTGGTGAAGTTCAGTGTGGTTTAATAAGACGGTTTTAATGCCCCTTGCAAGAGACATGGAGGTCACAGTAGCTTAACAAAAGACGGTTTTAATTCCCTTTGGAAGAGTGGTGGGGGTTACAGTGGAATAAAGAGAAAATATCAATGCCCCGTGGAAGAGACGTGGAGGTCACAGTAGCTTAACAAGACGGTTTTAATGCCCCTAGGCAGAGTGGTGGAGGTCACAGAGGAATAAAAATACAATATCAATGACCCCTTGGAAGAGTGGTGGAGGTCGCAGTTGAATAAAAAGACAATATCAATGACCCCTTGGAAGAGTGGTGGAGGTCACAGTGGAATAAAAAGACAATATCAATGCACCTTGGAAGAGGGGTGGAGGTTACCGTGGAATAAAAAGACAATATCAATGCTCCGTGGAAGAGACGTGGAGGTCACAGTAGCTTAACAAGACGGTTTTAATTCCCCTTGGATCAGTGGTGGAGGTCGCAGTGGAATAAAAAGACAATATAAATGCCCCTTGGAAGAGACGTGGAGGTCACAGTAGCTTAACAAGATGGTTTTAATGTCTCTTGGAAGAGTGGTGGTGGTTACAGTGGAATAAAAAGACAATATCAATGCCCCGTGGAAAAGAGGTGGAGGTCAGAGTAGCTTTAAAACAGTTTTAATGCCCTTGGAAGAGTGGTGGAGGTCGCAGAGGAATAAAAAGACAATATCAATGTCCATTGGAAGAGTGGTGGAGGTCGCAGTGGAATAAAAAGACAATATCAATGCGCCGTGGAAGAGACGTTAAGGTCACAGTAGCTTAACAAGATGGTTTTAATGCTTCTTGGAAGAGCTGTGGAGTTCAGAGTGGTTTATCAAGATGGTTTTAATGCTCCTTGGAAGAGTAGTGAAGGTTACAGTGGAATAAAAAGACAATATCAATGCCCATGGAATAGATGTGGAGTTCACAGTAGCTTAAAAAGATGGTTTTAATGCCCCTTGGAAGAGTGTTGGAGGTCGCAGTGGAATAAAAAGACAATATCAATGCCCCGAGAAAGAGACGTGGAGGTCACAGTAGCTTAACAAGACGTTCTTAATACCCCTTGGAAGAGTGGTAGAGGTCGCAGTGGAATAAAAAGACAATATCAATGCCCCTTGGAAGAGTGGTGGAGGTCACAGTGGAATAAAGAGACAATATCAATGCCACGGGGAAGAGACGTGGAGGTCACAGTAGTTTAATAAGAAGGTTTTATGCCCCTTGGAAGAGAGGTGTAGGTCGCTGTGGTATAAAAAGACAAAATCAATTCCCCGTGGAAGAGACGTGGAGGTCACAGTAGCTTAACAAGATAGATTTAATGCCCCTTGGAAGAGCTGTGGAGTTCAGAGTGGTTTAACAAGACGGTTTTAATGCCCCTTTGAAGAGATATGTAGGTCACAGTAGCTTAACAAGACCGTTTTAATGTCTCTTGGAAGAGTGGTGGAGGTGACAGTGGAGTAAGAATACAATATCAATGGCCCGTGGAAGAGACGTGGAGGTCACAGTAGCTTAACAAGATGGTTTAAAAGCCCCGTGGAAGAGACGTGGAGGACACAGTAGCTTAAATCGATGTTTTTAATGCCCCTTGGAATAGCTGTGGAGTTCAGAGTGGTTTAACAAGATTGTTTTAATGCCCCTTGGAAGATATGTGGAGTTCACAGTAGCTTAGCAAGACTGTTTTAATGCCCCTTGATTGAGTGGTGGACATCGCAGTGGAATAAAAAGACAATATTAATGCCCCTTGGAAGAGACGTGGAGGTCACAGTAGCTTAAAAAGACGGTTTTAATGTCCCTTGCAAGAGTGGTGGAGGTCGCAGTGGAATAAAAAGACAATATCAATGCCCATTGGAAGAGTTGTGGAGGTCGCAGTGGAATAAAAAGACAATATCAATGCCCCGTGGAAGAGACGTGGAGGTCCCAGGAGCTTAACAAGATGGTTTTAATGCCCCTTGGAAGAGCTGTGGAGTTCAGAGTGGTTTATCAAGATGGTTTTAATGCCCCTTGGAAGAGACGTGGAGGTCACAGTAGCTTAACAAGACGGTTTTAATGCCCCTTGGAAAAGTGGTGGAGGTTACGCTGGAATAAAAAGACAATATCAATGTCCCAAGGAAGAGACATGGAGGTCACAGTAGCTTAACAAGATGGTTTTAATGCCCCTTGGAAGAGTGATGGAGGTCGCAGTAGAATAAAAAGACAATATTAATGCCCCGTGGAAGAGACGTGGAGGTCACAGTAGCTTAAATAGACGGTTTTAATGCCCCTTGGAATAGCTGTGGAGTTCAGAGTGGTTTAACAAGATGGCTTTAATTCCCCTTGGAAGACACGTGTAGGTCACAGTAGCTTAACAAAACTTTCTTAATGCCCATTGGATGAGTGGTGGAGGTCGTAATGGAATAAAAAGACAATATCAATGTCCCTTGGAAGAGACGTGGAGGTCACAGTAGCTTTAAAGGACAGTTTTAATGCCCCTTGGAAGAGTGGTGGAGGTGGCAGTGGAATAAAAAGACAATATCAATGGCCAATGGAAGAGTGGTGGAGGTCGCAGTGGAATAAAAAGACAATATCAATGGCCCGTGGAAGAGACGTGGCAGTCACAGTAGCTTAACAAGATGGCTTTAATGCCCCTTGGTAGAGCTGTGGAGTTCAGAGTGGTTTATCAAGATGGTTTTATTGCCCCTTGGAAGAGACATGTAGGTCACAGTAGCTTAACAAGAAGCTGTTAAAGCCCCTTGGAAGAGTGGTGGAGGTGGCAGTGGAATAAAAAGACAATATCAATGCCACGGGGAAGAGACGTCGAGGTCACAGTAGCTTAAGAAGATGGTTTTATGGCCCCTTGGAAGAGTGGTGGAGGTCGCAGTGGAATAAAAAGACAATATCAATGCCCCGTGGAAGAGACGTGGTAGTCACAGTGGCTTAACAAGATGGCTTTAATGCCCCTTGGTAGAGCTGTGGAGTTCAGAGTGGTTTAACAAGATGGTTTTAATGCCCCTTAGAAGAGTGGTGGAGGTTACAGTGGAATAAAAAGACAATATCAATGCCCCATGGAAGAGTGGTGGATGTCGCAGTGGAATAAAAAGACAATATCAATGACCCGTGGAAGAGAGGTGGAGGTCAGAGTAGCTTAACAATATGGTTTTAATGCCCCTTTGAAGAGTGGTGGGGGTCTCAATGGAATAAAAAGACAATATCAATGCCACTTGGAAGAGACGTGGAGGTCATAGTAGCTTATCAAGACTGTTTTAATCCCCCTTGGATGAGTGGTGTAAGTCGCAGTGGAATAAAAAGACAATATTAATGCCCCTTGGAAGAGTGATGGAGGTCGCATTGGAATAAAAGGACAGTATCATTGCTACTTGGAAGAGACGTAGAGGTCACAGTAGCTTAAAAAGACGATTTTAATGTCCCTTGGAAGAGTAGTGGTGGTCGCAGTGGAATAAAAAGACAATATCAATGCCTCGGGGAAGAGACGTGGATGTCACAGTAGCTTAGCAAGATGGTTTTATTGCTCCTTGTAAGAGTGCTGGTGGTTGCTGTGGTATAAAATGACAATATCAATGACCCGAGGAAGAGACGTGGAGGTCAAAGCAGCTTACCAAGACAGTATTAATGTACCTTGGAAACGTGGTAGAGGTCGCAGTGGAATAAAAAGACAATACCAATGCCCCTTCAAAGAGACGTCGTGCTCACAGTAGCTTAACAAGATGGTTTTATTGCCCCCTGGAAGAGTGGTGGAGGTTGGTGTGGTATAAAAAGACAATATCAATGCCCCGTGGAAGAAACGTGGAGGTCAAAGTAGCTTAACAAGACGCTTTTAATGCTCCTTGGAAGAGACGTTGAGTTCAGAGAGGTTTATTGAGATGGTTTTAATGCCCCTTGGAAGATACGTGTAGGTCACACATTAGCTTAATAAGATGGTTTTAATGCCCATTGGAAGAGTGGTGGAGGTTACAGTGGAATAAAAAGACAATATCAATGCCTCGTGGAAGAGACGTGCAGTTCATAGTAGCTTAACAAGACGGTTTTAATGCCCCTTGGTAGAGTGGTGGAGGTCACAGTAGCTGAACAAGACGGTTTTAATGTCTCTTGGATGAGTGGTGGAGGTTACAGGGAAATAAAAAGACAATATCAATGCCCTCAGGAAGAGACATGGAGGTCACAGTAGCTTATCAAGACGGTTTAAATGCCTCTTGGAAATGTGGTGGAGGTCGCAGTGGAATAAAGATAATATCAATGCCCCGTGGAAGAGACGTGTAGGTCACAGTAGCTTAACAAGATGGTTCTAATGCCCCTTGGAAGAGTGGTGGAGGTCGCAGTGGAATAAAAAGACAATACCAATGCCCCTTCGAAGAGACGTCGTGCTCACAGTAGCTTAACAAGATGGTTTTATTGCCCCTTGGAAGAGTGGTGGAGGTTGGTGTGGTATAAAAAGACAATATCAATGCCCCTTGGAAGTAACGTGGAGGTCAAAGGAGCTTAAAAAGACGCTCTTAATGCTCCTTGGAAGAGACGTTGAGTTCAGAGAGGTTTATTGAGATGGTTTTCATGCTCCTTGGAAGATACGGGTAGGTCACATTAGCTTAACAAGATGCTTTTAATGCCCATTGGAAGAGTGGTGGAGGTTACAGTGGAATAAAAAGACAATATCAATGCCTCGTGGAAGAGACTCGGAGTTCATAGTAGCTTAACAAGACGGTTTTAATGCCCCTTGGTAGAGTGGTGGAGGTCGCAGTGGAATAGAAAGACAATTTGAATGCCCTGTGAAAGAGAAGTGGAGGTCACAGTAGCTTAACAATATTGGTTTTAATGCCCCTTGGAAGAGCTGTGGAGTTCAGAGAGGTTTAACAAGATGGTTTTAATGCCCCGAGGTAGGGACGTGTAGGTTACAGTAGCTTAACAAGATGGTTTTAATGCCCCTTGGAAGAGTGGTGGAGGTTACAGTGGAATAAAAAGACAATATCAATGCCCCGTGGAAGAGACGTGGAGATCACAGTAGCTAAACAAGTCAGTTTTAATGCCCCTTGGAAGAGTGGTGGAGGTCGCAGTGGAATAAAAAGACAATACCAATGCCCCTTCGAAGAGACGTGGTGCTCACAGTAGCTTAACAAGATGGTTTTGTTGCCCCTTGGAAGAGTGGTGGAGGTTGGTGTGGTATAAAAAGACAATATCAATGCCCCGTGGAAGAAACGTGGAGGTCAAAGGAGCTTAACAAAACGCTTTTAATGCTCCTTGGAAGAGACGTTGAGTTCAGAGAGGTTTATTGAGATGGTCTTTATGCCCCTTGGAAGATACGTGTAGGTCACATTAGCTTAACAAGATGGTTATAATGCCCATTGGAAGAGTGCTGGAGGTTACAGTGGAATAAAAAGACAATATCAATGCCTCGTGGAAGAGACGTGGAGTTCATAGTAGCTTAACAAGATGGTTTTAATGCCCTTTGGTAGAGTGGTGGAGGTCGCAGTGGAATAGAAAGACAATTTGAATGCCCTGTGAAAGAGAAGTGGAGTTCACAGTAGCTTAACAATATTGGTTTTAATGCCCCTTGGAAGAGCTGTGGAGTTCAGAGAGGTTTAACAAGATGTGTTTAATGCCCCGTGGTAGAGACGTGTAGGTTACAGTAGCTTAACAAGATGGTTTTAATGCCTCTTGGAAGAGTGGTGGAGGGTACAGTGGAATAAAAAGACAATATCAATGCCCCGTGGAAGAGACGTGGAGATCACAGTAGCTAAACAAGTCAGTTTTAATGCCCCTTGGAAGAGTGGTGGAGGTCGCAGTGGAATAAAAAGACAATATCAAAGCCCCGTGAAAGAGACGTGGATGTCACAGTAGCTTAAATAGATGGTATTAATGCCCCTTGAAAGAGATGTGGAGTTCAGCGTGGTTTATCAAGATGGTTTTAATGCCCCTTGGAAGAGACGTCAAGTTCACAGTAGCATAAGAAGACCGTTTTAATGGCTCTTGGAAGAGTGGTGGAGGTTACAGTGGAATAAAAAGACAATTTTAATGCCCCGTGGAAGAGACATGGAGGTCACAGTAGCTTAACAAGACGGTTTTAATGCCCCTTGGAAGAGTGGTGGAAGTCGCAGTGGAATAAAAAAAGACAATATCAATGCCCCTTGGTAGAGTGGTGGAGGTCGCATTGGAACAAAAAGACAATATCAATGTCCCGTGGAAGAGACATGGAGGTCACAGTAGATTAATAAGACGGTTTTAATGCCCCTTGGAAGAGTGATGGAGATCGCAGTGGAAACAAAGGACAGTATCAATGCCCCGTGGAGGAGACATGGAGGTCGCAGTAGCTTAACAAGACGGTTTTAATGCCCCTTAGAAGAGTGCTGGAGGCCGCTGTGGAATAAACAGACAATACCAAAGCCCCGAGAAAGAGACATGGCGGTCACAGTAGCTTAAATAGACAGTTTTAATGCCCCTTGGAAGAGTGTTGGAGGTCGCAGTGGAATAAAAAGACAATATCAATGCCCCGTGGAAAATACGTGGATGTCACAGTAGCTTAACAAGACAGTTTTAATGCCCCTTGAAAGAGTTTTGGAGGTCGCTGTGGAATAAAAAGACAATAGCAATGCCCCGTGGAAGAGACGAGGAGGTCACAGTAGCTTAATAAGACGGTTTTAATGCTCCTTGCAAGAGCTGTGGAGTTCAGAGTGATTTTACAAGATGGTTTTAATGCCCCTTGGATGAAACGTGGAGGTCACGGTTGCTTAACTAGATGGTTTTTATGCGCCTTGGAAGAGTGATGGAGGTCGCAGTGGAATAAAGACAATATCAATGCCCCTTGGAAGAGACGTGGATCTCACAGTAGCTTAACAAGACGGTTTTACTGCACATTAGAAGAGTGGTGAAGGTCGCAGTGGAATAAAAAGACAATATCAATACCCCTTGGAAGAGACGTGGTGGTCAAAGTAGCTTAAGAAGATGGTTTTATTGCCCCTTGGAAGAGTGGTGGAGGTTGCTGTGGTATAAAAAGACAATATCAATGCCCCGTGGAAGAAACGTGGATGTCACAGTAGCTTAACAAGACACTTTTAATGCCCCTTGGAAGAGACGCTGAGTACAGAGAGGTTTATCAAGATGGTCTTAATGCCCCTTGGAAGAGACGTGTAGGTCACAGTAGCTTAACAAGATGTTGTTAATGCCCCTTGGAAGAGTGCTGGAGTTTGCAGTGGAATAAAAAGACAATATGAATGCCTCGTGGAAGAGACGTGGATCTCCTAGTAGCTTAACAAGACGGTTTTAATGCCCCTTGGAAGAGTGTGGAGGTTATAGTGGAATAAAAAGACAATATTAAAGACCCGTCGAAGAGACGTGGAGGTCACAGTAGCTTAAATAAATGGTTTTATTGCCCCTTGTAAGAGTGGTGGAGTTCATATTGGTTTAACAAGATGGTTTTATTGCCCCTTGGAAGAGACGTGGACATCACAGTAGCTTAACAAGATGGTTTTAATGCCCTTGGAAGAATGTTGGAGGTCGCAGTGGAAGAAAAAGACAATATCAATGCCATTTGGAATAGACGATGAAGTCACAGTAGCTTAAGAAGATGGTTGTAATGCCCCTTGGATGAGTGGTGGAGGTCGCAGTGGAATAAAAAGACAAAATTAATGCCCATTGGAAAAGTGATGGAGATCGCAGTGTAATAAAAGGACAGTATCAATGCCCCTTGGTAGAGACGTGGAGGTCACAGTAGCTTAACAAGACGGTTTTATTGCCCCTTGGAAGAGTAGTGGAGGTCGCAGTGAAATAAAAAGACAATATCAATGCCCCGGGGAAGAGACGTGGAGGTCACAGTAGCTTAACAAGACGGTTTAAATGTACCTTGAAAGAGTGGTGGAGGTTGCAGTGGAATAAAAAGACAATATCAATGCCCCGGGGAAGAGACGTGGAGGTCACAGTAGCTTAACAAGACGGTTTAAATGTACCTTGAAAGAGTGGTGGAGGTCGCAGTGGAATAAAAAGACAATATCAATGGCCAATGGAAGAGTGGTGGAGGTCGCAGTGGAATAAAAAGACAATATCAATGCCCCGTGGAAGAGACGTGGTAGTCACAGTAGCTTAACAAGATGGCTTTAATGCCCCTTGGTAGAGCTGTGGAGTTCAGAGTGGTTTATCAAGATGGTTTTATTGCCCCTTGGAAGAGACATGTAGGTCACAGTAGCTTAACAAGAAGCTCTTAATGCCCCTTGGAAGAGTGGTGGAGGTGGCAGTGGAATAAAAAGACAATATCAATGCCATGGGGAAGAGACGTCGAGGTCACAGTAGCTTAAGAAGATGGTTTTATTGCCCCTTGGAAGAGTGGTGGAGGTCGCAGTGGAATAAAAAGACAATATCAATGCCCCGTGGAAGAGACGTGGTAGTCACAGTAGCTTAACAAGATAACTTTAATGCCCCTTGGCAGAGCTGTGGAGCTCAGAGTGGTTTAACAAGATGGTTTTAATGCCCCTTAGAAGAGTGGTGGAAGTTACAGTGGAATAAAAAGACAATATCAATGCCCCATGGAAGAGTGGTGGATGTCGCAGTGGAATAAAAAGACAATATCAATGACCCGTGGAAGAGAGGTGGAGGTCACAGTAGCTTAACAATATGGTTTTAATGCCCCTTTGAAGAGTGGTGGAGGTCGCATTGGAATAAAAAGACAATATCAATGCCACTTGGAAGAGACGTGGAGGTCACAGTAGCTTATCAAGACTGTTTTAATCCCCCTTGGATGAGTGGTGTAGGTCGCAGTGGAATAAAAAGACAATATTAATGCCCCTTGGAAGAGTGATGGAGGTCGCATTGGAATAAAAGGACAGTATCATTGCTACTTGGAAGAGACGTCGAGGTCACAGTAGTTTAAAAAGACGATTTTAATGTCCCTTGGAAGAGTAGTGGTGGTCGCAGTGGAATAAAAAGACAATATCAATGCCCCGGGGAAGAGACGTGGATGTCACAGTAGCTTAGCAAGATGGTTTTATTGCTCCTTGTAAGAGTGGTGGTGGTTGCTGTGGTATAAAATGACAATATCAATGACCCGAGGAAGAGACGTGGAGGTCAAAGCAGCTTACCAAGACAGTATTAATGTACCTTGGAAACGTGGTAGAGCTCGCAGTGGAATAAAAAGACAATACCAATGCCCCTTCGAAGAGACGTCGTGCTCACAGTAGCTTAACAAGATGGTTTTATTGCCCCTTGGAAGAGGGGTGGAGGTTGGTGTGGTATAAAAAGACAATATCAATGCCCCGTGGAAGAAACGTGGAGGTCAAAGGAGCTTAACAAGACGCTTTTAATGCTCCTTGGAAGAGACGTTGAGTTCAGAGAGGTTTATTGAGATGGTTTTAATGCCCCTTGGAAGATACGTGTAGGTCACATTAGCTTAACAAGATGGTTTTAATGCCCATTGGAAGAGTGGTGGAGGTTACAGTGGAATAAAAAGACAATATCAATGCCCCATGGAAGAGTGGTGGATGTCGCAGTGGAATAAAAAGACAATATCAATGACCCGTGGAAGAGAGGTGGAGGTCACAGTAGCTTAACAATATGGTTTTAATGCCCCTTTGAAGAGTGGTGGAGGTCGCATTGGAATAAAAAGACAATATCAATGCCACTTGGAAGAGACGTGGAGGTCACAGTAGCTTATCAAGACTGTTTTAATCCCCCTTGGATGAGTGGTGTAGGTCGCAGTGGAATAAAAAGACAATATTAATGCACCTTGGAAGAGTGATGGAGGTCGCATTGGAATGAAAGGACAGTATCATTGCTACTTGGAAGAGACGTCGAGGTCACAGTAGCTTAAAAAGACGATTTTAATGTCCCTTGGAAGAGTAGTGGTGGTCGCAGCGGAATAAAAAGACTATATCAATGCCCCGGGGAAGAGACGTGGATGTCACAGTAGCTTAGCAAGATGGTTTTATTGCTCCTTGTAAGAGTGGTGGTGGTTGCTGTGGTATAAAATGACAATATCAATGACCCGAGGAAGAGACGTGGAGGTCAAAGCAGCTTACCAAGACAGTATTAATATACCTTGGAAACGTGGTAGAGGTCGCAGTGGAATAAAAAGACAATACCAATGCCCCTTCGAAGAGACGTCGTGCTCACAGTAGCTTACCAAGATGGTTTTATTGCCCCTTGGAAGAGTGGTGGAGGTTGGTGTGGTATAAAAAGACAATGTCAATGCCCCGTGAAAGAAACGTGGAGGTCAAAGGAGCTTAACAAGACGCTTTTAATGCTCCTTATAAGAGACGTTGAGTTCAGAGAGGTTTATTGAGATGGTTTTAATGCCCGTTGGAAGATACGTGTAGGTCACATTAGCTTAACAAGATGGTTTTATTGCCCCTTGGAAGAGTGGTGGAGGTTGGTGTGGTATAAAAAGACAATATCAATGCCTTGTGGAAGAGACGTGGAGTTCATAGTAGCTTAACAAGACGGTTTTAATGCCCCTTGGTAGAGTGGTGGAGGTCGCAGTGGAATAGAAAGACAATTTGAATGCCCTGTGAAAGAGAAGTGGAGGTCACAGTAGCTTAACAATATTGGTTTTAATGCCACTTGGAAGAGCTGTGGAGTTCAGAGAGATTTAACAAGATGGTTTTAATGCCCCGTGGTAGAGATGTGTAGGTTACAGTAGCTTAACAAGATGGTTTTAATGCCCCTTGGAAGAGTGGTGGAGGTTACAGTGGAATAAAAAGACAATATCAATGCCCCGTGGAAGAGACGTGGAGATCACAGTAGCTAAACAAGTCAGTTTTAATGCCCCTTGGAAGAGTAGTGGAGGTCGCAGTGGAATAAAAAGACAATATCAAAGCCCCGTGAAAGAGACGTGGTGTAGCGCTGGCGTCCCTGCCCTCTGCTAGGCAGGGACGCTGCTCCCCTCACCGCTCTGCTCCGTGCCCGGCGTCCTCCCTCCGCTCTGCTGTCAGCGCGCGCTCCTTCCCGGCGTCCTCCTCCTGCTCTGCTCTCAGCGCGCGCTCCTTCCCGGCCCCTGTGCTTAGGGCGCGCGCGCGCGCGCTCCCCTCCTCTTAAAGGGGCCGCGCGCGCCGTCCTAAGGAGTCCCCGGCCAATGGCCGGAGGACTTCATCATATATAAGGCACCTCCTCCAAAATGGAGGTGCCCGAGCAATGTTGTTTGCACCTGTGTTTCACCTGTGCTTCAGCCCTCAGGTCCCGTTGCCAGTTACCTGCCTGTTACCTGCCTGTTACCTGTCAGTTACCTGCCTGATTTCTGCCTGTATACTTGTTACCAGTCTGCCAGTCTGAGGTCCGACGGTCTGCCTTACTACTCCTGTCAGTCTGTCTAAAGGACCAGCCTGCCCGCTCACCTGGGAGCGCATATCAGCTACCTGCCTGCTTGCCTGAGGTCCGACGGTCTGCCTTACTACTCCGGTCAGTCTGTCTATGGACCAGCTTGCCCGCTCACCTGGGAGCGCTTCTCCGTTACCTGCCTGCTTGCCAGCCCGGAGGCTCCGTTGTCACATGCTGTGACCACCAGCTATCTCAGAGACTCTTGCCCGCTCACCTGGGAGCGCTTCTCCGTTACCTGCCTGCTTGCCAGCCCGGAGGTCCCGTTGTCACGTGCTGTGACCACCAGCTATTTCAGAGACTCTTGCTCGCTCACCTGGGAGCGCTTCTCCGTTACCTGCCCGCCTGCCAGCCCGGAGGCTCCGCCGTCACGTGCCGTGACCACCTGCTATTCCAGAGACTCTCGCTTGCTCACCTGGGAGCACACATCTACCATCTGCCTGCTAGCCTACCCGGAGGCTCTGCCATCTCAGGTCGTACCTACCCTTTACCCAGAGACTGCCCTGATCACTTGCCGTAACTCCCTGTCCGTTCATCCAGAGACTGCCACCCGCTCCCTTACAAGGGCCGGCCCCTTGTATCGTAGCTCAGAGGTTCCACCTCCCGGACCCGTTACAGTTTGCTCGGGCCCTGGAACCCGGTGGCACCCAAGCTCCCTCGCTCACGGACCTGTGTCATGAACTCTCCCGTCAAAGGTCCCAACAGGAGTCCATCCTGGGTCACCTGCGGAATGTTAATACTCGCCTGGACACTCTGACTACACCACCTGCAACCACGGCCAGTACCATGGTATCCTTTTCCGGACCCCGGCTCTCTGCACCTCCTCGCTTCGGAGGCGACTCCGTCCAGGCTCGGGGCTTCATAAATCAGTGCACCCTGCATTTTGAACTATTGTCCCACCAGTTTAACTCCGACCGAGCCAAAATTGCATTCATCATGTCCCATCTCACCGGGGAGGCTCTGGCCTGGCTAAATCCTCTATGGGAGAGAGGAGACCCCCTGGTGTCCGACTTGCCTGCCTTTCTCATGGCTTTCCGGAAAGCCTTCGACGAACCCGGACGGAGGACCTCATCCGCATCATCTCTGCTACGCCTCCGTCAGGGAAGCCTCACCGTGGGTCAATATGCCATACGGTTCCGTACCCTTGCCTCGGAGCTGGCCTGGGATAACGAGGCTCTGGTATCCGTCTTCTGGGAGGGTCTGTCCGGCCGTAATAAAGATGAACTTGCTGGTCGGGACATTCCTACCACTCTCGATGACCTAATAACTCTTGCCACCCGGATTGACCTACGGTTCCAGGAGCGTGCCAAAGAGGTCACCCGTGAAAAGGGGTTTCCACGTCTAGTTCCTACTTTTCTGAAACCCGTCACTCCTTCCGTTTCTCCCCAGGTACACTCTCCTGAGCCTATGCAGGTCGACCAGACCAAGATGGTCAAATCCCGTCAGGACTTACGCCGTGCCGAGGGGAGCTGCTTCTACTGTGGCAGTAAGGAGCATCGGATCCGTGCCTGCCCGGAGAGGTCGGGAGAACGCCTGTGTCTAGGTTCGCTCAGAGGGGTCGATCTAGACAAAAATAAATCCTCTCCATCCCTGCTGCTGTCAGTCTCAGTCATCTGCGGGGAGAATCGTTATTCCGAACTAGCCCAACTTGACTCTGGAGCAGCCGGAAATCTTATTTCACAGTCCCTGGTGGAGAAATACCGCATCCCCACCAAACCTCTGGCTGTACCCTTGTCCGTTGTTGCCGTGGATGGGGGCCTCTTACCTCGCCCCATCCAATTCATCACCGAATCCATTACTCTGCAGGTGGGAATGCTGCATTCAGAGAGTATCTCCCTTCACGTTCTGCCTGGACTCTCTCACGCCCTCTTGCTAGGTCTGCCTTGGCTCCAGAGACATGCACCCGTGCTTGACTGGCAAACCGGAGAAGTCCTTCGCTGGGGACAAGACTGTCATAAAACCTGCCTGGTTCCCATCCATTCCGTCCGTCCCTCTCCTATCCCAGCTAATCTACCTGGACTTCCGATTCCTTATTGGTCTTGTGCTGATGTCTTTGATATGGAGGAGGCAGAGACATTACCACCTCATAGACCATGTGACTACCCCATCGATCCCGCCAGAGTAATGCAGGTGGCTCCCGTGAGTCTAAATTGTCTCCCTCCTGGTAAGACGTTCGTATCGATACCTGATCGGGAGAGGATCCTACACTGGGGTCATTCGTCTAAACTAGCTGGCCACGCCGGTCAGAAAAAGACCCTCCAGCTTATTACCCGGCACTACTGGTGGCCTAACCTGCACAAGGATGTTATGGACTTTGTTTCTGCCTGTGTGTCCTGCGCCCGCAACAAAGTTCCGAGACACCTGTCGGCCGGCCGCCTTCTTCCTCTGCCAGTACCTGCTGCCCCCTGGCAGCATATAGCGATGGACTTCATAACTGATCTGCCCGTCTCTGCCGGTTGTACGGTCATTTGGGTGGTCGCTGACCGCTTTTCCAAGATGGCTCACTTCATTCCCCTGCCAGGTCTTCCGTCTGCACCCGAGCTGGCTAAAGACTTTATCCGCCACATCTTCCGTCTTCATGGCCTGCCCCGTCACATCGTGTCGGATCGAGGAGTACAGTTCACTTCTCGTTTCTGGAGAGCCACTTGTAAATTGCTAGACGTCACTCTGGACTTCTCCTCCGCTTACCACCCACAGTCTAATGGTCAAGTGGAGCGGATCAATCAGAACCTGACCAGTTACCTCCGGCACTTCGTTAATGCTCACCATTCTGACTGGGTGGATCTCCTGCCATGGGCCGAATTCTCGTACAACAATCACGAGAGCGAGTCTTCCTCCATATGGGAGAGTACCCGGTCCGCACTCCTTCTGTCATCCGAGCGTATGAAAAGACACGCTGACAAAGGACGTCTGGACCCTCCTCAATTCCGTCCTGGGGATAAAGTCTGGCTCTCGTCCAAATATGTCCGGCTCAAGATCCCTTCCTATAAGTTAGGGCCTCGGTTCATCGGCCCACTGGAGGTCATCAGTCAGATCAACCCGGTGGCCTATAAATTGAAACTCCCGGCCAACTTACGGATCCCTAACTCCTTCCATGTATCTCTCCTCAAACCTGTGGTACTTAACTCTTTTTCCAAGTCTACAGGTACGCCTCCTGCTCCGGTTTCTGCTGAGGACGAGTTTGAGGTAGAGAACATTCTTGCCACCAAAAGGGTAAGAGGAAAGACCTTTTTTCTGGTAGATTGGAAGGGGTTTGGTCCTGAGGAGAGAACGTGGGAGCCCCGGGAGAACATCCATGCCCCTCTCATCCTAGCTAAATTTCTGTCTGGCCTAAAAAAGGGGGGGCCTAAAGGGGGGGGTACTGTAGCGCTGGCGTCCCTGCCCTCTGCTAGGCAGGGACGCTGCTCCCCTCACCGCTCTGCTCCGTGCCCGGCGTCCTCCCTCCGCTCTGCTGTCAGCGCGCGCTCCTTCCCGGCGTCCTCCTCCTGCTCTGCTCTCAGCGCGCGCTCCTTCCCGGCCCCTGTGCTTAAGGCGCGCGCGCGCGCGCTCCCCTCCTCTTAAAGGGGCCGCGCGCGCCGTCCTAAGGAGTCCCCGGCCAATGGCCGGAGGACTTCATCATATATAAGGCACCTCCTCCAAAATGGAGGTGCCCGAGCAATGTTGTTTGCACCTGTGTTTCACCTGTGCTTCAGCCCTCAGGTCCCGTTGCCAGTTACCTGCCTGTTACCTGCCTGTTACCTGCCAGTTACCTGCCTGATTTCTGCCTGTATACTTGTTACCAGTCTGCCAGTCTGAGGTCCGACGGTCTGCCTTACTACTCCTGTCAGTCTGTCTAAAGGACCAGCCTGCCCGCTCACCTGGGAGCGCATATCAGCTACCTGCCTGCTTGCCTGAGGTCTGACGGTCTGCCTTACTACTCCGGTCAGTCTGTCTATGGACCAGCTTGCCCGCTCACCTGGGAGCGCTTCTCCGTTACCTGCCTGCTTGCCAGCCCGGAGGCTCCGTTGTCACGTGCTGTGACCACCAGCTATCTCAGAGACTCTTGCCCGCTCACCTGGGAGCGCTTCTCCGTTACCTGCCTGCTTGCCAGCCCGGAGGCTCCGTTGTCACGTGCTGTGACCACCAGCTATCTCAGAGACTCTTGCCCGCTCACCTGGGAGTGCTTCTCCGTTACCTGCCTGCTTGCCAGCCCGGAGGTCCCGTTGTCACGTGCTGTGACCACCAGCTATTTCAGAGACTCTTGCCCGCTCACCTGGGAGCGCTTCTCCGTTACCTGCCCGCCTGCCAGCCCGGAGGCTCCGCCGTCACGTGCCGTGACCACCTGCTATTCCAGAGACTCTCGCTTGCTCACCTGGGAGCACACATCTACCATCTGCCTGCTAGCCTACCCGGAGGCTCTGCCATCTCAGGTCGTACCTACCCTTTACCCAGAGACTGCCCTGATCACTTGCCGTAACTCCCTGTCCGTTCATCCAGAGACTGCCACCCGCTCCCTTACAAGGGCCGGCCCCTTGTATCGTAGCTCAGAGGTTCCGCCTCCCGGACCCGTTACACGTGGATGTCACAGTAGCTTAAATGGATGGTATTAATGCCCCTTGAAAGAGATGTGGAGTTCAGCATGGTTTATCAAGATGGTTTTAATGCCCCTAAGAAGAGACGTCAAGTTCACAGTAGCATAAGAAGACCGTTTTAATGGCCCTTGGAAGAGTTGTGGATGTTACAGTGGAATAAAAAGACAATATCAATGCCCCGTGGAAGAGACATGGAGGTCACAGTACCTTAACAAGATGGTTTTAATGCCTCTTGGAAGAGTGGTGGAGGTCGCAGTGGAATAAAAAAAGACAATATCAATGCCCCTTGGTAGAGTGGTGGAGGTCGCATTGGAAGAAAAAGACAATATCAATGTCCCGTGGAAGAGAAGTGGAGGTCACAGTAGATTAATAAGACGGTTTTAATGCCCCTTGGAAAAGTGGTGGAGATCGCAGTGGAATAAAAAGACAATATTAATGCCCCTTGGAAGAGTGATGGAGATCGCAGTGGAAACAAAGGACAGTATCAACGCCCCGTGGAGGAGACATGGAGGTCACAGTAGCTTAACAAGACAGTTTTAATGCCCCTTGAAAGAGTTTTGGAGGTCGCTGTGGAATAAAAAGACAATAGCAATGCCCCATGGAAGAGACGAGGAGGTCACAGTAGCTTAATGAGACGGTTTTAATGCCCCTTGCAAGAGCTGTGGAGTTCAGAGTGGTTTAACAAGATGGTTTTAATGCCCCTTGGAAGAAGCGTGGAGGTCACGGTTTCTTAACTAGATGGTTTTAATGCGCCTTGGAAGAGTGATGGAGGTCGCAGTGGAATAAAGACAATATCAATGCCCCTTGGAAGAGACGTGGATCTCACAGTAGCTTAACAAGACGGTTTTACTGCACATTAGAAGAGTGATGAAGGTCGCAGTGGAATAAAAAGACAATATCAATGCCCCTTGGAAGAGACGTGGTGGTCAAAGTAGCTTAACAAGACAGTTTTAATGCCCCTTGGAAGAGTGTGGAGGTTATAGTGGAATAAAAAGACAATATTAAAGACCCGGCGAAGAGACGTGGAGGTCACAGTAGCTTAAATAAATGGTTTTATTGCCCCTTGGAAGAGCGGTGGAGTTCATAGTGGTTTAACAAGATGGTTTTAATGCCCCTTGGAAGAGACGTGGAGGTCACAGTAGCTTAACAAGATGGTTTTAATGCCCTTGGAAGAATGTTGGAGGTCGCAGTGGAAGAAAAAGACAAAATTAATACCCATTGGAAGAGTGATGGAGATCGCAGTGTAATAAAAGGACAGTATCAATGCCCCTTGGTAGAGAAGTGGAGGTCACAGTAGCTTAACAAGACGGTTTTATTGCCCCTTGGAAGAGTGGTGGAGGATGCTGTGGTATAAAAAGACAATATCAATGCCTCGTTGAAGAGACTTGGAGGTCACAGTAGCATAACAAGACGGTTTTAATGTCCCTCGGAAGAGTAGTGGAGGTCGCAGTGAAATAAAAAGACAATATCAATGCCCCGGGGAAGAGACCTGGAGGTCACAGTAGCTTAACAAGACGGTTTAAATGTACCTTGAAAGAGTGATGGAGGTCGCAGTGGAATAAAAAGACAATATCAATGCCCCTTGGAAGAGACATGGAGGTCACAGTAGCTCAACAGGACGGTTTTAATATCCCTTGGAAGATTGGTGGAGGTTATAGTGGAATAAAAAGACAATATCAATGCCCCGTGCAAAAGACGTGGAGGTCACAGTAGCTTAACAAGAAGGTTTTAATGCCACTTGGATGAGTAGTGGAGGTTACAGTGAAATAAAAAGACAATATCAATGCACTGTGCAGGAGACATGGAGGTCACAGTAGCTTAACAAGATGGTTTTAATGCCCCTTGGAAGAGTGATGGAGGTTGCAGTGGAATAAAAAGACAGTATCAATGCCCCTTGTAAGAGTGGTGGAGGTCACAGTGGAATAAAAAGACAATATCAATGTCCCATGTAAGAGATGTGGAGGCCACAGTAGCTTAACAAGACGGTTTTAATGCCCCTTGGAAGAGTGATGGAGGTCGCAGTGGAATAAAAGGACAGTATCAATGCCTCGTGGAAGAGACGTGGAGGTCACAGTAGCATAACAAGACGGTTTTAATGCCCCTTGGAAGAGTGGTGGAGGTCGCAGTGGAATAAAAAGACAATGTTAATGCCCCTTGGAAGAGTTGTGGAGGTCGGTGTGGAATAAAAATACAATATCAAAGCCCCAAGGAATGGACTTGGAGGTCACAGTAGCTTAAATAGATGGTTTTAATGCCCCTTGGAATAGCTGAGGAGTTCAGAGTGGTTTAACATGATGGTTTTAATGCCCCTTGGAAGAGACGTGGAGGTCAGCGTAGCTTAACAAGACGGTTCTAAAGCCCCTTGGATGAGTGGTGGAGGTCGCAGTGGAATAAAAATACGATATCAATGTCCCTTGGAAGAAATGTGGAGGTCACAGTAGCTTAACAAGATGGTTTTAATGCCCCTTCGAAGAGTGGTGGAGGTCGCTGTGGAATAAAAAGATAATAACAAAGTCCCGTGGAAGAGACGTGGATCTCACAGTAGCTTAACAAGACGGTTTTAATGCCCATTGGAAGAGTGGTGGAGGTTGCAGTGCAATAAAAAGACAATATCAATGCCCCGTGGAAGAGACTTGGAGGTCACAGTAGCTTAAGAAGACGGTTTTAATGCCCCTTGGAAGAGTGGTGGAGGTCGCTGTGGAATAAAAAGACAATATCAATGCCCCGTGGAAAAGACGTGAAGGACACAGTAGCTTAGCAAGACGGTTTTAACGCCCCTTGCAAGAGCTGTGGAGTTCAGAGTGGTTTAACAAGATGGTTTTAATGCCCCTTGGAAGAGACGTGGAGGTCATAGTAGCTTAACAAGATGGATTTAATGCCCCTTGGAAGAGTGATGGAGGTCGCAGTGGAATAAAGACAATATCAATGCCCCTTGGAAAAGACGTGGAGGTCACAGTAGCTTAACAAGACGGTTTTAATGCCCCTTGGAAGAATGCTGGAGGTCGCAGTGTAATGAAAAGACAATATGAATGCACCTCGGAAGAGTGGTGGAGGTCGCAGTGGAATAAAAAGACAATATCAATACCCCTTGGAAGAGAAGTAGAGTTCACAGTAGCTTAACAAGACGGTTTTAATACTCCTCGGAAGAGTTGTGGAGGTTACAGTGGAATAAAAAGACAATATCAATGCCCCATGGAAAAGACGTGGAGGTCACAGTAGCTTTAAAAGATGGTTTTAATGCCCCTAGGCAGAGTGGTGGAGGTCGCAGTGGAATAAAAAGACAATATCAATGATCCCTTGGAAGAGTGGTGGAGGTCGCAGTGAAATAAAAAGATGATATCAATGCCCCTTGGAAGAGGAGTGGTGGTTACAGTGGAATAAAAACTCAATATCAATGCCCCTTGGAAGAGACATGGAGTTCATAGTAGCTGAACAAAATGGTTTTAATGCCCCTTGGAAGAGTGGTGGAGTACAGAGTGGTTTAATAAGACGGTTTTAATGCCGTTGGAAGAGATGTCGAGGTCACAGTAGCAGAACAAGACTGTTTTAATGCCCCTTAGAAGAGTGGTGGAGGTTACAGTGTAATAAAAAGACAATATCAATGCCCCTTGGAAGAGACATGAAGGTCACAGTATCATAACAAGACGGTTTTAATGCCCCTTGTAAGAGTGGTGGAGGTCGCAGTGGAATAAAAAGACAATATGAATTCCCCTTGGAAGAGTGATAGAGGTCGCAGTTGAATAAAAGGACTGTACCAAAGCCCCGTGGAAGAGACGTGGAGGTCACATTAGCTTAAAAATATGGTTTTAATGCCCCTTGGAAGAGTGGTGGAGGTTACAGTGTAATAAAAAGACAATATCAAAGCCCCATGGAAGAGACTTTGAGGTCACAGTAGCTTAAAAAGATGGTTTTAATGCCCCTTGGAAGAGTGGTGGAGGTCGCTGTGGAATAAAAAGACAATATCAAGGCACCGTGGAAAAGACGTGGAGGTCACAGTAGCTTAAATATACAGTTTGAATGCCCCTTGGAATAGCTGTGGAGTTCAGAGTGGTTTAACAAGATGGTTTTTATGCACCTTGGAAGAGAATTGGAGGTCACAGTAGCTTAACAAGACAGTTTTAATGCCCCTTGGATGAGTGGTGGAGGTTACAGTGGAATAAAAAGACTATATCAATGCCCCTACGAAGAGACGTCGAGGTCACAGTAGCTTACAAGACGGTTTTAATGTCCCTTGGAAGAGTGGTGGAGGTTACAGTGGAATAAAAAGACAATATCAATGCCCCATGGAAGAGACATGGAGGTCAAAGTAGCTTAACAAGACAGTTTTAATGCCCCTTGGATGACTGGTGGATGTCGCAGTGGAATAAAAAGACAATATCAATGCCCCTTGGAAGAGGGGTGGTGGTTACAGTGGAATAAAAAGACAATATCAATGCCCCGTGGAAGAGACATGGAGGTCACAGTAGCCTAACAAGACGGTTTAATGCCCCTTGGATGATTGGTGGAGGTCACTGTGGAATAAAAAGACAATATCAAAGCTCCGAGGAAGAGACGTGGAGGTCACAGTAGCTTAAATAGATGGTTTTAATGCACCTTGGAATAGCTGTTGAGTTCAGAGTAGTTTAACAAGATGGTTTTTATGCACCTTGGAAGAGAAGTGGAGGTCACAGTCGCTTAACAAGACAGTTTTAATGCCCCTTGGATGAGTGGTGGATGTCGCAGTTTAATAAAAAGACAATATCAGTGCACCTTGGAAGAGGGGTGGTGGTAACAGTGGAAGAAAAAGACAATATCAATGCCCCGTGGAAGAGACGGGGAGGTCATAGTAGCTGAACAAGACGGTTTTGATGCCCCTTGGAAGAGTGGTGGAGTTCAGAGTGGTTTAACAAGGTGGTTTTAATGCACCTTGGAAGAGACGTGGAGGTCACTGTAACTAAACAACATGGTTTTAATGCCCCTTGGAAGAGTGGTGGAGATCGCAGTAGAATAAAAAGACAATTTCAATGCCCATTGGAAGAGTGGTGGAGGTCGCAGTGGAATAAAAATACAATATCAATGTCCCGTGGAAGAGATGTGGAGGTCACAGTAGCTTAATAAGACGGTTTTAATGCCCCTTGGAATAGCTGTGGATTTCAGAGTGGTTTAACAAGATGGTTTTAATGCCCCTTGGAAGAGACGTGGAGGTCACAGTAGCTTAACAAGAGGGTTTTAATGCCCCTTGGATGAGTGGTGGAGTTTACAGTGGAATAAAAAGACAATATGAATGCACTGTGGAAGAAACATGGAGGTCACAGTAGCTTAACAAGATGGTTTTAATGCCCCTTGGAAGAGTGGTGGAGGACGCAGTGGAATAAAAAGACCATATCAATGCCCCTTGTAAGATTGGTGGAGGTCGCAGTGGAATAAAAAGACAATATCAATGTCCCATGTAAGAGATGTGGAGGTCACAGTAGCTTAACAAGATGGTTTTAATGCCCCTTGGAAGAGTGGTTGAGGTCGCAGTGGAATAAAAAGACAATATTAATGCCCCTTGGAAGAGTGATGGAGGTCGCAATGGAATAAAGAGAATATCAATACCCCTTGGAAGAGACGTGGAGGTCACAGTAGCTTAACAAGACGTTTTTAATGCACCTTGGAAGAATGGTGGAGGTCGCAGTGTAATAAAAAGACAATATGAATGCACCTCGTAAGAGTGGCGGAGGTCGCAGTGGAATAAAAAGACAATATCAATGCCCCTTGGAAGAGACGTAGAGTTCAAAGTAGCTTAACAAGATGGTTTTAATGCCACTCGGAAGAGTGGTGGACGTTACAGTAGAATAAAAATACAATATCAATGCCCCGTGGAAAAGACGTGGAGGTCACAGTAGCTTTAAAAGATAGTTTTATTGCCCCTAGGCAGAGTGGTGGAGGTCGCAGTGGAATGAAAAGACAATATCAATGCCCCTTGGAAGAGTATTGGAGGTCGAAGTGGAATAAAAAGCAATATCAAAGACCCCTTGGAAGAGTGGTGGAGGTCGGAGTGGAATAAAAAGACGATATCAATGTCCCTTGGAAGAGGGGTGGTGGTTACAGTGAAATATAAACTCAATATCAATGCCACGTGGAAGAGACATGGAGGTCATAGTAGCTGAACAAAATGGTTTTAATGCCGCTTAGAAGAGTGGTGGAGTTCAGCGTGGTTTAATAAGATGGTTTTAATGCCGCTTGGAAGAGACGTCGAGGTCACAGTAGCAGAACAAGACAGTTTTAATGCCCCTTGGAAGAGTGGTGGAGGTCACAGTGGAATAAAAAGACAATATAAATTTCCCTTGGAAGAGATGTGGAGTGCAGAGTGTTTTAATAAGACGGTTTTAATGCCCCTTGGAGGAGACATGTAGGTCACAGTAGCTTAACAAGACGGTTTTAATGCCCCTTGGAAGAGTGGTGCAGGTCGCAGTGAAATAAAAAGACAATATCAATTCCAATTGGAAGAGTGGTGGAGGTCGCAGTGGAATAAAAGGACAATATTAATGCCCCTTGGAAGAGTGATGGAGGTCGCAGTTGAATAAAAGGACAGTATTAGTGCCCCGTGGAAGAGACATGGAGGTCACATTAGCTTAACAAGATGGTTTTAATGCCCCTTGGAAGAGTGGTGGAGGTCGCTGTGGAATAAAAAGACAATATCAATGCCCCGTGGAAGAGACGTGGATGTCACAGTAGTTTAAATAGACGGTTTTAAAGCCCCTTGGAATAGCTGTGGATTTCAGAGTGGTTTAACAAGATTGTTTTAATGCCCCTTTTAAGAGAGGTGGAGGTCACAGCAGCATAACAAGACGGTTTTAATGCCCCTTGGATGAGTGGTGGAGGTTATAGTGGAATAAAAATACAATATCAATGCCCCTTGGAAGAGACGTCGAGGTCCCAGTAGATTAATTAGAAGGTTTTAATGCCCCTTGGAAGAGTGGTGGAGGCTACAGTGGAATAAATAGACAATATCAATGCCCCTTGGAAGAGACGTGGAGGTCACAGTAGCTTAACAAGGCAGTTTTAATGCCCCTTGGAAGAGTGGTGGAGGTCTCAGTGGAATAAAACGACAATATCAATGCCCCTTGGAAGAGTGGTGGAGGTCACAGTGGAATAAATAGACAATATCAATGTCTCGTGCATGAAACGTGGAGGTCACAGTGTAATATACGGACAGTATCAATGCCCCGTGGAGAGAAGTGGAGGTCGCTGTAGCTTAACAAGGTGGTTTTAATGTCCCTTGGAAAATTGGTAGAGGTCGCTGTGGAATAAAAAGACAATCAATGCCCCGAGGAAGAGACGTTGAGGTCAGAGTAGATTAAATAGACGGTTTTAATGCCCCTTGTAATAGCTGTGGAGTTCAGAGTGGTTTAACAAGATGGTTTTAATGCCCCTTGGAAGAGACGTGGAGTTCTCAGCAGCCGAACAAGACTGTTTTAATGCCCCTTGGATGAGTGGTGGAGGTCGCAGTGGAATAAAAAGACAATATCAATGCCCCGTGGAAGAGGGGTGGTGGTTACAGTGCAATAAAAAGACAATATCAATGCCCCGTGGAAGACTCGTGGAGGTCACAGTAGCTTAACAAGATGGTTTTAATGCCCCTTGTAATAGCGGTGGAGGTCGCTGTGGAATAAAAAGACAATATTGAAGCTCCGTGGAAGAGACGGGGAGGTCACAGCAGCTTAAATAATTGGTTTTATTGCGGCTTGGAAGAGCTGTGGAGTTCCTATTGGTTTAACAAGATGGTTTTAATGCCACTTGGAAGAGACGTGGAGGTCACAGTAGCTTAACAAGATGGTTTTAATGCCCCTTGGAAGAGTGGTGGAGGTCGCATTGGAATAAAAAGACAATATCAACACCGCTTGGAAGAGTTGTGGAGGTCGCAGTGGAATAAAAATACAATATCAATGTCCCGAGGAAGAGACGTGGAGGTCATAGTAGCTTAACAAGATGGTTTTAATGCCCCTAGGCAGAGTGGTGGAGGTCGCAGTGGAATAAAAAGACAATATCAATGCCCCTTGGAAGAGTGGTGGAGGTCACAGTGGAATAAAAAGATGATATCAATGCCCCTTGGAAGAGGGGTGGTGGATACAGTTTAATAAAAACTCAAAATCAATGCCCCGTGGAAGAGACATGGAGGTCATAGTAGGTGAACAAGATGGTTTTAATGCACCTTGGAAGAGTGGTGGAGTTCAAAGTGGTAGAAAAACACAATACTAATGCCCCTTGGAAGAGTGAGAGAGATCGCAGTTGAATAATAGGATAGTATCAATGCCCCGTGGAAGAGACGTGAAGGTCACAGCAGCTTAACAAGATGGTTTTAATGCCCCTTGGAAGAGACATGGAGGTCACAGTAGCTTAACAAGATGATTTTAATGCCCCTTGGAAGAGTGGTGGAGGTCGCATTGGAATAAAAAGACAATATCAACACCGCTTGGAAGAGTTGTGGAGGTCGCAGTGGAATAAAAAGACAATATCAATGGCCCAAGGAAGAGATGTGGAGGTCATAGTATCTTAACAAGATGGTTTTAATGCCCCTAGGCAGAGTGGTGGAGGTCGCAGCGGAATAAAAAGACAATGTCACTGCCCCTTGGAAGAGTGGTGGAGGTCACAGTGGAATAAAAAGACAATATCAATGACCCCTTGGAAGAGTGGTGGAGGTCGCAGTGGAATAAAAAGATGATATCAATGCCCCTTGGAAGAGGGGTGGTGGATTCAGTTTAATAAAAACTCAATATCAATGCCCCGTGGAAGAGACATGGAGGTCATAGTAGGTGAACAAGATGGTTTTAATGCACCTTGGAAGAGTGGTGGAGTTCAGAGTGGTTTAATAAGACGGTTTTTATGCCCCTTGGAAGAGACGTCGAGCTCACAGTAGCTGAAGAAGACGGTTTTATTGCCCCTTGGATGAGTGGTGGAGGTTACAGTGGAATAAAAAGACAATATCAATTCCCCGTGGAAGAGATATGGAGGTCACAATAGCTTAACAAGACCGTTTTAATGTCCCTTGGAAGAGTGGTGGAGGTCGCAGTGGAATAAAAAGATAATATCAATGTCCCGTGGAAGTGACGTGGAGGTCACAGTAGCTTAATAAGACGGTTTTAATACCACTTGGAGGAGTGGTGGAGGTCATAGTGGAATAAAAACACAATATTAATGCCCCTTGGTTGAATAATAGAACAGTATCAATGCCCCGTGGAAGAGACGTGAAGGTCACAGCAGCCTAAAAAGATGGTTTTAATGTCCCTTGGAGGAGACGTGGAGGTCACAGTAGCTTAACAAGATGGTTTTAATGCCCCTTGGAAGAGTGATGGAGGTCGCATTGGAATAAAAAGACAATATCAACACCGCTTGGAAGAGTTGTGGAGGTCGCAGTGGAATAAAAAGACAATATCAATGTCCCAAAGAAGAGACGTGGAGGTCATAGTAGCTTAACAATATGGTTTTAATGCCCCTAGGCAGAGTGGTGGAGGTCGCAGTGGAATAAAAAGACAATATTAATGCCCCTTGGAAGAGTGATGGAGTACACAGTGGAATAAAAAGACAATATCAATGACCCCTTGGAAGAGTGGTGGAGGTCGCAGTGGAATAAAAAGATGATATCAATGCCCCGTGGAAGAGACGTGAAGGTCACAGCAGCTTAACAAGATGGTTTTAATGCCTCTTGGAAGAGTGGTGGAGGTCACTGTGGAATAAAAAGACTATCAAAGCCCCGTGGAAGAGACGTTGAGGTCACAGTAGCTTAAATAGATGCTTTTAATGCCCTTTGGAATAGCTGTGGAGTTCAGAGTGGTTTAACAAGATGTTTTTTATGCACCTTCGAAGAGACGTGGAGGTCACAGTAGCTTAACAAGATGGTTTTAATGTCCCTTGGATGAGTGGTGGAGGTTATGTGGAATAAAAATACAATATCAATGCCCCTTTGAAGAGACGTCGAGGTCACAGTAGCTTACAAGACGGTTTTACTGTCCCTTGGAGGAGTGGTGGAGGTTACAGTGGAATAAAAAGACAATATCAATGCCCCGTGGAAGAGACATGGAGGTCACAGTAGCTTAACAAGATGGCTTTAATGCCCCTTGGAAAAGTGGTTGAGGTTGCAGTGGAATAAAAAGACAATATTAATCCCCCTTGGAAGAGTGGTGAAGGTCGTAGTGGAAATAAAGGACAGTATCAATGCCTCGTGGGAGAGACATGGAGGTCACAGTAGCTTAACAAGACGGTTTTAATGCCCGTTGAAAGATACGTGGAGGTCACAGTAGCTTAACAAGACGGTTTTAATGCCCGTTGAAAGAGTGGTGGAGGTCAGAGTGGAATAAAAAGACAATATCAATGAACATTGGAAGAGTGGTGGAGGTCGCAGTGGAATAAAAAGACGATATCAATTCCCCGTTGAATAGACTTAGAGGTAACAGTAGCTTAACAAGATGGTTTTAATGCCCCTTGGAAGAGAGGTGGAGGTCGCAGTGGCATAAACTGACAATATCAATACCCCGTGGAAGAGACGTGGAGGTCACAGTAGCTTTAAAAGATGGTTTTATTGCCCCTAGGCAGAGTGGTGGAGGTCGCAGTGGAATGAAAAGACAATATCAATGCCCCTTGGAAGAGTATTGGAGGTCGAAGTGGAATAAAAAGCAATATCAAAGACCCCTTGGAAGAGTGGTGGAGGTCGGAGTGGAATAAAAAGACGATATCAATGTCCCTTGGAAGAGGGGTGGTGGTTACAGTGAAATATAAACTCAATATCAATGCCACGTGGAAGAGACATGGAGGTCATAGTAGCTGAACAAAATGGTTTTAATGCCGCTTAGAAGAGTGGTGGAGTTCAGCGTGGTTTAATAAGATGGTTTTAATGCCGCTTGGAAGAGACGTCGAGGTCACAGTAGCAGAACAAGACAGTTTTAATGCCCCTTGGAAGAGTGGTGGAGGTCACAGTGGAATAAAAAGACAATATAAATTTCCCTTGGAAGAGATGTGGAGTGCAGAGTGTTTTAATAAGACGGTTTTAATGCCCCTTGGAGGAGACATGTAGGTCACAGTAGCTTAACAAGACGGTTTTAATGCCCCTTGGAAGAGTGGTGCAGGTCGCAGTGAAATAAAAAGACAATATCAATTCCCATTGGAAGAGTGGTGGAGGTCGCAGTGGAATAAAAGGACAATATTAATGCCCCTTGGAAGAGTGATGGAGGTCGCAGTTGAATAAAAGGACAGTATTAGTGCCCCGTGGAAGAGACATGGAGGTCACATTAGCTTAACAAGATGGTTTTAATGCCCCTTGGAAGAGTGGTGGAGGTCGCTGTGGAATAAAAAGACAATATCAATGCCCCGTGGAAGAGACGTGGATGTCACAGTAGTTTAAATAGACGGTTTTAAAGCCCCTTGGAATAGCTGTGGATTTCAGAGTGGTTTAACAAGATTGTTTTAATGCCCCTTTTAAGAGAGGTGGAGGTCACAGCAGCATAACAAGACGGTTTTAATGCCCCTTGGATGAGTGGTGGAGGTTATAGTGGAATAAAAATACAATATCAATGCCCCTTGGAAGAGACGTCGAGGTCCCAGTAGATTAATTAGAAGGTTTTAATGCCCCTTGGAAGAGTGGTGGAGGCTACAGTGGAATAAATAGACAATATCAATGCCCCTTGGAAGAGACGTGGAGGTCACAGTAGCTTAACAAGGCAGTTTTAATGCCCCTTGGAAGAGTGGTGGAGGTCTCAGTGGAATAAAACGACAATATCAATGCCCCTTGGAAGAGTGGTGGAGGTCACAGTGGAATAAATAGACAATATCAATGTCTCGTGCATGAAACGTGGAGGTCACAGTGTAATATACGGACAGTATCAATGCCCCGTGGAGAGAAGTGGAGGTCGCTGTAGCTTAACAAGGTGGTTTTAATGTCCCTTGGAAAATTGGTAGAGGTCGCTGTGGAATAAAAAGACAATCAATGCCCCGAGGAAGAGACGTTGAGGTCAGAGTAGATTAAATAGACGGTTTTAATGCCCCTTGTAATAGCTGTGGAGTTCAGAGTGGTTTAACAAGATGGTTTTAATGCCCCTTGGAAGAGACGTGGAGTTCTCAGCAGCCGAACAAGACTGTTTTAATGCCCCTTGGATGAGTGGTGGAGGTCGCAGTGGAATACAAAGACAATATCAATGCCCCGTGGAAGAGGGGTGGTGGTTACAGTGCAATAAAAAGACAATATCAATGCCCCGTGGAAGACTCGTGGAGGTCACAGTAGCTTAACAAGATGGTTTTAATGCCCCTTGTAATAGCGGTGGAGGTCGCTGTGGAATAAAAAGACAATATTGAAGCTCCGTGGAAGAGACGGGGAGGTCACAGCAGCTTAAATAATTGGTTTTATTGCGGCTTGGAAGAGCTGTGGAGTTCCTATTGGTTTAACAAGATGGTTTTAATGCCACTTGGAAGAGACGTGGAGGTCACAGTAGCTTAACAAGATGGTTTTAATGCCCCTTGGAAGAGTGGTGGAGGTCGCATTGGAATAAAAAGACAATATCAACACCGCTTGGAAGAGTTGTGGAGGTCGCAGTGGAATAAAAATACAATATCAATGTCCCGAGGAAGAGACGTGGAGGTCATAGTAGCTTAACAAGATGGTTTTAATGCCCCTAGGCAGAGTGGTGGAGGTCGCAGTGGAATAAAAAGACAATATCAATGCCCCTTGGAAGAGTGGTGGAGGTCACAGTGGAATAAAAAGATGATATCAATGCCCCTTGGAAGAGGGGTGGTGGATACAGTTTAATAAAAACTCAAAATCAATGCCCCGTGGAAGAGACATGGAGGTCATAGTAGGTGAACAAGATGGTTTTAATGCACCTTGGAAGAGTGGTGGAGTTCAAAGTGGTAGAAAAACACAATACTAATGCCCCTTGGAAGAGTGAGAGAGATCGCAGTTGAATAATAGGATAGTATCAATGCCCCGTGGAAGAGACGTGAAGGTCACAGCAGCTTAACAAGATGGTTTTAATGCCCCTTGGAAGAGACATGGAGGTCACAGTAGCTTAACAAGATGATTTTAATGCCCCTTGGAAGAGTGGTGGAGGTCGCATTGGAATAAAAAGACAATATCAACACCGCTTGGAAGAGTTGTGGAGGTCACAGTGGAATAAAAAGACAATATCAATGGCCCAAGGAAGAGATGTGGAGGTCATAGTATCTTAACAAGATGGTTTTAATGCCCCTAGGCAGAGTGGTGGAGGTCGCAGCGGAATAAAAAGACAATGTCACTGCCCCTTGGAAGAGTGATGGAGGTCACAGTGGAATAAAAAGACAATATCAATGACCCCTTGGAAGAGTGGTGGAGGTCGCAGTGGAATAAAAAGATGATATCAATGCCCCTTGGAAGAGGGGTGGTGGATTCAGTTTAATAAAAACTCAATATCAATGCCCCGTGGAAGAGACATGGAGGTCATAGTAGGTGAACAAGATGGTTTTAATGCACCTTGGAAGAGTGGTGGAGTTCAGAGTGGTTTAATAAGACGGTTTTTATGCCCCTTGGAAGAGACGTCGAGCTCACAGTAGCTGAAGAAGACGGTTTTATTGCCCCTTGGATGAGTGGTGGAGGTTACAGTGGAATAAAAAGACAATATCAATTCCCCGTGGAAGAGATATGGAGGTCACAATAGCTTAACAAGACCGTTTTAATATCCCTTGGAAGAGTGGTGGAGGTCACAGTGGAATAAAAAGATAATATCAATGTCCCGTGGAAGTGACGTGGAGGTCACAGTAGCTTAATAAGACGGTTTTAATACCACTTGGAGGAGTGGTGGAGGTCATAGTGGAATAAAAACACAATATTAATGCCCCTTGGTTGAATAATAGAACAGTATCAATGCCCCGTGGAAGAGACGTGAAGGTCACAGCAGCCTAAAAAGATGGTTTTAATGTCCCTTGGAGGAGACGTGGAGGTCACAGTAGCTTAACAAGATGGTTTTAATGCCCCTTGGAAGAGTGATGGAGGTCGCATTGGAATAAAAAGACAATATCAACACCGCTTGGAAGAGTTGTGGAGGTCGCAGTGGAATAAAAAGACAATATCAATGTCCCAAAGAAGAGACGTGGAGGTCATAGTAGCTTAACAATATGGTTTTAATGCCCCTAGGCAGAGTGGTGGAGGTCGCAGTGGAATAAAAAGACAATATTAATGCCCCTTGGAAGAGTGGTGGAGTACACAGTGGAATAAAAAGACAATATCAATGACCCCTTGGAAGAGTGGTGGAGGTCGCAGTGGAATAAAAAGATGATATCAATGCCCCGTGGAAGAGACGTGAAGGTCACAGCAGCTTAACAAGATGGTTTTAATGCCTCTTGGAAGAGTGGTGGAGGTCACTGTGGAATAAAAAGACTATCAAAGCCCCGTGGAAGAGACGTTGAGGTCACAGTAGCTTAAATAGATGCTTTTAATGCCCTTTGGAATAGCTGTGGAGTTCAGAGTGGTTTAACAAGATGGTTTTTATGCACCTTCGAAGAGACGTGGAGGTCACAGTAGCTTAACAAGATGGTTTTAATGTCCCTTGGATGAGTGGTGGAGGTTATGTGGAATAAAAATACAATATCAATGCCCCTTTGAAGAGACGTCGAGGTCACAGTAGCTTACAAGACGGTTTTACTGTCCCTTGGAGGAGTGGTGGAGGTTACAGTGGAATAAAAAGACAATATCAATGCCCCGTGGAAGAGACATGGAGGTCACAGTAGCTTAACAAGATGGCTTTAATGCCCCTTGGAAAAGTGGTTGAGGTTGCAGTGGAATAAAAAGACAATATTAATCCCCCTTGGAAGAGTGGTGAAGGTCGTAGTGGAAATAAAGGACAGTATCAATGCCTCGTGGGAGAGACATGGAGGTCACAGTAGCTTAACAAGACGGTTTTAATGCCCGTTGAAAGATACGTGGAGGTCACAGTAGCTTAACAAGACGGTTTTAATGCCCGTTGAAAGAGTGGTGGAGGTCAGAGTGGAATAAAAAGACAATATCAATGAACATTGGAAGAGTGGTGGAGGTCGCAGTGGAATAAAAAGACGATATCAATTCCCCGTTGAATAGACTTAGAGGTAACAGTAGCTTAACAAGATGGTTTTAATGCCCCTTGGAAGAGAGGTGGAGGTCGCAGTGGCATAAACTGACAATATCAATACCCCGTGGAAGAGACGTGGAGGTCACAGTAGCTTAACAAGTCGGTTTTAATGCCCCTTGGAAGAGTGTTGGAGGTAGCTGTGGAATAAAAGGACAGTATCAATGCCCAAAGGAAGAGACGTGGAGGCCACAGTAGCTTAACAAGACGGTTTAATGCCCCTTGGATGATTGGTGGAGGTCACTGTGGAATAAAAAGACAATATCAAAGCTCCGAGTAAGAGACGTGGAGGTCACAGTAGCTTAAATAGATGGTTTTAATGCCCCTTGGAATAGCTGTGGAGATCAGAGTAGTTTAACAAGATGGTTTTTATGCACCTTGGAAGAGAAGTGGAAGTCATAGTAGCTTAACAAGACAGTTTTAATGCCCCTTGGATGAGTGGTGGATGTCGCAGTGGAATAAAAAGACAATGTCAATGCCCCTTGGAAGAGGGGTGGTGGTTACAATGGAATAAAAAGACAACATCAATGCCCCGTGGAAGAGACGTGGAGGTCATAGTAGCTGAACAAGACAGTTTTAATGCCCATTGGATGAGTGTTGGAGGTCGCAGTGGAATAAAAATACAATATTATTGCCCCTTGAAAGAGTGATGGAGGTCGCAGTGGAATAAAAGGACCATATCAATGCCCCTTGTAAGAGGGTGGAGGTCGCAATGGAATAAAAAGACAATATCAATGTCCCATGTAAGAGATGTGCAGGTCACAGTAGCTTAACAAGATGGTTTTAATGCCCCTTGGAAGAGTGGTTGAGGTCGCAGTGGAATAAAAAGACAATATTAATGCCCCTTGGAAGAGTGATGGAGGTCGCAATGGAATAAAGACAATATTAATGCTCCTTGGAAGAGACGTGGAGGTCACAGTAGCTTTAAAAGATGGTTTTAATGCCCCTAGGCAGAGTGGTGGAGGTCGCAGTGGAATGAAAAAACAATATCAATGCCCCTTGGAAGAGTATTGGAGGTCGCAGTGGAATAAAAAGCAATATCAATGACCCCTTGTAAGAGTGGTGGAGGTCGCAGTGGAATAAAAAGACAATATCAATGTCCCATGTAAGAGATGTGCAGGTCACAGTAGCTTAACAAGATGGTTTTAATGCCCCTTGGAAGAGTGGTGGAGGTCGCAGTGGAATAAAAAGACAATATGAATGCCCCTTGGAAGAGTGATAGAGGTCGCAGTTGAATAAAAGGGCAGTATCAAAGCCCCGTGGAAGAAACGTGGAGGTCACAGTAGCTTAACAAGATGGTTTTAATGCCCCTTGGAAGAGTGGTGGAGGTCGCTGTGGAATAAAAAGACAATTTCAAAGCACCGTGGGAAAGACGTGAAGGTCACAGTAGCTTAAATAGACGGTTTGAATGCCCCTTTGAATAGCTGTGGAGCTCAGAGAGGTTTAACAAGATGGTTTTTATGCACCTTGGAAGAGAATTGGAGGTCACAGTAGCTTAACAAGACGGTTTTAATGCCCCTTGGATGAGTGGTGGAGGTTACAGTGGAATAAAAAGACAATATCAATGCCCCTACGAAGAGACATCGAGGTCAAAGTAGCTTATAAGACGGTTTTAATGTCCCTTGGAAGAGTGGTGGAGGTTACAGTGTAATAAAAAGACAATATCTATGCCCCGTGGAAGAGACATGGAGGTCACAGTAGCTTAACAAGACAGTTTTAATGCCCCTTGGATGAGTGGTGGAGGTCGCAGTGGAATAAAAATACAATATCAATGTCCCGTGGAAGAGACGTGGAGGTCACAGTAGCTTGACAAGATGGTTTTAATGACCCTTGGAAGAGTGGTGGAGGTCGCTGTGGAATAAAAAGATAATAACAAAACCCCGTGGAAGAGACATGGAGTTCACAGTAGCTTAAATAAATGGTTTTATTGTTCCTTGGAAGAGATGTGGATTTCATAGTGGCTTAACAAGATGGTTTTAATGCCTCTTGGAAGAAACGTGGAAGTCACAGTAGCTTAACAAGATGGTTTTAATGCCCCTTGGAAGAGTGGTGGAGGTTACAGTGAATATAAAGACATTATCAATGCCCCATGGAAGAGACGTTGACGCAACTGTACCTTACCAAGACGGTTTTAATGCCCTTTGGAAGAGTGGTGGAGGTCACAGTGGAATAAAAAGACAATATCAATTCCCATTGGAAGAGTGGTGGAGGTCGCAGTGGAATAAAAGGACAATATTAATGCCCCTTGGAAGAGTGATGGAGGTTGCAGTTGAATAAAAGGACAGTATTAATGCCCCGTGGAAGAGACATGGAGTTAACAGTAGCTTAACAAGACGGTTTTAATGCCCCTTGGATGAGTAGTGGAGGTTTTAGTGGAATAAAAAGAGAAAATCAAAGCCCCGTGGAAGAGACGTGGAGGTCACAGTAGTTTAAATAGACGGTTTTAATGCCCCTTGGAATAGCTGTGGATTTCAGATTGGTTTAACAAGATTGTTTTAATGCCCCTTGGAAGAGACATGGAGGTCACAGCAGCGTAACAAGACGGTTTTAATGCCCCTTGGATGAGTGGTGGAGGTTATAGTGGAATAAAAAGACAATATCAATGCCCCTTGGAAGAGACGTCGAGGTCCCAGTAGATTAACAAGGAGGTTTTAATACCCCTTGAAAGAGTGGTGGAGGCTACAGTGGAATAAATAGACAATATCAATGACCCTTGGAAGAGACGTGGAGGTCACAGTAGCTTAACAAGGCAGTTTTAATGCCCCTTGGAAGAGTGGTGGAGGTCTCAGTGGAATAAAAAGACAATATCAATGCCCCTTGGAAAAGTGGTGGAGGTCGCAGTGGAATAAAAAGACAATATCAATGCCCCTTGGAAAAGTGGTGGAGGTCGCAGTGGAATAAAAAGACAATATCAATGTCCCGCGCATGAAACGTGGAGGTCACAGTGTAATATACGGACAGTATCAATGCCCTGTGGAAGAGAAGTGGAGGTCACTGTAGCTTAACAAGATGGTTTTAATGCCCCTTGGAAAATTGGTGGAGGTCGCTGTGGAATAAAAAGACATTATCAATGCCCCGAGGAAGAGACGTTGAGGTCACAGTAGCTTAAATAGACGGTTTTAATGCCCCTTGGAATAGCTGTGGAGTTCAGAGTGGTTAAACAAGATGGTTTTAATGCCCCCTGGAAGAGACGTGGAGTTCTCAGCAGCTTAACAATACGGTTTTAATGCCCCTTGGATGAGTGGTGGAGGTCGCAGTGAAATAAAAAGACAATATCAATGCCCCGTGGAAGAGGGGTGGTGGTTACAGTGCAATAAAAAGACAATATCAATGCCCCGTGAAAGACTCGTGGAGGTCACAGTAGCTTAACAAGACGGTTTTAATGCCCCTTGGAATAGCGGTGGTGGTCGCTGTGGAATAAAAAGACAATATTGAAGCTCCGTGGAAGAGACGGGGAGGTCACAGCAGCTTAAATAATTGGTTTTATTGCGGCTTGGAAGAGCTGTGGAGTTCCTATTGGTATAACAAGATGGTTTTAATGCCCCTTGGAAGAGACGTGGAGGTCACAGTAGCTTAACAAGATGGTTTTAATGCCTCTTGGAAGAGTGGTGGAGGTCGCATTGGAATAAAAAGACAATATCAACACTGCTTGGAAGAGTTGTGGAGGTCGCAGTGGAATAAATAGACAATATCAATGTCCCGAGGAAGAGACGTGGAGGTCATAGTAGCTTAACAAGATGGTTTTAATGCCCCTAGGCAGAGTGGTGGATTTCGCAGTGGAATAAAAAGACAATATCAATGCCCATTGGAAGAGTGGTGGAGGTCACAGTGGCATAAAAAGACAATATCAATGACCCCTTGGAGGAGTGGTGGAGGTCGCAGTGGAATAAAAAGATGATATCAATGCCCCTTGGAAGAGCGGTGGTGGATACAGTGGAATAAAAACTCAATATTAATGCCCCGTGGAAGAGACATGGAGGTCATAGTAGGTAAACAAGATGGTTTTAATGCACCTTGGAAGAGTGGTGGAGTGCAGAGTGGTTTAAAAAGACGGTTTTTATGCCCCTTGGAAGAGACGTCGAGCTCACAGTAGCTGAAGAAGACGGTTTTATTGCCCCTTGGATGAGTGGTGGAGGTTACAGTGGAATAAAAAGACAATCAATGCCCCGTGGAAGAGACATGGAGGTCACAATAGCTTAACAAGACCGTTTTAATGCCCCTTGGAAGAGTGATAGAGATCGCAGTTGAATAATAGTACAGTATCAATGCCCCGTGGAAGAGACGTGAAGGTCACAGCAGCTTAACAAGATGGTTTTAATGCCTCTTGGAAGAGTGGTGGAGGTCGCTGTGGAATAAAAAGACTATCAAAGCCCCGTGGAAGAGATGTGGAGGTCACAGTAACTTAAATAGACGGTTTTAATGCCCTTTGGAATAGCTGTGGAGTTCAGAGTGGTTTAACAAGATGGTTTTTATGCACCTTGGAAGAGACGTGGAGGTCACAGTAGCTTAAAAAGATGATTTTAATGCCCCTTGGATGAGTGGTGGAGGTTTTGTGGAATAAAAATACAATATCAATGCCCCTTTGAAGAGACGTCGAGGTCACAGTAGCTTACAAGACGGTTTTAATGTCCCTTGGAAGAGTGGTGGAGGTTACAGTGGAATAAAAAGACAATATCAATGCCCCGTGGAAGAGACATGGACGTCACAGTAGCTTAACAAGATGGCTTTAATGCCCCTAGGAAGAGTGGTGGAGGTCGCAGTGGAATAAAAAGACAATATTGGTGCCCCTTGGAAGAGTGATGAAGGTCGCAGTGGAAGAAAAGGACAGTATCAATGCCCCGTGGGAGAGACGTGGAGATCACAGTAGCTTAGCAAGACGGTTTTAATGCCCGTTGGAAGATACGTGGAGGTCACAGTAGCTTAACAAGACGGTTTTAATGCCCGTTGGATGAGTGGTGGAGGTCAGAGTGGAATAAAAAGACAATATCAATGAACATTGGAAGAGCGGTGGAGGTCGCAGTGGAATAAAAAGATGATATCAATTCCCCGTTGAAGAGACGTGGAGGTCACAGTAGCTTAACAAGATGGTTTTAATGCCCCTTGGAAGAGTGGTGGAGGTCGCAGTGGCATAAACTGACAATATCAATACCCCGTGGAAGAGACGTGGAGGTCACAATAGCTTAACAAGTCGGTTTTAATGCCCCTTGGAAGAGTGTTGGAGGTAGGTGTGGAATAAAAGGACAGTATCAATGCCCCATGGAAGAGACGTGGAGGTCACAGTAGTTTAAATAGACGGTTTTAATGCCCTTTGAAATAGCTGTGGAGTTCAGAGTGGTTTAACAAGATGGTATTTATGCACCTTGGAAGAGACGTGGAGGTCACAGTAGCTTAACAAGACGGTTTTAATGCCCCTTGGATGAGTGGTGGAGGTTATGTGGAATAAAAATACAATATCAATGCCCCTTTGAAGAGACGTCGAGGTCACAGTAGCTTACAAGACGGTTTTAATGTCCCTTGGAAGAGTGGTGGAGGTTACAGTGGAATAAAAAGACAATATCAATGTCCCGTGGAAGAGACATGGTGGTCACAGTAGCTTAAGAAGATGGCTTTAATGCTCCTTGGAAGAATGGTGGTGGTCGCAGTGGAATAAAAAGACAATATTAATGCCCCTTGGAAGAGTGATGAAGGTCGCAGTGGAAGAAAAGGACAGTATCAATGCCCTGTGGGAGAAAAGTGGAGGTCACAGTAGATTAACAAGATGCTTTTAATGCCCCTTGGAAGAGCTGTGGATTTCAGAGTGGTTTATTAAGATGGTTTTAATGCCCTTGGAAGAGACTTGTAGGTGACAGTAGCTTAACAAGATGGTTTTAATGCGACTTGGAAGAGTGGTGGAGGTCGCAGTGGAATAAAAAAACAATATCAATGCCCCGTGGAAGAGACGTGGAGGTCACAGTATCTTAAAAAGACGATTTTAATGCCCCATGGAAGAGGGTTGGAGGTCGCAGTGGAATAAAAAGACAATATCAATGCCCCGTGGAAGAGACATGGAGGTCACAATATCTTAAATTGATGGTTTTAATGCCCCTTGGAAGATCTGTGGAGTTCAGAGTGCATTATCAAGATGGTTTTAATGTGCCTTGGAAGAGAAGTGTAGGTCACCGTAGCTTAACAAGACGGTTTTATTGCCCCTTAGAAGAGTGCTGGAGGTCGCAGTGGAATAAAAAGAAAATATCATTGCCTCTTGGAAGAAACTTGTAGGTCACAGCTGCTTAACAAGATGGTTTTAATGCCCCTTGGAAGAGTGCTGGAGGTCGCAGTGGAATAAAAAAACAATATCAATGCCCCGTGGTAGAGTGGTGGAGGTCGCAGTTGCTTAACAAGACGGTTTTAATGCCCCTTGAAAGAGAGGTGGAGGTCACAGTAGGTTAACAAGACGGTTTTAATGCCCCTTGGAAGAGCTGTGGAGTTCAGAGTGGTTTAACAAGATGGTTTTAATGCCTCGTGGAAGAGATGTGGAGGTCACAGTAGCTTATGAAGCCGGTTTTCATGCCCCTTAGAAGAGTGGTGTAGGTTACAGTGGAATAAAAAGAAAATATCAATGCCCCGTGGAAGAGACGTGGAGGTCACAGTAGCTAAACAAGACGGTTTTAATGCCCCTTGGAAGAGTGGTGGAGGTCGCAGTGGAATAAAAAGACAATATCAATGCCCCTTGGAAGAATGGTGGAGGTCGCAGTAAAAAAAAAAGGCTACATCAATGTCCCGTGGAAGAGACGTGTTGGTCACAGTAGCTCTACAAAACAGTTTTAATCCCCTTTGGAAGAGTGGTGGAGGTTACAGTGGAATAAAAAGACAATATCAATACCCTTTGCAAGTGATGTGGGGATCACAGTAGCTTAACAAGACGGTTTTAGTGCCCCTTGGAAGAGTGGTGGAGGTCGCAGTGGAATAAAAAGACAATATTAATGCCCCTTGGAAGAGTGATGAAGGTTGCAGTGGAAGAAAAGGACCATATCAATGCCCCGTGGGAGAGAAGTGGAGGTCACAGTAGCTTAACAAGACGGTTTTAATGCCCATTGAAAGAGTGGTGAAGGTCGGAGTGGAATAAAAAGACAATATCAATGAACATTGGAAGAGTGGTGGAGGTCGCAGTGGAATAAAGAGATGATATAATTTCCCCGTTGAAGATACGTGGAGGTCCAAGTAGCTTAACAAGTCGGTTTTAATGCCCCTTGGAAGAGTGTTGGAGGTAGCTGTGGAATAAAAAGACAATACCAATGCCCCGTGGAAGAGTGGTGGAGGTCGCAGTGGAATATAAAGACAATATCAATGCCCCATGGAAGAGTGGTGGAGGACGCAGTGGAATAAAAAGACAATATCTATTTCCCCCGGGGAGAAGATGTGAAGGTCACAGTAGCTTTACAAGACGGTTTTAATGACCCTTGGAAGAGTGGTGGAGGTTGCTGTGATATAAAAAAGACAATATCAATGCCCCGTGGAAGAGACCTGAAGGTCACAGTAGCTTAACAAGACACTTCTAATGCCCTATGGATGAGTGGTGGAGGTCGCAGTGGAATAAAAAGACATTATCAATGCCCCTTGGGAGAGACGTCGAGGTCACAGTAGCTTAACAAGACGGTTTTAATGCCCCTTGGTTGAGTGGTGGAGGTTAAAAGGGAATAAAAAGACAATATCAATGCCCCATGATAGAGACGTGGAGGTCACAGTAGCTTAATAAGATGGTTTTAATGCCCCTTGGAAGAGTGGTGGAGGTCGCAGTGCAATAAAAAGACAATATTAATGCCCCTTGGAAGAAACGTGGAGTTCACAGAAGCTTAACAAGAGGGATTTAATGCCCCTTGGAAGAGATGTGGAGTTCAGAGTAGTCTAACAAGTCTGTTTTGATGGCCCTTGGATGATATGTGAAGGTCACAGTAGCTTAACAAGACTGCTTCAATGCCCCTTGGAAGAGGTGTGGAGTGCAAAGTGGTTTAACAAGACGGTCTTAATGCCCCCTGGATGAGAAGTGGAGGTCACAGTAGCTTAACAAGACAGTTTTAATGAACCTTGAAAAAGTGGTGGAGGTCGCAGAGGAATAAAATGACAATATCAATGCCCCTTGGAAGAATAGTGGAGTTTGCAGTGGAATAAAAAGACAATATCAATGACCCGTGGAAGAGACGTGATGGTCACAATAGCTTAACAAGACTCTTATTTCCCCTTGGAAGAGTGATTGAGGTCGCAGTGGCATAATAAGACATTATCAATGCCCCGTGGAAGAGATGTGGAGGTTTCAGGAGCTTAACAAGATAGTTTTAATGCCCCTTGGAAGAGCTGTGGAATGAAGAGTGGTTTAATAAAACGGTTTTATTGCCCCTTGGAAGAGACGTGGGGGTCACAGTAGCTTAACAAGACTGTTTTAATGCCCTTTGGAAGAGCTGTGGAGTACAGAGTGGTTTAACAAGACGGTTCAAATGCACGTGGAAGAGACGTGGAGGTCAAATTAGCTTAACAAGACAGTTTTAATGCCCCTTGGAAGAGTGGTGGAGGTCGCAGTGGAATAAAAAGACAATAAAAATGCCCCGTGGAAAAGGAATGGAGGTCATAGTAGCTGCACAAGACGGTTTTAATGCCCCTTGGAAAAGCTGTGGAGTTCAGAGTGGTTTAACAAGACGGGATTAATGCCCCTTGGAAGAGGCGTGAAGGTCACATTGGCTTAACAAAACGGCTTTAATGACCCTTGGAAGATTGGTGGAGATTACAGTGGAATAAAAAGACAATATCAGTGCCCCGTGGAAGAGACGTGGAGGTCACAGTAGCTAAACAAGACGGTTTTAATGCCCCTTGAAAGAGAGGTGGAGGTCACATTAGGTTAACAAGACGGTTTTAATGCCCCTTGGAAGAGCTGTGGAGTTCAGAGTGGTTTAACAAGATGGTTTTAATGCCTCGTGGAAGAGATGTGGAGGTCACAGTAGCTTATGAAGCCGGTTTTCATGCCCCTTAGAAGAGTGGTGTAGGTTACAGTGGAATAAAAAGAAAATATCAATGCCCCGTGGAAGAGACGTGGAGGTCACAGTAGCTAAACAAGACGGTTTTAATGCCCCTTGGAAGAGTGGTGGAGGTCGCAGTGGAATAAAAAGACAATATCAATGCCCCTTGGAAGACTGGTGGAGGTCGCAGTGGAATAAAAAGGCAACATCAATGTCCCGTGGAAGAGACGTGGTGGTCACAGTAGCTCAAAAAGACAGTTTTAATCCCCTTTAGAAGAGTGGTGGAGGTTACAGTGGAATAAAAAGACAATATCAATGCCCTGTGGAAGTGACGTGGGGATCACAGTAGCTTAACAAGATGGTTTTAGTGCCCCTTGGAAGAGTGGTGGAGGTCGCAGTGGAAAAAATAGACAATATCAATGCTCCGTGGAATATACGTGGAGGTCACAGTAGCTTAACAAGATGGTTTTAATGCCCCTTGGAAGAGTGCTGGAGGTCGCAGTGGAATAAAAAAACAATATCAATGCCCCGTGGTAGAGTGGTGGAGGTCGCAGTTGCTTAACAAGACGGTTTTAATGCCCCTTGAAAGAGAGGTGGAGGTCACATTAGGTTAACAAGACGGTTTTAATGCCCCTTGGAAGAGCTGTGGAGTTCAGAGTGGTTTAACAAGATGGTTTTAATGCCTCGTGGAAGAGATGTGGAGGTCACAGTAGCTTATGAAGCCGGTTTTCATGCCCCTTAGAAGAGTGGTGTAGGTTACAGTGGAATAAAAAGAAAATATCAATGCCCCGTGGAAGAGACGTGGAGGTCACAGTAGCTAAACAAGACGGTTTTAATGCCCCTTGGAAGAGTGGTGGAGGTCGCAGTGGAATAAAAAGACAATATCAATGCCCCTTGGAAGACTGGTGGAGGTCGCAGTGGAAAAAAAAGGCTACATCAATTTCCCGTGGAAGAGACGTGTTGGTCACAGTAGCTCTACAAGACAGTTTTAATCCCCTTTGGAAGAGTGGTGGAGGTTACAGTGGAATAAAAAGACAATATCAATACCCTTTGCAAGTGATGTGGGGATCACAGTAGCTTAACAAGACGGTTTTAGTGCCCCTTGGAAGAGTGGTGGAGGTCGCAGTGGAATAAAAAGACAATATTAATGCCCCTTGGAAGAGTGATGAAGGTTGCAGTGGAAGAAAAGGACCGTATCAATGCCCCGTGGGAGAGAAGTGGAGGTCACAGTAGCTTAACAAGACGGTTTTAATGCCCATTGAAAGAGTGGTGAAGGTCGGAGTGGAATAAAAAGACAATATCAATGAACATTGGAAGAGTGGTGGAGGTCGCAGTGGAATAAAGAGATGATATAATTTCCCCGTTGAAGATACGTGGAGGTCAAAGTAGCTTAACAAGTCGGTTTTAATGCCCCTTGGAAGAGTGTTGGAGGTAGCTGTGGATAAAAAGACAATACCAATGCCCCGTGGAAGAGTGGTGGAGGTCGCAGTGGAATATAAAGACAATATCAATGCCCCATGGAAGAGTGGTGGAGGACGCAGTGGAATAAAAAGACAATATCAATGCCCCGGGGAGAAGACGTGAAGGTCACAGTAGCTTTACAAGACGGTTTTAATGACCCTTGGAAGAGTGGTGGAGGTTGCTGTGATATAAAAAAGACAATATCAATGCCTCGTGGAAGAGACGTGGAGGTCACAGTAGCTTAACAAGACACTTCTAATGCCCTATGGATGAGTGGTGGAGGTCGCAGTGGAATAAAAAGACATTATCAATGCCCCTTGGGAGAGACGTCGAGGTCACAGTAGCTTAACAAGACAGTTTTAATGCCCCTTGGTTGAGTGGTGGAGGTTACAAGGGAATAAAAAGACAATATCAATGCCCCGTGATAGAGACGTGGAGGTCACAGTAGCTTAATAAGATGGTTTTAATGCCCCTTGGAAGAGTGGTAGAGGTCGCAGTGCAATAAAAAGACCATATTAATGCCCCTTGGAAGAAACGTGGAGTTCACAGAAGCTTAACAAGAGGGATTTAATGCCCCTTGGAAGAGATGTGGAGTTCAGAGTAGTCTAACAAGTCTGTTTTGATGGCCCTTGGATGATATGTGAAGGTCACAGTAGCTTAACAAGACTGCTTCAATGCCCCTTGGAAGAGGTGTGGAGTGCAAAGTGGTTTAACAAGACGGTCTTAATGCCCCCTGGATGAGAAGTGGAGGTCACAGTAGCTTAACAAGACAGTTTTAATGAACCTTGAAAAAGTGGTGGAGGTCGCAGAGGAATAAAATGACAATATCAATGCCCCTTGGAAGAATAGTGGAGTTCGCAGTGGAATAAAAAGACAATATCAATGACCCGTGGAAGAGACGTGGTGGTCACAATAGCTTAACAAGACTCTTATTTCCCCTTGGAAGAGTGATTGAGGTCGCAGTGGCATAATAAGACATTATCAATGCCCCGTGGAAGAGATGTGGAGGTTTCAGGAGCTTAACAAGATAGTTTTAATGCCCCTTGGAAGAGCTGTGGAATGAAGAGTGGTTTAATAAAACGGTTTTATTGCCCCTTGGAAGAGACGTGGGGGTCACAGTAGCTTAACAAGACTGTTTTAATGCCCTTTGGAAGAGCTGTGGAGTACAGAGTGGTTTAACAAGACGGTTCAAAAGCACGTGGAAGAGACGTGGAGGTCAAATTAGCTTAACAAGACAGTTTTAATGCCCCTTGGAAGAGTGGTGGAGGTCGCAGTGGAATAAAAAGACAATATCAATGCCACTTGGAAGACTGGTGGAGGTCGCAGTGGAATAAAAAGACAATAAAAATGCCCCGTGGAAAAGGAATGGAGGTCATAGTAGCTGCACAAGACGGTTTTAATGCCCCTTGGAAAAGCTGTGGAGTTCAGAGTGGTTTAACAAGACGGGATTAATGCCCCTTGGAAGAGGCGTGAAGGTCACATTGGCTTAACAAAACGGCTTTAATGACCCTTGGAAGATTGGTGGAGATTACAGTGGAATAAAAAGACAATATCAGTGCCCCGTGGAAGAGACGTGGAGGTCACAGTAGCTAAACAAGACGGTTTTAATGCCCCTTGGAAGAGTGGTGGAGGTCGCAGTGGAATAAAAAGACAATATCAATGCCCCTTGGAAGACTGGTGGAGGTCGCAGTGGAATAAAAAGGCAACATCAATGTCCCGTGGAAGAGACGTGGTGGTCACAGTAGCTCAAAAAGACAGTTTTAATCCCCTTTGGAAGAGTGGTGGAGGTTACAGTGGAATAAAAAGACAATATCAATGCCCTGTGGAAGTGACGTGGGGATCACAGTAGCTTAACAAGACGGTTTTAGTGCCCCTTGGAAGAGTGGTGGAGGTCGCAGTGGAAAAAATAGACAATATCAATGCTCCGTGGAATATACGTGGAGGTCACAGTAGCTTAACAAGATGGTTTTAATGCCCCTTGGAAGAGTGCTGGAGGTCGCAGTGGAGTAAAAAAACAATATCAATGCCCCGTGGTAGAGTGGTGGAGGTCGCAGTTGCTTAACAAGACGGTTTTAATGCCCCTTGAAAGAGAGGTGGAGGTCACAGTAGGTTAACAAGACAGTTTTAATGCCCCTTGGAAGAGCTGTGGAGTTCAGAGTGGTTTAACAAGATGGTTTTAATGCCTCGTGGAAGAGATGTGGAGGTCACAGTAGCTTATGAAGCCGGTTTTCATGCCCCTTAGAAGAGTGGTGTAGGTTACAGTGGAATAAAAAGAAAATATCAATGCCCCTTGGAAGAGTGGTGGAGGTCGCAGTTGCTTAACAAGACGGTTTTCATGCCCCTTAGAAGAGTGGTGGAGGTTGCAGTGGAATAAATAGACTACATCAATGTCCCTTGGAAGAGTGGTGGAGGTCGCAGTGGAATAAAAAGACAATATCAATGCCCCGTGGAAGAGACGTGGAGGTCACAGCAGCTTTACTAGACGGTTTTAATGCCCCTTGGGAGAGTGGTGGAGATCACAATGAAATAAAATGACGATATCAATTCCCCGTGGAATAGACGTGGAGGTCACAGTTGCTTAAGAAGACGGTTTTAATGCCCCTTGGAAGAGCTGTGGAGTTCAGAGTGGTTTAACAAGACGGGATTAATGCCCCTTGGAAGAGGCGTTAAGGTCACAGTGGCTTAAAAAAACGGTTTTAATGCCCCTTGGAAGATTGGTGGAGGTTACAGTGGAATAAAAATACAATATCAATGCCCCATGGAAGAGGCTTGGAGATTACAGTAGCTTAACAAGACGGTTTTAATGCCCCTTCGAAGAGTGGTGGAGGTCGCAGTGGAATAAAAAGACAATATCAATGCCCCTTGATAGACTGGTGGAGGTCGCAGTGGAATAAAAAGGCAATTTCAATGCCCGGTGGAATAGACGTGGGGGTCACAGTAGCTTAACAAAACGGTTTTAGTGACCCTTGGGAGAGTGGTGGAGGTCGCTTTGGAAAAAACAGACAATATCAATAGCAGGTGGAAGAGACGTGGAGGTCACAGTAGCTTAACAAGTTTGTTTTATTGCCCCTTGGAAGAGTGGTGGAGGTCGCAGTGGAATAAGACATTATCAATCCCCCATGGAAAATACGTGGAGGTCACAGTAGCTTAACAAGACGGTTTTAATGCCCCTTGGAAGAGTGGTGGAGTTCGCAGTGGAATAAAAAGACAATATCAATGACCAGTGGAAGAGACGTGGAGGTCACAGTAGCTTAACAAGATGGTTTTAATGCCCCTTGGAAGAGCTATGGAGTTCAGAGTAGTTTATCAAGATGGTTTTAATGCCCCTTGGAAGAGAAGTGTAGGTCACAGTAGCTTAACAAGACGTTTTTAATGCCCCTTGGAAGAGTGGTGAAGGTTACAGTGGAATAAGAAGAAAATATCAATGCCCCATGGAAGAGACGTGGAGTTCACAGTAGCTTAAAAAGACGGTTTTAATGCCCTTTGGAAGAGTGGTGAAGGTCGCAGTGGAATAAAAAGACAATATCAATGCCCCTTGAAAGAGAAGTGGAGGTCACAGTAGCTTAACTAGACTGTTTTAATGCCCCTTGATAGAGCTGTGGAGTGCAGAGTGGTTTAACAAGACGGTTTTAATTCCCCTTGGATGAGACATGGAGTTCACTGCAGCTTAACAAGACGTTATTAATGGCCCTTGAAAGAGTGGTGGAGGTTGTAGTGGAATAAAAATACAATATCAATGCCCCTTGGAAGAGAGGTGGAGGTCACTGTAGCTTTACAAGACAGTTTTATTGCTCCTTGGAAGAACTTTGGAATTCATAGTGGTTTAATAAGATGGTTTTAATGCTCCTTGGAAGAGACGTGGAGGTCATAGTAGCTCAACTAGACAGTTTACTGCCCCTTGGAATAGTGGTGCAGGTCACAGTGGATTAAAAAGACAGTATTAATGCCCTTGGAAGAGTGGTGGAGGTCACAGTAGAATAAAAAGACAATATCAATGCCGCGTGAAAGAGACTTGGAGGTAACAGTAGCTTAAAAAGACGGTTTTAATGCCCCTTGGAAGAGCTGTGGAGTTCAGAGTGGTTTAACAAGACGGTTTTAATGTCCTTTCGATGAGATATAGAGGACAAAGTAGCTTAACAAGACGGTTTTAATGCCCCTTGGAAGAACTTTGCAGTTCACAGTGGTTTAACATTACGGTTTAATTGTCACTTGGAAAAGACTTGAAGGTCACAGTAGCTTGACAAGATGGTTATAATGCCCCTTAGAAGAGTGGTAGAGGTCACAGTGGAATAAAAAGACAATATCAATGCCCCGTGGAAGAGATGTGGAAGTCACAGTAGCTTAACAAGACGTTTTTAATGCCCCTTGGAAGAGTGGTGGAGGTCGCAGTAGAATAAAAAGACAATATCAATGCTCCGTGGAAGAGACTTGGAGGTAACAGCAGCTTAACAAGATGGTTTTAATGCCTATTGGAAGAGCTGTGGAGTTCAGAGTGGTTTAACAAGACGGTTTTAATGCCCCTTGGAAGAGACGTGGAGGTCATAGTAGCTCAACTAGACAGTTTACTGCCCCTTGGAAGAGTGGTGCAGGTCACAGTGGATTAAAAAGACAGTATCAATGCCCTTGGAAGAGTAGTGGAGGTCGCAGTAGAATAAAAAGACAATATCAATGCCCCGTGAAAGAGACTTGGAGGTAACAGTAGCATAAAAAGACGGCTTTAATGCCCCTTGAAAGAGCTGTGGAGTTCAGAGTGTTTTAACAACATGGCTTTAATGCTCCTTGGAAGAAACGTGGAGGTCACAGCAGCTTAACAAGACGGTTTTAATGCCCCGTGGAAGAGTGGTGTAGGTTACAGTGGAATAAAAAGACAATATCAATGCCCCGTTGAAGAGACGTGGAGGTCACAGTAGCTTAACAAGACGGTTTTAGTGCCCCTTGGAAGAGTGCTGGAGGTTACAGCGGTATAAAAAGACAATATCAATGTCCCGAGGAAGAAACGTGGAGGTCACAGTAGCTTAAGAAGATGGTTTTAATGCCCCTTGGAAGATTGGTGGAGGTCGCAGTGGAATAAAAAGACAATGTCAATGTCCCTTGCAAGTGTTGTGGAGGTCGCGGTGGAATAAAAAGACAATATCAATGCTCCGTGGAACAGAAATGGAAATCACAGTATCTTAACAAGACGGTTTTAATGCCCCTTGGAAGAGTGCTGGAGGTCGCAGTGGAATAAAAAGACAATATCAATGCCCCTTGGAAGAGTGGTGGAGATGACAGTGGAATAAAAAGACAATATCAATGCGCCTTGGAAGAGTGATGGAGGTCGCAGTGGAATAAAACGACAATATGAATGCCCCTTCGAAGACACTTGGAGGTCAAAGTAGCTTAACAAGACATTTTTATTGCCCCTGGAAGAGAGGTGGAGGTCGCTGTGGAATAAAAAGACAATATCAATGCCCTGTGGAAGAGACCTGGAGGCCACAGTAGCTTAACAAGATGGTTTAATGTCCCTTGGAAGAGTGATGGAAGTCACAGTGGAATAAAAAAGCCATATCAATGCGCCGTGGAAGACAATTGGTCACAGTAGCTTAGCAAGACAGTTTTAATGCCCCTTGGAAGTGACGTGGAGGTCACAGTAGCTTAACAATATGGTTTTAATGCCACTTGGAAGACTGGTGGAGGTCGCAGTGGAATAAAAAGACAATATCAATGCCCATTGGAAGAGCTGTGGAGTTCAGAGTGGTTTAACAAGATGGTTTTAATGACCCTTGGAAGAGATGTGGAGGTCACGGTAGCTTAATAAGACGGTTTTAATGCTCCTTCGAAGAGTGGTGGAGGTTAGAGTGGAATAAAAAGACAATATTAATGCCCCGTGGAAGTGACGTGGAGATCACAGTAGCTTAACAAGATGGTTTTAGTGCCCCTTGGAAGAGTGGTTCAGGTCACAGTGGAATAAAAAGACAATATCAATGCCCCTTGGAAGAGTGGTGGAGGTCGGAGTGGAATAAAATTACAATATCAATGCCCCTTGGAAGAGTGGTGTAGGTCACAGTGCAATAAAAAGACAATATCAATGTCCTGTGGATAAGACGTGGAGTTCAGAGTAGCTTAACAAGACAGTTTTTATGCCCCTTGGAATAGTGGTGGAGGTCGCAGTGGAATAAAAAAACAATATCAATGGCCCGTGAAAGAGATGTGGAGGTCACAGTAGCTTAATAACACGGTCTTAATGCCACTTGGAAGAGTGGTGGAGGTCGCAGTGGAATCAAAAAACAATATCTTTGCCCCTTGGCATAGTGGTGGAGGTCGCAGTGGAATAAAAAGACAATAACAATGCCCCTGGAAGAGACTTGGAGGTCACAGTAGCTTAACAAGATGGTTTTAATGCCCCTTGGAATAGTGGTGGAGGTCGCAGTGGAATAAAAAGACAATATCAATGGCCCATGAAAGAGATGTGGAGGTCACAGTAGCTTAACAAGACGGTCTTAATGACACTTGGAAGAGTGGTGGAGGTCGCAGTGGAATAAGAAAACAATATATATGCCCCTTGGCATAGTGGTGGAGCTCGCAGTGGAATAAAAGGACAATAACAATGCCCCTTGAAGAGACGTGGAGGTCACAGTAGCTTAACAAGATGGTTTTAATGCCCCTTGGTAGAGTGGTGGAGGTCGTAGTGGAATAAAAAGACAATATAAATTTCCCCTGTCGAAGAGACGTGGAGGTCACAGTAGCCTAACAAGATGTTTTATTGCACTTTGGAAGAGTAGTGCAGCTCGCAGTGGAATAAAAAGACAATATTAATGCCCCGTGGAAGAGACTTGGAGATCACAGTAGCTTAACAAGATGGTTTTAATGCCCCTTGGAAAAGCTGTGGAGTTCAGAGTGGTTTAACGAGACGGTTTTCATGACCCTTGGAAGAGACGTGGAGGTCATAGTAGCTTAACAAGACAGTTTTAATGCCCTTTGGAAAAGGGGTGGAGTTTCCCTTGGAATAACAGGACAATATCAATAACCCGTGGAAGAAATGTGAAGGTGGCTTTAAAAGACGGCTTTATTGCCCCGTGGAAGAGTGGTGGAGGTCGCAGTGGAATAAAAGAACAATATCAATGCCCCATGGAAGAGACGAGGAGGCCACAGTAACTTAACAAGATGGTTTAATGCCCCTTGGAAGAGTGGTGGAAGTCACAGTGGAAAAAAAAAACTATATCAATGCCCCGTGGAAGAAGAGACATGGAGGTCACAGTAGCTTAACAAGACGGTTTTAATGCCCCTTAGAAGAAACATGGAGGTCACTGTAGCTTATCCAAACGGTTTTAATGCCCCTTGAAAGTGTGGTGGAGGTTGCAGTGGAATAAAAAGACAATATCAATGCCCTTGGAAGAGAGGTGGAGGTCGCAGTGGAATAAAAAGACAATATCAATGCCCCAAAGAAGAGACGTGCAGGTCCCAGAAGCTTAACAAGACAGTTTTAATGCCCCTTGTAAGAGTAGTGGAGGTTGCAGTGACACAAAAAGATAATACCAATGCCCCGCGAAAGAGACATTGAGGTCACAGTAGCTTAGCAAGATGGATTTAATGCCCCTTGGAAGAGTGGTGGAGGTCGCAGTGGAATAAAAAGACAATGTCAGTGACCCGTTTTAGAGACTTAGAGGTCACAGTAGCTTAACAAGACGGTTTAATGCCCCTTGGAAGAGCTGTGGAGTTCAGAGTGGTTTAACAAGACGGTTTTCATGCCTCTAGGAAGAGACGTGGAGGTCACAGTAGCTTTGCAAGATGGTTTTAATGCCCCTTGGAAGAGCTGTGGAATTCAGAGTGGTTTAACAAGACAGTTTTAATGCCCCTTGGAAGAGAAGTGGAGGTCACAGTACTTAACAAGATGGTTTTAATGCCCCTTGGAAGAGAGGTGTAGGTTACAGTGGAATAAACAGACTATATCAATGCCCCGTGAAAGAGACATGGAGGACACAGGAGCTAAACCAGACTGTTTTGATGCCCCTTGGAAGAGTGGTGGAGTTCGCAGTGGAATAAAAAGACAATATCAATGCCCCTTGGAAGAGTGGTGGAGGTCGCAGTGGAATAAAAAGAAAATATCAATGCCTCTTGGAAGAGACGTGGAGGTCACAGTAGCTTAGCAAGAAGGCTTTAATGCCCCTTGGAGTAGTGGTGGAGGTCGCAGTGGAATAATAAGACAATATCAATGCCCAGTAGAAGAGACTAGGATGTCCCAGTAGGTTAACAAGAAGGTTTCAATACCCTTGGAAGAGCTGTCGAGTTTAGAGTTGTTTAAGAAAATGGTTTTAATGCCCCTTGGAACAGTGGTGGAGGTCGCAGTGGAATAAAAAGACAATATCAATGCCCCATGGAAGAGTGGTTGAGGTCGCAGTGGAAATAAAAAGACAATATCAATGCCCCTTGGAAGAGTGGTGGAGGTTGCAGTGGGTTAAAAAACAATATCAATACCCCGTGGAAGAGACGTGGAGATCACTGTAGCTTAACAAGAGGGTTTTATTGCCCCTTGTAAGAGCTGTGGAGTTCACAGTGTTTTAACAAGATGGTTTTAATGACCCTTGGAAGAGACATGGAGGTCAAAGTAGCTTAACAAGATGGTTTTAATGCCCCTTGGAAGAGTGGTGGAGGTTACAGTGGAATAAAAAGACAATATCAATGCCCCATGGAAAAGATGTGGAGATCACAGTAGCTTAACAACATATTTTTAATGCCCCTTGGAAGAGTGGTGGAGGTCGCAGAGGAATAAAAAGACAATATCAATGCCCCATGAAAGAGTGGTGGAGGTCGCAGTGGAATAAAAAGACAATATCAATGCCCCGTGGAAGAGATTTGGAGGTCACAGTAGCTTACCAAGACGTTTTTAATGGCCCTTGTAAGAGTGATGGAGGTCGCAGTGGAAAAAAAAGACAATATCAATGCCCCGTGGTAGAGACGTGGAGGTAACAGTAGTTTAACAAGACGGTTTTATTGCCCCATGGGAGAGCTGTGGAGTTCAGAGTGGTTTAACAAGATGGTTTTAATGCCCCTTGGAAGAGACGTGTAGGTCACATTAGCTTAACAAGACTGTTTTAATGCCCAGTGGAAGAGAGGTGGTGGTTACAGTGGAATAAAAAGACAATATCAATGCCCTGTGGAAGAGACGTCGAGGTCACAGTAGCTTAATAATATGGTTTTACTGCCCCTTGAATGAATGGTGGAGGTTGCAGTGAAATAAAAAGACAATATCAGTGCCCTTTGGAAGAGTGGTGGAGGTCGCAGTGGAATAAAAAGATAATATCAATGTCCCTTGGAAAAGTGGTGGAGGTCGCAGTGGAATAAAAAGACAATATCAATGTCCCATGGAAGAGACGTGGAGGTCACATTAGCTAATCAAGACAGTTTTAATGCCCCTTGGAAGAGTGATGGAGGTCGCAGTGGAATAAAAAGACAATATCAATGCCCCGTGGAACAGAAATGGAAATTACAGTAGCTTAACAAGAAGTTTTTAATGCTATTTGGAAGAGTGCTGGAGGTCGCAGTGGAATAAAAAGACAATATCAATGCCCCTTGGAAGAGTGGTGAAGGTCGCAGTGGAATAAATAGACAATATCATTGCCCTGTGGAAGACACTTGGAGGTCACATTAGCTTAACAAGACGTTTTTATTGCCCCTGGAAGAGAGGTGAAGGTCGCTGTGGAATAAAAAGACAATATCAATGCCCTGTGGAAGAGACCTGGAGGCCATAGTAGCTTAACAAAACGGTTTAATGTCCCTTGGAAGAGAGGTGGAAGTCGCAGTGGAATAAAAGAACCATATCAATGCCCCGTGGAAGACAATTGGAGGTCACAGTAGCTTAACAAGACAGTTTTAATGCCCCTTGGAAGAGACGTGGAGGTCACAGTAGCTTAACAATATGGTTTTAATGCCACTTGGAAGACTGTTGGAGGTTACAGAGGAATAAAAAGAAAATATCAATGACCTGTGGAATAGATGTGGAGGTCACAGTAGCTTAACAATATAGTTTTAATGCCCCTTGGAAGAGTGGTGGAGGTCGCAGTGGAATAAAAAGACTATCAATGCCCGTGGAAGAGACATGGAGGTCACAGTAGCTTAACAATATAGTTTTAATGCCCCTTGGAAGAATGGTGGAGGTCGCTGTGGAATAAAAAGACAATATCAATGCCATATTGGAAGAGCTGTGGAGTTCAGAGTGGTTTAACAAGATGGTTTTAATGATCCTTAGAAGAGACGTGGAGGTGACGGTAGCTTAGTAAGACAGTTTTAATGCTCCTTCGAAGAGTGGTGGAGGTTACAGTGGAATAAAAAGACAATATTAATGCCCCGTGGAAGTGACGTGGAGGTCACAGTAGCTTAACAAGATGGTTTTAGTGCCCCTTGGAGGAGTGGTTCAGGTTGCAATGGAATAAAAAGACAATATCAATGCCCCTTGGAAGAGTGGTGGAGGTTGCAGTGGAATAAAATTACAATATCAATGCCCCTTGGAAGAGTGGTGGAAGTCGCAGTGCAATAAAAAGACAACATCAATGCCCTGTGGATAAGACGTGGAGGTCACAGTAGGTTAACAAGACAGTTTTTATGCCCCTTGGATTAGTGGTGGAGGTCGCAGTGGAATAAAAAAACAATATCAATGGCCCGTGAAAGAGATGTGGAGGTCACAGCAGCTTAACAAGACGGTTGTAATGCCACTTGGAAGAGTGGTGGAGGTCGCAGTGGAATCAAAAAACAATATCTGTGCCGCTTGGCATAGTGGGGGAGGTCGCAGTGGAATAAAAATACAATAACAATGCCCCTGGAAGAGACTTGGAGGTCACAGTAGCTTAACAACACGGTTTTAATACCCCTTGGAATAGTGGTGGAGGTAGCAGTGGAAAAAAAAGACAGTATCAATGGCCCGTGAAAGAGATGTGGAGGTCACAGTAGCTTAACAAGACGGTCTTATTGCCACTTGGAAGAGTGGTGGAGGTCGCAGTGGAATAAAAAAACAATATATATGCCCCTTGGCATAGTGGTGTGGGTCGCAGTGGAATAAAAGGACAATAACAATGCCCCTTGAAGAGATGTGGAGGTCACAGTAGCTTAACAAGACTGTTTTAATGCCCCGTGGTAGAGTGGTGGAGGTCGTAGTGGAATAAAAAGACAATATCAATTTCCCCATCGAAGAGACGTGGAGGTCACAGTAGCCTAACAAGACGTTTTATTGCACTTTGGAAGAGTAGTGCAGGTCGCAGTGGAACAAAAAGACAATATCAATGCCCCGTGGAAGAGACTTGGAGATCACAGTAGCTTAACAAGATGGTTTTAATGCCCCTTGGAAGAGACGTGGAGCTCACAGTAGTTTAACAAGACAGTTTTAATGCCCTTTGAAAGAGTGGTGGAGTTTCCCGTGGAATAACAGGACAATATCAATGACCCGTGGAAGAGACGTGAAGGTCACAGTAGCTTAAAAAGACGGCTTTATTGCCCCTTGGAAGAGTGGTGGAGGTCGAAGTGGAATAAAAGAACAATATCAATGCCCCGTGGAAGAGACGAGGAGGCCACAGTTACTTAACAATATGGTTTAATGCCCCTTGAAAGAGTGGTGGAAGTCGCAGTGGAATAAAAAAACTATATCAATGCCCCGTGGAAGAGACATGGAGGTCACAGTAGCTTAACAAGACGGTTTTAATGCCCCTTAGAAGAAACATGGAGGTCACTGTAGCTTATCCAAATGGTTTTAATGCCCCTTGGAATAGTGGTGGAGTCTACAGAGGATTAAAGAGACAATATCAATGCCCCGTGGAAGAGACGTGGAGGTCACTGTAGCTTTACAAGATGGTTTTAATGCCCCTTGAAAGAGTGGTGGAGGCCGCAGTGGAATAAATAGACAATATCAATGTCCTTGGAAGAGAGGTGGAGGTCGCAGTGAAATAAAAAGACAATATCAATGCCCCGCTGAAGAGACGTGCAAGTCCCAGAAGCTTAAGAAGACAGTTTTAATGCCCCTTGTAAGAATAGTGGAGGTTGCAGTGAAACAAAAAGACAATTTCAATGCCCCGCGAAAGAGACGTGGAGGTCACAGTAGCTTAACAAGATGGATTTAATGCCCCTTTGAAGAGCTGTGGAGTTCAGAGTGGTTTAACAAGACAGTTTTAATGCCTCTTGGAAGAGACGAGGAGGTCACAGTAGCTTTACAAGATGGTTTTAATGCCCCTTGGAAGAGTGGTGTAGGTTACAGTTGAACAAACAGACAATATCAATGCCCCGTGAAAGAGACATGGAGGACACAGTAGCTAAACCAGACGGTTTTGATGCCCCTTGGAAGAGTGGTGGAGGTCGCAGTGGAATAAAAAGACAATATTAATGCCCCTTGTAAGAGTGTTGGAGGTCGCAGTGGAATAAAAAGAAAATATCAATGCCCCTTGGAAGAGACATGGAGGTCACAGTAGCTTAGCAAAAGGCTTTAATGCCCCTTGGAATAGTGGTGGAGGTCGCAGTGGAATAATAAGACAATATCAATGCCCAGTAGAAAAGACGAGGAGGTCCCAATAGGTTGACAAGACGGTTTCAATGCCCTTGGAAGAGCAGTGGAGTTCAGAGTTGTTTAAGAAGATGGTTTTAATGCACCTTGGAACAGTGTTGGAGGTTAGAGTGGAATAAAAAGACAATATCAATGCCCTGTGGAAGAGACGTGGAGGTCACAGTAGCTAAACAAGATTGTTTTAATGCCCATTGGAAGAGTGGTGGAGGTCGCAGTGGAATAAAAAGACAATATCAATGCCCCATGGAAGAGTGGTTGAGGTCGCAGTGGAAAAAAAAAGACAATATCAATGCCCCTTGGAAGAGTGGTGGAGGTTGCAGTGGAATAAAGAACAATATCAATACCCCGTGGAAGAGACGTGGAGATAACAGTAGCTTAACAAGGCGGTTTTAATGCCCCTTGGAAGAGCTGTGGAGTTCAGAGTGTTTTAACAAGATGGTTTTAATGCCCCTTGGAAGAGATATGGAGGTCAAAGTAGCTTCACAAGTGGCTTTTAATGCCCTTGGAAGAGCGGTGGAGGTTACAGTAGAATAAAAAGACAATATCAATGCCCCATGGAAAAGATGTGGAGATCACAGTAGCTTAACAAGACGGTTTTATTGCCCTGTGGGAGAGCTGTGGAGTTCAGAGTGGTTTAACAAGATGGTTTTAATGCCCCTTGGAAGAGACGTGTAGGTCAAATTAGCTTAACAAGACGGTTTTAATGCCCAGTGGAAGAGATGTGGTGGTTACAGTGAAATAAAAAGACAATATCAATGCCCTGTGGGAGAGACGTCGAGGTCACAGTAGCTTAATAATATGGTTTTAGTGCCCCTTGAAAGAATGGTGGAGGTTGCAGTGGAATAAAAAGACAATATCAGTGCCCTTTGGAAGAGTGGTGGAGGTCGCAGTGGAATAAAAAGATAATATCAATGTCCCTTGGAAAAGTGGTGAAGGTCGCAATGGAATAAAAAGACAATATCAATGTCCCGTGGAAGAGACGTGGAGGTTACAGTAGCTTATCAAGACAGTTTTAATGCCCCTTGGAAGAGTGATGGAGGTTGCAGTGGAATAAAAAGACAATATCAATGCCCCGTGGAAGAGACGTGGAGGTCACAGTAGCTTAACAAGACGCTTTTAATGCCCCTTGGAAGAGCTGTGTAGTTCAAAGTGGTTTAACAAGATGGTTTTAATGCCCCTTGGAAGAGTGGTGGAGATCGCAGTGGAATCAAAAGACAATATCAATGCCCCCTGGAAGAGTGGAGGAGGTCGCAGTGGAATTAAAATACAATATCAATGCTCCGTGGAAGAGATGTGGAGGTCACAGTAGCTTAACAAGATGGTTTTATTGCCCCTTGGAAGAGTGGTTGAAGTTGCAGTGGATAAAATGGACAATATCAATGCCCCGTGGAAGACTCGTGGAGGTTACAGTAGCTTGAGAAGACGGTTTCAATGCAATCTGGAAGAGCTGTGGATTTCAGAATCGCTTAACAAGATGGTTTTAATGCCCCTTAGAAGAGAAGTGAGGTCACAGTAGCTTAACAAAATGGTTTTAATGCCCCTTGGAAAAGTGGTGGAGGTTACAGTGGTATAAAAAGACAATATCAATGCCCCGTGGAAGAGACGTGGAGTCCACAGTAGCTTAACAAGATGGTTTTAATGCCCCTTGGAAGAGTGGTGGAGGTTCCAGTGGAATAAAAAGACAATATCAATGCCCCTTGCAAGAGTGGAGGAGGTCGCAGTGGAATAAAAAGACAGTATCAATGCTGCGTGGAAGAGATGTGTAGGTCACAGTAGCTAAACAAGACGGTTTTCTTGCCCCTTGGAAGAGTGGTGGAGGTCGCACTGGAATAAAAAGACAATATAAATGCCCCGTGGAAGAGACGTGGAGGTCACAGTAGTAGTGTTGAGCGAATATGCTCGACACTGCTCGGTACTCGCCCGAGCATCACACCCCTCGGGATGTTCGGAGAGCACCGAGCATTTCCAGGTTACTCGGGCGGGAGCTCGGGTCTCCGCCCTGCATGTTTGGCACCTTTACAGAGCCAATGATCATGCAGGGATTGCCAGCCAGTCACTGTAATGCCGCAGCCATGTTGGTTGCGGGCATTACATTGATTGGCTGGCTGCACAGCGTCACCTCGAGTATTTAAAACCGGGCTCCGCCATCTTGGACACAGTCGCTCTGGATTAGCCAGTGTAGGGAAAGCACTGCTGAGCTAGGGAGAGATTTATACTGCGAAATAGTTAGTTTAGGGTCTGTAAAGGCTGCCAAATCAAAGAAACAGTCCTTCTCAGGACTAATATCCATCCCAAATGTCAGGCAGGCAGGCAGGCAGGCTGTATAGGAGACGCAAAGGTTAAAGCAGAAAACATTGCATTACAGTCCTGTGTGCTCCTGTTGCTGAAATTTCTGGACTCAGCTCCAGTTCCTAGGGGCCAGGAAAAATCCTTTTTTTCTCATCTAAATCCTCTTTTTTTTTTCCCTCCTTCACACCGTACAAATACCCGTCTTATTAACCTTTTAGTGTCCCCCTCCTTCAAAATAAAAAAAAAAAGTGTGTCTGTGACAGTTCAGACACAAATATATCTGTTTAAAATAGTCTGGTGTAGGACAGAGAAACAAAAGTGTGGTTTTGCAGGTCCATGGTTTAAACCTCTATATTATCCACTTTTGGGCCATTTTTACCTAAAAAAAACAGTTTGAGTGTGTCGCTCACTGTTCAGCCGCAAATATATATATTGAAAAAAGTCTGGTATACGCCAGTAAATTATAACTTTGGTTGTGCTGTTCCACGGTAAAAAAATCTCTGTATTATCCTGCTTTTGCCATTTGTAGCCGTAAAGAAAAACAGTAATAGTGTCTCCTGATTGTTCAGACACCAATATATCTGTTTAAAAGAGTCTGGTATACACCAGTAAATTATAACTGTGGTTTTCACGTTCCACGTTAAAAAATCTCTATTATCCAGCTTTTGGTATTTTTTCCATAAAGAAAAAAAGTAATACTATCTCCTCATTGTTCAGACACCAATATATCTGTTTAAAAGAGTCTGATATACAAAAGTAAATTATAACTGTGGTTTTGCCATTCCACGTTAAAAAATCTCTATTATTCAGCTTTTGGTATTTTTTCCTTAAAGAAAAACAGTAATAGTGTCTCCCTGATTGTTCAGACACAAATATATCTGTTTAAAATAGTCTGGTGTAGGCCCGAGAAATAGAAGTGTCATTTTGCAGTTCCACGGTTCAAACCTGTGTATTATCCACTTTTGGGCCATTTGTACCTAAAAAAAAACAGTTTGAGTATGTCGCTCATTGTTAAGCCGCAAATATATATATTGAAAAAAGTCTGGTATACACCAGTAATTTATAACTGTGGTTGTGCTATTCCATGCTAAAAAATCTCTATGATTGTGCTTTTGGCATTTTTTGCCGTAAAAAAAAACAGTAATAGTGTCTCCCTAATTGTTCAGACACAAATATATCTGTTTTAAATAGTCTTGTGTAGGACAGAGTAAGAGAAGTGTGGTTTTGCAGTTCTTCGGTTCAAACCTCTGTATTATCCACTTTTGGGCCATTTGAACCTAAAAAAAAACAGTTTGAGTGTGTTGCTCACTGTGCAGCCTTTTTTTTTAAAAAAAGTTTGGTATACACCAGTAAATTATAACTGTGGTTTTGCTATTCCACAGTAAAAAATCTCTATTATCCTGCTTTTGCCGTATTTTGCCATAAAGAAAAACAGTAATAGTGTCTCCTGATTTTTCAGACACAAATATATGTGTTGAAAATAGTCTGGTGTAGGCCCGAGAAATAGAACTGTGGTTTTGCCGTTCCACGGGTCAAATCTCTGTATTATCCTGCTTTTGGCATTTTTTGCTGTAAAGAAAATCAGTAATAGAGTCTCCTGATTGTTCAGACACCAATATATCTGTTTAAAAGAGTCTGGTATACACCAGTAAATGATAACTGTGGTTGTGCTGTTCCACGGTAAAAAATCTCTATCATCCTGCTTTTGGCATTTTTTGGGGGTAAAAAAAAACTGTAATAGTGTCTCCCTGATTGTTCAGACACAAATATATCTGTTTAAATTAGTCTGGTGTAGGCCAGAGAAACAGAAGTGTGGTTTTGCAGTTCCAAAATTAAAACCTCTGTATTATCCACTTTTGGGCCATTTGTACCTAAAAAAAAAACAGTTTGAGTGTGTCGCTCAATGTTCAGCCACAAATATACAGTACAGAACAAAAGTTTGGACACACCTTCTCATTTAAAGATTTTTCTGTATTTTCATGACTATGAAAATTGTACTTTCACACTGAAGGCATCAAAACTATGAGTTAACACATGTGGAATTATATACTTAACAAAAAAGTGTGAAACAATTGAAAATATGTCTTATATTCTAGGTTCTTCAAAGTAGCCACCTTTTGCTTTGATGACTGCTTTGCACACTCTTGGCATTCTCTTGATGAGCTTCAAGAGTTAGTCACCGGAAATGGTCTTCACTTCACAGGTGTGCCCTGTCAGGTTTAATAAGTGGGATTTCTTGCCTTATAAATGGGGTTGGGACCATCAGTTGTGTTGTGTAGACGTCAGGTGGACACACAGCTGATAGTCCTACTGAATAGACTGTTAGAATTTGTATTATGGCAAGAAAAAAGCAGCTAAGTAAAGAAAAACGAGTGGCCATCATTACTTTAAGAAATTAAGTCAGTCAGTCCGAAAAATTGGGAAAACTTTGAAAGTGTCCCCAAGTGCAGTTGCAAAAACCATCAAGCGCTACAAAGAAACTGGCTCACATGGCGACCGCCCCAGGAAAGGAAGACCAAGAGTCACCTCTGCTTCTGAGTATAAGTTTATCCGAGTCACCAGCCTCAGAAATGGCAGGTTAACAGCAGCTCAGATTAGAGACCAGGTCAATGCCACACAGAGTTCTAGCAGCAGACAAATCTCTACAACAACTGTTAAGAGGAGACTTTGTGCAGCAGGCCTTCATGGTAAAATAGCTGCTAGGAAACCACTGCTAAGGACACTCAACAAGCAGAAGAGATTTGTTTGGGCTAAAGAACACAAGGAATGGACATTAGACCAGTGGAAATCTGTGCTTTGGTCTGATGAGTCCAAATTTGAGATCTTTGGTTCCAACCACCGTGTCTTTGTGCGATGCAGAAAAGGTGAACGAATGGACTCTACATGCCTGGTTCCCACCGTAAAGCATGGAGGAGGAGGTGTGATGGTGTGATGGTGTGATGGTGTGGGGGTGCTTTGCTGGTGACACTGTTGGGGATTTATTCAAAATTGAAGTCATACTGAACCAGCATGGCTACCACAGCATCTTGCAGCGGTATGCTATTCCATCCGGTTTGCGTTTAGTTGGATCATCATTTATTTTTCATCAGGACAATGACCCGAAACACACCTCCAAGCTGTGTAAGAGCTATTTGACCAAGAAGGAGAGTGATGGGGTGCTACGCCACATGACCTGGCCTCCACAGTCACCAGACCTGAACCCAATCGAGATGGTTTGGGGTGAGCTGGACCGCAGAATGAAGGTAAAAGGGCCAACAAGTGCTAAGCATCTCTGGGAACTCCTTCAAGATTGTTGGAAGACCATTTCCAGTGACTACCTCTTGAAGCTCATCAAGAGAATGCCAAGAGTGTGCAAAGCAGTCATCAAAGCAAAAGGTGGCTACTTTGAAGAACCTAGAATATAAGACATATTTTCAATTGTTTCACAATTTTTTGTTAAGTATATAATTCCACATGTGCTAATTCATAGTTTTGATGCCTTCAGTGTGAATGTACAATTTTCATAGACATGAAAATACAGAAAAATCTTTAAATGAGAAGGTGTGTCCAAACTTTTGGTCTGTACTGTATATGTTTAAAAAAGTCTGGTATGCACCAGTAAATTATAACGGTGGTTCTGCTGTTCCACCGTAAAAATCTCTGTATTATCCAGCTTTTGGTATTTTTTCCGTAAAGAAAAACAGTAATAGTGTCTCCTGATTGTTCAGACACCAATATATCTGTTTAAAAGAATCTGATATACACCAGTAAATTATAACTGTGGTTTTGCCGTCCCACGGTAAAAAATCTTTATTATTCAGCTTTTGGTATTTTTTCCGTAAAGAAAAACAGTAATAGTTTCTCCTGATTGTTCAGACACCAATATATCTGTTTAAAATAGTCTGGTGTAGGCCCGAGAAATAGAAGTGTGGTTTCGCAGTTCCACGGGTCAAATCTCTGTATTATCCTGCTTTTGCCATATTTTGCCATAAAGAAAAACAGTAATAGTGTCTCCTGATTGTTCAGACACAAATATATCTGTTTAAAATAGTCTGGTGTAGGCCAGAGATACCGAAGTGTGGTTTTGCAGTTCCATGGTCCAAACCTCTGTATTATCCACTTTTGGGCTATTTCTACCTAAAAAAAAACAGTTTGAGTGTGTCCCTCACTGTTCAGCCGCAAATATATATATTTAAAAAAGTCTGGTATACACCAGTAAATTATAACTGTGGTTTTACCGTTCCACGGTAAAATATCTCTATTATCCAGCTTTTGTTATTTTTTCCATAAAGAAAAAAAGTAATAGTATCTCCTGATTGTTCAGACACCAATATATCTGTTTAAAAGAGTCTGATATACACCAGGAAATTATAACTGTGGTTTTGCCATTCCACAGTAAAAAATCTCTGTATTATCCTGCTTTTGGCATTTTTTGCCGTAAAGAAAAACAGTAATAGTGTCTCCTGATTGTTCAGACACAAATATATCTGTTTAAAAGAATCTGATATACAACAGTAAATGATAACTGTGGTTTTGCCGTCCCACGGTAAAAAATCTCTATTATCCAGTTTTTGGTATTTTTTCCTTAAAGAAAAACAGTAATAGTGTCTCCCTGATTGTTCAGACACAAATATATCTGTTTAAAATAGTCTGGTGTAGGCCCGAGAAATAGAAGTGTGGTTAAGCAGTTCCACGGGTCAAATCTCTGTATTATCCTGCTTTTGCCATATTTTGCCATAAAGAAAGACAGTAATAGTGTCTCCTGATTGTTCAGACACAAATATATCTGTTTAAAATAGTCTTGTGTAGGATAGAGAAAGAGAAGTGTGGTTTTGCAGATCCACGGTAAAAAAATCTTTACTATCCAGCTTTTGGTATTTTTTCCGTAAAGAAAAACAGTAATAGTGTCTCCCTGATTGTTCAGACACAAATATTTCTGTTTAAAATAGTCTGGTGTAGGCCAGAGAAACAGAAGTGTGGTTTTGCAGTTCCACTATTCAAACCTCTGTTATCCTGCTTTTGCCATTTTTTGTCGTAAAGAAAAGCAGTAATAGTGTCTCCTGATTGTTCAGACACACATATATCTGTTTAAATTAGTCTTGTGTAGGACAGAGAAAGAGAAGTGTGGTTTTACAGTTCCACGGGCCAAACCTCTGTATTATCCACTTTTGGGCAATTTATACCTAAAAAAAAAACAGTTTGAGTGTGTCGCTCACTGTTCAGCCGCAAATATATATATTGAAAAAAGTCTGGTATACACCAGTAAATTATAACTATGGTTGTGCTGTTCCACGGTAAAAAATCTCTATTATCCTGCTTTTGGCATTTTTTACCGTAAAAAAAGAACTGGAAAAGTGTCTCCTGATTGTTCAGACACAAATATATCTGTTTAAAATAGTCTGGTGTAGGCCAGAGAAACAGAAGTGTGGTTTTGCAGTTCCATGGTTCAAACCACTGTATTATCCACTTTTGGGCCATTTATACCTAAAAAAAAAACAGTTTGAGTGTGTCGCTCACTGTTCAGCCGCAAATATATATCTTAAAAAAAGTCTGGTATACACCAGTAAATTATAACTGTGGTTTTGCAGTTCCACAGTAAAAAATCTTAGTATTATCCTGCTTTTGCCATTTTTTTCCGTAAAGAAAAACAGTAATAATGTCTCCTGATTGTTCAGACACAAATATATCTGTTGAAAATAGTCTGGTGTAGGCCCGAGAAATAGAACTGTGGTTTTGCTGTTCCACGGGTCAAATCTCTGTATTATCCTGCTTTTGCCATTCGTAGCCATAAAGAAAAACAGTAATAGTGTCTCCTGATTGTTCAGACACCAATATATCTGTTTAAAAGAATCTGATATACACCAGTAAATTATAACTGTGGTTTTGCCGTCCCATGGTAAAAAATCTTTACTATCCAGCTTTTGGCATTTTTTCTGTAAAGAAAAACAGTAATAGTGTCTCCCTGATTGTTCAGACACAAATATTTCTGTTTAAAATAGTCTGGTGTAGGCCAGAGAAAGAGAAGTGTTGTTTTGGAGTTCCACTGTTCAAACCTCTGTTATCCTGCTTTTGCCATTTTTTGTCATAAGGAAAAGCAGTAATAGTGCCTCCTGATTGTTCAGACACAAATATATCTGTTTAAAATAGTCTGGTGTAGGCCAGAGAAACAGAAGTGTGGTTTTGCAGTTCCACGGTTCAAACCTCTGTATTATCCACTTTTGGGCCATTTGTACCTAAAAAAAAACAGTTTGAGTGTGTTGCTCACTGTTCAGCCGCAAATATATATGTTTAAAAAAGTCTGGTATACACCAGTAAATTATAACTGTGGTTTTGTTGTTCCACCGTAAAAAATCTCTGTATTATCTTGCTTTTACCATTTTTAGCCGTAAAGAAAAACAGTAATAGTGTCTCCTGCTTGTTCAGACACCAATATATCTGTTTAAAAGAGTCTGGTATACACCAGTAAATTATAACTGTGGCTTTGCTGTTTCATGGTAAAAAATCTCTATTATCCATCTTTTGGTATTTTTTCCATAAAGAAAAACATTAATAGTGTCTCCTGATTGTTCAGACACCAATATATCTGTTTAAAAGATTCTGGTATACACCAGTAAATTTTAACTGTGGTTTTGCCGTCCCACGGTAAAAAATCTTTATTATCCAGCTTTTGGTATTTTTTCCGTAAAGAAAAACAGTAATAGGGTCTCCTGATTGTTCAGACACAAATATATCTGTTTAAAATAGTCTGGTGTAGGCCAGAGAAATAGAAGTGTGGTTTAGCAGTTCCACGGGTCAAATCTCTGTATTATCCTGCTTTTGCCATATTTTGCCATAAAGAAAAACAGTAATAGTGTCTCCTGATTGTTCAGACACAAATATATCTGTTTAAAATAGTCTTGTGTAGGACAGAGAAAGAGAAGTGGGGTTTTGCAGTTCCACGGTAAAAAATCTTTACTATCCAGCTTTTGGTATTTTTTCCGTAAAGAAAAACAGTAATAGTGTCTCCCTGATTGTTCAGACACAAATATTTCTGTTTAAAATAGTCTGGTGTAGGCCAGAGAAACAGAAGTGTGATTTTGCAGTTCCACTGTTCAAACCTCTGTTATCCTGCTTTTGCCATTTTTTGTCGTAAAGAAAAACTGTAATAGTGTCTCCTGATTGTTCAGACACCAATATATCTGTTTAAAGAGTCTGGTATACACCAGTAAATTATAACTGTGGTTTTGCCGTTCCACGGTAAAAAATCTCTATTATCCAGCTTTTGTTATTTTTTCCGTAAAGGAAAAAAACTAATAGTATCTCCTGATTGTTCAGACACTAATACATCTGTTTAAAAGAGTCTGATATACACCAGTAAATTATGACTGTGGTTTTGCCGTCCCACGGTAAAAAATCTTTACTATCCAGCTTTTGGTATTTTTTCCGTAAAGAAAAACAGTAGTAGTGTCTCACTGATTGTTCAGACACAAATATATCTGTTTAAAATAGTCTGGTGTAGGCCAGAGAAATAGAAGTGTGGTTTAGCAGTTCCACGGGTCAAATCTCTGTTTTATCCTGCTTTTGCCATATTTTGCCATAAAGAAAAACAGTAATAGTGTCTCCTGATTGTTCAGACACAAATATATCTGTTTAAAATAGTCTTGTGTAGGATAGAGAAAGAGAAGTGTGGTTTTGCAGATCCACGGTAAAAAATCTTTACTATCCAGCTTTTGGTATTTTTTCCATACAAAAAACAGTAATAGTGTCTCCCTGATTGTTCAGACACAAATATTTCTATTTAAAGTAGTCTGGTGTAGGCCAGAGAAACAGAAGTGGGGTTTTGCAGTTCCACTGTTCAAACCTCTTTTATCCTGCTTTTGCCATTTTTTGTCATAAAGAAAAACAGTAATAGTGTCTCCTGATTATTCAGACACACATATATCTGTTTAAAATAGTCTTGTGTAGGACAGAGTAAGAGATGTGTGGTTTTGCAGTTCCACGGTTCAAACCTCTGTATTATCCACTTTTGAGCCATTTATACCTAAAAAAAAAAAGTTTGAGTGTCTCGCTCACTGTTCATCCGCAAGTATATATATTGAAAAAAGTCTGGTATACACCAGTAAATTATAACTATGGTTGTGCTGTTCCACGGTAAAAAATCTCTGCATTATCCTGCTTTTGCCGTTTGTAGCCATAAAGAAAAACAGTAATAGTGTCTCCTGATTGTTCAGAGACCAATATATCTGTTTAAAAGTGTCTGGTATACACCAGTAAATTATAACTGTGGTTTTGCCATCCCAATGTAAAAAATCTTTACTATCCAGCTTTTGGTATTTTTTCCGTAAAGAAAAAAAGTAATAGTATCTCCTGATTGTTCAGACACCAATATATCTGTTTAAAATAGTCTGATATACACCAGTAAATTATAACTGTGGTTTTGCCATCCCAAGGTAAAAAATCTTTACTATCCAGCTTTTGGTATTTTTTCCGTAAAGAAAAACAGTAATAGTGTCTCCCTGATTGTTCAGACACAAATATTTCTGTTTAAAATAGTCTGATGTAGGCCAGAGAAACAGAAGTGTGGTTTTGCAGTTCCACTATTCAAACCTCTGTTATCCTGCTTGGCCATTTTTTGTCGTAAAGAAAAGCAGTAATAGTGTCTCCTGATTGTTCAGACACACATATATCTGTTTAAATTAGTCTTGTGTAGGACAGAGAAAGAGAAGTGTGGTTTTACAGTTCCACGGGCCAAACCTCTGTATTTTCCACTTTTGGTCAATTTATACCTAAAAAAAAAACAGTTTGAGTGTGTCGCTCACTGTTCAGCCGCAAATATATATATTGAAAAAAGTCTGGTATACACCAGTAAATTATAACTATGGTTGTGCTGTTCCACGGTAAAAAATCTCTATTTTCCTGCTTTTGGCATTTTTTGCCGTAAAAAAAGAACTGGAATAGTGTCTCCTGATTGTTCAGACACAAATATATCTGTTTAAAATAGTCTGGTGTAGGCCAGAGAAACAGAAGTGTGGTTTTGCAGTTCCATGGTTCAAACCACTGTATTATCCACTTTTGGGCCATTTATACCTAAAAAAAAAACAGTTTGAGTGTGTCGCTCACTGTTCAGCCGCAAATATATATCTTAAAAAAAGTCTGGTATACACCAGTAAATTATAACTGTGGTTTTGCAGTTCCACAGTAAAAAATCTTAGTATTATCCTGCTTTTGCCATTTTTTTCCGTAAAGAAAAACAGTAATAATGTCTCCTGATTGTTCAGACACAAATATATCTGTTGAAAATAGTCTGGTGTAGGCCCGAGAAATAGAACTGTGGTTTTGCTGTTCCACGGGTCAAATCTCTGTATTATCCTGCTTTTGCCATTCGTAGCCATAAAGAAAAACAGTAATAGTGTCTCCTGATTGTTCAGACACCAATATATCTGTTTAAAAGAATCTGATATACACCAGTAAATTATAACTGTGGTTTTGCCGTCCCATGGTAAAAAATCTTTACTATCCAGCTTTTGGCATTTTTTCTGTAAAGAAAAACAGTAATAGTGTCTCCCTGATTGTTCAGACACAAATATTTCTGTTTAAAATAGTCTGGTGTAGGCCAGAGAAAGAGAAGTGTTGTTTTGGAGTTCCACTGTTCAAACCTCTGTTATCCTGCTTTTGCCATTTTTTGTCATAAGGAAAAGCAGTAATAGTGCCTCCTGATTGTTCAGACACAAATATATCTGTTTAAAATAGTCTGGTGTAGGCCAGAGAAACAGAAGTGTGGTTTTGCAGTTCCACGGTTCAAACCTCTGTATTATCCACTTTTGGGCCATTTGTACCTAAAAAAAAACAGTTTGAGTGTGTTGCTCACTGTTCAGCCGCAAATATATATGTTTAAAAAAGTCTGGTATACACCAGTAAATTATAACTGTGGTTTTGTTGTTCCACCGTAAAAAATCTCTGTATTATCTTGCTTTTACCATTTTTAGCCGTAAAGAAAAACAGTAATAGTGTCTCCTGCTTGTTCAGACACCAATATATCTGTTTAAAAGAGTCTGGTATACACCAGTAAATTATAACTGTGGCTTTGCTGTTTCATGGTAAAAAATCTCTATTATCCATCTTTTGGTATTTTTTCCATAAAGAAAAACATTAATAGTGTCTCCTGATTGTTCAGACACCAATATATCTGTTTAAAAGATTCTGGTATACACCAGTAAATTTTAACTGTGGTTTTGCCGTCCCACGGTAAAAAATCTTTATTATCCAGCTTTTGGTATTTTTTCCGTAAAGAAAAACAGTAATAGGGTCTCCTGATTGTTCAGACACAAATATATCTGTTTAAAATAGTCTGGTGTAGGCCAGAGAAATAGAAGTGTGGTTTAGCAGTTCCACGGGTCAAATCTCTGTATTATCCTGCTTTTGCCATATTTTGCCATAAAGAAAAACAGTAATAGTGTCTCCTGATTGTTCAGACACAAATATATCTGTTTAAAATAGTCTTGTGTAGGACAGAGAAAGAGAAGTGGGGTTTTGCAGTTCCACGGTAAAAAATCTTTACTATCCAGCTTTTGGTATTTTTTCCGTAAAGAAAAACAGTAATAGTGTCTCCCTGATTGTTCAGACACAAATATTTCTGTTTAAAATAGTCTGGTGTAGGCCAGAGAAACAGAAGTGTGATTTTGCAGTTCCACTGTTCAAACCTCTGTTATCCTGCTTTTGCCATTTTTTGTCGTAAAGAAAAACTGTAATAGTGTCTCCTGATTGTTCAGACACCAATATATCTGTTTAAAGAGTCTGGTATACACCAGTAAATTATAACTGTGGTTTTGCCGTTCCACGGTAAAAAATCTCTATTATCCAGCTTTTGTTATTTTTTCCGTAAAGGAAAAAAACTAATAGTATCTCCTGATTGTTCAGACACTAATACATCTGTTTAAAAGAGTCTGATATACACCAGTAAATTATGACTGTGGTTTTGCCGTCCCACGGTAAAAAATCTTTACTATCCAGCTTTTGGTATTTTTTCCGTAAAGAAAAACAGTAGTAGTGTCTCACTGATTGTTCAGACACAAATATATCTGTTTAAAATAGTCTGGTGTAGGCCAGAGAAATAGAAGTGTGGTTTAGCAGTTCCACGGGTCAAATCTCTGTTTTATCCTGCTTTTGCCATATTTTGCCATAAAGAAAAACAGTAATAGTGTCTCCTGATTGTTCAGACACAAATATATCTGTTTAAAATAGTCTTGTGTAGGATAGAGAAAGAGAAGTGTGGTTTTGCAGATCCACGGTAAAAAATCTTTACTATCCAGCTTTTGGTATTTTTTCCATACAAAAAACAGTAATAGTGTCTCCCTGATTGTTCAGACACAAATATTTCTATTTAAAGTAGTCTGGTGTAGGCCAGAGAAACAGAAGTGGGGTTTTGCAGTTCCACTGTTCAAACCTCTTTTATCCTGCTTTTGCCATTTTTTGTCATAAAGAAAAACAGTAATAGTGTCTCCTGATTATTCAGACACACATATATCTGTTTAAAATAGTCTTGTGTAGGACAGAGTAAGAGATGTGTGGTTTTGCAGTTCCACGGTTCAAACCTCTGTATTATCCACTTTTGAGCCATTTATACCTAAAAAAAAAAAGTTTGAGTGTCTCGCTCACTGTTCATCCGCAAGTATATATATTGAAAAAAGTCTGGTATACACCAGTAAATTATAACTATGGTTGTGCTGTTCCACGGTAAAAAATCTCTGCATTATCCTGCTTTTGCCGTTTGTAGCCATAAAGAAAAACAGTAATAGTGTCTCCTGATTGTTCAGAGACCAATATATCTGTTTAAAAGTGTCTGGTATACACCAGTAAATTATAACTGTGGTTTTGCCATCCCAATGTAAAAAATCTTTACTATCCAGCTTTTGGTATTTTTTCCGTAAAGAAAAAAAGTAATAGTATCTCCTGATTGTTCAGACACCAATATATCTGTTTAAAATAGTCTGATATACACCAGTAAATTATAACTGTGGTTTTGCCATCCCAAGGTAAAAAATCTTTACTATCCAGCTTTTGGTATTTTTTCCGTAAAGAAAAACAGTAATAGTGTCTCCCTGATTGTTCAGACACAAATATTTCTGTTTAAAATAGTCTGATGTAGGCCAGAGAAACAGAAGTGTGGCTTTGCAGTTCCACTATTCAAACCTCTGTTATCCTGCTTGGCCATTTTTTGTCGTAAAGAAAAGCAGTAATAGTGTCTCCTGATTGTTCAGACACACATATATCTGTTTAAATTAGTCTTGTGTAGGACAGAGAAAGAGAAGTGTGGTTTTACAGTTCCACGGGCCAAACCTCTGTATTTTCCACTTTTGGTCAATTTATACCTAAAAAAAAAACAGTTTGAGTGTGTCGCTCACTGTTCAGCCGCAAATATATATATTGAAAAAAGTCTGGTATACACCAGTAAATTATAACTATGGTTGTGCTGTTCCACGGTAAAAAATCTCTATTTTCCTGCTTTTGGCATTTTTTGCCGTAAAAAAAGAACTGGAATAGTGTCTCCTGATTGTTCAGACACAAATATATCTGTTTAAAATAGTCTGGTGTAGGCCAGAGAAACAGAAGTGTGGTTTTGCAGTTCCATGGTTCAAACCTCTGTATTATCCACTTTTGGGCCATTTATACCTAAAAAAAACCCAGTTTGAGTGTGTCGCTCACTGTTCAGCCGCAAATATATATCTTAAAAAAAGTCTGGTATACACCAGTAAATTATAACTGTGGTTTTGCAGTTCCACAGTAAAAAATCTTAGTATTATCCTGCTTTTGCCATATTTTTCCGTAAAGAAAAACAGTAATAATGTCTCCTGATTGTTCAGACACAAATATATCTGTTGAAAATAGTCTGGTGTAGGCCCGAGAAATAGAACTGTGGTTTTGCTGTTCCACGGGTCAAATCTCTGTATTATCCTGCTTTTGCCATTCGTAGCCATAAAGAAAAACAGTAATAGTGTCTCCTGATTGTTCAGACACCAATATATCTGTTTAAAAGAATCTGATATACACCAGTAAATTATAACTGTGGTTTTGCCGTCCCATGGTAAAAAATCTTTACTATCCAGCTTTTGGCATTTTTTCTGTAAAGAAAAACAGTAATAGTGTCTCCCTGATTGTTCAGACACAAATATTTCTGTTTAAAATAGTCTGGTGTAGGCCAGAGAAAGAGAAGTGTTGTTTGGAGTTCCACTGTTCAAACCTCTGTTATCCTGCTTTTGCCATTTTTTGTCATAAAGAAAAGCAGTAATAGTGCCTCCTGATTGTTCAGACACAAATATATCTGTTTAAAATAGTCTGGTGTAGGCCAGAGAAACAGAAGTGTGGTTTTGCAGTTCCACGGTTCAAATCTCTGTATTATCCACTTTTGGGCCATTTGTACCTAAAATAAAAACAGTTTGAGTGTGTTGCTCACTGTTCAGCCGCAAATATATATGTTTAAAAAAGTCTGGTATACACCAATAAATTATAACTGTGGTTTTGTTGTTCCACCGTAAAAAATCTCTGTATTATCTTGCTTTTGCCATTTTTAGCCGTAAAGAAAAACAGTAAAAGTGTCTCCTCATTGTTCAGACACCAATATATCTGGTTGAAAGAGTCTGGTATACACCAGTAAATTATAACTGTGGTTTTGCCATCCCACAGTAAAAAATCTCTATTATCCAGCTTTTGGTATTTTTTGCGTAAAGAAAAACAGTAATAGTGTCTCCTGATTGTTCAAACACCAATATATCTGTTTAAAAGAGTCTGGTATACACTAGTAATTTATAACTGTGGTTTTCCCATCCCAAGGTAAAAAATCTTTACTATCCAGCTTTTGGTATTTTTTCCGTAAAGAAAAACAGTAATAGTGTCTACCTGATTGTTCAGACACAAATATTTCTGTTTAAAATAGTCTGGTGTAGGCCAGAGAAACAGAAGTGTGGTTTTGCAGTTCCACTATTCAAACCTCTGTTATCCTGTTTTTGCCATTTTTTGTCGTAAAGAAAAGCAGTAATAGTGTCTCCTGATTGTTCAGACACACATATATCTGTTTAAAATAGTCTTGTGTAGGACAGAGAAAGAGAAGTGTGGTTTTACAGTTCCACGGGCCAAACCTCTGTATTATCCACTTTTGGGCAATTTATACCTAAAAAAAAAACAGTTTGAGTGTGTCGCTCACTGTTCAGCCGCAAATATATATATTGAAAAAAGTCTGGTATACACCAGTAAATTATAACTGTGGTTGTGCTGTTCCACGGTAAAAAATCTCTATTAAACTGCTTTTGGCATTTTTTGCCATAAAAAAAGAACTGGAATAGTGTCTCCTGATTGTTCAGACACAAATATATCTGTTTAAAATAGTCTGGTGTAGGCCAGAGAAACAGAAGTGTGGTTTTGCAGTTCCACGGTTCAAACCTCTGTATTATCCACTTTTGGGCCATTTGTACCTAAAAAAACCCAGGTTGAGTGTGTTGCTCACTGTTCAGCGGCAAATATATATGTTTAAAAAAGTCTGGTACACCAGTAAATTATAACTGTGGTTTTGTTGTTCCACCGTAAAAAATCTCTGTATTATCTTGCTTTTGCCATTTTTAGCCGTAAAGAAAAACAGTAAAAGTCTCTCCTCATTGTTCAGACACCAATATATCTGGTTGAAAGAGTCTGGTATACACCAGTAAATTATAACTGTGGTTTTGCCATCCCACAGTAAAAAATCTCTATTTTCCAGCTTTTGGTATTTTTTCCGTAAAGAAAAACAGTAATAGTGTCTCCTGATTGTTCAGACACCAATATATCTGTTTAAAAGAGTCTAGTATACACTAGTAATTTATAGCTGTGGTTTTGCCGTTCCACTGTAAAAAATCTCTATTATCCTGGTTTTGTCATTTTTTGCCGTAAAAAAAAACTGTAATAGTGTGTCCCTGATTGTTGAGACACAAATATATCTGTTGAAATAGTCTGGTGTATGATCGAGAAATAGAACTGTGGTTTGGCAGTTCCACTGGTCAAATTTCTGTATTATCCTGCTTTTGGTATTTTTTGCAGTAAAGAAAAACAGTAATAGTGTCTCCTGATTGTTCATACAATATATCTGTTTAAAAGAGTCTGGTATACACCAGTAAATTATAACTGTGGTTTTGCTGTCCCACCTTAAAAAATCTCTATTATCCAGCTTTTGGTATTTTTTCCGTAAAGAAAAACAGTAATAGTCTCTCCCTGATTGTTCAGACACAAATATATCTGTTTAAATGAGTCTTGTGTAGGCCAGAGAAACAGAAGTGCGATTTTGCAATTCCACGTTTCAAACCTCTATATTATCCACTTTTGGGCCATTTGTACCTAAAAAACAGTGTGAGTGTGTCGCTCACTGTTCAGCCGCAAATATATACATTTAAAAAGGTCTGGTATACACCAGTAAATTATAACTGTGGTTTTTGCTGTCCACAGTAAAAAATCTCTGTATTATCCTAATTTTGCCATATTTTCCTGTAGAGAAAAACAGTAGTAATGTCTCCTGATTGTTCATATACAAATATATCTGTTGAAAATAGTCTGGTGTAGGCCCGAGAAATAGAAGTGTGGTTTTGCAGTTCCACGGGTCAAATCTCTGTATTATCCTGCTTTTGGCATTTTTGCCGTAAAGAATAACAGTAATAGTGTCTCCTGATTGTTCAGACACCAATATATCTGTTTAAAAGAGTCTGGTATACACCAGTAAATTATAACTGTGGTTTTGCCGTTCCACGGTAAAAAATCTCTATTATCCTGCTTTTGATATTTTTTCCATGAAGAAAAACAGTAATAGTGTCTCCTGATTGTTCAGACACCAATATATCTCTTGAAAATAGTCTGGTGTAGGCCCGAGAAATAGAAGTGTGGTTTTGCAGTTCCAGGGGTCAAATCTCTGTATTATCCAGCTTTTGATATTTTTTCCATAAAGAAAAACAGTAATAGTGTCTCCTGATTGTTCAGACACCACGATATCTGTTGAAAACAGTCTGGTGTAGGCCCGAGAAATAGAAGTGTGGTTTTGCAGTTCCACGGGTCAAATCTCAGTATTATCCTGCTTTTGCCATTTTTTGCCATAAAGAAAATCAGTAATAGTGTCTCCCTTATTGTTCAGACACAAATATATGTATTGAAAATAGTCTGGTGTAGGCCCAAGAAATAGAAGTGTGGTTTTGCAGTTCCACGGGTCAAATCTCTGTATTGTGCTGCTTTTGCCATTTTTTGCTGTAAAGAAAAGTTGTAATAGTGTCTCCTGATTGTTCAGACACAAATATATCTGTTGAAAATAGTCTGGTGCAGGCCAGAGATATAGAAGTGTGGTTTTGCAGTTCCACCAGTCAAATCTCTGTATTATCCTGCTTTTGGTATTTTTTGCCGTAAAGAAAAACAGTAATAGTGTCTCCTGATTGTTCAGACACTAATATATCTGTTTAAAAGAGTCTGGTATACACCAGTACATTATAACTGTGGTTTTGCCTTCCCACGGTAAAACTCTCTATTATCCAGCTTTTGATATTTTTTCCATAAAGAAAAACAGTAATGGTGTCTCCTGATTGTTCAGACACCAATATATCTCTTTAAAATAATCTGGTGTAGGCCCGAGAAATAGAAGTGTGGTTTTGCAGTTCTACGGGTCAAATCTCAATATTATCCTGCTTTTGCCATTTTTTGCCTTAAAGAAAATCAGTAATAGTGTCTCCCTGATTGTTCAGACACAAATATATCTGTTGAAAAAAGTCTGGTGCAGGCCCGAGAAATAGAACTGTGGTTTTGCAGTTCCATGGGTCAAATCTCTGTATTATTCTGCTTTTGGCATTTTTTGACATAAAGAAATACAGTAATAGTGTCACCTGATTGTTCAGACACCAATATATCTGTTTAAAAGAGTCTGGTATACACCAGTAAATTATAAATGTGGTTTTGCCATCCACAGTAAAAAATCTCTATTATCTAGCTTTTGGTATTTTTTCCGTAAAGAAAAACAGTAATAGTGTCTCCTGATTGTTCAGACACCAATATATCTGTTTAAAAGAGTCTGGTATACACCAGTAAATTTTAACTGTGGTTTTGCCATTCCACTGTAAAAAATCTCTATTATCCTGCTTTTGTCATTTTTTGCCGTAAAAATAAAACTGTAATAGTGTGTCCCTGATTGTTCAGACACAAATATATCTGTTCAAAATTGCCTATTGTATGCCCGAGAAATAGAAGTGTTGTTCTGCAGTACCACGGGTCAAATCTCTGTATTATCCTGCTTTTGCCATTTTTTGCCATAAAGAGAAACAGTAATAGTGTCTCCTGATTGTTCAGATACAAATATATCTGTTGAAAATAGTCTTTTGTAGGCCCGAGATATAGAAGTGTGGTTTTGCAGTTCCATGAGTCAAATCTCTGTATTATCCTGCTTTTGGTATTTTTTGCCATAAAGAAAATCAGTAATAGTGTCTGCTGATTGTTCAGACACTAATATATCTGTTTAAAAGAGTCTGGTATACACCAGTACATTATAACTGTTGTTTTGCCTTCCCACGGTAAAACTCTCTATTATCCAGCTTTTGATATTTTTTCCATAAAGAAAAACAGTAATAGTGTCTCCTGATTGTTCAGACACCAATATATCTGTCGAAAATAGTCTGGTGTAGGCCCGAGAAATAGAACTGTGGTTTTGCAGTTCCACAGTAAAAAATCTCTATTATCCTGCTTTTGTCATTTTTTGCCGTAAAAAAAAACTGTAATAGTGTCTCCCTTATTGTTCAGACACAAATATATCTGTTGAAAATAGTCTGGTGTAGGCCCAAGAAATAGAAGTGTGGTTCTGCAGTACCACGGGTCAAATCTTTGTATTATCCTGCTTTTGCCATTTTTTGCCATAAAGAAAAACAGTAATAGTTTCTCCTGATTGTTCAGACAGAAATAAATCTGTTGAACATAGTCTGTTGTAGGCCCGAGAAATAGAAGTGTGGTTTTGCAGTTCCACGGGTCAAATCTCTGTATTATCCTGCTTTTGGCATTTTTTGCCGTAAAGAAAAACAGTAATAGTGTCTCCTGATTGTTCAGACACCAATATATCTGTTTAAAAGAGTCTGGTATACACCAGTACATTATAACTGTGGTTCTGCCTTCCACGGTAAAAAATCTCTATTATCCTGCTTTTGTCATTTTTTGCCGTAAAAAAAAACTGTAATCGTGTCTCCCTGATTATTCAGACACAAATATATCTGTTGAAAATAGTCTGGTGTAGGCCAGAGAAATAGAAGTGTTGTTTTGCAGTTGCAGTTCCACGGGTCAAATCTCTGTATTGTCCTGCTTTTGCCATTTTTTGCCGTAAATGAAAACAGTAATAGTGTCTCCTGATTGTTCAGACACAAATATATCTGTTGAAATTAGTCTGGTGTAGGCCCGAGATATAGAAGTGTGATTTTGCAGTTCCACGAGTCAAATCTCTGTATTATCCTGCTTTTGGTATTTTTTGCCGTAAAGTAAAACAGTAATAGTGTCTGCTGATTGTTCAGACACTAATATATCTGTTTAAAAGAGTCTGGTATACACCAGTACATTATAACTGTGGTTTTGCCTTCCCACGGTAAAACTCTCTATTGTCCAGCTTTTGATATTTTTTCCATAAAGAAAAACAGTAATAGTGTCTCCTGATTGTTCAGACACCAAAATATCTGTTTAAAAGAGTCTGGTATACACCAGTAAATTAAAATTGTGGTTTTGCCATGCCACGGTAAAAAATCTCTATTATCCTGCTTTTGTCATTTTTTGCCGTAAAAAAAACTGTAATAGTGTCTCCCTGATTGTTCAGACACAAATATATCTGTTGAAAATAGTCTGGTGTAGGTCCAAGAAATAGAAGTGTGGTTTTGTAGTTCCACGGCTCAAATTTCTGTATTGTTCTGCTTTTGCCATTTTTTGCCGTAAAGAAAAACCATAATAGTGTCTCCTGATTGTTCAGACACAAATATATCTGTTGAAAATAGTCTGGTGTAGGCCCGAGATATAGAAGTGTGGTTTTGCAGTTCCACGAGTCAAATCTCTGTATTATCCTGCTTTTGGTATTTTTTGCCGTAAAGAAAAACAGTAATAGTGTCTGCTGATTGTTCAGACACTAATATATCTGTTTAAAAGAGTCTGGTATACACCAGTACATTATAACTGTGGTTTTGCCTTCCCACGGTAAAACTCTCTATTATCCAGCTTTTGATATTTTTTCCATAAAGAAAAACAGTAATAGTGTCTCCTGATTGTTCAGACACCAAGATATCTGTTGAAAATAGTCTGGTGTAGGCCCGAGAAATAGAAGTGTGGTTTTTGCAGTTCCACAGGTCAAATCTCAGTATTATCCTGCTTTTGCCATTTTTTGCCATAAAGAAAATCAGTAATAGTGTCTCCCTTATTGTTCAGACACAAATATATGTATTGAAAATAGTCTGGTGTAGGCCCAAGAAATAGAAGTGTGGTTTTGCAGTTCCACGGGTCAAATCTCTGTATTGTGCTGCTTTTGCCATTTTTTGCTGTACAGAAAAGCCGTAATAGTGTCTCCTGATTGTTCAGACACAAATATATCTGTTGAAAATAGTCTGGTGCAGGCCAGAGATATAGAAGTGTGGTTTTGCAGTTCCACCAGTCAAATCTCTGTATTATCCTGCTTTTGGCATTTTTTGCCGTAAAGAAAAACAGTAATAGTGTCTCCTGATTGTTCAGACACCAATATATCTGTTTGAAAGAGTATGGTATACACTAGTAAATTAAAACTGTAGTTTTGCCGTTCCACATTAAAAAATCTCTATTATCCAGCTTTTAGTATTTTTTCCATAAAGAAAAACAGTAATATTGTCTCCTGATTGTTCAGACACCAATATATCTGTTTAAAAGAGTCTGGTATACACCAGTAAATTATAACTGTGGTTTTGCCGTTCCACATTAAAAAATCTCTATTATCCAGCTTTTGGTATTTTTTCCGTAAAGAAAAACAGTAATAGTGTCTCCTGATTGTTCAGACACCAATATATCTGTTTAAAAGAGTCTGGTATACACCAGTAAATTATAACTGTGTTTTTGCCTCCCACAGTAAAAAATCTCTATTATCCAGCTTTTGGTATTTTTTCCGTAAAGAAAAACAGTAATAGTGGCTCCTGATTGTTCAGACACAAATATATCTGTTTAAATTAGTCTGGTGAAGGCCAGATAAATAGAAGTGTGGTTTGGCAGTTCCACAGTTCAAACCTCTGTATTATCCACCTTTGGGCCATTTTTGCCTTAAAAAAAACAGTTTGAGTGTGTCGCTCTCACTGTTCAGCCGCAAATACATCTATTTAAAATTGTCTGGTATACCCCAGTAAACAATAACTGTGGTTTTGCCATTCCACGGTAAAAAATCTGTATTATTCAGCTTTTGGTATTTTTTTTATAAAGAAAAACAGTAATAGTTTCTCCCTGATTGTTTAGATTGTTTAAATTAGTCGGGTGTAGGCCAGAGAAATAGAACTGTGGTTTTCCTCTTCCACGGATCTAATCTACTTTTTATTACCCTTTTTCCATTGATATTGCGAGTGTAAGATATTTTATTTCCTTTACAATGGGCAAGGCGCATGGTAAGGGACGTGGAACCGGACGTTCTGGTGATTGTGAGTGCAGAGGACGGGGCTGTGGCCAAGGTGAAAATGTGCCACAACCAACAGCCACATCTTCTCACTCCCACTTCTTGACCGATTTACCAGGGAAGCACAGAACAACACCAGTATTGTGAACTGATCAGTGTGAACAGGTTATTAATTGGATAGCAGATAATACTTCCAGTTATCTGGGCACCACCACCTCCGGTCTGTCTTCCACACGGTCAAATCTTAGTAGCCTTGAGTTTCCACCGCATACTCCTCCTCACCCTGATGCTCCTTCCTCCCACCATGCCGAGTGTCGTCAGACAGCAACTGATCCCACACTTGGACACTCTGAAGAGCTGTTCACTGGTCCATTTCCAGATTTGTGCCCCTCGCCTGCTCCGCTTGAAGTGGTGGAAGAGGAGATCCCATGTAGCGATGCCCAAATATTTGAACTGCCACAGCCACAGGAAGTCGACGCTGGCAATTTGTCACAAGAGGTGGATAATGGTGAGACACCATTGCCAGGAAGTGAGGAGGAGGATCATGGTGTGCAAGTGGAAGAGGAGGAGGTGGTGGATGATCTAGTAACTGACCCAACGTGGCAGGAGGACATGCAGAGCGAGGCCAGCGGCACACAGGGTGAGGGAGGCAGAGTACCCCAACAGGCAGGAAGAAGCAGTGTGATGGCCGCACACAGAAGGCAGGCAACAGTTCCCCGTAACACCAACACGAGGGACGTTGCAAGTACAACCTGTAGGTCTTCCGGAGTCTGGAAGTTTTTTAAAGACTCTGCTGATAACCCCCAAGAGGCCATTTGTACCACCTGCCATGCCAGAATCAGCAGGGGTGACAAAACTACCAGCCTGACCACCACCAGCATGATCAGGCACATGGCAGCAAAGCACCCGACTTTGTGGGGTGAACTCCAGGTTCCAAGACCAGTGTCAGCAGGTGTCACCACTGCTTCTACAGGTGTTGTGCATGCAATAGAACCCCCTGTTGTGTGTGCAAGGCAATCCCCTGTCCATACTGCATGCAAAGATGCCCCCTCCTCTCAGTCTTCACTTGTTATGGCAGTTTCTAAAGAAACAGCATCAACGTCCACGTCCACGTCCCACCGCAGCATTCAATTGTCCATATCCCAGACCTTTGAACGAAAGCGGAAAAATACGCAGCTAACGCCCCACAGGCCACAGTCCTAAATTCGCATATTTCACGACTGCTTCCGTTGGAAATGCTGCCTTTTAGGCTGGTGGAGACGGAATCCTTCCGCAACCTTATAGCGGTGGCCGGCCCTCGGTACTCGGTCCCCAGCCGACACTATTTTGCCCGGTGTGCCATCCCCGCACTACACAAGCACGTGTCCCAAAACATCTGCCGTGCCCTCAACAATGCAGTTACTGGGAGAGTCCACCTGACAACGGACACGTGGACAAGTGCTTGTGGCCTGGGACGGTACATCTCCCTGACGGCACACTGGGTAAACATAGTGGAAACTGGGACCCAGTCGGACCTTGGGACGGAACACATCCGCCCCACACCGAGGATTGCTGGCCCAATGTCAGTCAGAGTTGCCCCCACAGTGTACAGCTCTTGCGCATCATCCTCCTCCTCCTCCTCATGTTCAGCCTCCTTCTCAGATATCACCACATCAGTTACAAGCTGGAATCACTGCAGTACTGCCTCCGCCAAGCGGCAACAGGGTGTGCTGTAACTCATAAGTAGAGATGAGCGTTGTTCGACTAGAACTGTTCGCCAATCTCAAATTCGAGCTGTTTTGGGCGGTGTTCGAGTTGTTCGACGAACCTGAACGATTTGCAAAAAATTCGGCTGTTCGAGGTTATGTTCGATAACTGTTCGTGCACCAAAAGCGTGTCCTGCATGTCTGGCGCTATTTAGAGCACCAATCATGCAGGGATTGTCTGCCACTCACTGTAATGCCACAGCCATGGTGGTTGTGGCATTACAGTGATTGCCCAAATCGATGGGAACAGTGCCAACAGTGAAACATGAAAAGCCGGCAATTCATCAGCGGCATACACCGATACCCGACAATTTAGAACCGAAAGAATAGAGCTTCACACATAGATTAGATAGATAGAAACATGTCAGTCACATATATATGAAGTACAGTGACAGTGTTGATTACTGTACTTGTCATTTAGTGTAAAGGATTTATCAAAAAATATAATAGTGTTTTCATGCACCGTCTCTTTAAAAAAGCCAGCCGGCAATTCAGCAGCGGTACCCGACAATTTATAACAGACAGAATAGAGCTTCACACATAGATTAGATAGATAGAAACATGTCAGTCACACATATAAGAAGCACAGTGACAGTGTTGCTTACTGTACTTGTCATTTAGTGTAAAGGATTTATCAAAAAAAATAATAGTGTTTTCATGCACCGTCTCTTTAAAAAAGCCGGCCGGCAATTCATCAGCGGTACCTGACAATTTATAACAGACAGAATAGAGCTTCACACATAGATTAGATAGATAGAAACATGTCAGTCACATATATATGAAGTACAGTGACAGTGTTGATTACTGTACTTGTCATTTAGTGTAAAGGATTTATTAAAAAAAATAATAGTGTTTTCATGCACTGTCTCTTTAAAAAAGCCGGCCGGCAATTCAGCATCGGTACCCGACAATTTAGAATAGAAGGAATAGAGAATCACACATAGATTAGATAGATAGAAACATGTCAGTCACATATATATGAAGTACAGTGACAGAGTTGATTACTGTACTTGTCATTTAGTGTTAAAATAAAGGATTTATTTAAAAAAAAATTGGCGTGGGGTTCCCTGTAATTTTAGTCTCTAGCGGAGGTTAAGCAGACGGCTGGGGCAGATGTTTGAAGCATGGGAAGGGGGTAATACCCACGGAGCTTCCCAGGCTACTAATATCAGCCCCCAGCGGAATACCTAGCCTTTACTAGCTATTAAAATGGGGGACCCCCCAAAAAAATGACGTGGGGTCCACCCTATTTTAATAGCTAGCAAAGGCTAGGCAGACAGCTGGGGGCTGATATTAATAGCCCAGGAAGGGTTCCATGAATATTGGCCCCCTCCCAGGCTAGAAACACCAGCCGTCAGCCGCCCCAGAAATGGCGCATCCTTAGGATGCGCCAATTCTGGCACTTAGCCTCGCTCTTCCCACTGCCCTGTAGCGGTGGCAGTGGGGTAATAGGGCTGGGGTTGATGTCAGCTTATAATGCCAGCTGACATCAAGCCCAGGTTAGTAATGGAGAGGCGTCTATAAGACACCCCCATTACTAACCCCATAGTCAAAGTTAAAAGAAAACACAAACACCCAGAATAAAGTCTTTTAATTGAAATAAAGACACATTCCTTTATTGTTCTAAATTAAACCATACTTACCATCACGCCCATTCCAGCTGAAGCCAACGATCTCCTGCAATAAAAGAAAAATAATAAACCAACCTCATCCTTACCTTTCCATGGTTCCCACGACAGCTTCAGCTCTGCTACATCGAGATAACAGGCTGGACCGCAGCAGAACGCTGCCATCCAGCCTGTCATCCCGCAGACACTGAGAAGCGCAGGCATGCTTGCGCTGCTCAGTGTCTGGCTGTGACGGCATAAAGATGAGACGAGTTCATGTCCAATGAACTCGGCGCACCTCATGCACGTCACTGACAGCGTGGGAGAATTCTCACGCTGTAGCGCTGAGTGCAGGAGAATTTGTCAGTGTCAGTGACGTGCATGAGGTGAGCTGAGATCATTGGACATGAATGAGCTCACCTCATGCACGTCACTGACAGCGTGGGAAAATTCTCCTGCACTCAGCGCTACAGCGTGAGAATTCTCCCACGCTGTCAGTGACGTGCATGAGGTGCGCCGAGTTCATTGGACATGAACTCGTCTCATCTTTATGCCGTCACAGCCAGACACTGAGGAGCGCAAGCATGCCTGCGCTTCTCAGTGTCCGCGGGATGACAGGCTGGATGGCAGCTTTCTGCTGCGGTCCAGCCTGTCATCTCGATGTAGCAGAGCTGAAGCTGTCGTGGGAACCATGGAAAGGTAAGGATGAGGTTGCTTAATTATTTTACTTTTATTGCAGAAGACATTGGCTTCAGCTGGAATGGGCGTGATGGTAAGTATGGTTTAATTTAGAACAATAAAGAATTGTGTGTTTATTTCAATTAAAGGACTTTATTCTGGGTGTTGTGTTTTTTTAAATACTTTACTAGAAATTCATGGTGGTCATGTCTAATATTGGCGTGACCCCATGAATTTCGGGCTTAGGGCCAGCTGATAATGCCAAGCTGGCCTTAACCCCTTTATTACCCAGTGAGCCACCGCACCAGGGCCCTGGATGAGTTGGGTACAGCGCCAGAAGATGGCGCTTCTATGAACGCGCCATTTTCTGGGGCGGCTGCGGACTGCAATTTGCAGCGGGTGGGGCCCAGAAAGCTTGGGCCTCCCTGCGCTGCGGATTCCAGCTCCCAGCTGCCTAGTTGTACCTGGCTGGGCACAAAAATAGGGCGAAGCCCCACGCATTTTTTTTTTTAATTATTTCATGAAATTCATGGAATAATTAAGAAAAAAAGGGCTTCCCTATATTGTTGTGTCCAACCAGGTACAAATAGGCAGCTGGTGGTTGGGGGCAGCCCGTCCCTGCCTGCTGTACCTGGCTGGACACAAATATAGTGCGAAGCCCCACGTCAATTTTTTTTTAATTATTTCATGAAATAATTTTTTTAAAAAAGGGCTTCCCTATATTGTTGTGTCTGGCCAGGTACAAATAGGCAGCTGGTGGTTGGGGGCAGCCCGTTCCTGCCTGCTGTACCTGACTGGACACAAATATAGGGCGAAGCCCCACGTCAGTTTTTTTTAAATTATTTCAGGAAATTCATGAAATAATTTAAAAAAAATTGATGTGGGGCTTCGCACTATATTTGTGTCCAGTCAGGTACAGCAGGCAGGAACTGGCTGCTCCCAACCACCAGCTGCCTATTTGTACCTAGCCGGACACAACAATATAGGGAAGCCCTTTTTTTCTTAATTATTCCATGAATTTCATGAATTTAAAAAAAAAATACGTGGAGCTTCGCCCTATTTTTGTGTCCAGCCAGGTACAACTAGGCAGCTGGGGGCTGGAATCTGCAGCGCAGGGAGGCCCAAGCTTTCTGGGCCCCACCCGCTGCAAATTGCAGTCCGCAGCCGCCCCGGAAAATGGCGCGTTCATAGAAGCGCCATCTTCTGGCGCTGTACCCAACTCATCCAGGGCCCTGGTGCGGTGGCTCACTGGGTAATAAAGGGGTTAAGGCCAGCTTGGCATTATCAGCTGGCCCTAAGCCCGAAATTCATGGGGTCACGCCAATATTAGACATGACCACCATGAATTTCTAGTAAAGTATGCCTGCGCTTCTCAGTGTGTGCGGCATGGCAAGCTGGATGGCAGCGTTCTGCTGCGGTCCAGCCTGTCATCTCGATGTAGCAGAGCTGAAGCTGTCCTGGGAACCATGGAAAGGTAAGGATGAGGTTGCTTTATTATTTTTCTTTTATTGCAGGAGATCGTTGGCTTCAGCTGGAATGGGCGTGATGGTAAGTATGGTTTAATTTAGAACAATAAAGAATTGTGTCTTTATTTCAATTAAAGGACTTTATTCTGGGTGTTTGTGTTTTTTTTTTTAACTTTGACTATGGGGTTAGTAATGGGGGTGTCTTATAGATGCCTCTCCATTACTAACCTGGGCTTGATGTCAGCTGGCATTATAAGCTGACATCAACCCCAACCCTATTACCCCCTGCCACCGCACCAGGGCAGCGTGGAAGAGCGAGGCTAAGTGCCAGAATTGGCGCATCCTATGGATGCGCCATTTCTGGGGCGGCTGACGGCTGGTGTTTCTAGCCTGGGAGGGGGCCAATATTCATGGCTCCCTTCCTGGGCTATTAATATCAGCCCCCAGCTGTCTGCCTAGCCTTTGCTAGCTATTAAATTAGGGGGGACCCACGTCATTTTTTTTGGGGGGGGTCCTCCATTTTAATAGCTAGTAAAGGCTAGGTATTCAGCTGGGGGCTGATATTAGTAACCTGGAAAGCTCCGTGGGTATTACCCCCTTCCCAGGCTTCAAACATCTGCCCCAGCTGTCTGCTTAACCTCCGCTAGAGACTAAAATTACGGGGAACCCCACGCCAATTTTTTTTAATAATAAATCCTTTATTTTAATACTAAATGACAAGTACAGTAAGCAACACTGTCACTGTACTTCATATATATGTGACTGACATGTTTCTATCTATCTAATCTATGTGTGATGCTCTATTCCTTCATGTCTAAATTGTCGGGTACCGGTGTATGCCGCTGCTGAATTGCCGGCCGGCTTTTTTAAAGAAAGCGTCTTCTGAGCAGTTTGTGAGCTTTTGGACACCTTTGAAGGTGTTTTCTATGTGTTCCTATGTGTTTTTGTTTGCCTGCCATTGGTTTTAACGGTGTTCGACGGTGTTCTAAGGTGTTCGACGAACAGTTCGACGAACAGTACCTCGAACATCCCGGTGTTCGATGAACCGAACCGAACCCGAACACTACGGGGGTGGCTCAACACTACTCATAAGTAGAGATGAGCGGTGTTCGACTAGAACTGTTCGCCAATCTCAAATTCGAGCTGTTTTGGGCGGTGTTCGAGTTGTTCGACGAACCCAAACGATTTGCAAAAAATTCGGCTGTTCGAGGTTATGTTCGATAACTGTTCGTGCACCAAAAGCGTGTCCTGCATGTCTGGCGCTATTTAGAGCACCAATCATGCAGGGATTGTCTGCCACTCACTGTAATGCCACAGCCATGGTGGTTGTGGCATTACAGTGATTGCCCAAATCGATGGGAACAGTGCTCACAGTGAAACATGAAAAGCCGGCAATTCATCAGCGGCATACACCGGTACCCGACAATTTAGAACCGAAAGAATAGAGCTTCACACATAGATTAGATAGATAGAAACATATCAGTCACACATATAAGAAGCACAGTGACAGTGTTGCTTACTGTACTTGTCATTTAGTGTAAAGGATTTATTAAAAAAAATAATAGTGTTTTCATGCACTGTCTCTTTAAAAAAGCCGGCCGGCAATTCAGCATCTGTACCCGACAATTTATAACAGACAGAATAGAACTTCACACATAGATTAGATAGATAGAAACATGTCAGTCACATATATATGAAGTACAGTGACAGTGTTGATTACTGTACTTGTCATTTAGTGTAAAGGATTTATTAAAAAAAATAATAGTGTTTTCATGCACTGTCTCTTTAAAAAAGCCGGCCGGCAATTCAGCATCTGTACCCGACAATTTAGAATAGAAGGAATAGAGAATCACACATAGATTAGATAGATAGAAACATGTCAGTCACATATATATGACGTACAGTGACAGTGTTGATTACTGTACTTGTCATTTAGTGTTAAAATAAAGGATTTATTTAAAAAAAAATTGGCGTGGGGATCCCCATAATTATAGGCTCTAGGGGAGGTTAAGCAGACGGCTGGGGCAGATGTTTGAAGCCTGGGAAGGGGGTAATACCCACGGAGCTTCCCAGGCTACTAATATCAGCCCCGAGCGGAATACCTAGCCTTTACTAGCTATTAAAATGGGGACCCCCCAAAAAAATGACGTGGGGTCCCCCCTATTTTAATAGCTAGCAAAGGCTAGGCAGACAGCTGGGGGCTGATATTAATAGCCCAGGAAGGGTTCCATGAATATTGGCCCCCTCCCAGGCTAGAAACACCAGCCGTCAGCCGCCCCAGAAATGGCGCATCCTTAGGATGCGCCAATTCTGGCACTTAGCCTCGCTCTTCCCACTGCCCTGTAGCGGTGGCAGTGGGGTAATAGGGTTGGGGTTGATGTCAGCTTATAATGCCAGCTGACATCAAGCCCAGGTTAGTAATGGAGAGGCGTCTATAAGACACCCCCATTACTAACCCCATAGTGAAAGTTAAAAAAAAAACACAAACACCCAGAATAAAGTCCTTTAATTGAAATAAAGACACATTCCTTTATTGTTCTAAATTAAACCATACTTACCATCATACCCATTCCAGCTGAAGCCAACGATCTCCTGCAATAAAAGAAAAATAATAAAGCAACATAATCCTTACCTTTCCATGGTTCCCACGACAGCTTCAGCTCTGCTACATCGAGATAACAGGCTGGACCGCAGCAGAAAGCTGCCATCAAGCCTGTCATCCCGCAGACACTGAGAAGCGCAGGCATGCTCGCGCTCTGCAGTGTCTGGCTGTGACGGCATCCAGATGAGCCGAGGTCATGTCCAATGAACTCGGCGCCCCTCATTCAAGTCACTGACAGCGTGGGAAAATTCTCCTGCACTCAGCACTTCAGCGTGAGAATTCTCCCACGCTGTCAGTGACGTACATGAGGTCAGCTGAGTTCATTGGACATGAATGAGCTCACCTCATGCACGTCACTGACAGCGTGGGAGAATTCTCACGCTGTAGCGCTGAGTGGAGGAGAATTCTCCCACGCTGTCAGTGACGTGCATGAGGTGCGCCGAGTTCATTGGACATGAACTTGTCTCATCTTTATGCCGTCACAGCGAGACACTGAGGAGCGCAAGTGTGACACCCCAGGGGTCTGGTTGCCACAGTAACGTAATGTTATGTCTGAGAGCAGGTGGGAGGTCCTTTGGTCAGGGATCCTGTGCATGCCACACCTCCTGCCCAGCCTTGGGAGGGGAAGAACTTCCCCTGTATAAACCCGGGGCTGAGGCAGAGTTAGTCAGTCCAGGAAGAGGAGAGACAAGAGCAGCATAGGAAGCAGCAGAGTCACAAGGAGTCAGGGGCTGGCAGCTAAAGAGCTCGCCCTGACTAAGAAGTTTCTTTACCGGACCCGGAGTCCGAGGCTGTGGGGACTAACTTCTACCCAGCAGCAGAATCCGTCAGGCAGGGGATTTCAGGTCCCCTGGCCCAGAAGCCCGAAGGCCCGGTCACACGCGTGGGACCAGCACCGCCATCGTGGAGCGGAAGCCATTAGAAGGCCCCGAGTCACCGGCCATACGGGTGAGCACCACACGGTACACTCAGGGACGTGGGCTACTTACATCAGCTTCTAGCAAGGTAGCCAGAAGAGTACAGTCAGCTTGGGAGGCCTACAACTACGCCTGGCCAGGGGAGATCCCATCTGCTCAAGGACTGACCAGGCCCCGTTCGCCAGCAAGTACTCCGGGAGGGTCTATCGTTGTTACCAGTAAAGACCCTGAATTACACCGCACCGTCTCTGAGTGGTTCCTGCTACCCCCATCATCCACGTCGGCTGCCCTGAGGCCATACCCCTCCCGTTGGGGGTTATACTAACACGCTGCACCATCCTTCCACCGGCCTCAGCGGTCTGCCCTGCAGCAGCAACCCCCCTGGCTGCACTCAACGGGTGGCGTAGTCATCAACCATTTTCTACCAATAGACTGCTGTCCAGTTTGACTCCCTGGGCACGGACCGGGTCACCGCCACGAGACTACAACCCTCACCAGATCCGGCTCCGGGTAAGCCCTCGCCTCCGCAGCGCGACACCGGCCCAGGGGTGCGTCAACTTTGGCGTAGTCGGCAGGATTACGTGCCCGCAACCACCGGGTACTGCGTGCCTGAAAAGCAAAGACTGTTCAAACTTACCAGTGGTGAAGTTTCCCGCCATCGGTGAAGATTCCCGCCATCCGGCGCCATCTTCAGCCTTCTTCCCGCCATCGGTGAAGTTTCCCGCCATCCGGCGCCATCTTCAGCCTTCTTCCCGCCATCCGTGGAGTTTTCCCGCCATTGGACGCCATCTTGAGGACGCCGCGCGGGAAGAAGAGGGGCGTGGACTCCGAAAGCGCGCGAGAACTGAAGCCCCACCTCACGTCCGGACGTTGCGTAAGGTCCTGGAAGGAGCCCAGCAGACGCCGACGTCACAGGAGCGCGACGGAAGGTCCTCAACCCTGACGATCCACTGCGGAGCCGCGGCCTACGGAACAGCATCATCGCAAGGTAGGCCACGGTCCACTAGGGGGGAGGAAGATGTCGGATACGGAGGAGAGCTCCACTGCCTCAACCCCCGCCAGCGCTACCGCTGTTGCAGTTATGCCCTTCACCATGCCCTATATCCCGGGAGCAGCTTGGCTACCCCAGTACTCAGGGGAGTCACATACCCTGCATGACTTTAGAGAAAAGCTGGATAGCCTCTTCCAGGTGTACCCCCTCACAGAAGAGCAAAAAGTGAGCATCCTGGTGGCCCAACTAACCGGGGCAGCCAAAAGGGAAGTAAAATCCTGGCCACCTGGGAGGAAGACTGTCGCAGGGATACTAACCCGGCTGAAGGACACCTTTGATACCCGCACCTCAGCCGAGATTAAACTTAGATTCTACGGGTGCAAGCAGCGAGCGCATGAGAGTATAAGGGACTATGCACTAAACCTACAAGAGGCCCTGAGGGCCATTAAGCAGACCGACCCTAATGGAGTGGGAAACGAGGACAGGCTGTTGACCGAACAATTTATAGAGGGTTTATATTGCAATGCCCACCGAACCCAGTTGCGGGCAATGGCCTTACAGGACCCTCATCTAGAATTTGCACAGTTCAAGGACAGAGCCATCCGGGTGCTCCGAGAACCGGCACCAGGTGGCGTTGTGACCCACAGACGCCCCACTACCACTTACTACCAGGAGGCGGCGCCCTTGTCAGCAGGGCCTGTGGGAGCTGATGCGCAGGCTTTGGACAATGACCCGGCTCCAGACCTACACCATCAGGTCCAAGAGCTAGCTAAAAGCGTTGCTGCGCTAACCCGAACTGTGCAGTCTTTACAGGTTTCCACTCCAGGGAAGATCCAGCTGGCATCCGGACCGGAGGACATCCCGTGGCGTCGACCAAGGAGGACCCCACCGGCCAGAGGAAGACCCAGTGACCGATACAGCGAGGACGGACGACCCATCCGCCGCCGCTGCAATCAACCCGGACATATGGAAAGGTACTGTTCTTTAAACGGGCACAACCTGGGGTAGAGGGCCAACCCCCAGGAAAAAGATCACCAGGCCCATCGAACTGGCGCGACAGATATGTGGGAGGACGTCCAGTCTTGCCTGTGGTACTGGATGGCATTCCCATGAGTGCCCTACTGGACACCGGGTCACAGGTCACCACCATCCCGTACGTGCTCTTCAAGCAGTACTGGAATGACTCGGATATTACCCGCTACCCTGACGACGACTTGAGTATCATCGCCAGCAATGGTCAGCCCGTGCCACAGATCGGATTTAAGGAGGTGACCATCAAAATTGGTAGAGTCGAACTGGCCGCACAGGGACTGATCATTGTAGATATTGACAAACATGAGAGTCACCCAAAAATAACTCTGGGAACTAATGTAATTGAAAATTGTCTTGCAGAGGTGATTTTCCTTTTACAGCAGGTTGCCAAGAATGCCAGCTCCGGCGAGCAGCGGGTGCTCCAGAAAGAAATCCGGGCACTGATGCAACGGCAACAAGTGGAACTCTCCGGCGGTGAGATTGGTAGCGTAAGAATGTGTGACCCTTTTCCTATTGCCATGCCCCCAAAAAGTGAAATGATGATTTGGTGCCGGGCAGCTATTGGTCTGAGAGGTAGAGATTACCAGGCAATGGTAGAACCAGTTTACTCAGACAGTAGGCCCACCATTTTGACAGCACGGGGGGTGGTCAATGTACGCCATGGGAGGGTGCCCGTTCGCATAATAAATATCGGGGAGAGGGAAGTGTACCTGCCCCGGTATGCCACGCTAGCCAAATTATATACCACTAATCAAAATTCTATACAATCTGTGGAACCCTTGCCTCCATCTCACCCGGAGGAAGGTAACGGCTCTAAGAAAGACATGGAGGACTGGTGTCAGCAACTACATTTGGGTACTGACTCCACTCCTTCACACCAGAAACAAGGAGTCTATCGGGTAGTTCAGGAGTATGAGAGAGTGTTTAGTAAACACCCGTTAGACTTCGGGCGAGTCAAGGGGGTAGAACACCGCATCCCCACGGGAGACCATCCTCCCATAAAAGAGAGGTATCGACCCGTACCCCCTGCACACTACCAACACGCCAAGGGGATGCTTAGAGACATGAAGGAGGCTGGGGTAATCCGGGATAGCTGTAGCCCCTGGGCAGCCCCACTAGTTTTAGTCAAAAAGAAAGACAACACCATGAGGATGTGTGTAGATTACCGGAAAATCAACCGTATCACACACAAGGATGCGTACCCCTTACCAAGGATAGAGGAGTCATTGGCTGCTTTAAGATCTGCTAACTTCTTCTCTACCCTGGATCTCACTAGCGGGTACTGGCAGGTTCCTGTAGCAGAGGCGGACCGGGAGAAGACCGCATTCACCACCCCGATGGGACTTAGTGAGTTCACCTGCATGCCGTTCGGACTCTGCAACGCCCCAGGGACCTTCCAACGATTAATGGAGTGCTGTCTGGGCCACAGAAACTTCGAGACGGTCCTGTTGTACCTGGACGATGTCATCGTATACTCCAAAACTTATGAGGACCACCTGAAACACCTGGCGGAGGTGTTCGAAGCTCTGGCGAGTTACGGCCTAAAGGTGAAACCCTCCAAGTGTCACCTCCTGAAACCAAAGGTGCAATACCTGGGACACGTGGTGAGCGCTGACGGAGTGGCTCCCGACCCCGATAAGATCACCGCAATCAAAGGATGGCCAAGCCCTTCCAGCGTAAAAGAAGTGCGGCAGTTCCTAGGGTTGGTAGGCTACTACCGAAGGTTTATTCCCGGTTTCACCAAAAAGGCGGCGCCTATGCAGGACCTCCTGATAGGCCAGTCCCGGAAGGCCAAGAACCAGAAGCCGCCCTTCAAATGGGAAGAGCTAGAGGAAGAGTCCTTCCGCCAGCTGAAGATGGCCCTCACGGGGGATGAAATCTTGGCGTATCCGGACTATAGCCAGCCCTTCATCCTCTACACCGACGCCAGTAACGTCGGGCTAGGAGCCGTACTGTCCCAGATTCAGCAGGGGAAAGAACGAGTAATCGCCTATGCCAGCCGAAAACTGCGACCCACCGAAAGGAATCCCGAGAATTATAGCTCATTTAAGCTAGAGTTCCTGGCCGTGGTATGGGCAGTCACCGAGCGCTTTAAGCATTACCTCGCTTCTTCCCGGTTCACCGTATACACGGATAACAACCCGCTGACACACCTGGACACGGCAAGACTCGGTGCCCTGGAGCAGAGGTGGATGGCCCGTCTGTCCAACTACGAGTTCACAATCAAATACCGGGCAGGGCGCTCCAATACCAACGCGGACGCCTTGTCCAGGATGCCCAACCTGCCGGACGGAGGAGAAGATCCGGAGGGACTGGAAGAAGTTGAACTCCCTGCGTTCCACCGTCATGGGACTATCCAGTATTCCCACCGGGTAAGGAGTAAGCAGGCTGCTACGTTGAACCCCTTACCTCACTACAACTGGGCGGAAACGCAAGACAGCGACCCTGCCGTCCGACTGGTGAAGGAGATGCTGACTCGCCCGGAGGCTAGCCTGGAATCAGACGCTCCAGAGGAAGCCAAACAACTATGGGCAGAGAAGAGTCGACTGTTCCTTTACAAGGGGAAGTTGTGCCGCAGAATGGTTAACTCCAGGACGCATGAACTACTCTGGCAAGTAGTGGTGCCACGAAGAGACGCAGCCATGGTGATGGAGGCATACCACGACGGAGCTGGACACTTCGGGTGGAAAAAGCTGGAGTTCCTGCTGCGCGAGCGGTTCCACTGGGTAGGCATGAGGGGAACCATCGAGAAGTGGTGCAGAGACTGTGGCCCGTGCAATCTGAGAAGGAAGGACCGGGCCAGCCAGAAGACTCCCCTGCAGTCCATCGTCACCCGGCAACCGTTGGAACTGGTAGCCTTGGATCATGTAAAACTGACCCCCAGCAGAAGTGGCTACGTCTACGCGTTAACCATCGTGGATCATTACTCCCGGTTTCTGGTTGTCGTCCCCGTCAAGGACTTAACGGCTCAAACAGCAGCTAGAGCCTTCCAGCAGCACTTTTGCCGTCCACACGGGTACCCGGACCAAGTGTTGACGGACCAGGGACCTGCCTTTGAAGCGGAGGTCTTCCAGGAATTCTGCAATCTGTATGGCTGCCGGAAGATAAGGACGACACCCTACCATCCACAAACTAATGGACTTTGTGAGAAAATGAACCAGGTGGTAATGGATCTTCTAAAAACGTTGCCCCTGGAAGAACGCAGTCTGTGGCCTGAGAAGTTGCCCGATCTGGTGGACCTATACAACCACATCCCGGTAGGTTCCACCAACTGTACCCCGGCTTACCTAATGAGGGCAAGACCTGGTAAGTTACCTGTTGACCTGGAAATGGGAGTCCTGACGCCCGAGGACACTTCACCAGAAACAGACTGGGACACAGAGAGGCAGCAGCAGTACCGGAAAGTACAGGAGAGCGTGGAGCGAAGTCTCTGTCAGGCTAGGGAAAGACAAGAGAAGACTTACAACCAGTATGCTCCCGCTGTTCCCCTGGTACCCGGAGAGCAGGTCTTGAAGAGGAAGAGACGGCTCCACAAGTTGGACGACCAGTGGGAGAAGGACCCGTACACCGTACTGCCCTCAAGCCACGAGAACCCGAAGGTCTGTACCATCAGTAAAGACGGAGGGGAAACCACAGCCATTGTATCCCGGGACCACCTGAAGAAGTGTCCCGAACAACTGAGGAACCCTGAGGAGGAACAGGAAGACCATCGACCCGTGGAAGAAAGGGAAGATATGGTTAGTACCGTGCTCGGGGACTTCCCTCGGTCTTGGACTCAAGTCAATGGTGCAGTTGTGGTACCCGTACTCACCTTCCTCCAACCATCATCCCAAGAACCTACGGAGCAACGGGTAGAGCTGGAAGAACAGCCGGTCCAGGAGGCAGAAGACTCCACACAAGCAGAACAGGAGAATCAACCCTCTGCTTATAGTGAGCCTGCCGTACCCCTAGTGAGACAAAGAGCCGGTAGACAGCTGCCCAGTTTACCCTTGACAGCTCCTACACCCTGTAGTTCAGGGCCAGACAGTCAGCTCCGTAGGTCCACTAGGGCCACTAGAGGCCAGTTACCCGCACGTTGGAGGATCTAAATGTTTAAGTTGTTTTATAATGTTTATCTGTGTATTGTTGCTTGTGTATAATTTTGTGTTTCAGTTGTTTTTAGGAATCCTTGGTGGATTTACTGGGGATCCGTGTATATAGTTGGAGCGTAACCCAGGATGGACTAAAGACTGTCAAGGACTCGGGGTAGAACAGACCCCTACCTGGTTACGTCTCCCTGTGTTGGTGAAATGGACACCTTGCTTTCTTCAGAGACTGCACCCGGTTGCGGACATGCCGTAACCATCTTGATATGTTTCCTTATTGAACTATTAATGTTTTTACCTTGTTATATTTTTCTAAATGTGTTTAGTCCCGGAGTACTAAATTTTACTAGGGGGGAATGTGACACCCCAGGGGTCTGGTTGCCACAGTAACGTAATGTTATGTCTGAGAGCAGGTGGGAGGTCCTTTGGTCAGGGATCCTGTGCATGCCACACCTCCTGCCCAGCCTTGGGAGGGGAAGAACTTCCCCTGTATAAACCCGGGGCTGAGGCAGAGTTAGTCAGTCCAGGAAGAGGAGAGACAAGAGCAGCATAGGAAGCAGCAGAGTCACAAGGAGTCAGGGGCTGGCAGCTAAAGAGCTCGCCCTGACTAAGAAGTTTCTTTACCGGACCCGGAGTCCGAGGCTGTGGGGACTAACTTCTACCCAGCAGCAGAATCCGTCAGGCAGGGGATTTCAGGTCCCCTGGCCCAGAAGCCCGAAGGCCCGGTCACACGCGTGGGACCAGCACCGCCATCGTGGAGCGGAAGCCATTAGAAGGCCCCGAGTCACCGGCCATACGGGTGAGCACCACACGGTACACTCAGGGACGTGGGCTACTTACATCAGCTTCTAGCAAGGTAGCCAGAAGAGTACAGTCAGCTTGGGAGGCCTACAACTACGCCTGGCCAGGGGAGATCCCATCTGCTCAAGGACTGACCAGGCCCCGTTCGCTAGCAAGTACTCCGGGAGGGTCTATCGTTGTTACCAGTAAAGACCCTGAATTACACCGCACCGTCTCTGAGTGGTTCCTGCTACCCCCATCATCCACGTCGGCTGCCCTGAGGCCATACCCCTCCCGTTGGGGGTTATACTAACACGCTGCACCATCCTTCCACCGGCCTCAGCGGTCTGCCCTGCAGCAGCAACCCCCCTGGCTGCACTCAACGGGTGGCGTAGTCATCAACCATTTTCTACCAATAGACTGCCGTCCAGTTTGACTCCCTGGGCACGGACCGGGTCACCGCCACGAGACTACAACCCTCACCAGATCCGGCTCCGGGTAAGCCCTCGCCTCCGCAGCGCGACACCGGCCCAGGGGTGCGTCACAAGCATGCGTACTCTTCTCAGTGTCTGCGGGATGACAGGCTGGATGGCAGCTTTCTGCTGCGGTCCAGCCTGTCATCTCGATGTAGCAGAGCTGAAGCTGTCGTGGGAACCATGGAAAGGTAAGGATGATGTTGCTTTATTATTTTTCTTTTATTGCAGGAGATCGTTGGCTTCAGCTGGAATGGGCGTGATGGTAAGTATGGTTTAATTTAGAACAATAAAGAATTGTGTCTTTATTTCAATTAAAGGACTTTATTCTGGGTGTTGTGTTTTTTTAAATACTTTACTAGAAATTCATGGTGGTCATGTCTAATATTGGCGTGACCCATGAATTTCGGGCTTAGGGCCAGCTGATAATGCCAAGCTGGCCTTAACCCCTTTATTACCCAGTGAGCCACCGCACCAGGGCCCTGGATGAGTTGGGTACAGCGCCAGAAGATGGCGCTTCTATGAACGCGCCATTTTCTGGGGCGGCTGCGGACTGCAATTTGCAGCGGGTGGGGCCCAGAAAGCTTGGGCCTCCCTGCGCTGCGGATTCCAGCTCCCAGCTGCCTAGTTGTACCTGGCTGGGCACAAAAATAGGGCGAAGCCCCACGCATTTTTTTTTTTAATTATTTCATGAAATTCATGGAATAATTAAGAAAAAAAGGGCTTCCCTATATTGTTGTGTCCAACCAGGTACAAATAGGCAGCTGGTGGTTGGGGGCAGCCCGTCCCTGCCTGCTGTACCTGGCTGGACACAAATATAGTGCGAAGCCCCACGTCAATTTTTTTTAAATTATTTCATGAAATAATTTTTTTAAAAAAGGGCTTCCCTATATTGTTGTGTCCGGCCAGGTACAAATAGGCAGCTGGTGGTTGGGGGCAGCCCGTTCCTGCCTGCTGTACCTGACTGGACACAAATATAGGGCGAAGCCCCACGTCAATTTTTTTTAAATTATTTCAGGAAATTCATGAAATAATGAAAAAAAAATTGATGTGGGGCTTCGCCTTATATTTGTGTCCAGCCAGGTACAGCAGGCAGGGACGGGCTGCTCCCAACCACCAGCTGCCTATTTGTACCTAGCCGGACACAACAATATAGGGAAGCCCTTTTTTTCTTAATTATTCCATGAATTTCATGAATTAAAAAAAAAAATACGTGGAGCTTCGCCCTATTTTTGTGTCCAGCCAGGTACAACTAGGCAGCTGGGGGCTGGAATCTGCAGCGCAGGGAGGCCCAAGCTTTCTGGGCCCCACCCGCTGCAAATTGCAGTCCGCAGCCGCCCCGGAAAATGGCGCGTTCATAGAAGCGCCATCTTCTGGCGCTGTACCCAACTCATCCAGGGCCCTGGTGCGGTGGCTCACTGGGTAATAAAGGGGTTAAGGCCAGCTTGGCATTATCAGCTGGCCCTAAGCCCGAAATTCATGGGGTCACGCCAATATTAGACATGACCACCATGAATTTCTAGTAAAGTATTTAAAAAAAACACAACACCCAGAAAAAAGTCCTTTAATTGAAATAAACACACAATTCTTTATTGTTCTAAATTAAACCATACTTACCATCACGCCCATTCCAGCTGAAGCCAATGATCTCCTGCAATAAAAGTAAAATAATAAAGCAACATCATCCTTACCTTTCCATGGCTCTCACGACAGCTTCAGCTCTGCTACATCGAGATGACAGGCTGGACCGCAGCAGAACGCTGCCATCCAGCCTGTCATCCCGCAGACACTGAGAAGCGCAGGCTTGCTTGCGCTACTCAGTTTCTGGCTGTGACGGCATCCAGATGAGCCGAGGTCATGTCCAATGAACTCGGCGCACCTCATGCACGTCACTGACAGCGTGGGAAAATTCTCACGCTGAAGCGCTGAGTGCAGGAGAATTTTCCCACGCTGTCAGTGACGTACATGAGGTGAGCCGAGTTCATTGTCGGCTCATCTGGATGCCGTCACAGTCAGACACTGAGGAGCGCAAGCATGCCTGCGCTTCTCAGTGTCTGCGGGATGACAGGCTGGATGGCAGCGTTCTGCAGGTCCAGCCTGTCATCTCGATGTAGCAGAGCTGAAGCTGTCCTGGGAACCATGGAAAGGTAAGGATGAGGTTGCTTTATTATTTTTCTTTTATTGCAGGAGATCGTTGGCTTCAGCTGGAATGGGCGTGATGGTAAGTATGGTTTAATTTAGAACAATAAAGAATTGTGTCTTTATTTCAATTAAAGGACTTTATTCTGGGTGTTTGTGTTTTTCTTTTAACTTTGACTATGGGGTTAGTAATGGGGGTGTCTTATAGACGCCTCTCCATTACTAACCTGGGCTTGATGTCAGCTGGCATTATAAGCTGACATCAACCCCAACCCTATTACCCCCTGCCACCACACCAGGGCAGCGTGGAAGAGCGAGGCTAAGTGCCAGAATTGGCGCATCCTATGGATGCGCCATTTCTGGGGCGGCTGACGGCTGGTGTTTCTAGCCTGGGAGGGGGCCAATATTCATGGCACCCTTCCTGAGCTATTAATATCAGCCCCCAGCTGTCTGCCTAGCCTTTGCTAGCTATTAAATTATGGGGGACCCCACGTCATTTTTTTGGGGGGGGTCCTCCATTTTAATAGCCAGTAAAGGCTAGGTATTCAGCTGGGGGCTGATATTAGTAGCCTGGGAAGCTCCGTGGGTATTACCCCCTTCCCAGGCTTCAAACATCTGCCCCAGCTGTCTGCTTAACCTCCGCTAGAGACTAAAATTATGGGGAACCCCACGCCAATTTTTTTTAATAATAAATCCTTTATTTTAATACTAAATGACAAGTACAGTAACCAACACTATCACTGTACTTATTATATATGTGACTGACATGTTTCTATCTATCTAATCTATGTGTGAAGCTCTATTCTGTCTGTTATAAATTGTCGGGTACAGGTGCTGAATTGCCGGCCGGCTTTTTTAAAGAGACGGTGCATGAAAACACTATTATTTTTTTTGATAAATCCTTTACACTAAATGACAATTACAGTAAGCAACACTGTCACTGTACTTCATATATATGTGGCTGACATGTTTCTATCTATCTAATCTATGTGTGATTCTCTATTCCTTCTATTCTAAATTGTCGGGTACAAATGCTGAATTGCCGGCCGGCTTTTTTAAAGAGACGGTGCATGAAAACACTATTATTTTTTTTAATAAATCCTTTGCAGTAAATGACAAGTACAGTAAGCAACACTGTCACTGTACTTATTATATATGTCACTGACATGTTTCTATCTATCTAATCTATGTGTGAAGCTCTATCTTTCTGTTCTAAATTGTCGGGTACCGCTGCTGAATTGCCGGCCGGCTTTTTTAAAGAGACGGTGCATGAAAACACTATTATATTTTTTAATAAATCCTTTACACTAAATGACAAGTACAGTAAGCAACACTGTCACTGTACTTCATATATATGTGACTGACATGTTTCTATCTATCTAATCTATGTGTGATGCTCTATTCCTTCATGTCTAAATTGTCGGGTACCGGTGTATGTCGCTGCTGAATTGCCGGCCGGCTTTTTTAAAGAAAGCGTCTTCTGAGCAGTTTGTGAGCTTTTGGACACCTTTGAAGGTGTTTTCTATGTGTTCCTATGTGTTTTTGTTTGCCTGCCATTGGTTTTAACGGTGTTCGACGGTGTTCTAAGGTGTTCGACGAACAGTTCGACGAACAGTTCCTCGAACATCCCAGTGTTCGACGAACTGAACCGAACCCGAACACTAAGGGGGTGGCTCAACACTACTCATAAGCTTAAGTGAGAAACCTCACACTGCTTGTGAGTTGTGGACATCTGTGAACGAGCAGGCAGATCTGTGGCTGAGACTGCTGAACCTACATCCAGGCATGGTCGTGTGTGACAATGGCCATAACCTGGTGGCGGCTCTGAGGCGAGGCAAGATCACACAAGTACCATGCCTGGCTCATGTGCTTAACCTCGTGGTTCAGCGGTTTCTTAAATCATACCCCGAGTTGCCAGATCTGCTGGTCAAAGTAAGCCGCCTGTCAGCTCATTTTCGCAAGTTAGCTACAGCCTCCCCCGCCCTTGCTGTGTTGCAGCAGTGTTTGCAGCTTCCGTCACACCGACTGGTGTATGTTGTCCCCACACATTGGAACTCTCTCCTCCACATGTTGCAAAGGATTTGTGAGCAGTTGTGGAGTACCAGCTGCAACAAGGCCGTCGATAATCAGGTCAGACTCCACACATAAGACTCAGGAGTGGACCTGGATGTCTGACATATGTACCATCTTGACAAACTTTGAGGAGTCCACCAAGATGGTGAGTGGCAATGATGCCATCATTAGTGTCAGCATTTCACTTGTCTGTCTTTTGCAATGCTCTCTGCAGAGAATTAAAGAGGAGGCATTGAAGCCAGAGTATGATGAGATGGATCAAGAAGCCGTAGCGGTCGTTTACACACAGCCCAGCCTCATCTCATCCCAACGTGCATTGGGGGACAATGAGGGAGAAGAGGAGGATGAGGAGGAGGAAGAACAGGAGCTTGTATTATGCGCTGTAGACGGTAGTATCTGTACAACTGTCATACCGTCGGCTCAGCGTGGGTGGCCTGAGGACATGGAGGAGGAGGAGGAGGGGGAGGAGGAGAGCATGGTCAGTCGTCATCTTGGTGAGGACACGTAAGTCTTGCCCATTACCAGTCTAGCACGCATGGCTGACTTTATGTTACGCTGCCTTAACTGTGACCCTTGCGTTGTCAAAATGTTGGGTGACAGTCATTACTGGTTGGTGACACTTTTAGACCCCCGCTACAAGGAGAACTTTCACTCTCTTATTCCTGAGGTGGAGAGGCCTACAAAAATGGGGCAGTACCAGAAGGCCCTTGCTGCAGAACTGTTAAAAAAAATTCCCATCTGAACACGCTAGCAGCAGAGGTCACAGTTCGTTGCCCAACCAAGGCGTACGTGCGAGAGAGATGAAACTCCAATCCAGCAGAGGCAGGGGAACACTGTCAACGTTCTGGGACAGTTTTCTCAGATCCTCCCTTCGGACAGACCCTGAGGCGCGGGGTACTCTCACAAGGAGTGGAAAGTTTCAAAAGATGGTGAGGGAGTACCTTGCCGACCGTCCAGCGTCCTCCGTGATTCCTCTGTGCCTTTTAATTATTGGGTATCCAAGCTGGACACTTGGAGTGTACTCGCTCTGTACGCCTTGGAGGTCATGGCCTGCCCTGCCGCTAGCATGTTATCAGAGCATGTTTTTAGTGCTGCTGGGGAAATTATAACTGATAAGCGCACTCGCTTGTCAACTGACAATGCTGACAAGCTGACCCTTATAAAAATGAACAAGGGCTGGATTAGGCCAGACTTCTCATCACCACCAAATGACAGCAGAGTAACAAAGTCAAATCTACTGTGTTATTTCGGGAGGTGTATTCACATGCACCGCTTCACACCCACACATGGGTATACGCTTCTTCATTTCGGCAGTTTTATGTTCTTCTCCTTATCCTCAGCCTATACCACTATACCACCAGGGTGACCATGGTCTGTGTTGCCATTATTGAAAGTTCTTCCATCCTTATTTTTGTCAGCTTTTGCTTTTAAGGCATAAGCAAAGACTGTGGGAGACCCATTCCCCAATAATGGAAATAATATTTTTAAGATGCTGTACTGTAGGGCTCTTGTTAGCTCCACCACTCTTCCAAGGGGCATTAAAACCATCTTGTTAAGCTACTGTGACCTCCACATCTCTTCCATGGGGCATTAATATTGTCTTCTTACTCCACTGTAACCTCCACCACATTTGCAAAGGGCATTAAAACCGTCTTGTTAAGTTACTGTGACCTCCACGTCTCTTCCAAGGGGCATTAAAACTGTCTTGTTAAACCACTCTGAACTCAACAGCTCTCCCAAGGGGCATTAAAACCGCCTTGCTAAACTACTGTGACATCCACGTATCTTCCACGGGGCATTGATATTGTTTTTTTATTCCACTGCGACCTTCACCACTCTTCCAAGGGGCGTTAAAACCGTTTTGTTAAGCTACTGTGACCTCCACGTCTCTTCCATGGTGCATTGATATTGTCTTTTTATTCCACTGTAACCTCCACCACTTTTCCAAAGGGCATTAAAACCGTTGTAAAGTGTAGAATTCAGTGTATATGGAGTCTTGGCATGAGTGCAAGGAAGTACAAGAAACACAGGTCTTGATAAAGAAATATTCTTGTATTACGTCATACAAGCAGATGCACAGTAATATACAAGTCTCTGAGCAAAAGGGAACACCTCCTGGTGTAACTGGATTAACCCCGGATTCCCCGGAGTTGCAAAAGGCACAACAACAAAAGACAGTCTTTAAGCAATAAGCAAAGTCTCTCTTACGGGTGCTGAGAAGTCCTTTGAGTAAAGCAGTAGTCCAGTGATCCAGCAGGTAAGAAGACTCAGATCCATAAATGGGAACTTCAGACAGGCAGGTAAACTATGAGGATTCCTCAGAGAGTGAAGCTGACTTGAAGAGTTTAGTCCAGAGGCTTCAGGAAGCAATGTTACAGACTGGCTGCAGACAGGATTCAGAAGCACTGAACTAACAGCTGAGGCTGCTTAAGTGCAAATGGCAGAAAAACAAGGTGGAGACATAGAGGCTGAAGACTCCATTACAACTGAGGGCAAAATGGATGCACAAAACAGAAAGCAAGATGGCTGCAGGGAAAAAACAAGATCTAAGCACAACATGAAAAAACCATGATAGAAAGTCTCAGAACCTCACATTACTCCCCCCTTGAGGACGGCCTCCGGACGGCTCCGAACCAGGTTTGTCTGGGTACCTCTGATGGAACTGGCGGAGTAAACGGGGGGCATTGATGTTGTCAACTGGTTCCCAAGAGTTATCTTCCACTGAGTAGCTCTGCCATTTGATCAAGTATTGGAGACGATTTCTGTGCAGCCTAGAGTCCAGAATCTTTTCCACCACAAATTCTTCCTGTCCATCAATCAACACTGGATCAGGAGGGGAAGGAGACCGTCCAAGAAACATATTAGGAACTGCTGCCTTAAGTAAAGACACGTGAAACACTGGGTGAATTCTCATAGATTTAGGAAGTTGAAGACGATAAGCCACTGCACTTATAATCTTGTTAATCTTATAAGGACCCACGTACTTTTGTCCAAGTTTAGATGATGGAATTCTTAAGTTCAAATTCTTGGTTGACAACCAGACTAAATCTCCTACCTTGAAGTCTGGTGCTGGCTTTCGAAATTTATCAGCTGCTTTTTTATACCTTTCCCGAGCTGATTCCAGATTCTCCTTTAACACCTCCAGATTTTGTTGCAGGGAATAAATTCTGTCGGCCACAGCTGGTAGAGGCGTATCTATGGGAAACCGAGGAAGAATGTTAGGATGATAGCCTAAATTGGCAAAAAATGGAGATTGCTTTGTGGAAGCGCTCTGTGAGTTATTATATGAAAACTCAGCCAATGGGAGAAGATCCACCCAATCATCCTGCAGATGGCAAATAAAGCAGCGGAGATATTGCTCCAGGGTCTGATTGGTGCGTTCAGTTTGTCCATTTGTCTGGGGGTGAAATGCAGAAGAGAGATTAACTTTAATGTCTAAAGCAGCGCAGAAACTCTGCCAAAATTTTGAAGTGAATTGCACCCCCCGATCAGAAATTACTTCATCTGGTACTCCATGTAGGCGAAACACATTTTGAACGATTAAGTCTGATGTCTGTTTGGCAGAAGGTAAACCGGTACAAGCAATAAAGTGAGCTGCCTTTGTCAAACGATCCACCACCACCAAAATGGAGTTTTTCCCCTGAGAGTTTGGCAACTCCACAATGAAATCCATAGAAATTGAGCCCCAAGGGCGGGATGGGATGGGCAAGGGCTGCAAAAGACCTGTAGGTGAGGAACGTGGTGTCTTGAATCTGGCGCAGACTTCACAAGAAGCAACATAATTTAGGACATCCTTCCTGTAGGTGGGCCACCAAAAGAAACGGGATAGAAACTCCTGAGTCTTTAGATTTCCTCTGTGACCCGCCATCTTAGAGTCATGAACTAAATGCAGTACTCTCAATCTGACAGTCTCAGGTATATACAAGCGTTGTCCCTGCATCCACACACCATTCTTATAAGTCAGACTTACCTCGTTAGAAGGTTGTTCTAACAAGGAATCCAGTTGATAAGCTTCCTTAATGTCGTTTAATAAATCTTGATTATGGATCACCCCCAGGACCTTGGAATCAGGAAGAATGGTCTTAGGTGTCATGATTGTAGTGGTCTCAATTGAGTGTATCCTAGATAATGCATCAGCCTTTCCATTGCGGGAACCAGGCCTATAGGAAATTACGAAATTAAATTGATTTAGAAAAAGACTCCAGCGGGCCTGACGAGGGGTCAGGCACTTGGCCGACCTAATGAATTCCAGATTGCGGTGGTCCGTCAGTACAACTATCTGCTGAGATGCTCCTTGAAGATGATGTCTCCATTCCTTGAAGGCGGCAATAATGGCCAGCAGTTCTCTGTTCCCTACGTCATAGTTCTTTTCTGCTGACGACAATCGCTGAGAAAAGAAAGCACAAGGATGTAAAATACTGTTCTCACCTATCCTTTGGGAGAGTATAGCTCCAATGGCACAGTCCGAAGCATCCACCTCTATTATGAAAGCGAGTTCAGGATCTGGATGCACCAAGATGGGTGCCGTCGTGAATCTGGTCTTAAGACGGGAGAACGCTTCTTGGGCTTGAGAGGTCCAGGCAAAGGTAGACTTCTTAGGGGTCAGCTGTGTGATGGGTGACACTATTTCAGAAAAGTTCCTGATAAAACGCCTGTAAAAATTTGCAAACCCGATGAAGCGCTGAACCTCTTTCACATTCCTGGGCACTGGCCAGTCCTGAATAGCCTGAGTCTTCCTCACGTCCATGGTTATTCCCTGTGAAGAAATTACGTACCCCAAAAACTGGATCTTAGTTACATGAAACTCGCATTTCTCAGGCTTGATATAGAGGCGGTGCATTCTTAGACGTCCCAAGACCGTCCTCACATGTTCATGATGTTCATCTATGGAATTAGAGAAAATTAAAATATCGTCCAAATAAATCACCACAAATGTATCCAAAAGATCCCTGAAGATGTCATTGGCTAAATGTTGAAATGTTGCTGGCGCATTGCATAAGCCGAACGGCATGACTTGATATTCAAAATGTCCGTAACGTGACCTGAAAGCTGTCTTCCACTCATCACCTGGCCTAATGCGGACCAGATTGTAGGCCCCACGAAGATCTAATTTAGTAAAAATCTTAGCCTGTCGTACCCTCTCCAACAATTCGGGGATCAAGGGTAGTGGGTAGCGATTCCTGATGGTGACCTTATTAAGCTCCCGATAATCTATACAGGGTCTAAGAGATCCGTCCTTTTTCTTTACAAAAAAGATGGGTGCACCTGCAGGGGAAGAAGAGGGACGTATAAAGCCTTTAGCTAGATTTTCATCGATATAGTCTTTCAGCGCCTTTAGTTCTGGGCCTGCCAGAGGGTAAATATTACCAAAGGGTATTGCTGCACCTGGTAATAGTTCAATTGGGCAGTCATAGGGACGGTGGGGAGGAAGCTGGTCAGCATTCTTCTTATCACAGATGTCAGCATACTCACTATACATGGGCGGCAGTTTGAAGACTGATGGTGTGGAAATTACCGGAGTGGAGCAAATCATAACCCCGGGAATTGTCTTCTTCTACGGGAAATGCAGCTCCTTGGTTTCCCAATTTATTGTAGGGTTCTGAATCTGCAACCAAGGTAATCCTAAAATAATGGGGAAATGTGGAGAAGTGATGAGCATAAACGACAGTCTCTCTAGATGACCTTTCCCCATGAAAACCTTGACGGGTACCGTCTCCTGATCCACGGGTCCTGAACTTAACAGAGAGCCATCCACTGTCTCCATCTGTACAGGGGTTGTCCTCTTCACAGAACGTATTCCGTGTCTTTGGGCAAAGGAAATGTCCATAAAATTGCCGCTAGCTCCAGAATCAATCATAGCTGAAGTGGACACCCAAACAGCATTAATCCAGAGTTTAATAGAAAGAAGACAATGAGAACTGTTCTTGTTGCAGTTCGGACGAGACACAGCAGAGGAAACCGGAAAAATTGCAGCATTGATATGTGAATCAGGCTCAGATGTGACAGAGTTTAAGTCTGAATAGTCAATATCTATAGGTGCAGCCGGGTCAGACAAGAGTTCCCGAGCCGCCATCACAGACCCCTTTTCACAGCATTCACAGTGTATAACTGCAGCAGTGGCCTTACGGGAATGGCTGGGACAGTTTATAATGAAATGCCCAGACTTACCGCAGTAGAAACATAGATTCTCCTTCAACCGATGCTCCTTACGTGCGTCACTGACCCGTTTCTGTAGAGAGTCCACTTGCATGGGTTCAGGTTCAGCTTCTCGAGGAGTCCGAGGAACAAAGTCTCTAGTTGGAGAGGGAGGAAGGTATCTGTTAACACGATTAATTGCCGACCATCTCTCCTGTCTACGTTCTGTAAGCCGGGCATCGATCCGGATGCAGAAATTGATGAAATCTCCCAAAGCAGTGGGAGGGTCAGCACGGGCGAGCTCATCTTTAACTTCAGAAGACAACCCCTTCCGGAAAATGGATTTCTTGGCGGAGCTATTCCAAGTAGTGTCGAGGGCCCATCTCCTAAAATCCAGCGCATATTCTGCTACTGAGCGTTTACCTTGACGCAAGGTTAGCATGGCAGCTTCTGCGGTAGCACTGCGATTGGGATCATCAAACATTTGCCCCAGGGCCAATATGAAAGTATTTAGATCGTCCAGACATGCATCATTAGTCTCAATCAAAGGGTTCGCCCATGCTAGGGCCTTGTCAGTGAGAAGCATGATTATTGTTAGTACCTTAGATCGGTCAGTAGGGTATTGTGATGCCTGGGTGGCAAAAAACAGTTTGCATTGATTGAGGAATCCCCTGAATCTTTCTCGTTCTCCGCCAAAGCGAAAAGGTGGTAACTTGGGGAGGCCCAATACCGGGGTAGGAACTGGTGCACGAACTAACTCCTCCAAAGCTTCCGTCCGGGTGCAGAAATCTCGAAAATTTTGACCAAGCACCTGTAGGCTGTGATCGCTACGATCCTGCAGACCTGCAAAGTTCGCCTTTAAAGTCTGCAAATCAGTGAGGATTGAGTTAGTCACCTCATACAATTTCTTAATGCGGGCATCAATACTCCCAGACCCAGCTGACTCCATCTTGTGGCTTCTGAATCTTGTAAAGTGTAGAATTCAGTGTATATGGAGTCTTGGCATGAGTGCAAGGAAGTACAAGAAACACAGGTCTTGATAAAGAAATATTCTTGTATTACGTCATACAAGCAGATGCACAGTAATATACAAGTCTCTGAGCAAAAGGGAACACCTCCTGGTGTAACTGGATTAACCCCGGATTCCCCGGAGTTGCAAAAGGCACAACAACAAAAGACAGTCTTTAAGCAATAAGCAAAGTCTCTCTTACGGGTGCTGAGAAGTCCTTTGAGTAAAGCAGTAGTCCAGTGATCCAGCAGGTAAGAAGACTCAGATCCATAAATGGGAACTTCAGACAGGCAGGTAAACTATGAGGATTCCTCAGAGAGTGAAGCTGACTTGAAGAGTTTAGTCCAGAGGCTTCAGGAAGCAATGTTACAGACTGGCTGCAGACAGGATTCAGAAGCACTGAACTAACAGCTGAGGCTGCTTAAGTGCAAATGGCAGAAAAACAGGGTGGAGACATAGAGGCTGAAGACTCCATTACAACTGAGGGCAAAATGGATGCACAAAACAGAAAGCAAGATGGCTGCAGGGAAAAAACAAGATCTAAGCACAACATGAAAAAACCATGATAGAAAGTCTCAGAACCTCACAACCGTCTTGTTAAGCTACTGTGACCTCCACGTCTCTTCCAAGGGACATTAAAACTGTCTTGTTAAACCACTCTGAACTCCACAGCTCTTCCAATGGGCATTAAAACCGTCTTGTTAAGCTACTGTGACCTCCACGTATCTTCCACGGGGCATTGATATTGTCTTTTTATTCCACTGCGACCTCCACCACTCTTCCAAGGGGCATTAAAACCATTTTGCTTAGCTACTGGGATCTGCACGTCTTCTACAAGGGGCATTAAAACCGTCTTGTTTAACCACTCTGAACTCCACAGCTCTTCCAAGGGGCATTAAAACTGTCTTGTTAAGCTACGTCTTGTTTAACCACTCTGAACTCCACAGCTCTTCCAAGGGGCATTAAAACTGTCTTGTTAAGCTTCTTTGACCTCAACATCTCTTCCACGGGGCATTGCTATTGTCTTTTTATTCCACTGCGACCTCCACCACTCTTCCAAGGGGAGTTAAAACAGTCTTGTTAAGCTACTGTGACCTCCACGGGGCATTGATATTGTCTTTTTATTCCACTGCGACCTCCACCACTCTACCAAAAGGCATTGATATTGTCTTTTTATTCCACTGCGTACTCCACCACTCTTCCAAGGGGCATTAAAACCATCTTGTTAAGCTACTGTGACCTCCATGTCTCTTACATTGGGCATTGATATTGTCTTTTTATTTCACTGTAACATCCACCACTTTTCCAAGAGGCATTATAACCATCTTGTTAAACTACTGTGACCTCCACGTCTCTTCCAAGGGGCATTAAAACAGTCTTCTTAAACCACTCTGAACTCCACAGCTTTTCCAAGGGGCATTAAAACGGTCTTGTTAAACTACTGTGACCTCCATGTCTCTTCCACGGGGCATTGATATTGTCTTTTTATTTCACTGAGACCTCCACCACGCTTCCAAGGGGAGTTAAAACCGTTTTGTTAAGCTACTGAGACCTCCACGTATCTTCCACGGGGCATTGATATTGTCTTTTTATTCCACTGCGACCTCCACCACTCTTCCAAGGGGCATTAAAATCATTTTGTTTAGCTACTGGGATCTCCACGTCTTCTCCAAGGGGCATTAAAACCGTCTTGTTAAACCACTCTGAACTCCACAGCTCTTCCGAGGGGCATTAAACCGTCTTGTTAAGCTACTGTGACCTCAAGGTCTCTTCCCCGGGGCATTACTATTGTCTTTTTATTCCACTGCGACCTCCACCACTCTTCCAAGGGGCGTTAAAACCGTCGTGTTAAGCTACTGTGACCTACAAGGGGAATTGATATTGTCTTTTTATTCCACTGCGACCTGCACCACTCTTCCAAAAGGCATTGATATTATCTTTTTATTCCACTGCGACCTCCACCACTCTTCCAAGGGGCATTAAAACCGTCTTGTTTAGCTAATGGGATCTCCACGTCTTCTCCATGGGGCATTAGAACTGTCTTGTTAAACCACTCTGAACTCCACAGCTCTTCCAAGGGGCATTAAAACCGTCTTGTTAAGTACTGTGATATCCACGTCTCTTGCACGTGGCATTGATATTGTCTTTTTATTCCACTGCGACCTCCACCACTCTTCCAAGGGGCAATAAAACCATCTTGTTAAGCTACTGTGACCTCCACATCTCTTCCACGGGGCATTGATATTGTCTTTTTATTCCACTGCGACCTCCACCACTCTTCCAAGGGGCATTAAAACCTTCTTGTTAAGCTACTGTGACCTCCACGTCTCTTCCACGGGGCATTGATATCATCTTTTTATTACACTGCGACCTTCAAGACCCTTCCAAGGGGCATTGATATTGTCTTTTTATTCCTCTGCTAACTCCTCCACTCTTCCAAGGGGCGTTAAAAACGTTTTGTTTAGCTACTGGGATCTCCACGTCTCTTCCACGGGGCATTGATATCGTCTTTTTATTCCACTGCGACCTCCAAGACCCTTCCAAAGGGCATTGATATTATATTTTTATTCCACTGTGACCTCCACCACTCTTCCAAGGGGCATTGGTATTGTCTTTTTATTCCACTGCGAACTCCACCACTCTTCCAAGGGGCATTTAAACCGTTTTGTTTAGCTACTGGGATCTCCACGTCTTCTCAAAGTGGCATTAAAACCGTCTTGTTAAACCACTCTGAACTCCATAGCTCTTCCAAGGGGCATTAAAACCGTCTTCTTAAGCTACTGTGACCTCAACGTCTCTTCCATGGGGCATTGCTATTGTCTTTTTATTCACTGCGACCTCCACCACTCTCACAAGGGGCGTTAAAACCGTCTTGTTAAACTAATGTGACCTACACGGGGCATTGATATTGTCTTTTTATTCCACTGCGACCTCCACCACTCTTCCAAAAGGCATTGATATTGTCTTTTTATTCCTCTGCGAACTCCACCACTCTTCCAAGGAGCATTAAAACCGTATTGTTAAGCTACTTTGATCTCCACGTCTCTTCCACGGGGCATTGATATTGTAATTTTATTCCACTGTAACCTCCACCACTCTTCCAAGGGGCATTGATATTGTCTTTTAATTCCACTGCGAACTCCACCACTCTTCCAAGGGAAATTAAAACCATCTTGTTTGGCTACTGGAAACACCACATCTTCTCCAAGGGGCATTAAAACTGTCTTGTTAAACCACTCTGAACTCCACAGCTCTTCCAAGGAGCATTAAAACCATCTTGTTAAGCTACTGTGATCTCCACGTCTCTTCCACGTTACATTGATATTGTCTTTTTATTCCACTGTAACCTCCACCACTCTTCCAAGGAGCATTAAAACCATCTTGTTAAAATACTTTGACCTCCACGTCTGTTCCACGGGCAATTGATATTGTTTTTTTATTCCACTGCGACCTCCACCATTCTTCCAAGAGGCATTAAAACCTTCTTGTTAAGCTACTGTGACCTCCACGTCTCTTCCACGGGGCATTGATACTGTCTTTTTTTTCCACTGTGACCTACACCACTTTTCCAAGGGGCGTTAAAACCGTCTTGTTAAGCTACTGTGACCTCCACATCTTTTCCACGGGGCATTGATATTGTCTTTTTATTCCACTGCGACCTCCACCACTCTTCCAAGGGGCATAGATATTGTCTTTTTATTACACTGCAACCTCCATCACTCTTTCAAGGGGCATTCATATTGTCTTTTTATTCCACTGCAACCTCCACCACTCTTCCAAGGGGCATTAAAACCGTTTTGTTTAGCTACTGGGATCTCCACGTCTTCTCCAAGGGGCATTGAAATCGTCATGTTAAGCTGCTGTGACCTCCACGGGGCATTGATATTGTCTTTTTAATCCACTGCGACTTCCATCACTCTTACAAAAGGCATTGATATAGTCTTTTTATTCTACTGCGAACTCCACCACACTTCCAAGGAGCATTAAAACCGTCTTGTTAAGCTACTGTGATCTCCACACCTCTATCACAGGGCATTGATATTGTCTTTTTATTCCAATGTAACCTCCACCACTCTTCCAAGGGGCATTGATATTGTCTTTTTATTCCACTGCGACCTCCACCACTTTTCCAAGGGGCATTAAAACCGTCTTGTTAAACCACTCTGAACTCCACAGCTCTTCCAAGGGGCATTAAAACCATCTTGTTAAACTACTGGGTTGAACTAGATGTACTTAGTCTTCCTTCAACCTTAAAAACTATGTATGTTACTGTGACCTCCATGTCTCTACCAAGGGGCATTAAAACCGTCTTGTTTAGCTTCTGGTATCTCCACGTCTACTCCAAGGGTCATTAAAACTGTCTTGTTAAACCACTCTGAACTCCACAGCTCTTCCAAGGGGCATTAAAACCGTCTTGTTAAGCTACTATGATTTCCACGTCTCTTCCACGGGGCATTGATATTGTCTTTCTATTCCACTGTAACCTCCACCACTCTTCCAAGGGGCATTAAAACCGTCTTGTTAAGCTACTGTGACCTCCACGTCTCTTCCACGGGGCATTGATATTGTCTTTTTATTCCACTGCGACCTCCACCACTCTTCCAAGGGGCATTGATATTGCCTTTTTATTCCACTGTGACCTCCACCACTTTTCCAAGGGGCATTAAAACCTTCTTGATAAGCTACTGTGACCTCCACGTCTCTTGCACGGGGCATAGATATTGTCTTTTTATTCCACTGCGACCTGCACTACTCTTCCAAGGGGCATTAACATTGTCTTTTTATACCACTGCGACCACGATCATACTTACAAGGGGCATTAAAACCATCTTGTTAAGCTACTGTGACCTCCACATCTCTTCCACGGGGCACTGATGTTGTCTTTTTATTTCACCACTCTTCCAAGGGGCATTAAAACCATCTTGTTAAGCTACTGTGATCTCCACGTCTTTTCCACGTGACCTTGATATTGTCTTTTTATTCCACTGTAACCTCCACCACTCTTCCAAGGGGCATTAAAATCATCTTGTTAACCTACTGTGACCTCCACGTCTGTTCCTCGGTCCATTGATATTGTTTTTTATTCCACTGTGAACTCCACCATTCTTCCAAGGGGCAATAAAACCGTCTTGTTAAGCTACTGTGACCTCCACATCTCTTCCACGGGGCATTGATATTGCGTTTTTCTTCCACTGCGACCTCCACCACTCTTCCAAGGGGCATTAAAACCTTCTTGTTATGCTACTTTGACCTCCACGTCTCTTCCACGGGGAATTAATATTGTCTTTTTATTCCACTGCGAACTCCACCACTCTTCCAAGGGGCATTGACATTGTATTTTTATACCACTGCGACCACGATCATACTTACAAGGGGCATTAAAACCGTCTTGTTAAGCTACTGTGACCTCCACATCTCTTCCACGGGGCATTGATATTGTCTTTTTATTCCACTGTAACCTCCACCACTCTTCCAAGGGGCATTAAAACAGCTTTGTTAAGCTACTGTGACCTCCACGTCTCTTCCAAGGGGCATTAAAACTGTCTTTTTAAACCAGTCTGAACTCCACAGCTCTTCTAATGGGCATTAAAACCATCTATTTAAGCTACTGTGACCTCCACGTCTCTTCCACGTGGCATTGATATTATCTTTTTATTCCACTGTGACCTACACCACTTTTCCAAGGGGCGTTAAAGCCGTCTTGTTAAGCTACTGAAACTTCCAAGTCTTTTCCATGGCCCATTGATATTGTCTTTTTATTCCACTGCGACCTCCACCACTCTTCCAAGGGGCATTGATATTGTCTTTTTATTCCACTGCAACCTCCATCTCTCTTCCAAGGGGTATTCATAATGTCTTTTTATTACACTGCGACCTCCACCACTCTTCCAAGGGGCATTAAAACTGTTTTGTTTAGCTACTGGGATCTCCACATCTTCTCCAAGGTGCATTGAAACCGTCATGTTAAGCTACTGTGACCTCCACGGGGCATTGATTTTGTCTTTTTAATCCACTGCGACCTACACCACTCTTAGAAAAGGCATTGATATTGTCTTTTTATTCCACTGCGAACTCCACCACACTTCCAAGCATCATTAAAACCGTCTTGTTAAGCTACTGTGATCTCCACGCCTCTTCCACGGGGCATTGATATTGACTTTTTATTCCACTGTAACCTCCACCACTCTTCCAAGGGGCATTGATATTGTATTTTTATTCCACTGCGACCTCCACCACTTTTCCAAGAGGCATTAAAACCGTCTTGTTAAGCTTCTGTGACCTCCACGTCTCTTCCAAGGGGCATTACAAACGTCTTGTTAACCCACTCTGAACTCCACAGCTCCTCCAAGGGGCATTAAAACCATCTTATTAAACTAGTGTGACCTCCATGTCTCTTCCACTGTGCATTGATATAGTCTTTTTATCCCAATGCGACCTCCACCACTCTTCAAGGGGGCATTGATATTGTCTTTTTATTCCACTACGACCTCCACCACTCTTCCAAGGGGCATTAAAACGTTCTAATTAAGCTACTGTGATTTCCACGTCTCCTTCACGGGGCATTGATATTGTCTTTTTATTCCACTGTAACCTCCACCACTCTTCTAAGGGCATTAAACCCGTCTTGTTAAGCTACTGTGACCTCCACCTGTATATCAAGGGGCATTAAAACCGTCAAGATAAACCGCTCTGACCTCCATAGATCTTCCAATTGGCATTAAAATTGTCTTGTAAAGCTACTGTGACCTCCGCGTCTCTTACACGGGGCATTTATATTGTCTTTATATTCCACTGAGACTGCCACCACTCTTCCAAGGGACATTAAAACCGTCTTGTTAAGCTACTATGATCTCCACGTCTCTTCCACGGGGCATTGATATTGTCTTTCTATTCCACTGTAACCTCCACCACTCTTCCAAGGGGCATTAAAACCGTCTTGTTAAGCTACTGTGACCTCCACGTCTCTTCCACGGGGCATTGATATTGTCTTTTTATTCCTCTGCGACCTCCACCACTCTTCCAAGGGGCATTGATATTGTCTTTTTATACCACTGCGACCTCCACAACTCTTAGAAGAGGCATTAAAACTGTCTTGTTAAGCTACTCTGACCTCCTCGTCTCTTCCACGGGGTAGTGATAATGTCTTTTTATTCCACTGCGACCTCCACCACTCTTCCAAGGGGCATTGATATTGTCTTTTTATTCCACTGCGACCTCCACCACTCTTCCAAGTGTCATTAAAACCGTTTGTTAAGCTACTGTCACCTACACGTCTCTTCCATGGGGCAATGATATTGTCTTTTTATTCCACTTCAACCTACACCACTTTTCCAAGGTGCATTAAAACCATCTTGTTAAGCTACTGTGACCTCCATGTCTATTCCACGGTGCATTGATATTTATTCCACTGCAACCTCCACCACTCTTCCAAGGGGCATTGATTTTGTCTTTTTATTCCACTGCGACCTCCACCACTACTCCAAGGGGCATTAAAACCATCTTGTTTAGCAACTGTGATTTCCACGTCTCTTCCAAGGGGCATTACAACCTTCTTGTTAAACCACTCTTAACTCCACAGGTCTTCCAATGGGCATTAAAACCGTCTTGTTAAGCTACTGTGACCTCCACGTCTTTTCCAAGGGGCATTGTTATTGTCTTTTTATTCCACTGTGACCTCCACCATTCTTCCAAGGGGCATTAAAACTGTCTAGTTGAGCTACTGTGACCTCCATGTCTCCTTCACGGGGCATTGATATTGTCTTTTTAATCCACTGTGACCTCCACCACTCTTCCAAGGGGCATTAAACCCGTCTTGTTAAGCAATTGTGACCTCCATCTCTCTACCAAGGGGCTTTAAAACCGTCTTGTTAAACCGCTCTGAACTCCACAGATCTTCCAAGGGGCCTTAAAATTGTCTTGTAAAGCTACTGTGACCTCTGCGTCTCTACCACGGGGCATTTATATTGTCTTTTTATTCCACTGCAACCGCCACCACTCTTCCAAGGGGCATTAAAAGGGTATTGAAAAGCTACTGTGACCTCCACGTCTTTTCCACGGGGTAATGATATTGTATTTTCATTCCACTGCGACCTCCACCACTCTTCCAAGGGGCATTGATATTGTATTTTTATTCCACTGCGACCTCCACCATTCTTCCAAGGGGCATTAAAACCGTCTTGTTAAGCTACTGTAACCTGTTAGGAGGGCGGTTGCAGACAACTTTATTAAATGGAACGCAACCGACTCCGGGATCCGCGATGCAGCCAAGAGGACTGCTGCCGAACACTTTCCGGGTGGAAAGTAAAGTAACCAACTTAAAGATAACCCCTCCGTGTTAACTACACACCGGACAGGGTATAGCGGTATGCTCTATCTCCGTTTAATGCACGGAGGAGAGAGTGACCGGCAACGCACCTAACAAATATATTAGCTCTTCGTGTTAACGCACACGGAAAGGTAAGACGGTACGCACAATCTCCAAGAACCGCAGGGAGACGTGCGTCTGTGGGAACAGCAGTAGCCCTGTCTTTGATACAGGCGCTACGCTATGGGGATTGGTGCTAAAGCGGTTCACACAATCTCCAAGAACCGCAGGGAGACGTGTGACCGGACTATGAGCAGTAGCCCTGTCTTCGGTACAGGTGCTATGCTATAGGATACGGCGCTAGCGTGCGGGTGATTCCCGCCGGGTACTCGAGCACTCAGCCGGCGTGCCACCGGACTGAGCAAACCCACTCTATTTAATTCACAGGCGGCCCGGGGTGTAAAGGCGAACCCCCTGGTTAGAGCCAGTCAGTGAAGCGAAGCTACCTGCCTCTATGAAGCTAACCTGCCTCTATGGAGCTAAACCTGCCTAGCGGAAACTCCCGGTGGCCCTTAGGGAATGACATGGTGAGAGGGATCGACCGATGAGTGATTTGCATATCCAGGAGTGACCCATTGGCTCAGTAGAGATGACATGTCTCTGGGCAAATGTAGATGATAAAAAATTGCCCTCAGCACCAGAGTCCACCCACGCATTGGCAGCAACTGCAGATCTACCGAAGGACAAGATCACCTTATATGATAGCTTGGAGGAAGAGAACCGAGAATTTAATGTACCCCCACCAGTGGTGGTAAGCCCTACTCGTTTTACCGGCTGCTTGGAGCCCTTATTTACGGGGTGCTCTGAGAGAGGTGCAGAATGGGAACGAGAGGAACTAGACTTAGACCGGGGTACACCCGTAACCTTAGGCTCTGGGTCGGGTGTCTTGGGTTTGGGTCTAAAGATGCCTGGTGCCAACAGGTACTGGGGACTGCCAACCTCTAGCTCTAACCTGTGTTCTGCATGACGTAAGTCTATATGGTCAGCGAGAGATATTAACTCCTCCAGGGAGGTTGGAATCTCTCTGGTAGATTAAGCATCTTTAATATGCCCAGCCAGACCCTTCCAGAACACTGGGATAAGCGACCGCTCAGACCAATCCAGTTCAGCCTCCAAGGTTCTGAACTGGACGGCATAGTGACTGGCGGTGGCCGAACCCTGGACCAAAGCAAGGAGCTTAAGAGCCGTATCATGAATGACCTGAGGGCCCAGGAAAACAATTTTTAGGGTCTTAAGGAAGAGACCCGTATTTACTACCACTGGGTCATTACGCTCCCATAGAGGAGTAGCCCACTCCAGAGCCCTGTGAGACAGCAATGAGATGATATATCACACTTTGGCTCTTTCGGAGGGGAACCGTGTCTCCATCATCTCCAAGTGAACGGAGCATACATTTATAAAACCCTTACAGAGTTTACTATCCCCAGAAAATTTTTCCGGGAGAGCAAACCGGGGTAATGGGGCACTTGCAGTGGTGGCAGCCAAGTTTATCATGTTGGCTGCTAGAGAAGTCGCCTGGGTAGCTACTGCAGTGGTATCAGCAACCGGGACCACCAGTTCCAGAGACCTGAGTCTGGTCTCCAGTTGCTGTATATAACGCTGCAGCTGCTGGTTGTCGGCCATGTTCGGCAAGACCCTGGCGCTCAGATACTATTAGGGGGAGCGGTTGCAGACAACTTTATTAAATGGAACGCAACCGACCCCGGGGTCCGCGATGCAGCCAAGAGGACTGCTGCCGAGCACTTTCTGGGTGGAAAGTAAAGTAACCAACTTAAAGATAACCCCTCCGTGTTAACTACACACCGGACAGGGTATAGCGGTACGCTCTATCTCCGTTTAATGCACGGAGGAGAGAGCGACCGGCGACGCACCTAACAAATATCTTAGCCCTTCGTGTTAACGCACACGGAAGGGTAAGACGGTACGCACAATCTCCAAGAACCGCAGGGAGACGGCGCTAGCGTGCGGGTGATTCCCGCCGGCTACTCGAGCACTCAGCCGGCATGCCACCGAACTGAGCAGACCCGCTCTATTTAATTCACAGGCGGCTCGGGGTGTAAGGGCGAACCCCCTGGTTAGAGCCAGTCAGCGAAGCGAAGCTACCTGCCTCTTTGAAGCTAACCTGCCTCTATGGAGCTAAACCTGCCTAGCGGAAACTATGGCTCTTTGAGCCCGGAGTCAGCGTGCACACCACACACAGCTAGCTCAAATGATCTGAGCGCGCCGCCATGTTTGTGGGCGGGCCTTTTAAAGATTAAGCCCTGCCCCACTGTCGCACCATTGGTGACGACACACGTGACCAATCAGGCGGTGCCAGGTCACCGGGTCAGGTGGGTGCCAACCCACCAATCATGATCCGCCAGATCACGGACATGCTCAGTGCGGCAAATCCTGGACTTAGATTCCACAAGCCCTGTCTCCCTCTGCAACCCAGGGTTAACATTGCAAGGCACAACTACCTGGAACACAAACAGTGCTTGCGGGCCAGCTAGGCGTTGGGGCTGATGGTGATGCTGAGCAGCATCAGCCCCAGCTGGACTGAAATGGGAGACCAAAGAAGGTCCTGGACCCATTCTGAACCCAGCACCAGACTGACATCTAACAGTAACTGCCACAGGATATTGATATTGTCTTTTTATTCCATTGTAACTTCCACCACTCTTCCAATGGGTATTAAAACCATCTTGTTATGCTACTGTGACCTCCAGGTCTATTCCAAGGGGCATTAAAACCGTTTTGTTAAACCCCTCTGAACTCCCCAGCTCTTCCAAGGGGCATTAAAACCGTCTTGTTAAGCTACTGTGACCTCCACGTCTCTTCCATGGGGCATTGATATTGTCTTTTTATTCCACTGGGACCATCACCACTCTTACAAGGGTCATTAAAATCGTCTTGTTAATCTACTGTGACCTCCACGTCTCTTCCACGGGGCATTGATATTGTCTTTTTAGTCCACTGCGACCTCCATCACTCTTCCAAGGGGCTTTAAAACTGTCTTGTTAAACTACTGTGACCTCAACGTCTGTTCCACGGGGTATTGAAATTGTCTTTTTATTCCACTGCGACCTCCACCACTGTTCCAAGGGGAATTGAAATTGTCCTTTTATTCCACTGCGACCTCCACCACTTTTCCAAGGGGCATTAAAACCTTATTGTTGAGCTACTGTGACCTCCACATCTCTTCCACGGGGTATTTATATTGTCTTTTTATTCCACTGTAACCTCCACCACTTTTCCAAGGGGCAATAATAATACCGTCTGGTAAAGCTACAGTGTTGTCCACGTCTCTTCCAACTGGCATTAAAAGCGTCTTGCAAAACCTCTCTGAACTCCACAGCTTTTCCAAGTGGCATTAAAACCATCTTGTTAAGCTACTGTGACTACCACGTCTTTTCTACGGGGCATTGATATTGTCTTTTTATTCCACTGCGACCTCCACCACTCTTCCAAGGGGCAATAAAACTGTCTTGTTAACTACAGTTACCTTCACGTCTCCTCCACGGGGCATTGATATTGACTTTTTATTCCACTGCGACCTCCATCACTCTTCCAAGGGGCATTGATATTGTCTATTTATTCTACTGTAACTTCCACCACTCTACCAATGGGTATTAAAACCATCTTGCTATGCTACTGTGACCTCCACGTCTCTTGCAATGGGTACTAAAGCCGTCTTGTTAAACCATTCTGAACTCCATAGCTCTTCCAACGGGTATTAAAACCATCTTGTTAACCTACTGTGACCTCCACATCTCTTCCACGATGCATTGATGTTGTCTTTTTATTCCACTGCGACCTCCATCACTTTTCCAAGGGGCATAAAGTTCGTCTTGTTAAGCTACTGTGACCTCCATGTCTCCTCCACGGGGCATTGATGTAGCGTCGGCGTCCCTGCCTCCTGCTAGGCAGGGACGCCGTTCCCCTCACCTCTCCGCTCTGTGCCCAGCGTCTTCCTCCCGCTCTGCTGGCAGCGCCCGCTGCTTCCCGGCTACTGCGCTTAGGGAGCGCGTGCGCTCCCCTCCTTTTAAAGGGGCCGCGCGCGCCGTCCTAAGGAGTCCCCGGCCAACGGCCGGAGGACGTCACCATATATAAGGCGCCTCCTCCAAAATGGAGGTGCCCGAGCAGTGTTGTTGCAAAGCCTGTCAACTCTGCTTCAGCCCTCAGGTCCCGTTACCAGATACCTGCCAGTTACCTGCCAGATTCCTGCTTGACACCTGCCTGATACCTGTCTATCTGCTTGCATTCCTGTGGTCTGACAGTCTGCCTACCAGCACCTGCCAGTTTGTCTATGGATCAGTCTGCCTGCTCACCTGGGAGCGCTCTCCTGCTACCTGCCTGCTAGCCTACCTGGAGGCTCTGCCGTCACTTGCCGTGACCACCTGCCAGCCAGCCGTGAGACTCTTACCCGCTCACCTGGGAGCGCTCACCTGCTGCCTGCCTGCTAGCCTACCTGGAGGCTATGCCGTCACTTGCCGTGACCACCTGCCAGCCAGCCGTGAGACTCTTACCCGCTTACCTGGAAGCGCTCACCTGCTACCCGCATGCTAGCCTACCTGGAGGCTTAGCCGTCACTTGATGTGACCACCTGCCTATCCAGAGACTCTTGCCCGCTCACCTGGGAGCGCTCACCTGCTACCTGCCTGCTAGCCTACCTGGAGGCTTTGCCGTCACTTGCTCTGACCACCTGCCTGTCCAGAGACTCTTGTCCGCTCACCTGGGAGCGCTCACCTGCTACCTGCCTGCTAGCCTTCCTGGAGGCTCTGCCGTCACTTGCCATGACCCCCTGCCTGCCTAGAGACTCTTATCCTGCTGTCACTTGCCGTGACCACCCGCCTGCCTAGAGACTCTTATCCTGCTGTCACTTGCCGTGACCACCCGCCTGTCAAGAGACTGTTCTCGTTACTCTCCGTGACCTCCTGCCCTTCTACCCAGAGACTGTCCCTGTCACTTGACGTGACTGCCTGCCCACTTTCCCTGGGAGCCACCCGCTTCCTTACAAGACTTGCCCCTTTGTATAGTAGCTCAGAGGTTCCACCTCCCAGACCCGTTACAATTGATATTGTCTTTTTATTCCACTGCGACCTCCACCACTCTTCCAAGGGGCATTAAACCATCTTGTTAAGCTACTGTGACCTCCACGTCTGATCCAAAGGGTATTGAAATTGTCTTTTTATTCCACTGTGACCTCCACCACTCTTCCATTGGTCATTAAAAGCGTCTTGGTTAGACTACTGTGACCTTGACGTCTCTTCCACGGGGCATTGATATTGTCTTTTTAATCCACTGCGACCACCCCACTCTTCCAAGGTGCATTGATATTGTCTTTTTATTCCACTGCGACCTTCACCACTCTACCAAGGGGCTTTAAAACTGTCTTGTTAAGCTACTGTGACCTCCACGTCTCTTCCACGGGGCATTGATATTGTCTTTTTATTCCTCTGCGACCTCCACCACTCTTCCTAGGACAATAAAACCATCTTGTTAAGCTACTGTGAACTCCACTTTTCTTCCACGGTGCATTGATATTGTCTTTTTATTCCACTGTGATCTCCACCACATTTCGAAGAGGCATTAAAACCATCTTGATAAGCTACTGTGACCTCCACGTCTCTTCCATGGCGTATTAAAACCATCTTGTTAAGACTACTGTGACCTCCAAGTCTCTTCCACGGGGCATTGATATTGTCTTTTTAATCCACTCCGACCTCCACCACTCTTCCAAGGGGCATTGATATTTTCTCTTTATTCCACTACGACCTCCACCACTCTTCCAAGGGGTATAAAAACCATCTTGTTAATCTACGGTGCATTGATATTTTCTTTTAATTCCACTGTAAACTACTCCACTCTCCCAAGGGGCATTAAAACCATCTTGTTTAGCTACTGTCACCTCCATGTCTCTTCCAAAGGTTATAACAACCGTCTTGTTAAACCACTCTGAACTCCACAGCTCTTACAAAGGGCATTAAAACCGTCTTGCCACTGGGCATTGTCTTTTTATTCCACTGCGACCTTCACCACCCTACCAAGAGGCATTAAAACCGTCTTGTTAAGTTACTCTCACCTCCACGTCTCTTCCACGGGGCATTGATATTGTCTTTTTATTCCACTGCGACCTCCACCACTTTTCCAAGGGATAATAAAACCATCTTGTTAAACTACTGTAACCATCACGTCTCTTCCATGGCACATTGATATTGTCTTTTCATTCCATTGCGACCTCCCCCACTCTTTGAAGGGGCATTAAAACTGTCTAGTTAAGCTACTGTGACCTCCACGTCTCTTCTACGGGGCAATGATATTGTTTTTTTATTCCACTGCAACCTCCACCACTCTTCCAAGGGGCAATAATACCGTCCTGTTAAGCTACTGTGACCTCCATGTGTCTTTCACGGTGCAATGATATTGGGTTTTTTTTCCACTCCGACCTCCACCACTCTTCGAAGAGGCATTGAAACCGTCTTGTTAAGATACTGTGACCTCCATCTTTCTTCCACAGGGTATTCATATAGTCTTTTTATTCCACTGTAACCTCCACAGCTTTTCCAAGGCATATTAAATCCGTCTTGTTAAGCTACTGTGACCTCCACGTCTCATCCAAGGGGCATTAAAACCGTCTTGTTAAGCTGCTGTGACCTCCACATCTCTTCCTCGGGGCATTGATATAGTCTTTTTATTCCACTGCGACATCCACCACTCTTCCAAGGTGCATTGATATTGTCTTTTTATTACACTGCGACCTCCACCACTCTTCCAAGGGCATTAAAACCATCTTATTAAGCTACTGTGACCTCCACGTCTCTTCCATGGGGGAATTGATATTGTCTTTTTATTCCACTGTATCCTCCACCACTCTTCCAAGGGGAATTAAAACCGTCTTGTTAAGCTACTGTGACACCAACATCTCTTTCATGGGGCATAAATGCCATCTCGTTAAACCACTCTGTACTCCACCACTCTTCCAACGGGCAATAAAACCATCTTGTTAATCTACTGTGACCTCCACATCTCTTTCATGGGGCATTGATATTGTCTTTTTATTCCACTGCGACCCACACCACTCTACCAAGGGGCATTAAAACGGTATTGTTAAGCCACTGTTACCTTCACGTCTCTTCCACAGTGCATTAATATTGTCTTTTTATTCCTCTGCGACTTCCACCACTCTTCGTAGGGGCATTAAAGCCGTCTTGTTAAGCTACTGTGACCTCCACGTCTCTTCCACGGGGCATTCATATAGTCTGTTTATTCCACTGTAACCTCCACCACTTTTCCAAGGGGCATTAAATCCATCTTGCTAAGCTACTGTGACTTCCATGTTTCATCCAAGAGGCATTAAAACCTCCTTGTTAAACCACTCTGAACTCCACAGCTCTTCCAAGGGACATTAAAACCGTTTTGTTAAGCTACTGTGACATCCACGTCTCTTCCATGTGGCATTCAAATAGTCTGTTTATTCCACTGTAACCTCCACCACTTTTCCAAGGGGCATTAAATCCATCTTGTTAAGCTACTGTGACCTCCACGTCTCATCCAACAGACATTAAAACCGTCTTGTTAAACCACTCTGAACTCCACAGCTCTTCCAAGGGGCATTAAAACCGTCTTGCTAAGCTACTGTGACCTCCACGTCTCTTCCACGGGGCATTGATATAGTGTTTTTATTCCACTGCGACCTCCACCACTCTTCCAAGGGACATTAAAACCATCTTTTTAAGCTCCTGTGACCTCCACGTCTCTAACATTGGTCACTGATATTGTCTTTTTATTCTGCAGCGACCTCCACCACTCTTCCAAGAGTTAATAATCTGTCTTTTTAAGCTACTGTGACCTTCACGTCTCTTCCACGGGGCATTGATATTGTTTTTTTATTCCACTGCGACCTCCACCACTCTTCCAAGGGGCATTAAAGCTATCTTGTTAAGCTACTGTGACCTCCACGTCTCTTCCAAGGGGCATTAAAACCGTCTTGTTAAGCTACACTGACGTCCACGTCTATTCCACGGGGCATCGATATTGTCTTTTTATTCCACTGCGACCTCCACCACTCTTCCAAGGGGCAATAAAACCTTCTTGTTAAGCTACTGTGACCTCCACGTCTCTTCCACGGGGCATTGATATTGTCTCATTTTTCCACTGTGAACTTTCAGAGTCTTCCAAGGGGCAATAAAACCATCTTGTTAAGCTACTATAACCTCCACATCTCTTCTAAGGGGCATTAAAACCATCTTGTTAAACCACTCAGAACTTCACAGCTCTTCCTTGGGGCATTAAAACCATCTTATAAAGCTACTGTGACCTCCACGTCTCTTCCAAGGAACATTGATATTTCCTTTTTATTCCACTGCGACCTCTAGCACTCTTCCAAGGAGCGTTAAAACCTTGTTAAGCTACTGTGACCTCCATGTCTCTTCCACGTGGTGTTGATATTGTGTCTTTATTTCACTGCAACCTCCACCACTTTTCCAAGGGGCATTGATGTTGTCTTTTTATTCCACTGCATCCTCCACCACTCTTCCAAGGGGCATAAAAACCATCTTGTTAATTTACTGTGATCTCCACATCTCTTCCACGGGGCATTGATATTTTCATTTTTTTCCACTGCAACCTCCACCACTCTTCAAAGAGGCATTAAGCCGTCTTTTTAAGCTACTATGACCTCCACGACTCTTCCAAGGGGAATTGATATTGTCTTTTTATTCCACTGAGACCTTCACCACTCTTTCAATGGGCATTGATATTGAATTTTTATTGTACTGCGACCTCCACCACTCTTCCAAGGGGCATTCAAACCATATTTTTAAGCTACTGTGACCTCCTCGTCTCTTCCAGGGGGCAATGATATTGTCTTTTTATTCCACTGTGACCTCAACCACTCTTCCAAGGGGAAATGATATTGTCTTTTTACTCCACTGCTATCTCCACCAATCTTCCAACGGGCATTAAAACTGTCTTGTTAAGCTACTGTGACTTCAACCTCTCTTCCACGGGTCACTGATATTGTCTTTTTATTCTACTTTAACCTCCACCACTCTTCCAAGGGCCATTAAAACCGTCTTGTTAATCTACTGTGACCTGCACATCTCTTCCAAGGGGCATTAAAACAGTCTTGTTAAACCACTCTGAACTCTACAGCTCTTGCAAGGGGCATTAAAACAGTCTTATAAAGCTACTGTGACCTCCACGTCTCTTCCACGGGGCATTGATATTGCCTTTTTATTCCACTCCGACCTCCAGCACTCTTTCAAGGGGCATTAAAACCATCTTGTTAAGCTACTGTGACCTCCACATCTCTTCAACGGGGTATTGATATTGTGTTCTAATTTCACTTCGACCTCTACCACGCTTCCAAGGGGCATTGAAATTATCTTTTTATTAAAATGAGACCTCCACCACTCTACCAAGGGTCATTAAAACCGTCTTGTTCAGACTACTGTGACCTCAACGTCTGTTCCACGGGGCATTGATATTGACTTTTTCATCCACTGTGACCTTCCCCACTCTTCCAAGGGGCATTGATATTGTTTTTTTATTCTGCAGCGACTTCCACCACTCTTCCAAGGGTTAATAAACCGTCTTTTTAAGCTACTGTGACCTTCACGTCTCTTCCATGGGGCATTGATATTGTCTTTTATTCCACTGCGACCTCCACCACTCTTCCAAGGGGCATTGATATTGTCTTTTTATTCCACTGCGACCTCCAACACTCTTCCAAGGGGCATTAAAAATATCTTGTTAAGCTACTGTGACCTCCACATCTCTTCCAAGGGGCATAAAAACCATCTTGTTAAACCACTCTGAATTCCACAGCTCTTCCAAGGGGCATTAATACCGTCTTGTTAAGCTACACTGACGTCCACATCTCTTCTACGGGGCATCGATATTGTCTTTTTATTCCACTGCGACCTCCACCACTCTTCCAAGGGGCCATAAAACCTTCTTGTTAAGCCACTGTGACCTCCACGTCTCTTACACGGGGCATTGATATTGGCTTTTTATTATACTGCGACCTCCAAGACTTTTTCAAGGGGCAATAAAACCGTCCTGTTAAGCTACTGTAACCTCCAAGTCTCTTCCACGGGGCACTGATATTGTCTTTAAATTCTACTGCGACCTCCACCACTCTTCCATGGGGCATTAAAACCATCTTGTTAAGCTACTGTTACTTCCACGTCTCTTCCACGGGGCATTAATATTGTCTCATTATTCCACTGTGACCTTCCAGAGTCTTCCAAGGGGCAATAAAACCATCTTGTTAAGCTACTGTAACCTCCACATCTCTTCTAAGGGGCATTAAAACCATCTTGTTAAACCACTCAGAACTTCACAGCTCTTCCATGGGGCATTAAATCCGTCTTATAAAGCTACTGTGACCCCCACGTCTCTTCCACGGGGCATTGATATTACCTTTTTATTCCACTGCGACCTCCAGCACTCTTCCAATGAGCATTAAAACCGTCTTGTTAAGCTACTGTGACCTCCACGTCTCTTCCACGTGGTATTGATATTGTGTCTTTATTTCACTGCAACCTCCACCACTTTTCCAAGGGGCATTAATATTGTCTTTTTATTCCACTGCGACCTCCACCACTCTTCCAAGGGGCCATAAAACCTTCTTGTTAAGCCACTGTGACCTCCACGTCTCTTACACGGGGCATTGATATTGGCTTTTTATTATACTGCGACCTCCAAGACTTTTTCAAGGGGCAATAAAACCGTCCTGTTAAGCTACTGTAACCTCCAAGTCTCTTCCACGGGGCACTGATATTGTCTTTAAATTCTACTGCGACCTCCACCACTCTTCCATGGGGCATTAAAACCATCTTGTTAAGCTACTGTTACTTCCACGTCTCTTCCACGGGGCATTAATATTGTCTCATTATTCCACTGTGACCTTCCAGAGTCTTCCAAGGGGCAATAAAACCATCTTGTTAAGCTACTGTAACCTCCACATCTCTTCTAAGGGGCATTAAAACCATCTTGTTAAACCACTCAGAACTTCACAGCTCTTCCATGGGGCATTAAATCCGCCTTATAAAGCTACTGTGACCCCCACGTCTCTTCCACGGGGCATTGATATTACCTTTTTATTCCACTGCGACCTCCAGCACTCTTCCAATGAGCATTAAAACCGTCTTGTTAAGCTACTGTGACCTCCACGTCTCTTCCACGTGGTATTGATATTGTGTCTTTATTTCACTGCAACCTCCACCACTTTTCCAAGGGGCATTAATATTGTCTTTTTATTCCACTGCGACCTCCACCACTCTTCCAAGGGGCATAAAAACCATCTTGTTAATCTACTGTGATCTCCACATCTCTTCCACGGGGCATTGATATTTTCTTTTTTTTCCACTGCAACCTCCACCACTCTTCGAAGTGGCATTAAACCGTCTTTTTAAGCTACTATGACCTCCTCGTCTCTTCCACGGGGCATTGTTATTGTCCTTTTATTCCAATGCGACCTCCATCACTCTTCCAAGGGGCAATGATATTGTCTTTTTATTCCACTGCGACCTCCACCACTCTTCCAAGGGGCATAAAAACCATCTTGTTAATCTACTGTGATCTCCACATCTCTTCCACGGGGCATTGATATTTTCTTTTTTTTTCACTGCAACCTCCACCACTCTTCGAAGAGGCATTAAACTGTCTTTTTAAGCTACTATGACCTCCACGACTCTTCCACGGGGCAATGATATAGTCTTTTTATTGCACTGCGACCTTCACCACTCTTTCAATAGGCATTGATACTGAATTTTTATTGTACTGCGACCTCCACCACTCTTCCAAGGGGCATTAAAACCATATTTTTAAGCTACTGTGACCTCCTCGTCTCTTCCACGGGACATTGATATTGTCTTTTTTTTCAACTGCGACCTCCACCACTCTTCCAAGGGGCAATGATATTGTCTTTTTACTCCACTGCTATATCCACCACTCTTCCAATGGGCATTAAAACTGTCTTGTTAAGCTATTGTGCCTTCAACGTCTCTTCCACGGGTCATTGATATTGTCTTTTTATTGCACTGAAACCTCCACCACTCTTACAAGTGGCATTAAAACCGTCTTTTTAATCTACTGTGACCTCCACATCTCTTCCAAGGGTCATTAAAACAGTCTTGTTAAACCACTCTGAACTCTACAGCTCTTGCAAGGGGCATTAAAACCATCTCATAAAGCTACTGTGACCTCCACGTCTCTTCCCCGGGCATTGACATTGCCTTTTTATTTCACTACGACCTCCACCACTCTTTCAAGGGGCATTAAAACCGTCTTGTTAAGCTACTGTGACCTCCACATCTCTTCCACGGGGTATTGATATTGTGCTTTTATTTCACTGCGACCTCCACCACTCTTCCAAGGGGCATTGAAATGATCAATTTATTAAAATGAGACCACCACTCTACCAAGCGTCAATAAAACCGTCTTGTTAAGACTACTTTGACCTCCACGTCTGTTCTACGGGGCATTGATATTGTCTTTTTCATCCACTGCGACCTCCCCCACTCTTCCAAGGGGCATTGATATTGTCTTTTAATTCCACTGCGACCTCCACCACTCTTCCAAGGGGCATTAAAACTTTCTTGTTAATCTACTGTGACCTCCACGTCTCTTCGAAGGGGCATTGATATTGTCTCATTATTCCACTGTGACCTTCCCGAGTCTTCCAATGGGCAATTTAACCATCTTGTTAATCTACTGTAAACTCCACATCTCTTCTAAGGGGCATTAAAACCATCTTGTTAAAGCACTCAGAACTTCACAGCTCTTCCATGGGGCATTAAAACCGTCTTATAAAGCTACTGTGACCTCCACGTCTCTTCCAAGGAACATTGATATTGCCTTTTTATTCCACTGCGACCTCCAGCACTCTTCCAATGAGCATTAAAACCATCTTGTTAAGCTACTGTGACCTCCACGTCTCTTCCACGTGGTGTTGATATTGTGTGTTTATTTCACTACAACCTCCACCACTTTTCCAAGGGGCATTGATATTGTCTTTTTATTCCACTGCGACCTCCACCACTATTCCAAGGGGCATAAAAAACATCTTGTTAATCTACTGTGATCTCCACATCTCTTCCACGGGGCATTGATATTTTCTTTTTTTTCCACTGCAACCTCCAACACTCTTCGAAGTGGCATTAAACCGTCTTTTTAAGCTAATATGACCTCCACGACTCTTCCACGCTGCATTGATATTGTCTTTTTATTCCACTGTAACCTCCACCACTCTTTCAAGGGGCATTAAATCCTTCTTGTTAATCTACTGTGACCTCCACATCTCTTCCAAGGGGCATTAAAACCGTCTTGTAAAAACTACTCTGAACTCTACAGCTCTTTCAAGCTGCATTAAAACCGTCTTGTTAAGCTACTGTGACCTCCAAATCTCTTCCACGGGGTATTGATATTGTGTTTTTATTTCACTGCGACCTCCAACACTCTTCCAAGGAGCATTGAAGTTATCTTTGTATTAAAATGAGACCTCCACCACTCTACCAAGGGTCATTAAAACCGTCTTGTTAAGACTACTGTGACCTCCACGTCTGTTACACGGGGCATTGATATTGTCTTTTTATTCCACTGCGACCTCCACCACTCTTCCAAGGGGCAATAAAACCTTCTTGTTAAGCTACTGTTACCTCCACGTCTCTTCCACGGGGCATTGATATTGTCTTTTTATTCTACTGCGACCTCTAAGACTTTTCCAAGGGGCAATAAAAGCGTCCTTTTAAGCAACTATAACCTCCACGTCTCTTCCACGGGGCAGTGATATTGTCATTAAATTCTACTGTGACCTCCGCCACTCTTCCAAGGGGCAATAAAATCATCTTGTTAAGCTTCTGTAACCTCCACATCTCTTCTAAGGGGCATTAAAACCATCTTGTTAAACCACTCAGAACTTCACAGCTCTTCCATGGGGCATAAAAACCGTCTTATAAAGCTACTGTGACCTCCACGTCTCTTCCACAGGGCATTTATATTGCCTTTTTATTCCACTGCGACCTCCAGCACTTTTCCAAGGAGCATTAAAACCGTCTTGTTAAGCTACTGTGACCTCCACGTCTCTTCCACGTGTTGTTGATATTGTGTCTTTATTTCACTGCAACCTCCACCACTTTTCCAAGAGGCATTGATATTGTCTTTTTATTCCACTGCGACCTCCACCACTCTTCCAAGCGGCATAAAAACCATCTTGTTAATCTACTGTGATCTCCACATCTCTTCCACGGGGCATTGATATTTTCTTTTTTTACCACTGCAACCTCCACCACTCTTCGAAGAGGCATTAAACCGTCTTCTTAAGCTACTATAACCTCCACGACACTTCCACGGGGCATTGATATAGTCTTTTTATTCCACTGCGACCTTCACCACTCTTTCAATGGGCATTGATATTGAATTTTTATTGTACTGCGACCTCCACCACTCTTCCAAGGGGCATTAAAACCATATTTTTAAACTACTGTGACCTCCTCGTCTCTTCCACGGGACATTGATATTGTCTTTTTTTTCCACTGCGACCTCCATCACTCTTCCAAGGGGCAATGATATTGTCTTTTTACTCCACTGCTATATCCACCACTCTTCCAATGGGCATTAAAACTGTCTTGTTAAGCTACTGTGCCTTCAAAGTCTCTTCCACGGGTCATTGATATTGTCTTTTTATTCCACTGTAACCTCCACCACTCTTCCAAGTGGCATTAAAACCGTCTTGTTATTCTACTGTGACCTCCACATCTCTTCCAAGGGGCATTAAAACCGTCTTGTTAAACCACTCTGAACTCTTCAGCTCTTGCAAGGGGCATTAAAACAGTCTTATAAAGCTACTGTGACCTCCACGTCTCTACCACGGGGCATTGACATTGCCTTTTTATTCCACTGCGACCTCCACCACTCTTTAAAGGGGCATTAAAACCGTCTTGTTAAGCTACTGTGACCTCCACATCTCTTCCACGGGGTATTGATATTGTGTTTTTATTTCACTGCGACCTCCACCACTTTTCCAAGGGGCATTGAAATTATCTTTTTATTAAAATAAGACCTCCACCACTCTACGAAGCGTCATTAAAACCGTCTTGTTAAGACTACTGTGACCTCCACGTCTGTTCCATGGGGCATTGATATTGTCTTTTTTATCCACTGCGACCTCCCCCACTCTTCCAAGGGGCATTGATGTTGTCTTTTTATTCTGCAGCGACCTCCACCACTTTTCCAAGGGTTAATAAACCGTCTTTTTAAGCTACTGTGACCTTCCCGTCTCTTTCACGGGGCATTGATATTGTCTTTTTATTCCACTGTCACCTCCACCACTCTTCCAAGGTGCATTGATATTGTCTTTTTATTCCACTGCGACCTCCACCACTCTTCCAAGGGGCATTAAAACTTTCTTGTTAATCTACTGTGACCTCCACGTCTCTTCCAAGGGCATTGATATTGGCTTTTTATTCTACAGCGACCTCCAAGACTTTTTCAAGGGGCAAAAAAAACGTCCTGTTAAGCTACTGTAACCTCCACGTCTCTTCCACAGGGCAGTGATATTGTCTTAAAATTCTACTGCGACCTCCACCACTCTTTCATGGGGCATTAAAACCATCTTGTTAAGCTACTGTGACCTCCACTTCTCTTCCACGGGGTACTGATATTGTTTTTTTATTCCACTGCGACCTCCACCACTCTTCCAAGGGGCATAAAAAACGTTTTGTTAATCTACTGTGATCTCAACGTCTCTTCCACGGGGCATTTATATTTTCTTTTTATTCCACTGTAACCTCCACCACTCTTCCAACGGGCATTAAATCCTCTTGTTAAGCTACTGTGACCTCAACGTCTCTTTCAAGGGGCATAAAAACCATCTCGTTAAACCACTCTGTACTCCACCCTTCGTCCAAGGGGTATTAAAACCTTCTTGTTAAGCTACTGTGACTTCCACATCTCTTCCACGGGGCATTGATATTGTCTTTTTATACCACTGCGACCTCCACCACTCTTCCATGGGGCATTAAAACCTTCTTGTTAAGCTACTGTGACCTCCACGTCTCTTCCACCGGGCATTGATATTGTCTTTTTATTCCACTGTAAACTCCACAACTTTTCTAAGGGGCATTAAAACCGTCTTGATAATCTGCTGTGACATCCACGTCTCTTCAAAGGGGCATTAAAACCATCTTGTTAAACCACTCAGAACTTCACAGTTCTTCCTTGGGGCATTAAAACCGTCTTATAAAGCTACTGTGACCTCCACGTCTCTTCCAAGGAACATTGATATTGCCTTTTTATTCCACTACGACCTCTAGCACTCTTCCAAGGAGCATTAAAACCTTCTTGTTAAGCTACTGTGACCTCCACGTCTCTTCCACGTGGTATTGATATTGTGTCTTTATTTCACTGCAACCTCCACCACTTTTCCAAGGGGCATTGATAATGTCTTTTTATTCCACTGCGACCTCCACCACTCTTCCAAGGGGCATAAAAACCATCTTGTTAATCTACTGTGATCTCCACATCTCTTCCACGGGGCATTGATATTTTCTTTTTTTTCCACTGCAACCTCCAACACTCTTCAAAGTGGAATTAAACCATCTTTTTAAGCTAATATGACCTCCACGACTCTTCCACGGGGCATTGATATTGTCTTTTTATTCCACTGCGACCTTCTCCACTATTTCAATGGGCATTGATATTGAATTTTTATTGTACTGCGACCTCCACCACTCTTCCAAGGGGCAATAAAACCATATTTTTAAGCTACTGTGACCTCCTCGTCTCTTCCACGGGGCATTGATATTGTCTTTTTATTCCACTGCGACCTCCACCACTCTTCCAAGAGGAAATTATATTGTCTTTTTATTCCACTGCGACCTCCACCACTCTTCCAAGGGGCATAAAAACCATCTTGTTAATCTACTGTGATCTCCACATCTCTTCCACGGGGCATTGATATTTTCTTTTTTTTTCACTGCAACCTCCACCACTCTTCGAAGAGGCATTAAACTGTCTTTTTAAGCTACTATGACCTCCACGACTCTTCCACGGGGCAATGATATAGTCTTTTTATTGCACTGCGACCTTCACCACTCTTTCAATAGGCATTGATACTGAATTTTTATTGTACTGCGACCTCCACCACTCTTCCAAGGGGCATTAAAACCATATTTTTAAGCTACTGTGACCTCCTCGTCTCTTCCACGGGACATTGATATTGTCTTTTTTTTCAACTGCGACCTCCACCACTCTTCCAAGGGGCAATGATATTGTCTTTTTACTCCACTGCTATATCCACCACTCTTCCAATGGGCATTAAAACTGTCTTGTTAAGCTACTGTGCCTTCAACGTCTCTACCACGGGTCATTGATATTGTCTTTTTATTGCACTGTAACCTCCACCAGTCTTACAAGTGGCATTAAAACCGTCTTTTTAATCTACTGTGACCTCCACATCTCTTCCAAGGGGCATTAAAGCTGTCTTGCTAAACCACTCTGAACTCTACAGCTCTTGCAAGAGGCATTAAAACCATCTCATAAAGCTACTGTGACCTCCACGTCTCTTCCACGGGGCATTGAAATTGCCTTTTTATTCCACTGCGACCTCCACCACTCTTTCAAGGGGCATTAAAACCGTCTTGTTAAGCTACTGTGACCTCCACATCTCTTCCACGGGGTATTGATATTGTGTTTTTATTTCACTGCGACCTCCACCACTCTTCCAAGGGGCATTGAAATGATCAATTTATTAAAATGAGACCACCACTCTACCAAGCGTCAATAAAACCGTCTTGTTAAGACTACTGTGACCTCCACGTCTGTTCTACGGGGCATTGATATTGTCTTTTTCATCCACTGCGACCTCCCCCACTCTTCCAAGGGGCATTGATATTGTCTTTTTATTCCACTGCGACCTCCACCACTCTTCCAAGGGGCATTAAAACTTTCTTGTTAATCTACTGTGACCTCCACATCTCTTCCAAGGGGCATTGATATTGTCTCATTATTCCACTGTGACCTTCCCGAGTCTTCCAATGGACAATAAAACCATCTTTTTAAGCTACTGTAAACTCCACATCTCTTCTAAGGGGCAATAAAACCATCTTGTTAAAGCACTCAGAATCACAGCTCTTCCATGGGGCATTAAAACCGTCTTATAAAGCTACTGTGACCTCCACGTCTCTTCCATGGGGCATTGATATTGCCTTTTTATTCCACTGCGACCTCCAGCACTCTTCTAATGAGCATTAAAACCGTCTTGTTAAGCTACTGTGACCTCCACGTCTCTTCCACGTGGTGTTGATATTGTGTGTTTATTTCACTACAACCTCCACCACTTTTCCAAGGGGCATTGATATTGTCTTTTTATTCCACTGCGACCTCCACCACTCTTCCAAGGGGCATAAAACACATCTTCTTAATCTACTGTGATCTCCACATCTCTTCCACGGGGCATTGATATTTTCTTTTTTTTCCACTAAAACCTCCACCACTCTTCGAAGTGGCATTAAACCGTCTTTTTGAGCCACTATGACCTCCACGACTCTTCCACGGGGCATTGATATTGTCTTTTTATTCCACTGCGACCTTCTCCACTGTTTCAATGGGCATTGATATTGAATTTTTATTGTACTGCGACCTCCACCACTCTTCCAAGGGGCATTAAAGCCATATTTTTAAGCAACTGTGACCTCCTCGTCTCTTCCACGGGGCATTGATATTGTCTTTTTATTCCACTGCGACCTCCACCACTCTTCCAAGGGGCAATGATATTGTCTTTTTACTCCACTGCCTTCTCCACCACTCTTCCAACGGGCATTAAAACTGTCTTGTTAAGCTACTGTGACTTCAACATCTCTTCCAAGGTGCATTAAAATCGTCTTGTAAAAAATACTCTGAAATCTACAGCTCTTGCAACGGGCATTAAAACTGTTTTATAAAGCTACTGTGACCTCCACGTCTCTTCCACGGGGCATTGATATTGACTTTTTTTTCCATTGTAACCTCCACCACTCTTCCAAGGGGCATTAAAACCGTCTTGTTAATCTACTGTGACCTCCACATCTCTTCCAAGGGGCATTAAAACCGTCTTGTAAAAACTACTCTGAACTCTACAGCTCTTTCAAGCTGCATTAAAACCGTCTTGTTAAGCTACTGTGACCTCCAAATCTCTTCCACGGGGTATTGATATTGTGTTTTTATTTCACTGCGACCTCCAACACTCTTCCAAGGAGCATTGAAGTTATCTTTTTATTAAAATGAGACCTCCACCACTCTACCAAGGGTCATTAAAACCGTCTTGTTAAGACTACTGTGACCTCCACATCTGTTACACGGGGCATTGATATTGTCTTTTTATTCTACAGCGACCTCCACCACTCTTCCAAGGGTTAATAAACCGTCTTTTTAAGCTACTGTGACCTTCACGTCTCTTTCACGTGGCACTGATACTGTCTTTTTATTCCACTGCGACCTCCACCACTCTTCCAAGGGGCAATAAAACCTTCTTGTTAAGCTACTGTTACCTCCACGTCTCTTCCACGGGGCAGTGATATTGTCATTAAATTCTACTGTGACCTCCACCACTCTTCCATGGGGCATTAAAACCATCTTGTTAAGCTACTGTGACCTCCACGTCTCTTCCAAGGGGCATTGATATTGTCTCATTATTCCACTGTGACCTTCCAGAGTCTTCCAAGGGGCAATAAAAACATCTTGTTAAGCTTCTGTAACCTCCACATCTCTTCTAAGGGGCATTAAAACCATCTTGTTAAACCACTCAGAACTTCACAGCTCTTCCATGGGGCATAAAAACCGTCTTATAAAGCTACTGTGACCTCCACGTCTCTTCCACGGGGCTTTTATATTACCTTTTTATTCCACTGCAACCTCCAGCACTCTTCCAAGGAGCATTAAAACCGTCTTGTTAAGATACTGTGACCTCCACGTCTCTTCCACGTGGTGGTGATATTGTGTCTTTATTTCACTGCAACCTCCACCACTTTTCCAAGGGGCATTGATATTGTCTTTTTATTCCACTGCGACCTCCACCACTCTTCCAAGCGGCATAAAAACCATCTTGTTAATCTACTGTGATCTCCACATCTCTTCCACGGGGCATTGATATTTTCTTTTTTTTCCACTGCAACCTCCACCACTCTTCGAAGAGGCATTAAGCCGTCTTTTTAAGCTACTATGACCTCCACGACTCTTCCACGGGGCATTGATATAGTCTTTTTATTCCACTGCGACCTTCACCACTCTTTCAATGGGCATTGATATTGAATTTTTATTGTACTGCGACCTCCACCACTCTTCCAAGGGGCATTAAAACCATGTTTTTAAGCTACTGTGACCTGCTCGTCTCTTCCACGGGACATTGATATTGTCTTTTTTTTCCACTGCGACCTCCACCACTCTTCCAAGGGGCAATGATATTGTCTTTTTAGTCCACTGCTATATCCACCACTCTTCCAATGGGCATTAAAACTGTCTTGTTAAGCTACTGTGCCTTCAAAGTCTCTTCCACGGGTCATTGATATTGTCTTTTTATTCCACTGTAACCTCCACCACTCTTCCAAGTGGCATTAAAACCGTCTTGTTAATCTACTGTGACCTCCACATCTCTTCCAAGGGGCATTAAAACCATCTTGTTAAACCACTCTGAACTCTACAGCTCTTGCAAGGGGCATTAAAACCGTCTTATAAACCTACTGTGACCTCCACGTCTCTACCACGGGGCATTGACATTGCCTTTTTATTCCACTGCGACCTCCACCACTCTTTAAAGGGGCATTGAAATTATCTTTTTATTAAAATGAGACCTCCACCACTCTACCAAGCGTCATTAAAACTATCTTGTTAAGACTACTGTGACCTCCACGTCTGTTCCATGGGGCATTGATATTGTCTTTTTTATCCACTGCGACCTCCCCCACTCTTCCAAGGGGCATTGATATTGTCTTTTTATTCTGCAGCGACCTCCACCACTTTTCCAAGGGTTAATAAACCGTCTTTTTAAGCTACTGTGACCTTCACGTCTCTTTCACGGGGCATTGATATTGTCTTTTTATTCCACTGTCACCTTTACCACTCTTCCAAGGGGCATTGATATTGTCTTTTTATTCCACTGCGACCTCCACCACTCTTCCAAGGGGCATTAAAACTTTCTTGTTAATCTATTGTGACCTCCACGTCTCTTCCAAGGGGCATTGGTATGGGCTTTTTATTCTACAGCGACCTCCAAGACTTTTTCAAGGGGCAAAAAAACCGTCCTGTTAAGCTACTGTAACCTCCACGTCTCTTCCACTGGGCAGTGATATTGTCTTTAAATTCTACTGCGACCTCCACCACTCTTCCATGGGGCATTAAAACCTTCTTGTTAAGCTACTGTGACCTCCACTTCTCTTCCACGGGGTATTGATATTGTTTTTTTATTCCACTGCGACCTCCACCACTCTTCCAAGGGGCATAAAAACCGTTTTGTTAATCTACTGTGATCTCAACGTCTCTTCCACGGGGCATTTATATTTTCTTTTTATTCCACTGTAACCTCCACCACTCTTCCAACGGGCATTAAACCGTCTTGTTAAGCTGCTGTGACCTCCACGTCTCTTCCACGGGGCATTGATATTGTCTTTTTATTCCACTATTACCTCCATCACTCTTCCAAGGGGCATTAAAACCATCTTGTTAAGCTACTGTGACCTCAACGTCTCTTTCAAGGGGCATAAAAACCATCTCGTTAAACCACTCTGTACTCCACCGTTCGTCCAAGGGGTATTAAAACCTTCTTGTTAAGCTACTGTGACTTCCACATCTCTTCCACGGGGCATTGATATTGTCTTTTTATACCACTGCGACCTCCACCACTCTTCCATGGGGCATTAAAACCTTCTTGTTAAGCTACTGTGACCTCCATGTCTCTTCCACCGGGCATTGATATTGTCTTTTTATTCCACTGTAAACTCCACAACTTTTCTAAGGGGCATTAAAACCATCTTGATAATCTACTGTGACATCCACGTCTCTTCAAAGGGGCATTAAAACCATCTTGTTAAATCACTCTGAACTCCACAGCTCTTCCAATGGGCATTAAAACCGTCCTATAAATCTACTGTAACCTCCACGTCTCTTCCACGGGGCATTGATATTGTCTTTTTATTCCACTGCAACCTCCACCACTCTTCCAAGGGGCATAAAAACCATCTTGTTAATCTACAGTGATTTCCACGTCTCTTCCACGGGGCATTGATATTTTCTTTTTATTCCACTGTAACCTCCACAACTCTTCCAAGGGGCATTAAAACCCTCTTGTTAAACCACTCTGTTCACCACCACTCTTCCAAGTGGCAATAAAACCGTCTTGTTAAGCTACTGTGACCTCCACGTCTCTTCCACGGTGCATTGATATTGTCTTTTTATTCCACTGCGACCTCTACCACTCTACGAATGCTCATGAAAACCGTCTAGTTAAGCTACTGTGAACTCCACGTCTCTTCCACGGGGCATTCATATAGTCTTTTTAATCCACTGTGACCTCCACCACTATTCCAAGGGGCTTTGAAATTGTCTTTTTTTTCCACTGCAACCTCCACAACTCTTCCAAGGGGAAATAAAAGTGTCTTGTTAATCTACGGTGATCTCCACGTCTCTTCCACGGGGCATTGATATTTTCTTTTTATTCCACTGTTACCTCCACCACTTTCCCAAGTGGCATTAAATCCATCTACGTAAGCTACTGTGACCTTCACGTCTCTTCCAAGGAGAAATAAAGCCATCTTGTTAAGCTACTGTGACCTCCACGTCTCTTCCAAGGGGCATTAAAACCATATTTTTAAACCACTCTGAACTCCACAGCTTTTCCAAGGGGCATTAAAACCGTCCTGTTAAGCTACAATGACCTCCACGTCTCTTCCACGGTCCATTGATATTGTCTTTTTATTCCACTGCGACCTCCACCACTCTTACAAGGGGAGTTAAAATCATCTTGTTAAGCTACTGTAACCTCCAAGACTCTACCTCGGGGCATTGATAATGTCTTTTTATTCCACTGCGACCTCCACCACTCTTCCAAGGGGCATGAAACCCGTCTTGTTAAGCTACTGTGACCTCCACGTCTCTTCCACGGGGCATTGATAGTGTTTTTTTATTTCAGTGCGACCTCCACCACTCTTCCAAGGGACATTAAAACAGTCTTGTTAAGCTACAATGACCTCCACGTCTCTTCCAAGGGCCATTAAAACAGTGTTGTTAAACCAAACTGAACTCCATCACTCTTCCAAGGGGCATTAAAACCATATCTTTAAGCTCATGTGACCTCCATGTCACTTCCATTGGTCATTGATATTGTCTTTTTACTCCACTGCGACCTCCACCACTCTTCCAATTGGCAGTGATATTGTCTTTTTTTTCCACTGCTATCTCCACCCGTCTTTCAAGGGGCATTAAAACTGTATTGTTAAGCTACTGTGACTTCAACATCTCTTCCACGGGGCATTGATATTGTCTTTTTATTCCACTGTAACCTCCACCACTCTTCCAAGGGGCATTAAAACCGTCCTGTTAAGCTACAATGACCTCCACGTCTCTTCCACGGTCCATTGATATTGTCTTTTTATTCCACTGCGACCTCCACCACTCTTACAAGGGGAGTTAAAATCATCTTGTTAAGCTACTGTAACCTCCAAGACTCTACCTCGGGGCATTGATAATGTCTTTTTATTCCACTGCGACCTCCACCACTCTTCCAAGGGGCATGAAACCCGTCTTGTTAAGCTACTGTGACCTCCACGTCTCTTCCACGGGGCATTGATAGTGTTTTTTTATTTCAGTGCGACCTCCACCACTCTTCCAAGGGACATTAAAACAGTCTTGTTAAGCTACAATGACCTCCACGTCTCTTCCAAGGGCCATTAAAACAGTGTTGTTAAACCAAACTGAACTCCATCACTCTTCCAAGGGGCATTAAAACCATATCTTTAAGCTCATGTGACCTCCATGTCACTTCCATTGGTCATTGATATTGTCTTTTTACTCCACTGCGACCTCCACCACTCTTCCAATTGGCAGTGATATTGTCTTTTTTTTCCACTGCTATCTCCACCCGTCTTTCAAGGGGCATTAAAACTGTATTGTTAAGCTACTGTGACTTCAACATCTCTTCCACGGGGCATTGATATTGTCTTTTTATTCCACTGTAACCTCCACCACTCTTCCAAGGGGCATTAAAACCGTCTTGTTAATCTACTGTGACCTCCACATCTCTTCCAAGGGGCATTAAAACCGTCTTGTTAAACCACTCTGAAATCTACAGCTCTTGCAAGAGGCAATAAAACCGTCTTATAAAGCTACTGTGACGTACACATCTCTTCCACGGGGCATTGATATTTTCTTTTAATTCCACTGTGACCTCCACCACTCTTTCAAGAGGCATTAAAACCGTCTTGTTAAGCTACTGTGACCTACACATCTCTTCCACGGGGTATTGATATTGTGTTTTTCTTTCACTGCGACCTCCGCCACTCTTCAAACGGGCATTGAAATTGTCTTTTAATTAAAATGAGAACTCCGCCACTCTACCAAGGGTCATTAAAACCATCTTGTTAAGACTACTGTGACCTCCACATCTGTTCCACGGGGCAATGATATTGTCTTTTTAATCCACTGCGACCTCCCCCACTCTTCCAAGGGGCATAAAAACCATCTTGTTAAGCTACTGTGACCTCCACGTCTCTTCCACCGGGCATTAATATTGTCTTTTTATTCCACTGTAAATTCCACCACTTTTCGAAGGGGCATTAAAACCGTCTTGTTAATCTACTGTGACCTCCACGTCTCTTCCAAGGGGCATTTAAACCATCTTGTTAAACCACTCTGAACTCCACAGCTCTTCCAAGGGGCATTAAAACCGTCTTATAAAGCTACTGTGACCTCCATGTCTCTTTCTCGGGGCCTTGATATTGCCTTTTTATTCCACTGCGACCTCCATCACTCTTCCTAGGGGCAATAAAACCGTCTTGTTAAGATCCTGTGACCTTAACATATCCTCCATTGGTCATTGATATTGTCTTTTTATTCCTCTACGACCTCCACCACTCTTCCAAGGGACATTAAAACTGTCTTGTTAAGCTTCTGTGACCTCCACGTCTCTTCCACGGGGCATTGATATTGTCTTATTATTCCACTGCGAACTACAACACTCTTACTTGGGGCATTGATATTGCCTTTTTATTCCACTGCGACCTCCACCACTATTCCAATGGGCATTAAAACCATCTAATTAAGCTACTGTGACCTCCACGTCTCTTCCAAGGGGCATTAAAACCATCTTGTTAAGCTACTGTGACCTCCACGTCTCTTCCAAGGGGTATTAAAACCGTTTTGTTATATCACTCTGAACTCGACAGCTCTTCCAAGGGACATTAAATCCATCTTCTTAACCTACTGTAACCTCCACCACTTTTCCAAGGGGCATTAAAACAGTCCTGTTAAGCTACTTTGACCTCCACGTCTCTTCCATGGGGCATTAAAATCGTCTTGTTAAGACTTCTGTGATCTCCACGTCTCTTCCACAGGGCATTGATTTTGTCTTTTTAATACACTGCGACCTCCACCACTCTTCCAAGGGGCATTGATATTGTCTTTTTATTCCACTGTGACCTCCACATCTCTTCCAAGGGGAAATAAAACTGTCTTGTTAATATACTGTGATCTCCACGTGTCTTCCACGGGACATTGATATTTTCTTTTTATTCCACTGTAACCTCCACCACTCTTCCAAGTGGCATTAAAACCATTTTGTTAAGCTACTGTGACCTCTATGTCTTTTCCAAGGGGCATTAAAACCGTTTTGTTAAACCACTCTGAACTCCAAAGCTCTTCCAAGGGGCATTAAAACCGTATTGTTAAGCTACTGTGACCTCCACATCTCTTCCACGGGGCATTGATCTATTTTTTTATTCTACTGCGACCTTCACCACCCTACCAAGGGGCATTAAATCAGTCTTGTTAAGATACAGTGACCTCCACGTCTCTTCCATGGGGCATTGATATTGTCTTTTTAATCCATTGTAACCTCCACCACTCTTCCAAGGGGCATTAAAACCATCTCGTTAAACCACTCTGTACTCCACCATTCGTCCAAGGGGCAATAAAACCTTCTTGTTAAGCTACTGTGACCTCCACATCTCTTCCACGGTGCATTGATATTGCCTTTTTATTCCCTGCGACCTCCATGACTTTTCCAAGGGACAAAAAAAACGTTTTGTTAAGCTACTGTGACCTCCACGTTTCTTCAAAGGGGCATTAAAAGGGGCATTAAAACCATCTTCGTTAAGCTACTGTGACCTCTACGTCTCTTCCACGGTGCATTGATATTTTCTTTTTATTCCACTGAGACCTCCACCACTCTTCCAAGGGGCATAAAAACCATCTTGTTATTCTACAGTGATCTCCACGTCTCTTCCACTGTGCATTGATATTTTCTTTTTATTCCACTGTAGCCTCCACCACTCGTCCAAGGGGCATTAAAGCGTCTTGTTAAGCCACTGTGACCTCCACGTCTCTTCCACGGGGCATTGATATTGTCTTTTTATTCCACTGCAACCTCCAACACTCTTCGAAGGGTCATTAAAACCGTCTTGTTAAGCTACTGTGACCTCCACGTCTCTTGCACGGGGCATTGATATTGTCTTTTTATTCCACTGCGACCTCCACCACTCTTCCAATTGGCAATAAAACCTTCTTGTTAAGCTACTGTGACGTCCACATCTCTTGCACGGGGCATTCATATAGTCTTTTATTCCACTGTAACCTTCACCACTTTTCCAAAGGACATTAAATCCGTCTTGTTAAGCTACTGTGACCTCCACGTCTCATCCAAGTGGCATTGAAACGGTCTTGTTAGACCACTCTGAACTCCACAGCTCTTCCAAAGGGCATTTAAACCGTCTTGTTAAGCTACTGTGACCTCCATATCTCTTCCACGGGGCATTGATATAGTGTTTTTATTCCACTGCGACCTAGACCACTCTTCCAAGGTGCATTAAAACCATCTTGCTTAACTACTATGACCTCCAGGTCTCTTCTTGGTCCATTTATATTGTCTTTTTATTCCACTGCGATCTCCACCACTCTTCCAAGGGGAATTAAAACCATCTTTTTAAGGTAATGTGACCCCAACGTCTCTTCCTCGGGACATTGATATTGTCTTTTTATTCCACTTCAACCTCCACCACTCTTACAAGGGGCGTTAAAACCGTCTTGTTAAGCTCCTGTGACCTCCACTTCTCTTCCATTCGTCATTGATATTGTCTTTTTATTCCACTGCGACCTCCACCACTCTTCCAAGGGGCATTAAAACCATCTTGTTAAGCTACTGTGACCTCCACGTCTCTTCCTCGGGGCATTGATATTGTCTTTTTATTCCACTGCGACCTCCACCACTCTTCCGAGGGGCATTAAAACTGTCTTGTTAAGCTTCTGTGACCTCCACGTCTCTTCCACGGGGCATTGATATTGCCTTTTTATTCCACTACGACCTCCACCACTCTTCCTAGTGTCATTAAAAAAGTCTAATGAAGCTACTGTGACCTCCACGTCTCTTACAAGGGGCATTAAAACCATCTTGTTAAGCTACTGTGACCTCCACATCTCTTCCAAGGGACATTGATATTGTTTTTTTATTCTACTGCGACCTTCACCACCATTCCAAGGGTCATTAAAACAGTCTTGTTAAGCTACAGTGACCTCCACATCTCTTCCATGGGGCATTGATATTGTCTTTTTATTCCACTGCGACCTCCACCACTATTCCGAAGGGCCATAAAACTGTCTTGATAAACTACTGTGACCATCACGTCTCTTGCACAGTGCATTGATATTGTCTTTTTATTACACTGCGAACTCCACCACTCTTCGAAGGGGCATTAAAACCATCTTGTTAAGCTACTGTGACCTCCACATCTCTTCCACAGGGCATTCATATAGTCCTTTTATTCCACTGTAACCTCCACCACTTTTCCAAGGGGTGCTAAATCCGTCTTGTTAAGCTACTGTGACCTCCACGTCTCTTCCACGGTCCATTGAAATTGACTTTTTATTCCACTGCGACCTCCACCACTCTTCCAAGGGGAATTAAAACCATCTTGTTAAGCTTCTGTGACCTCCACGTCCCTTCCTTGGGGCATTGATACTGTCTTTTTATTCCACTGCCACCTCCACCACTCTTGCAAGTGCATTAAAACTGTCTTGTTAAGCTACTGTGACCTCCACGTTACTTCCATGGGGCATTAAAACAGTCTTGTTAAACCACTCTGAACTCCAGCACTTTTCTAATCATCATTAAAACCGTCTTTTTAAGCTCCACTTCTCTTCCAATGGTCATTGATATTGTCTTTTTATTCCACTGCAACCTCCACCACTCTTTCAAGGGGCATGATATTGTCTTTTTATTCCACTGCGACCTCCAGCACTCTTCCAAGAGGCATTAAAACTGTCTTGTTAAGCTATTGTGACCTCCAAGTCTCTTACATGGGGCATTGATTTTGTCTTTTTATTCCACTGTAACCTCCACCACTCTTCCAAGGGGCATTAAAACAATCTTGTTAAGCTACTGTGACCTCCACATCTCTTCCAAGGGGCATGTAGATTGTCTTTTAATTCCACTGCAACCTCCAACACCCTTCCAAGGGGCAATAAAACCATCTTGTTAAGCTACTGTGTCCTCCACGTCTCTTCCACGGGGCAGTGATATGGTATTTTTATTCCACTGCGACGTCCACCACTCTACCAAGGGGCATTGATATTGATTTTTATTTCACTGCGACCTCCACCACTCTTCCAAGGGGAATAAAAACCGTCTTGTAAATCTGCTCTGATTTCCACATCTCTTCCACGGGGCAATGATATTTTCTATTTATTCCACAGTAACCTCCACCACTCTTCCAAGGGGCATTAAAACATCTTGTTAAGATACTGTGACCTCCACGTCTCTTCCACGGGGCATTGATATTGTCTTTTTATTCCACTGTAACCTCCACCACTCTTCCAAGGGGCATTAAAACCATCTTGTTAAGCTACTGTGACCTCCACATCTCTTCCATGGGGCATTGATATTGTCTTTTTATTCCACTGCGGCCTACACCACTCTTCCAAGGGCCAATAAAACTGTCTTGTTAAGCTACTGTGACCATCACGTCTTTTGCACTTTGCATTCTTATTGTCTTATTATTACTCTGCGACCTCCACCATTCTTCGAAGGTGCATTAAAACCGTCTTGTTAAGCTACTGTGACCTCCACGTCTCTTACACAGGGCATTCATATTGTCTTTTTATTCGACTGTAACCTCCACCACTTTTCGAAGGGGCATTGAATCCGTCTTGTTAAGCTACTGTAAGCTCTACGTCTCATCCAAGGGGCATTAAAATCATCTTATTAAACCACTCTGAACTCCACAGCTCTTCCAAGGGGCATTAAAACCGTCTTGTTAAGCTACTGTGAACTCCACGTCTCTTCCACCGGGCATTGATATTGTCTTTTATTTCCACTGCAACCTCCACCACTATTCCAAGGGGCATTGATATTGTCTTTTTATTCCACTGCGACCTCCACCACTATTCCAAGGGGCATTAAAACTGTCTTGATAAAACTACTGTGACCTCCATGTCACTTCCATGGGGCATTGATATTGTCTTTTTATTCCACTGCGACTTCCACTACTCTGCCACGGGGCATTAAAACCATCTTGTTAAGCTACTGTAACCTCCACGTCTCTTCTATGGGGCATTGATATTCTCTTTTTGTTCAACTGTTACCTCCACCACTCTTCCAATGGGCATTAAAACCATCTAGTTAAGCTACTGTGACCTCCACGTCTCTTCCAAGGGGCATTAAAACCGTCTTGTTAATCTACTGTGAATTCCACATTTCTTAAAAGGGGCATTAATACCGTCTTGTTAAACAACTCTGAACTCCACAGCTCTTCCAAGGTGCATTAAAACGTATTGTTAAGCTACACTAACCTTCACATCTCTTCCACAGAGCATGGATATTGTCTTTTTATTCCACTCTAACCTCCACCAATCTTCCAAGGGGCATTAAAACCGTCTTGTTAAGCTACTGTGACCTCCACGTCTCTTCCAAGGGGCATAAAAACCATCTTGTTAAACCACTCTGAACTCCACAGCTCTTCCAAGGGGCATAAAAACCATCTTGTTAAGCTACTGTGACCTCCACAACTCTTCCAAGGGGCATTAAAACTGTCTTGATAAAACTACTGTGACCTCCCCGTCTATTCCACGGGGCATTCATATTGTCTTTTTATTTCACACAGAACTCCACCACTCTACCAAGAGGCAATAAAACTGTCTTGTTAAGCTACTGTGACCTCCAAGTCTCTTCCACGGGGGCATTGATATTGTCTTTTTAATCCACTGTATCCTCCACCACTTTTCCAAGTGGCATTAAAATGTCTTGTTAAGCTACTGTGACCTTCACGTCTCTTCCACGGGGCATTGATATTGTCTTTTTATTCCACTGTATCCTCCACCACTTTTCCAAGTGGCATTAAAACGTCTTGTTAAGCTACTGTGACCTCCACATCTCTTCCACGGGGCATTGATATTGTCTTTATATTCCACTGCGACATCCACCACTTTTCCAAGGGGCATTGATATTGTCTTTTTATTCCACCACAACCTCCACCACCCTACCAAGGGGCATTAAAACCGTCTTGTTAAGCTTCTGTGAACTCCACGTCTCTTTCACGGTGCATTGATATTGTCTCTTAATTCCACTGTAATCTCCATCACTCTTCCAAGAGGCATTGAAATCATCTTGTTAAGCTACTGTGACCTCCACGTCTATTCAAAGGGGCATTAAAACCATCTTGTTTATCCACTCTGAACTCCACAGCTCTTCTTATAAAGCTACTGTGACCTCAACTTCTCTTCCACGGGGCATTGATATTGTCTTTTTATTCCAGTGCTACCTCCATTACTCTTCCAAGGGGCATTAAAACCATCTTGATAAGCTACTGTGAACTCCACTTCTCTTCCACGGGGTATTGATATTGTCTTTTTATTTCACTGCGACCTCCACAACTCATCCAAGGGGCATTGATATTGTCTTTTTAATCCAATGAGAACACCACCACTCTTCCAAGGGGCATTGATATTTTTTTTTTATTCCACTGTAACCTCCACCACTCTTCCAAGGGGCATTAAACCGTCTTGTTAAGCTACTCTGACCTCCACGTCTCTTCCACGGGGCATTAAAACCGTCTTGTTAAGCTACAGTGACCTCCACGTCTTTTCCACGGGGCAATGATATTGTCTTTTTATTCCAATAAGACCTTCACCACTCTTCCAAGGGGCATTAAAACTGTCTTGTTAATCTACTGTGACCTCCACGTCTCTTCCAAGGGGCAGTGATATTTTCTTTTTATTCCACTGCGACCTCCAACACTCTTCCATGGGGAATTAAAACCGTCTTGTTAAGCTACACTGACCTCCATGACTCTTCCACCGGGCAGTGATATTGTCTATTTATTCCACTGCGACCTCCACCACTCTTCCAAGGGGCATTAAAAACGTCTTGTTAAGCTACACTTACCTCCACGTTTCTTCAACGGGGCATTGATATTGTCTTTTTATTCCACTGCGACCTCCAACACACTTCCAAGAGGCATTAAAACCATCTTGTTAAACCACTCTGAGCTCCTCAGCTCTTCCAAGGGGCTTTAAAACCGTCTTGTTAAGCTGCAGTGACCTCCACGTCTCTTCCACGTGGCATTGATATTGTCTTTTTATTCCACAGCGACATCCACCACTCTTCCAAGGGGCATTAAAACCATCTTGTTAAGCTTCTGTGACATCCATGTCTCTTCCACAGGGCATTGATATTGTCATTTTATTCCAATGCGAAACCAACCATTCTTGCAAGTGGCATTAAAACTGACTTGTCAAGCTACTGTGACCTACACGTCTCTTCCCCGGGGCATTGATATTGTCAATATATTCCACAGCGACATCCACCACTACTCCAAGGGGCATTAAAACTGTCTTGTTAAGCAACTGTGACCACCACGTCTCTTTCATGGGGCATTGATATTGTCTTTTTATTCCAATGCGACCCCAACCATTCTTCCAAGTGGCATTAAAACCGTCTTGTTAAGCTACTGTGACCTCCACGTATCTTCCACGGGGCATTGATATTGTCTATTTATTCCACAGCGACATCCACCACTCTTCGAAGAGGCATTAAAACCACCTTGTTAGACTACTGTGACCTCCACGTCTCTTCCTCGGGGCATTGTTATTGTTTTTGTATTTCACTGTAACCTCCACCACTCTTCCAAGGGGCATTAAAACTGTCTTGTTAAGCTACTGTTACCTCCACGTCTCTTCCACGGGGCTTTGATATTGTCTTTTTATTCCATTGCGACCTCCACCACTCTCCCAAGGGGTATTGATATTGTCTTTTTATTCCTCTGCGACCTCCATTATTCTTCCAAGGGGCATTAAAACCGTCTTTTTAAGCTTCGATCTCCACGTCTCTTCCAAGGGCCATAGATATTGTCTTTTTATTCCACTGTAACCTCCACCACTCTTCCAAGGGGCATTAAAACTGGATTGTTAAGCTACTGTGACCTCCACGTCTCTTCCAATGGGCATTAATATTGTCCTTATATTCCATTGCGACCTCCACCACTCTTCCAAGGGTCATTGATATTGTCTTTTTATTCCATTGCGACCTTCACCAATCTTCGAAGGGGCATTAAAACCATCTTGTTAAGCTACTGTAATCTCCACGTCTCTTCCACGGGGCATTGATATTGTATTTTTATTCCACTGTAGCCTCCATCACTCTTCCAATTGGCATTAATACCGTCTTGTTAAGCTACTGTAAACAATGGTGCAGCGGTCTCAGGGAGCGCCAAAGGAATACTGGACAATTTAAGAGATGGCAACCGACTTTTATTCTTCCTCCAATGCCACTGCCACAACGCGTTTCAACGGTCTAAGCCATCTTCATCAGGTGGAGATGGCTTAGACCGTTGAAACACGTTGTGGCAGTGGTATTGGAGGAAGAATAAAAGTTGGTTGCCATCTATTAAATTGTCCAGTATTCATTTGGCGCTCCCTGAGACCGCTGCACCATTGTTTACTTGTTAAATATCTCCATACGGAGCTAAAGCGGCAGGAGCAGCCGGGCATATTTGGATGTTTGAGGACCTGCGGTTATCCAGCCACCGGGTTAAACTACTGAGGACCTGCGGTGATGTGGTATCTGGTCCAGCAGGATCGTGTGACCACTTGAGGAGCACGGAGTTGCGAGGCAAACACCGACAGGGTGGTACTACAAATAGAGGTGACCCGGAGCCTCATTAATCACACGCTTAATCTTGGTTGTGTAGACGTACACAACCATTACAGGTGAGTGCAGTGGCACTTTTTAAATTATATAAATAGTCCTGTGAGTCTACACATGCGCCCTTTCTTTTCTTTTCACTTGTTAAGCTACTGTGACCTACATATCTCTTCCATGGGGCATTAAAACCATCTTGTTAAACTACTTTGAAATCCACAGCTCTTCCAACGGGCATTAAAGCGTATTGGAAAGCTATGGTGAACTCCCCGTCTCTTCCACGGGGCATTGGTATTGTATTTTTATTCAACAGACCTCCACCACTCTTCAAGTTGCATTAAAACTGTCTTGTTAAGCTACTGTGACCTCCACGTCTCTTACACGGACCATTGATATTGTCTTTTATTTCCACTCCGACCTCCACCACTCTTCGAGGGGCATTAAAACCGTCTCGTTAAACCACTCTGTACACCACAGCTATTCCAAGGGGCATTAAAACCGTCTTATAAAGCTTCTGTGACCTCCACGTCTCTTACTCGGGGCATTGATATTGTCTTTTTTTTCCACTGCAACCTCCACCACTATTCAAAGGGGCATTGATATTGTCTTTTTATTCTACAGCGACCTCCATCACTCTTCCAAGGGGCATTAAAACTGTCTTGATAAGACACTGTGACCTCCACGTCTCATCCACGGGGCATTCATATAGTCTTTTTATTCCACTGTAACATCCACCACTTTTCCAAGGGGCATTAAATACATCATGTAAGCTAATGTGACCTCCACGTCTCATCCAAAGGGCATTAAAACAGTCTTGTTAAGCTGCTGTGACCTCCACATCTCTTCCACAGGGCATTGATATTGTCTTTTTACTCCACTGCCACCTCCACCACTCTTCCAAGGGGCACTTAAACAGTCTTGTTAAGCTACTGTGACCTCCATATCTCTTACATGGGGCATTGATATTGTTTTTTTATTCCACTGCCCCTACCACCACTCTTCCAAGGGGTAAAAAAACCGTCTTGTTAACCTACTGTGACCTCCACGTCTCTTCAACGGGGCATTGATATTGTCATTTTATTCCACTGCGACCTCCACCACACTTCCACGGGGCACTAAAACCGAAATGTGAAGATACTGTGACCTCCACGTCTCTTAAACGGGGCATTGATATTGTCTTGTTATTCCACTGCGACCTCCATCACTCTTCTAAGGGTCAATGATATTGTCTTTTTATTCCATTGCGACCTTCACCAATCTTCCAAGGGGCATTAAAACCACATTGTTAAGCTACTGTGATCTCCACGTCTCTTCCACGGGGCATTGATATTGTACTTTTATTCCACTGTAACCTCCACCACTCTTCCAATTGGCATTAATACCGTCTTGTTAAGCTACTGTGACCTACATGTCTCTTCCAAGGGGCATTAAAACCATCTTGTTAAACTACTTTGAAATCCACAGCTCTTCCAAGGGGCATTACAAGCGTCTTGGTAAGCTATGGTGACCTCCCCGTCTCTTCCACGGGGCATTGGTATTGTATTTTTATTCAACAGACCTCCACCACTCTTCAAGTTGCATTAAAACTGTCTTGTTAAGCTCCTGTGACCTACACGTCTCTTCCACGGAGCATTGATATTGTCTTTTATTTCCACTCCGACCTCCACCACTCTTCGAGGGGCATTAAAACCGTCTTGTTAAACCACTCTGTACACCACAGCTATTCCAAAGGGCATTAAAACCGTCTTATAAAGCTTCAGTGACCTCCACGTATCTTACTCGGGGCATTGATATTGTCTTTTTTTTCCACTGCAACCTCCACCACTATTCAAAGGAGCATTGATATTGTCTTTTTATTCTACTGCGACCTCCATCACTCTTCTAAGGGGCATTAAAACTGTCTTGATAAAACTACTGTGACCTCCACGTCTCTTCCATGGGGCATTGATATTGTCTTTTTATTCCACTGCGACCTCCACTACCCTTCCAAGGGGCATTGATATTGTCTTTTTACTCCACTGCAACCTCCACCACTATTCCAAGGGGCATTGATATTGTCTTTTTATTCCACTGCGACTTCCACTACTCTGCCAAGGGCATTAAAACCATCTTGTTAAGCTACTGTAACCTCCACGTCTCTTCCATTGGGCATTGATATTCTCTTTTTGTTCAACTGTTACTTCCACTACTCTTCTAAGAGTCATTAAAACCATATAGTTAAGCTACTGTGACCTCCACGTCTCTTCCAGGGGCATTAAAACCATCTTGTTAATCTACTGTGACTTCCACATCTCTTAAAAGGGGCATTAAAACCGTCTTGTTAAACAACTCTAAACTCCACAGCTTTTCCAAGGGGCTTTAAAACGTCTTGTTAAGCTACACTTACCTCCACATCTCTTCCGCGGAGCATGGATATTGTCTTTTTTTTCCACTGTAAGCTCCACCACTCTTCCAAGGGGCATTAAAACCATCTTGTTAAGCTACTGTGACCTCCACGTCTCTTCCAAGGGGCATAAAAACCATCTTGTTAAACCACTCTGAACTCCACTAAAACCGAAATGTGAAGATACTGTGACCTCCATGTCTCTTAAACGGGTCATTGATATTGTCTTGTTATTCCACTGCGACCTCCATCACTCTTCCAAGGGTCATTGATATTGTCTTTTTATTCCACTGCGACCTCCACCACTCTTCCAAGAGCATTAAAACTGTCTTGTTAAGCTACTGTGAACTCCACGTCTCTTCCACGGGGGCATTGATATTGTCTTTTTATTCCACTGTATCCTCCACCATTTTTCCAAGTGGCATTAAAACGTCTTGTTAAGCTACTGTGACCTCCACGTCTCTTCCACGGGGCATTGATATTGTCTTTATATTCCACTGCGAACTCCACCACTCTTCCAAGGGGCATTGATATTGTCTTTTTATTCCAGCGCAACCTCCACCACTCTACCAAGGGGCATTAAAACCGTCTTGTTAAGCTACTGTGAACTCCACGTCTCTTTCACGGGGCATTGATATTGTCTCTTAATTCCACTGTAATCTCCATCACTCTTCCAAGAGGCATTGAAATCATCTTGTTAAGCTACTGTGACCTCCACATCTATTCAAAGGGGCATTAAAACCATCTTGTTAAACCACTCTGCACTCCACAGCTCTTCCCAGGGGCATTAAAACCGTCTTATAAAGCTACTGTGACCTCCACGTCTCTACCAAGGGGCATAAAAACCGTCTTGTTAAACCACTCTGAACTCCACAGCTCTTCCAAGGGGCATTAAAGCCATCTTGTTAAGCTACTGTGACCTCCACAACTCTTCCACGGGGCATTAATATTGTCTTTTTATTCCACTGCGACCTCCACTACTCTTCCAAGGGGCATTAAAACCATCTTGATAAGCTACTGTGACCTCCACTTCTCTTCCACGGGGTATTAATATTGTCTTTTTATTTCACTGCGACATCCACAACTCATCCAAGGGGCATTGATATTGTCTTTTTAATCCACTGTGACCTCCACCACTCTTCCAAGGGGCATTAAAACCGTCTTGTTAAAACTACTGTGACCTCAACGTCTCTTCCACGGGGCATTGATATTTTCTTTTTAATCCACTGAGACCACCACCACTCTTCTAAGGGGCATTGATATTTTTTTTTATTCCATTGTAACCTCCACCACTCTTCCAAGTAGCATTAAACCGTCTTATTAAGCTACTCTGACCTCCACGTCTCTTCCACGGGGCATTAAAACCGTCGTGTTAAGCTACAGTGACCTCCACGTCTTTTCCACGGGGCAATGATATTGTCTTTTTATTCCACTAAGATCTCCACCACTCTTCCAAGGGGCATTAAAACCGTCTTGTTAATCTACTGTGACCTCCACGTCTCTTCCACGGGGCAGTGATATTTTCTTTTTATTCCACTGCGACCTCCAACACTCTTCCATGGGGAATTAAAACCGTCTTGTTAAGCTACTGTGACCTCCACGTCTCTTCCACGGGTCAGTGATATTGTCTATTTTTTCCACTGCGTCCTCCGCCACTCTTCCAATGGGCATTAAAACCGTCTTGTTAAGCTACACTGACCTCCACGTCTCTTCAACGGGGCATTGATATTGTCTTTTTATTCAACTGCGACCTCCAACACACTTCCAAGGGGTATTAAAACCATCTTGTTAAACCACTCTGAACTCCTCAGCTCTTCCAATGGGCATTAAAACCGTCTTGTTAAGCTTCTGTGACCTCCACGTCTCTTCCACGTGGCATTGATATTGTCTTTTTATTCCACATCAACATCCACTACTCTTCCAAGGGGCATTAAAACCATCTTGTTAAGCTTCTGTGACATCCATGTCTCTTCCACGGGGCATTGATATAGTCTTTTTATTCCAATGCGACCCCAATCTTTCTTCCAAGTGGCATTAAAACCGCCTTGTTAAGCTACTGTGACCTCCACGTCTCTTCCCCGGGGCATTGATATTGTCAATATATTCCACAGCGACATCCACCACTCCTCCAAGGGGCATTAAAACCATCTTGTTAAGCAACTGTGACCTCCATGTCTCTTACATGGGGCATTGATATTGTCTTTTTATACCAATGCGACCCCAACCATTCTTCCAAGTGGCATTAAAACCGTCTTGTTAAGCTACTGTGACCTCCACGTATCTTCCATGGGGCATTGATATTGTCTATTTATTCCACAACGACAACCACCACTCTTCCAAGGGGCATTAAAACCGTCTTGTTAAGCAACTGTGACCTTTACGTCTCTTACACGGGGCATTGATATTGTCTTTTTATTCCACTACGACCTCCACCACTCTTCGAAGGGGAATTAAAACCAACTTGTTAAACTACTGTGACTTCCACGTCTCTTCCATGGGGCATTAAAACCATCTTGTTAAACCACTCTGAACTCCACAGCTCTTCAAAGGGGAATTAAAACTGTCTTGTTAAGCTACTGTGACCTCCACGTCTCTTTCATGGGGCAATGATATTGTCTTTTTATTCCACATCGACCTCCACCACTCTTCCAAGTGGCATTAAAACCGTCTTGTTAAGCTACTGTTACCTCCACGTCTCTTCCACGGGTCATTGATATTGTCTTTTTATTCCATTGCGACCTCCACCACTCTCCCAAGGGGAATTGAAATTGTCTTTTTATTCCTCTGCGACCTCCACCACTCTTCCAAGGGGCATTAAAACCGTCTTTTTAAACTTCTATCTCCACGTCTCTTCCAAGAATCATTGATATTGTCTTTATTCCACTGTAACCTCCACCACTCCTCCAAGGGGCATTAAAACCCTCTTTTTAAGCTACTATCTCTATGTCTCTTCCACGTGGCATTGATATTGTCTTTTTATTCCACTGTAACCTCCACCACTCTTCCAAGGCGCATTGAAACCAGCTTGTTAAGCTACTGTGACCTCCACGTCTCTTCCACGGGGCACTGATATTGTCCTTTTTTTCCACAGCGACCTCCACCACTCTTCCAAGGGGCATTGATATTGTCTTTTTATTCCACAGAGACCTCCACCACTCTTCCAAGGGGCATTAAAACCATCTTGTTAAGCTACGGTGACCTCCAGTTGTCTTTCACGGGGCATTGATATTGTCTTTTTATTCCACTGCGACCTCCAGCACTCTTCCAATGGCCATTAAAACCATCTTGTTAGGCTACTGTGACCTCCACGTCTCTTCCACAGGGCATTGATATTGTCTTTTTATTCCACTGTGACCTCCACCACTCTTTCAAGGGACCAAGCAATGTGAACTGAGATTGTTATATTGTTATATAATGTTATTGTTATATTACTTCTTAGCTTGTGCAATAAAAACATGTATCTAGAGAGTAAGTTTCTTCAAAATGATCTGGTTCTTTAACACTGGCCCATGGCTGTTGTTTAATAGTCTGTTTCGACAGGCCGACCACGCTTCCCTAGCTCACAGAACAATCATTAATATGTTATTCTGTGAGCATATAATACCATTGTTGTTGGCCGCACATGTTCTATTTACTTAGGACAATGTGTTGCCAAGAATGATGTTTTTTTTTAAGTAAGCCGCAAAATCATTTCACCTTACAAATGAGCGTTTTGGTTATTCACTGGGCGACTGGCAGCCTGTTGAGACAGGCTAATTATGCTAAAACAAGCGTTCTAGGAACCACCCTTGCAGATAATTAACCTGCTTAAACAAGCTGCCAATCACTGAACGAATGGCCAAAACAATCGGCCAGTGTAAATGTGCTCTAAGATTATGTTCACAGTATTTACCAAATGTATCCATCGCCTGTAATGGGTTTGATGTATTTTTAACATTTCTGGTATTCTTTACCATTTGTCATTGTATTGGAAAGTAAAATACAGTTTTTGTGTGGTAAACTATTTGCTTTCATCAGTGAGCTACGTATGCAATTCTATGGCATATAGTTGCATACATTGAGACCTTACGTGTTTCCATATAATTTGAAGAAAGCCTTAAGCTGCTCATACACTTTATGCTACATTCAGACATCCATGTCTACATTTACAGTGGGTACGGAAACAGCTCAACAAGGGGGATGCCACACCCCTAATTTGCACAGAATGCAAACAAGACAAAAAACCAAGCAATGTGAACTGAGGTCTAAGATGGTACACATGCAAGAAATAGGAGCATGTTCACACTAGCAAAAAGATGCAAAACCTACAAAAGACAAAAAATATATCTCATACCCTACCATCATTATATATAAAGGTAAAACAAAGTTGCATATGAAATATAGGGTACTTAGTGAACTATTTTTGATCAAAAAAAGTATACAAGCCGTCCCAACAGCGACAAGGTGACCCTAAATTGGGACGGTCCTACACTGTCTATATTAAAAACCTTACTGTATATCAAAGTTGAAGTAATGCATATAAAAGGGTAGACAAATAGAACCAGGTCCCAATATCAGACCACCTAAGCCCGTGGTAAGCTACATATATACTAACCAGCTCAACAAGAGGGATGCCACACCCCTAATTTGCACAGAATTCAAACAAGACAAAAAACCAAGCAATGTGAACTGAGGTCTAAAATGGTACACATGCAAGAAATAGGAGCATGTTCACACTAGCAAAAAGATGCAAAACCTACAAAAAATATATCTCATACCCTACCATCATTATATATAAATGTAAAGCAAAGTTGCAGATGAAATATAGGGTACTTAGTGAACTATTTTTGATCAAAAAAAGTATACAAGCCGTCCCACCAGCGACAAGGTGACCCTAAATTGGGACGGTCCTACACTGTCTATATTAAAAATCTTACTGTATATCAAAGTTGAAGTAATGCATATAAAAGAGTAGACAAATAGAACCAGGTCCCAATATCAGACCACCTAAGCACGTGATAAGCTACATATATACTAACCAGCTCAACAAGGGGGATGCCACACCCCTAATTTGCACAGAATGCAAACAAGACAAAAAACCAAGCAATGTGAACTGAGGTCTAAGATGGTACACATGCAAGAAATAGGAGCATGTTCACACTAGCAAAAAGATGCAAAACCTACAAAAGACAAAAATATATCTCATACCCTACCATCATTATATATAAATGTAAAGTAAAGTTGCAGATGAAATATAGGGTACTTAGTGAACTATTTTTGATAAAAAAAAAAAGTATAAAAGCCGTCCCACCAGTGACAAGGTGACCCTAAATTGGGACGGTCCTACACTGTCTATATTAAAAACCTTACTGTATATCAAAGTTGAAGTAATGCATATAAAAGGGTAGACAAATAGTACCAGGTCCCAATATCAGACCACCTAAGCCCGTGGTAAGCTACATATATACTAACCAGCTCAACAAGGGGGATGCCACACCCCTAATTTGCACAGAATGCAAACAAGACAAAAAACCAAGCAATGTGAACTGATGTCTAAGATGGTTCACATGCAAGAAATAGGAGCATGTTCACACTAGCAAAAAGATGCAAAACCAACAAAAAATATATCTCATACCCTACCATCATTATATATAAATGTAAAGCAAAGTTGCATATGAAATATAGGGTGTAACATACCTGGCGGCGTCCTTGCATAGTGGTCCATCTCCCACTGTGCAAGAGCGCGCACTTGATCTCCAATCCAGAATGTCTCTCTGGCTTCCCTCCATGCTGTCTGTTTGCTTCTGTGTGCTGCTGCTTAAGGGCGGCGCCCGATCACTTCCTGCTTCTTGTACCTGCTGTGGGCACACCCCTTGTGCGTCCTCAGCCTATTGCTGTCTGTCACCTGGTATTTAAACCAGCTGCTCCAATTAACCCATGCCTGAGCATTGTGTTTCATTCAGTGTGTGCTTTCACTCTGAAGGTGCCAGGTCCCGTTCTGTGTTCTCTTGTCTGCCTATCCTGGAGGCTGTATTTCCAGGCCTGTCTGAACACGCTCCTAGTCTGTTCCTTCCGCCTTCTAGGGGCCGATTACCTAGACCCGCTCCTGTATCTTGTCTGTCCTGTCTGAACACGCTCCTTGCCTGTTCGTCCCGCCTCTCTGGGGGCCGTATTCCCAGACACGCTCCTGTATTCCGCTGCAGTGTCGGTCTCCTCCGTACACTCAGTTCCAGTCTGAACTCTCTCCTATCTTTTACCTGTTTTTTCTCTATGTCCGTTCCTTTCCTTTTTCTGCAGAGTCTGAACTCGTACCTAACTCCTGCTTGTTGTCTCTGTACACCCGTTTGTGAGTTTGTGGTCCACTCGCTACTTCACTGCAAGTACCCTGTGGGTATCTGGCTCTGCCTTTCCCTTCCTGTCTGTTCCGTGTGAACAGAGCCCTGTCCCCCCTGCTCTGCCTTGCTCACTGCTCCGGCGGTTCTAGCCTGCTCTGCCTTGCTCACTGCTCCGGCAGCCTTGCTCCGCTCTGACCCTTTTGCTCGCTGCTCCGGCAGCCTTGCTCCGCTCTGACCCTTTTGCTCGCTGCTCCGGCAGCCTTGCTCCGCTCTGACCCTTTTGCTCACTGCTCCGGCAGTCTCGCTCTACTCTTGCTCACCGCTCCAGGCGGCCTAGTCCTGCTCTACTCTTGCTCACCGCTCCAGGCGGCCTCGTCCTGCTCTACTCTTGCTCACCGCTCCAGGCGGCCTCGTCCTGCTCTACTCTTGCTCACCGCTCCAGGCGGTCTCGTCCTGCTCTGCCCTTGCTCACCGCTCCAGGCGGTCTCGTCCTGCTCTGCTCTTGCTCACCACTCCAGGCGGTCTCGTCCTGCTCTGCTCTTGCTCACCGCTCCAGGCGGTCTCGTCCTGCTCTGCTCTTGCTCACCGCTCCAGGCGGTCTCGTCCTGCTCTGCTCTTGCTCACCGCTCCAGGCGGTCTCGTCCTGCTCTGCTCTTGCTCACCGCTCCAGGCGGTCTCGTCCTGCTCTGCTCTTGCTCACCGCTCCAGGCGGTCTCGTCCTGCTCTGCTCTTGCTCACCGCTCCAGGCGGTCTCGTCCTGCTCTGCTCTTGCTCACCGCTCCAGGCGGTCTCGTCCTGCTCTGCTCTTGCTCACTGCTCCAGGCGGTCTCGTCCTGCTCTGCTCTTGCTCACCGCTCCAGGCGGTCTCGTCCTGCTCTGCTCTTGCTCACCGCTCCAGGCGGTCTCGTCCTGCTCTGCTCTTGCTCACCGCTCCAGGTGGTCTCGTCCTGCTCTGCTCTTGCTCCAGGCGGTCTCGTCCTGCTCTGCTCTTGCTCACCGCTCCAGGCAGTCTCGTCCTGCCCTGCTCTTGCTCACCGCTCCGGGCGGTCTCATCCTGCCCTGCTCTCGCTCACCTCTCTGGGCGGCCTCACTCTGCTGTGTTTGTCCGCCACATCTGTGGTTCTGTTCCAAAGTCCCAGTGTGTACTGGGTCCTATCCCGCCTGTGTTCCTACCTGCTAGTGCCTTCCTGTCTGCACTCTAGCCGTGCTTGCCTGTACCCCCCTGCCTGCATACCCGCCTGCCTGCATACCAGTCGTGCCTGCCTATTCCCACCAGTCTGTGTGCCAGCCTAACCAGTCTGTTCCTGTATTCCCCTGTGTGGGTCAACAGCCATGTCCGGGGTCTGTCCTGGAGTAGCACCTGGTCCCTCTGCTCGGTTCCTCCTTGGTGCACTGGCGTTGTATGCCGTCGTGTGACCCTGGTCGGATCGGGTGAATACCTAGTTACGCCCCTCCAGGCATTCACTCTCCGGCACGGTCCAGTGGAATCATACGCACACGCCGCTCAGCCCGGGCGTGTGCATTACATAGGGTACTTAGTGAACTATTTTTGATCAAAAAAAGTATACAAGCCGTCCCACCAGCGACAAGGTGACCCTAAATTGGGATGGTCCTACACTGTCTATATTAAAAACCTTACTCTATATCAAAGTTGAAGTAATGCATATAAAAGGGTAGACAAATAGAACCAGGTCCCAATATCAGACCACCTAAGCCCGTGGTAAGCTACATATATACTAACCAGCTCAACAAGGGGGATGCCACACCCTTAATTTGCACAGAATGCAAACAAGACAAAAAACCAAGCAATGTGGACTGAGGTCTAAGATGGTACACATGCAAGAAATAGGAGCATGTTCACACTAGCAAAAAGATGCAAAACCTACAAAAGACAAAAAATATATCTCATACCATACCATCATTATATATAAATGTAAAGCAAAGTTGCATTTGAAATATAGGGTACTTAGTGAACTATTGAGCTGGTTGAGCTGGTTAGTATATATGTAGCTTACCACGGGCTTAGGTGGTCTGATATTGGGACCTGGTTCTATTTGTCTATCCTTTTATATGCATACTTCAACTTTGATATACAGTAAGGTTTTTAATATAGATAGTGTAGGACCGTCCCAATTTAGGGTCACCTTGTCGCTGGTGGGACGGCTTGTATACTTTTTTTGATCAAAAATAGTTCACTAAGTGCCCTATATTTCATATGGAACTTTGCTTTACATTTATATATAATGATGGTAGGGTATGAGATATAATTTTTGTCTTTTGTAGGTTTTGCATCTTTTTGCTAGTGTGAACATGCTCCTATTTCTTGCATGTGTACCATCTTAGACCTCAGTTCACATTGCTTGGTTTTTTGTCTTGTTTGCATTCTGTGCAAATTAGGGGTGTGGCATCCCCCTTGTTGAGCTGGTTAGTATATATGTAGCTTACCACAGGCTTAGGTGGTCTGATATTGGGACCTGGTTCTATTTGTCTACCCTTTTATATGCATTACTTCAACTTTGATATACAGTAAGGTTTTTAATATAGACAGTGTAAGACCGTCCCAATTTAGGGTCACCTTGTCGCTGGTGGGACAGCTTGTATACTATTTTTGATCAAAAATAGTTCACTAAGTACCCTATATTTCATATGCAACTTTGTTTTACATTTATATATAATGATGGTAGGGTATGAGATATATTTTTTGTCTTTTGTAGGTTTGCACTCTTTCAAGGGGCATTGATATTGTCTTTTTATTCGAATGCGACCTCCACCACTCTCCCAAGGGGCATTAAAACGGTCTTGCTAAGCTACTGTGACCTCCACGTCTCTTCCAAGGGGCATTAATATTGTATTTTTATTACACTGCGACCTCCACCACTCTTCCAAGGGGTCATTGATATTGTCTTTTTATTCCACTGTGAACTCCACCACTCCATCAAGGGGCATTAAAACCATCTTGTTAAGCTACTGTGACCTCCACGTCTTTTCCACAGGGCATTGATATTGTCTTTTTATACCACAGCGACCTCCAGTACTCTTCCAAGGGGCATTAAAAACCGTCTTGTTAAGCTACTGTGACTACTACGTCTCTTCCACAGGGCATTGATATTGTATTTTTATTCCACTGCGACCTCCACCACTCTACCAAGGGACATTAAAATCGTCTTGTCAAGCTACTGTGACCTTCATGTCTCTTCCAAGGGGCATTAAAACCATCTTGTTAAACCACTCTGAACTCCACAGCTCTTCCAAGGGGCATTAAAACCGTCTTGTTAAGCCACTGTGACCTCCACATCTTTTCCACGGGGCATTGACATTGTCTTTTTATTCCACTGCGACCTCCACCACTCTTCCAAGGGGCATTAAAACCACCATGTTGTTAGAACTCTCCTGTTAGTTTTTTTTTAGTTTGCTGGTCACATGACCATTTTTGCCTATTTAATCCGGCTCCGCCCTCCTGGCCTTGCTGGACTTCATTGTATTTACTACTCTTGATCTAGCTTGGTGCTCTGTTACCGTTCTCTTTTAGTTTTGCTAGGTCTTCTGACCTCTATGCTTTTTGTTGTGTGTTTGTCTTTGACTGCTACTATTTCTGCTAGGAGGTGTCCAACTTATCCCAGTCCCTAGTTCTTGTAGGGATCCCTCCCTCACATCTATAGGTCTTCGTACAGACTAGCCGAGGACTTTAGCGGGTCTGATCGCAGGATCAGGTTCCCCGTTACATCGTAGGGATCTAGTTTAGTTATATTGTAGGGACAGATCTCCTGTCTTTCCTTAGTTCCTGTAGCAGATCATAACAGTAAGTCCAGCCTAAAAAAAAAAAATAATTTTTTCTAAGGAAAGACCTCCAGTTTTCTATTATGGTCTCGGTTCAAGATTTGGCTCAACGCTTGCAGGGACTCTCTCTGGAGGTGGACAAGCTCCAACAACACGTGAGTAGCTGTTCTGGAGCACATTTTGTGGAACCAAAGGTACGTCTGCCTGATCTAATTTTTGGCGAACAACAAGATTTTTTTTCTTTTAAAAATGCTTGTTTATTGTATTTTCGTTTGAGACCCGGATCCTCTGGTGATGAATCACACCGCATAGGGTTCATAATGTCACTTTTGCGCAAAGATCCTCAGGGATGGGCCTTCTCTCTCCAACCTAGTGATCCGTGCTTTAGATCAGTGGATAGTTTTTTTTCTGCTTTGGGTTTGTTGTACGATGATCCTGATCGTGTCTCATCTGCTGAGTCTGAATTGAGACATCTGAGGCAGGGATCAGGTAATGTGGAAAAATATTGTTCTCACTTCCGTCGGTGGTCTTCCCAGGTGGGGTGGAACGATTCAGCTTTGAAAAGCTTGTTTCTTGCAGGGCTTGGTGAAAGGGTTAATTATTTACTGATTGCTTATCCCACACCTGGAAACTTGCAGGAGGCAATGCAATTAGCTATACGGGTGGACAGGAGACTGCGTGCAAGGGTTAATGAGAGCATATCCTCTGCTATGTCAGCTCCGAGTCCTGAGAGGGTCTGTGCTGACAAAGGAGAGCCGATGGAGATTGGGGCGATGGCAGCCCGCTCTCAGGAAAAAGACCGCAGGCTTTCTGAAGGTTTGTGCTTCTATTGCGGAAATTCTGGTCATTTTATTAAGAACTGTGTGCTTCGTATGAAGAAAGAAAAAAAAATGGTCAGTCATGCACGAATAGCCTGTTTAAATTCTAAGGGAGTATTCCTATCTGCTACTACTGCTGCTCAGGATGAATTAATTGAATTTCGGGTTTTTGTGGATTGCGGTTCTACTCTGAATGTGATTGCTGGGGGATTCTTAGAAAAACTTAAATTAAAACCTAAAACTTTGTCATCCCCTATTACTGTGGTTTCTGTTGATGGCTCTCCCTTGAAGAGTGTTACTCATAAGGTCTGTGAATTTCCCCTCACTATTAATGGTATTCATCAAGAGAATTTGGATTTGGTAGTATTAAATAATTTGCCTTCTCCAGTAATATTGGGGTTGCCCTGGTTAAAATTGCACAATCCTGTACTGGATTGGTCTACCAATGAAATTAAGTCCTGGAGCCCTAAGTGTTATGACAAGTGTTGTAACGGGCGCATTGCTGCTGTGGATAAAGGGGAATTACCTGTACCTATTCAGGATTTTTGGAGAGTTTTTTCTGAGGAGGAGACACAAATTTTACCTCCCCATAGAGACTATGATTGTACCATTGAATTTGTCCCTGGAGCGACTCTTCCTAAAAGTCGTTTATTTAATCTTACTATTCCTGAGAGAAAGGCTTTGGAGGAATACATACAGACAAGCTTGGCCGCCGGTCACATTAGGCCTTCCAAGTCTCCTGTGGCTGTTGGATTTTTTTTTGTTAAAAAAAAAGATGGCGGGTTACGTCCTTGTCTGGACTTTCGTGAGATTAATAAAATTACTGTACGCAATCCTTACCCACTGCCATTGATTCCTGATTTATTTAACCAGTTAGTGGGGGCCAAGTGGTTCTCTAAAATTGATCTCCGGGGGGCATACAATTTGTTGCGCATGAAGGAGGGTGATGAATGGAAGACTGCTTTTAACACTTCTGTGGGTCATTTTGAGAATCTGGTTATGCCTTTTGGTCTTACCAATGCTCCAGCATTTTTTCAGAATCTTATTAATGACATCCTTAGACCTTTAATCGGCAAAAATGTGGTTGTGTATTTGGATGACATTCTGATTTATTCGCCTGATCTGGAGTCTCATTGGCAGAGCGTACGTGAGGTTTTACAGTTATTAATGGACAATTCGCTTTTTGCTAAGCTAGAGAAATGTGAGTTCGCTGTACAGAGAATTAGTTTTTTGGGTTACATTATCTCCAGTGAAGGTTTTGAGATGGATCCGGTTAAAGTTCAAGCTGTGCAGGAATGGCCTAGGCCTATTGGTTTGAAATCAATACAGAGGTTTTTGGGTTTCGCCAATTATTACAGAAAATTCATAAAAAAAATTCTATTATTGTCAAACCGCTGACCGATCTCACCAGGAAAGGTGCTAATGCGGTTCAGTGGACTTCTGAGGCCATTGAGGCTTTTGTGCTTCTTAAGGAGAGGTTCACCTCTGCTCCCATCCTTATTCAGCCTGATGTGACTAAGCCGTTTTTGGTTGAGGTTGATGCTTCCTCTGTGGGGGTCGGTGCGGTGTTGTCTCAGGAAAATAAGGATGGAATACATCCCTGTGCCTTTTTTTCAAAAAAATTTTCTGAGACTGAACTTAATTACGATATTGGTAATCGGGAATTGCTGGCTATTAAACTCGCATTTGAACACTGGCGTCACCTCTTGGAAGGTGCTGAATTTCCCATTCAAGTTTTCACTGATCATAAAAATCTGATCTATCTTGATGCTGCCAAGCGCTTGAATGCCCGTCAGGCTAGGTGAGCACTTTTTTTCTCGCGGTTTAATTTTTCCATTACTTACATCCCAGGTACCAAGAATGTTAAAGCGGATGCTTTGTCTCGCAGCTTTTCTCCCATGGTCGGTGCTGAGGAGGAAGAGGAGAGCATTTTACAAGAAGGTGTTGTGATTGCTGCTCTGGACTCCGTTTTGGAGGATGAGATTCTTAAAGCTCAGGAGAATGCCCCATCTAACACTCCCCATGGGAGGTTGTTTGTGCCTAGGACCTTTAGGAGAGATTTGTTTGTTGAGTGTCATGAGTCTCGGTTGGCAGGTCATCCAGGAATTTCTGAGACCAAGAGACTTGTGGGTCGCAGTTTTTGGTGGCCTGGATGGCAGAAGGAAGTCATTAAGTGGGTGCGCCAATGTACTGTGTGTGCTAGATCCAAGTCTTCGCATGCTCCTGCTGCGGGGTTGCTTTGCCCTCTGGAGGTTCCTAGTGCACCTTGGACACATCTGGCTATGGACTTTATTACTGACCTTCCCCCCTCTGAAGGTTTCACGGTCATCTGGGTGGTCGTGGACCGTTTTAGCAAGATGTGTCACTTGGTTCCCTTCATCAAACTGCCTTGCGCTAAGACACTCGCTAAGGCCTTTGTCAAGGAAATTGTCAGACTACATGGTGTTCCTACTGACATTGTTTCTGATAGGGGACCTCAGTTCGTGGCTCGTTTTTGGCGTGCCTTTTGTGACTGGTTGGGAGTTCATTTGTCTTTTTCATCCGGATATCATCCTGAGTCTAATGGCCAGACAGAAAGGAAGAACCAGGATGTTGAGCAGTTCTTGCGTTGTTTTGTGGCAGACAATCAAGAGGGGTGGTCTGAGTTTCTGCCACTTGCTGAATTTGCTCTTAACAACCATACATCCTCTTCTGCTGGGTGTTCGCCTTTTTTTTGTTGTTCTGGGAGACATCCGTCTTTTGGGTCATTCTCCAAATTGGTATCGGCTGTGCCTGAGGAGGAGAGTTTTTCCGGTGATTTGGAGAGAGTTTGGACGGATGTACGTGGTAATCTTCAGGAGGCTAACAAAAAATCTAAGAGGTACTTTGATAGGAAACGGCAAGAGGTTTTGTTTGCTGTTGGTGACATGGTTTGGTTGTCCTCTAAGAATCTGCGATTGAGGATTCCTTCTAAAAAATTGGGTCCCAAGTTCGTAGGGCCCTTTAAGGTGCTTCAGATAGTTAACCAATCTGCTGTTAGGCTGGAGGTTCCTACCTCCTGGAAGATTAACCCGGTGTTTCATGTTTCTCTGTTGAAAAGAGCTGACGTGTCGGATGATGACGCCTCTGCCACTGTTCCTCCGGTGGTGGAGGACGGGGAATATGAAATTTCCCGCATCCTAAATTCTAGACGGTATAGAGAGAGTTTGCAGTATCTCGTCGCTTGGAAGGGTTTCGGACCTGAGGATAACTCATGGGTGAGGGCGGATGATGTTTCTGCTTCCAGACTTCTCAGAGCGTTTCACAGGAGGTTTCCTGATAAGCCTGGGCCTAGGGGATCCGGAGGATCCTCTTAGAAGAGGGGGTACTGTTAGAACTCTCCTGTTAGTTTTTTTTTAGTTTGCTAGTCACATGACCATTTTTGCCTATTTAATCCGGCTCCACCCTCCTGGCCTTTCTGGACTTCATTGTATTTACTACTTTTGAGCTAGCTTGGTGCTCTGTTACCGTTCTCTGTTAGTTTTGCTAGGTCTTCTGACCGCTATGCTTTTTGTTGTGTGTTTGTCTTTGACTGCTACTATTTCTGCTAGGAGGTGTCCAACTTATCCCAGTCCCTAGTTCTTGTAGGGATCCCTCCCTCACATCTATAGGTCTTCGTACAGACTAGCCGAGGACTTTAGCGGGTCTGATCGCAGGATCAGGTTCCCCGTTACATCGTAGGGATCTAGTTTAGTTATATTGTAGGGACAGATCTCCTGTCTTTCCTTAGTTCCTGTAGCAGATCATAACACATGTTAAGCTACTGTGATCTCCACGTCTCTTCTATGGGGCATTGATATTGTCTTTTTATTTCACTGCGCCCTCCACCACTCTTCGAAATGGGCATTAAAACCACCATGCTAAGATTTTTTGACCTCATCGTCTCTTCCACGGGGCATTGATATTGTCTTTTTATTCCACTGTAACCTCCACCACTTTTCCAAGGGGCATTAAAAACGTCTTGTTAAGGTACAGTGACCTCCACGTCTCTTCCACGGGGCATTGATATTGTCTTTTTATTCCACTGGGATCTACACCACTTTTCCAAGCGGCATTGATATTGTCTTTTTATTCCCCTTTGACCTCCACCACTCTACCAAGGGGCATTGATATTGTATCTTTATTCCACTGCGACCTCCACCACTCTTCCAAGGGGAATTAAAACCGTTTTAATAAGTTACTGTGACCTCCACGTCTCTTTCAAGGGGCATTAAACCCGTCTTGTTAAAATACTCTGAACTCCACAACTCTTCCACGGGGCATTAAATTTGTCTAGTTAAGCTACTGTGACCTCCACGTCTATTCCACGGGGCATTGATATTGTCTTTTTATTCCACTGCGACCTCCACCACTCTAACAAGGGGCATTAAAACCATCTTGTTAAGCTACTGTGACCTCCACGTCTGTACTAAGGTGCATTAAAACCATCTTGTTAAACCACTCTGAGCTCCTCAGCTCTTCCAAGGGGCATTAAAACCGCCTTGTTAAGCTACTATTACCTCCACGTCTCTTCCGCGGGGTATTGATATTGCCTTTTTATTCCACAGCGACCTCTACTATTCTCCCAAAGGGCATTAAAACTGTCTTGTTAAGCTGCTGTGACCTCTACGTCGCTTCCACAGGGCATTGATATTGTCTTTTCATTCCACTGAGACTTCCACCACTCTTCCAAGGGGCATTAAAACCATATTGTTTAGCTATTGTGACCTCCACGTCTCTGCAAAGGGGCATTAATATTGTCCTAATATTCCATTGAGACCTCCACCACTCTTCCAAGGGGCATTGATATTGTCTTTTTATTCCACTGCGACTTCCACCACTCTTCCAACAGGCATTAAAACCATCTTTTTAAGCTACTGTGATCTCCACGTCTCTTCCACGGGGCATTGATATTGTATTTTTATTCCACTATAACCTCCACCACTCTTCCAAGTGGCATTAATACCGTCTTGTTAAGCTACTGTGACCTACATGTCTCTTCCAAGGGGCATTAAAACCATCTTGTTAAACTACTCTGAACTCCACAGCTTTTCCAAGGGGCATTAAAAGCGTCTTGGTAAGCTATGGCGACCTCCCGTCTCTTCCACGGGGCATTGGTATTTTATTTTTATTTAACATACCTCCATCACTATTCAAGTTGCATTTAAACTGTCTTGTTAAGCTACTGTGACCTCCACTTCTCTTCCACGGGGCATTGATATTGTCTTTTTATTCCATAGCGATCTCCACCACTCTTCCAAGGGGCATTAAAACCATCTTGTTAAACTACTGTGACCTCCACGTCTCTTCCACGGGGCATTGATATTGTCTTTTTATACCACTGTGACCTCCCCCACTCTTCCAAGGGACATTAAAACCATCTTGTTAAGCTACTGTGACCTCCACGTCTGTACCACGGGGCATTGATATTGTCTTTTTATTCCACTGCAACTTCCAACACTCTTCCAAGTGGCATTCATATTGTCTTTTTATTCCACTGTGACCTCCACCACTCTTCCAAAGGGCATTAAAACCGTCTTGTTAAGGTCCTGTGAGCTCCACGTCTCTTTCATGGGACATTAAAACCATCTTGTTAGACCACTCTGAACTCCACAGCACTTCAAAGGGGCATTAAAGCCATCTTGTTAAGCTACTGTGACCTCCACGTCTCTTCCCCGGGGCAATGATATTGTCTTTTTATTCCACAGTGACCTCCACCACACTTCCAAGGGGCATTAAAACCATCTTGCTAAGCTACTGTGACCTCCAAGTCTCTTCCAAGGGGCATTGATATTGTCTTTTCATTCCACTGCGACCTCCACCACTCTTCCAATGGGCATTAAAACCACCTTGTTAAGCTATTTTGACCTCCTCATCTCTTCCTTGGGGCATTGATATTGTCTTTTTATTTCACTGTAACCTCCACCACTTTTCCAAGGGGCATTAAAAATGTCTTGTTAAGGTACTGTGACCTCCACGTCTCTTCCACGGGGCATTGATATTGTCTTTTTATTCCACTGGGATCTCCACCACTCTTCCAAGCGGCATTGATATTATCTTTTTATTCCCCTTTGACCTCCACCACTCTACCAAGGGGCATTAATATTGTCTCTTTATTCCACTGCTACCTCCACCACTCTTCCAAGGGGCATTAAAACCGTCTTGTTAAAATACTCTGAACTCCACAACTCTTCCAAGGGGCATAACATTTTTCTAGATAAGCTACTGTGACCTCCACGTTTATTCCACGGGGCATTGATATTGTCTTTTTATTCCACAGCGACCTCCATCACTCTTCCAAGGGGCAGTAAAACCGTTTTGTTAAGCTACTGTGACCTCCACGTCTCTTCCACGGGGCATTGATATTGTCTTTTTATTCCACTGCGACCTCCACCACTCTTCCAAGGGGCATTAAAACCACAATGTTAAGTTACTGTGATCTTCTTGTCTCTTCCACGGGGCATTAATATTCTCTTTATATTCCATTGCGACCTCCACCACTCTTCCAAGGGGTATTGATTTTGTCTTTTTATTCCACTGTAACCTCCACCACTCTCCCAAGGGGCATTAAAACCGTCTTGTTAAACCACTCTGAACTCCACCGCTCTTCCAAGGGGCATTAAAACCGTCTTGTTAAGCTACAGTGACCTCCACGTATCTTCCATGGTGCATTGATATTGTCTTTTTATTCCACAGCGACTTCCGCCACTCTTCAAGGGGCATTAAAACCGTCTTGTTACGCTACTGTGAACTCCACGTCTCTTCCACGGGGCATTGATATTGTCTTTTAATTCCACTGCGACCTCCACCACTCTTCCAAGGGGCATTGATATTGTCTTTTTATTCCACTGTGTCCTCCACCACTCTTCCTAGCGGCAGTGATATTGTCTTTTTATTACACTTTGACCTCCACCTCTTTTCCAACGGGCATTGATATTGTCTCTTCATTTCACTGTGAACTCCACCACTCCGTCAAGGGGCATTAAAACCGTCTTGTTAAGCTACTGTGACCACCACGTCTCATCCACAGGGCATTGATATTGTCTTTTTATACCACAGCTACCTCCAGTACTCTACGAAGGGGCATTAAAAACCATCTTGTTAAGCTACTGTGACCACCACGTCTCTTCCACAGGGCATTGATATTGTCTTTTTATTCCACTGCGACCTCCACCACTCTACCAAGGGGCATTAAAATCGTCTTGTTAAGCTACTGTGACCTTCACGTCTCTTCTAAGGGGCATTAAAACCATCTTGTTAAACCACTGTGAACTCCACAGCTCTTCCAAGGGGCATTAAAACCGTCTTGTTAAGCCACTGTGACCTCCACGTCTTTTCCACGGGGCAATGATATTGTCTATTTATTCCACAAAGACATCCACCCCTCTTCCAAGGGGCATTAAAACCGTGTTTTTAAGCTACTGTGACATCCATGTCTCTTTCACGGGGCATTGATATTGTCTGTTTATACCAATGCGACCTCAACCATTCTTCCAAGTGGCATTAAAACCATCTTTTTAAGCTACTGTAAACTCCACGTCTCTTCCCCGGGGCATTGACATTGTCAATTTATTCCACAGCGACATTCTCCACTCTTCCAAGGGGCATTAAACCGTCTTGTTAAGCAACTTTGACCTCCACGTCTCTTCCAAGGGGCATTGATATTGTCTTTTTATTCCACTGTGACCTCCACCACCCTTCAAAGGGGCATCAAAACCGTCTTGTTAAGTTACTGTGACCACCACGTCTCTTCCACGGGGCATTGTTATTGTATTTTTATTCCACTGTAACCTCCACCACTCTTCCAAGTGGCATTAAAACCAACTTGTTAAGCTATTGTGACCTCCACTTCTCTTCCACGGGACATTAAAACCATCTTGTTAAACCACTCTTAACTCCACACCTCTTCCAAAGGGCAGTAAAATTGTCTTGTTAAGCTACTGTGACCTCCACGTCTCTTCCATGGGGCATTGATATTGTCTTTTTATTCCACATCGACCTCCACCACTCCTCCAAGGGCATTAAAACCATCTTGTTAAGCTACTATCTCCACGTCTTATCCACGGGGCATTGATATTGTCTTTTTATTCCACTGTAACCTCCACCATTCTTCCAAGGGGCATTAAAACCGGCTTTTTAAGCTACTGTGAACTCCACGTCTCTTCCACGGGGCATTGATATTGTCTTTTTTTTCCACAGCGACCTCAACCACTCTTCCAAGGGGCATTGATATTGTCTTTTTATTCCACAGAGACCTCCACCATTTTCCAATGGGCATTAAAACAATGTTCTTAAGCTACTGAGACCTCCAATTCTCTTCTATGGGGCATTGATATTGTCTTTTTATTCCACTGCGACCTCCACCTCTCTTCCACAGGGCATTGATATTGTCTTTTTATTCCACTGCGACCTCCACCACTCTTCCAAGGGGCATTAAAACCATTTTGACAAATTACTGTGACCTCCAAGTCTCTTCCACGGGGCATTGATATTGTCTTTTTATTCAACTGTATCCTCCATCACTCTTCCAAGGGGCATTAAAACCGTCTTGTTAAGCTACTGTGACCTCCACGTCTCTACCAAGGGGCATTAAAACCATCTTTTTAAACCAATCTTTACTCCACAGCTCTTCCAAAGGGCATTAAAACCGTCTTGTTAAGCTACTATGACCTCCACGTCTCTTCCACGGGTAATTGATATTGTCTTTTTATTCCACAGCGACCTCCACCACTTTTCCAAGAGGCATGAAAACCGTCTCGTTAAGCTACTGTGACCTCCACGTCTCTTCCACGGGGCATTGATATTGTCTTTTTATTCCATTGCGACGTCCACCACTCTCCCAAAGGGAATTGATATTTACTGTTGAGCCACCCCCGTAGTGTTCGGGTTCGGTTCGGTTCGTCGAACACCGGGATGTTCGAGGAACTGTTCGTCGAACACCGTCGAACACCGTTAAAACTAATGGCAGGCAAACAAAAACACATAGAAACACATACAAAACACCTTCAAAGGTGTCCAAAAGCTTACAAACTGCTCAGAAGAAACTCTCTTTAAAAAAGCCGGCCGGCAATTCAGCAGTGGCATACACTGGTACCAGACAATTTAAACAAGAAGGAATAGAGCATCACACATAGATTAGATAGATAGAAACATGTCAGTCACATATATAAGAAGTACAGTGACAGTGTTGGTTACTGTACTTGTCATTTAGTGTTAAAAGATTTATTAAAAAAAATATTAGTGTTTTCATGCACCGTCTCTTTAAAAAAGCCGGCCGGCAATTTAGCATCGGTACCCGACAATTTATAACAGAAAGAATAGAGCATCACACATAGATTAGATAGATAGAAACATGTCAGTCACATATATAAGAAGTACAGTGATAGTGTTGATTACTGTACTTGTCATTTAGTGTTAAAATAAAGGACTTATTAAAAAAAAAATTGGCGTGGGGTTCCCCGTAATTTTAGTCTCTAGCGGAGGTTAAGCAGACGGCTGGGGCAGATGTTTGAAGCCTGGGAAGGGGGTAATACCCACGGAGCTTCCCAGGCTACTAATATCAGCCCCCAGCTGAATACCTAGCCTTTACTAGCTATTAAAATGGGGGACCCCAAAAAAAATTATGTGGGGTCCCCCCTATTTTAATAGCTAGCAAAGACTAGGCAGACTGCTGGGGATGATATTAATAGCCCAGGAAGGGTGCCATGAATATTGGCCCCCTCCCAGTCTAGAAACACCAGCCGTCAGCCGCCCCAGAAATGGCGCATCCATAGAATGCGCCAATTCTGGCACTTAGCCTCGCTCTTCCCACTGCCCTGTAGCGGTGGCAGTGGGGTAATAGGGTTGGGGTTGATGTCAGCTTATAATGCCAGCTGACATCAAGCCCAGGTTAGTAATGGAGAGGCGTCTATAAGACACCCCCATTACTAACCCCATAGTCAAAGTTACAAAAAAACACAAACACCCAGAATAAAGTCCTTTAATCGAAATAAACACACAATTCTTTATTGTTCTAAATTAAACCATACTTACCATCACGCCCATTCCAGCTGAAGCCAACCATCTCCTGCAATAAAAGTAAAATAATAAAGCAACATCATCCTTACCTTTCCATGGTTTCCACGACAGCTTCAGCTCTGCTACATTCACATGACAGGCTGGACCGCAGCAGAATGCTGCCATCCAGCTTGCCATGCGGCATACACTGAGAAGTGCAGGCATGCTTGCGCTCTGCAGTGTCTGGCTGTGACGGCATCCAGATGAGCCGGGTATTACCCCCTTCCCAGGCTTCAAACATCTGCCCCAGCCGTCTGCTTAACCTCCGCTAGAGACTAAAATTACGCGGAACCCCACGCCAATTTTTTTTTTAATAAATCTTAATAAATCCTTTATTTTAACACTAAATGACAAGTACAGTAATCAACACTATCACTGTACTTCTTATATATGTGACTGACATGTTTCTATCTATCTAATCTATGTGTAATGCTCTATTCTTTCTGTTATAAATTGTCGGATACCAATGCTGAATTGCCGGCCGGCTTTTTTAAAGAGACGGTGCATGAAAACACTAATATTTTTTTTAATAAATCCTTTACACTAAATGACAAGTACAGTAACCAACACTGTCACTGTACTTCTTATATATTTGACTGATATGTTTCTATCTATCTAATCTATGTGTGATACTCTATTCTTTCGGTTCTAAATTGTCTGGTACCGGTGTATGCCGCTGCTGAATTGCCGGCTTTTCGTGTTTCACTGTGATCACTGTTCCCATCGATTTGGGCAACCACTGTAATGCCACAACCACCATGGCTGTGGCATTACAGTGAGTGGCAGACAATCCCTGCATGATTGGTGCTCTAAATAGCGCCATACATTCAGGACACGCTTTCGGTGCACAAACAGTTATCGAACATAACCTCGAACAGCCGAATTTTTTGCAAATCGTTCGCGTTCGTCGAATGACTCGAACACCGCCCAAAACAGCTCAAATTTGAGATTGGCGAACATTTCTAGTCGAACACCGGTCTTCTCTATTGATATTGTCTTTTTATTCCTCTGAGACCTCCACCACTTCTCCAAGGGGCATTAAAACCGTCTTGTTAAGCTACTGTCTCCACATCTCTTCCACGGGGCATTGATATTTTCTTTTTAATCCACTGCAACCTCCACCACTCTTCCAAGGGGCATTATAACCGCCTTGTTAAGCTACTATCTCCACGTCTCTTCCACGGGGCATTGACATTGTCTTTTTATTCTACTGTAACATCCACCACTCTTCCAAGGGGCATTAAAACCGGCTTGTTAAGCTACTGTGACTTTCACGTCTCTTCCACGGGGCATTGATATTGTCTTTTTTTTCCACAGCGACCTTCACCACTCTTCCAAGGGGCATTGATATTCTCTTTTTATTCCACAGAGACCTCCACCACTCTTACAATGGGCACTAAAACCATCTTGTTAGGCAACTGTGACCTCCACGTCTCTTCCACGGGGAATTGATATTGTCTTCTTATTTGTCTGCGACCTCCACCACTCTTCCAAGGGGCATTAAAACGGTCTTGTTAATCTACTGTGAACTCCAAGTCTCTTCCAAGGGGCATTATTATTGTATTTTTATTCCACTGTGACTTCCAACACTCTTCCATAGGGCATTGATATTGTATTTTTATTCCACTGTGACCGCCACCATTCTTCCAAGGGGTCATTTATATTGCCTTTTTATTGCACTGCGACCTCCACCACTCTTACAAGGGGCATTAAAACCATCGTGTTAAGCTACTGTGACCTCCAAGTCACTTCCAAGGGGCATTAAAGCCGTCTTCTTAAGCTACTGTGACCTCCACTTATTTTCCACAGGGCATTGATATTGTCTTTTTATTGCACTGCAACCTCAACCACTCTTCCAAGGGGCATTAAAACCATCTTGTTAGGCTACTGTGATCTCCACTTCTCTTCCACGGAGCATTGATATTGTCTTTTTATTCCACTGTGACCTCCATCACTCTTTCAAGGGGCATTGATAGTGTCTTTTTATTCAACTGCGACCTCCACAAACTCTTCCAAGGGGCATTAAAACGGTGTTATTAAGCTACTGAGACCTCCAATTCTCTTCTACAGGACATCGATATTGTCTTTTTATTCCACTGCGACCTCCACCACTCTTCCATAGGGCATTGATATTATCTTTTTATGCGACTGTGACCTTCACCACTCTTCCAAGGGGCATTGAAACCATTTTCTTAAGCTACTGGGACCTCCGCTTCTCTTCCACGGGGCATTGATATTGTCTTTTTATTCCACTGTGACCTTCACCACCCTTCCAAGGGGCATTAAAAACATCTTGTTAAGCTACTGTGACCTCCACGTCTCTTCCACTGGGCATTAATATTGTCTTTATATTTTTTTGCGACCTCCATCACTCTTCCAAGGGGCATTGATATTGGCTTTTTATTCCACTGCGACATCCACCACTCTTCCAAGGGGCATTAAAACCATGTTGTTAAGCTACTGTGATCTCCACCTCTTCCAAGGGGCATTGATATGGTATTTTTATTCCACTGTAACCTCCACCACTATTCCAAGGGGCACTAAAACCATCTTGTTAAGCTACTGTGACCTACACGTCTCTTCCAAGGGGCATTAAAATTATGTTGATAAACCACTCTGAACTCCACAGCGCTTCCAAGGGGCATTAAAACTGTCTTGTTAAACTACGGTGACCTCCATGTCTCTTCCAAGGGGCATTGATATTGTCTTTTTATTCCACTGCGACCTCCACCACTCTTCCAAGGGGCATTAATATTGTCTTTTTATTCCACTGCAACCTCCACCACTTTTCCATGGGTCATTGATATTGTCTTTTTATTCCACTGCGACCTCCACCACTCTCCCAAGGGGCATTAGAACCGTGTTGTTAAGCTTCTGTGACCTCCACGTCTTTTCTTATGGGCATTAAACCTGTCATGCTAAATCACTCTGAACTCCACAGCTCTTCCAAGGGGCATTAAATTCGTCTTGTATAGCTCCTGTGACCTCCACGTCTCTTCCACAGGGCATTGATATTGTCTTTTTATTCCACTGCGACCTCCACTACTCTTCCAAGGGACAATAAAACCGTCTTGTTAAGCTACTGTAACCTCCATATCTCTTCAACAGGGCATTCATATTGTCTTTTTTTTCCACTGCGACCTCCACCACTCCAAAGTGCATTAAAACCATCTTGTTAAGCTTCTGTGACCTCCACGTCTTTACCAAAGGGCAAAAAAACCATCTTGTTAAACCACGCTGAACTCCACAGCTTTTCCAAGGGGCATTAAAACCGTCTTGTTAAGCTACTGTGACCTCCACATCTCTTCCACGGGGCATTGTTATTGTCTTTTTATTCCACAGCGACCTCCACCACTCTTCCAAGGAGTATTTAAACCGTCTTGCTAGGCTACTGTCACCTCCATGTCTCTTCCACGAGGCATTGATATTGTATTTTAAATACACTGCTACCTCCACCACTCTTCCAAGGGGCATCGATATTCTTTTTTTATTCCACTGCGAATTCCACCACTCTTCCAAGGGGCATTGATAAAGTCTTTTTATTCCACTGCGACCTCCACCACTCTTCCAAGGGACATTAAAACCGTGTTGTTAAGCTACTGTGACCTTCACGTCTCTTCCACGGGGCATTGAAACCATCTTGTTAAACCACTCTGAATTCCACAGTTCTTCCAAGGGGCCTTAAAACTGTCTTGTTAAGCTACTGTGACCTCCGTGTCTCTTACACTGGGCAATGATATTGTCTTTTTATTCCACAGCAGCTTCCACCACTCTTCCAAGGGGCATTAAAACTGTCTTGTTAAGCTACTGAGACCTCCACGTCTCTTCCACGGAGCATTGATATTGTCTTTTTAATTCCATTGCGACCTCCACCACTCTACCAAGGGGCATTAATATTGTCTTTTTATTCCACTGCGACCTCTACCACACTTCCAAGGGGCATTAAAACCGTCTTGTTAAGCTACTGTGATCTGCACGTCTCTACCACTGGGCATTGATTTTGTCTTTTTATTCCACAGCGACCTCCACCACTCTTCCAAGGGTCATTGGTATTGTCTTTTTATTCCACAGCGACCTCCACCACTCTTCCAAGGGGCATTGCACCGTCTCGTTAAGGTACTGTGACCTCCAGGTCTCTACCACTGGTCATTGATTTTGTCTTTTTATTCCACTGCGACCTCCACCACTCTTCCAAGGGGCATTAAAACGATCTTGTTAAGCTTCTGTGACCTGCACGTCTCTGCCACGGGGCATTGATATTGTCTTTTTATTCAACTGCGACCTCCACCACTCTTCCATGGGGCATTGATATTGTCTTTTTATTCAACTCCGACCTCCACTACTTTTCCAAGGGGCATTGATATTGTCTTTTTATTCCACTGCGACCTCCACCACTGTACCAAGGGGTATTAAAACGATCTTGTTAAGCAACTGTGACCTTCACGTCTCTTCCACGGGGCATTGATATTGCCTTTTTATTCCACTGCGACCTCCACCACTCTTCCATGGGGCAGAAAAACCATCTTGTGAAGCTACTGTGACCTCCACATCTCTTCCACGGGGCATTGATATTGCCTTTTTTTTCCACAGCTACCTCAACCACTCTTTAAACGGGCATTGATATTGTCTTTTTATTCCACAGAGACCTCCACCAGTTTTCCAATGGGCAGTAAAACCATCTTGTTAAGCTACTGTGACCTCCAGGTCTCTTCCACGTGGCATTGATATTGTCTTTATATTCCACTGTGACCTCCACCACTCTTCCAATGGACATTAAAACCATCTTGTTAGGCTACTGTGACCTCCACGTCTCTTCCACGGGGCATTGATATTGTCTTTTTATTACACTGCGACCTCCACGGGGCCTTGATATTGCCTTTTTATTCCACTGCGACCTTCACCATCCTTCCAAGGGGCATTAAAAACATCTTGTTAAGCTATTGTGACCTCCACGTCTCTTCCACTGGGCATTAATATTGTCTTTATATTTTATTGCGATCTCCACCACTTTTCCAAAGGGCATTGATATTGTCTTTTTATTCCACTGCGACCTCCACCACTCTTCCAAGGGGCATTAAAACCATCTTGTTAAGCTACTATGATCTCCACGTCTTTTACATGGGGCACTGATATTGTATTTTTATTCCACTGTAAACTCTACCACTCTTCCAAGGAGCACTAATACTGTCTTCTTAAACCACTCTGAACTCCACAGCTCTTCCAAGGAACATTAAATCTGTCTTGTTAAGCTACGGTGACCTCCACTTCTCTTCCACGGGGCATTGATATTGTCTTTTTATTCCACTGCGACCTCCACCACTTTTCCATGGGGCATTGATATTGTTTTTTTATTCCACTGCGACCTCCACCACTCCCCCAAGGGGCATTAAAACCATCTTGTTAAGTTACTGTGACCTCCACGTCTCTTCTTAGGGTCATTAAACCTGTCTTGTTAAATCACTCTGAACTCCACACCTCTTCCAAGGGGCATTAAATTCGTCTTGTATAGCTACTGTGACCTCCATGTCTCTTCCACAGGGCATTGATATTGTCTTTTTATTCCACTGCGACCTCCACCACTCTTCCAAGTGGCATTAAAACCATCTTGTTAAGCTTCTGTGACCTCCATATCTTTACCAAGAGGCATTAAAACCATCTTTTTAAACCACGCTGAACTCCATAGATCTTCCAAGGGGCATGAAAACCGTCTTGTTAAGCTACAGTGACCTCCACATCTCTTCCACGTGGCATTGATATTGACTTTTTATTCCACAGCGACCTCCACCACTCTTCCAAGGGGCATTAAAAATGTCTTGTTAAGCTACTGTGACCTCCACGTCTCTTCCACGGGGCATTGATATTGTCTTTTTATTCCACTCTAACCTCCACCACTCTTCCAAGGGGCATTAAAACCGTCTTATTAAGTTACTGTGACCTCCACGTCTCTTCTTAGGGGCATTAAACCTGTCTTGTTAAATCACTCTGAACTCCACAGCTCTTCCAAGGGGCATTAAATTCGTCTTGTTAAGCTACTGTAACCTCCATGTCTCTTCAACAGGGCATTCATATTGTCTTTTTTTTCCACTGCGACCTCCACCACTCTTCCAAAGGGCATTAAAACCATCTTGTTAAGCTTCTGTGACCTCCACGTCTTTACCAAGGGGCAAAAAAACCATCTTGTTAAACCACGCTGAACTCCACAGCTTTTCGAAGGGGCATTAAAACCGTCTTGTTAAGCTACTGTGACCTCCACGTCTCTTCCACGGGGCATTGTTATTGTCTTTTTATTCCACAGCGACCTCCACCACTCTTCCAAGGAGTATTAAAACCGTCTTGTTAGGCTACTGTCACCTCCATGTCTCTTCGACGAGGCATTGATATTGTATTTTTAATACACTGCTACCTCCACCACTCTAACAAGGGGCATCGAAATTCTTTTTTAATTCCACTGCGACCTCCACCACTCTTCCAAGGGGCATTGATAAAGTCTTTTTATTCCACTGCGACCTTCACCACTCTTCCAAGGGGCATTAAAACCGTCTTGTTAAGCTACTGTGACCTTCACGTCTCTTCCACGGGGCATTGAAACCATCTTGTTAAACCACTCTGAACTCCACAGCTCTTCCAAGGGGCCTTAAAACTGTCTTGTTAAGCTACTGTGACCTCCATGTCTCTTCCACGAGGCAATGATATTGTCTTTTTATTCCACAGCAGCTTCCACCACTCTTCCAAGGGGCATTAAAACTGCCCTGTTAAGCTACTGAGACCTCCACGTCTCTTCCACGGGGCATTGATATTGTCTTTTTAATTCCATTGCGACCTCCACCACTCTACCAAGGGGCATTAATATTGTTTTTTTATTCCACTGCGACCTCTACCACGCTTCCAAGGGGCATTAAAACCGTCTTGTTAAGCTACTGTGATCTGCACGTCTCTACCACTGGGCATTGATTTTGTCTTTTTATTCCACAGCGACCTCCACCACTCTTCCAAGGGTCATTGATATTGTCTTTTTATTCCACAGCGACCTCCACCACTCTTCCAAGGGGCATTGCACCGTCTCGTTAAGGTACTGTGACCTCCAGGTCTCTACCACTGGTCATTGATTTTGTCTTTTTATTCCACTGCGACCTCCACCACTCTTCCAAGGGGCATTAAAACGATCTTGTTAAGCTTCTGTGACCTGCACGTCTCTGCCACGGGGCATTGATATTGTCTTTTTATTCAACTGCGACCTCCACCACTCTTCCATGGGGCATTGATATTGTCTTTTTATTCAACTCCGACCTCCACTACTTTTCCAAGGGGCATTGATATTGTCTTTTTATTCCACTGCGACCTCCACCACTGTACCAAGGGGCATTAAAACGATCTTGTTAAGCAACTGTGACCTTCACGTCTCTTCCACGGGGCATTGATATTGCCTTTTTATTCCACTGCGACCTCCGCCACTCTTCCATGGGGCATTAAAACCATCTTGTGAAGCTACTGTGACCTCCACATCTCTTCCACGGGGCATTGATATTGCCTTTTTTTTCCACAGCTACCTCAACCACTCTTTAAACGGGCATTGATATTGTCTTTTTATTCCACAGAGACCTCCACCAGTTTTCCAATGGGCAGTAAAACCATCTTGTTAAGCTACTGTGACCTCCAGGTCTCTTCCACGTGGCATTGATATTGTCTTTATATTCCACTGTGACCTCCACCACTCTTCCAATGGACATTAAAACCATCTTGTTAGGCTACTGTGACCTCCACGTCTCTTCCACGGGGCATTGATATTGTCTTTTTATTACACTGCGACCTCCACCACTCTTCCAAGGGGCATTAAAACAGTGTCGTTAAGCTACTGAGACGTCCAATTCTCTTCCACAGGGCATTGATATTCTCTTTTTATTCAACTGCGACCTCCACCACTCTTCCAAGGGGGCATTGATATTGTCTTTTTATTCCACTGCGACCTCCACCACTCTTCCAAAGGGCATTAAAACCATTTTCTGAAGCTACTCTGACCTCAAAGTCTCTTCCACGGGGCTTTGATATTGTCTTTTTAATCAATTGTAACCTCCAGCACTATTCCAAGTGGCATTAAAACCGTCTTGTTAAGCTACTGTGACCTCCACGTCTCTTCCAAGGAGCATTAAAACCATCTAGTTAAACCAATTTGTACTCCACAGCTCTTCCAAGGGGCATTAAAACCGTCTTGTTAAGCTACTGTGACCTCCGCTTCTCTTCCACGGGGCCTTGATATTGCCTTTTTATTCCACTGCGACCTTCACCATCCTTCCAAGGGGCATTAAAAACATCTTGTTAAGCTACTGTGACCTCCACGTCTCTTCCACTGGGCATTAATATTGTCTTTATGTTTTATTGCGATCTCCACCACTTTTCCAAAGGGCATTGATATTGTCTTTTTATTCCACTGCGACCTCCACCACTCTTCCAAGGGGCATTAAAACCATCTTGTTAAGCTACTATGATCTCCACGTCTTTTCCATGGGGCACTGATATTGTATTTTTATTCCACTGTAAACTCTACCACTCTTCCAAGGAGCACTAATACTGTCTTCTTAAACCACTCTGAACTCCACAGCTCTTCCAAGGAACATTAAATCTGTCTTGTTAAGCTACGGTGACCTCCACTTCTCTTCCACGGGGCATTGATATTGTCTTTTTATTCCACTGCGACCTCCACCACTTTTCCATGGGGCACTGATATTGTTTTTTTATTCTACTGCGACCTCCACCACTCCCCCAAGGGGCATTAAAACCATCTTGTTAAGTTACTGTGACCTCCACGTCTCTTCTTAGGGTCATTAAACCTGTCTTGTTAAATCACTCTGAACTCCACACCTCTTCCAAGGGGCATTAAATTCGTCTTGTATAGCTACTGTGACCTCCATGTCTCTTCCACAGGGCATTGATATTGTCTTTTTATTCCACTGCGACCTCCACCACTCTTCCAAGTGACATTAAAACCATCTTGTTAAGCTTCTGTGACCTCCATATCTTTACCAAGAGGCATTAAAACCATCTTTTTAAACCACGCTGAACTCCATAGATCTTCCAAGGGGCATTAAAACTGTCTTGTTAAGCTACAGTGACCTCCACATCTCTTCCACGTGGCATTGATATTGACTTTTTATTCCACAGCGACCTCCACCACTCTTCCAAGGGGCATTAAAAATGTCTTGTTAAGCTACTGTGACCTCCACGTCTCTTCCACGGGGCATTGATATTGTCTTTTTATTTCACTCTAACCACCACCACTCTTCCAAGGGGCATTAAAACCGTCTTATTAAGTTACTGTGACCTCCACGTCTCTTCTTAGGGGCATTAAACCTGTCTTGTTAAATCACTCTGAACTCCACAGCTCTTCCAAGGGGCATTAAATTCGTCATGTATAGCTACTGTCAAATCCACGTCTCTTCCACAGGGCATTGATATTGTCTTTTTATTCCACTGCGACCTCCACCACTCTTCCAAGGGGCATTAAAACCATCTTGTTAAGCTTCTGTGACCTCCATATCTTTAAAAAGAGGCATTAAAACCATCTTGTTAAACCACGCTGAACTCCACAGCTCTTCCAAGGGGCATTAAAACCGTCTTGTTAAGCTACAGTGAACTCCACATCTCTTCCACGTGGCATTGATATTGACTTTCTAATTGCATTGCGACCTCCACCACTCTACCAAGGGGCATTGATATTGTCTTTTTATTCCAATGTATCCTCCACCACTCTTCCAAGAGGCATTAAAACCGTCTTGTTTAGCTACTGTGATCTTCACGTCTCTACCACTGGGCATTGATTTTGTCCCTTTTTTCCACAGTGACCTCCACCACTCTTCCAAGGAGCATTGATATTGTCTTTTTATTCCACAGCGACATCCACGACTCTTCCAAGGGGCATTAAAACCGTCTTGTTAATCTACTGTGACCTGCAGGTCTCTTCCATGGGGCATTGATTTTGTCTTTTTATTCCGCTGCGACCTCCACCACTCTTCCAATGGGCATTAAAACCATCTTGTTAGGCTTCTGTGACCTCCACGTCTCTTCCATGGGGCATTGATATTGTCTTTTTATTTCACTGCGACCTCCACCATTCTTCCAAGGGGCATTGATATTGTTTGTTTATTCCACTGCGACCTCCACCACTCTCCCATACGACATTGATATTGTCTTTTTATTCAACTCCTACCTCCACTACTCTTCCAAGGGGCATTGATATTGTCTTTTTATTCCACTGCAACCTCCACCACTGTTCCAAGGGGCATTAAAACCATCTTGTGAAGCTACTGTGACCTCCACATCTCTTCCACGGCGCATTGATATTGTCTTTTTATTCCATTGCGACCTCCACCACTCTTCCAAGGGCCACTGATATTGTCTTTTTATTCCACAGCGACCTCCACCACTCTTCTAAGGGGCATTGATATTGTCTTTTTATTCCACTGCAACCTCCACCACTCTTCCAAGGGGCATTAAAACCGTCTTTTTAAGTTACTGTGACCTCCACGTCTCTTCTTAGGGGCATTATACCTGTCTTGTTAAATCACTCTGAACTCCACAGCTCTTTCAAGGGGCATTAAATTCATCTTGTATAGCTACTGTGACCTCCACTTTTCTTCCACAGGGCATTGATATTGTCTTTTTATTCCACTGCGACCTCCACCACTCTTCCAATGGGCATTAAAACCATCTTGTTAGGCTTCTGTGACCTCCACGTCTCTTCCACGGGGCATTGATATTGTCTTTTTATTCCACTGCGACCTCCACCACTGTACAAAGGGGCATTAAAACGATCTTGTTAAGCTACTGTGACCTTCACGTCTCTTCCACGGGGCATTGATATTGTCTTTTTATTCCACTTTGACCTCCACCACTTTTCCACGAGGCTTTGATATTGTCTTTTTATTTCACTGCGAACTCCACCACTCCTTCAAGGGGCATTAAAACCGTCTTTTTAAGTTACTGTGATCTCCACGTCTCTTCTAAGGGGCATTAAACCTGTCTTGTTAAACCTCTCTGAACACAGCTCTTCCAAGGGGCATTAAATTCGTCTCTGTTAAGCTACTGTGACCTCCACATCTCTTCCACAGGGCATTGATTTTGTCTTTTTATACCACAGCGTCCTCCACTACTCTTCCAAGGGACATTAAAAACGTCTTGTTAAGCTACTGTGACCTCCACGTCTCTTCCAAGAGGCATTAAAACCATCTTCTTAAACCAATTTGAACTCCACACCTCTTCCAAGGGGCATTAAAATCGTCTTGTTAAGCTACTGTGACCACCACAACTCTTTCACAGGGCATTGATATTGTCTTTTTATTTCACTGCGACCTCCACCACACTACTAAGGGGAATTAAAAGAGTATTGTTCAGCTACTGTGACCTCCACGTCTCTTCCAAGAGGCATTAAAACCATCTTATTAAACCACTCTGACCTCCACAGTTCTTCCAAGGGGCATTAAAATCGTCTTGTTAAGCTACTGTGACCTCCAAGTCTCTTCCACGGGGCATTGATATTGTCTTTTTATTCCACTGTGACCTCCATCACTCTTTCAAGGGGCATTGATATTGTCTTTTTATTCAACTGCGACGTCCACCACTCTTCCAAGGGGCATTAAAACGATGTTATTAAGCTACTGAGACCTCCAATTCTCTTCTACGGGGCATTGATATTGTCTTTTTATTCCACTGCGACCTCCACCACTCTTCCATAGTGCATTGATATTATCTTTTTATGCGACTGCGACCTCCACCACTCTTCCAAGGGGTCATTGATATTGTCTTTTTATTCCACTGCAACTTCCACCACTCTTCCAAGGGGCATTAAAACCATTTTGTTAAGCTACTGGGACCTCCGCTTCTCTTCCACGGGGCATTGATATTGTCTTTTTATTCCACTGCGACCTTCACCACCCTTCCAAGGGGCATTAAAAACATCTTGTTAAGCTACTGTGACCTCCACGTCTCTTCCAAGAGGCAATAAAACCATCTTATTAAACCACTCTGACCTCCACAGTTCTTCCAAGGGGCATTAAAATCGTCTTGTTAAGCTACTGTGACCTCCAAGTCTCTTCCACGGGGCATTGATATTGTCTTTTTATTCCACTGTGACCTCCATCACTCTTTCAAGGGGCATTGATATTGTCTTTTTATTCAACTGCGACGTCCACCACTCTTCCAAGGGGCATTAAAACGATGTTATTAAGCTACTGAGACCTCCAATTCTCTTCTACGGGGCATTGATATAGTCTTTTTATTCCACTGCGACCTCCACCAGTCTTCCATAGGGCATTGATATTATCTTTTTATGCGACTGCGACCTCCACCACTCTTCCAAGGGGTCATTGATATTGTCTTTTTATTCCACTGCAACTTCCACCACTCTTCCAAGCGGCATTAAAACCATTTTGTTAAGCTACTGGGACCTCCGCTTCTCTTCCACGGGGCATTGATATTGTCTTTTTATTCCACTGCGACCTTCACCACCCTTCCAAGGGGCATTAAAAACATCTTGTTAAGCTACTTTGACCTCCACGTCTCTTCCACCGGGCATTAATATTGTCTTTATATTTTTTTGCGACCTCCATCACTCTTCCAAGGGGCATTGATATTGGCAATTTATTCCACTGCGACATCCACCACTCTTCCAAGGGGCATTAAAACCATCTTGTTAAGCTACTGTGATCTCCCCCTCTCTTCCACGTGGCATTGATATGGTATTTTTATTCCACTGTAACCTCCACCACTATTCCAAGGGGCATTAAAACCATCTAGTTAAGCTACTGTGACCTACACGTCTCTTCCAAGGGGCATTAAAATTATGTTGATAAACCACTCTGAACTCCACAGCGCTTCCAAGGGGCATTAAAACTGTCTTGTTAAGCTACGGTGACCTCCATGTCTCTTCCAAGGGGCATTGATATTGTCTTTTTATTCCACTGCGACCTCCACCACTCTTCCAAGGGGCATTGATATTGTCTTTTTATTCCACTGCAACCTCCACCACTTTTCCATGGGTCATTGATATTGTCTTTTTATTCCACTGTGACCTCCACCACTCTCCCAAGGGGCATTAGAACCGTGTTGTTAAGCTTCTGTGACCTCCACGTCTCTTCTTATGGGCATTAAACCTGTCATGCTAAATCACTCTGAACTCCACAGCTCTTCCAAGGGGCATTAAATTCGTCTTGTATAGCTCCTGTGACCTCCACGTCTCTTCCACAGGGCATTGATATTGTCTTTTTATTCCACTGCGACCTCCACTACTCTTCCAAGGGACAATAAAACCGTCTTGTTAAGCTACTGTAACCTCCATGTCTCTTCAACAGGGCATTCATATTGTCTTTTTTTTCCACTGCGACCTCCACCACTCTTCCAAAGGGCATTAAAACCATCTTGTTAAGCTTCTGTGACCTCCACGTCTTTACCAAGGGGCAAAAAAAACATCTTGTTAAACCACGCTGAACTCCACAGCTTTTCCAAGGGGCATTAAAACCGTCTTGTTAAGCTACTGTGACCTCCACGTCTCTTCCACGGGGCATTGTTATTGTCTTTTTATTCCACAGCGACCTCCACCACTCTTCCAAAGAGTATTAAAACCGTCTTGTTAGGCTACTGTCACCTCCATGTCTCTTCGACGAGGCATTGATATTGTATTTTTAATACACTGCTACCTCCACCACTCTAACAAGGGGCATCGATATTCTTTTTTAATTCCACTGCGACCTCCACCACTCTTCCAAGGGGCATTGATAAAGTCTTTTTATTCCACTGCGACCTTCACCACTCTTCCAAGGGGCATTAAAACCGTCTTGTTAAGCTACTGTGACCTTCACGTCTCTTCCACGGGGCATTGAAACCATCTTGTTAAACCACTCTGAACTCCACAGCTCTTCCAAGGGGCCTTAAAACTGTCTTGTTAAGCTACTGTGACCTCCATGTCTCTTCCACGAGGCAATGATATTGTCTTTTTATTCCACAGCAGCTTCCACCACTCTTCCAAGGGGCATTAAAACTGCCCTGTTAAGCTACTGAGACCTCCACGTCTCTTCCACGGGGCATTGATATTGTCTTTTTAATTCCATTGCGACCTCCACCACTCTACCAAGGGGCATTAATATTGTTTTTTTATTCCACTGCGACCTCTACCACACTTCCAAGGGGCATTAAAACCGTCTTGTTAAGCTACTGTGATCTGCACGTCTCTACCACTGGGCATTGATTTTGTCTTTTTATTCCACAGCGACCTCCACCACTCTTTCAAGGGTCATTGATATTGTCTTTTTATTCCACAGCGACCTCCACCACTCTTCCAAGGGGCATTGCACCGTCTCGTTAAGGTACTGTGACCTCCAGGTCTCTACCACTGGTCATTGATTTTGTCTTTTTATTCCACTGCGACCTCCACCACTCTTCCAAGGGGCATTAAAACGATCTTGTTAAGCTTCTGTGACCTGCACGTCTCTGCCACGGGGCATTGATATTGTCTTTTTATTCAACTGCGACCTCCACTACTTTTCCAGGGGGCATTGATATTGTCTTTTTATTCCACTGCGACCTCCACCACTGTACCAAGGGGCATTAAAACGATCTTGTTAAGCAACTGTGACCTTCACGTCTCTTCCACGGGGCATTGATATTGCCTTTTTATTCCACTGCGACCTCCACCACTCTTCCATGGGGCAGTAAAACCATCTTGTGAAGCTACTGTGACCTCCACATCTCTTCCACGGGGCATTGATATTGCCTTTTTTTTCCACAGCTACCTCAACCACTCTTTAAACGGGCATTGATATTGTCTTTTTATTACACAGAGACCTCCACCAGTTTTCCAATGGGCAGTAAAACCATCTTGTTAAGCTACTGTGACCTCCAGGTCTCTTCCACGTGGCATTGATATTGTCTTTATATTCCACTGTGACCTCCACCACTCTTCCAATGGACATTAAAACCATCTTGTTAGGCTACTGTGACCTCCACGTCTCTTCCACGGGGCATTGATATTGTGTTTTTATTACACTGCGACCTCCACCACTCTTCCAAGGGGCATTAAAACAGTGTCGTTAAGCTACTGAGACGTCCAATTCTCTTCCACAGGGCATTGATATTCTCTTTTTATTCAACTGCGACCTCCACCACTCTTCCAAGGGGGCATTGATATTGTTTTTTTATTCCACTGCGACCTCCACCACTCTTCCAAAGGGCATTAAAACCATTTTCTGAAGCTACTCTGACCTCCAAGTCTCTTCCACGGGGCTTTGATATTGTCTTTTTAATCAATTGTAACCTCCAGCACTATTCCAAGTGGCATTAAAACCGTCTTGTTAAGCTACTGTGACCTCCACGTCTCTTCCATGGAGCATTAAAACCATCTAGTTAAACCAATTTGTACTCCACAGCTCTTCCAAGGGGCATTAAAACCGTCTTGTTAAGCTACTGTGACCTCCGCTTCTCTTCCACGGGGCCTTGATATTGCCTTTTTATTACACTGCGACCTTCACCATCCTTCCAAGGGGCATTAAAAACATCTTGTTAAGCTACTGTGACCTCCACGTCTCTTCCACTGGGCATTAATATTGTCTTTATATTTTATTGCGATCTCCACCACTTTTCCAAAGGGCATTGATATTGCCTTTTTATTCCACTGCGACCTCCACCACTCTTCCAAGGGGCATTAAAACCATCTTGTTAAGCTACTATGATCTCCACATCTTTTCCATGGGGCACTGATATTGTATTTTTATTCCACTGTAAACTCTACCACTCTTCCAAGGAGCACTAATACTGTCTTCTTAAACCACTCTGAACTCCACAGCTCTTCCAAGGAACATTAAATCTGTCTTGTTAAGCTACGGTGACCTCCACTTCTCTTCCACGGGGCATTGATATTGTCTTTTTATTCCACTGCGACCTCCACCACTTTTCCATGGGGCACTGATATTGTTTTTTTATTCCACTGCGACCTCCACCACTCCCCCAAGGGGCATTAAAACCATCTTGTTAAGTTACTGTGACCTCCACGTCTCTTCTTAGGGTCATTAAACCTGTCTTGTTAAATCACTCTGAACTCCACACCTCTTCCAAGGGGCATTAAATTCGTCTTGTATAGCTACTGTGACCTCCATGTCTCTTCCACAGGGCATTGATATTGTCTTTTTATTCCACTGCGACCTCCACCACTCTTCCAAGTGGCATTGAAACCATCTTGTTAAGCTTCTGTGACCTCCATATCTTTACCAAGAGGCATTAAAACCATCTTTTTAAACCACGCTGAACTCCATAGATCTTCCAAGGGGCATTAAAACCGTCTTGTTAAGCTACAGTGACCTCCACATCTCTTCCACGTGGCATTGATATTGACTTTTTATTCCACAGAGACCTCCACCACTCTTCCAAGGGGCATTAAAAATGTCTTGTTAAGCTACTGTGACCTCCACGTCTCTTCCACGGGGCATTGATATTGTCTTTTTATTCCACTCTAACCTCCACCACTCTTCCAAGGGGCATTAAAACCGTCTTATTAAGTTACTGTGACCTCCACGTCTCTTCTTAGGGGCATTAAACCTGTCTTGTTAAATCACTCTGAACTCCACAGCTCTTCCAAGGGGCATTAAATTCGTCTTGTATAGCTACTGTCAAATCCACGTCTCTTCCACAGGGCATTGATATTGTCTTTTTATTCCACTGCGACCTCCACCACTCTTCCAAGGGGCATTAAAACCATCTTGTTAAGCTTCTGTGACCTCCATATCTTTAAAAAGAGGCATTAAAACCATCTTGTTAAACCACGCTGAACTCCACAGCTCTTCGAAGGGGCATTAAAACCGTCTTGTTAAGCTACAGTGAACTCCACATCTCTTCCACGTGGCATTGATATTGACTTTCTAATTGCATTGCGACCTCCACCACTCTACCAAGGGGCTTTGATATTGTCTTTTTATTCCAATGTGACCTCCACCACTCTTCCAAGAGGCATTAAAACCGTCTTGTTTAGCTACTGTGATCTTCACGTCTCTACCACGGGGCATTGATTTTGTCCCTTTTTTCCACAGTGACCTCCACCACTCTTCCAAGGGGCATTGATATTGTCTTTTTATTCCACAGCGACATCCACGACTCTTCCAAGGGGCATTAAAACCATCTTGTTAAGCTACTGTGACCTCCAGGTCTCTTCCATGGGGCATTGATTTTGTCTTTTTATTCCGCTGCGACGTCCACCACTCTTCCAATGGGCATTAAAACCATCTTGTTAGGCTTCTGTGACCTCCACGTCTCTTCCACGGGGCATTGATATTGTCTTTTTATTTCACTGCGACCTCCACCATTCTTCCAAGGGGCATTGATATTGTTTGTTTATTCCACTGCGACCTCCACCACTCTCCCATAGGACATTGATATTGTCTTTTTATTCAACTCCTACCTCCACTACTCTTCCAAGGGGCATTGATATTGTCTTTTTATTCCATTGCGACCTCCACCACTCTTCCAAGGGCCACTGATATTGTCTTTTTATTCCACAGCGACCTCCACCACTCTTCCAAAGAGTATTAAAACCGTCTTGTTAGGCTACTGTCACCTCCATGTCTCTTCGACGAGGCATTGATATTGTATTTTTAATACACTGCTACCTCCACCACTCTAACAAGGGGCATCGATATTCTTTTTTAATTCCACTGCGACCTCCACCACTCTTCCAAGGGGCATTGATAAAGTCTTTTTATTCCACTGCGACCTTCACCACTCTTCCAAGGGGCATTAAAACCGTCTTGTTAAGCTACTGTGACCTTCACGTCTCTTCCACGGGGCATTGAAACCATCTTGTTAAACCACTCTGAACTCCACAGCTCTTCCAAGGGGCCTTAAAACTGTCTTGTTAAGCTACTGTGACCTCCATGTCTCTTCCACGAGGCAATGATATTGTCTTTTTATTCCACAGCAGCTTCCACCACTCTTCCAAGGGGCATTAAAACTGCCCTGTTAAGCTACTGAGACCTCCACGTCTCTTCCACGGGGCATTGATATTGTCTTTTTAATTCCATTGCGACCTCCACCACTCTACCAAGGGGCATTAATATTGTTTTTTTATTCCACTGCGACCTCTACCACACTTCCAAGGGGCATTAAAACCGTCTTGTTAAGCTACTGTGATCTGCACGTCTCTACCACTGGGCATTGATTTTGTCTTTTTATTCCACAGCGACCTCCACCACTCTTTCAAGGGTCATTGATATTGTCTTTTTATTCCACAGCGACCTCCACCACTCTTCCAAGGGGCATTGCACCGTCTCGTTAAGGTACTGTGACCTCCAGGTCTCTACCACTGGTCATTGATTTTGTCTTTTTATTCCACTGCGACCTCCACCACTCTTCCAAGGGGCATTAAAACGATCTTGTTAAGCTTCTGTGACCTGCACGTCTCTGCCACGGGGCATTGATATTGTCTTTTTATTCAACTGCGACCTCCACTACTTTTCCAGGGGGCATTGATATTGTCTTTTTATTCCACTGCGACCTCCACCACTGTACCAAGGGGCATTAAAACGATCTTGTTAAGCAACTGTGACCTTCACGTCTCTTCCACGGGGCATTGATATTGCCTTTTTATTCCACTGCGACCTCCACCACTCTTCCATGGGGCAGTAAAACCATCTTGTGAAGCTACTGTGACCTCCACATCTCTTCCACGGGGCATTGATATTGCCTTTTTTTTCCACAGCTACCTCAACCACTCTTTAAACGGGCATTGATATTGTCTTTTTATTACACAGAGACCTCCACCAGTTTTCCAATGGGCAGTAAAACCATCTTGTTAAGCTACTGTGACCTCCAGGTCTCTTCCACGTGGCATTGATATTGTCTTTATATTCCACTGTGACCTCCACCACTCTTCCAATGGACATTAAAACCATCTTGTTAGGCTACTGTGACCTCCACGTCTCTTCCACGGGGCATTGATATTGTGTTTTTATTACACTGCGACCTCCACCACTCTTCCAAGGGGCATTAAAACAGTGTCGTTAAGCTACTGAGACGTCCAATTCTCTTCCACAGGGCATTGATATTCTCTTTTTATTCAACTGCGACCTCCACCACTCTTCCAAGGGGGCATTGATATTGTTTTTTTATTCCACTGCGACCTCCACCACTCTTCCAAAGGGCATTAAAACCATTTTCTGAAGCTACTCTGACCTCCAAGTCTCTTCCACGGGGCTTTGATATTGTCTTTTTAATCAATTGTAACCTCCAGCACTATTCCAAGTGGCATTAAAACCGTCTTGTTAAGCTACTGTGACCTCCACGTCTCTTCCATGGAGCATTAAAACCATCTAGTTAAACCAATTTGTACTCCACAGCTCTTCCAAGGGGCATTAAAACCGTCTTGTTAAGCTACTGTGACCTCCGCTTCTCTTCCACGGGGCCTTGATATTGCCTTTTTATTACACTGCGACCTTCACCATCCTTCCAAGGGGCATTAAAAACATCTTGTTAAGCTACTGTGACCTCCACGTCTCTTCCACTGGGCATTAATATTGTCTTTATATTTTATTGCGATCTCCACCACTTTTCCAAAGGGCATTGATATTGCCTTTTTATTCCACTGCGACCTCCACCACTCTTCCAAGGGGCATTAAAACCATCTTGTTAAGCTACTATGATCTCCACATCTTTTCCATGGGGCACTGATATTGTATTTTTATTCCACTGTAAACTCTACCACTCTTCCAAGGAGCACTAATACTGTCTTCTTAAACCACTCTGAACTCCACAGCTCTTCCAAGGAACATTAAATCTGTCTTGTTAAGCTACGGTGACCTCCACTTCTCTTCCACGGGGCATTGATATTGTCTTTTTATTCCACTGCGACCTCCACCACTTTTCCATGGGGCACTGATATTGTTTTTTTATTCCACTGCGACCTCCACCACTCCCCCAAGGGGCATTAAAACCATCTTGTTAAGTTACTGTGACCTCCACGTCTCTTCTTAGGGTCATTAAACCTGTCTTGTTAAATCACTCTGAACTCCACACCTCTTCCAAGGGGCATTAAATTCGTCTTGTATAGCTACTGTGACCTCCATGTCTCTTCCACAGGGCATTGATATTGTCTTTTTATTCCACTGCGACCTCCACCACTCTTCCAAGTGGCATTGAAACCATCTTGTTAAGCTTCTGTGACCTCCATATCTTTACCAAGAGGCATTAAAACCATCTTTTTAAACCACGCTGAACTCCATAGATCTTCCAAGGGGCATTAAAACCGTCTTGTTAAGCTACAGTGACCTCCACATCTCTTCCACGTGGCATTGATATTGACTTTTTATTCCACAGAGACCTCCACCACTCTTCCAAGGGGCATTAAAAATGTCTTGTTAAGCTACTGTGACCTCCACGTCTCTTCCACGGGGCATTGATATTGTCTTTTTATTCCACTCTAACCTCCACCACTCTTCCAAGGGGCATTAAAACCGTCTTATTAAGTTACTGTGACCTCCACGTCTCTTCTTAGGGGCATTAAACCTGTCTTGTTAAATCACTCTGAACTCCACAGCTCTTCCAAGGGGCATTAAATTCGTCTTGTATAGCTACTGTCAAATCCACGTCTCTTCCACAGGGCATTGATATTGTCTTTTTATTCCACTGCGACCTCCACCACTCTTCCAAGGGGCATTAAAACCATCTTGTTAAGCTTCTGTGACCTCCATATCTTTAAAAAGAGGCATTAAAACCATCTTGTTAAACCACGCTGAACTCCACAGCTCTTCGAAGGGGCATTAAAACCGTCTTGTTAAGCTACAGTGAACTCCACATCTCTTCCACGTGGCATTGATATTGACTTTCTAATTGCATTGCGACCTCCACCACTCTACCAAGGGGCTTTGATATTGTCTTTTTATTCCAATGTGACCTCCACCACTCTTCCAAGAGGCATTAAAACCGTCTTGTTTAGCTACTGTGATCTTCACGTCTCTACCACGGGGCATTGATTTTGTCCCTTTTTTCCACAGTGACCTCCACCACTCTTCCAAGGGGCATTGATATTGTCTTTTTATTCCACAGCGACATCCACGACTCTTCCAAGGGGCATTAAAACCATCTTGTTAAGCTACTGTGACCTCCAGGTCTCTTCCATGGGGCATTGATTTTGTCTTTTTATTCCGCTGCGACGTCCACCACTCTTCCAATGGGCATTAAAACCATCTTGTTAGGCTTCTGTGACCTCCACGTCTCTTCCACGGGGCATTGATATTGTCTTTTTATTTCACTGCGACCTCCACCATTCTTCCAAGGGGCATTGATATTGTTTGTTTATTCCACTGCGACCTCCACCACTCTCCCATAGGACATTGATATTGTCTTTTTATTCAACTCCTACCTCCACTACTCTTCCAAGGGGCATTGATATTGTCTTTTTATTCCATTGCGACCTCCACCACTCTTCCAAGGGCCACTGATATTGTCTTTTTATTCCACAGCGACCTCCACCACTCTTCTAAGGGGCATTGATATTTTCTTTTTATTCCACTGCAACCTCCACCACTCTTCCAAGGGGCATTAAAACCGTTTTGTTAAGTTACTGTGACCTCCACGTCTCTTCTTAGGGGCATTAAACCTGTCTTGTTAAATCACTCTGAACTCCACAGCTCTTTCAAGGGGCATTAAATTCGTCTTGTATAGCGACTGTGACCTCCACTTTTCTTCCACAGGGCATTGATATTGTCTTTTTATTCCACTGCGACCTCCACCACTCTTCCAAGGTGCAGTAAAACCATCTTGTTAAGCTTCTGTGACCTCCATGTCTTTTCCAAGAGGCATCAAAACCATCTTGTTAAGCCACGCTGAACTCCACAGCTCTTCCAAGAGGCATTAAAACCGTCTTGTTAAGATACTGTGACCTCCACATCTCTTCCACGGGGCATTGATATTGTCTTTTATTCCACAGCGACCTCCACCACTCTTCCAAGGGTCATTAAAAACGTCTTGTTAAGCTACTGTGACGTCCACGTCTCTTCCACGGGGCATTGATATTGTCTTTTTATTCCACTGTGTAGCGTCGACGTCCCTGCCCTCTGCTAGGCAGGGACGCTGTTCCCCTCACCTCTCCGCTCCGAGCCCGGCGTCCTCCTTCCGCTCTGCTGGCAGCGCGTGCTCCTTCCTGGCCACGGTGCTTAGGGCGCGCGCGTGCGCGCTCCCCCCCTCTTAAAGGGGCCGCGCGCGCCGTCCTAAGGAGTCCTCGGCCAATGGCCGGAGGACTTCACCATATATAAGGCACCTCCTCGAAAATGGAGGTGCCCGAGCAATGTTGTTGCACTGTTCACTACTCTGCTTCAGCCCTCAGGTCCCGCCTCCAGTTACCTGCCAGTTACCTGCCAGTTTCCTGCCAGTTTGCTGTCTGATTCCTGCCTGATAATCCGCTTACCTGCTTGCTAGCCTGAGGTCCGACGGTCTGCCTTCCGACACCTGTCAGTCTGTCTATGGATCAGCTTGCCCGCTCACCTGGGAGCGCACATCTGCTACCTGCCTGCTAGCCTACCTTGAGGCTCCGCCGTCACGTGCTGTGACCACCTGCCTGTCCAGAGACTCTTGCCCGCTCACCTGGGAGCGCTCACCTGCTACCTGCCTGCTAGCCTACCTGGAGGCTCCGCCGTCACGTGCTGTGACCACCTGCCTGTCCAGAGACTCTTGCCCGCTCACCTGGGAGCGCTCACCTGCTACCTGTCTGTTGGCCTACCTGGAGGCTCCGCCGTCACGTGCTGTGACCACCTGCCAGTCCAGAGACTCTTGCCCGCTCACCTGGGAGCGCTCATCTGCTACCTGCCTGTTAGCCTACCTGGAGGCTCCGCCGTCACATGCTGTGACCACCTGCTTATCCAGAGACTCTCGCCTGCTCACCTGGGAGCACACATCTGCCATCTGCCTGCTAGCCTACCTGGAGGCTCAGCCGTCACAGGTCGTACCTACCCTTTACCCAGAGACTGTCCCGGTCACTTGCCGTGACCTCCTGCCCGTTCACCCAGAGACTGCCCCGGTCACTTGCTGTGACCCCCTGCCCGTTCACCCAGAGACTGTCCCGGTCACTTGCCGTGACCTCCTGCCCGTTTACCCAGAGACTGTCCCGGTCACCTGCCCGTCTTCCCTGGTCGCCACCCGCTTCCTTACAAGGACCGCCCCCTTGTATAGTTGCTCAGAGGTTCCGCCTCCCAGACCCGTTACAGTTTGCTCGGGCCATGGAACCCGGTGGCACCCAAGCTCCCTCGCTCTCGGACCTTTGTCATAAACTGTCCCGTCAGAGGTCCCAACAGGAGTCCATCCTGAGTCACCTGCGGAATGTCAATTCTCGCCTGGACACTCTGACTGCTCCACCAGCAACCACTGCTAGTGTCATGACTCGCAACCCGGCAGCTCCGCTGCCCACCAATACCATGGTATCCTGCTCCGGACCCCGGCTTTCTGCACCTCCTCGCTTCGGAGGCGACTCCGCTCAGGCTCGGGGCTTCATAAACCAGTGCACCCTGCACTTTGAACTCCTGTCCCACCAGTTTAACTCCGACCGGGCCAAAGTAGCCTTCATCATGTCCCATCTCACGGGGGAGGCTCTGGCTTGGCTAAATCCTCTATGGGAGAGAGGAGACCCCCTGGTGTCTGACTTGCCTGCCTTTCTCATGGCTTTCCGGAAAGTCTTCGACGAACCCGGACGGAAGACCTCATCCGCATCGTCTCTGCTACGCCTCCGTCAGGGAAGTCTCACCGTGGGCCAATATGCCATACGGTTCCGTATCCTTGCCTCGGAGCTGGCCTGGGATAACGACGCTCTGGTATCTGTCTTCTGGGAGGGTCTGTCCGGCCGTATTAAAGATGAACTCGCCGGTCGGGACATTCCTACCACTCTCGACGACTTAATAACTCTTGCCACCCGGATTGACCTACGGTTCCAGGAGCGTGCCAAAGAGGTCACCCGTGAGAGGAGGTTTCCACGTCTAGCTCCTACCTTCCAGAAACCCGTCACTCCCTCCGTTTCTCCCCAGGTACACTCTCCTGAGCCTATGCAGGTCGACCAGACCAAGATGGTCAAAACCCGTCAGGACTTACGCCGTGCCGAGGGGAGCTGCTTCTACTGTGGCAGTAAGGAGCACCGGATCCGTATCTGCCCGGAGAGGTCGGGAAACGCCTGTGTCTAGGTTCGCTCAGAGAGGTCGACCTAGACAAGAATAAATCCTCTCCATCTCTGCTGCTGTCAGTCTCAATTATCTGCGGGGAGAACCGTTATTTCGAACTAGCCCAACTTGACTCTGGAGCAGCCGGGAATCTTATTTCACAGTCCCTGGTAGAAAAATACCGCATTCCCACCAAACCTCTGGCTGTACCCTTGTCTGTCGCTGCCGTGGATGGGGGCCTCTTACCACGTCCCATCCAACTCATCACCGAATCCATTACTCTGCAGGTGGGAATGCTGCATTCTGAGAGCATCTCTTTTCATGTTCTGCCTGGACTCTCTCACGCCCTCTTACTAGGCCTACCTTGGCTCCAGAAACATGCACCCGTGCTTGACTGGCAGACCGGAGAAGTCCTTCGCTGGGGACAGGACTGCCATAAGACTTGTTCGGTTCCCGTTCATCCCGTCCGTCCTTCTCCTACCCCAACTAATCTACCTGGACTTCCGATTCCTTATTGGTCATTTGCTGATGTCTTTAATAAAAAGGAGGCAGAGACATTACCCCCTCATAGACCATACGACTGTCCTATCGACCTGTTACCCGGTACTACGCCTCCCCGTGGGCGTATTTACCCATTGTCCGCTGCTGAGACCCGGTCGATGTCCGAATATATTGAGGAGAATCTGGCCCGGGGATTCATCCGGAAATCTACCTCCCCGGCGGGAGCAGGCTTCTTTTTTGTTAAAAAGAAGGACGGCTCTCTCCGTCCCTGTATAGACTATAGAGGCCTTAACCAGATCACGGTGAAGAATAAGTACCCCCTTCCGCTCATTCCGGAATTATTTGATCGTCTGAGGGGGGCTAGAATCTTCACCAAACTGGACCTCCGTGGGGCGTACAACCTGGTCCGTATCCGTCAGGGGGATGAATGGAAGACTGCATTTAACACCCGGGACGGCCACTATGAATATCTGGTAATGCCCTTTGGTCTCTGTAACGCTCCTGCCGTCTTTCAAGAGTTGGTCAATGACATCTTCCGGGACCTTCTCTACTCCTGCGTAGTGGTGTACCTGGACGACATCTTGGTCTTCTCTCCGGAACTCCAGACTCACCGGAGGGATGTTCGTCAGGTCCTGCTCAGGCTCAGGCAGAATCACCTCTTCGCTAAATATGAGAAGTGCCTCTTTGAGCAGACCTCGCTTCCGTTTTTGGGCTACATTATTTCTCAGACCGGCCTACGAATGGATCCAGAGAAACTGTCTGCCATCGAGAAATGGCCTCTACCGGAGGGGTTGAAGGCTATTCAGCGGTTCCTGGGCTTCGCCAACTACTACCGCCTCTTCATACCGCACTTCTCTTCCCGGACTGCCCCAATTTCCACGCTCACCCGTAAGGGCACTAATCCCAGAGAGTGGCCGCCCGAAGCAGAGGAGGCCTTTCTTTCCTTAAAACAGGCCTTCTCTTCCGCCCCGGTGCTGCATCGCCTGGACGGCAACAAGCAGTTCTTCCTGGAAGTTGACGCCTCCTCCTCTGGAGCCGGAGCGGTACTTACCCAAAAATCGTCTTCCGGGAGAATGGTAACTTGCGGCTTCTTCTCCAAACTCTTCTCCTCTTCTGAGCGCAACTATTCCATAGGAGACCGAGAGTTATTGGCCATCAAGCTGGCATTGGAGGAGTGGCGTTACCTACTCGAGGGGGCTCTTCACCCGGTAATAATTTACACTGACCACAAGAACTTGGCTTACCTCCAGCATGCCCAGAGACTTAACCCGCGCCAAGCCCGGTAGTCCTTGTTTTTTGTTCGCTTTGATGTTGTTCTTCATTTTCGCCCGGCTGACAAAAACATCAAAGCGGACGCCTTGTCCCGATCCTTTCTGGTGTCTGATCTCGAGGAAGAACCTAAACATATCATGTATCACGCCAGAGTAATGCAGGTGGCTCCCGTGAGTCTAAATCGTCTCCCTCCCGGTAAGACTTTCGTATCGGTACCTGATCGGGAGAAGATCCTACACTGGGGTCATTCGTCTAAACTAGCTGGCCACGCCGGTCAGAAAAAGACCCTCCAGCTTATTACCCGGCACTACTGGTGGCCTACCCTGCACAAGGACGTAATAGACTTTGTTTCTGCCTGTGTGTCCTGCGCCCGCAACAAAGTTCCGAGACACCTGCCAGCCGGTCGCCTCCTTCCGCTTCCTGTACCTGCTGTCCCCTGGCAGCATATAGCTATGGACTTCATAACTGATCTCCCCGTCTCTGCCGGTTGTACGGTCATTTGGGTGGTCGCTGACCGCTTTTCCAAGATGGCTCACTTCATTCCCCTGCCAGGCCTCCCGTCTGCACCCGAGCTGGCTAAAGACTTTATCCGCCACATCTTCCGTCTTCATGGCCTGCCCCTCCACATTGTGTCGGATCGCGGGGTACAGTTCACCTCACGTTTCTGGAGAGCCACTTGTAAGTTGCTAGACGTCACCCTGGACTTCTCCTCCGCTTACCACCCACAGTCTAATGGTCAAGTGGAGCGGATCAATCAGATCCTGACCAGTTACCTCCGGCACTTCGTTAATGCCCACCATTCTGACTGGGTGGATCTCCTGCCATGGGCCGAATTCTCTTACAACAATCACGAGAGCGAATCTTCCTCCAAATCCCCGTTTTTTGTAGTCTTCGGTCAGCATCCTTGGATCCCATTTCCCGTCTCCACCTCAGTGGATAATCCGACTGCGGAATCTCTTGTTAACAAATTTTCCTCCATATGGGAGAGTACCCGGTCCGCACTCCTTCAGTCGTCCGAGCGTATGAAAAGACATGCTGACAAAAAACGTCTGGATCCTCCTCAATTCCGTCCAGGGGATAAGGTCTGGCTCTTGTCCAAGTATGTCCGGCTCAAGATTCCTTCCTATAAGTTAGGGCCTCGGTTCATCGGTCCTCTGGAGGTCATCAGTCAGATCAACCCGGTGGCCTATAAATTGAAACTCCTGGCCAACTTGCGGAACCCTAACTCCTTCCATGTATCTCTCCTCAAACCCGTGGTACTTAACTCTTTTTCCAAGTCTACAGGTACGCCTCCTGCTCCGGTTTCCGCTGAAAACGAGTTTGAGGTAGAGAACATTCTGGACACCAAAAGGGTAAGAGGAAAGACCTTTTTTCTAGTAGATTGGAAGGGGTTTGGTCCTGAAGAGAGAACGTGGGAGCCCCGGGAGAACATCCATGCCCCTCTCATCCTTGCTAAATTTCTGTCTGGCCTAAAAAAGGGGGGCCTAAAGGGGGGGGTACTGTAGCGTCGGCGTCCCTGCCCTCTGCTAGGCAGGGACGCTGTTCCCCTCACCTCTCCGCTCCGAGCCCGGCGTCCTCCTCCCGCTCTGCTGGCAGCGCGCGCTCCTTCCCGGCCACGGTGCTTAGAGCGTGCGCACTGTCCCCCCTCATAAAGGGGCCGCACGCGCCGTCCTAAGGAGTCCCCGGCCAATGGCCGGAGGACTTCACCATATATAAGGCACCTCCTCCAAAATGGAGGTGCCCGAGCAATGTTGTTGCACTGTTCACTACTCTGCTTCAGCCCTCAGGTCACGTCTCCAGTTACCTGCCAGTTACCTGCCAGTTTCCTGCCAGTTTGCTGTCTGATTCTTGCCTGATAATCCGCTTACCTGCTTGCTAGCCTGAGGTCCGACGGTCTGCCTTCTGACACCTGTCAGTCTGTCTATGGACCAGCTTGCCCGCTCACCTGGGAGCGCACATCTGCTACCTGCCTGCTAGCCTACCTGGAGGCTCCGCCGTCACGTGCTGTGACCACCTGCCTGTCCAGAGACTCTTGCCCGCTCACCTGGGAGCGCTCACCTGCTACCTGCCTGCTAGCCTACCTGGAGGCTCCGCCGTCACGTGCTGTGACCACCTGCCTGTCCAGAGACTCTTGCCCGCTCACCTGGGAGCGCTCACCTGCTACCTGTCTGTTGGCCTACCTGGAGGCTCCGCCGTCATGTGCTGTGACCACCTGCCAGTCCAGAGACTCTTGCCCGCTCACCTGGGAGCGCTCATCTGCTACCTGCCTGTTAGCCTACCTGGAGGCTCCGCCGTCACATGCTGTTACCACCTGCTTATCCAGAGACTCTCGCCTGCTCACCTGGGAGCACACATCTGCCATCTGCCTGCTAGCCTACCTGGAGGCTCAGCCGTCACAGGTCGTACCTACCCTTTACCCAGAGACTGTCCCGGTCACTTGCCGTGACCTCCTGCCCGTTCACCCAGAGACTGCCCCGGTCACTTGCTGTGACCCCCTGCCCGTTCACCCAGAGACTGTCCCGGTCACTTGCCGTGACCTCCTGCCCGTTTACCCAGAGACTGTCCCGGTCACCTGCTGTGACTACCTGCCCATCTTCCCTGGTCGCCACCCGCTTCCTTACAAGGACCGCCCCCTTGTATAGTTGCTCAGAGGTTCCGCCTCCCAGACCCACACACTGCGCCCTCCACCACTCTTTCAAGGGGCATTAAAACCATCTTGTTAGGCTACTGTGACCTCCATTTCTCTAACACGAGGCATTGATATTGTCTTTTTTAATCCACTGTCACCTCCACCACTCTTCCAAGGGGCATTGATATTGTTTTTTATTCCACTGCGACCTCCACCATTCTTCCAAGGGGCATTGATATTGTCTTTTTATTCCACTACGACCTCCACCACTCTTCCAAGGGGCATTAAAACCATCTCGTTAAGCTACTGTGACCTCCACGTCTCTTCCACGGGGCATTAAAACCATCTTGTTAAACGACTCTGAACTCCACAGCTCTTCCAAGGGGCATTAAAACTGTGTTGTTAAGCTACTGTGACCTCCATGTCTCTTCCACGGGGCATTGATATTGTCTTTTTATTCCACAGGGACTACCACCACTCTTCCAAGGGGCGCTAAAACTGTCTTGTTAAGCTACTGTGATCTGCACGTCTCTTCCACAGGGCATTGATATTGTGTTTTTATTCCAATGTAACCTCCACCACTCTTCCAAGGGGCATTAAAACTGTCTTGTTTAGCTACTGTGACCTTTACGTCTCAACCACGGGGCATTGATTGTGTCCTTTTTTATTCAAAGCGACCTCCACCACTCTTCCAAGGGGCATTAAAACCGTCTTTTTAAGCTACTGGGACCTCCAGGTCTCTTCCTTGGGGCATTGATTTTGTCTTTTTATTCCACTGCGACCTCCACCACTCTTCCAATGGGCATTAAAACCATCTTGTTAGGCTTCTGTGACCTCCACGTCTCTTCCACGGGGTATTGATATTGTCTTTTTATTTCACTGCATCCTCCACCACTCTTCCAAGGGGCATTGATATTGTCTTTTTATTCCACTGCGGTCTCCACCACTCTTCGTATGGGCATTAAAACCATCTTGTTAGGCTACTGTGACCTCCACGTCTCTTCCACGGGGCATTGATATTGTCTTTTTATTTCACTGCGACCTCCACCACTCTTCCACGGGGCATTGATATTGTCTTTTTAATTCCATTGCGACCTCCAAAACTCTACCAAGGGGCATTAAAACTGTCTTGTTAAGCTACTGTGACCTCCACGTCTCTTCCACGGGGCATTAAAACCATCTTGTTAAACCACTCTGAACTCCACAGCTCTTCCAAGGGGCATTAAAATTGTGTTGTTAAGCTGCTATGACTTCGATGTCTCTTCCACGGGACATTGATATTGTCTTTTTATTCCACAGCGACTTCCACCACTCTTCCAAAGGGTATTAAAACTGTCTTCTTAATCTACTGTGACCTCCACGTCTCTTCCACGGGGCAATGATAGTGTCTTTCTAATTCCATTGCGACCTCCACCACTCTACCAAGGGGCATTTATATTGTCTTTTTATTCCACTGCGACCTCCACCACTCTTCCAAGGGGCATTAAAACTGTCTTGTTAAGCTACTGTGATCTGCACGTCTTTTCCACGGGGCATTGATATTGTCTTTTTATTCCAATGTAACCTCCACCACTCTTCCAAGGGGCATTAAAACCGTCTTGTTTAGCTACTGTGACCTTTACGTCTCTAACACGGGGCATTGATTTTGTCCTTTTTTTTTCACAGCGACCTCCACCACTCTTCCAAGGGGCATTGCGTTTGTCTTTTTATTCCACTGCGACCTCCACCACTCTTCCTATGGGCATTAAAACCATCTTGTTAGGCTACTGTGACCTCCACGTCTTTTCCACGGGATATTGATATTGTCTTTTTATTTCACTGCATCCTCCACCACTCTTCCAAGGGGCATTGATATTGTCTTTTTATTCCACTGCGACCTCCACCACTCTTCGAATGGGCATTAAAACCATCTTGTTAGGCTACTGTGACCTCCACGTCTCTTCACGGGGCATTGATATTGCCTTTTTATTTCACTGCGACCTCTACCACTCTTCCACGGAGCATTGATATTGTCTTTTTAATTCTATTGCGACCTCCACCACTCTACCAAGGGGCATTAATATTGTCTTTTTATTCCACTGCGACCTCCACCACTCTTCCAAGGGGCTTTATATCCATCTTGTTAAGCTACTGTGATCTGCACGTCTCTTCCACGGGGCATTTATATTGTCTTTTTATTCCAATGTCAACTCCACCACTCTTCCAAGGGGCATTAAAACCGTCTTGTTTAGCTACTGTGACATTCACGTCTCTACCACGGGGAATTGATTTTGTCCTTTTTTTCCACAGCGACCACCACCACTCTTCCAAGGGGCATTGATATTGTCTTTTTATTCCACAGCGACCTCCACCACTGTTCCAAGGGGCATTAAAACCATCTTGTTAAGCTACTGAGACCTCCACTTCTCTATCACGGCGCATTGATATTGTTTTTTATTCCACTGCGACCTCTACCACTCTTCCAAGGGTTATTAAAACTGTCTTGTTAAGCTGCTGTGATCTGCATGTCTCTTCCACGGGGCATTGATTTTGTGTTTTTATTCCATTGTAACCTCCACCACTCTTCCAAGGGGCATTAAAACCGACTTGTTTTGCTAATGTGACTTTCACGTCTCTACCACGGGGCATTGATTTTGTCCTTTTTTTTCAAAGCGATCTCCACCACTCTTCCAAGGGGCATTGATATTGCCTTTTTATTCCACAGCGACCTCCACCACTCTTCCAATGGGCATTAAAACCATCTTGTTAGGCTACTGTGACCTCCACGTCTCTTCCACGGGGTATTGATATTGTCTTTTTATTTCACTGCATCCTCCACCACTCTTCCAAGGGGCATTGATATTGTCTTTTTATTCCACTGCGACCTCCACCACTCTTCGAATGGGCATTAAAACCATCTTGTTAGGCTACTGTGACCTCCACGTCTCTTCACGGGGCATTGATATTGCCTTTTTATTTCACTGCGAACTCTACCACTCTTCCACGGAGCATTGATATTGTCTTTTCAATTCTATTGCGACCGCCACCATTCTACCAAGGGGCATTAATATTGTCTTTTTATTCCAGTGCGACCTCCACCACTCTTCCAAGGGGTATTAAAACTGTCTTGTTAAGCTGCTGTGATCTGCATGTCTCTTCCACGGGGCATTGATTTTGTGTTTTTATTCCAATGTAACCTCCACCACTCTTCCAAGGGGCATTAAAACCGACTTGTTTAGCTAATGTGACTTTCACGTCTCTACCACGGGGCATTGATTTTGTCCTTTTTTTTCAAAGCGATCTCCACCACTCTTCCAAGGGGCATTGATATTGTCTTTTTATTCCACAGCGACCTCCACCACTCTTCCAAGGGGCATTAAAACCGTCTTTTTAAGCTACTGTGACCTCCAGGTCTCTTCCATGGGGCATTGATTTTGTGTTTTTTTTCCACTGCGACATCCACCACTCTTCCATCTTGTTAGGCTACCGTGACCTCCACTTCTCTTCCACGGGGCATTGATTTTGTCCTTTTTTTCCACAGCTACCTCCACCACTCTTTCAAGGGGCATTAAAACCATCTTGGCAAGCTACTCTGACCTCCAGGTCTCTTCCATGGGGCATTGATTTTTTCTTTTTATTCCGCTGCGACCTCCACCACTCTTCCAATGGACATTAAAACCAACTTGTTAGGCTACTGTGACCTCCACGTCTCTTCCACGGGGCACTGATATTGTCTTTTTATTTCACTGCGACCTCCACCACTCTTCCAAGGGGCTTTATATCCGTCTTGTTAAGCTACTGTGATCTGCATGTCTCTTCCACGGGGCATTGATATTGTCTTTTTATTCCAATGTCACCTCCACCACTCTTCCAAGGGGCATTAAAACCGTGTTGTTTAGCTACTGTGACATTAACGTCTCTACCACGGGGCATTGATTTTGTCCTTTTTTTCCACAGCGACCACCACCACTCTTCCAAGGGGCATTGATATTGTCTTTTTATTCCACAGCGACCTCCACCACTCTTCCAAGGGGCATTAAAACCATCTTGTTAAGCTACTGTGACCTCCAGGTCTCTTCCATGAGGCATTGATTTTGTCTTTTTATTCCGCTGCGACCTCCACCACTCTTTCAATGGGCATTAAAACCATGATGTTAGGCTACTGTGGCCACCACGTCTTTTCCACGGGGCAATGATATTGTCTTTTTATTTCACTACGACCTCCACCACTCTTCCAAGGGGCATTGATATTGTCTTTTTATTCCACTGCGACCTCCACCACTCTTCCATAGGGCATTGATATTGTCTTTTTATTCAACTCCGACCTCCACTACTCTTCCAAGGGGCATTGATATTGTCTTTTTATTCCACTGCGACCTCCACCACTGTTCCAAGGGGCATTAAAACCATCTTGTTAAGCTACTGAGACCTCCACATCTCTATCACGGCGCATTGATATTGTTTTTTATTCCACTGCGACCTCCACCACTCTTCCAAGGGGTATTAAAACTGTCTTGTTAAGCTGCTGTGATCTGCATGTCTCTTCCACGGGGCATTGATTTTGTGTTTTTATTCCAATGTAACCTCCACCACTCTTCCAAGGGGCATTAAAACCGACTTGTTTAGCTACTGTGACTTTCACGTCTCTACCACGGGGCATTGATTTTATCCTTTTTTTTCAAAGCGACCTCCACCACTCTTCCAAGGGGCATTGATATTGTCTTTTTATTCCACAGTGACCTCCACCACTCTTCCAAGTGTCATTAAAACCATCTTTTTAAGCTACTGTGACCTCCAGGTCTCTTCCATGGGGCATTGGTTCTTGTCTTTTTTTTCCACTGCGACCTCCACCACTCTTCCATCTTGTTAGGCTACTGTGACCTCCACTTCTCTTCCACGGGGTATTGATATTGTCTTTTTATTTCACTGCATCCTCCACCACTCTTCAAAGGGGTATTGATATTGTCTTTTTATTCTACTGCGACCTACACCACTCTTCCAATGGGCATTAAAACTATCTTGTTAGGCTACTGTGATCTGCACGTCTCTTCCATGGGGCATTGATATTGTCTTTTTATTTCACTGCGACTTCCACCACTCTTCCACGCGGCATGGATATTGTCTTTTTAATTCCATTGCGAACTCCACCACTCTACCAAGGGGCATTAATATTGTCTTTTTATTCCACTGCGACCTCCACCACTCTTCCAAGGGGCATTAAAACCATCTTATTAAGCTACTGTGATCGGCACGTCTCTTCCTCGGGGCATTGATATTGTCTTTTTATTCCAATGTAACCTCCACCACTCTTCCAAGAGGCATTAAAACCATCTTGCTAAACCACGCTGAACTCCACAGCTCTTCCAAGGGGCATTAAAACCGTCTTGTTAAGCTACTGTGACCTCCAAATCTCTTCCACGGGGCATTGATATTGTCTTTTTATTCCACAGCAACCTCCACCACTCTTCCAAGGGGCATTAAAAACGTCTTGTTAAGCTACTGTGACCTCCACGTCTCTTCCACTGGGCATTGATATTGTCTTTTTATTCCACTGCACCCTCCACCACTCTTTCAAGGGGCATTAAAACCATCTTGTTAGGCTACTGTGACCTCCATGTCTCTTCCACGAGACATTGATATTGTCTTTTTAATCCACTGCCACCTCCACCACTCTTCCAAGGGGCATTGATTTTTTTTTTTTATTCCACTGCGACCTCCACCACTCTTCCAAGGGGCATTGATATTGTCTTTTTATTCCACTGCGACCTCCACGACTCTTACAAGGGGCATTAAAACTGTCTTGTTAAGCTACTGTGACCTCCAAGTCACTACCACGGGGCATTAAAACCATCTTGTTAAACGACTCTGAACTCCACAGCTCTTCCAAGGGGCAGTAAAACTGTGTTGTTAAGCTACTGTGACCTCCATGTCTTTTCCACGGGGCACTGATATTGTCTTTTTAATTACATTGCAACCTCCACCACTCTACCAAGGGGCATTAATATTGTATTTTTATTCCACTGCGACCTCCACCACGCTTCGAATGGGCATTGAAACCATCTTGTTAGGCTACTGTGACCTCCACGTCTCTTCCACGGGGCATTGATATTGTCTTTTTATTTCACTGCGACCTCCACCACTCTTCCACGGGGCATTGATATTGTCTTTTTAATTCCATTGCGACCTCCACCACTCTACCAATGGACATTAATATTGTCTTTTTATTCCACTGCGACCTCCACCACTCTTCCAAGGGGCATTAAAACCGTCTTGTTAAGCTACTGTGATCTGCACGTCTCTTCCACGGGGAATTGATATTGTCTTTTTATTCCAAAGTAACCTCCACCACTCTTCAAGGGGCATTAAAACCGTTTTGTTTAGCTACTGTGACCTTCACGTCTCTACCACGGAGCATTGATTTTGTCCTTTTTTTCCACAGCGACCACCATCACTCTTCCAAGGGGCATTGATATTGTCTTTTTATTCCACAGCGACCTTCACCACTCTTCCAAGGGGCATTAAAACCGTCTTGTTAAGCTACTGTGACCTCCAGGTCTCTTCCATGGGGCATTGATTTTGTCTTTTTATTCTGCTGCGACCTCCACCACTCTTCCAATGGGCATTAAAACCATGATGTTAGGCTACTGTGACCTCCATGTCTCTTCCACGGGGCACTGATATTGTCTTTTTATTTCACTGCGACCTCCATCTCTCTTCCAAGGGGCATTGATATTGTCTTTTTATTCCACTGCGACCTCCACCACTCTTCCATAGGGCATTGATATTGTCTTTTTATTCAACTCCGACCTCCACGTCTCTTCCACGGGGCATTGATATTGTCTTTTTATTTCACTGCAACCTCCACCACTCTTCCACGGGGCATTGATATTGTCTTTTTAATTCCATTGCGACCTCCACCGCTCTACCAAGGGGCATTAATATTGTCTTTTTATTCCACTGCGACCTCCACCACTCTTCTAAGGGGCATTAAAACCGTCTTGTTAAGCCACTTTGATCTGCCCGTCTCTTCAACGGGGCATTGATATTGTCTTTTTATTCCAATGTAACCTCCACCACTCTTCCAAGGGGCATTAAAACCGTTTTGTTTAGCTACTGTGACCTCCACATCTCTATCACGGCGCATTGATATTGTCTTTTTATTCCACTGCGACCTCCACCACTCTTCCAGGGGGTATTAAAACTGTCTTGTTAAGCTGCTGTGATCTGCACGTCTCTTCCACGGGGCATTGATATTGTGTTTTTATTCCAATGTAACCTCCACCACTCTTCCAAGGGGCATTAAAATCTTCTTGTTTAGCTACTGTGACCTTCACGTCTCTACCACGGGGCATTGATTTTGTAGTTTTTTTTCACAGCGACCTCCACCACTCTTCCAAGAGGCATTGATATTGTCTTTTTATTCCACAGCGACCTCCACCACTCTTCCAAGGGGCATGAAAACCATCTTTTTAAGCTACCGTGACCTCAAGGTCTCTTCCATGGGGCATTGTTTTTGTCTTTTTATTCCACTACGACCTCCACCACTCTTCCATCTTGTTAGGCTACTGTGACCTCCACGTCTCTTCCACAGGGTATAGATATTGTCTTTTTATTTCACTGCATCCTTCCACCACTCTTCCAATGGGCATTAAAACCATCTTGTTAAGCTACTGTGGCCTCCACTTCTCTTCCACGGGGCATTGATATTGTCCTTTTATTTCACTGCGACCTCCACCACTCTTCCAAGGGGAATTGATATTGTCTTTTTATTCCACTGCGACCTCCACCACTCTTCCAATGGGCATTAGAACCATTTTGTTAGGCTTCTGTGACCTCCACGTCTCTTCCACGGGGCATTGATATTGTCTTTTTATTTCACTGCGACCTCCACCACTCTTCCACGGGGTATTGATATTGTCTTTTTAATTCCATTGCGACCTCCACCGCTCTACCAAGGGGCATTAATATTGTCTTTTGATTCCACTGCGACCTCCACCACTCTTCTAAGGGGCATTAAAACCGTCTTGTTAAGCCACTTTGATCTGCCCGTCTCTTCCACGGGGCATTGATATTGTCTTTTTATTCCAATGTAACCTCCACCACTCTTCCAAGGGGCATTAAAACCGTTTTGTTTAGCTACTGTGACCTTCACGTCTCTACCATGGTGCATTGATTTAGTCCTTTTTTTCCACAGCGACCTCCAACACTCTTCCAAGGGGCATTGATATTGTCTTTTTATTCCACAGCGACCTCCACCACTCTTCCAAGGGGCATTAAAACCGTCTTGTTAAGCTACTGTGACCTCCAGGTCTCTTCCATGGGGCATTGATTTTGTATTTTTATTCCGCTGCGACCTCCTCCACTCTTCCAATGGGCATTAAAACCATCTTGTTAGGCTACTGTGACCTCCACGTCTCTTCCAAGGGGCATTGATATTGTCTTTTTATTTCACTGCGACCTCCACCACTCTTCCATGGGGCATTGATATTGTCTTTTTATTCCACTGCGACCTCTACCACTCTTCCATAGGGCATTAATATTGTCTTTTTATTCAACTCCGACCTCCACTACTCTTCCAAGGGGCATTAATATTGTCTTTTTTTTCCACTGCGACCTCCACCCCTGTTCCAAGGGGCATTAAAACCATCTTGTTAAGCTACTGTGACCTCCACATCTCTTCCACGGCGCATTGATATTGTCTTTTTATTCCACTGCGACCTCTACCACTCTTCCATGGGGCATTAAAACCATCTTGTTAAGCTACTGTGACCTTCACGTCTCTTCCATGGGGCATTGGTATTGTCTTTTTATTCCATTGCGACCTCCACAACTCTTCCAAGGGGCACTGATATTGTCTTTTGATTCCAGTGCGATCTCCACCACTCTTTCAAGGGCATTAAAATTGTCTTGTTAAGCTACTATCTCCACGTCTCTTCCACGTGGCATTGATATTGTGTTTTATTCCACTATGAGCTCCACCACTCTTTCAATGGGCATTAAAACCATCTTGTTAGGCTACTGTGACCTCCACGTCTCTTCCACAGGGCATTGATATTGTCTTTTTATTCCACTGTGACCTCAACCACTCTTACAATGGGCATTGATATTGTCTTTTTATTCGTCTGCCACCTCCACCACTCTTACAAGGGGCATTAAAATGGTGCCGTTAAGCTACTGTGACCTCCAAGTCTCTTCCACGGGGCATTGATATTGTCTTTTTAATCCACTGCGAACTCCACCACTCTTCCATAGGGCACTGATACTGTCTTTTTATTCAATTGCGACGTCCACCACTCTTCCAAGAGGTCATTGATATTTTCTTTTTATTCCACTGCGGTCTCCACCACTCTCCCAAGGGGCATTAAAACCATCTTGTTAAGCTACTGTGAACTCCAAGTCTCTTCAACTGATCATTGATATGTTCTTTTATTCAACTGTAACCTCCACCACTCTTCCAAGGGGCATTAAAACCGTCTTGTTATGCTACTGTGACCTTCACGTCTCTTCCAAGTGGCATTAAAACCATCTTGTTAAACCAATCTGAATTCCACAGCTCTTCCAAGGGGCATTAAAACCGTCTTGTTAAACAACTGTGATCTCCACTTCTCTTCCACGGAGCATTGATATTGTCTTTTTATTCCACTGCGAAGACCACCACTCTTCCAAGGGGCATTAAAACCATCTTGGTAAGCTTCTGTGATCTCCACGTCTCTTCCACGGGGCATTGATATTGTATTTTTATTCCACTGTAACCTCCACCACTCTTCCAAGTGGCATTAATATCGACTTGTTAAGCTACTGTGACCTCTACGTCTCTTCCTCGGGGCATTGATATTGTCCTTTTATTCCTTTGCTACCTCCACCACTCTACCACGGGGCATTGATATTGTCTTTTTATTCCACTGCGACCTCAACCACTCTTCCAAGAGGCATTAAAAGCATCTTGTTAAGCTACTGTGACCTCCACGTCTCTACCACGGGAATTGATATTGTCTTTTTTTTCCAGAGCGACCTCCACCACTCTTCCAAGGGGCATTAAAACGGTTTTGTTAAGCTACTGTGACCTCTACATCTCTTCCACGGGGCATTGACATTGTCTTTTTTTTCCACTGCGACCTCCACCACTCTACCAAGGGGCATTAAAAGCATCTTGTTAAGCTACTGTGACCTCCACGTCTCTACCACGGGGAATTGATATTGTCTTTTTTTTCCAGAGCGACCTCCACCACTCTTCCAAGGGGCATTAAAACGGTTTTGTTAAGCTACTGTGACCTCTACATCTCTTCCACGGGGCATTGACATTGTCTTTTTTTTCCACTGCGACCTCCACCACTCTACCAAGGGGCATTAAAAGCATCTTGTTAAGCTACTGTGACCTCCACGTCTCTACCACGGGGAATTGATATTGTCTTTTTTTTCCACTGCGACCTCCACCACTCTTCCAAGGGGTCAAGGATATTGTCTTTTTATTCCACTGTGACCTCCACCAGTGTTCCAAGGGGCATTAAAACCATCTTGTTAAGCTATTGTGACCTACAAGTCTCTTCCACAGTGCATTGATATTGTCTTTTTATTCGACTGCGAACTCCACCATTCTTCCATGGGGCATTAAAACCATCTTGTTAAGCTACTGTGACCTTCACGTCTCTTCCACGGGGCATTGATATTGTCTTTTTATTCCACTGCGGCCTCCACCTTTCTTCCATGGGGCATTAAAACCATCTTGTTAAGCTACTGTGACCTTCACGTCTCTTCCACGGGACATTGATATTGTCTTTTTATTCCATTGCGACCTCCACCACTCTTCCAAGGGGCATTGATATTGTCTTTTTATACCAATGCGACCTCCACCATTCTTCCAAGGGGCATTAAAACCGTCTTGTTAAGCTCCTATCTCCACGTCTCTACCACGAGGCATTGATTTTGTCTTTTTATTCCACTGTAACCTCCACCACTCTTCCAATGGGGATTAAAACCATCTTGTTAAGCTACTATCTCCACTGCTCTTCCAAGGGGTCATTGATATTGTCTTTTTTTTCCACTGTGACCTCCACCAGTGTTACAAGGGGCATTAAAACCATCTTGCTAACCTACGGTGACCTTCACGTCTCTTCCAAGGGGCATTGATATTATCTTTTTACTCCAATGCGACCTCCACCACTCTTCCAAGGGGCATTAAAACAGTCTTGTTAAGCTGCTATCTCCACATCTCTATGACGGGGCATTGATTTTGTCTTTTTATTCCACTGTAACCTCCACCACTCTTCCAAGGGGCATTAAAAACATTTTTTTAAGCTACTATCTCCACTACTCTTCCAATGGGTCATTGATATTGTCTTTTTTTCCACTGTGACCTCCACCAGTGTTACAAGGAGCATTAAAACCATCTTGCTAATCTACTTGACCTCCAAGTCTCTTCCACGGCGCATTGATATTGTTTTTTATTCCACTGCGACCTCCACCACTCTTCCAAGGGGCATTAAAACCGTCTTGTTAAGCTACTATCTCCACGTCTCTACCACGGGGCATTGATTTTGTCTTTTTATTCCACTGTAACCTCCACCACTCTTCCAAGTGGCATTAAAAACGTTTTTGTAAGCTACTATCTCCACGTCTCTTCCACGGGGCATTGATATTGACTCTTTATTCCACTGTAACCTCCAATACTCTTCCAAGGGGCAATTAAACTGTCTTGTTAAGCTACTGTGACCTCCAGGTCTCTTCCACGGGGCATTGATATTGTCTTTTTATTCCACTGCGACCTCCACTACTCTTCCAATGGGCATTAAAACCAACTTGTTAGGCTACTGTGATCTCCACATCTCTACCACAGGGCATTGATATTGTCTTTTTATTCCACTGCAACCTCAACCACTCTTTCAAGGGGCATTGATACTGTCTTTTTATTCCATCGCGACCTCCACCACTCTTCTAAGGGGCATTAAAACGGTGTTGTTAAGCTACTGTGCCATCCAAGTCTCTTCCACGGCTCATTGATATTGTCTTTTTATTCCACTGTGACCTCCACCACTCTTGCATAGGGCATTGATGTTGTCTTTTTATTCCACTGCGACCTCCACCACTCTTCCAAGGGGCATTAAAAGATTCTTGTTAAGCTCCTGTGACCTCGAAGTCTCTTCCACTGGGCATTGATATTGTCTGTTTATTCAACTGTAACCTCCACCACTCTTCCAAGGGGAATTAAAATCGTCTTGCTAAGCTACTGTGACCTCCACGTCTCTACCAAGGGGCATTAAAACCATCTTGTTAAACCAATCTGTACTCCACATCTCTTCCAAGGGGCATTAAAACCATCTTTTTAAGCTACTGTGACCTCCACATCTCTTCCACGGGGCATTGATATTGTCTTTTTATTCCACAGAGACCTCCACCACTCTTCCAAGGGTCATTAAAACCATGTTGTTAGGCTACTGTGACCTTTAGGTCTCTTCCACGTGGCATTGATATTGTCTTTTTATTCCACTACGAGCTCCACCACTCTTTCAATGGGCATTAAAACCATCTTGTTAGGCTACTGTGACCTCCACGTCTCTTCCACAGGTCATTGATATTGTCTTTTTATTCCACTGTGACCTCCACCACTCTTACAAGGTGCATTGATATTGTCTTTTTATTTGACTGCCACCTCCACCACTCTTACAAGGGGCATTAAAACGGTGCCGTTAAGCTACTGTGACCTCCAAGTCTTTTCCACGGGGCATTGATATTTTCTTTTTAATCCACTGTGACCTCCACCACTCTTCCATAGGGCACTGATACTGTCTTTTTATTCAATTGCGACCTCCACCACTCTTCCAAGAGGTCATTGATATTGTCTTTTTATTCCACTGCGGCCTCCACCACTTTCCCGAGGGGCATTAAAACCATCTTGTTAAGCTACTGTAAACTCCAAGTCTCTTCAACTGGGCATTGATATGTTCTTTTTTTCAACTGTAACCTCCACCACTCTTCCAAGGAGCATTAAAACCGTTTTGTTATGCTACTGTGACCTTCACGTCTCTTCCAAGGGTCATTAAAACCATCTTGTTAAACCAATCTGAACTCCACAGCTCTTCCAAGGGGCATTAAAACCGTCTTGTTAAACTAATGTGATCTCCACTTCTCTTCCACGGGGCATTGATACTGTCTTTTTATTCCACTTCGAAGACCACCACTCTTCCAAGGGGCATTAAAACCATCTTGTTAAGCTACTGTGATCTCCACGTCTCTTCCACGGGGCATTGATATTGTATTTTTATTCCACTGTAACCTCCACCACTCTTCCAAGTGGCATTAATATCGACTTGTTAAGCTACTGTGACCTCCACGTCTCTTCCTCGGGGCATTGATATTGTCCTTTTATTCCTTTGCGACCTCCACCACTCTACCAAGGGGCATTGATATTGTCTTTTTATTCCACAGCGACCTCAACCACTCTTTCAAGGGGCATTAAAACCGTCTTGTTAAGCTACTGTGATCTGAACGTCTCTTCCACGGGGCATTGATATTGTCTTTTTATTCTAATGTAAACTCCACCACTCTACCAAGGGGCATTAAAACCATCTTGTTAAGCTACTCTGACCACCACGTCTCTACCAGGGGGAATTGATATTGTCTTTTTTTTCCAGAGCGCCCTCCACCATTCTTCCAAGAGGCATTAAAATCATCTTCTTAAGCTCCTGTGACCTCCAGGTCTCTTCCACGGGACATTGATATTGTCTTTTTTTTCCACTGCGACCTCCACCACTCTTCCAATGGGCATTAAAATCATCTTGTTAGGCTACTGCGACCTCCACGTCTCTTCCACGGGGCATTGATATTGTCTCTTTTTGTCTTTTTATTCCACTGCGACCTCCACCACTCTTCCAAGGGGCATTGATATTGTCTTTTTATTCCACTGCGACCTCCACCACTCTTCCAAGGGGCATTGATATTTTCTTTTTATTCCACTGTGACCTCCACTACTCTTCCAAGGGACATTAAAACGGTCTTGTTAAGCTACTGTGACCTCTACATCTCTTCCACGGGGCATTGACATTGTCTTTTTTTCCACTGCAACCTCCACCACTCTTCCATAGGGCATTGATATTGTCTTTTTATTCAACTGCGACCTCCACTTCTCTTCCAAGGGGTCAATGATATTGTCTTTTTATTCCACTGTGACCTCCACCAGTGTTCCAAGGGGCATTAAAACCATCTTGTTAAGCTATTGTGACCCCAAGTCTCTTCCACTGCGCATTGATTTTGTCCTTTTCTTCTACTGCGACCTCCACCATTCTTCCATGGGCCATTAAAACCATCTTGTTAAGCTACTGTGAGCTTCACGTCTCTTCCACGGGGCATTGATATTGTCTTTTTATTGCACTGCGGCCTCCACCTTTCTTCCATGGGCCATTAAAACCATCTTGTTAAGCTACTGTGACCGTCACGTCTCTTCCACGGGACATTGATATTGTCTTTTTATTCCATTGCGACCTCCACCACTCTTCCAAGGGGCATTGATATTGTCTTTTTATTCCAATGCGACCTCCACCTCTCTTCCAAGGGGCATTAAAACCGTCTTGTGAAGCTACTATCTCCACGTCTATACCACGGGGCATTGGTTTTGTCTTTTTATTCCACTGTAACCTTCACCACTCTTCCAAGGGTCATTAAAAACGTTTTTTTAAGCTACTATCTCCACGTCTCTTCCACGGGGCATTGATATTGACTTTTTATTCCACTGTAACCTCCACCACTCTTCCAAGAGGCATTGATATTGTCTTTTTATACCACAGAGATCTCCACCACTCTTCCAAGGGGCATAAAAACCGTCTTGTTAAGCTCCTGTGACCTCAAGGTCTGTTCCACGGGGCATTGATATTGTCTTTTTATTCCACTGCGACCTCCACCATTCTTCCAATGGGCATTAAAACCATCTTGTTAGGCTACTGTGACCTCCACATCTCTACCACAGGGCATTGATATTGTCTATTTATTCCACTGCAACCTCAACCACTCTTTCAAGGGGCATTGATACTGTCTTTTTATTCCATCGCGACCTCCACCACTCTTCCAAGGGGCATTAAAACGGTGTTGTTAAGCTACTGTGACCTCCAAGTCTCTTCCACGGGGCATTGATATTGTCTTTTTATTACACTGTGACCTCCACCACTCTTGCATTCGGCATTGATATTGTCTTTTTATTCAACTGCTTCCTCCATCACTTTTCCAAGGGATCATTGATATTGTCTTTTTATTCCACTGCGACCTCCACCACTCTTCCAAGGGGCATTAAAACCATCTTGTTAAGCTCCTGTGACCTCCAAGTCTCTTCCACTTGGCATTGATATTGTCTTTTTATTCAACTGTAACCTCCAGCACTCTTCCAAGGGGCATTAAAACCGTCTTGCTAAGCTACTGTGACCTCCACGTCTCTTCCACGGGGCATTAATATTGTCTTTTTATTCCACTGCGACCTCCACCACTCTTCCAAGGGGCAATGATATTGTCTTTTTATTCCACTGCGACCTCCACCACTCTTCCAAGGGGCAATGATATTGTCTTTTTATTCCACTGCGACCTCCACCACTCTTCCAAGGGGCATTAAAAACGTCTTGTTAAGCTACTTTGACCTCCACATCTCTTCCATGGGGCATTGATATTGTCTTTTTATGCCACTGCGACCTTCTCCACTCTTCCAAGGGGCATTAAATCCATATTGTTAAGCTACTGTGACCTCAACGTCTCTTCCACGGGGCATTGATATTTTATTTTTATTCCACTGTTACCTCCACCACTCTTCCAAGGGGCATTAATACTGTCTTGGTAAGCTACTGTGACCTACACCTATCTTCCAAGGGGCATTAAAATTATGTTGTTAACCCACTCTGAACTCCTCAGCTCTTCCAAGGGGCATTAAAACTGTCTTGTTGGGCTACTGTGACCTCCACCTCTCTTCCAAGGGGCATTGATATTGTCTTTTTATTCCACTGCGACCTTCACCACTCTTCCAAGTGGCATTGGTATTGTCTTTTTATTCCACTGCGACCTCCACCACTTTTACATGGGGCATTGATATTGTCTTTTTATTCCACTGCGACCTCCACCACTCTTCCAAGAGGCATTAAAACTGTCTTGTTAAGTTACTGTGATCTGCACGTCTCTTCCACGGGGCATTGATATTGTCTTTTTATTCCACTGCGACCTCCACCACTCTTCCAATGGGCATTAAAACCATCTTGTTAGGCTACTGTGACGTCCATGTCTCTTCCACGGGGCATTGAAATTGTTTTTTTATTCCACTGCATTCTCCACCACTCTTCCATAGGGCATTGATATTGTCTTTTTATTCAACTGCGACCTCCACTTCTCTTCCAAGGGGTCAATGATATTGTCTTTTTATTCCACTGTGACCTCCACCAGTGTTCCAAGGGGCATTAAAACCATCTTGTTAAGCTATTGTGACCCCAAGTCTCTTCCACTGCGCATTGATTTTGTCCTTTTCTTCTACTGCGACCTCCACCATTCTTCCATGGGCCATTAAAACCATCTTGTTAAGCTACTGTGACCGTCACGTCTCTTCCACGGGACATTGATATTGTCTTTTTATTCCATTGCGACCTCCACCACTCTTCCAAGGGGCATTGATATTGTCTTTTTATTCCAATGCGACCTCCACCACTCTTCCAAGGGGCATTAAAACCGTCTTGTGAAGCTACTATCTCCACGTCTATACCACGGGGCATTGGTTTTGTCTTTTTATTCCACTGTAACCTTCACCACTCTTCCAAGGGGCATTAAAAACGTTTTTTTAAGCTACTATCTCCACGTCTCTTCCACGGGGCATTGATATTGACTTTTTATTCCACTGTAACCTCCACCACTCTTCCAAGAGGCATTGATATTGTCTTTTTATACCACAGAGATCTCCACCACTCTTCCAAGGGGCATAAAAACCGTCTTGTTAAGCTCCTGTGACCTCAAGGTCTCTTCCACGGGGCATTGATATTGTCTTTTTATTCCACTGCGACCTCCACCATTCTTCCAATGGGCATTAAAACCATCTTGTTAGGCTACTGTGACCTCCACATCTCTACCACAGGGCATTGATATTGTCTATTTATTCCACTGCAACCTCAACCACTCTTTCAAGGGGCATTGATACTGTCTTTTTATTCCATCGCGACCTCCACCACTCTTCCAAGGGGCATTAAAACGGTGTTGTTAAGCTACTGTGACCTCCAAGTCTCTTCCACGGGGCATTGATATTGTCTTTTTATTACTCTGTGACCTCCACCACTCTTGCATTCGGCATTGATATTGTCTTTTTATTCAACTGCTTCCTCCATCACTTTTCCAAGGGATCATTGATATTGTCTTTTTATTCCACTGCGACCTCCACCACTCTTCCAAGGGGCATTAAAACCATCTTGTTAAGCTCCTGTGACCTCCAAGTCTCTTCCACTTGGCATTGATATTGTCTTTTTATTCAACTGTAACCTCCACCACTCTTCCAAGGGGCATTAAAACCGTCTTGCTAAGCTACTGTGACCTCCACGTCTCTTCCACGGGGCATTAATATTGTCTTTTTATTCCACTGCGACCTCCACCACTCTTCCAAGGGGCAATGATATTGTCTTTTTATTCCACTGCGACATCCACCACTCTTCCAAGGGGCAATAAAACCATCTTGTTAAGCTACTGTGATCTCCACGTCTCTTCCACGGGGCATTGATATTGTCTTTTTTTTCCACTGCGACCTCCACCACTCTTCCAAGGGGCATTAAAAACGTCTTGTTAAGCTACTTTGACCTCCACATCTCTTCCATGGGGCATTGATATTGTCTTTTTATGCCACTGCGACCTTCTCCACTCTTCCAAGGGGCATTAAATCCGTATTGTTAAGCTACTGTGACCTCAACGTCTCTTCCACGGGGCATTGATATTTTATTTTTATTCCACTGTTACCTCCACCACTCTTCCAAGGGGCATTAATACCGTCTTGTTAAGCTACTGTGACCTACACCTATCTTCCAAGGGGCATTAAAATTATGTTGTTAACCCACTCTGAATTCCTCAGCTCTTCCAAGGGGTATTAAAACTGTCTTGTTGGGCTACTGTGACCTCCACCTCTCTTCCAAGGGGCATTGATATTGTCTTTTTATTCCACTGCGACCTTCACCACTCTTCCAAGTGGCATTGGTATTGTCTTTTTATTCCACTGCGACCTCCACCACTTTTACATGGGGCATTGATATTGTCTTTTTATTCCACTGCGACCTCCACCACTCTTCCAAGAGGCATTAAAACTGTCTTGTTAAGTTACTGTGATCTGCACGTCTCTTCCACGGGGCATTGATATTGTCTTTTTATTCCACTGCGACCTCCACCACTCTTCCAATGGGCATTAAAACCATCTTGTTAGGCAACTGTGACGTCCATGTCTCTTCCACGGGGCATTTAAATTGTTTTTTTATTCCACTGCGACCTCCACCACTCATCCAAGGGGCATTGATATTGTCTTTTTATTCCACTGTGACCTCCACCACTCTTCCAACAGGCATTCAAACGGACTTGTTAAGCTACTGTGACCTTCACGTCACTTCCACGGGGCATTGATATTGTCTTTTTATTCCACTGCGATCTCCACCACTCTTTCATAGGGCATTGATATTGTCTTTTTATACTACTGCGACCTCCACTACTCTTCCAAGGGGTCATTGATATTGTCTTTTTATTCCACTGTGACCTCCAGCACTGTTACAAGGGGAATTAAAGCTGTCTTATTAAGCTACTGTGACCTCCAAGTCTCTTCCACGGGGCATTGATATTGTCTTTTTATTCAACTGTAACCTCCACCACTCTTCCAAGGGGCATTAAAACCGTCTTGTTAAGCTACTGTGACCTTCACGTCTCTACCAAGGGGCATTAAAACCATCTTCTTTAACCAATCTGTACTCCACAGCTCTTCCAAGGATCATTAAAACCATCTTGTTAAGCTACTGTGATCTCCACCTCTCTTCCACGGCACACTGATGTTGTCTTTTTTTTCCACTGCGACCTCCACCTCTCTTCCATGGGGCATTAAAACTTCTTGTTAAGCTAATGTGACCTCCACGTCTCTACTAGGGGGAATTAATATTGTCTTTATATTCCATTGCAACCTCCACGACTCTTCCACGGGGCATTGATATTGTATTTTCTTTCTACTGTAACCTCCAAAACTCTTCCAAGGGGCATTAATACCTTCTTGTAAAGCTACTGTAACCTACACCTCTCTTCCAAGGGGCATTAAAACCATCTTGTTAAACCACTCTTAACTCCACAGCTCTTTCAAGGGGCATTAAAACCGTCTTGTTAAGCTACGGTGACCTCCACTTCTCTTCCACGGGGCATTGATATTGTCTTTTTATTCCACTGTGACCTCCACCACTCTTCCAAGGTGCATTAAAACCGTCTTTTTAAGCTACTGTGACCTCCACGCCCCTTCCACGGGGCATTGATGTTGTCTTTTTATTCCACTGCGACCTCCACCACACTTCCAAGGGGCATTAAAAACGTCTTGTTATGCTACTTTGACCTCCACGTCTCTTCCACTGTGCATTGATATTGTCTTTTTTATGCCACTGCGACCTCCACCACTCTTCCAAGGGGCATTAAATCCGCATTGTTAAGCTACTGTGACCTCAACGTCTCTTCCAAGGGGCATTAAAACCATCTTGTTAAACCACTTCGAACTCCAAAGCTCTTCCAAGAGGCATTAAAACCGTCTTGTCAAGCTACTGTGACCTCCACGCGATCACCACCACTCTTCCAAGGGGAAAAAAAAGCGTCTTGTTATGCTGCTGTGACCTCCACGTCTCTTCCAAGTGGCATTGATATTGTCTTTTTTTTCCACTGCGACCTCCACCACTCTTCCATAGGGCATTGATATTGTCTTTTTATTATACTGCGACCTCCACCACTCTTCCAAGGGGCATTAAAATGGTCTTGTTAAGCTACTGTGACCTCCATGTCTCTTCCACGGCACATTGATATCGTCTTTTTTTTCCACTGCTACCTCCACCTCTCTTCCATGGGGCATTAAAACTTCTTGTTAAGCTAATGTAACCTCCATGTCTCTTCCAGGGGGCATTAATATTGTCTTTATATTCCATTGCGACCTCCACCACTCTTCCACTGGGCCTTGATATTGTATTTTTTTTCCACTGTAACCTCCACCACTCTTCCAAGGGGCATTAATACCTTCTTGTAAAGCTTCTGTGACCTACACCTCTCTTCCAAGGGGCATTAAAACCATCTTGTTAAACCACTCTGAACTCCACAGCTCTTCCAAGGGGCATTAAAACCGCTTGTTAAGCTACGGTGACCTCCACATCTCTTCCACGGAGCATTGATATTGTCTTTTTATTCCACAGCGACCTCCACCACTCTTCAAGTTGCACTAATTCCGTCTTCTTAAGCTACTGTGACCTCCACGTCTCTTCCACGGAGCGTTGATATTGTCTTTTTATTCCACTGCGACCTCCACCACTCTTCCAAGGGGCATTAAAACCATCTTTTTAGGCTACTGTGACCTCCACATCTCTTCCACGGCGCACTGATATTATCTTTTTATTCCACTGCGACCTCCACCACTCTTCCAAGGAGCATTATAACCGTCTTTTTAAGCTACTGTGACCTCCACGTCTCTTCCACGGGGCATTGATATTGTCTTTTTATTCCTCTGCGACCTCCACCACACTTCCAAGGGGCATTAAATCCGCAATGTTAAGCTACTGTGACCTCAACGTTGTTACGGGTCCGTGTGGTGAAACCTCTGTGCCGAGGTGCAAGGAGGGACCCAGAGAGGCGTGACTAAGTATCAACCTGAACCGACCCTGGTCGGACAGCAGCTAACGATACCGTGACCAGGGAGGATCCGGGCTGAGGGACCAGGTGCTACTCTGGGGACGACCTTGTAAGAGAGCAGGTGGCTCCCACGGGTCAGATGGTTGGGACTGACCGGTATGGCGGATGAACATGGCAAGCAGGCAGAAATCTCTGGTGGCTGACAGGTGGTCACGTTACGTGACGGCAGAGCAGGTAGTAGTCTCTAGTTTTACCAGGAAGGTGGTCACAGCAAGTGACGGCAGAGCCTCCAGACAGGCTGGTAGGAAACAGGCGGGCACTCCCAGGTGAGCGGGCAGATCGACATGGCAGGAAACAGGCAGGTAACAGGTTAGCGCTCCCAGGTGAGCGGGCTGACGGACTCTGCAGGTAATAGACGGATGCTCCCAGGTGAGCGGACTGGCAGACAGGGCAGGTAACAGGCGGATGCTCCCAGGTGAGCGGACTGGCAGACAGCGCAGGTAACAGGCAGGTAACAGGTGAGCGCTCCAGGTGAGCAGGCTGGCAGGCTCGGCAGGTAACGGGCAGATAACAGGCTGGCAGACAGGACGAGGAGTCAGGCTAGCAGCGGGACCTGAGGGCTGAAGCAGAGATAAGTAACTGTGCAACAACTTGCTCGGCACCTCCATTTTGCAGGAGGTGCCTTATATACGGGAGGTCCTCCGGCAATCGGCCGGAGACTCCTTAAGACGACGTGTGTGGTCCCTTTAAGAGAGGGGAAGCGCGCGTGCGAGCCCCCTAAGCACATTGCCGGGGAAGGAGCGCGTGCCGGCAGCAGCGGGGGGAGAAGCGCTGGAGGACACCGCGTCAGGAGCGGGCAGGTGAGAGGGATGGCATCTCTGCCTAGCAAGGGGCAGAGATGCCGATGCTACAGTACCCCCCCCCTTTAGGCCCCCTCTTTTTTTGGCCTGTAAGAAATTTTTCAAGGAGAAGCGGGGCGTGGATGTTCTCCCTGGGTTCCCAAGTTCTCTCCTCAGGACCAAACCCCTTCCAATCCACCAGAAAAAAGGTCTTTCCTCTTACCCTCTTGGTGGACAGAATACTCTCTACCTCAAAGACGTCCTCAGCGAAAACCGGAGCAGGGGGAGTACCTGGATTGTTGGAAAAAGAGTTTAAGACAACGGGTTTGAGGAGAGATACGTGGAAGGAGTTGGGAATCCGTAATTGGCCGGGATTTTTAACTTGTAGGCCATTGGATTAATTTGCTTGAGGATTTCGAAAGTGCCGATGAAGCGAGGACCTAACTTGTAGGAGGGTATCTTGAGCCGCACATGTTTGGAGGAGATCTATAAATGTGACACATCGGCTATATTATAAAAATTAACATTTATTTAAAGAAATATGATAAAATACATATCACGATAAAATAAGGGAAAGGGTAACATAGAAAGAGGTTACTGGGTAGGACAATACTGAGTATATAGGAAATGCATAATGTGTTCAATTACTATACATCCAATAAAACAATGTGCAAACAATCAATATATTAGAAGAGGTCCACAGTAAAGTGCATTGTGCTATAGGAGGACCAAAATAGTAAGAAGGTGCTGCATTGTATAGGGATCATCAAATAGGAGGTATAGAGGTAGAGACAAAAAGTATATGGATGATAGAGCATGTACTAACCCAGAAAACCAGATCCGACGCGCGTTTCGCCAGCAGGAAGGCTTTGACGAGGATGCCACTGCGACCTCCACCACTCTTAAAAGGGGCATTAAAACTGTCTTGTTAAGCTACTGTGACCTCCACATGTCTTCCAAGGGTCATTAAAACCATCTTGTTAAACCTCTCTGAACTCCACAGCTCTTCCAAGGGGCATTAAAACTGTATTGTTAAGCTACTGTGACCTCCACATCTATTCCAAGGGGCATTGATATTGTCTTTTTATTCCACGGCGACCTCCACCACTTCTCCAAGGGTCATTAAAACCATCTTGTTAAGCTACTATGACCTCCACGTCTCTTCTACGGGGCATTCATATTGTCTTTTTATTCCATTGTGACCTCCAAAAATCTTCCAAAGTGCATTGATATTGTCTTTATAGTCCACTGAAACCTTCACATCATTTCCAAGGGGCATTATAATCATTTGTTAAGCTACTGTGACCTCAACGTCTCTTCCACTTAGCATTGATATTGTCTTTTTTTTCCACAGCGACCTCCAACACTCTTCCAAGGCGCATCAATGTTGTCTTTTTATTCCACTGTGACCTCCACCACTCTTCCAAGGGGCATTGATATTGTCTTTTTATTCCAATGTGACCTCCACCACTCTTCCAAGGTGCATTAAAACGATCTTTTTAAGCTACTGTGACCTCCAAGTCTCTTCCACTGGGCATTGATATTGTCAAGATGGTTTTAATGCCTTTTGTAGAGTGGTGGAGGTCGCAATGGAATAAAAAGACAATATCAATGCCCCGTGGAAGAGACGTGGAGATCACAGTAGCTTAACAAGACGGTTCTAATGCCCCTTGGAAAATCTGTGGAGTTCAGAGTGGTTTAACAAGACAGTTTTAATGACCCGTGGAAGAGACGTAGAGGTCACTGTAGCTTAATAAGATGGTTTTAATGCCCGTTGGAAGAGAGGTGGAGGTCGCAGTGGAATAAAAAGACAATATCAATGCCCCTTGGAATAGTGGTGGAGGTCGCAGTGGAACAAAATGACAATCTCAGTGACTGGTGGAAGAGATGTGGAGGTCACAGTAGCTTAACAAGACGGTTTTAATGCCCCTTGGAAGAGCTGTGGTGTTTAGAGTGGTTTAAAAGGATGGCTTTAATGCCCCTTGGAAGAGACGTGGAGGTCACAGTAGCTTTGCAAGGCGGTTTTAATGCCCTTGGAAGAGTGGTGGAGTTCGCAGCGGAATAAAATGACAATATCAATTCCCCGTGGAAGAGACGTGGAGGTGACAGTAGCTTAACAAGACGGTTTTAATGCCCCGTGGAAGAGCTGTGGTGATTAGAGTGGTTTAACAAGACGGTTATAATGCCCCTTGGAAGAAACTTGGAGGTCACAGTAGCTTTACAAGACAGTTTTAATACCCCTTGGAAGAGTGGTGGAGGTCGCAGTCGATTAAAAAGACAATTTCAATGTCCAGTGAAAGAGACGTGGAGGTGACAGCAGCTTAAGAAGACGGTTTTAATGCCCCTTGGAAGTGAGGTGGAGTTCGCAGTGGAATAAAAAGACAATATCAATGCTCCGTGGAAGAGACTTGGAGGTCACAGTAGCTTTTTCAAGACCGATTTAGTGCCCCTTGGAAGAGTGGTGGAGGTTGCAGTGGAATAAAATGACAATATAAATGCCCCTTATAGAGACTTGGAGGTCACAGTAGCTTTACAAGACGGCTTTAATGCCCCTTGGAAGAGTGGTGGAGGTTACAGTGGAATAAAAAGACTATATCAATGCCCCGTGGAAGAGACGTGGAGGTCACAGTAGCTTAACAAGACGGTTTTAATGCCCTTTGGAAGAGTGGTGGAGGTCGCAGTAGAATAAAAAGACAATATCAATGCCCCTTGTAAGAGTGGTGGAGTTCGCAGTCTAATAAAAATACAATATCAATGCCCAGTGTAAGAGACGTGGAGGTCACATTAGCTTATCAAGACGGTTTTAATGCCCTTGGAAAAGCTGTGGAGTTCAGAGTGGTTTAGTAACAAGGTTTTAATGCCTCTTGGAAGAGACGTGGAGGTCACAGTAGCTTAACAAGACGGTTTTAATGCCCCTTGGAAGAGTGGTGGAGGTCGCAGCGGAGTAAAAAGACAATATCAATGCCCCTTGGAAGAATGGTGGAGGTCGCAGTGGAATAAAAAGACAATATCAATTCCCCGTGGAAGAGAAGTGGAGGTCACAGTAGCTTAACAAGACAGATTTAGTGCTATGTGGAAGAGTTGTGGAGGTCGCAGTGGAATAAAAAGAGAATATAAATGCCCCGTGGAAGAGACGTGGAGGTCACAGTAAGCTTAACAAGACGGTTTTAATGCCCCTTGGAAGAACTGTGGAGTTCTTCGTGGTTTAACAGGATGGTTTTAATGCCCCTTGGAGAGACATGGAGGTCACAGTAGCTTAACAAGGCAGTTTTAATTCCCCTTGAAAGAGTGGTGGAGGTTACAGTGGAAAAAAAATACATTATCAATGCCCCTTTTAAGAAACGTGGAGGTCACAGTAGCTAAACAAGATGGTTTTAGAGCCCCCTGGAGGAGCTGTGGAGTTCAGAGAGGTACAACAAGATGGTTTAAATGCCCCTTGGAAGAGATGTGGAGGTCACAGTAGCTTTATAAGATGGTTTCAATGCCCTTTGAAAGAGTGGTGGAGGTTACAGTGGAATAAAAAGACTATATCAATGCCCCGTGGAAGAGACATGGAGGTCCCAGTAGCATAACAAGATGGTTTTAATGCCCTTTGGAAGAGTGGTGGAGGTTACAGTGGAATAAAAAGATATCATCAATGCCCCAGTGTCAGAGACGTGGAGGTCACAATAGCTTAACAAGACAGTTTTAGTGCCCTTTGGAAGAGTGGTGGAGGTCGCAGTGGAATAAAAAGACAATATCAATGCCCCTTGTAAGAGTGGTGGAGTTCGCAGTCTAATATAAATACAATATCAATGCCCAGTGTAAGAGACGTGGAGGTCACATTAGCTTATCAAGACGGTTTTAATGCCCTTGGAAAAGCTGTGGAGTTCAGAGTGATTTAGTAACAAGGTTTTAATGCCCCTTGGAAGAGACGTGGAGGTCACAGTAGCTTAACAAGACGGTTTTAATGCCCCTTGGAAGAGTGGTGGAGGTCGCAGCGGAGTAAAAAGACAATATCAATGCCCCTTGGAAGAATGGTGGAGGTCGCAGTGGAATAAAAAGACAATATCAATTCCCCGTGGAAGAGACGTGGAGGTCACAGTAGCTTAACAAGACAGATTTAGTGCTATGTGGAAGAGTTGTGGAGGTCGCAGTGGAAAAAAAAAGAGAATATAAATGCCCCGTGGAAGAGACATGGAGTTCACAGTAAGCTTAACAAGACGGTTTTAATGCCCCTTGGAAGAACTGTGGAGTTCATCGTGGTTTAACAAGATGGTTTTAATGCCCCTTGGAGAGACATGGAGGTCACAGTAGCTTAACAAGGCGGTTTTAATTCCCCTTGGAAGAGTGGTGGAGGTTACAGTGGAAAAAAAATACATTATCAATGCCCCTTTTAAGAAACGTGAAGGTCACAGTAGCTAAACAAGATGGTTTTAGAGCCCCCTGGAGGAGCTGCGGAGTTTAGAAAGGTACAACAAGATGGTTTTAATGTCCATTGGAAGAGATGTGGAGGTCACAGTAGCTTTATAAAATGGTTTCAATGCCCTTTGGAAGAGTGGTGGAGGTTACAGTGGAATAAAAAGACAATATCAATGCCCCAGTGGCAGAGAAATGGAGGTCGCAGTAGCTAAAGAAGACGGTTTTAAAGCCCCTTGGAAGTGTGGTCGAGGTCAAAGTGGAATAAAAAGACAATATCAATGCCCCTTGGAAAAGTGGTGGAGGTAGCAGAGGAATAAAAAGACAATATCAATGTCCAGTGGAAGAGACGTGGAGGTCACAGTAGCTTGACAAGACTGTTTTAATGCCCCTTGGAATAGCTGTGGAGTTCAGAGTGGTTTAACAGGATGGTTTTAATGCCCCTTGTTAGAGATTTGGAGGTCACAGTGGAATAAAAAGACAAGATCAATGCCCGTTGGAAGAGTGGTGGAGGTCGCAGTGGAATAAAAAGACAATATCAATAACCCGTGGAGAAGACATTGAGGTCACAGTAGCTTATCAAGACGTATTTAATGCCCCTTGGAAAAGTGGTGGAGGTCACAATGGAATAAAAAGACAATATCAATGCCCTGTGGAAGAGAAGTGGAGGTCTCAGTAGCTTAACAAGAAGGTTTTAATGCCCCTTGGGAGAGCTGTATAGTTCAGAGTGGTTTAACAAGATGGTTTAAATGCCAATTGGAAGAGATCTGGAGGTCACAGTAGCTTAATAAGGCGATTTTAATGCCCCTTGGAAGAGTGGTGGAGGTTACATTGGAATAAATAGACAATATCAATGCCCCGTGGAAGAGACGTGGAGGTCAGAGTAGCTTTACAAGACTGTCTTAATGCCCCTTGGAAGAGTGATGGAGGTCGCAGTGGAATAAAAAGACAATATCAATGCCCCGTGGAAGAAAAGTGGAGGTCACAGTAGCTTAGCAAGACGGTTTTAATGCCCCTTGGAATAGCTGTGAAGTTCAGAGTGGTTTAACAAGATGGTTTTAAAGCCCTTTGGAAGAGACTTGGAGGACACAGTACCTTAACAAGACGGTTTTAATGCTCCTTGGAAGAGTGGTGGAGGTTACAGTGGAATAAATAGACAATATAAATACCCCATGAAGGAGAGAGGGAGGTCACAGTAGCTTAAAAAGACGGTATTAATGCCCCTTGAAAGAGAGGTGGAGGTCGCAGTGGAATAAAAGCACAATATCAATGACCTTTGGAAGAGTGGTGGAGGTCACAGTGGAATAAAAAGGCAATATCAATGAACCTTGGAGGAGACGTGGAGGTCATAGTAGCTTAACAAGACCGATTTAATGCCCCTTGGAAGAGTGGTGGTGGTCGCAGTGGAATAAAAAGACAATATCAATGCCCCGTGGAAGAGACTTGGAGGTCACAGTAGCTTAACAAGACGGTTTTAATACAACTTGGAAGAGTGGTGGAGGTCACAGTGGAATAAAAAGACAATATCAATGCCCCGTGGAAGAGACGTGGAGGTCACAGTAGCTTAACAAGACGGGTTTAATGCCCCTTGGAAGAGTGGTGGATGTCGCAGTGGAATGAAGAGACAATATCAATGCCCCGTGGAAGAGATGTGGAGGTCACAGTAACTTAACAAGGAAGTTATAATGCCCCTTAAAAGTGTGTTGGAGGTCGCAGTGGAATAAAAAGACAATATCAATGCCCCTTGGAAAAGTGGTGGAGCTCGCAGTGGAATAAAAAGACAATATCAATGCCCCGTGGAAGAGACTTGGAGGTCACAGTAGCTTAACAAGAAGGTTTTAATGCCCTTGTAAGAGTGGCGGAGGTCGCAGTGGAATAAAAAATCAATATCACTGCCCCGTGGAAGAGACATGGAGGTCACAGTAGCTTAACAAGGCAGTTATAATGCCCCTTGGAAGAGCTGTAGTGTTCAGAGTGGGTTAACAAGACGGATTTAATGCCCCTTGAAAGAGAAGTGGAGGTCACAGTAGCTTTCCAAGACGGTTTTAATGATGCTTGGAAGAGTGGTAGAGGTCGCTGTGGAATAAAAAGACAATATCAATGCCCCGTGGAAGAGATGTGGAGGTCACAGTAGCTTAGCAATACAGATTAAATGCATCTTGGAAGAGATGTGGAGTTCAGAGTCATTTTACAATATGGTTTTAATGCCCCTTGGAAGAGACGTGGAGGTCATATTATCTTTACAAGATGGTTTTATTGCCCCTTGGAAGAGTGGTGGAGGTTACAGTGGAATAAAAAGAAAATATCAATGCCCCGTGGAAGAGACGTGGAGTTCACAGTATCTTAACAAGACAGTTGTAATGCCCCTTAAAAGTGTGTTGGAGGTCGCAGTGGAATAAAAAGATAACATCAATGCCCCGTGGAAGAGACTTGGAGGTCACAGTAGCTTAACAAGACGATTTTAATGCCCTTGGAAGAGTGGTGGAGGTCGCAGTGAAATAAAAAAACAATATCACTGCCCTGTGGAAGAGACATGGAAGTCACAGTAGCTTAACAAGACAGTTGTAATGCCCCTTGGAAGAGCTGTAGTGTTCAGAGTGGGTTAACAAGACGGATTTAATGCCCCTTGAAAGATAAGTGGAGGTCACAGTAGCTTTACAAGGCGGCTTTAGTGCTCCTTGGAAGAGTGGTGGAGGTTACAGTGGAATAAAAAGACAATATCAATGCCCCGTGGAATAGAAGTGGAGTTCACCATAGCTTAACAAGACGGTTTTAAAGCCCCTTGAAATAGAGGTGGAGGTCGCAGTGGAATAAAAAGACAATACCAATGCGCATTGTAAGAGTGGTGGAGATCGTAGTTGAATAAAAAAATAATATCAATGCACCGTGGAGGAGACGTGGAGGTAACAGTAGCTTAAATAAGATGGTTTTAATGCCCATTGGAAGAGTGGTGGAGGTCGCAGTGGAATAAAAAGACAATATCAATTCACCGTCGAAGAGACGTGAAGGTCACAGTAGCTTAAAAAAGACGAATTTAATGCCCTTTGGAAGAGTGGAGGAGGTCTCAGTGGAATAAAAAGACAATATCAATGCCCCGTGAAAGAGACGTGGAGGTCACAGTATCTTAACAAGATGGTTTTAATGCCCCTTGGAAGAGCTGTAGAGTTATGAGTGGTTTAAATGCCCTTAGGAAGAGACGTGGAGATCACATTAGCTTAAGAAAAATATTTTACTGCCCCTTGGAAGAGTGTTTGAGGTTACAGTGGAATAAAAAGACAATATCAATGCCCTGGGGAAGAGATGTGGAGATCACATTAGCTTTACAAGACAGTTTTAATGCCCCTTGTAAGAGAGGTGGAGGTTACAGTGGAATGAAAAGACAATATCAATGCCCTGGGGAAGAGATGTGGAGATCACAATAGCTTAACAAGATGGTTGTAATGCTGATTGGAAGAGTGGAGGAGGTCACAGTGGAATTGAAAGACAATATCAATGCCCCTTGGAAAAGTGGTGGAGGTCGCAGTGGAATAAAAAGACAATATCAATGCCCCGTGGAAGAGATGTGGAGGTTACAGTAGCTTAACAAGACGACTTTAATGCCCATGGAAGAGTAGTGGAGGTCTCAGTGGAATTAAAAGACAATAACAATGCCCCTTGGAAGAATGGTGGAGGTCGAAATGGAATAAAAAGAAAATATCAATGTACAGTGAAAGGGACGTGGAGGTCACAGTAGCTTAACTAGACGATTTTAATGCCAATTGGAAGAGTGGTGGAGGTTATAGTGGTATAAAAAGACAATATCAATGCCCCGTGGAAGAGACGTGGAGTTCAGAGTGGTTTAACAAGATGGTTTTAATGCCCCTTGATAGAGATGTGGAGGTCTCAGTAGCTTAACAAGATGGTTTTAATGATCCTTGGAACAGTGGAGGAGGTTACAGTGGAATAAAAAGACAATATCAATGCCCCTTGGAAGAGTGGTGGAGGTCGCAATGGAATAAAAAGACAATGTCAATGCCCCGTGAAAGAGACGTGGAGGACACAGTAGCTTAACAAGATGGTTTTAATGCCCCTTGGAAGAGTGGTGGAGGTCTCAGTGGAATAAAAAGACAATAACAATGCCCTGTAAGAGACGTGGAGGTCACAGTAGCTTAACAAGATGGTTTAAATGCCCCTTGGAAGAGCTGTGGAGTTCAGAGTGGTTTAACAAGACGGTTTTAATGCCCCTTGATAGAGATGTGGAGGTCTCAGTAGCTTAACAAGATGGTTTTAATGCTCCTTGGAACAGTGGAGGAGGTTACAGTGGAATAAAAAGACAATATCAATGCCCCTTGGAAGAGTGGTGGAGGTCGTAGTGGAATAAAAAGACAATATCAATGCCCCGTGGAATAGACGTGGAGGTCACAGTAGCTTAACATGACGGTTTTAATGCTACTAGGTAGCGTGGTGGAGGTCGCTGTGGAATAAAACGACAACATCAATGCCCCGTGGAAGAAACATGGTGGTCACATTAGCTTAACAATACGATTTTATTGCCCCTTGGAAGAGCTGTGGAGTTTAGAGTGGTTTTACAAGATGGTTTTAATGCCCCTTGGAAGAGACGTGGAGGTCACATTAGCTTTACAAGACTTTTTTTAATGCCCCTTGGAAGAGTGCTGGAGGTTACAGAGGAATAAAAAGACAAAATCACTGCCCCGTGGAAGAGACGTTGAGGTCACAGCAGCTTATTAAGACGGTTTTAATGCTACTTGGAAGAGTGGTGGAGATCACTGTGGAATAAAAAGACAATATCAATGCCCCTTGGAAGAGTGGTGGAGGTCGTAGTGGAATAAAAAGACAATATCAGTGCCCTAGTGGAATAGACGTGGAGGTCACAGTAGCAAAACAAGACGGTTTTAATGCTACTAGTAAGAGTGGTGGAGGTCGCTGTGTAATAAAAAGACAACATCAATGCCCCGTGGAAGAGACATGGTGGTCATATTAGCTTAACAATACGGTTTTATTGCCCCTTGGAATAGCTGTGAAGTTTAGAGTGGTTTTACAAGATGGTTTTAATGCCCCTTAGAAAAGACATGGAGGTCACATTAGCTTTACATGACTGTTTTAATGCCCCTTGGAAGAGTGCTGGAGGTTACAGAGGAATAAAAAGACAAAATCACTGCCACGTGGAAGATACGTTGAGGTCACAGTAGCTTATCAAGACAGTTTTAATGCCCTTTGGAAGAGTGGTGGAGATCACTGTGCAATGAAAAGACAATATCAATGCCCCGTGGAAGAGATGTGGAGGTGACAGCAGCTTAACAATACGGTATTAATGCCCTTTGGAAGAGCTGTGGAGTTCAGAGTGGTTTTTCAAGTTGGTTTTAAAGCCCCTTGGAAGAGACATAGTGGTCACATTAGCTTTACAAGACGGTTTTAATGCCCTTTGGAAGAGTGGTGGAGGTCGCATTGGAATAAAAAGACAGTATCAATGCCCCGTGGAATAGACGTGGAGGTCACAGTAGCTTAACAAGACGGTTCTAATGACCCATGGAAGAGCTTTGGAGATCACAGTGGTTTAACAAGACGGATTTAATGCCCCTTGGATGAGACTTGGAGTCCACAGTAGCTTAACAATTTAGTTCTAACGCCCCTTGGAAAGGTGGTGAAGGTTACATTGGAATAAAAAGACAATATCAATGCCCGTGGAAGAGACGTGGAGGTCACAGTAGCTTAACAAGACAGTTTAATGCCCCTTGGAAGAGTGTTGGAGGTTACAGTGGAATAAAAAGACAATATCAATGCCTTTTGGAAGAGTGGTGGATGTCGCAGTGGAATAAAAAGACAATATCATTGCCACGTGGAAGAAACGTGGAGGTCACATTAGCTTAAAAAGATGGTTTTATTGCCCGTTAGAAGAGTGGTGGAGGTCGAAGGCAATAAAAAGACAATATCAATGCCCCTTGGAAGAGTGGTGGAGGTCGCAGTGGAATAAGAAGACAATATCAATGCCCCGTAAAAGAGACGTGGAGGTCACAGTAGCTTAACAAGACGGTTTTAATGCCCCTTGGAAGAGCTGTGGAGTTCAGAGTGGTTTAACAAGACGCTTTTAATGCCTCTTGATAGAGATGTGAAGGTCTCAGTAGCTTAACAAGATGGTTTTAATGCCCCTTGGAACAGTGGAGGAGGTTACAGTGGAATAAAAACACAATATTAATGCCCCTTGGAAGAGTGGTGGAGGTCGCAGTGGAATAAAAAGACAATGTCAATGCCCCGTGAAAGAGACTTGGAGGACACAGTAGCTTAAAAAGATGGTTTCAATGCCCCTTGGAAGAGTGGTGGAGGTCTCAGTGGAATAAAAAGACAATAACAATGCCCTATAAGTGACGTGGAGGTCACAGTAGCTTAACAAGACGGTTTAAATGCCCCTTGGAAGAGCTGTGGAGTTCAGAGTGGTTTAACAAGACGGTTTTAATGCCCCTTGATAGAGATGTGGAGGTCTCAGTAGCTTAACAAGATGGTTTTAATGCCCCTTGGAACAGTGGAGGAGGTTACAGTGGAATAAAAAGACAATATCAATGCCCCTTGGAATAGTGGTGGAGGTTGCAGTGGAATAAAAAGACAAAATCAATGCCCCGTAAAAGAGACGTGGAGGTCACAGTAGCTTAACAAGACGGTTTTAATGCCCCTTGGAAGAGCTGTGGAGTTCAGAGTGGTTTAAAAAGACTGTTTTAATGCCCCTTGATAGAGATATGGAGGTCTCAGTAGCTTAACAAGATGGTTTTAATGCTCATTGGAACAGTGGAGGAGGTTACAGTGGAATAAAAAGACAATATCAATGCCCCTTGGAAGAGTGGTGGAGGTCGTAGTGGAATAAAAAGACAATATCAGTGCCCCAGTGGAATAGACGTGGAGGTCACAGTAGCAAAACAAGATGGTTTTAATGCTACTAGGAAGAGTGGTGGAGGTCGCTGTGGAATAAAAAGACAACATCAATGCCCCGTGGAAGAGACATGGTGGTCACATTAGCTTAACAATACGGTTTTATTGCCCCTTGGAAGAGCTGTGGAGGTCACATTAGCTTTACAAGACGGTTTTAATGCCCCTTGGAAGAGTGCTGGAGGTTACAGAGGAATAAAAAGACAAAATCACTGCCCCGTGGAAGAGACGTTGAGGTCACAGTAGCTTATCAAGATGGTTTTAATGCTACTTGGAAGAGTGGTGGAGATCACTGTGGAATAAAAAGACAATATCAATGCCCCGTGGAAGAGACGTGGAGGTGACAGTAGCTTAACAATACGGTATTAAAGTCCCTTGGAAGAGCTGTGGAGTTCAGAATGGTTTTTCAAGATGGTTTTAATGCCCCTTGGAAGAGACATGGTGGTCACATTAGCTTTACAAGACTGTTTTAATGCCCTTTGGAGGAGTGGTGGAGGTCGCATTGGAATAAAAAGACAGTTTCAATGCCCCGTGGAATAGACGTGGAGGTCACAGTAGCTTAACAAGACGGTTCTAATGCCCCTTGGAAGAGCTGTGGAGATCACAGTGGTTTAACAAGACGGATTTAATGCCCCTTGGATGAGACGTAGAGGCCACAATAGCTTAACAATTTAGTTCTAATGCCCCTTGGAAAGGTGATGAAGGTTACATTGGAATAAAAAGACAATATCAATGCCCTGTGGAAGAGACGTGGAGGTAACAGTAGCTTAACAAGACAGTTTAATGCCCCTTGGAAGAGTGTTGGAGGTTACAGAGGAATAAAAAGACAATATCAATGCCTTTTGGAAGAGTGGTGGATGTCACAGTGGAATAAAAAGACAATATCATTGCCACGTGGAAGAAACGTGGAGGTCACATTAGCTTAAAAAGATGGTTTCATTGCCCCTTGGAAGAGTGGTGGAGGTCGCAGGCAATAAAAAGACAATATCAATGCCCCTTGGATGAACCGTGGAGGTCAAAGTAGCTTAACAATACGGTTTTATTTCCCCTTGGAAGAGTGGTGGAGGTTACAGTGGAATTTAAAGACAATAACAATGCCCCGTGGTAGAGAAGTGGAGGTTACAGTAGCTTAACAAGATGGTTTCAATGCCGCTTGGTAGAGTGGTGGAGTTTGGAGTGGAATAAAAATACAACATCAATGCCCCTTGAAAGAGTCGTGGAGGTCGCAGTGGAATAAATAGACAATATGAATGCCCCTTGGAGGTGTGGTGGAGGTCGCAGTGGAATAAAAAGACGATATTAATGCCACTTGGAAGAAATGTGGAGGTCACAGTAGCTTAACAAGACGGTTTAAATGCCCCTTGGAAGAGTGGTGGATTTCGCAGTGGAATAAAAAGACAATATTAATGCCCGGTAGAAGAGACGTGGAGGTCACAGTAGCTTAACAAGACAGTTTTAATGCCCCTTCGAAGAGCTGTGGACTTCAGAGTGGTTTAACAAGACGGTTTGAATGCCCCTTGGAAGAGACGTGGATCTCAAAGAAGCTGAAAAAGACGGTATTAATGCCCCTTGGAAGAGTGGGCGAGATTACAGTGAAATAAAAAGACAATATCATTGCCCCATGGAAGAGACGTGGAGGTCACAGTAGCTTAACAAAATGGTTTTAAAGCCTCTTGGAAGAGTGGTGAAGGTTGCAGTGGAATAAAAACACAATATCAATGCCTCTTGGAAGAGTGGTGGAGGTCGTAGTGGAATAAAAAGACAATATCAATGCCCTGTGAAAGAGACGTGGAGGTCACAGTAGCATAACAAGATGGTTTTAATGCCCCTTGTAAGAGTGGTGGAGGTTGCTGTGGAATAAAAAGACAATATCAATGCCCCGCTGAAGAGACTTGGAGGTCACAGTAGCTTTACAAGACGGTTTTAATGCCCTTTGGAAGAGTGGTGGAGGTTACAGTGGAATAAAAAGACAATATCAATGCCCCAAGAAAGAGACGTGGAGATCACAGTAGCTTAACAAGATGGTTTCAATGCCCCTTGGAAGAGTGGTGGAGGTCACAGTGGAATAAAAAGACAATATCAATGCCCCTTGGTAGAGTGGTGGAGGTCGCAGTGGAATAAAAAGCCAATATCAATGCACCGTGGAAGAGACCTGGAGGTCACAGTAGCTGAACAAGATAGTTTTAATGCCCCTTGGAAGAGTGTTGGAGGTCGCAGGGAAGAAATAGACAAAATCAATGCCCCGTCGAAGAGACGTGGAGGTCAAATTAGCTTAACAATACGGTTTTATTGCCCCTTGGAAGAGTGGTGGAGGTTACAGTGGAAAAAAAAGACACTCTCAATGCTCCGTGGAAGAGACGTGGAGGTCACAGTAGCTTAACAAGACGGTTTTAATGCCCCTTGGAAGAGTGGTGGAGGTCGCATTGGAATAAGAAGACGATATCAATGGCTCTTGGAAGAGACGTGGAGGACACAGTAGCTTAACAAGACGGTTTTAATGCCCCTTGGAAGAGTGGTGGAGATCGCAGTGGAATAAAAAGACAATATCAATCCCCCTTGGAAGAGTGGTGGAGGTCGCAGTGGAATAAAAAGACAATATCAATGCCCCGTGGAATAGACGTGGATGTCACAGTAGCTTAACAAGACGGTTTTAATACCCCTTGGAAGAACTGTGGAGTTGAGAGTGGTTTAACAAGACGGTTTTAATGACCCTTGGATGAGACGTGGCGAACACAGTATCTTAACAACAAGGTTCTAATGCCCCTTGGAAAGGTGGTGAAGGTTAAAGTGGAATAAAAAGACAATATCAATGCCCCGTGGTAGAGACGTGGAGGTCAAATTAGCATAACAATACGGTTTTATTGCCCCTTGGAAGAGTGGTGGAGGTTACAGTGGAATAAAAAGACAATATCAATGCCCCGTGGTAGAGACGTGGAGGTCAAATTAGCATAACAATACGGTTTTATTGCCCCTTGGAAGAGTGGTGGAGCTTACAGTGGAAAAAAAAGACACTCTCAATGCTCCGTGGAAGAGACGTGGAGGTCACAGTAGCTTAACAAGACTGTTTTAATGCCCTTTGGAAGAGTGTTGGAGGTCGCAGTGGAATAAAAAGACGATATCAATGGCTCTTGGAAGAGATGTGGAGGACACAGTAGCTTAATTAGACAGTTTTAATGCCCCTTGGAAGAGTGGTGGATATCGCAATGGAATAAAAAGACAATATCAATGCCCCTTGGAAGAGTGGTGGAGGTCGCAGTGGAAAAAAAAGACAATATCAATACCCCGTGAAATAGACGTGGAGGTCACAGTAGCTTAACAAGACGTTTTTAATGCCCCTTGGATGAGCTGTGGTGTTCAGAGTGGTTTAACAAGACGGTTTTAATGCCCCTTGGATGAGACATGGAGGCCACAGTAGCTTAACAAGGTGGTTCTAATGCCCCTTGGAAAGGTGGTGAAGGTTAAATTGGAATAGAAAGACAATATCAATGCCCCGTGGAAGAGACATGGAGGTCACAGTAGCTTAACAAGACAGTTTTAATGCCCCTTGGAAGAGTGGTGGATGTCGCAGTGGAATTTAAAGACAATATCAATGCCCCTTGGAAGAAACGTGGAGGTCACAGTACCTTAAAAAGACGGTTTTATTGCCCCTTGGAAGAGTGGTGGAGGTCGCAGGGAATAAAACAACAATATCAATGCCCCTTGGAAGAGACGTGGACATCAAAGTAGCTTAACAATATGGTTATATTGCCCTTTGGAAGAGTGGTAAAGGTTACAGTGGAATTTAAAGACAATATCAATGCCGCGTGGAAGAGACGTGGAGGTCGCAGTAGCTTAACAAGACGGTTTTAATGCTTTTGGAAGAGTTGTGGAGTTCGCAGTGGAATAAAAAGACAATATCAAGGCCCCTTGGAAGAGTGGTGGAGCTTACAGTGGAAAAAAAGACACTCTCAATGCTCCGTGGAAGAGACGTGGAGGTCACAGTAGCTTAACAAGACTGTTTTAATGCCCTTTGGAAGAGTGTTGGAGGTCGCAGTGGAATAAAAAGACGATATCAATGGCTCTTGGAAGAGATGTGGAGGACACAGTAGCTTAATTAGACAGTTTTAATGCCCCTTGGAAGAGTGGTGGATATCGCAATGGAATAAAAAGACAATATCAATGCCCCTTGGAAGAGTGGTGGAGGTCGCAGTGGAAAAAAAAGACAATATCAATACCCCGTGAAATAGACGTGGAGGTCACAGTAGCTTAACAAGACGTTTTTAATGCCCCTTGGATGAGCTGTGGAGTTCAGAGTGGTTTAACAAGACGGTTTTAATGCCCCTTGGATGAGACATGGAGGCCACAGTAGCTTAACAAGGTGGTTCTAATGCCCCTTGGAAAGGTGGTGAAGGTTAAATTGGAATAGAAAGACAATATCAATGCCCCGTGGAAGAGACATGGAGGTCACAGTAGCTTAACAAGACAGTTTTAATGCCCCTTGGAAGAGTGGTGGATGTCGCAGTGGAATTTAAAGACAATATCAATGCCCCTTGGAAGAAACGTGGAGGTCACAGTACCTTAAAAAGACGGTTTTATTGCCCCTTGGAAGAGTGGTGGAGGTCGCAGGGAATAAAACAACAATATCAATGCCCCTTGGAAGAGACGTGGACATCAAAGTAGCTAAACAATATGGTTATATTGCCCTTTGGAAGAGTGGTAAAGGTTACAGTGGAATTTAAAGACAATATCAATGCCGCGTGGAAGAGACGTGGAGGTCGCAGTAACTTAACAAGACGGTTTTAATGCTTTTGGAAGAGTTGTGGAGTTCGCAGTGGAATAAAAAGACAATATCAAGGCCCCTTCGAAGAGTGGTGGAGGTCGCAGTGGAAAAAAAAGACAATATCAATGCCCCTTGGAACAGTGGTGGAGCTCACAGTGGAATAAAATGATGATATCAATGCCACTTGCAAGAGACGTGGAGGTCACAGTAGCTTAACAAGACAGTTTAAATGCCCCTTGGAAGAGTGGTGGAGTACACAGTGGTTTACCAAGACGGTTTGAATTCCCCTTGGAAGAGATGTGGAGGTCACAGTATCTTAAAACGAAGGTTTTAATGCCCCTTGGAAGAGTGGTAGAGGTCGCAGTGGAATAAAAAGACAATATCAATGCCCCTTGGAAGAGTGGTGGAGGTCGCAGTGGAATAAAAGACAATATCAATGCCCCGGGGAAGAGACGTGGAGGTCACAGAAGCATAACAAGATGGTTTTAATGCCCCTTGTAAGAGTGGTGGAGCTCGCAGTGGATTAAAAAGACATCAATTCCCTGTGGAAGAGACGTGGAGGTCATTTTAGCTTTACAAGACGGTTTTAATGCCCCTTGGAAGAATGGTGGAGTTCGCAGTGTAATAAAAAGACAATATCACGGCCCCTTAGAAGAGTGGTGGAGGTCGCAATGGAATAAAATGACAATATCAATGACCATTGGAAGAGTTGTGGAGGTCACAGTGGAATAAAAAAAAATAAATGAATGCCCCTTCCATGAGACGTGGAGGTCACAGTAGCTTAACAAGACGGTTTAAATGCCCCTTGGAAGAGTTTTGGAGTTCGAAGTGGAAAAAAAAGACAATATTAATGCCCTGTAGAAGAAACGTGGAGGTCACAGTAGCTTAACAAGTCAGTTTTACTCCCCCTTGGAAGAGCTGAGGAGTTCAGAGTGTTTTATCAAGACGGTTTGAAAGACCCTTGGAAGAGACGTGGAGGTCACAGTAGCTTAAAAAAATGGTATTAATGCCCCTTGTAAGAGTGGTGGAGGTTACAGTGAAATAAAAAGACAATATCAATGTCCCGTCGAAGAGAAGTGGAGGTCACAGTAGCTTAACAAAATGGTTTTATTGCCTCTTGGAAGAGTGCTGGAGGTTGCAGTGGAATAATAAGAAAATATCAATGCCTTTTGGAAGAGACGTGGAGGTCACAGTAACTTAACAAGACGGTTTTAATGCCCGTTGAAGGAGTGGTGGAGTTCGCAGTTTAATAAAACTACAATATCAAGGCCCCTTGGAAGAGTGGTGGAGGTTGCAGTGGAATAAAAAGACAATATCAATACCCCTTGAAAGATTTCTGGAGGTCGCAGTGGAATAAAAAGACAATATCAATGCCCCTTGGAAGAGACGTGGAGGTCACAGTAGCTTAACAAGACGGTTTAAATGCCCCTTGGAAAAGTGGTGGAGTTCAGAGTGGTTTTACAAGATGGTTTTATTGACCCTTGGAAGAGACGTGGAGGTCACATTACCTTTACAAGATGGTTTTAATGCCCCTTGGAAGAGTGATGGAGGTTACAGTGGAATAAAAAGACAAAATCAATGCCCCGTGGAAGAGACGTGGAGGTCAGAGTAGCTTAACAAGACGGTTTTAATGCCCATTGGAACAGTAGTGGGGGTCGCTGTGGAATAAAAAGACAATATCAATGCCCCGTGGAAGAGACGTGGAGGTCACAGTAGCTTAACAAGATGGTTTTAATGCCCCTTGGAAGAGCTGTGGAGTACAGAGTGGTTTAACCAGATGGTTTTAATGCCCCTTGGAAGAGACGTTGAGGTAGCAGTAGCTTAACAAGACAGTTTTAATGCCTCTTGGAAGAGTGGTGGAGGTTACAGTGAAAAAAAAGACAATATCAATGCCCTGTGGAAGAGACGTGGAGGCCACAGTAGCTTAACAAGACACTTTTTAATGCCCCTTGGCAGAGCTGTGGCATTCAGAGTGGTTTAACAAGAAGGATTTAATGCCCTTGCAAGAGACGTGAAGATGACAGTAGCTTAACAAGACAGTTTTAATGCCCCTTGGAAGAGTGGTGGAGGTTACAGTGGAATAAAAATACAATATGAATGCCCCGTGGAAGAGACTTGGAGGTCACAGTAGCTTAAAAAGATGGCTTTACTGCCCCTTGGTGGAAGTCGCAGAGTAAGAAAAAGACAATATCAAAGTCACTTGGAAGAGTAGTGAAGGTCGCAGTGGAATAAAAAGACAATAACAATGCCCCTTGGAAGAGTGGTGGAGGTTGCAGTGGAATAAAAAGACAATATCAATACCCCGTGGAACAGACGTGAAGGTCACAGTAGCATAACAAGACTGTTTAAATGCCCTTGGAAGAACTGTGGAGTTCAGAGAGGTTTAACAAGACAGTTTCAATGCCCCTTGGAAGAGACGTGGAGGTCACAGTAGCTTAACAAGACGGTTTTAGTGGCAATTGGAAACGTGGTGTAGATTACAGTGGAATAAAAAGACAATATCAATGCCCAGTGGAAGAAACGTGGAGGTCACAGTAGCATAACAAGACGTTTTAATGCCCCTTGGAAGAGCTGTGGAGTTCAGAGAGGTTTAGCAAGACGGTTTTAATGACCCTTGGAAGAGACGTAGAAGTCACAGTAGCTTAACAAGACGGTTTTAATGCCCGTTGGAAGAGTTGTGGGGGTCGCAGTGGAATAAAAAGACAATATCAATGTTCCTTGGAAGAGTGATGTTGGTCACTGTGGAATAAAAAGACAATATCAATGCCCCGTGGAAGAAACGTGGAGGTAATAGTAGCTTAACAAGACAGTTTTCATGCCGCTTGGAAGATTGGTGGAAGTCGCAGTGGAATAAAAAGACAATATCAATGCACTGTGGAAGAGACGTTGTGGTCACAGTAGATTAACAATACAGCTTTAGTGCCCCTTAGAAGAATGGTGGAGGTCGCAGTGGAGTAAAAAGACAATATCAATGCCCCGTGGAAGAGACGTGGACGTAGAAGTAGCTTAACAAGATGGTTTTAATGCCCCTTGGAAGAGTGGTGGAGGTCGCAGTGGAATAAAAAGCCAATATCAATGCCCCGTGGAAGAGACGTGGAGGTCAAAGTAGCTTAACAAGACGGTTTTAATGCCCCTTGGAAGAGCTGTGGAGTTCAGAGTGGTTTAACAAGACGTTTTTAATGCCCCTTGAATGAGCCGGGGAGGCCACAGTAACTTAACAAGGTCGTTATAATGCACGTTGGAAAGGTGGTGAGGGTTACAGTGGAAGAAAAAGACAATATCAATTCCCCGTGGAAGAGATGTGGAGGTCACAGTAGCTTATCAAGACAGTTTTAATGCCTCTTGGAAGAGTGTTGGAGGTTGCAGTGGAATAAAAAGTCAATATCAATGCACCTTGGAAGAGTGGTGGATGTCGCAGTGGAATAAAAAGAAAATATCTCTGCCCCGTGGAAGAAACGTGGAGGTCACAGTTGCTTAAAAAGAAGATTTTATTGCCCCTTGGAAGAGTGGTGTAGGTCGCAGGAAATAAAAAGAAAATATCAATGCCCCGTAGAAGAGACGTGGAGGTCACAGTAGCTTAAGAAGATGGTTTTAATGCCTCTTGGAAGAGTGATGGAGGTTACTGTGGGATAAAAATACAATATCAATGCCCCATGGAAATGGCATGGAGGTTACAGTAGCTTAACAAGATGGTTTTATTGCCCCTTGGAAGAGTGGTGAAGATCGCAGTGTAATAAAAAGACAATATCAATGTCCCTTGGAAGAGTGGTGGAGTTCGCAGTGGAATAAAAAGACAATATCAATGCCCCTCGGTAGAGTGGTGGAGGTCACAGTAGCTTATCAAGACGCTGTTAATGCCCCTTGGGAGAGTGGTGGAGGTCGCAGTGGAATAAAAGACAATATCAATGCCCCGTGGACCAGACGTGGAGGTTAGAGTACCATAACAAGACTTTTATAATGCCCCTTGGAAGAGCTGTGGAGTTCAGAGAAGTTTAACAAGACGGTTTTAATGCCCCTTGGAAGAGACGTGGAGGTCACAGTAGCTTAACTAGACCATTTAAGTGCCCCTTGGAAACGTGGTGTGGGTTACAGTGGAATAAAAAGACAATATCAATGCCCCGTGGAACAGACGTGGAGGTCACAGTAGCATAACAAGACGGTTTTAATGCCCCTTGGAAGAGCTGTGGAGTTCAGAGAGGTTTAACAAGACGGTTTTAATGCCCTTGGAAGAGACATGGTGTTCACAGTCGCTTAACAAGATGATCTTAGTGCCCCTTGGAAGAGTGGTGGAGTTCGCAGCGGAATAAAAAGACAATATTATTGCCCCACAGAAGAGACGTGGATGTCACAGTAGCTTAACAAGACAGCTTTAATGCCCCTTGGAAGAGCTGTGGAGTTCAGAGTGGTTTAACAAGATGGTTTGAATGCCCCTTGGATGAGTCGTGGAGCTCACAGTAGCTTAAAAAGACGGTATTAATACCCCTTGGAAGAGACGTGGAGGTCACAGTAGCTTAACAAGACGGTTTTAATGCCCCTTGGAAGAGTGGTGGAGTTTTTAGTGGTATAAAAAGACAATACTAATGCCCCGTAGACGAGACGTAGAGGTCACAGTAGCATAACAAGACAGTTTTAATGCCCCTTGGAAGAGCTGTGGAGTTCAGAGTGGTTTAACAAGACATTTTGAGTGCCCCTAGGAAGAGACGTGGAAGTCATTGTAGCTTAAAAAGACGGTTTTAATGCCCCTTGGAAGAGTGCTGGAGGTTACAGTGACATAAAAAGACAATATCAATGCCCCATGGAAGAGACGTGGAGGTCACAGTAGCTTAACAAAATGGTTTTAATGCCCTTTGGAAGAGTGGTGGAAGTCGCAGTGGAATAAAATGACAATATCAATGCCCCGTGCAAGAGACGTGGAGGTCACAGTAGCTTAACAAGATGGTTTTAATGGCCCTTAGAAAAGTGGTGGAGGTTGCAGTGGAATAAAAAGACAATATCAATGCCCCTTGGAAGAGTGGTGGAGGTCGTATTGGACTAAAAATACAATATCAATTCCCCGTGGAAGAGACATGGAGGTCATAGAAGCTTAACAAAATGGTTTTCATGCCCCTTGGAAGAGTGGTGGAGGTAGCAGTGGAATAAAAAGACAAAATCAATGCCCTGTGGAAGAAACGTTTAGGTCAGGGTAGCTTAACAAGATGGTTTTAATGTCCATTGGAAGAGTAGTGGGGGTCGCTGTGGAATAAAAAGACAATATCAATGCCCCGTGGAAGAGACGTGGAGGTCACAGTAGCTAAACAAGATGGTTTTAATGCCCCTTGGAAGAGACGTGGAGGTCACAGTAGCTTAACAGGACGGTTTTAATGCCCTTGGAAGAGTGGTGGAGGTCTCAGTGGAATAAAAAGACAATATCAATGGCCTGTGGAAGAGACGTGGAAGTCACATTAGCTTAACAAGACGGTTTTAATGCCCCTTGGAAGAGCTGTGGTTTTCAGAGTGGTTTAACAAGACGGTTTTAATGCCTCTTGGATGAGACGTGGAGGTCACAGTGGATTTGCAAGACGGTTTTATTGCCCCTTGGAAGAGTGGTGGAGGTTGCAGTGGAATAAAAAGACAATGTCATTGCCCCGTGGTAGAGACATGGAGGTCACAGTAGCTTAACAAGGCAGATTTAGTGCACCTTGGAAGAGTGGTGGAGGTCGCAGTGGCATAAAAAGACAATATCAATGCCCCATGGAAGAGACATGGAGGTCACAGTAGCTTAACAAGACGGTTTTAATGCCCCATGGAAGAGCTGTGAAGGTCACATTAGCTTAACGAGACTGTTTTAATGGCGCTTGGAAGAGTGGTGGAGGGAACAGTGGAAAAAAATAACAACATCAATGCCCCGTGGATGAGACGTGGAGGACACAGTAGCTTAAGTAGACGCTTTTTGTACCCCTTGGAAGAGCTGTGCAGTTCAGAGTGGTTTAACAAAATGGTTTTAATGCCCCTCAGAAGAGACATGGAGGTCACAGTAGCTTTACAAGACGGTTTTAATGCCCCTTGGAAGAGTGGTGGAGGTTACAGTGGAGTAAATAGACAATATCAATGAACCATGAAAGAGACGTGGCATTCACAGTAGCTTAGCAAGACGGTTTTAAAGCCCCTTGGAAGAGTGGTGGAAGTCGAAGTGGAATAAAAAGACAATATCAATGCCCCTTGGAAGAGTGGTGGAGGTCGCAGTGGAATAAAAAGACAATATCAATGCCCCATAAAAGAGACTTGGAGGTCACAGTAGCTTAACAAGACGGTTTTAATGCCCCTTGGAAGAGCTGTGAAGTTCAGAGTGGTTTAACAAGTTTTAATGCCCCTTGAAAGAGATGTGGAGGTCTCAGTAGCTTAACAAGACGGTTTTAATGCCCCTTGGAACAGTGGAGGAGGTTACAGTGGAATAAAAAGATAATATCAATGCCCATTGGAAGAGTGGTGGAGGTCGCAGTGGAATAAAAAGACAATGTCAATGCCCCGTGAAAGAGACGTAGAGGACACAGTAGCTTAACAAGATGGTTTTAATGCCCCTTGGAAGAGTGGTGGAGGTCTCAGTGGAATAAAAAGACAATAACAATGCCCTGTAAGAGACGTGGAGGTCACAGTATCTTAACAAGACGGTTTAAATGCCCCTTGGATGAGCTGTGGAGTTCAGAGTGGTTTAACAAGACGGTTTTAATGCCCCTTGATAGAGATGTGGAGGTCTCAGTAGCTTAACAAGATGGTTTTAATGCTCCTTGGAACAGTGGAGGAGGTAACAGTGGAATAAAAAGACAATATCAATGGCCCTTGGAAGAGTGGTGGAGGTCGTAGTGGAATAAAAAGACAATATCAATGCCCCGTGGAATAGACGTGGAAGTCATAGTAGCTTCACAAGATGGTTTTAATGCTACTAGGAAGAGTGGTGGAGGTCGCTGTGGAATAAAACGACAACATCAATGCCCCGTGGAAGAGACATGGTGGTCACATTAGCTTAACAATACGATTTTATTGCCCCTTGGAAGAACTGTGGAGTTTAGAGTGGTTTTACAAGATGGTTTTAATGCCCCTTGGAAGAGACGTGAAGTTCACATTAGCTTTACAAGACGGTTTTAATGCCCCTTGGAAGACTGCTGGAGTTTACAGAGGAATAAAAAGAAAAAATCACTGCCCCGTGGAAGAGACATTGAGGTCACAGTAGCTTATTAAGATGGTTTTAATGCTACTTGGAAGAGTGGTGGAGATCACTGTGGAATAAAAAGGCAATATCAATGCCCCGTGGAAGAGATGTGGAGATGACAGTAGCTTAACATTACGATATTAATGCCCCTTGGAAGAACTGTGGCGTTCAGAGTGGTTTTTCAAGATGGTTTTAATGCCCCTTGGAAGAGACGTGGTGGTCACATTAGCTTTACAAGACGGTTTTAATGCCCCTTGGAAGAGTGGTGGAGGTCGTATTGGAATAAAAAGACAGTATCAATGCCAAGTGGAATAGACGTGGAGGTCACAGTAGCTTAACAAGACGGTTCTAATGCCCCTTGGAAGAGCTGTTGAGATCACAGTGGTTTAACAAGACGGATTTAATGCCCCTTGGATGAGACTTGGAGGCAACAGTAGCTTAACAATTCAGTTCTATTGCCCCTTGGAAAGGTGGTGAAGGTTACATTGGAATAAAAAGACAATATCAATGCCCCGTGGAAGAGACGTGGAGGTCACAGTAGCTTAACAAGACAGTTTAATGCCCCTTGGAAGAGTGTTGGAGGTTACAGTGGAATAAAAAGACAATATCAATGCCTTTTGGAAGAGTGGTGGATGTCGCAGTGGAATAAAAAGACAATATCATTGCCATGTGGAAGAAACGTGGAGGTCACATTAGCTTAAAAAGATGGTTTTATTGCCCCTTGGAAGAGTGCTGGAGGTCGCAGGCAATAAAAAGACAATATCAATGCCCCTTGGATGAACCGTGGAGGTCAAAGTAGCTTAACAATACGGTTTTATTTCCCCTTGGAAGAGTGGTGGAGGTTACAGTGGAAATTAAAGACAATATCAATGCCCCGTGGTGGAGACGTGGAGATCACAGTAGCTTAACAAGATGGTTTTAATGCCGCTTGGTTGAGTGGTGGAGTTTGGAGTGGAATAAAAATACAACAACAATGCCCCTTGGAAGAGTCGTGGAGGTCGCAGTGGAATAAAAAGACAATATCAATGCCCCTTGGAGGAGTGGTGGAGGTCGCAGTGGAATAAAAAGACGATATCAATGCCACTTGGAAGAGACGTGGAGGTCACATTAGCTTAACAAGATGGTTTAAATGCCCCTTGGAAGAGTGGTGGATTTCGCAGTGGAATAAAAAGACAATGTTAATGCCCCGTAGAAGAGACGTGGAAGTCACAGTAGCTTAACAAGAAAGTTTTAATGCCCCTTCGAAGAGCTGTGGAGTTCAGAGTGGTTTAACAAGAAGGTTTGAATGCCCCTTTGAAGAAACATGGAGGTCACAGTAGCTGAAAAAGACGGTATTAATGCCACTTGGAGGAGTGGGCGAGATTACAGTGAAATAAAAAGACAATATCATTGCCCCGTGGAAGAGACGTGGAGGTCACAGTAGCTTAACAAAATGGTTTTAAAGCCTCTTGGAAGAGTGGTGAAGGTTGCAGTGGAATAAAAAGACAATATCAATAGAGATGAGCGGTGTTCGACTAGAACTGTTCGCCAATCTCAAATTCGAGCTGTTTTGGGCGGTGTTCGAGTTGTTCGACGAACCCGAACGATTTGCAAAAAATTAGTCTGTTCGAGGTTATGTTCGATAACTGTTCGTGCACCAAAAGCGTGTCCTGCATGTCTGGCGCTATTTAGAGCACCAATCATGCAGGGATTGTCTGCCACTCACTGTAATGCCACAGCTATGGTGGTTGTGGCATTACAGTGATTGCCCAAATCGATGGGAACAGTGCTCACAGTGAAACATGAAAAGCCGGCAATTCATCAGCGGCATACACCGGTACCCGACAATTTAGAACCGAAAGAATAGAGCTTCACACATAGATTAGATAGATAGAAACATGTCAGTCACACATATAAGAAGCACAGTGACAGTGTTGCTTACTGTACTTGTCATTTAGTGTAAAGGATTTATTAAAAAAAATAATAGTGTTTTCATGCACTGTCTCTTTAAAAAAGCCGGCCGGCAATTCAGCATCTGTACCCGACAATTTATAACAGACAGAATAGAGCTTCACACATAGATTAGATAGATAGAAACATGTCAGTCACATATATATGAAGTACAGTGACAGTGTTGATTACTGTACTTGTCATTTAGTGTAAAGGATTTATTAAAAAAAATAATAGTGTTTTCATGCACCGTCTCTTTAAAAAAGCCAGCCGGCAATTCAGCATCTGTACCCAACAATTTAGAATAGAAGGAATAGAGAAACACATAGATTAGGTAGATAGAAACATGTCAGTCACATATATATGAAGTACAGTGACAGTGTTGCTTACTGTACTTGTCATTTAGTGTAAAGGATTTATTAAAAAAAATAATAGTGTTTTCATGCACTGTCTCTTTAAAAAAGCCGGCCGGCAATTCAGCATCTGTACCCGACAATTTAGAATAGAAGAAATAGAAAATCACACATAGATTAGATAGATAGAAACATGTCAGTCACATATATATGAAGTACAGTGACAGTGTTGCTTACTGTACTTGTCATTTAGTGTAAAGGATTTATTTAAAAAAATATTAGTGTTTTCGTGCACCGTCTCTTTAAAAAAGCCGGCCGGCAATTCAGCATCTGTACCCGACAATTTAGAATAGAAGGAATAGAGAATCACACATAGATTAGATAGATAGAAACATGTCAGTCACATATATATGAAGTACAGTGACAGTGTTGATTACTGTACTTGTCATTTAGTGTTAAAATAAAGGATTTATTTAAAAAAAAATTGGCGTGGGGATCCCCATAATTATAGGCTCTAGCGGAGGTTAAGCAGACGGCTGGGGCAGATGTTTGAAGCCTGGGAAGGGGGTAAAACCCACGGAGCTTCCCAGGCTACTAATATCAGCCCCCAGCGGAATACCTAGCCTTTACTAGCTATTAAAATGGGGACCCCCCCCAAAAAAATGACGTGGGGTCCCCCCTATTTTAATAGCTAGCAAAGGCTAGGCAGACAGCTGGGGGCTGATATTAATAGCCCAGGAAGGGTTCCATGAATATTGGCCCCCTCCCAGGCTAGAAACACCAGCCGTCAGCCGCCCCAGAAATGCGCCAATTCTGGCACTTAGCCTCGCTCTTCCCACTGCCCTGTAGCGGTGGCAGTCATCCCGCAGACACTGAGAAGCGCAGGCATGCTTGCGCTCTGCAGTGTCTGGCTGTGACGGCATCCAGATGAGCCGAGGTCATGTCCAATGAACTCGGCGCCCCTCATGCAAGTCACTGACAGCGTGGGAAAATTCTCCTGCACTCAGCACTTCAGCGTGAGAATTCTCCCACGCTGTCAGTGACGTACATGAGGTCAGCTGAGTTCATTGGAAAGGAATGAGCTCACCTCATGCACGTCACTGACAGCGTGGGAGAATTCTCACGCTGTAGCGCTGAGTGCAGGAGAATTCTCCCACGCTGTCAGTGACGTGCATGAGGTGAGCTCATTCATGTCCAATGAACTCAGCTGACCTCATGTACGTCACTGACAGCGTGGGAGAATTCTCACGCTGAAGTGCTGAGTGCAGGAGAATTCTCCCACGCTGTCAGTGACGTGCATGAGGTGCGCCGAGTTCATTGGACATGAACTTGTCTCATCTTTATGCCGTCACAGCGAGACACTGAGGAGTGCAAGCATGCGTACTCTTCTCAGTGTCTGCGGGATGACAGGCTGGATGGCAGCTTTCTGCTGCGGTCCAGCCTGTCATCTCGATGTAGCAGAGCTGAAGCTGTCGTGGGAACCATGGAAAGGTAAGGATGATGTTGCTTTATTATTTTTCTTTTATTGCAGGAGATCGTTGGCTTCAGCTGGAATGGGCGTGATGGTAAGTATGGTTTAATTTAGAACAATAAAGAATTGTGTGTTTATTTCAATTAAAGGACTTTATTCTGGGTGTTTGTGTTTTTTTTTTAACTTTGACTATGGGGTTAGTAATGGGGGTGTCTTATAGACGCCTCTCCATTACTAACCTGGGCTTGATGTCAGCTGGCATTATAAGCTGACATCATCCCCAGCCCTATTACCCCACTGCCACCGCACCAGGGCAGCGTGGAAGAGCGAGGCTAAGTGCCAGAATTGGCGCATCCTATGGATGCGCCATTTCTGGGGCGGCTGACGGCTGGTGTTTCTAGCCTGGGAGGGGGCCAATATTCATGGCTCCCTTCCTGGGCTATTAATATCAGCCCCCAGCTGTCTGCCTAGCCTTTGCTAGCTATTAAATTAGGGGGGACCCCACGTCATTTTTTTGGGGGGGTCCTCCATTTTAATAGCCAGTAAAGGCTAGGTATTCAGCTGGGGGCTGATATTAGTAGCCTGGGAAGCTCCGTGGGTATTACCCCCTTCCCAGGCTTCAAACATCTGCCCCAGCTGTCTGCTTAACCTCCGCTAGAGACTAAAATTATGGGGAACCCCACGCCAATTTTTTTTAATAATAAATCCTTTATTTTAATACTAAATGACAAGTACAGTAACCAACACTATCACTGTACTTATTATATATGTGACTGACATGTTTCTATCTATCTAATCTATGTGTGAAGCTCTATTCTGTCTGTTATAAATTGTCGGGTACAGATGCTGAATTGCCGGCCGGCTTTTTTAAAGAGACGGTGCATGAAAACACTATTATTTTTTTTGATAAATCCTTTACACTAAATGACAATTACAGTAAGCAACACTGTCACTGTACTTCATATATATGTGGCTGACATGTTTCTATCTATCTAATCTATGTGTGATTCTCTATTCCTTTTATTCTAAATTGTCGGGTACAGATGCTGAATTGCCGGCCGGCTTTTTTAAAGAGACGGTGCATGAAAACACTATTATTTTTTTTAATAAATCCTTTGCAGTAAATGACAAGTACAGTAAGCAACACTGTCACTGTACTTATTATATATGTCACTGACATGTTTCTATCTATCTAATCTATGTGTGAAGCTCTATCTTTCTGTTCTAAATTGTCGGGTACCGCTGCTGAATTGCCGGCCGGCTTTTTTAAAGAGACGGTGCATGAAAACACTATTATATTTTTTAATAAATCCTTTACACTAAATGACAAGTACAGTAAGCAACACTGTCACTGTACTTCATATATATGTGACTGACATGTTTCTATCTATCTAATCTATGTGTGATGCTCTATTCCTTCATGTCTAAATTGTCGGGCACCGGTGTATGCCGCTGCTGAATTGCCGGCCGGCTTTTTTAAAGAAAGCGTCTTCTGAGCAGTTTGTGAGCTTTTGGACACCTTTGAAGGTGTTTTCTATGTGTTCCTATGTGTTTTTGTTTGCCTGCCATTGGTTTTAACGGTGTTCGACGGTGTTCTAAGGTGTTCGACGAACAGTTCGACGAACAGTTCCTCGAACATCCCGGTGTTCGACGAACCGAACCGAACCGAACCCGAACACTAAGGGGGTGGCTCAACACTAAATATCAATGCCCCTTGGAAGAATGTTGGGGGTCGCAGGGAAGAAATAGACAAAATCAATGCCCCGTGGAAGAGACGTGGAGGTCAAATTAGCTTAACAATACGGTTTTATTGCCCCTTGGAAGAGTGGTGGAGGTTACAGTGGAAAAAATAGACACTATCAATGATCCGTGGAGAGACGTGGAGGTCACAGTAGCTTAACAAGACAGTTTTAATGCCCCTTGGAAGAGTGGTGGAGGTCGCAGTGGAATAAAAAGACGATATCAATGGTTCTTGGAAGAGACGTGGAGGACACAGTAGCTTAACAAGATAGTTTTAATGCCCCTTGGAAGAGTGGTGGAGATCGAAGTGGAATAAAAAGACAATATCAATCCCCCTTGGAAGAGTGGTGGAGGTCGCAGTGGAATAAAAATACAATATCAATGCCCCGTGGAATAGACGTGGATGTCACAGCAGCTTAACAAGACGGTTTTAATGCCCCTTGGAAGAACTGTGGAGTTGAGAGTGGTTTAACAAGACGGTTTTAATGCCCCTTGGATGAGACGTGGAGACCACAGTAGCTTAACAACGAGGTTCTAATGCCCCTTGTAAAGGTGGTGAAGGTTAAAGTGGAATAAAAAGACAATATCAATGCCCTGTGGAAGAGACGTGGAGGTCACAGTAGCTTAACAAGACGGTTTTAATGCCCTTGGAAGAGTGTTGGAGGTTGCAATGGAATAAAAAGACGATATCAATGGCTCTTGGAAGAGACGTGGAGGACTTAATTAGACAGTTTTAATGCCCCTTGGAAGAGTGGTAGATATCGCACTTGAATAAAAAGACAATATCAATGCCCCTTGGAAGAGTGGTGGAGGTCGCAGTGGAATAAAAAGACAATATCAATGCCCCGTGGAATAGACGTGGAGGTCACAGTAGCTTAACAAGACGTTTTTAATGTCCCTTGGATGAGCTGTGGAGTTCAGAGTGGTTTAACAAGACGGTTTTTATGCCCCTTGGATGAGACATGGAGGCCACAGTAGCTTATCAAGGTGGTTCTAATGCCCCTTGGAAAGGTGGTGAAGGTTAAAGTGGAATAGAAAGACAATATCAATGCCCCGTGGAAGAGACGTGGAGGTCACAGTAGCTTAACAAGACAGTTTTAATGCCCCTTGGAAGAGTGGTGGGTGTCGCAGTGGAATATAAAGACAATATCAATTCCCCGAGGAAGAAACGTGGAGGTCACAATACCTTAAAAAGACGGTTTTATTGCCCCTTGGAAGAGTGGTGGAGGTCGCAGGGAATAAAACGACAATATCAATGCCCCTTGGAAGAGACGTGGAGCTCAAAGTAGCTTAACAATATGGTTATATTTCCCTTTGGAAGAGTGGTAAAGGTTACAATGGAATTTAAAGACAATATTAATGCCGCGTGGAAGAGACATGGAGGTCACAGTAGCATAACAAGATGGTTTTAATGCCTTTTGGAAGAGTTGTGGTGTTCGCAGTGGAATAAAAACACAATATCAAGGCCCTTTGGAAGAGTGGTGGAGGTCGCAGTGGAAAAAAAAGACAATATCAATGCCCCTTGGAAGAGTGGTGGAGCTCACAGTGGAATAAAATGACGATATCAATGCCCCTTGCAAAAGACGTGGAGGTCACAGTAGCTTAACAAGACAGATTAAATTCCCCTTGGAAGAGTGGTGGAGTTCACAGTGGTTTACCAAGACGGTTTGAATGCCCCTTGGAAGAGACGTGGAGGTCACAGTATCTTAAAACTACGGTTTTAATGCCCCTTGGAAGAGGTAGAGGTCGCAGTGGAATAAAAAGACAATATCAATGCCGCTTGGAAGAATGGTGGAGTTCGCAGTGGAATAAAAGACAATATCAATGCCTCGGGGAAGAGACGTGGAGGTCAAAGAAGCATAACAAGATGGTTTTAATGCCCCTTGTAAGAGTGGTGGAAGTCGCAGTGGATTAAAAAGACATCAATTCCCCGTGGAAGAGACGTGGAGGTCATTTTAGCTTTACAAGATGGTTTTAATGCCCCTTGGAAGAATGGTGGAGTTCGCAGTGTAATAAAAAGACAATATCACGGGGCCTTGGAAGAGTGGTGGAGGTCGCAATGGAATAAAATGACAATATCAATGCCCATTGGAAGAGTTGTGGAGGTCGCAGAGGAATAAAAAAAAATAAATGAATGCCCCTTGGATGAGACGTGGAGGTCACAGTAGCTTAACAAGACGGTTTAAATGCCCCTTGGAAGAGTGTTGGAGTTCGAAACAAGATGGTTTAAATGCCCCTTGGAAGAGTGTTGGAGTTCGAAGTGGAATAAAAAGACAAAATTAATGCCCCGTAGAAGAAACGTGGAGGTGACAGTAGCTTAATAAGTCAGTTTTACTCCCCCATGTAAGAGCTGAGGAGTTCAGAGTGGTTTAACAAGATGGTTTGAAAGCCCCTTGGAAGAGACGTGGAGGTCACAGTAGCTTAAAAAAACGGTATTAATGCCCCTTGGAAGAGCGGTGGAGGTTACAGTGAAATAAAAAGACAATATCAATGCCCCGTCGAAGAGAAGTGGAGGTCACAGTAGCTTAACGAAATGTTTTTTTTGCCCCTTGGAAGAGTGCTTGAGGTTGCAGTGGAATAAAAAGAAAATATCAATGCCCTTTGGAAGAGTGGTGGAGGTTGCAGTGGAATAAAAAGACGATATCAATGCCCTGTGGAAGAGACGTGGAGGTCACAGTAACTTAACAAGACGGTTTTAATGCCCGTTGAAGGAGTGATGGAGTTCGCAGTTTAATAAAACGACAATATCAAGGCCCCTTGGAGGAGTGGTGGAGGTTGCAGTGGAATAAAAAGACAATATCAATACCCCTTGGAAGATTGCTGGAGGTCGCAGTGGAATAAAAAGACAATATCAATGCCCCTTGGAAGAGACGTGGAGGTCAGAGTGGTTTTACAAGATGGTTTTATTGACCCTTGGAAGAGACGTGGAGGTCACATTAGCTTTACAAGATGGTTTTAATGCCCCCTGGAGAGTGATGGAGGTTACAGTGGAATAAAAAGACAAAATCAATGCCCCGGGGAAGAGACGTGGAGATCTAAATAGCTTAAAAAGACAGTTGTAATGCCGCTTAAAAGAGTGGTGGAGTTCGCAGTGGATTAAAAAGACATCAATTCCCAGTGGAAGAGACGTGGAGGTCATTTTAGCTTTACAACACGGTTTTAATGCCCCTTGGAAGAATGGTGGATTTCGCAGTGGAATGAAAAGACAATATCAATGCCCCTTGAAAGAATGGTGGATTTCGAAGTGGAATGAAAAGACAATATCACAGCCCCTTGGAAGAGTGGTGGAGGTCGCAATGGAATAAAATGACAATATCAATGCCCATTGGAAGTGTTTTGGAGGTCGCAGTGGAATAAAAAAAAATAAATGAATGCCCCTTGGATGAGACGTGGAGGTCACAGTAGCTAAACAAGACGGTTTAAATGCCCTTTGGAAGAGTGTTGGAGTTCGAAGTGGAATAAAAAGACAATATTAATGCCCAGTAGAAGAAACGTGGAGGTCACAGTAGCTTAACAAGTCAGTTTTACTCCCCCTTGGAAGAGCTGTGGAGTTCAGAGTGGTTTAACAAGACGGTTTGAAAGCCCCTTGGAAGAGACGTGGAGGTTACAGTAGCTTAAAAAAACGGTATTAATGCCCTTGGAAGAGTGGTGGAGGTTACAGTGAAATAAAAAGACAATATCAATGCCCCGTGGAAGAGACGTTGAGGTCACAGTAACTTAACAAGACGGTTTTATTGCCCGTTGGAGGAGTGGTGGAGTTCGCAGTTTAATAAAGCAACAATATCAAGGCCCCTTGGAAGAGTGGTGGAGGTTGCAGTGGAATAAAAAGACAATATCAATACCCCTTGGAAGATTGCTGGAGGTCGCAGTGGAATAAAAAGACAATATCAATGCCCTTTCGAAGAGACGTGGAGGTCACAGTAGCTTAACAAGACGGTTTAAATGTCTCTTGGAAAAGTGGTAGAGTTCAGAATGGTTTTACAAGATGGTTTTATTGACCCTTGGAAGAGACGTGGAGGTAACATTAGCTTTACAAGATGGTTTTAATGCCCCTTGGAAGAGTGATGGAGGTTACAGTGGAATAAAAAGACAAAATCAATGCCCCGTGGAAGAGACGTGGATTTCACAGCAGCTTAACAGGACGATTTTAATACTACTTGGAAGAGTGATGGAGGTCGCTGTGGAATAAAAAGACAATTTCAATGCCCCTTGGAAGAGACTTGGAGGTCACACTAGCTTAACAATACAGTTTTAATGCCCCTTGGAAGAGCTGTGGAGTTCAGATTGGTTTTACAAGATGGTTTTAATGCCTTTTGGAAGAGACGTGGTGGTCACTTTAGCATTACAAGACGGTTTTACTGCTTCTTAGAGGAGTGGTGGAGGTTACAGTGGAATAAAAAGACAATATCAATGCCACGGGGAAGAGACGTGGAGATCTAAATAGCTTAAAAAGACAGTTGTAATGCCACTTAAAAGAGTGGTGGAGTTTGCAGTGGAATAAAAATACAATATCAATGCCCGGTGCAAGAGACGTGGAGGTCACAGTAGCTTAACAAGTTGGTTTTAATGGCCCTTAGAAAAGGGGTGGAGGTCGCAGTGGAATAAAAAGACAATATCAATGTTCCTTGGAAGAGTGGTGGAGGTCGCATTGGACTAAAAAGACAATATCAATGCCCCGTGGAAGAGACATGGAGGTCGCAGAAGCTTAACAAGATGGTTTTCGTGCCCCTTGGTAGAGTGGTGGAGGTAGCGGTGGAATAAAAAGACAAAATCAATGCCCCTTGGAAAAGACGTGGAGGTCACAGTAGCTTAACAAGACGGTTTTAATGCCCCTTGGAAGAGTAGTGGAGGTCGCTGTGGAATAAAAATACAATATCAATGCCCCGTGGAAAAGACGTGTAGGTCACAGTAGTTTAACAAAGCGGTTTTAATGCCCCTTGGAAGAATGGTGGAGGTCGCAGTGGAATAAAAAAACAATGTCAATGCCCCATGTAAGAGACGTGGAGGTCACAGTAGCTTAACAAGATGGTTTTCATGGCCCTTAGAAAAGTTGTGGCGGTTGCAGTGGAATAAAAAGACAATATCAATGCCCCTTGGAAGAGTGGTGGAGGTCGTATTGGACTAAAAAGACAATATTAATTCCCCGTATCCCCGTAGAAGAGACATGGAGGTCACAGAAACTTAACAAAATGGTTTTCATGCCCCGTGGAAGAGTGGTGGAGGTAGCAGTGGAATAAAAAGACAAAATCAATGCCCCGTGGAAGAGACGTGGAGGTCACAGTAGCTTAACAAGATGGTTTTAATGCCCCTTGGAAGAGCTGTGGAGTACAGAGCGGTTTAACAAGATGGTTTTAATGCCCCTTGGAAGAGACGTGGAGGTAGCAGTAGCTTAACAAGACAGTTTTAATGCCTCTTGGAAGAGTGGTGGAGGTTACAGTGAAAAAAAAAGACAATATCAATGCCCTGTGGAAAAGACGTGGAGGCCACAGTAGCTTAACAAGACACTTTTTAATGCCCCTTGGCAGAGCTGTGGCATTCAGTGTAGTTTAACAAGAAGGATTTAATGCCCTTTGGAAGAGACGTGAAGATGACAGTAGCTTAACAAGACAGTTTTAATGCCCATTGAAAGAGTGGTGGAGGTTACAGTGGAATAAAAAGACAATATGAATGCCCCGTGGAAGAGACTTAGAGGTCACAGTAGCTTAAAAAGATGGCTTTATTGCCCCTTGGTGGAGGTCGCAGAGTAATAAAAAGACAATATCAAAGTCCCTTGGAAGAGTAGTGGAGGTCGCAGTGGAATAAAAAGACAATAACAATGCCCCTTGGAAGAGTGGTGGAGGTTGCAGTGGAATAAAAAGACAATATCAATGCCCCATAGAAGGGACGTGGAGGTCACAGTAGCGTAACAAGACTATTTTAATGCCCCTTGGAAGAGTGGTGGAGGTCGCAGTGGTATAAGAAGACAATATCAATACCCAGTGGAACAGACGTGAAGGTCACAGTAGCATAACAAGACTGTCTTAATGCCCCTTGGAAGAACTGTGGAGTTCAGAGAGGTTTAACAAGACAGTTTTAATGCCCCTTGGAAGAGACGTGGAGGTCACAGTAGCTTAACAAGACGGTTTTAGTGCCAATTGGAATCGTGGTGTAGGTTACATTGGAATAAAAAGACAATATCAATGTTCCTTGGAAGAGTGATGTTGGTCGCAGTGGAATAAAAAGACAATATCAATGCCCCGTGGAAGAGATGTGGAGGTAATAGTAGCTTAACAAGACAGTTTTATTGCCGCTTGGAAGATTGGTGGAGGTCGCAGTGGAATAAAAAGACAATATCAATGCCCCTTGGAAAAGACGTGGAAGTCACAGTAGCTTAACAAGACGGTTTTAATGCCCCTTGGGAGAGTCGTGGAGGTCGCTGTGGAATAAAAATACAATATCAATGCCCTGTGGAAGAGACGTGGAGGTCACAGTAGTTTAACAAAGCGGTTTTAATGCCCCTTGGAAGAGTGGTGGAGGTCGCAGTGGAATAAAAAAACAATATCAATGCCCCGTGGAAGAGATGTGGAGGTCACAGTAGCTTAACAAGATGGTTTTAATGGCCCTTAGAAAAGTTGTGGCGGTTGCAGTGGAATAAAAAGACAATATCAATGCCCCTTGGAAGAGTGGTGGAGGTCGTATTGGACTAAAAAGACAATATCAATTCCCCGTAGAAGAAACATGGAGGTCACAGAAATTTAACAAAATGGTTTTCATGCCCCGTGGAAGAGTGGTGGAGGTAGCAGTGGAATAAAAAGACAAAATCAATGCCCCGTGGAAGAGACGTGGAGGTCAGAGTAGCTTAACAAGACAGTTTTAATGCCCATTGGAAGAGTAGTGAGGGTCGCTGTGGAATAAAAAGACAATATCAATGCCCCGTGGAAGAGACGTGGAGGTCACAGTAGCTTAACAAGATGGTTTTAATGCCCCTTGGAAGAGCTGTGGAGCACAGAGTGGTTTAACAAGATGGTTTTAATGCCCCTTGGAAGAGACGTGGAGGTAGCAGTAGCTTAACAAGACAGTTTTAATGCCTCTTGGAAGAGTGGTGGAGATTACAGTGAAAAAAAAAGACAATATCAATGCCCTGTGGAAAAGACGTGGAGGCCACAGTAGCTTAAGAAGTCACTTTTTAATGCCCCTTGGCAGAGCTGTGGCATTCAGAGTGGTTTAACAAGAAGGATTTAATGCCCCTTGGAAGAGACGTGAAGATGACAGTAGCTTAACAAGACAGTTTTAATGCCCCTTGGAAGAGTGGTGGAGGATACAGTGGAATAAAAAGACAATATCAATGCCCCGTAGAAGGGACGTGGAGGTCACAGTATCTTAACAAGACTATTTTAAAGCCCCTTGGAAGAGTGGTGGAGGTCGCAGTGGTATAAGAAGACAATATCAATACCCAGTGGAACAGACATGAAGGTCACAGTAGCATAACAAGACTGTTTTAAGGCCCCTTGGAAGAACTGTGTAGTTCAGAGAGGTTTAACAAGACAGTTTTAATGCCCCTTGGAAGAGACATTGTGGTCACAGTAGCTTAACAATACAGTTTTAGTGCTCCTTAGAAGAGTGGTGGAGGTCGCAGTGGAGTAAAAAGAGAATATCAATGCCCCGTGCAAGAGACGTGGACGTAGAAGTAGCTTAACACAATGGTTTTAATGCCCCTTGGAAGAGTGGTGGAGGTCGCAGTGGAATAAAAAGCCAATATTAATGCCCCGTGGAAGAGACGTGGAGGTTAAAGTAGCTTAACAAGACAGTTTTAATACACCTTGGAAGAGCTGTGAAGTTCAGAGTGGTTTATAAAGATGGTATTAATGATCCTTGGATGAGACGTGGCGGTCACAGTAGCTTAAAAAGAGAGTTTTAATGCCCATTGGAAAAGTGGTGGAGGTTACAGTGGAATAAAAAGACAATTTCAATGCCCCGTGGAAGAGATGTCGAGGTCACAGTAGCTTAACAACACAGTTTTAATGCCCCTTGGAAGAGTGGTGGAGATCGCATTGGATTAAAAAGTCAATATAAATGCCCCGTGGAATATACGTGGAGGTCACAGTAGCTTAACAAGACGGTTTTAATGCCCCTTGGAAGAGCTGTGGAGTTCAGAGTGGTTTAACAAGATGGTTTTAATTCCCCTTGGATGAGACGGGGAGGCCACAGTAACTTAACAAGGCAGTTCTAATGCACGTTGGAAAGATGGTGAAGGTTACAGTGGAATAAAAAGACAATATCAACGCCCCGTGGAAGAGATGTGGAGGTCACAGTAGCTTATCAAGACAGTTTTACTGCCCCTTGGAAGAGTGTTGGAGGTTGCAGTGGAATAAAAAGACAATATCAATGCACCTTGGAAGAGTGGTGGATGTCGCAGTGGAATAAAAAGAAAATATCTCTGCCCCGTGGAAGAAACGTGGAGGTCACAGTTGCTTAAAAAGAAAATTTTATTGCCCCTTGGAAGAGTGGTGTAGGTCGCAGGGAATAAAAAGACAATATCAATGCCCCGTAGAAGAGACATGGAGGTCACAGTAGCTTAACAAGACGGTTTTGATGCCCCTTGGAAGAGTGGTGGAGGTCGCAGTTGAATAAAAAGACAATATCAATGCCTCGTGGAAGGGACGTGGAGGTCACAGTAGCTTAACAAGTCGGTTTTAATGCCCCTTCGAAGAGTGGTGGTGGTCGCAGTGGAATAAAAAGACAATATCAATGCCCCTTGAAATAGTGGTGGAGGTCACAGTGGAATAAAAAGACAATATCAATGCCCCGTGGAAGAGATGTAGAGGTCACAGTAGCTTAAGAAGATGGTTTTAATGCCCCTTGGAAGAGTGGTGGAGGTTACTGTGGGATAAAAAGACAATATCAATGCCCCGTGGAAATGGCGTGGAGGTCACAGTAGCTTAACAAGATGGTTTTATTGCCCCTTGGAAGAGTGTCACGGGTGTGTCGCCACAAAGATCGTCACGATTACACAGCCTGACTTCTCGCAGCTGAGTTTTTGGTGCTTTGTGTTTTTCGGCAGTGAGGGAGTTAACTCTCTCTCTCTCTGTGCTAGACGAGGTCCAGCCTCGCCCAGCTGCAATCAATGCTGCTGTAGTGGGACTCCTTCAAATGCCTGCCGGTCTGTTAGGGAAGTGTCGGTGAAAGCATTTCATGCAGACTAACAGAGCGGATCGTGGTATTTGGAGTTTCAGAGCTAAGTGTATTTGGAGTGTTTTTTTCCCTTCCTCACTTTATCATTTATCTCCTTTCCCGTTGGTGTTCCCTCTGTTGTAGTTGTGTAGTTTTTGTATGCAAGGTGGTTTTGGTTTTACCCTTGTACTGTCTCGTTCGTCTAAGTACTGAGTGTGGGCATATTATTACCTGTCCCCTTTTGTTGTGATCAGGGGTCCTTCTCAGGACTAGATTACTTAGGTGCAGGGATCCTCAGGAGGTAGGGGTTACGCTGGCGGCCTGGACCTCTGTACCTTTAACAGTACCTCCAGGTAGAGGGATTAGTCAGGGCCCCAGCTTAGGGTCAGCTTAGGCCCCCTACCTCCAGTACACAGAGACAGCGTGACATTTTCACCGACCACTTAGATTTTCTCCAGCTACCATGGATCCAGTAGCCGGTCTAGCTCGGCAGTTGCAGAGTTTGTCCATGGAGCTGGCGGACGTTAGGTCCAAGGTTTTGTATCCTCAGGAGCAAGCCGGTCCAGAACCTAAAGTAGCTCTCCCTGACAGGTTCACTGGGGGGCAGGACAAGTCTTTTGTTTTCCGGGAGGCATGCAAGTTGTACTTTCGGCTGCGGCCTCGGTCATCGGGGAGTGAAGAACAAAGGGTGGGAATTGTCATCTCGCTCCTACAAGGGGACCCACAATCTTGGGCGTTCTCTCTTCCCCCGGGCTCCCCGGCTCTCCAGTCAGTGGATAGGTTTTTTGCTGCTCTGGGTCTTGTATATGATGACCCGGATCGGATCTCCCTTGCTGAATCTAAGTTACGTAGGATCCAGCTGGAAGATCGTCCGGCGGAGGAATTCTGTTCGGAGTTCCGTAGGTGGGCCACTGACACCCAATGGAATGACCCGGCTCTTAGGAGCCAGTTTTGTCAAGGTTTATCCGACAAATTACAGGATGTGTTGGCACAGTATGACTCTCCCGCGTCACTGGAAGCCGCTATGGCCCTTGCTATTCGCATTGACAGATGGCTTCGGGAGAGGTGCGGGATAACTCCACCCCCTGTGATGACTCCACCTCCTACAAGGTCCCCTCATATGGTGGTTCCCCTGGTCAGTCCAGAGGAGCCTATGCAATTAGGAGGGACATCATTTCGGGGGAGGGGACTGGTGTTGTGCCATAAGACAGGAAGGTGTTTCTTCTGCGGGAGAAAGGGACATTTTATTGGGGGGTGTCCATCCCGTCCCTTGCAGAGTGAAGAGTCGTCAGAAAACTGTTGATCCCAGGTTGTGTGGTGGACGGCAATCTGGGAGTAGGTATTTCGTCCCTAGGTTCGTCTCAGTTTCTCGTTCCGGCGGAGGTGGTGGTGGGTACGAGAACTGGATAGTGGGGCCGGGGCTAATCTGGTGGACGCTCGGTTTGCCCGGGTTCAAGGTATGCGATTGAGTGAGTTGGCTAAACCCATCCCCATATTCTCGATCGATGCCAGGCCTCTCGGTTAGGGAAGTTTTTTGCAAGCTGTGCATAACGTAAAACTTCAAGTGGGGGCGATACATAAAGAACTGTCGTCTTGCTACGTGTTGGAGGGTCTTCCCACTCCTATAGTGTTGGGCCTTCCTTGGTTAACTAAGCATAACCCGGTTATTAATTGGCAATCCGGAGAGATAAGCCAATGGAGTAAATTCTGTAATAAAAACTGCATGAATACGGTCATCGGTGCGGTTACTCCTAGGGTCTTACCTCCATTTCTGGCGGACTTTGAGGATGTATTCTCGGAGAAAGGGTGTCAGGAACTACCTCCTCATCGTGAGTATGACTGTTCTGTAAAACTGCTCCCTGAGGCCAAGTTACCTAAAGCTAGGTTGTATAACCTTTCTGGTCCTGAGAGGCAGGCCATGAAGGATTATATTTCAGAAAGTCTGGCTAAGGGGCATATTAGACCTTCATCTTCACCGGTGGCCGCGGGGTTCTTCTTTGTTAAGAAGAAAGATGGAGGCCTACGCCCTTGCCTGGATTTCCGTGAACTTAATCGGATTACGGTCCGAGATCCGTATCCGCTCCCACTTATTCCCGATCTCTTTAATCAGATCGTGGACGCCAAATGGTTCTCTAAGTTGGATCTCAGGGGGGCGTACAATCTGCTTAGGATGAAGGAGGGGAATGAGTGGAAGACGGCGTTTAACACTCCGGAGGGGCATTATGAGAACCTTGTCATGCCATTCGGTCTGACTAATGCCCCGGCGGTGTTCCAACACTTTGTTAATGACATTTTTCGCCGCCTGGTGGGACAGTTTGTTGTCATATATCTGGATGATATCTTAATTTACTCGCCGGATCTGGTGTCTCATCAGGAGCACGTTAGGCAGGTGTTACAGATCTTGCGGGATAATAAACTGTATGCCAAATGGGAAAAGTGTGTGTTCGCCGTACAGGAACTCCAGTTTTTAGGCTTCCTGGTTTCAGCGTCCGGTTTTCGTATGGACCCTGGGAAAGTGCGGGCAGTTCTTGAGTGGGATCGGTCAGAGAATCTTAAGGCACTACAACGTTTCCTGGGGTTTGCTAATTATTACCGGAAGTTCATTCGTAATTTCTCGTCCATGGTTAAGCCTCTCACAGACATGACTAAAAAGGGGACGGATTTTTCTAGGTGGTCTGACAAGGCTTGTCAAGCATTCTCCTCCTTGAAAAAATGTTTTTCCTCAGCACCCATACTCATTCAACCTGATGCGTCACAGCCATTCATTGTAGAGGTAGACGCTTCCGAGGTAGGGGTGGGAGCAGTATTGTCACAAGGTTCGTCCCCTGGTAAGTGGCATCCGTGCGCCTTTTTCACTTAAAAATTGTCGTCCGCTGAGAGGAATTACGATGTCGGCAATAGGGAACTCTTGGCCATTAAGTTAGCTTTTGAGGAGTGGCGCCATTTTTTAGAGGGGGCAGTCCATCCGGTCACCGTCATCACCGATCACAAGAACCTGCTTTATCTGGAGTCCGCGAAACGTCTGAATCCCAGACAAGCTAGGTGGTCATTGTTTTTTACCAGGTTTAATTTTGTCGTTACATATCGTCCTGGGTCAAAAAATGTAAAGGCGGATGCCTTATCTCGTAGTTTCCCTGGGGCCGGGAATACGGACGACCCGATTCCTATCCTTCAGGAGGGGGTGGTGGTTTCGGCAGTATGCTCTGAGCTTGAGTAGGAGGTATTGGAGGCTCAGGGGGACGCCCCTGTTGGACCTCCGGGGAGACTGTTTGTTCCAGATCAGTTGCGACAAAAGGTGATCGACGCACACCATAACTCAGCTTTAGCAGGACACCCAGGGAGTAAAGCAACTGTGGCTCTCCTCTCGCGTCGGTTTTGGTGGCCTAACTTACATAAGGAGGTGGTAACTTTTGTCGCGTCCTGTGGGGTTTGTGCGCGCTCTAAGACCTCACATACCCGTCCGTCTGGGGCCCTCTTACCTTTGAAGATCCCGGAGCGTCCTTGGACTCATCTGTCTATGGACTTTATTACGGACCTCCCTCCGTCTTCAGGTAAAACGGTCATACTCGCTGTAGTGGACAGGTTCAGCAAGATGGCACATTTTATCGCTCTTCCTGCTCTTCCTAATGCTAAAACTCTTGCGCAGGTGTTCATTGGGGAGATTGTGAGGCTTCACGGGGTACCCTCCGAGATGGTGTCAGATCGGGGGTCTCAGTTTGTGTCCAAATTCTGGAAGGCGTTTTGTACATGGCGGGGGATGCATTTATCGTTCTCATCGGCTTTTCATCCTCAGACCAAAGGTCAGACGGAACGTATGAACCAGAGCTTGGAGACATATCTCCGGTGTTTTGTGTCAGAGAACCAGGAGGACTGGGCTTCTTTCTTACCTCTGGCAGAGTTTGCTCTTAATAATAGGCGGAGCGAGTCCACTGGTAAGTCCCCGTTTTTTGGGGCATATGGTTTTCACCCCCAGTTTTGTACTTTCAGTAGGGGGTCTCTTCGGGGGTTCCTGAGGAGGAACGATTTTCTTCATCACTCGATTCAGTATGGAGAGGGGTGCTGAAGAATCTGAATACTATGGTGAACCGATACAAACGTATGGCTGATAGGAGGAGAGTGTCTGGTCCGGACCTAAGTGTGAACGATCGGGTATGGTTGTCTACCAGGAATATAAAACTTAAGGTTCCCTCCTGGAAACTGGGTCCCAGGTTCATCGGGCCGTACAGGATCAGTTCTATAATTAATCCGGTGGCATTCCGTCTTGACCTCCCCCCTACGTTTAAAATTCACAACGTGTTCCACAGATCATTGCTTAAGAGGTATGTGGCGCCGGTGGTACCGTCACCTTTACCTCCCCCTCCAGTGGTGGTCAATGGTAACTTGGAGTTCCAGGTATCGAGGGTCATCGATTCACGCTTTAATCGCCGGTCCCTTCAGTACCTGGTTCATTGGAAGGGGTATGGTCCTGAGGAGAGGATGTGGGTTCCTGCGTCGGATATTAACGCAGACCGATTAGTTCGGGCCTTCCACACGACTCACCCGGATAAACCTGGCCCTGAGGGTCCGGAGGCCCCTCGTAGAAGGAGGGGTACTGTCACGGGTGTGTCGCCACGAAGATCCTCACGATTACACAGCCTGACTTCTCGCAGCTGAGTTTTTGGTGCTTTGTGTTTTTCGGCAGTGAGGTAGTTAACTCTCTCTCTGTGCTAGACAAGGTCCAGCCTCGCCCAGCTGCAATCAATGCTGCTGTAGTGGGACTCCTTCAAATGCCTGCCGGTCTGTTAGGGAAGTGTCGGTGAAAGCATTTCATGCAGACTAACAGAGCGGATCGTGGTATTTGGAGTTTCAGAGCTAAGTGTATTTGGAGTGTTTTTTTCCCTTCCTCACTTTATCATTTATCTCCTTTCCCGTTGGTGTTCCCTCTGTTGTAGTTGTGTAGTTTTTGTATGCAAGGTGGTTTTGGTTTTACCCTTGTACTGTCTCGTTCGTCTAAGTACTGAGTGTGGGCATATTATTACCTGTCCCCTTTTGTTGTGATCAGGGGTCCTTCTCAGGACTAGATTACTTAGGTGCAGGGATCCTCAGGAGGTAGGGGTTACGCTGGCGGCCTGGACCTCTGTACCTTTAACAGTACCTCCAGGTAGAGGGATTAGTCAGGGCCCCAGCTTAGGGTCAGCTTAGGCCCCCTACCTCCAGTACACAGAGACAGCGTGACAAAGAAAGGTGAAGGTCGCAGTGGAATAAAAAGACAATATCAATGTCCCTTGGAAGAGTGGTGGAGTTCGCAGTGGAATAAAAAGACAATATCAATGCCCCTTGGTAGAGTGGTGGAGGTCGCAGTGGAATAAAAAGACAATATTAATGCCCCGTGGAAGGGACGTGGAGGTCACAGTAGCTTATCAAGACGCTTTTAATGCCCCTTGGGAGAGTGGTGGAGGTCGCAGTGGAATAAAAAGACAATATCAATGCCCCGTAAAAGAGACGTGGAGGTTACAATAGGTTAACAAGACGGTTTTAATGCCCCTTGGAAGGGCTGTGGAGTTCAGAGTGGTTTAACAAGATGGTTTTAATGCCCCTTGATAGAGATGTGAAGGTCTCAGTAGCTTAACAAGATGGTTTTAATGCCCCTTGGAACAGTGGAGGAGGTTACAGTGGAATAAAAAGACAATATCAATGCCCCTTGGAAGCGTGGTGGAGGTCGCAGAGGAATAAAAAGACAATGTCAATGCCCCGTGAAAGAGACGTGGAGGACACAGTAGCTTAACAAGATGGTTTTAATGCCCCTTGGAAGAGTGGTGGAGGTCTAAGTGGAATAAAAAGACAATAACAATGCCCTGTAAGAGACATGGAGGTCACGGTAGCTTAACAAGACGGTTTAAATGCCCATTGGAAGAGCTGTGGAGTTCAGAGTGGTTTAACAAGACAGTTTTAATGCCCCTTGATAGAGATGTGGAGGTCTCAGTAGCTTAACAAGATGGTTTTAATGCTCCTTGGAACAGTGGAGGAGGTTACAGTGGAATAAAAAGACAATATCAATGCCCTTTGGAAGAGTGGTGGAGGTCGTAGTGGAATAAAAAGACAATATCAGTTCCCCCTGTGGAATAGACGTGGAGGTCACAATAGCAAAACAAGACAGTTTTAATGCTACTAGGAAGAGTGGTGGAGGTCGCTGTGGAATAAAAAGACAACATCAATGCCCCGTGGAAGAGACATGGAGGTCACATTAGCTTTACAAGACTGTTTTAATGCCCCTTGGAAGAGTGCTGGAGGTTACAGAGGAATAAAAAGACAAAATCACTGCCCCGTGGAAGAGACGTTGAGGTCACAGTAGCTTATCAAGACGGTTTTAATGCTACATGGAAGAGTGGTGGAGATCACTGTGGAATAAAAAGACAATATCAATGCCCCGTGGAAGAGACGTGGAGGTGACAGTAGCTTAACAATACGGTATTAATGCCCCTTGGAAGAGCTGTGGAGTTCAGAGTGGTTTTTCAAGATGGTTTTAATGCCCCTTGGAAGAGACACGGTGGTCACATTAGCTTTACAAGACGGTTTTAATGCCCCTTGGAAGAGTGGAGGAGGTCGCATTGGAATAAAAAGACAGTATCAATGCCCCAATGAATAGACGTGGAGGTCACAGTAGCTTAACAAGACGGTTCTAATGCCCCTTGGAAGAGCTGTGGAGATCACAGTGGTTTAACAAGACGGATTTAATGCCCCTTGGATGAGACTTGGAGGCCACAGTAGCTTAACAATTTAGTTCTAATGCCCTTTGGAAAGGTGGTGAAGGTTACATTGGAATAAAAAGACAATATCAATGCCCCGTGGAAGAGACGTGGAGGTCACAGTAGCTTAGCAAGACAGTTTAATGCCCCTTGGAAGAGTGTTGGAGGTTACAGTGGAATAAAAAGACAATATCAATGCCTTTTGGAAGAGTGGTGGATGTCGCAGTGGAACAAAAAGACAATATCATTTCCATGTGGAAGAAACGTGGAAGTCACATTAGCTTAAAAAGATGGTTTTATTGCCCCTTGGAAGAGTGCTGGAGGTCACAGGCAATAAAAAGACAATATCAATGCCCCTTGGATGAACCGTGGAGGTCAAAGTAGCTTAACAATATGGTTTTATTTCCCCTTGGAAGAGTGGTGGAGGTTACAGTGGAAATTAAAGACAATATCAATGCCCCGTGGTAGAGATGTGGAGATCACAGTAGGTTAACAAGATGGTTTTAATGCCGCTTGCTAGAGTGGTGGAGTTTGGAGTGGAATAAAAATACAACATCAATGCCCCTTGGAAGAGTCGTGGAGGTCGCAGTGGAATAAAAAGACAATATCAATGCCCCTTGGAGGAGTGGTGGAGGTCGTAGTGGAATAAAAAGACAATATCAGTTCCCCCTGTGGAATAGACGTGGAGGTCACAATAGCAAAACAAGACAGTTTTAATGCTACTAGGAAGAGTGGTGGAGGTCGCTGTGGAATAAAAAGACAACATCAATGCCCCATGGAAGAGACATGGAGGTCACATTAGCTTTACAAGACTGTTTTAATGCCCCTTGGAAGAGTGCTGGAGGTTACAGAGGAATAAAAAGACAAAATCACTGCCCCGTGGAAGAGACGTTGAGGTCACAGTAGCTTATCAAGACGGTTTTAATGCTACATGGAAGAGTGGTGGAGATCACTGTGGAATAAAAAGACAATATCAATGCCCCGTGGAAGAGACGTGGAGGTGACAGTAGCTTAACAATACGGTATTAATGCCCCTTGGAAGAGCTGTGGAGTTCAGAGTGGTTTTTCAAGATGGTTTTAATGCCCCTTGGAAGAGACACGGTGGTCACATTAGCTTTACAAGACGGTTTTAATGCCCCTTGGAAGAGTGGAGGAGGTCGCATTGGAATAAAAAGACAGTATCAATGCCCCATTGAATAGACGTGGAGGTCACAGTAGCTTAACAAGACGGTTCTAATGCCCCTTGGAAGAGCTGTGGAGATCACAGTGGTTTAACAAGACGGATTTAATGCCCCTTGGATGAGACTTGGAGGCCACAGTAGCTTAACAATTTAGTTCTAATGCCCTTTGGAAAGGTGGTGAAGGTTACATTGGAATAAAAAGACAATATCAATGCCCCGTGGAAGAGACGTGGAGGTCACAGTAGCTTAGCAAGACAGTTTAATGCCCCTTGGAAGAGTGTTGGAGGTTACAGTGGAATAAAAAGACAATATCAATGCCTTTTGGAAGAGTGGTGGATGTCGCAGTGGAACAAAAAGACAATATCATTTCCATGTGGAAGAAACGTGGAAGTCACATTAGCTTAAAAAGATGGTTTTATTGCCCCTTGGAAGAGTGCTGGAGGTCGCAGGCAATAAAAAGACAATATCAATGCCCCTTGGATGAACCGTGGAGGTCAAAGTAGCTTAACAATATGGTTTTATTTCCCCTTGGAAGAGTGGTGGAGGTTACAGTGGAAATTAAAGACAATATCAATGCCCCGTGGTAGAGATGTGGAGATCACAGTAGCTTAACAAGATGGTTTTAATGCCGCTTGCTAGAGTGGTGGAGTTTGGAGTGGAATAAAAATACAACATCAATGCCCCTTGGAAGAGTCGTGGAGGTCGCAGTGGAATAAAAAGACAATATCAATGCCCCTTGGAGGAGTGGTGGAGGTCGCAGTGGAATAAAAAGACGATATCAATGCCACTTGGAAGAGACGTGGAGGTCACATTAGCTTAACAAGATGGTTTTAATGCCGCTTGCTAGAGTGGTGGAGTTTGGAGTGGAATAAAAATACAACATCAATGCCCCTTGGAAGAGTCGTGGAGGTCGCAGTGGAATAAAAAGACAATATCAATGCCCCTTGGAGGAGTGGTGGAGGTCGCAGTGGAATAAAAAGACGATATCAATGCCACTTGGAAGAGACGTGGAGGTCACATTAGCTTAACAAGATGGTTTAAATGCCCCTTGTAAGAGTGGTGGATTTTGCAGTGGAATAAAAAGACAATGTTAATGCCCCGTAGAAGAGACGTGGAAGTCACAGTAGCTTAACAAGAAAGTTTTAATGCCCCTTCGAAGAGCTGTGGAGTTCAGAGTGGTTTAACAAGAAGGTTTGAATGCCCCTTCGAAGAGACATGGAGGTCACAGTAGCTGAAAAACACGGTATTAATGCCACTTGGAGGAGTGGGCGAGATTACAGTGAAATAAAAAGACAATATCATTGCCCCGTGGAAGAGACGTGGAGGTCACAGTAGCTTAACAAAATGTTTTAAAGCCTCTTGGAAGAGTGGTGAAGGTTGCAGTGGAATAAAAAGACAATATCAATAGCCCTTGGAAGAGTGTTGGGGGTCGCAGGGAAGAAATAGACAAAATCAATGCCCCATGGAAGAGACGTGGAGGTCAAATTAGCTTAACAATACGGTTTAATTGCCCCTTGGAAGAGTGGTGGAGGTTACAGTGGAAAAAATAGACACTATCAATGATCCGTGGAGAGACGTGGAGGTCACAGTAGCTTAACAAAACAGTTTTAATGCCCCTTGGAAGAGTGGTGGAGGTCGCAGTGAATAAAAAGATGATATCAATGGTTCTTGGAAGAGACGTGGAGGACACAGTAGCTTAACAAGATAGTTTTAATGCCCCTTGAAAGAGTGGTGGAGATCGCAGTGGAATAAAAAGACAATATCAATCCACCTTGGAAGAGTGGTGGAGGTCGCAGTGGAATAAAAATACAATATCAATGCTCCGTGGAATAGACGTGGATGTCACAGTAGCTTAACAAGACGGTTTTAATGCCCCTTGGAAGAACTGTGGAGTTGAGAGTGGTTTAACAAGATGGTTTTAATGCCCCTTGGATGAGACGTGGAGACCACAGTAGCTTAACAACGAGGTTCTCATGCCCCTTGGAAAGGTGGTGAAGGTTAAAGTGGAATAAAAAGACAATATCAATGCCCTGTGGAAGAGACGTGGAGGTCACTGTAGCTTAACAAGACGGTTTTAATGCCCCTTGGAAGAGTGTTGGAGGTCGCAGTGGAATAAAAAGACGATATCAATGGCTCTTGGAAGAGACGTGGAGGACACAGTAGCTTAATTAGACAGTTTTAATGCCCCTTGGAAGAGTGGTAGATATCGCACTTGAATAAAAAGACAATATCAATGCCCCTTGGAAGAGTGGTGGAGGTCGCAGTGGAATAAAAAGACAATATCAATGCCCCATGGAATAGACGTGGAGGTCACAGTACCTTAACAAGACGTTTTTAATGCCCCTTGGATGAGCTGTGGAGTTCAGAGTGGTTTAACAAGATGGTTTTTATGCCCCTTGGATGAGACATGGAGGCCACAGTAGCTTAACAAGGTGGTTCTAATGCCCCTTGGAAAGGTGGTGAAGGTTAAAGTGGAATAGAAAGACAATATCAATGCCCCGTGGAAGAGACGTGGAGGTCACAGTAGCTTAACAAGACAGTTTTAATGCCCCTTGGAAGAGTGGTGGATGTCGCAGTGGAATATAAAGACAATATCAATGCCCCGAGGAACAAACGTGGAGGTCACAATACCTTAAAAAGACGGTTTTATTGCCCCTTGGAAGAGTGGTGGAGGTCGCAGGGAATAAAACGACAATATCAATGCCCCTTGGAAGAGACGTGGAGCTCAAAGTAGCTTAACAATATGGTTATATTGCCCTTTGGAAGAGTGGTAAAGGTTACAATGGAATTTAAAGACAATATTAATGCCGCGTGGAAGAGACATGGAGGTCACAGTAGCAAAACAAGATGGTTTTAATGCCTTTTGGAAGAGTTGTGGAGTTTGCAGTGGAATAAAAACACATTATCAAGGCCCTTTGGAAGAGTGGTGGAGGTCGCAGTGGAAAAAAAAGACAATATAAATGCCCCTTGGAAGAGTGGTGGAGCTCACAGTGGAATAAAATGACGATATCAATGCCCCTTGCAAGAGACGTGGAGGTCACAGTAGCTTAACAAGACAGTTTAAATTCCCCTTGGAAGAGTGGTGGAGTTCACAGTGGTTTACCAAGACGGTTTGAATGCCCCTTGGAAGAGACGTGGAGGTTACAGTATCTTAAAATGACGGTTTTAATGCCCCTTGGAAGAGTGGTAGAGGTCGCAGTGGAATAAAAAGACAATATCAATGCCCCTTGGAAGAGACGTGGAGCTCAAAGTAGCTTAACAATATGGTTATATTGCCCTTTGGAAGAGTGGTAAAGGTTACAATGGAATTTAAAGACAATATTAATGCCGCGTGGAAGAGACATGGAGGTCACAGTAGCAAAACAAGATGGTTTTAATGCCTTTTGGAAGAGTTGTGGAGTTTGCAGTGGAATAAAAACACATTATCAAGGCCCTTTGGAAGAGTGGTGGAGGTCGCAGTGGAAAAAAAAGACAATATAAATGCCCCTTGGAAGAGTGGTGGAGCTCACAGTGGAATAAAATGACGATATCAATGCCCCTTGCAAGAGACGTGGAGGTCACAGTAGCTTAACAAGACAGTTTAAATTCCCCTTGGAAGAGTGGTGGAGTTCACAGTGGTTTACCAAGACGGTTTGAATGCCCCTTGGAAGAGACGTGGAGGTCACAGTATCTTAAAATGACGGTTTTAATGCCCCTTGGAAGAGTGGTAGAGGTCGCAGTGGAATAAAAAGACAATATCAATGCCGCTTGGAAGAATGGTGGAGGTCGCAGTGGAATAAAAGACAATATCAATGCCTCGGGGAAGAGACGTGGAGGTCAAAGAAGCATAACAAGATGGTTTTAATGCCCCTTGTAAGAGTGGTGGAAGTCGCAGTGGATTAAAAAGACATCAATTCCCCGTGGAAGAGACGTGGAGGTCATTTTAGCTTTACAAGATGGTTTTAATGCCCCTTGGAAGAATGGTGGAGTTCGCAGTGTAATAAAAAGACAATATCACGGCCCCTTGGAAGAGTGGTGGAGGTCGCAATGGAATAAAAAAAAATAAATGAATGCCCCTTGGATGAGACGTGGAGGTCACAGTAGCTTAACAAGACAGTTTAAATACCCCTTGGAAGAGTGTTGGAGTTTGAAACAAGACGGTTTAAATGCCCCTTGGAAGAGTGTTGGAGTTCGAAGTGGAATAAAAAGACAATATTAATGCCCCGTAGAAGAAACGTGGAGGTGACAGTAGCTTAATAAGTCAGTTTTACTCCCCCTTGGAAGAGCTGAGGAGTTCAGAGTGGTTTAACAAGACGGTTTGAAAGCCCCTTGGAAGAGACGTGGAGGTCACAGTAGCTTAAAAAAACTGTATTAATGCCCCTTGGAAGAGTGGTGGAGGTTACAGTGAAATAAAAAGACAATATTAATGCCCCGTCGAAGAGAAGTGGAGGTCACAGTAGCTTAACAAAAATTTTTTTTTTTTCCCCTTGGAAGAGTGCTGGAGGTTGCAGTGGAATAAAAAGAAAATATCAATGCCCTTTGGAGAGTGGTGGAGGTTGCAGTGGAATAAAAAGACGATATCAATGCCCCGTGGAAGAGACGTGGAGGTCACAGTAACTTAACAAGACGGTTTTAATGCCCGTTGAAGGAGTGGTGGAGTTCGCAGTTTAATAAAACGACAATATCAAGGCCCCTTGGAGTAGTGGTGGAGGTTGCAGTGGAATAAAAAGACAATATCAATACCCCGTGGAAGATTGCTGGAGGTCGCAGTGGAATAAAAAGACAATATCAATGCCCCTTGGAAGAGACGTGGAGGTCACAGTAGCTTAACAAGACGGTTTAAATGCTCCTTGGAAAAGTGGTGGAGTTCAGAGTGGTTTTACAAGATGGTTTTATTGACCCTTGGAAAAGACGTGGAGGTTACATTAGCTTTACAAGATGGTTTTAAAGCCCCCTGGAAGAGTGATGGAGGTTACAGTGGAATAAAAAGACAAAATCAATGCCCCGGGGAGAAGACGTGGAGATCTAAATAGCTTAAAAAGACAATTGTAATGCCGCTTAAAAGAGTGGTGGATTTCGCAGTGGAATGAAAAGACAATATCAATGCCCCTTGGAAGAATGGTGGATTTCGAAGTGGAATGAAAAGACAATATCACGGCCCCTTGGAAGAGTGGTGGAGGTCGCAATGGAATAAAATGACAATATCAATGTCCATTGGAAGTGTTGTGGAGGTCGCAGTGGAATAAAAAAAAATAAATGAATGCACCTTGGATGAGACGTGGAGGTCACAGTAGCTAAACAAGACGGTTTAAATGCCCTTTGGAAGAGTGTTGGAGTTCGAAGTGGAATAAAAAGACAATATTAATGCCCCGTAGAAGAAACGTGGAGGTCACAGTAGCTTAACAAGTCAGATTTACTCCCCCTTGGAAGAGCTGTGGAGTTCAGAGTGGTTTAACAAGACGGTTTGAAAGCCCCTTGGAAGAGACGTGGAGGTTACAGTAGCTTAAAAAAACGGTATTAATGCCCCTTGGAAGAGTGGTGGAGGTTACAGTGAAATAAAAAGACAATATCAATGCCCCGTGGAAGAGACGTTGAGGTCACAGTAACTTAACAAGACGGTTTTAATGCCCGTTGGAGGAGTGGTGGAGTTCGCAGTTTAATAAAACAACAATATCAAGGCCCCTTGGAAGAGTGCTAGAGGTTGCAGTGGAATAAAAAGACAATATCAATACCCCTTGGAAGATTGCTGGAGGTCGCAGTGGAATAAAAAGACAATATCAATGCCCCTTCGAAGAGACGTGGAGGTCACAGTAGCTTAACAAGACGGTTTAAATGTCTCTTGGAAAAGTGGTGGAGTTCAGAGTGGTTTTACAAGATGGTTTTATTGACCCTTGGAAGAGACGTGGAGGCCACATTAGCTTTACAAGATGGTTTTAATGCCCCTTGGAAAAGTGATGGAGGTTACAGTGGAATAAAAAGACAAAATCAATGCCCCGTGGAAGAGACGTGGATTTCACAGCAGCTTAACAGGACGATTTTAATACTACTTGGAAGAGTGGTGGAGGTCGCTGTGGAATAAAAAGACAATTTCAATGCCCCTTGGAAGAGACGTGGAGGTCACACTACCTTAACAGTACAGTTTTAATGCCCCTTGGAAGAGCTGTGGAGTTCAGATTGATTTTACAAGATGGTTTTAATGCCTTTTGGAAGAGTGATGGAGGTCGCAGTGGAATAAAAAGACAATATCAATGCCCCGTGGAAGAGACCTGGATGTCACAGTAGCTTAACAAGACGGTTTTAATGCCCCTTCGAAGAGTTATGGTGGTCGCAGTGGAATAAAAAGGCAATATCAATGCCCCTTGGAAGAGTGGTGGAGGTCGCAGTGGAATAAAATGACAATATCAATGCCCCGTGGAAGAGACGTAGAGGTCACAGTAGCTTAAGAAGATGGTTTTAATGCCCATTGGAAAAGTGGTGGAGGTAGCAGTGGAATAAAAAGACAAAATCAATGCCCCTTGGATGAGACGTGGGGGCCACAGTAGCTTAACAAGGCGGTTCTAATGCCCCTTGGAAGAGTGGTGGAGGTCGCAGTGGAATAAAAATACAATATCAATGCCCCGTGGAAGAGACGTGGAGGTCACAGTAGCTTAACAAGACGGTTTTAATGCCCCTTCGAAGAGTGGTGGTGGTCGCAGTGGAATAAAAAGACAATATCAATGCCCCTTGGAAGAGTGGTGGAGGTAGCAGTGGAATAAAAAGACAATATCTATGCCCCGTGGAAGAGACATGGAGGTCACAGTAGCTTTACAAAACAGTTTTAATGCCCCTTGGAAGAGTGGTGGAGGTTACAGTGGAATAAAAAGACAATATCAATTCCCTGTGGAAGAGAAGTGTAGATCACAGTAGCTTAACAAAATGGTTTTAATGCCCCTTCGAAGAGTAGTGGTGGTCGCAGTGGAATAAAAAGACAATATCATTGCCCCTTGGAAGAGACGTGGAGGTCACAGTAGCTTTACAAGATGGTTTTAATGCCCCTTTGAAGAGTGGTGGAGGTTACAGTGTAATAAAAAGACAATATCAATGCCCCGTGGAAGAGACGTGGAGATCACAGTAGCTTAACAAGACGGTTTCAATGCCCCTTGGAAGAGTGGTGGAGATCGCAGTGGAATATAAAGATAATATGAATGCCCCTTGGAAGAGTGGTGGAGATCACAGTGGAAAAAAGACAATATCAATGCCCCGTGGAAGAGATGTCGTGGTCACCGCAGCTTAACAATACAGTTTTAATACCCCTTTGAAGAGTGATGGAGGTCGCAGTGGAATAAAAAGACAATATCAATGCCCCGTGGAAGAGACCTGGATGTCACAGCAGCTTAACAAGACGGTTTTAATGCCCCTTCGAAGCGTTATGGTGGTCGCAGTGGAATAAAAAGACAATATCAATGCCCCTTGGAAGAGTGGTGGAGGTCGCAGTGGAATAAAATGACAATATCAATGCCCCGTGGAAGAGACGTAGAGGTCACAGTAGCTTAAGAAGATGGTTTTAATGCCCATTGGAAAAGTGGTGGAGGTAGCAGTGGAATAAAAAGACAAAATCAATGCCCCTTGGATGAGACGTGGGGGCCACAGTAGCTTAACAAGGCAGTTCTAATGCCCCTTGGAAGAGTGGTGGAGGTCGCAGTGGAATAAAAATAAAATATCAATGCCCCGTGGAAGAGACGTGGAGGTCACAGTAGCTTAACAAGACGGTTTTAATGCCCCTTCGAAGAGTGGTGGTGGTCGCAGTGGAATAAAAAGACAATATCAATACCCCTTGGAAGAGTGGTGGAGGTAGCAGTGGAATAAAAAGACAATATCTATGCCCCGTGGAAGAGACATGGAGGTCACAGTAGATTTACAAAACAGTTTTAATGCCCCTTGGAAGAGTGGTGGAGGTTACAGTGGAATAAAAAAGACAATATCAATTCCCCGTGGAAGAGAAGTGTAGATCACAGTAGCTTAACAAAATGATTTCAATGTCCCTTGGAAGAGTGGTGGAGATCGCAGTGGAATATAAAGATAATATCAATGCCCCTTGGAAGACTGGTGGAGATCACAGTGGAAAAAAGACAATATCAATGCCCCGTGGAAGAGACGTGGTGGTCACAGCAACTTAACAATACTGTTTTAATGCCCCTTTGAAGAGTGATGGAGGTCGAAGTGGTATAAAAAGACATTATCATTGCCCCGTGGAAGAGACGTCGAGGTCAAAGTAGCTTAATAACATGGCTTTACTGCCCATTGGAAGAGGTGTGGAATTCAGAGTGGTTTAACAAGATGGTGTTAATGCCCCTTGGAAGAGACATGGAGGTCACAGTAGCTTAACAAGACGGTTTTAATGTCCCTTGGATGAGTGGTGTAAGTCGCAGTGGAAAAAAAAGACAATATCAATGCCCAGTTGAAGAGACGTGGAGTTCACAGTAGCTTAACAAAACAGTTTTAATGCCCTTTGAAAGAGTGGTGGAGGTCGCAGTGGAATAAAAAGACAATATCAATGCCCCGTGGAAAAGACTTGGAGGGTCACAGCAGCTTAACAAGACGGTTTTAATGCCCCTTGGAAGAGTGGTGGAGGTTGCAGTGGAATAAAAAGACAATATTAATGCCCCGTGGAAGAGACATGGAGGTCACAGTAGCTTAACAAGACGGTTTTAATGCCCATTGGAAATGTGGTGGAGTACAGAGTGGTTTAAAAAGAAAGTTTTAATGCCCCTTAGCAGAGAAGTGGAGGTCGCAGCAGCTAAACAAGATGGTTTTAATGCCCCTTGGAAGAGTGGTGGAGGTCGCAGTGGAATAAAAAGACAATATCAATGCCCCGTGGAAGAGACGTGGAGGTCACAGTAGCTTAATCAGACAAATTTAATGCCCCTTGGAAGAGTGGTGGAGGACGCAGTGGAATGAAAAGACAATATCAATATCCCGTTTAAGAGACATGGAGGTAACAGTAGCATAAAAAGACGGTTTTAATGCCCCTTGGAAGAGCTGTGGAGTTCAGAGAGGTTTAAAAAGATGGCTTTAATGTCCCTTGGAAGAGACATGGAGGTCACAGTAGCTTAACAAGACAGTTTTCGTGCCCCTTGGAAAAGTGGTGGAGGTTACATTGGAATAAAAAGACATTACCAGTGCCCCATGGAAGGGACATGGAGGTCACAGTAGCTTAACAAGACGGTTTTATTTCCAACTTGTAAGAGTGGTGGACGTCGCAGTGGAATAAAAATACAATATCATTGCCGCGTGGAAGAGACGTGGAGGTCACAATAGATTATCAAGACGGATTTAATGCCCCTTGGCAGAACTGTGGAGTTCAGAGTGGTTTAACAAGACGGTTTTAATGCCCCTTGGAAAAGAGGTGAAGGTCACAGTAGCTTAACAAGACGGTTTTAATGCCCCTTGGAAGAGTGGTGGAGGTCTTAGTGGAATAAAAAGACATTATCAATGCCCCTTGGAAGATTGGTGGAGGTCACAGTGGAATAAAAAGACAATATCAATACCCCGTGGAAGAGACGTGGAGATCACAGTAGCTTAACAAGAAGGTTTAATGCCCCTTGGGAGAGTGGTGGAGGTTACAGTGGAATATAAAGACAATATCAATTCCCCGTAAAAGAGACGTGGAAGTCAAAGTAGCTTAATAAGACGGATTTAATGCCCCTTGGAAGAGCTGTGGAGTTCAGAGTGGTTTAACAAGACGGTTTTAATTCCCCTTGCAAGAGACGTGGAGGTCACAGTAGCTTAAGAGGAAAGGTTTAATGCCCCTTGGAAGAGTGGTGGAGGTTACAGTGGAATATAAAGACAATATTAATGCCCAGTGGAAGAGAAGAGGAGGTCACAGTAGCGTAACAATACGATTTTAATGCCTCTTGGAAGAGTGGTGGTGGTTCGCAGTATAATAAAATGACAATATCAATGCCCCTTGGAAGAGTGGTGGAGGTCGTAGTGGAATAAAAAGACAATATCAATACCCAGTGGAAGAGACGTGAAGGTCACAGTAGCTTAACAAGACGATTTTAATGCCCCTTGGAAGAGTGGTGGAGGTTACAGCGGAATAAAAAGACAATATCAATGCCCCGTGGAAGAGACGAGGAGGTCACAGTGGCTTAACAAGACAGTTTTATTGCCCCTTGGAAGAGTGGTTGTGATTGCAGTGGAATAAAAAGACAATATCATTGCCGCGTGGAAGACACATGGAGGTCACAGTAGATTATCAAGACGGTTTTAATGCACCTTGGCAGAGCTGTGGAGTTCAGAGTGGTTTAACAAGACGATTTTAATGTCCCTTGGAAGAGATGTGAAGGTCACAGTAGCTTTACAAGACGATTTTAATGCCCCTTGGAAGAGTGGTGGAGGTTACAGTGGAATAAAAACACTACATCAATGCCCAGTAGAAGAGACGTGGAGGTCACATTAGGTTAACCAGATAATTTTAATGCCCCTTGGCAGAGGGCAGAGCTGTGGAGTTCAGAGTGGCTTAACAAGACGATTTTAATGCCCCTTGGAAGAGACATGAAGGTAACTGTAGCTTAACAAGACGGTTTTAATGCCCCTTGGAAGAGTGGTGGAGGTTACAATGGAATAAAAAGACAATATCAATGCCCCGTGGAATAGACGTGGAGGTCACAGTAGCTTAGCAAGATGTTTTTTTTGCCCCTTGGAAGAGTAGTGGAGGTCGCAATGGAAAAAAACGAAAATATCAATCACCCTTGGAGGAGTGGTGGAGGTCGCAGTGGAATAAAAACACAATATCAATGCCCCGTGGAAGAGACGTGAAGGTCATAGTAGCGTAGCAAGACGGTTTTAAAGCCCTTTGGAAGAGTCGTGGAGGTTACAGTGGAATAAAAAGACAATATCAATGCCCGGTGGAAGAGACGTGGAGGTCACAGTAGCTTAACAAGACTGTTTTAATGTACCTTGGAAGAGTGGTGGAGATCGCAGTGGAATATAAAGATAATATGAATGCCCCTTGGAAAAGTGGTGGAGATCACAATGGAAAAAAGACAATATCAATGCCCCGTGGAAGAAATGTGGTGGTCACAGCAGCTTAACAATACGGTTTTAATACCCCTTTGAAGAGTGATGGAGGTCGCAGTGGAATAAAAAGACAATGTCAATGCCCCGTGGAAGAGACGTGGATGTCACAGTAGCTTAACAAGACGGTTTTAATGCCCCTTCGATGAGTGGTGGTGGTCGCAGTGGAATAAAAAGACAATATCAATGCCCCTTGGAAAAGTGGTGAAGGTCGCAGTGGAATAAAAAGACAAAATCAATGCCCAGTGGAAGAGACGTGAAGGTCACATTAACTTAACAAGACGGTTTTAATGCCCCTTGGAAGAGTGGTGGAGGTTACAGCGGAATAAAAAGACAATATCAATGCCCCGAGGAAGAGACGCGGAGGTCACAGTGGCTTAACAAGACAGTTTTATTGCCCCTTTGAAGAGTGGTTGTGATCGCAGTGGAATAAAAAGAAAATATCATTGCCACGTAGAAGAGACATGGAGGTCACAGTAGATTATCAAGACGGTTTTAATGCACCTTGGCAGAGCTGTGGAGTTCAGAGTGGTTTAACAAGACGATTTTAATGTCCCTTGGAAGAGATGTGAAGGTCACAGTAGCTTTACAAGATGATTTTAATGCCCCTTGGAAGAGTGGTGGAGGTTACAGTGGAATAAAAACACTACATCAATGCGTAGTGGAAGAGACGTGGAGGTCACATTAGGTTAACCAGATAATTTTAATGCCCCTTGGCAGAGGACAGAGCTGTGGAGTTCAGAGTGGCTTAACAAGACGGTTTTAATGCCCCCTGGAAGAGACGTGAAGGTAACTGTAGCTTAACAAGACGGTTTTAATGCCCCTTGGAAAAGTGGTGGAGGTTACAATGGAATAAAAAGACAATATCAATGCCCCGTGGAATAGACGTGGAGGTCACAGAAGCTTAGCAAGATGTTTTTTTTGCCCCTTGGAAGAGTAGTGGAGGTCGCAATGGAAAAAAAAGAAAATATCAATCACCCTTGGAGGAGTGGTGGAGGTCGCAGTGGAATAAAAACACAATATCAATGCCCCGTGGAAGAGATGTCAAGGTCATAGTAGCGTAACAAGACGGTTTTAAAGCCCTTTGGAAGAGTCGTGGAGGTTACAGTGGAATAAAAAGACAATATCAATGCCCCGTGGAAGAGACGTGGAGGTCAGAGTAGCTTAACAAGACGGTTTTATTACCCACTTGTAAGAGTGGTGGATGTCGCAGTGGAATAAAAAGACAATATCATTGCCGCGTGGAAGAGACGTGGAGGTCACAGTAGATTATCAAGACGGTTTTAATGCCCCTTGGCAGAACTGTGGAGCTCAGAGTGGTTTAACAAGACGGTTTTATTGCCCCTTGGAAGAAAGGTGAAAGTCACAGTAGCTTAACAAGATGGTTTTAATGCCCCTTAGAAGAGTGGTGGAGGTTACAGTGGAATAAAAAGACAATATCAATGCCCCGTGGAAGAGACGTGGAGATCACAGTAGCTTAAAAAGATGATTTTAATACTCCTTGGAAGAGTGGTGAAGGTCTCAGTGGAATAAAAAGACAATATCAATGCCATGTGGAAGAGACGTGGAGGGCACAGTATCTTAACAAGACGGTTTTAATGCCCCTTGTAAGAGCTGTGGAGTTCAAAGTGGTTTAACAAGACGGTTTAAATGCCCCTTGGAAGAGACGTGGATGTCACAGTAGCTTAAAAGGCTGATTTTAATACTCCTTGGAAGAGTGGTGAAGGTCTCAGTGGATTAAAAAGACAATATCAATACCCCGTGGAAGAGAGGTGGAGGGCACAGTATCTTAACAAGATGGTTTTAATGCCCCTTGGAAGAGCTGTGGAGTACAGAGTGATTTAAAAAGATGGTTTTAATGCCCCTTGGAAGAGTGGTGGAGGTCGTAGTGGAATAAAAAGACAATATCAATGCCCCTTGGAAGACTGGTGGAGGTTGCAGTGGAATAAAAAGACAATATCAATATCCCGTGGAAGAGATGTGGAGATCACAGTAGATTAACAAGACAGTTTTAATGCCCCTTGGAAGAGCGGTGGAAGTCGCAGTGGAAGAAAAAGACAATATCAATGCCCCGTGGAAGGGACGTGGAGGTCAAAGTAGCTTAATAAGACGGTTTTATTGCCCCTTCGAAGAGCTCTGGAGTTCAAAGTGGTGTAACAAGATGGTTTTAATGCCCCTTGGAAGAGACGTGGAGGTCACTGTAGCCTAACAAGACGGTTTTAATTCCCCTTGTAAGAGCAGTGGAGTTCAGAGTGGTTAAACAAGACGGTTTAAATGCCCCTTGGAAGAGACGTGGATGTCACAGTAGCTTAAAAAGATGATTTTAATACTCCTTGGAAGAGTGGTGAAGGTCTCAGTGGAATAAAAAGACAATATCAATGCCCCGTGGAAGAGACGTGGAGGGCACAGTATCTTAACAAGACGGTTTTAATGCCCCTTGGAAGAGCTGTGGAGTACAGAGTGGTTTAACAAGACGGTTTTAATGCCCCTTGGAAGAGTGGTGGAGGTCGTAGTGGAATAAAAAGACAATATCAATGCCACTTGGAAGACTGGTGGAGGTTGCAGTGGAATAAAAAGACAATATCAATGCCCCGTGGAAGAGACGTGGAGGTCACAGTAGCTTAACAAGATGGTTTCATTGCCCCTTGGAAGAGTGGTGAAGGTCGCAGTGGAATAAAAACACTACATGAATGCCAAGTGGAAGAGACGTGGAGGTCACATTAGGTTAACCATATAATTTCAATGCACCTTGGCAGAGAGCAGAGCTGTGGAGTTCAGAGTGGCTTAACAAGACGGTTTTAATGCCCCTTGGAAGAGACGTGATGGTAACTTTAGCTTAACAAGACGGTTTTAATGCCCCTTGGAAGAGAGGTTGAGGTTACAATGGAATAAAAAGACAATATCAATGCCCCATGGAATAGACGTGGAGGTCACAGTAGCTTAGCAAGATGTTTTTTTTGCCCCTTGGAAGAGTAGTGGAGGTCAAAATGGAAAAAAAAGAAAACCTCAATCACCCTTGGAGGAGTGGTGGAGGACGCACTGCAATAAAATCCCAATATCAATGCCCCATGGAAGTGACGTGAAGGTCATAGTAGCGTAACAAGACGGTTTTAAAGCCCTTTGGAAGAGTAGTGGAGGTTACAGTGGAATAAAAAGACAATATCAATGCCCCGTGGAAGAGACGTGGAGGTCACAGTAGCTTAACAAGACTGTTTTTTTGCCCACTTGTAAGAGTGGTGGAAGTCGCAGTGGAATAAAAAGACAATATGATTGCCGCGTGGAAAAGACATGGAGGTCACAGTAGCTTAACAAGACGGTTTTAATGCCCCTTGGCAGAACTGTGGAGTTCATAGTGGTTTAACAAAACGGTTTTAATGCCCCTTGGAAGAAAGGTGAAAGTCACAGTAGCTTAACAAGATGGTTTTAATGCCCCTTGGAAGAGTGGTGAAGGTTACAGTGGAATAAAAAGACAATATCAATGCCCCGTGGAAGAGACGTGGATGTCACAGTAGCTTAAAAAGATGATTTTAATACTCCTTGGAACAGTGGTGAAGGTCTCAGTGGAATAAAAAGACAATATCAATGCCCCGTGGAAGAGACATGGAGGGCACAGTATCTTAACAAGACGGTTTTAATGCCCCTTGGAAGAGCTGTGGAGAACAGAGTGGTTTAACAAGACGGTTTTAATGCCCCTTGGAAGAGTGGTGGAGGTCGTAGTGGAATAAAAAGACAATATCAATGCCTCTTGGAAGACTGGTGGAGGTTGCAGTGGAAAAAAAAGACAATATCAATGCCCCGTGGAAGAGACGTGGAGGTCACAGTAGCTTAGCAAGACGGTTTCATTGCCCCTTGGAAGAGTGGTGAAGGTCGCAGTGTAATAAAAACACTACATCAATGCCCAGTGGAAGAGACGTGGAGGTCACATTAGGTTAACCAGATAATTTTAATGCCCCTTGGCAGAGAGCAGAGCTGTGGAGTTCAGAGTGGCTTAACAAGACGGTTTAATGCCCCTTGGTGGCTTAACAAGACGGTTTAATGCCCCTTGGAAGAGACGTGAAGGTAACTAGCTTAACAAGACGGTTTTAATGCCCCTTGGAAGAGTGGTGGAGATTACAATGGAATAAAAAGACAATATCAATGCCCCGTGGAATAGACGTGGAGGTCACAGTAGCTTAGCAAGATGGTTTTTTTGCCCCTTGGAAGAGTAGTGGAGGTCGCAATGGAAAAAAAAGAAAACATCAATCGCCCTTGGAGGATTGGTGGAGGGCGCAGTGGAATAAAAACACAATATCAATGCCCCGTGGAAGAGACGTGAAGGTCATAGTAGCGTAACAAGACGGTTTTAAAGCCCTTTGGAAGAGTGGTGGAGTTCGCAGTGGAATAAAAAGACAATATCAATGCCCCGTGCAAGAGACGTGGAGGTCACAGTAGCTTAACAAGATAGTTTTAATGGCCCTTAGAAAAGTGGTGGAGGTTGCAGTGGAATAAAAAGACAATATCAATGCCACTTGGAAGAGTGGTGGAGGTCGTATTGGACTAAAAAGACAATATCAATTCCCCGTGAAAGAGACATGGAGGTCACAGAAGCTTAACAAAATGGTTTTCATGCCCCTTGGAAGAGTGGTGGAGGTAGCAGTGGAATAAAAAGACAAAATCAATGCCCTGTGGAAGAGACGTTTAGGTCAGAGTAGCTTAACAAGACGGTTTTAATGCCCCTTGGAAGAGCTGTGGAGTACAGAGTGGTTTAACAAGATGCTTGTAATGCCCCTTGGAAGAGACGTGGAGGTAGCAGTAGCTTAACAAGACAGTTTTAATGCCTCTTGGAAGAGTGTTGGAGGTTACAGTGAAAAAAAAAAGACAATATCAATGCCCTGTGGAAGAGACGTGGAGGCCACAGTAGCTTAACAAGAAACTTTTTAATGCCCCTTGGCAGAGCTGTGGCATTCAGAGTGGTTTAACAAGAAGGATTTAATGCCCCTTGGAAGAGACGTGAAGATCACAGTAGCTTAAAAAGACAGTTTTAATGCCCCTTGGAAGAGTGGTGGAGGTTACAGTGGAATAAAAAGACAATATGAATGCCCCGTGGAAGAGACATAGATGTCACAGTAGCTTAACAAGACGATTTTCATGCCCCTTCGAAGAGTGGTGGTGGTAGAAGTGGAATAAAAAGTCAATATCAATGCCCCTTGGAAGAGTGGTGTAGGTCGCAGTGGGATAAAAAGACAATATCAATGCCCCATGGAAGAGACGTAGAGGTCACAGTAGCTTAAGAAGATGGTTTTAATGCCCATTGGAAAAGTGGTGGAGGTAGCAGTGGAATAAAAAGACAGTATCAATGCCCCGTGGAACAGACGTGGAGGTCACAGTAGCTTAACAAAACGGTTTTAATGCCCCTTCGAAGAGTGGTGGTGGTCGCAGTGGAATAAAAAGACAATATCAATGCCCCTTGGAAGAGTGGTGGAGGTCACAGTGGAATTAAAAGACAATATCAATGCCAAGTGGAAGAGACGTGGAGGTCACAGTAGCTTTACAAGACGGTTTTAATGCCCCTTGGAAGAGTGGTGGAAGTTACAGTGGAATAAAAAGACAATATCAATGCCCCGTGGAAGAGACGTGGAGATCACAGTAGCTTAACAAGACGGTTTCAATGTCCCTTGGAAGAGTGGTGGAGATCGCAGTGGAATATAAAGATAATATCAATGCCCCTTGGAAGAGTGGTGGAGATCACAGTGGAAAAAAGACAATATCAATGCCCCGTGGAAGAGATGTGGTGGTCACAGCAGCTTACCAATACGGTTTTAATACCCCTTTGAAGAGTGATGGAGGTCGCAGTGGAATAAAAAGACAATATCAATGCCCCGTGGAAGAGACGTGGATGTCACAGTAGCTTAACAAGACCGTTTTAATGCCCCTTCGAAGAGTGGTGGTGGTCGCAGTGGAATAAAAAGACAATATCAATGCCCCTTGGAAGAGTGGTTGAGGTCGCAGTGGAATAAAATGTCAATATCAATGGCCCATGAAAGAGACGTAGAGGTCACAGTAGCTTAACAAGACGGTTTTAATGCACCTTCGAAGAGTGGTGGTGGTCGCAGTGGAATAAAAAGAAAATATCAATGCCACTTGGAAGAGTGGTGGATGTAGCAGTGGAATAAAAAGACAATGTCAATGCCCATTGGAAAAGTGGTGGAGGTAGCAGTGGAATAAAAAGACAAAATCAATGCCCCTTGGATGAGACGTGGAGGCCACAGTAGCTTAACAAGGCGGTTTTAATGCCCCTTGTAAGAGTGGTGGAGGTCGCAGTGGAATAAAAAGACAATATCAATGCCCCGTGGAAGAGACGAGGAGGTCACAGTAGCTTAACAAGACGGTTTTAATGCCCCTTCGAAGAGTGGTGGTGGTCGCAGTGGAATAAAAATAAAATATCACTGCCACTTGGAAGAGTGGTGGATGTAGCAGTGGAATAAAAAGACAATATCAATGCCCCGTGGAAGAGACATGGAGGTCACAGTAGCTTTACAAAATGGTTTTAACGCCCCTTGGAAGAGTGGTGGAGGTTACAGTGGAATAAAAAGACAATATCAATGCCCCGTGGAAGAGACGTGGAGATCACAGTAGCTTAACAAGACGGTTTCAATGTCCCTTGGAAGAGTGGTGGAGATCGCAATGGAATATAAAGATAATATCAATGCCCCTTGGAAGAGTGGTGGAGATCACAGTGGAAAAAAGACAATATCAATGCCCCGTGGAAGAGACGTGGTGGTCACAGCACCTTAACAATACGGTTTTCATGCCCCTTTGAAGAGTGATGGAGGTCGAAGAGGAATAAAAAGACATTATCATTGCCCCGTGGAAGAGACGTCGAGGTCAAAGTAGCTTAATAACATGGTTTTACAGCCCCTTGGAAGAGCTGTGGAATTCAGAGTGGTTTAACAAGACGGTGTTAATGCCCCTTGGAGGAGACATGGATGTCACAGTAGGTTAACAAGACGGTTTTAATGCCCCTTGGAAGAGTGGTGGAGGTCGCAGTGGAAAAAAAAGACAATATCAATGCCCAGTTGAAGAGACGTGGAGGTCACAGTAGCTTAACAAAACAGTTTTAATGCCCTTTGAAAGAGTGGTGGAGGTCGCAGTGGAATAAAAAGACAATATCAATGCCCCGTGGAAAAGACTTGGAGGTCACAATAGCTTAACAAGACGGTTTTAATGCACCTTGGAAGAGAGGTGGAGGTTGCAGTGGAATAAAAAGACAATATTAATGCCCCGTGGAAAAGACGTGGAGGTCACAGTAGCTTAACAAGACGGTTGTAATGCCCCTTGGAAATGTGGTGGAGTACAGAGTGGTTTAACAAGAAAGTTTTAATGCCCCTTCGCAGAGAAGTGGAGGTCACAGTAGCTTAACATGATGGTTTTAATGCCCCTTGGAAGAGTTGTGGAGGTCGCAGTGGAATAAAAAGACAATATCCATGCCCCGTGGAAGAGACGTGGAGGTCACAGTAACTTAACAAGACAAATATAGTGCCGCTTGGAAGAGTGGTGGAGGACGCAGTGGAATGAAAAGACAATATTAATTTCCCGTGGAAGAGACATGAAGGTAACAGTAGCATAATAAGACGGTTTTAATGCCCCTTGGAAGAGCTGTTGTGTTCAGAGAGGTTTAAAAAGATGGTTTTAATGTCCCTTGGAAGAGACATGGAGGTCACAGTAGCTTAACAAGATGGTTTTTCTGCCCCTTGGAAAAGTGGTGGAGGTTGCAGTGGAATAAAAAGACAATATCAATATCCCGTGGAAGAGATGTGGAGATCACAGTAGATTAACAAGACAGTTTTAATGCCCCTTGGAAGAGTGGTGGAAGTCGCAGTGGAATAAAAAGACAATATCAATGCCCCGTGGAAGGGACGTGGAGGTCAAAGTAGCTTAATAAGACGGTTTTAAAGCCCCTTGGAAGAGCTCTGGAGTTCAAAGTGGTGTAACAAGATGGTTTTAATGCCCCTTGGAAGAGATGTGGAGGTCACTGTAGCCTAATAAGACGGTTTTAATGCCCCTTGTAAGAGCAGTGGAGTTCAGAGTGGTTAAACAAGACAGTTTAGATGCCCCTTGGAAGAGACGTGGATGTCACAGTAGCTTAAAAAGATGATTTTAATACTCCTTGGAACAGTGGTGAAGGTCTCAGTGGAATAAAAAGACAATATCAATGCCCCGTGGAAGACACATGGAGGGCACAGTATCTTAACAAGACGGTTTTAATGCCCCTTGGAAGAGCTGTGGAGAACAGAGTGGTTTAACAAGACGGTTTTAATGCCCCTTGGAAGAGTGGTGGAGGTCGTAGTGGAATAAAAAGACAATATCAATGCCTCTTGGAAGACTGGTGGAGGTTGCAGTGGAAAAAAAAGACAATATCAATGCCACGTGGAAGAGACGTGGAGGTCACAGTAGCTTAGCAAGATGGTTTCATTGCCCCTTGGAAGAGTGGTGAAGGTCGCAATGTAATAAAAACACTACATCAATGCCCAGTGGAAGAGACGTGGAGGTCACATTACGTTAACCAGATAATTTTAATGCCCCTTGGCAGAGAGCAGAGCTGTGGAGTTCAGAGTGGCTTAGCAAGACGGTTTAATGCCCCTTGGAAGAGACGTGAAGGTAACTGTAGCTTAACAAGACGGTTTTAATGCCCCTTGGAAGAGTGGTGGAGGTTACAATGGAATAAAAAGACAATATCAATGTGCCATGGAATAGACGTGAAGGTCACAGTAGCTTAGCAAGATGTTTTTTTTGCCCCTTGGAAGAGTAGTGGAGGTCGCAATGGAAAAAAAAGAAAACATCAATCGCCCTTGGAGGAGTGGTGGAGGGCGCAGTGGAATAAAAACACAATATCAATGCCCCGTTGAAGAGACGTGAAGGTCATAGTAGCGTAACAAGACGGTTTTAAAGCCCTTTGGAAGAGTGGTGGAGTTCGCAGTAGAATAAAAAGACAATATCAATGCCCCGTGCAAGAGACGTGGAGGTCACAGTAGCTTAACAAGATAGTTTTAATGGCCCTTAGAAAAGTGGTGGAGGTTGCAGTGGAATAAAAAGACAATATCAATGCCACTTGGAAGAGTGGTGGAGGTCGTATTGGACTAAAAAGACAATATCAATTCCCCGTGAAAGAGACATGGAGGTCACAGAAGCTTAACAAAATGGTTTTCATGCCCCTTGGAAGAGTGGTGGAGGTAGCAGTGGAATAAAAAGACAAAATCAATGCCCTGTGGAAGAGACATTTAGGTCAGAGTAGCTTAACAAGACGGTTTTAATGCCCATTGGAAGAGTAGTGGGGGTCGCTGTGGAATAAAAAGACAATATTAATGCCCCGTGGAAGAGAAGTGGAGTTCACAGTATCTTAACAAGATGGTTTTAATGCCCCTTGGAAGAGCTGTGGAGTACAGAGTGGTTTAACAAGATGGTTGTAATGCCCCTTGGAAGAGACGTGGTGGTAGCAGTAGCTTAACAAGACAGTTTTAATGCCTCTTGGAAGAGTGTTGGAGGCTACAGTGAAAAAAAAAAGACAATATCAATGCCCTGTGGAAGAGACATGGAGGCCACAGTAGCTTAACAAGACACTTTTTAATGCCCCTTGGCAGAGCTGTGTCATTCAGAGTGGTTTAACAAGAAGGATTTAATGCCCCTTGGAAGAGACGTGAAGATCACAGTAGCTTAAAAAGACAGTTTTAATGCCCCTTGGAAGAGTGGTGGAGGTTACAGTGGAATAAAAAGACAATATGAATGCCCCGTGGAAGAGACATAGAGGTCACAGTAGCTTAACAAGACGATTTTCATGACCCCTTGGAAGAGTAGTGGAGGTCGCAATGGAAAAAAAAGAAAACATCATTCGCCCTTGGAGGAGTGGTGGAGGGCGCAGTGGAATAAAAACACAATATCAATGCCCCGTGGAAGAGACGTGAAGGTCATAGTAGCGTAACAAGACGGTTTTAAAGCCCTTTGGAAGAGTGGTGGAGTTCGCAGTGGAATAAAAAGACAATATCAATGCCCCGTGCAAGAGACGTGGAGGTCACAGTAGTTTAACAAGATAGTTTTAATGGCCCTTAGAAAAGTGGTGGAGGTTGCAGTGGAATAAAAAGACAATATCAATGCCACTTGGAAGAGTGGTGGAGGTCGTATTGGACTAAAAAGACAATATCAATTCCCCGTGAAAGAGACATGGAGGTCACAGAAGCTTAACAAAATGGTTTTCATGCCCCTTGGAAGAGTGGTGGAGGTAGCAGTGGAATAAAAAGACAAAATCAATGCCCTGTGGAAGAGACGTTTAGGTCAGAGTAGCTTAACAAGACGGTTTTAATGCCCCTTGGAAGAGTGGTGGAGGTTACAGTGGAATAAAAAGACAATATGAATGCCCCGTGGAAGAGACATAGAGGTCACAGTAGCTTAACAAGACGATTTTCATGCCCCTTCGAAGAGTGGTGGTGGTCGAAGTGGAATAAAAAGTCAATATCAATTCCCCTTGGAAGAGTGGTGTAGGTCGCAGTGGGATAAAAAGACAATATCAATGCCCCGTGGAAGAGACGTAGAGGTCACAGTAGTTAAGAAGATGGTTTTAATGCCCATTGGAAAAGTGGTGGAGGTCGCAGTGGAATAAAAAGAAAATATCAATGCCCCGTGGAAGAGACGTGGAGGTCACAGTAGCTTAACAAAACGGTTTTAATGCCCCTTCGAAGAGTGGTGGTGGTCGCAGTGGAATAAAAAGACAATATCAATGCCCCTTGGAAGAGTGGTGGAGGTCGCAGTGGAATTAAAAGACATTATCAATGCCAAGTGGAAGAGACGTGGAGGTCACAGTAGCTTTACAAGACGGTTTTAATGCCCCTTGGAAGAGTGGTGGAGGTTACTGTGGAATAAAAAGACAATATCAATGCCCCGTGGAAGAGACGTGGAGATCACAGTAGCTTAACAAGACGGTTTCAATGTCCCTTGGAAGAGTGGTGGAGATCGCAGTGGAATATAAAGATAATATCAATGCCCCTTGGAAGAGTGGTGGAGATCACAGTGGAAAAAAGACAATATCAATGCCCCATGGAAGAGACGTGGATGTCACAGTAGCTTAACAAGACCGTTTTAATGCCCCTTCCAAGAGTGGTGGTGGTCGCAGTGGAATAAAAAGACAATATCAATGCCCCTTGGAAGAGTGGTGGAGGTCGCAGTGGAATAAAATGTCAATATCAATGGCACATGGAAGAGACGTAGAGGTCACAGTAGCATAAGAAGATGGTTTTAATGCCCATTGGAAAAGTGGTGGAGGTAGCAGTGGAATAAAAAGACAAAATCAATGCCCCTTGGATGAGACGTGGAGGCCACAGTAGCTTAACAAGGCGGTTTTAATGCCCCTTGGAAGAGTGGTGGAGGTCGCAGTGGAATAAAAAGACAATATCAATGCCCCGTGGAAGAGACGTGGAGGTCACAGTAGCTTAACAAGACGGTTTTAATGTCCCTTCGAAGAGTGGTGGTGGTCGCAGTGGAATAAAAAGAAAATATCAATGCCACTTGGAAGAGTGGTGGATGTAGCAGTGGAATAAAAAGACAATATCAATGCCCCGTGGAAGAGACATGGAGGTCACAGTAGCTTTACAAAATGGTTTTAATGCCCCTTGGAAGAGTGGTGGAGGTTACAGTGGAATAAAAAGACAATATCAATGCCCCGTGGAAGAGACGTGGAGATCACAGTAGCTTAACAAGACGGTTTCAATGTCCCTTGGAAGAGTGGTGGAGATCGCAATGGAATGTAAAGATAATATCAATGCCCCTTGGAAGAGTGGTGGAGATCACAGTGGAAAAAAGACAATATCAATGCCCCGTGGAAGAGACATGGTGGTCACAGCACCTTAACAAAACGGTTTTAATGCCCCTTTGAAGAGTGATGGAGGTCGAAGTGGAATAAAAAGACATTATCATTGCCCCGTGGAAGAGACGTCGAGGTCAAAGTAGTTTAATAACATGGTTTTACAGCCCCTTGGAAGAGCTGTGGAATTCAGAGTGGTTTAACAAGACGGTGTTAATGCCCCTTGGATGAGACATGGATGTCACAGTAGGTTAACAAGACGGTTTTAATGCCCCTTGGAAGAGTGGTGGAGGTCGCAGTGGAAAAAAAAGACAATATCAATGCCCAGTTGAAGAGACGTGGAGGTCACAGTAGCTTAACAAAACAGTTTTAATGCCCTTTGAAAGAGTGGTGGAGGTCGCAGTGGAATAAAAAGACAATATCAATGCCCTGTGGAAAAGACTTGGAGGTCACAATAGCTTAACAAGACGGTTTTAATGCCCCTTGGAAGAGTGGTGGAGGTTGCAGTGGAATAAAAAGACAATATTAAAGCCCCGTGGAAAAGACGTGGAGGTCACAGTAGCTTAACAAGATGGTTGTAATGCCCCTTGGAAATGTGGTGGAGTACAGAGTGGTTTAACAAGAAAGTTTTAATGCCCCTTCGCAGAGAAGTGGAGGTCACAGTAGCTTAACATGATGGTTTTAATGCCCCTTGGAAGAGTTGTGGAGGTCGCAGTGGAATAAAAAGACAATATCCATGCCCCGTGGAAGAGACGTGGAGGTCACAGTAACTTAACAAGACAAATTTAATGCCGCTTGGAAGAGTGGTGGAGGACGCAGTGGAATGAAAAGACAATATCAATTTCCCGTGGAAGAGACATGAAGGTAACAGTAGCATAATAAGACCTTTTTCGTGCCCCTTGGAAGAGCTGTTGTGTTCAGAGAGGTTTAAAAAGATGGTTTTAATGTCCCTTGGAAGAGACATGGAGGTCACAGTAGCTTAACAAGACGGTTTTTCTGCCCCTTGGAAAAGTGGTGGAGGTTACATTGGAATAAAAAAACATTATTGTTATGTTCTGCTACCAAAGCTAAGGAAAGAGAGGAGATCTGTCCCTACTATAGGACTCAGCTGAATCCCTACGATGTAACAGGGAACCTGATCCTGCGATCAGACCTGCTAAAGTCCTAATCTAGTCTGTACGAAGACCTATAGATGTGGGGAGGGAATCCCTACAAGTACTAAGGACTGGGAGGAATATGGGACACCTCCTAACAGAAATAGTAGCAGACAGACGAACAAACAAAATAGATAGAACATAGAGGTCTGTAGACCAAGCAAACTAACAGAGTAGATACAGAGCACAGGCTAGCTAGAAAGTAGATATACAATGAAGTCCAGCAAAGCCAGAAGGGCGGAGCAGGATTAAATAGGCCAACAAGGTCATGTGACCAGCAAAGGAAAAAAAACCTAACAGCAAGGTTCTAACAGTACCCCCCCCTTCTAAGAGGATCCTCCGGATCCCCTAGGACCAGGCTTATCAGGAAATCTCCTGTGAAACGCTCTGATAAGTCTGGACGCGGAAACATCATCTGACCTCACCCAAGAGTTATCCTCGGGTCCGAAACCTTTCCAGGCCACAAGATACTGCAAACTACCTCTATACCGTCTAGAGTCAAGGATGCGAGAAATTTCATATTCCCCGTCCTCCACCACCGGAGGAACAGAGGCAGAGGCGTCACCATCCGACACAACAGCTTTTTTTAACAGAGAGACATGAAAGACCGGATTAATTCTCCAGGAGGTAGGAACCTCCAACCTAACAGCAGATTGGTTGACAACCTGAAGCACCTTAAAGGGCCCTACAAACTTGGGACCCAATTTCTTAGAAGGAATCCTTAACCCCAGATTCCTAGAGGACAACCAAACCATGTCACCAACAGCAAACAAAACCTCCTGTCGTTTCCTATCAAAGTAGTCTTTAGATTTTCTGTTGGCCTCCTGAAGATTACCACGCACATCCGTCCAAACTCTTTCCAAATCACCGGAAAAATTCTCCTCCTCAGGCACGGCAGATCCCAACTTGGAGAACGACCCAAACGACGGATGTCTCCCAGAACAACAAAAAAAAGGCGAACAACCAGCAGAAGAAGATGTATGATTGTTCAGAGCAAATACGGCAAGTGGCAGAAACTCAGACCACCCCTCTTGATTGTCTGCCACAAAACAACGCAAGAACTGCTCAACATCCTGGTTTTTCCTTTCTGTCTGGCCATTAGATTCAGGATGATATCCGGACGAAAACCACAAATCAATTCCCAACCTGTCACAAAAGGCACGCCAAAAACGAGCCACGAACTGAGGACCCCTATCAGAAACAATGTCAGTAGGAACACCATGAAGTCTGACAATTTCCTTGACAAAGGCCTTAGCGAGAGTTTTAGCGCAGGGCAGTTTGACGAAGGGAACCAAGTGACACATCTTGCTAAAACGGTCCACGACCACCCAGATGACAGTAAAACCCTCAGAGGGAGGAAGGTCAGTTATAAAGTCCATAGCCAAATGTGTCCAAGGAGCACTGGGGACCTCCAAAGGACAAAGCAACCCCGCAGCAGGAGTATGTGAGGACTTAGATCTAGCACATATAGTACATTGGCGCACCCACTTAATGACTTCCTTCTGCCATCCAGGCCACCAAAAACTGCGACCCATCAGTCTCTTGGTCTCAGAGATTCCGGGATGACCTGCCAACCGAGATTCGTGACACTCAACAAACAAATCTCTCCTAAAGGTCCCAGGCACAAACAACCTCCCATGAGGAGTGTTAGATGGGGCATTCTCCTGAGCTTTAAGAATCTCATCTTCCAAAACGGAGTCTAAAGCAGCTATCACAACACCTTCTTGTAAAATGTTTTCCTCTTTCTCAGCACCGACTATGGGAGAAAAACTGCGAGACAAGGCATCCGCCTTAACATTCTTAGTACCAGGGATGTAAGTAACGGAGAAATTAAACCGCGAGAAAAACAGTGCCCACCTAGCCTGACGGGCATTCAGGCGCTTGGCAGCGTCAAGATATATCAGATTTTTATGATCCGTAAGAACCTGAACGGGAAATTCCGCACCTTCCAAGAAGTGGCGCCAGTGTTCAAATGCGAGTTTAATAGCCAATAATTCCCGATTACCAATATCGTAATTCAATTCAGTCTCCGAAAATTTTTTTGAAAAAAAGGCACAGGGATGTAATCCATCCCCGTTATCCTGAGACAATACTGCGCCAACCCCCACAGAGGAAGCATCAACCTCAACCAAAAACGGCCTAGTAACATCAGGCTGCATAAGGATGGGAGCAGAGGTGAACCTCTCCTTGAGATACACAAAAGCTTCAATGGCCTCAGAAGACCACTGAACCGCATCAGCACCTTTCCTGGTGAGATCAGTCAGAGGTTTGACAATACTAGAAAAATTTTTTATGAATTTTCTATAGTAATTGGCGAAACCCAAAAACCTCTGTATCGATTTCAAACCAATAGGCCTAGGCCATTCCTGCACAGCCTGAACCTTAACCGGATCCATCTCAAAACCTTTGCTGGAGATAATGTAGCCCAAAAAACTAATTCTCTGTACAGCGAACTCACATTTCTCCAGCTTAGCAAAAAGCGAATTGTCCATTAATAACTGTAATACCTCACGCACGCTCCGCCAATGAGACTCCAGATCTGGCGAATAAATCAAAATGTCATCCAAATACACAACCACATTTTTACCGATCAAAGGTCTAAGGATGTCATTAATCAGATTCTGAAAAAATGCAGGAGCATTAGTAAGACCAAAAGGCATAACCAGATTCTCAAAATGACCCACAGGAGTGTTAAAAGCAGTCTTCCATTCATCACCCTCCTTCATGCACAACAGATTGTATGCCCCCTTAAGGTCAATTTTAGAGAACCACTTGGCCCCCAATAACTGGTTAAACAGATCAGGAATCAATGGCAGTGGGTAAGGATTGCGTACCGTAATTTTGTTAATCTCACGAAAATCCAGACAAGGACGTAAACCGCCGTCCTTTTTTTTTACAAAAAAAAATCCAACCGCCACAGGAGACTTAGAGGGCCTAATGTGACCGGCGGCCAAACTTGTCTGTATGTATTCCTCCAAAGCCTTCCTCTCAGGAATAGTAAGGTTAAATAAACGACTTTTAGGAAGAGTCGCTCCAGGGACAAATTCAATAGAACAATCATAGTCTCTATGGGGAGGCAAAACCTGCGATTCTTTCTCAGAAAAAACTCTCCAAAAATCCTGAATAGGAACAGGCAATTCTCCCCTATCCAAAGCTGCAATACGCCCGTTACAACACTTGTCATAACATTTATGGCTCCAGGATTTAATTTCACTGGTAGACCAATCCAGTACAGGATTGTGAAATTTTAACCAGGGCAAACCCAATATTACTGGAGAAGGGAAGTTATTCAACACTACCAAATCCAATTTCTCATGGTGAACACCATTAATAGTGAGAGGAAATTCACTGATCTTGAGAGTAATATTCTTCAAAGGGGAGCCATCCACAGAAACCACAGCAATGGGGGATGATAAAGGTTCAGGTTTTAAATTGAGTTTTTCCACGAATCCCCCATCAATTACATTCAGTGTAGACCCGCAATCAACAAACACCCGAAATTCCATTAATTTTTCCTGAGCAATCGTGGAAGCAGCTAAAAATACACCCTTGGAATTTAAACAGGCAATACGGGCGTGACTGACCATTTTTTTTTCTTTCTTCATACGAAGCTCACAGCCTTTAATCAAATGACCAGATTTCCCGCAATAGAAACACAAGCCTTCCGAAAAACGACGGTCTTTTTCTTGAGAGCAAGGTGCCACCGATCCAATCTCCATCGGTTCACCACTGTTAGTACACACATTATCATAACCAGAAACTGACATAGCAGAGGATTTGCTCTCATTAACCCTAGCACGCAGTCTTCTATCCACCCGTATAGCTAATTGCATAGCCTGTTGCAAATCCTCAGGTGTAGGATAAGCAATTAGCAGGTCTTTAACCCTTTCACTGAGCCCAGCAAGAAATAGACTTTTCAGAGCAGAATCGTTCCACCCTGTTTGAGTGGACCAACGACGAAAATGAGTACAATATTTTTCCATATTACCTGATCCTTGTTTTAAACGTCTCAACTCAGTCTCAGCTGATGCCACACGGTCAGGATCATCATATAATAGTCCTAAAGCAGAAAAAAAACTATCCACTGATCTGAAGCATGTATCACTAGGTTGCAAAGAAAAGGCCCACTCCTGAGGCTCTTTGCGCAAAAGTGACATTATGAACGCTACACGCTGGGATTCATCCCCAGAGGACTTGGGTCTCAAACGAAAATACAATAAGCAAGCATTTTTAAATGAAAAAAATTCTCGATGTTCACCAAAAAATAAATCCGGCAAACATACCTTAGGCTCCAAGAAATATGCTCCAGGACAGTTACTCACATGCTGACGGAGCTCGGCCACTTCCAGAGAGAGTCCCTGCAGGTGTTTAGCCAAATCCTGAACCGACACCATGATGGAACAAAAAAAAATCTTTCCTTAGAGAATTTGCAGGCTGGACTTACTGTTATGTTCTGCTACCAAAGCTAAGGAAAGAGAGGAGATCTGTCCCTACTATAGGACTGGGAGGAATATGGGACACCTCCTAACAGAAATAGTAGCAGACAGACGAACAAACAAAATAGATAGAACATAGAGGTCCGTAGACCAAGCAAACTAACAGAGTAGATACAGAGCACAGGCTAGCTAGAAAGTAGATATACAATGAAGTCCAGCAAAGCCAGAAGGGCGGAGCAGGATTAAATAGGCCAACAAGGTCATGTGACCAGCAAAGGAAAAAAAAACCTAACAGCAAGGTTCTAACAATTATCAGTGCCCCGTGGAAGAGAGATGGAGGTCACAGTAGCTTTACAAAATGGTTTTAATGCCCCTTGGAAGAGTGGTGGAGGTTACAGTGGAATAAAAAGACAATATCAATGCCCCGTGGAAGAGACGTGGAGATCACAGTAGCTTAACAAGACGGTTTCAATGTCCCTTGGAAGAGTGGTGGAGATTGAAATGGAATATAAAGATAATATCAATGCTCCTTGGAAGAGTGGTGGAGATCACAGTGAAAAAAGACAATATCAATGCCCCGTGGAAGAGACGTGGTGGTCACAGCACCTTAACAATACGGTTTTAATGCCCCTTTGAAGAGTGATGGAGGTCGAAGAGGAATAAAAAGACATTATCATTGCCCCGTGGAAGAGACGTCGAGGTCAAAGTAGCTTAATAACATGGTTTTACAGCCCCTTGGAAGAGCTGTGGAATTCAGAGTGGTTTAACAAGACGGTGTTAATGCCCCTTGGAGGAGACATGGATGTCACAGTAGGTTAACAAAACAGTTTTAATGCCCTTTGAAAGAGTGGTGGAGGTCGCAGTGGAATAAAAAGACAATATCAATGCCCCGTGGAAAAGACTTGGAGGTCACAATAGCTTAACAAGACGGTTTTAATGCCCCTTGGGAGAGTGGTGGAGGTTGCAGTGGAATAAAAAGACAATATTAATGCTCCGTGGAAAAGACGTGGAGGTCACAGTAGCTTAACAAGACGGTTGTAATGCCCCTTGGAAATGTGGTGGAGTACAGAGTGGTTTAACAAGAAAGTTTTAATGCCCCTTCGCAGAGAAGTGGAGGTCACAGTAGCTTAACATGATGGTTTTAATGCCCCTTGGAAGAGTTGTGGAGGTCACAGTGGAATAAAAAGACAATATCCATGCCCCGTGGAAGAGACGTGGAGGTCACAGTAACTTAACAAGACAAATTTAATGCCGCTTGGAAGAGTGGTGGAGGACGCAGTGGAATGAAAAGACAATATCAATTTCCCGTGGAAGAGACATGAAGGTAACAGTAGCATAATAAGACGGTTTTAATGCCCCTTGGAAGAGCTGTTGTGTTCAGAGAGGTTTAAAAAGATGGTTTTAATGTCCCTTGGAAGAGACATGGAGGTCACAGTAGCTTAACAAGACGGTTTTTCAGCCCCTTGGAAAAGTGGTGGAGGTTACATTGGAATAAAAAGACATTATCAGTGCCCCATGGAAGAGACATGGAGGTCACAGGAGCTTAAAAAGACGGTTTTATTTCCACCTTGTAAGAGTGGTGGACGTAGCAGTGGAATAAAAATACAATATCATTGCCGCGTGGAAGAGACGTGGAGGTCACAGTAGATTATCAAGGCGGATTTAATGCCCCTTGGCAGAACTGTGGAGTTCAGAGTGGTTTAACAAGACGGTTTTAATGCCCCTTGGAAAAGAGGTGAAGGTCACAGTAGCTTAACAAGATGGTTTTAATGCCCCTTGGAAGAGTGGTGGAGGTCTTAGTGGAATAAAAAGACATTATCAATGCCCCTTGGAAGATTGGTGGAGGTCACAGTGGAATAAAAAGACAATATCAATACCCCGTGGAAGAGACGTGGAGATCACAGTAGCTTAACAAGAAGGTTTAATGCCCCTTGGAAGAGTGGTGGAGGTTACAGTGGAATATAAAGACAATATCAATTCCCCGTAAAAGAGACGTGGAGGTCAAAGTAGCTTAATAAGAAGGTTTTAATGCCCCTTGGAAGAGCTGTGGAGTTCAGAGTGGTTTAACAAGACGGTTTTAATTCCCCTTGGAAGAGACGTGGATGTCACAGTAGCTTAACAAGAAGGTTTAATGCCCCTTGGAAGAATGGTGAAGGTTACAGTGGAATATAAAGACAATATTAATGCCCAGTGGAAGAGAAGAGGAGGTCACAGTAGCGTAACAAGACGATTTTAATGCCTCTTGGAAGAGTGATGGTGGTTCGCAGTATAATAAAATGACAATATCAATGCCCCTTGGAAGAGTGATGGAGGTTACAGCGGAATAAAAAGACAATATCAATGCCCCGTGGAAGAGACGTGGAGGTCACAGTGGCTTAACAAGACAGTTTTATTGCACCTTGGAAGAGTGGTTGTGATCGCAGTGGAATAAAAAGACAATATCATTGCCGTGTGGAAGAGACATTCAGGTCACAGTAGATTATCAAGACGGTTTTAATGCACCTTGGCAGAGCTGTGGAGTTCAGAGTGGTTTAACAAGACGATTTTAATGTCCCTTGGAAGAGATGTGAAGGTCATAGTAGCTTTACAAGACGATTTTAATGCCCCTTGGAAGAGTGGTGGAGGTTACAGTGGAATAAAAACACTATATCAATGCCCAGTGGAAGAGGCGTGGTGGTCACATTAGGTTAACCAGATAATTTTAATGCCCCTTGGCAGAGGGCAGAGCTGTGGTGTTCAGAGTGGCTTAACAAGACGGTTTTAATGCCCCATGGAAGAGATGTGAAGGTAACTGTAGCTTAACAAGACGGTTTTAATGCCCCTTGGAAGAGTGGTGGAGGATACAATGGAATAAAAAGACAATATCAATGCCCTGTGGAATAGACGTGGAGGTCACAGTAGCTTAGCAAGATGTTTTTTTTGCCCCTTGGAAGAGTAGTGGAGGTCGCAATGGAAAAAAAAGAAACTAGCAATCACCCTTGGAGGAGTAGTGGAGGTCGCAGTGGAATAAAAACACAGTATCAATGCCCCGTGGAAGAGACGTGAAGGTCATGGTAGCATAACAAGACGGTTTTAAAGCCCTTTGGAAGAGTCGTGGAGTTTACAGTGGAATAAGAAGACAATATCAATGCCCCGTGGAAGACACGTGGAGGTCACAGTAGCTTAACAAGACGGTTTTATTGCCCACTTGTAAGAGTGGTGGAAGTCACAGTTAAATAAAAAGACAATATCATTGCCGCGTGGAAGAGAGGTGGAGGTCACAGTAGATTATCAAGACGGTTTTAATGCCCCTTGGCAGAACTGTGGAGTTCGGAGTGGTTTAACAAGGCGGCTTTAATGCCCCTTGGAAGAAATGTGAAAGTCACAGTAGCTTAACAAGATGGTTTTAATGCCCCTTGGAAGAGTGGTGGAGGTTACAGTGGAATAAAAAGACAATATCAATGCCCCGTGGAAGAGACGTGGAGATCACAGTAGCTTAAAAAGATGATATTAATGCCCCTTGTAAGAGCTGTGGAGTTCAGAGTGGTTTAACAAGACGGTTTAAATGCCCCGTGGAAGAGACGTGGAGGGCACAGTATCTTAACAAGATGGTTTTAATGCCCCTTGGAAGAGCTGTGGAGTACAGAGTGGTTTAACAAGATGGTTTTAATGCCCGTTGGAAGAGTGGTGAAGGTCGTAGTGGAATAAAAAGACAATATCAATGTCCCTTGGAAGACTGGTGAAGGTTGCAGTGGAATAAAAAGACAATATCAATATCCCGTGGAAGAGATGTGGAGATCACAGTAGATTAACAAGACAGTTTTAATGCCCCTTGGAAGAGTGATGGAAGTCGCAGTGGAATAAAAAGACAATATCAATGCCCCGTGGAAGAGACGTGGAGGTCACAGTAGCTTAACCAAACAGTTTTAATGCCCTTTGGAAGAGTGGTGGTGGTCGCAGTGGAATAAAAAGACAATATCAGTGGCCCGGAAAAGAGACGTGGAGGTCACAGTAGCTTAACAAGATGGTTTTAATGCCCCTTGCAAGAGCTGTGGAGTTCAGAGAGGTCTAAAAAGATGGTTTTAATGTCCCTTAGAAGAGATGTGGAGGTCACAGAAGCTTAACAAGACGGTTTTTGTGCCCCTTGGAAAAGTGGTGGAGGTTACATTGGAGTAAAAAGACATTATCAGTGCCCCGTGGGAGAGACGTGGAGGTCACAGTAGCTTAACAAGACAGTTTTAATGTCTCTTGGAAGAGTGGTGAAGGTTGCAGTGCAATAAAAGACAATATAAATGCCCCGAGGAAGAGACGTAGAGGTCACAGTAGCTTAACAAGACAATTTTAATGCCACTTGGAAGAGTGGTGGAGGTCGCAGTGGAATAGAAAAACAATATCAATGCCCCTTGGAAATGTGGTGGAGTTCGCAGTGGAATAAAAAGACAATATCAATGCCCCGTGGAAGAGACGTGGAGGTCAGAGAAGCTTAACAAGATGGTGTTAATGACCCTTGGAAGAGTGGTGGAGGTCGCAGTGTAATAAAAAGACAATATCAATGGCCCGTAAAAGAGACGTGGAGGTCACAGTAGCTTAACAAGATGGTTTTAATGCCCCTTGGAAGAGATGTGGAGGTCACAGTAGCTTAAAAAGACGGTTTTTGTGTCCCTTGGAAAAGAGGTGGAGGTTACATTGGAATACAAAGACATTATCAGTGCCCCGTGGGAGAGACGTGGAGGTCACAGTAGCTTAACAAGACTGTTTTAATGCCTTTTGGAAGAGTGGTGAAGGTCGCAGTGCAATAAAAGACAATATCAATGCCCCGTGGAAAAAACGTAGAGGTCACAGTAGCTTAACAAGATGGTTTTAATGCCCCTTCGAATAGTGGTGGAGGTCGCAGTGGAGTAAAAAGACAATATCAATGCCCCGTGGAAGAGACTTGGAGATCACAGTAGCTTAACAAGATGGTTTTAATGCCCCTTGGAATAGTGGTGGAGGTCGCAGTGGAATAAAAAAACAATATCAATGCCCCTTGGAAATGTGGTGGAGTTCGCAGTGAAATAAAAAGACAATATCAATGCCCCGTGGAAGAATGGTGGAGATCACAGTGGAAAAAAAACAATATCAATGCCCCGTGGAAGAGATGTGGTGGTCACAGCAGCTTAACAATACGGTTTTAATGCCCCTTTGAAGAGGGATGGAGGTCGCAGTGGAATAAAAAGACAATTTCATTGCCCCGTGGAAGCGATGTTGAGGTCACAGTACCTTTACAAGAAGGCTTTAATGTCCATTGGAAGAGTGGTGGAGGATATAGTGGAATAAAAAGAAAATATCAATGCCCCGTGGAAGAGACGTGGAGGTCACAGGAGCTTAACAATACAGTTTTAATGTCCCTTTGAAGAGCGATGGAGGTCGCAGTGGAATAAAAAGACAATTTCATTGCCCGGTGGAAGAGATGTTGAGGTCACAGTACCTTTACAAGACGGTTTTAATGTCCATTGGAAGAGTGATGGAGGATATAGTGGAATAAAAAGAAAATATCAATGCCCAGTGGAAGAGACGTGGAGGTCACAGGAGCTTAACAATACAGTTTTAATGCCCCTTGGAAGAGTGGTGGAGGTTGCAGTGGAATAAAAAGAAAATATCAATGCCCGTGGAAGAGACGTGGAGGTCAGAGTAGCTTAACAAGACGGTTTTAATGCCCCTTGGAACAGTGGTGGAGGTCGCAGTGGAATAAAAAGAAAATATAAATGCCCAATGGAAGAGACGTGGAGGACACAGTAGCTTAACAATGCGGTTTTAATGCCCATTGGAAGAGTGGTGGAGGTCGCTGTGGAATAAAAAGACAATATCAATGCCCAGTGGAAGAGACGTGGAGGTCACAGTAGCTTAACAAGATGGTTTTAATGCCCCTTGGAAGAGTGGTGGAGGTTACAGTGGAATATAAAGACAATATCAATGCCCAGTGTAAGAGACGTGGAGGTCACATTAGCGTAACAAGACGGTTTTAATGCCCCTTGGAAAAGAGGTGGAGGTTCGCAGTGGAATAAAAAGACAATATCAATGCCCCGTGGAATAGACGTGGAGGTCACATTAGGTTAACCAGATGGTTTTTATGCCCCTTGGCAGAGCTGTGGAGTTCAGAGTGGTTTAACAAGACAGATTTAATGCCCCTTGGAAGAGACGTGAAGGTCATTGTAGCTTAACAAGACGGTTTTAATGCCCCTTGGAAAAGTGGTGGAGGTTACAGTGGAATAGAAAGACAATATCAATGCCTTGTGGAAGAGACGTGGAGGTCACAGTAGCTTAACAAGACGGTTTTATTGCCCCTTGTTAGAGTGGTGGAGGTTGAAGTGGAAAAAAAAGAAAATATCAATGCCCCTTGGAGGAGTGGTGGAGGTCGCAGTGGAATAAAAAGACAATATCAATGCCCTGTGAAAGAGACGTGGAGGTCACAGTAGCTTAACAAGATGACTTTAATGCCCCTTGGAAGAGCTGTGAAGTTCAGAGAGGTCTAAAAAGATGGTTTTAATGTCCCTTGGAAGAGATGTGGAGGTCACAGTAGCTTAACAAGACGGTTTTTGTGCCCCTTGGAAAAGTGGTGGAGGTTACATTGGAAGAAAAAGACATTATCAGTGCCCCGTGGAGAGACGTGGAGGTCACAGTAGCTTAATAAGACTGTTTTAATGCCTCTTGGAAGAGTGGTGAAGGTGGCAGTGCAATAAAAGACAATATCAATGCCCCGTGGAAAAGACGTAGAGGTCACATTAGCTTAACAAGATGGTTTTAATGCCCCTTGGAATAGTGGTGGAGGTCACAGTGGAATAAAAAGACAATATCAATGCCCCGTGGAAGAGACTTGGAGATAACATTAGCTTAACAAGACAATTTAAATGCCCCTTGGAAGAGTGGTGGAGGTCGCAGTGGAATAAAAAAACAATATCAATGCCCCTTGGAAATGTGGTGGAGTTCACAGTGGAATAAAAAGACAATATCAATGCCCCGTGGAAGAGACGTGGAGGTCAGAGAAGCTTAACAAGACGGTTTTAATGCCCACTGGAAGAGTGGTGGAGGTCGTAGTGGAATAAAAAGACAATATCAATGCCCCGTGGAAGAGACTTGGAGATCACAGTAGATTAACAAGACGGTTTCAATGCCCCTTGGAAGAGTCATGGAGGTCGCATTGAAATAAAAAGACAATATCAAAGCCACTTGGAAGAATGGTGGAGGTCGCAATGGAATAAAATGACAATATCAATGCCCCCGTGGAAGAGACGTGGAGGTCAAAGGAGCTTAACAATACAGTTTTAATGCCCCTTTGAAGAGAGATGGAGGTCGCAGTGGAATAAAAAGACAATTTCATTGCCCCGTGGAAGAGACGTTGAGGTCACAGTATCTTTACAAGACGGTTTTAATGTCCATTGGAAGAGTGGTGGAGGATATAGTGGAATAAAAAGAAAATATCAATGCACAGTGGAAGAGACGTGGAGGTCACAGGAGCTTAACAATACAGTTTTAATGCCCCTTGGAAGAGTGGTGGAGGTTGCAGTGGAATAAAAAGAAAATATCAATGCCCGTGGAAGAGACGTGGAGGTCAGAGTAGCTTAACAAGATGGTTTTAATGAGCCTTGGAACAGTGGTGGAGGTCGCAGTGGAATAAAAAGAAAATATAAATGCCCAGTGGAAGAGACGTGGAGGACACAGTAGCTTAACAATGCGGTTTTAATGCCCATTGGAAGAGTGGTGGAGGTCGCTGTGGAATAAAAAGACAATATCAATGCCCGGTGGAAGAGACGTGGAGGTCACAGTAGCTTAACAAGATGGTTTTAATGCCCCTTGGAAGAGTGGTGGAGGTCACTGTGGAATAAAAAGACAATATTAATGCCCCGTGGAAGAGATGTGGAGGACACAGTAGCTTAAAATGCGTTTTTAATGCCCCTTGAAAGATCTGTGGAGTTCAGAGTGCTTTAACAAGATGGTTTTAAAGCCCTTTGGAAGAGACATGGAGGTCACAGTAGCTTAAAAAGACGGTTTTAATGCCCCTTGGAAGTGTGGTGGAGGTCGCTGTGGAATAAAACGACAATATCAATGCCCCGTGGAAGAGTGGTGGAGGTCACAGTGGAATAAAATGACAATATCATTGCCCCGTGGAAGAGACGTGGAGGTCAAAGTAGCTTAGCAAGATGGTTTTAATGCCCCTTGCAAGTGTGGTGGAGGTCGCAGTGGAATAAATCGACAATATCAATGCCCCGTGGAAGAGCGGTGGAGGTCGCAGTGGCATAAAATGACAATATCAATGCCCCGTGGAAGAGACGTGGAGGTCACAGTAGCTTAACAAGATGGTTTTATTGCCCCTTAGAAGAGTGGTGGAGGTTGCAGTGGAATAAAAAGACATTATCATTGCCCGTGGAAGAGACCTTGAGGTCATAGTAACTTAACAAGACGGTTTTAATGCCCCTAGGAAGAGTGGTGGAGGTCGCAGTGGAATAAAGAGACAATATCAATGCCCCGTGGAAGAGACGTGGAAGTCACAGTAGCTTAACAAGATGGTTTTAATGCCCCTTGGAAGAGTGGTGGAGGTCGCAGTGGAATAAAAAGACAAAATAAATGCCCCGTGGAAGAAACGTGGAGGTCACAGTAGCTTAACAAGACTGTTTAAATGCCCCTTGAAAGAGTGGTGGAGGTTGCAGTGGAATAAAAAAAAATATATATCAATGCCCGTGGAAGAGACATGGAGGTCACAGTAACTTAGCAATAATGTTTTAATGCCCATTGGAAGAGCTGTGGAGTTCAGAGTGGTTTAACAGTTCTTTTTTAATGCCCCTTGGAATAGACGTGGAGGTCACAGTAACTTAACAAGATGGTTTTAATGCCCCTTGGAAGAGTGGTGGAGGTTACAGTGGAATAAAAAGACAATATGAATGTCCCCGTGGAAGAGACGTGGCGGTCAGAGTAGCTTAACAAGACGGTTTTAATGCCCCTTGGAACAGTGGTGGAGGTCGCAGTGGAATAAAAAGACATTATCAATGCCCAGTGGAAGAGACGTGGAGGACACAGTAGCTTAACAATGTGGTTTTAATGCCCATTGGAAGTGTGATGGAGGTCGCAGTGGAATAAAAAGACAATATCAATGCCGCGTAGAAGAGAAGTGTAGGTCACAGTAGCTTAACAAGATGGTTTAAATGCCCCTTGAAAGAGTAGTGGAGGTTGCAGTGGAATAAAAAAAATATATGAATGCCCGTGGAAGAGACATGGATGTCACAGTAACTTAACAAGACTATTTTAATGCCCATTGGAAGAGCTGTGGAGTTCAGAGTGGTTTAACAATTCAGTTTTAATGTCCCTTGGAAGAGTGGTGGAGGTTACAGTGGAATAAAAAGACAATATCAATGTCTCCGTGGAAGAGACATGGAGGTCAGAGCAGCTTAACAAGATGGTTTTAATGCCCCTTGGAAGAGTGGTGGAGATTACAGTGGAATAAAAAGACAATATCAATGCCCCTTGGAAGAGTGGTGGAGGTCGTAGTGGAATAAAAAGACAATATCAATGTCCCCATGGAAGAGACCTGGAGGTCAGAGTAGCTTAACAAGACGGTTTTAATGCCTCTTGGAACAGTGGTGGAGGTCGCAGTGGAATAAAAAGAAAACATAAATGCCCAGTGGAAGAGACGTGGAGGACACAGTAGCTTAACAATGCGGTTTTAATGCCCATTGGAAGAGTGGTGGAGGTTGCTGTGGAATAAAAAGACAATATCAGTGCCCTGTGGAAGAGATGTGGAGGTCACAGTAGCTTAACAAGATGGATTTAATGCCCCTTGGAAGAGTGGTGGAGGTCGCTGTGGAATAAAAAGACAATATTAATGCCCCGTGGAAGAGATGTGGAGGACACAGTAGCTTAAAATGCGGTTCTAATGCCCCGTGGAAGATCTGTGGAGTTCAGAGTGCTTTAACAAGTTGGTTTTAATGCCCTTTGGAAGAGACGTGGAGATCAGAGTAGCTTAAAAAGACGGTTTTAATGCCCCTTGGAAAAGTGGTGGAGGTTACAGTGGAATAAAAAGACAATATCAATGCCCCTTGGAAGAGTGGTGGAGGTCGCAGTGGAATAAAATGACAATATCAATGCACCGTGGAAGAGACGTGGAGGTCACAGCAGCTTAACAAGACGGTTTTATTGCCCCTTGGAAGAGTGGTGGCTGTCGCAGTGGAATAAAAAGACAATATCATTGCCCGTGGAAGAGACCTTGAGGTCATAGTAGCTTAACAAGACGGTTTTAATGCCCCTTGCAAGAGTGGTGGAGGTCGCAGTGGAATAAAAAGACAATATCAATGCTCCGGGGAAGAGACATGGAGATCACAGTAGCTTAACAAGACGGTTTTAATGCCCCTTGGAAGAGCTGTGGAGTTCAGAGTGGTTCAACAAGACAGTTTTAATTCCCCTTGGAAGAGACATGGAGGTCACAGTAGCTTAAAAAGACGGTTTTAATGCGCCTTGGTAGAGTGCTGGAGGTTAGAGTGGAATAAAAAGACAATATCAATGCCCCATGGAAGAGACTTGGAGATCACAGTAGCTTTACAAGACGGTTTTAATGCCCCTTGGAAGAGCGGTGGAGGTCGCAGTGGAATACAAAGACAATATAAATTCCCCTTGGAAGAGTGGTGGAGGTCGCAGTGGAATTAAAAGACAAAATCAATGCCCCTTGGAAGAGTGGTGGAGGTCGCAGTTTATTAAAAAGACAATATCAATGCCCAGTGGAAGAGACGTGGAGGTCACAGTCGTTTAACAAACAGATTTAATGACCTGTGGAAGAGTGGTGGTGGTCGCAGTGGAATAAAAAATAATATCAATGCCCCTTGGAAGAGTGGTGGAGGTCGCAGTGGAATAAAGAGACAATATCAATGCCCTGTGGAAGAGACGTGGATGTCACAGTAGCTTAAGAAGATGGTTTTAATGCCTCTTGGAAGAGTGGTGGAGGTCGCAGTGGAATAAAAAGACAAAATAAATGCCCCGTGGAAGAAACGTGGAGGTCACTGAAGCTTAACAAGATGGTTTTAATGCCCCTTGGAAGAGTGGTGGAGGGCGCAGTTTGCAATTGAGATTACTCTTTTCTTCAGAGCACCCGAATAGACCAGTGAGCGACCCCTCTCTTTTTTCTATTAATCATTTTTGGGATCCCGCTCCTGGAGCATTGCAGCAGGTACGTGTTCACACTATTAGAAGTTTGACAGCCTTTTTTCTGACCATGTGTCCCTCCCATTCAGTCACAGGTGGTTTTAACTAGCTCTACCAGCCCATACATTGTAGGTTAAAAGCCCAAGCAGAGACATATTGTCCATACAGGCTTACAGCCCAAGAGTGGCATATCCAGTGGTAGCGTAGCGTAGTTTCCCATCATACGAAGGTGACCTTGTCGTGGTTGATGGGCACACATAAATTGGCCAAATTATGCGCAAAAAACCTTCATTTTTCAAAGTGACATTAGTCTAGATACAATATTTCTTATATATTCATGTATGGAGTGCCGAAGTTCTTTTTGCAATTGAGATTACTCTTTTCTTCAGAGCACCCGAATAGACCAGTGAGCGACCCCTCTCTTTTTTCTATTAATCATTTTTGGGATCCCGCTCCTGGAGCATTGCAGCAGGTACGTGTTCACACTATTAGAAGTTTGACAGCCTTTTTTCTGACCATGTGTCCCTCCCATTCAGTCACAGGTGGTTTTAACTAGCTCTACCAGCCCATACATTGTAGGTTAAAAGCCCAAGCAGAGACATATTGTCCATACAGGCTTACAGCCCAAGAGTGGCATATCCAGTGGTAGCGTAGCGTAGTTTCCCATCATACGAAGGTGACCTTGTCGTGGTTGATGGGCACACATAAATTGGCCAAATTATGCGCAAAAAACCTTCATTTTTCAAAGTGACATTAGTCTAGATACAATATTTCTTATATATTCATGTATGGAGTGCCGAAGTTCTTTTTGCAATTGAGATTACTCTTTTCTTCAGAGCACCCGAATAGACCAGTGAGCGACCCCTCTCTTTTTTCTATTAATCATTTTTGGGATCCCGCTCCTGGAGCATTGCAGCAGGTACGTGTTCACACTATTAGAAGTTTGACAGCCTTTTTTCTGACCATGTGTCCCTCCCATTCAGTCACAGGTGGTTTTAACTAGCTCTACCAGCCCATACATTGTAGGTTAAAAGCCCAAGCAGAGACATATTGTCCATACAGGCTTACAGCCCAAGAGTGGCATATCCAGTGGTAGCGTAGCGTAGTTTCCCATCATACGAAGGTGACCTTGTCGTGGTTGATGGGCACACATAAATTGGCCAAATTATGCGCAAAAAACCTTCATTTTTCAAAGTGACATTAGTCTAGATACAATATATCTTATATATTCATGTATGGAGTGCCGAAGTTCTTTTTGCAATTGAATTTTTTCTCAGTAATGCTGAAAATTAATGTTAATACGCAGTTTGAGTGTACTGCGGGGCGGGGGGAGGGGCAGGGGATGGATCTCTGCAGGAATAATGAAGATCTCCATTTTTTTTTCTCTTTCCCGCATTTACAGTAGGGAGGTGCAATCTGTCAGCCTATCAGCAGAGCACACATTGATCGAACTGCTTTTTTTCACACAAGCAAGGGCATGTGTCATTGGCAGTGTATGTCACATGTCCTTGCCCTATAAGACCCAGCCATTTTCCCCGTCGCCACCATTTTCTCACTGCTGCAGCTGCGTGTTAGACGGCACCGCTGTTGCTGTGTGCGCTAAACCTTGTTAATTTCAAGCCAATTTTCGCACAAATCTACAGATAGCTTGGGAGTAGGGAATAGTTGTGATTGCAGTCCTTTTAAGGACTAGGTTACAGCATTTCCTACGACTTTTATCAGGGAGGTCTGTGCTCTTAAATAGATAGGTTGGGAGTAAAGACTAATTGTAATTGCAGTCCTTTTCAGGACTAAGTTACATCAGTTCCTATCAGTTGTTGCCAGTCAGGTGTGTGCCAGTACTGTGCAAGTTTTTTTCACAGCATTTTGCTAAATCTAGCAAAGCAAATCCTTTCTGGCCTATTGCAGAGTGTGTTAGTCAGTGGAGTAGCCTATCTGTGTTGCAAGCTACACCACCTGTGTATAGAATACCAATTTTTTTAATGCACCTAGTGAAGTAAAACCTTTTGGGCATAGCATCATTCTATTAGTCCATCTATACTAACCTCCACCAGGTTGCAAATTCAATATAATTTTTTTCTGCATCTAGCTCTGAAAAAATATTTGGGCTTCTAGCACTGTGTGGGACTTGGTCTATTAGTCCATCTTTACTAACCTCCACCAGGTTGCAAATTAAAATATTTTTTATCTGCATCTAGCTCTGAAAAAATATTTGGGCTTCTAGCAGTGTGTGGGACTTAGTCTATTAGTCCATCTATACTGACCTCCATCAGGTTGCAAATTCAATATAATTTTTTTCTGCATCTAGCTCTGAAAAAATATTTGGGCTTCTAGCAGTGTGTGGGACTTGGTCTATTAGTCCATCTATACTGACCTCCATCAGGTTGCAAATTGAATATAATTTTTATCTGCATCTAGCTCTGAAAAAATATTTGGGCTTCTAGCAGTGTGTGGGACTTAGTCTATTAGTCCATCTATACTGACCTCCATCAGGTTGCAAATTCAATATAATTTTTTTCTGCATCTAGCTCTGAAAAAATATTTGGGCTTCTAGCTGTGTGTGGGAGTTGTTCTATTAGTCCATCTATACTGACCTCCATCAGGTTGCAAATTGAATATAATTTTTATCTGCATCTAGCTCTGAAAAAATATTTGGGCTTCTAGCAGTTTGTGGGACTTGGTCTATTAGTCCATCTATACTGACCTCCACCAGCTTGCAAATTAAATATAATTTTTATCTGCATCTAGCTCTGAAAAAATATTTGGGCTTCTACGAGTGTGTATGACTTGGTCTATTAGTCCATCTATACTGACCTCCATCAGGGTGCAAATTCAATATAATTTTTTTCTGCATCTAGCTTTGAAAAAATATTTCGGCATCTAGCAGTGTGTGGGACTTAGTCTATTAGTCCATCTATACTGACCTCCATCAGGGTGCAAATTCAATATAATTTTTTTGTGCATCTAGCTCTGAAAAAATATTTCAGATTCTAGCAGTGTGTGGGACTTGTTCTATTAGTGTTAGAACTCTCCTGTTAGGTTTTTTCTAGTTTGCTGGTGACATGACCATTTTTGCCTATTTAATCCGGCTCCACCCTCCTGGCCTTGCTGGACTTCATTGTAATTTCTACTCTTGAGCTAGCTTGGTACTCTGTTACCTTTCTCTGTCAGTTTTGCTAGGTTTTCGGACCTCTATGTTCTATGTTGTTTGTTTGTCCTATTTCTGCTACAATTTCTGCTAGGAGGTGTCCATCTTTCTCCCAGTCCCTAGTTCTTGTAGGGATCCCTTCCCTCACATCTATAGGTCTTGGTTCAGACTAGCCGAGGACTTTAGCGGGTCTGATCGCAGGATCAGGTTCCCCGTTACATCGTAGGGATCCAGCTTAGTTCTATTGTAGGGACAGATCTCCTGTCTTTCCTTAGTGCTTGTAGCAGATCATAACAGTAAGTCCAGCCCAAAAAAATTTCTCTAAGGAAAGGCCCCCAGTTTCCATCATGGTCTCGGTTCAGGATTTGGCTCAACGCCTGCAGGGACTCTCTCTGGAGGTGGCCGAGCTCCAACAACACATGAGTAGCTGCCTTGGAGCACATTTTGTAGAGCCAAAGGTACGTCTGCCTGATCTATTTTTTGGTGAACAACAAGATTTTTTTACTTTAAAAATGCTTGTTTATTGTATTTTCGTTTAAGACCCAGATCCTCTGGTGATGAATCACAGCGCATAGGGTTCATAATGTCACTTTTGCGCAAAGAACCTCAGGGATGGGCCTTTTCTATCCAACTTAGTGATCCGTGCTTTAGATCAGTGGATAGTTTTTTTTCTGCTTTGGGGTTGTTGTATGATGATCCTGATCGTGTCTCATCTGCTGAGTCTGAATTAAGACGTTTGAGACAGGGATCAGGTAATGTGGAAAATTATTGTACTCACTTCCGTCGGTGGTCTGCTCAGGTGGAGTGGAACGATTCAGCTTTGAAAAGCTCATTTCTTGCGGGGCTAGGTGAAAGGGTTAAGGATCTGCTGATTGCTTATCCTTCACCTGGAAACTTGCAGGAGGCAATGCAATTAGCTATACGGGTGGACAGGAGACTGCGTGCTAGGGTTAATAAGAGTAAATCCTCTGCCATGTCAGCTCCGAGTCTTGAGAGGGTCTGTACTGACATTGGTGAGCCGATGGAGATTGGGGCGATGTCACCCCGCTCTCAGGAAAAAGACCGCAGATTTTCTGAAGGTTTGTGCTTTTATTGCGGAAAATCTGATCATTTCATTAAGAACTGTGTGCTTCGTATGAACAAAGAAAAAAAAAAAGGTCAGTTACGCTCGTATAGCCTGTTTAAATACTAAGGGTGTACTTCTTTCTGCTACTATCACTGCTCAAGAAGAATTAATTGAATTTCGGGTATTTGTGGATTGTGGTTCTACTCTGAATGTGATTGATGGGGGATTCCTGGAAAAACTTAAATTAAAACCCAAACCTTTGTCATCCCCTATTGCTGTGGTTTCTGTCGATGGCTCTCCCTTAAAGAGTGTTACTCACAAGGTCTGTGAATTTCCCCTCACTATTAATGGTATTCACCAAGAGAATTTGGATTTGGTAGTATTAAATAATTTGCCTTCTCCAGTAGTGTTGGGGTTACCCTGGTTAAAATTGCACAATCCTGTACTGGATTGGTCTACCAATGAAATTAAGTCCTGGAGCCCTAAGTGTTATGACAAGTGTTGTAACGGGCGCATTGCTGCTGTGGATAAAGGGGAATTACCTGTACCTATTCAGGATTTTTGGAAAGTTTTTTCTGAGAAGGAATTGCAAATTTTGCCTCCCCATAGAGACTATGATTGTACCATTGAATTTGTCCCTGGAGCGACTCTTCCTAAAAGTCGTTTATTTAATCTTACTATTCCTGAGAGAAAGGCTTTGGAGGAATACATACAGACAAGCTTGGCCGCCGGTCACATTAGGCCTTCCAAGTCTCCTGTGGCTGTTGGATTTTTTTTTGTTAAAAAAAAAGGACGACGGTTTACTTCCTTGTCTGGACTTTCGTGAGATTAATAAAATTACTGTACGCAATCCCTACCCACTGCCATTGATTCCTGATTTGTTTAACCAGTTAGTGGGGGCCAAGTGGTTCTCTAAAATTGATCTCCGGGGGGCATACAATTTGTTGCGCATGAAGGAGGGTGATGAATGGAAGACTGCTTTTAACACTCCTGTGGGTCATTTTGAGAATCTGGTTATGCCTTTTGGTCTTACCAATGCTTCAGCATTTTTTCAGAATCTTATTAATGACATCCTTAGACCTTTGATCAGCAAAAATGTGGTTGTGTATTTGGATGACATTTTGATTTATTCGCCGGATCTGGAGTCTCATTGGCAGAGCGTACGTGAGGTTTTACAGTTATTAATGGACAATTCGCTTTTTGCTAAGCTAGAGAAATGTGAGTTCGCTGTACAGAGAATTAGTTTTTTGGGCTACATTATCTCCAGTGAAGGTTTTGAGATGAATCCGGTTAAAGTTCAAGCTGTGCAGGAATGGCCTAGGCCTATTGGTTTGAAATCGATACAGAGGTTTTTGGGTTTCGCCAATTATTACAGAAAATTCATAAAAAAAATTTCTATTATTGTCAAACCACTGACTGATCTCACCAGGAAAGGTGCTAATGCGGTTCAGTGGACTTCTGAGGCCATTGAAGCTTTTGTGTTTCTAAAGGAGAGGTTCACCTCTGCTCCCATCCTTATGCAGCCTGATTTGACTAAGCCGTTTTTGGTTGAGGTTGATGCTTCTTCTGTGGGGGTCGGTGCGGTGTTGTCTCAGGAAAACAAGGATGGAGTACATCCCTGTGCCTTTTTTTAAAAAAAATTTTCTGAGACTGAACTTAATTACGATATTGGTAATCGGGAATTGCTGGCGATTAAACTCGCATTTGAACACTGGCGTCATCTCTTGGAAGGTGCTGAATTTCCCATTCAGGTTTTCACTGATCATAAAAATCTGATCTATCTTGATGCTGCCAAGCGCTTGAATGCCCGTCAGGCTAGGTGGGCACTTTTTTTCTCGCGGTTTAATTTTTCCATTACTTACAACCCGGGTACCAAGAATGTTAAAGCTGATGCTTTGTCTCGCAGCTTTTCTCCCATGGTCGGTGCTGAGGAGGAGGAGGAGAGCATTTTACAAGAAGGTGTTGTGATTGCTGCTTTGGACTCCGTTTTGGAGGATGAGATTCTTAAAGCTCAGGAGAATGCCCCATCTAACACTCCCCATGGGAGGTTGTTTGTGCCTAGACCTTTAGGAGAGATTTGTTTGTTGAGTGTCATGAGTCTCGGTTGGCAGGTCATCCAGGAATTTCTGAAACCAAGAGACTTGTGGGTCGCAGTTTTTCGTGGCCTGGATGGCAGAAGGAAGTCATTAAGTGGGTGCGTCAATGTTCTGTGTGTGCTAGATCTAAGTCTTCGCATGCTCCTGCTGCGGGGCTGCTTTGCCCTCTGGAGGTTCCTAGTGCACCTTGGACACATCTGGCTATGGACTTTATTACTGACCTTCCCCCCTCTGAGGGTTTCACTGTCATCTGGGTGGTCATGGACCGTTTTAGCAAGATGTGTCACTTGGTTCCCTTCATCAAACTGCCCTGCGCTAAGACACTCGCTAAGGCCTTTGTCAAGGAAATTGTCAGACTACATGGCGTTCCTACTGACATTGTTTCTGATAGGGGACCTCAGTTCGTGGCTCGTTTTTGGCGTGCCTTTTGTGACAGGTTGGGAGTTCATTTGTCGTTTTCATCCGGATATCATCCTGAGTCCAATGGCCAGACAGAAAGGAAGAACCAGGATGTTGAGCAGTTCTTGCGTTGTTTTGTGGCAGACAATCAAGAGGGGTGGTCTGAGTTTCTTCCGCTTGCTGAATTTGCTCTTAACAACCATACATCCTCTTCTGCTGGGTGTCCGCCTTTTTTTTGTTGTTCTGGGAGACATCCGTCTTTTGGGTCATTCTCCAAATTGGTATCGGCTGTGCCTGAGGAGGAGAGTTTTTCTGGTGATTTGGAGAGAGTTTGGACGGATGTGCATAGTAATCTTCAGGAGGCTAACAAAAAATCTAAGAGGTACTTTGATAGGAAATGGCAAGAGGTTTTGTTTGCTGTTGGTGACATGGTTTGGTTGTCCTCTAAGAATCTGCGATTGAGGATTCCTTCTAAAAAATTGGGTCCCAAGTTCGTAGGGCCCTTTAAGGTGCTTCAGATAGTTAACCAATCTGCTGTTAGGTTGGAGGTTCCTACCTCCTGGAAGATTAATCCGGTATTTCATGTTTCTCTGTTGAAAAGAGCTGATGTATCGGATGGTGATGCCTCTGCCACTGTTCCTCCGGTGGTGGAGGACGGGGAATATGAAATTTCCCGCATCCTAAATTCTAGACGGTATAGAGGGAGTTTGCAGTATCTCGTCGCTTGGAAGGGTTTCGGACCCGAGGATAACTCATGGGTGAGGGCGGATGATGTTTCTGCTTCCAGACTTGTCAGAGCGTTTCACAGGAGGTTTCCTGATAAGCCCGGGCCTAGGGGATCCGGAGGATCCTCTTAGAAGAGGGGGTACTGTTAGAACTCTCCTGTTAGTTTTTTTTTAGTTTGCTAGTCACATGACCATTTTTGCCTATTTAATCCGGCTCCGCCCTCCTGGCCTTGCTGGACTTCATTGTAATTTCTACTCTTGAGCTAGCTTGGTACTCTGTTACCTTTCTCTGTCAGTTTTGCTAGGTCTTCGGACCTCTATGTTCTATGTTGTTTGTTTGTCCTATTTCTACTACAATTTCTGCTAGGAGGTGTCCATCTTTCTCCCAGTCTCTAGTTCTTGTAGGGATCCCTTCCCTCACATCTATAGATCTTCGTTCAGACTGGCCGAGGACTTTAGCGGGTCTGATCACAGGATCAGGTTCCCCGTTACATCGTAGGGATCCAGCTTAGTTCCATTGTAGGGACAGATCTCCTGTCTTTCCTTAGTGCTTGTAGCAGATCATAACAATTAGTCCATCTATACTGACCTCCATCAGGGTGCAAATTCAATATAATTTTTTTCTGCATCTAGCTCTGAAAAAATATTTTGGCTTCTAGCAGTGTGTGGGACTTGGTCTATTAGTCCATCTATACTAACCTCCACCAGGTTGCAAATTAAAAATAATTTTTTTCTACATCTAGCTCTGAAAAAATATTTGGGCTTCTAGCAGTGTGTGGGACTTGGTCTATTAGTCCATCTATACTAACCTCCACCAGGTTGCAAATTAGAAATAATTTTTTTCTGCATCTAGCTCTGAAAAAATATTTCGGCTTCTAGCAGTGTGTGGTACTCATTGTATTAGGCCATCTATACTGACCTCCACCAGCTTTGAAATTAATAATAATTTTTAGCTGCATCTAGCCCTGAAAATAATTTTTCTTCCCAATAGTGGTAGCAATAGAAATATGGGGCGCGCCTGGCTAACAAAAATATACGCTTCATAACAAAAAACACCAGCCTAGAGCATTGCATTAATAAGATGGCCTCATCGTCTCTCCCAGTACTAGGCCTACTTCGCCGGCTAGCATTCCTGTGCCTAAAACACAATGTATGGGTCCACGCTAGCCACTATGCTGAGGGGTGTAAAGCTGCTGCTAATGCTTTATAACAATTCAATTGGCAGATTTTCACAGAGCTCTTCCCCAACGCCCACCCATTGGGCAGCAGTTGCCCACCCTCCCTATGGGATCTAGTGGCTAATAGTTGATGCCATTAATCAGAGCGTCAGTTGCCCCGTCGACGTGGCAAGCATACGGTAAGGCATGGGAAGAGTGGACACGACTAGTAGCAGGCAGACGGGTTGACCAATGTGAACAAGCCAGATCACAAGTCACCATAGAGTTTCTCCACCAGCTAATGATGAGGGGCATATCAGGGGCGTCAGCGCAGCGGTGTCTGACCGGAGTAGCATTTCACTTCCAACTACTGAATTGGGGAGATGTGACAAAGATTCATCATCAGACAATCCATAAAAGGGTGGAAAAGGCATCAGCCAAGTCAGGAGTGTAGACGTCCCGTCCCGTGTCACTAAAACTGATTTCTCACATCATATCCCTAACACCATTAACATGACACTCACAATTTGAAGCAACACTACTGTCTACTGCATTTTTGATCGCCTTCTTCGGGGCGCTATGCATAAGCGAATTAGTCCCTCAATCCAAAATTACCACCAGTGGAGGCTTATTACACCAGGACGTAGTCATAGCCAATAATGCAATACGTCTACGCATACGCCAATCGAAAACGGTTCCAGCGGGCAGGGGTACTTGGGTACTTCTACAACCCACAAACTGTACACTGAGTCGGGTAACAATAGTAAAAACATATATAACCATCAGATCACAAAGTAATTTATTCCTATCACACATTGATGGAACGCCATTATCAAAATACCAGTTTCAAGCTATATTTAATAAATGCATAACATCGGCAGGGAACTACCCCAAAGATTATGGCACACACTCATTCCGCATAGGCGCGGCCACGGAAGCAGCAAGAGCAGGACTGTCAGAAACGGAAGTTCAGAGGATAGGGATATGGCGATCCACGTGTTTGGCGAGATACATAAGACCGGACTTGTTATCCTAACGTGGTTTGTTTCTTTTACAGGTGACGCTAAGCCAACAGTGTGGGTGATAGGTCACTCGTATATATATTTGGCAGAAAAAACGGCGAAAGTCCGCCCAGGCGGGAGGAAATTAGAGTTTCATAACACATATTTCAACTGGAGAGGTATTAGAGGCCTGCTATGGCCACAGGTACTAATGGAGGTAATCAAGGTAGGGAGAGAGGCAAGAGGTCTGGTCATCTTAGTTATACAGGCCCGGGGAAACAACCTAGGTCATCACAAGAGCGCATAACTAATGGCAATAATGAAAGTAGACACTGAGCGCTTCAGAGAATTTTTCACAAAACTAGCTATAGTATGGTCAGAGATTGTGCCGATAGCGGTATGGCAAGGTGCGCAAGACATCACGGCCATCAAACGGACAAGGCTGGTAATAAATATTCGGATGGCAAAATTTAGAAGAGACAGAGACAGTGTAGTGATACGACACCGACAACTGGAGGTAGATAAAGCAGGTCTCATACGGCCCGATGGTGTTCACTTAATGGATATTGGACTGGACATATTCCTGTCAGGACTAAAGGACGGAGTGGAACAAGCGTTAGGAGTGATAGGTGGGGGTCAGAGTCCTGCATACGAGTACGCAGGATCCTCCGTGGCCTGGAAATAGAAAGGACAAGTTGGAGAGTTACACTTGTTGGCCAACTTGCTGGAGTGGAGACCCAGGGCATGCTGCAACAAGCTGAATTATTTTAGAAATAAAATTCCTTTCTAATGGAATGAGTATAAAGAGTTAATAAAGCTGTGACCGATCCTCACCCATCCAGTTGTAAGAGTTACATTATTGTATTGTCAAGGAAAGGGTGGTGGTAGGGGCCTGAGCGTCTGGGTTTGTTTGGGGGTCCCCACAGTCTGCCTAGGCTAGATGCATTTAAAAATTCTTATTAGATACACAGGCAGTGCAGCTTGCTTCGCAGCTTGGCTACTACGCCCAAAGTATTGCCTAGGCTAGATGCAGTTAAAAATTCTACGCTGACTAGCAGACACTGAAGCTTTGGAGCAGACCTCTGAGTAAACAGCTCTTCAGACTCAACCATCTGTGTTACCCCAAGCCATAGTGTATGTAGTTTCTTACATTTAAAAGGGGGGGGGGGAGCGACCCAACCCACCTGGAATTGACGATGACAACGTCACGTAAGACACAGCAAGGGGACTCCAAAAAGAGTCTCCATTTTTTCACAAAATTGTGGCACAGACACCACTTAACCCTAGAACGCATACCTGGGGCCTCGCAGGCCCGCCCTGTTAGTTGTTTTCTATTTTCTGCAAGATTCTTTTAGTTAGAATTTTGAAACTCTAGGTATTCTTCATGTATATAGTTGTTTGTCATTTGACTTTGAGTTATTCCATGTTATTTGCACACGGGCCTAAAAGGTCCCAGGTACGTGAAAGTGTAGATTTTTATGGTCATGCGTTCTAGGGTTAAGTGGCATCAATTGCCCCACAGTTGCTTAAAACGGTTGGTGAGGTGATTTTACGAAATCCTCAAGCTTTTAGTCTCCCCAGGATGACACAGGGGTAGAAAAGTCCTTGCGAATCCATGATTTGTTCATCTTTATGAACGTGAGTCTGTCTACATTAACAGTGGAGAGCCGCGTGCGCTTATCTGTCAGCATACCACCAGCAGCACTGAACACACGCTCAGAGAGAACGCTGGCTATGGGGCATGACAAGGTCTCCAAGGCGTGAGTGGCGAGCTCTGGCCATTTTTCCAGATTGGAATCCCAAAATGAGCAAGGGTCCAGTGACACAGTCATGGCTTCAATGTTTACTTGGAGATACTCCTGTACCATCCTCTCTAGGCATTGACTATGTGTCAGACTTCTTGTCTCCTGTGTCCTTGCAAAGGATGGTCTAAAAAAGTGGTGAAACGATTCCACAAAATTGCTGTTACCAGCAGATACTGTGTTACTGTTACAGTTTGAGTGATGAAGACTCGACAGTCCAACGGTTGGCAAGTTAGAACTGTGAGATTCACTACGTGCACCACTGGTGTTTTGTGGAAAAGCACATGTAAGATTCTGCAACAGCGTCTGCAGATACTCCTGCATGCGTAAATCCCTTTTTATGGCAGAAATTATTTCGGCAAATTTACTTTTGGGATCTAAGAGTGTGGCAACCCAGTAGTCAGGATTACTTCGAATTCTGACAATCCAAGGGTCATTTTGCAGGTAGTGCAGCAAGAAGGCACTCATGTGTCTTGCGTATCCAGGAGGACCAAGTCCTTGTTGTGTTGGTAGCGAGGTAAGAATCATGCTTCCTTCCTCTGCCCTCTCCACCCAACCTCGCACAACAGAAATGTGATCAAGGTCTCCCTCATCTGATGAGTCTTCCATGCCCATCGCTAGTTCGTCCTCCACTTCTTCCTCGGCTCCTGCACCTTCCTCAACAGTTTGGCTGCTACCATGTGCCCTGGTTAATCCCTCTCTCCCACCCTCCCATGCCTGCCACCTTAGTGCTGCCGACCGTCTGGACCTTGGAGATGTTATCCCTTCCGCATACGACTCCTCCTCTACTTCCTCCACCTCCTCTTGTCCCACCACCTGACTCTGAATTCTGTTTAATGTGTGCTCCAGCATGTAAGTCACCGGAATAGTCATGCTGATAATGGCATCGTCGTCAGCACTAAACTTCTTCGTCACCATTTCAAAACTGTGCAAAAGGGTGTGTGGCGCCCCTGAGGATTCAGTCGCCACAGAGTTACTGCATCTCACCCAGAGGTGTGGTATCTCACCCTCAGGTAAGGAAAGCGTATGGCTCGGGACCCTAACACCTGCATCCAACACATACCCGCAGTGGGGGTAGGGCGAGATTACTCCTAAGGGAGAGCAGAGTCCCAGGTCCCTAGCTTTTGGGAGGGTCCTATGTAGTGGGTGCTTAGGGGAGCACATGACAGGGAGAGTATAAATAGGAAGCCATCTTAGAAAGAGCAAGCCAGTCAGAGGAGGAAAAGTGACAGGAGCAGAGGCTCTGCATGAGCTCTGCTCCGGAGGCGGGCCTAGCCTGGGAGGCCCAGGACTGAAGGAGAGAAGAGAGGAGTGGGAGCAGGAAGGCTCCAGGAACCAAAGGGACCCTAGGGGTATGGGCTGTGCAGAAGGCCACCCGTACTCCCGCTGCTACCAGGAGGTAGAGGGGTCAGGCCAGATAAGGGGAACCGGTCCCTCAACTAGCGGAGAAACAGCAAGGCTCAACTAGAAACCGGAGGCTGCAGCATTTCATGTACTGCAGGCCAAAGTCCACACCAGTCTCACTAAGAAGGTAGCCACATAGGACCCAGGGGACGGAACACACGTCGCCCGCCAAGGCCCGAGGATACCGGATAGAAGTGTCACTGGGTGTGAGGTGCAGGGAGAAGGCCAGAGAAAGGACACACAGAAGGGAGTCCTGCTAAGTACTCCAGAGCTATCTGGGGGTGGACTGAGCCCCTCACTGAGTACGCACAGCACGACGGGGGAGATTGCTCTGGTACCTGTAATCTGGACTGCAACAACTGTGAGTAAAGATCTTGGGACTGCATCACACGGACTCTGTGTTCATTACTGACTCCCTGCACTACAACCACCATCATCCACCCACACTGCCCTGAAGCTACACTCTTCCTCTGGGGAGTAATAATACCATTGCTGCAAAACCACCAGCTTCAGAGGACTGTTCCGCAGCGGCGGCCCCATTTGCCGCACTCCAGAGGTGGCGTAGTCGGACATTATAAAACCCATATATACAAATTACCCTTGGATTGACCGCCCTGGGTCACGGACCGGGTCACCGCCACAGTGACTACAATCCCCAGCGTCTACTGGCCCAGCTCCGGGTACCCCATGGCCCAGTGGGCGCGTCAACTTCATAGGTCCCTGATCTGAGACCACTCCTGCAGCGTGATTTGCCCCACCTCTGGATCTCATTGGCCCAGGCTATACGTCAGTACGTATTGCACCAGGGTTTGTCGGTGCTGCCACAGTCGCTGCAACATGTGCAGAGTTGAATTCCACCGTGTCGGCACATCGCATTTCAGCCGGTGAACTGGCAGGCCCAACGACTTTTGTAGAGATGTAAGTCGTAGAGCTGCGGGATGCGAATGGCGGAAGTGAGCACACAGCGACCGTGCTGTCTGCAGAAGGCCATCTAGTCCGGGATAGTGGGCTAAAAATTGATGGACAACCAGGTTCAACACGTGAGCCATACAAGGCACGTGTGTGACATTGCCCCGGCGAAGGGCCGCACCCAGGTTTGTAGCATTGTCGCACACAGCCTTCCCTGGTTGCAGGTCCAGTGGAGACAACCATTCATGAAACTGGGTCTCCAGAGCTGTCCACAACTCCTCAGCTGTGTGACTCACATTTCCCAGACATTTCAAAGTAAAAACCGCCTGATGACGTTGAGCCCTGCTGCCAGCATAGTAAGGGGGTGTGCAGCAGGGGCGGAACTACCGCCCGTGCAGCCGGTTCATTGAACGGGGGCCCCGAGGGAGAGGGGGCCCCTCCAGCAGGGCCGCCATCAGGGCATGACTGCCCTGACTCCAGTATGGGGCCCAGCCAGTAGGGGCCCCCTTGGGGGCCCCCCTCTTGTGCGTCTCTCTCCTCATGGGGCCCCCAGCCCCATGCTAAGAGCCGGGTCCGGGACATCTCAGCGCTGCGCTGCTGCGGCAGCGCTTTCATGATTCCCCTGACTTCCGGTCATGTGACGGCACCGTCACATGACCGGAAGTCAGGAGAACCTGGTGTCAGCGATTTGGACGAGCGCCAGGATTCTGCAGGGATTGCATGGGGGTAAGTATAGCAAGTTTTATTTTTTTTTAAATACAATTTACTAGGAGTGGGGGGAATGGGAGATGCACATGTGGTGGAGGGGGGTGAGAGATGCACATGGGGGGGATGAGAGAGGGGCACATGTGGGGGATGAGAGAGGGGCACATGGGGGGGATGAGAGAGGGGCACATGGGGGGGAGGGGGATGAGGGATGTGCACATGAAGGGGTGAGTGCTGCACATGGGGGGATGAGAGCTGCACATGGGGGAATTGGGAGAAAATGAGCTGCACATGGTGGAATTGGGAGAAAATGAGCTGCACATGGGGGAATTGGGAGTAGGGGGATAACGAGCTGCACATAATGAATGTGGGGTGGGGGACAGTAAATGATAAATGATGATGGGGTGGGGAGAGCACGGACATGATATAATGAATTGCGGCAGGGAGTGCATGTAAATAATGAATGCGGGGAGCAGGAAGTATAGAGTAGGGGGCGTTGCGGATGCAGGAGTGTAACTGGTAACAAATTGGCGGAAAGAGTAGAGGTTCTAATTAAATTATATATTAAGTGCCTATTTAAAGTTAATGGGGGCACCGTGGTGGATTACAATTTATATTTGGAATGGTAGGTTGCATAATAACTAACCATATATTGATGGTGGATGCACGTCTGTATTCAGCTGCGTAATGTAGAAGTTGGGGAATGTGCTCTAGATAACTGTGTTATTTTATGCAGAGACGAGTCCTGGCTGGAAGACGTGATGGCGGTCTGTGCTGGATGAAGGAGAAAAGCGTAGCTGAAGGACTTCACCTAGAGACGTCACCAGTGAGTCAGTGTATTACATGTACACTTACACTATATACTATACCGGGCTCCTGTGTATAATGTCACTGGTAATCCCTGTATTACCTGTAGACTATATACAGAGCTCCTGTGTATAATGTCACTGGTGATCACTGTATTACCTGTACACTGACACTATATACAGAGCTCCTGTGTATAATGTCACTGGTGATCACTGTATTACCTGTACACTATACACTATATACAGAGCTCCTGTGTATAATGTCACTGGTGATCGCTGTATTACCTGTACACTATATACAGAGCTCCTGTGTATAATGTCACTGGTGATCACTGTATTACCTGTACACTGACACTATATACAGAGCTCCTGTGTATAATGTCACTGGTGATCACTGTATTACCTGTACACTGACACTATATACAGAGCTCCTGTGTATAATGTCACTGGTGATCACTGTATTACATGTACACTTACACTATATACTATGTACCGGGCTCCTGTGTATAATGTCACTGGTGATCACTAGATTACCTGGACACTTACATTATACATACCATGTATAGAGCTCCCGTGTATAATGACACTTATGGTAATATTAGTAATGTGGTGGTAATATTAGTAATGTGGTGGTAATATGTGGTCTGGTCATGGTGTGGCAGTTTTTCCCCCTTCTGTGTGGTATTATTCAGTCACTATGTTGTGGTAATATGTGGTCTGGTCATGGTGTGGCGGTATTCCCTGTATGTGGTATTATTGGTCATTTAAAAAAAAAATGTATATGACACATTCCCTTAGAGAAAACTAAATAAAAATATATCTAAAAAGAGTATTGGATATTTTAAGAAAATTTTAATAGGTTAGAGTAGGGCCCGGCCAGAAGAGTCTACCTTTAAAAATCTTTTGGCCAAAACAAAAGCTGATGGCTATGCATGTGGCACCGTCACATGGCCGAACGTCAGGAGAACGTGGTGGCAGCGACGTGGACGAGCGCCAGGATTCTGCAGGGATCGCATGGGGGTAAGTATAACAAGTTTTATTTGTTTTAAATACAATTAATTAACTAGGAGTGGGTGGGTGAGAGATGCACACGGGGGGGGGGGGGAGAGAAGCACATGGGGGGGTGAGAGATGCACACGGGGGGGTGAGAGATGCACACGGGGGGGTGAGAGATGCACACGGGGGGGTGAGAGATGCACACGGGGGGGGTGAGAGATGCACATGGGGGGGTGAGAGATGCACATGGGGGGGGATGAGAGATGCACAGGGGGGATGGGAGATGCACGGGGGGGTGAGCTGCACATGGGGGGGTTATGTTTACATAACTTTGTTGCCTTATGAAGCGCAGGGGGGGCCCCCTAAAAATTTCTTGCACAGGGGCCCACTACAGTCTGTGTCCGCCCCTGGTGTGCAGGATCCCTTCTGCGCAGTTAGAAAGCTTGTGGCATGACCAGACAGGCTTTGGGTGCAGGTGGAGGACCAAGAGGAGGTTGAGGAGGCAGAAGCAGTGGAGGAACTTTGAGATAAAGAGGATTTACGCACAACTCGTGGGGACGGCAAGACTTGGACAGCAGCCCCTTGTTCTGCTGTCACCATAGTTACCCAGTGCCCAGTCAGCGACATGTAACGCCCCTGTCCATGCCTACTCGTCCAAGTGTCTGTGGTGAAATGCACCCTGTCACACACAGAGTTTCTCAAAGAAGTGGTGATGTTGTGTGCGACATGCTGGTGGAACGCAGGCACACCTTTCTTTGAGAAGTAGTGCCGACTAGGCATCTGGTACTGGGGCACTGCGATGGACATAAGGTCTCGAAAATCCTCTGTGTCCACCAGGCGGAAAGGAAGCATTTCTGTAGCCAAGAGCTTGCAGATGGTAAAATTCAACCTCTTAGCTTTCTCATGGCTAGGAGGAAATGGTCTTTTACTTGTCCACATCTGAGGGATCGAGGGCTGGCTTTTGTGCTTAGACGGGGTTGAGAAGGGTGTCCCCGGCAAACTGCCGGTCTCTGAGGAAGATGCAGGCGGACATGTTAGGTTGCCTTGATCCAAAGGTGGTGCTCTCGATGTCGGAGTGCGCTCAACACCAGCAGGTGTTTCCACTTCTCAATGAACTGATGACCTGCCAATCACACTGGCTGTTGTGGGTAAAGAGGTGGCAGGTCTGCGTCCAAAAACATGTGTGACTGCTGTCCCCCCAGTCACAGAGGATGAAGAGGCTGCGGATGCACAAGATGGGGCAGACAGTGGTTGGCCCGGCCCGCTAGGCCGCATTGTAGCACGGTGAGCTTCCCACTGCAACTTATGCTTCATATCCATGTGACGGTACATGCATAAAGTACTCAAACTATGGATTTTTTGGCCTCCACTTAGCTTTTGGTGACAAATATTACAGATAACACGAGTTGGGTCATCCTTATCGATCTGAAAAAATGCTCAGGCTATACAAGGCTTAGAGCCCATGCGACCTGAAGAGCCACCACGACTTGTGGTCAGAGCCAGAGTTGTGGTTGAGGATGCAGTTGTTGACGTGCTTCCAGTACTCCGTCTCTGTCCAGGAAGGCGCAACCAAACCTCATCGTCAATAGCATCTGTGACGCCCCGCTGCGCTTGGTATCACAGATCCTAGAAGAGTGCATTGATGGAACCCTCCACAAGAGGCCCCCATAAAAATTCACACATCTCCACCTTCCACCTCAGATCAACAGAGGGAGCCCGTTAGGGATATAAATAGGGAAGGTGGAGCTAGGCAGTTCATTTCCTCTGAAGAGTTCCTGCAGTAGAGAAGCCTAAGAGAGGTCAGTCTGCAGTGGAGCTCAGTCTAGTCTAGAGAACTCAGTTAATAGTTCAGCAGTGGAGCACGAGGCTCCTGCTAGCTAGATTCAGGGAGCCCAGATAGAGCTTAAGGTGTGCCGGCGCCATGAGATCGGTGAAGCGCGGCAAGCTGCCGTTAGTGTGTATAGCCTAGTGAGGGCCCAAGTAGGCCGAAGGCGAGTGGCGAGTTAGTACATAAGGGGCAGAGGAGCTTAACCAGCTCACCCCGAAGCATTTACCGGACACCGGATCCGAGCTTACCGGGATCTCTATGACCCAGTAAGGCATAACCGGAATCCCTGGAGAACTACAAGTCGCAGGATCGCTAAGGTGCTGATAAGTAACAGAGCCAGGAGACGCTTAGGCCTCGCATACTGGGAGCGTGAACTCCAAGAGAAGGCCCTACCACAAGGTCAGCCAGTGCAGGACAGAGACAAAGTTAGGCCTAGCTCCAGGCAGGTCAGAAACTTACTACGCAGAGGCAAGAAACAGGAGGCCCTACACCCGCTCATTGGGGAGGATCCTGATATGCACCCTTCACCCTACAGTGCTCCGGGATGTGCCTGAATTTCCACCAGTAAAAGGTACTGAAGTGACTACCGTGTCCGTTCCCGTTCTTGGTCTGACCCAGCTGGGTCTTGCCTGTCCTGCATTCCCCCTGCATACGCTGCCCTGAGACCTAGCTCCACCTGTGGGGAGCTATACCATTGAGCTGCCTTATTACGGGACTCAGTGGACTGCTGCAGCGCTGGTGCTTCTCACCAGATACCACAGGTGGCGTCACGAACTCTTATAAAATTAACAATTATCCACCCTTTTAAAGAGTGACCCCAGGGTACGGGCCAGGGAGCCGACCACCGCGACATCCCCAAGGCCAGGCAAAGGCCCGGGTACTGAGTCATCCCCATCCCCTGGGCTAGTCACATCCTCCTCCACCTCCTCTGCTGACCTCATCGACTGGCTGACTGTGGGTTGACAGTAAGTGGGATCTCCAACCTCGTCATCATCACCCTGTGTGTTCTCACACCCATCGTCCTCAGAGCCAACCTCTTCCTGCCCTGACCGAAAAGTCAAGTTGTCGCTCCAATCAGGTGTTTGAGTCTCATCATCATCTTCCTCATTGTCTCCACCAACAGGAGTTACAGTTTGGGAACAAGGGTCTACATTATGCTCAGAACCTTCTTCATCTGGTCCTGGATCCGACTTATAAAGATTCTGGGCATCAGTGCAGATCATTTCCTCGTCTGGATTAACAGAAGCTCTGGAGTAGACCTCCGTTTCTCAGGCTATAGTATGAGTAAACAGCTGTGCAGACTCAACCATCTGTGTTACCCCATACTCAGAAGGGCAGCTGGAGACTTGGGAGCTGTGAGGAAGCAAGTGCGATTGGGGTGACACCTCTGAGGACTGGAGTATTTGTGATGTTGAAGTTGAGGTGGAGGAGAGCCCACTTGAAGGAGCACTTGATATCCGTTGAAGCACCTGCTGTTTTTGTGCCTCATCTGGAATTTGTAGCGATTGGCGTGGCTGTAAGAAAAGGATCTTATCACATTGTCCACAAAAAAAAGTCGACATCTTAGTTTGGCTGGAAGATGGACTTTCTTCTGCAGATGTTACTCCCCCCCCCCCCCACTGCGGGGGGGCTCGACCCACCAGCGGACGGGCACCAGTATTGGGAGAGGGGGGGGCTGGCCGTCAGGGTCCACCGCGGCTCTGGCACGAACCCAGCGACACGGAGGTGGCACGGGCAGGAACGGACTGGCCGGGTCGGCTTCGCACTTCTTTGCTTTTAGAAGGGCATGGCATGCCTATATCTGTGTCTCTGCCTCCTTTTACTCCTCCACCTCTTTTCCTTTCACATGACTATATGTACTTGTCACTTTTCCATGTATTAGTTGTGTTTTCTGAGCAGTTTGTCAGGTTTTGGACACCTTTGAAGGTGTTTTCTATGTGTTTCTATGTGTTTTTGTTTGCCTGCCATTGGTTTTAATGGTGTTCATAGGTGTTCGACAAACAGTTCGACGAACAGTTCGGCGAACACACGGGTGTTCGACGAACCGAACCGACCTCGAACACTACGGGGGTGGCTCAACACTGGTCGCAGTGGAAGAAAAAGACAATATCAATGCGGCGTAGAAGAGAAGTGTAGGTCACAGTAGCTTAACAAGATGGTTTAAATGCCAATTGAAAGAGTGGTGGAGGTTGCAGCGGAGTAAAAAAAATATACCAATGCCCGTGGAAGAGACATACAGGACACAGTAACTTAACAAGACTGTTTTAATGCCCCTTGGAATAGACGTGGAGGTCACAGTAACTTAACAAGATGGTTTTAATGCCCCTTGGAAGAGTGATGGAGGTTGCAGTGGAATCAAAAGACAATATCAATGCCCCCGTGGAAGAGACGTGGAGGTCAGAGTAGCTTAACACGATGGTTTTAATGCCCCTTGGAAGAGTCGTGGAGGTCGCAGTGGAATAAAAAGAAAATATAAATGCCCAATGGAAGAGACGTGGAGGACACAGTAGCTTAACAATGCGGTTTTAATGCCCATTGGAAGTGTGATGGAGGTCGAAGTGGAATAAAAAGACAATATCAATGCCCCTTGGAAGAGTGGTGGAAGTCGCAGTGGAAGAAAAAGACAATATCAATGCCCCGTGGAAGAGACGTGGAGGTCAGAGTAGCTTAACAAGACGGTTTTAATGCCCATTGGAACAGTGGTGGAGGTCCCAGTGGAATAAAAAGAAAATATAAATGACCAGTGGAAGAGACGTAGAGGATACAGTAGCTTAACAATGCGGTTTAAATGCCCATTGGAAGAGTGGTGGAGGTCGCTGTGGAATAAAAATACAATATCAATGCCCCGTGGAAGAGACGTGGAGGTCACAGGAGCTTAACAAGATGGTTTTAATGCCCCTTGGAAGAGTGGTGGAAGTCGCTGTGGAACAAAAAGACAATACTAATGCCCCGTGGAAGAGATGTGGAGGACACAGTAGCTTAAAATGCGGTTTTAATGCCCCTTGGAAGATCTGTGGAGTTCAGAGTGCTTTAACAAGATGGTTTTAATGCCCTTTGGAAGAGACGTGGAGGTCACAGTAGCTTAAAAAGACGGTTTTAATGCCCCTTGGAAAAGTGGTGGAGGTTACAGAGGAATAAAAGGACAATATCAATGCCCCTTGGAAGGGTGGTGGAGGTCGCAGTGGAATAAAAAGACAACATCGATGCCCCGTGGAGGAGACGTGGAGGTGACAGAAGCTTAGCAAGACGGTTTTAATGCCCCTTAAAAGTGTGGTGGAGGTCGCAGTGGAATAAAACGACAAAATCAATGCACCGTGGAAGAGTGGTGGAGGTTACAGTAGCTTAACAAGACAGTTTTCATGCCCCTTGGAAGTGTGGTGGAGGTCGAAGTGGAATAAAACGACAATATCAATGCCCCGTGGAAGAGTGGTGGAGGTCGCAGTGGAATAAAAATACAATATCATTGCACCTGGGAAGACACGTGGAGATCACAGTATCTTAACAAGACGGTTTTAATGCACCTTAAAAATGAGGTGGAGGTCGCAGTGGAATAAAACGACAAAATCAATGCACCATGGAAGAGTGGTGGAGGTCACAGTAGCTTAACAAGACCGTTTTCATGATCCTTGGAAGTATGGTGGAGGTCGCAGTGGAATAAAACGACAATATCAATGCCCCGTGGAAGAGTGGTGGAGGTCGCAGTGGAACAAAATGACAATATCAATGCCCCGTGGAAGAGACGTGGAGGTCACAGTAGCTTAACAAGACGGTTTTAATGCCCCATGGAAGTGTGGTGGAGGTCGCAGTGGAATAAATCGACAATATCAATGCCCCGTGGAAGAGTGGTGGAGGTCGCAGTGGCATAAAATGACAATATCAATGCCCCGTGGAAGAGACGTGGAGGTTACAGTAGCTTAACAAGACTGTTTTATTGCCCCTTGGAAGAGTGGTGGAGGTTGCAGTGGAATAAAAAGACAATATCATTGCCCGTGGAAGAGAACTTGAGGTCATAGTAGCTTAATAAGACGGTTGTAATGCCCCTTGGAAGAGTGGTGAAGGTCGCAGTGGAATAAAAAGACAAAATCAATGCTCCGGGGAAGAGACGTGGAGATCACAACGGTTTTAATGCCCCTTGGAAGAGACGTGGAGGTCACAGCAGCTTAAAAAGATGGTTTTAATGCCCCTTGGTAGAGGTTACAGTGGAATAAAAAGACAATATCAATGCCCCGTGGAAGAGACGTGGAGATCACAGTAGCTTAACAAGACGGTTTTAATGCCCCTTGGAAGAGCTGTGGAGTTCAGAGTGGTTCAACAAGACGGTTTTAATGCCCCTTGGAAGAGACGTGGAGATCACAGTAGCTTTACAAGACGGTTTTAATGCCCCTTGGAAGAGCGGTGGAGGTCGCAGTGGAATACAAAGACAATATCAATGCCCCTTGGAAGAGACATGGAGGTCACAGTAGCTTAACATGATGGTTTTATTGCCCCTTGGAAGAATGGTGGAGGTCGCAGTTTATTAAAAAGACAATATCAATGCCCAGTGGAAGAGACGTGGAGGTCACAGGCGTTTAACAAGAAAGATTTAATGCCCCTTGAAAAAGTGGTGGAGGTCGCAGTGGAATAAAAAATAATATCAATGCCCCTTGGAAGAGTGGTGGAGGTCGCAGTGGAATAAAAAGACAATATCAATGCCCCGTGGAAAAGACGCGGAGGTCACAGTCGCTTAACAATACAGTTTTAATGCCCCATGGAAGAGTGGTAGAGGTCGCAGTGAAATAAAAAGACAACATCAATGCCCCTTGGAAGAGACGTGAAAATCACAGTAGTTTAACAAGATGGTTTTAATGCCCCTTGGACGAGTGGTGGAAGTTACAGTGGAATAAAAACACAATATCAATGCCAGTAGAAGAGACGTGGAGGTCACAGTAGCTTATCAAGACGGTTTTAATGCCCCTTGGAATAGTGGTGGAGGTCGCAGTGGAATAAAAAGACAATATCAATGCCCCGTGGAAAAGATGTGGAGTTCACAGTAGCTTAACAAGACGGTTTTAATGCCCCTTGGAAGAGCTGTGGAGTTCAAAGTGGTTTAAAAAGACGGTTTTAATGTGCCTTGGAAGAGACGTAAAGGTGACAGTAGCTTAACAAGATGGTTTTATTGCCCCTTGGAAGTGTGGTGGGGTTGCAGTGGAATAAAACGACAATATCAATGCCCCGTGGAAGAGTGGTGGAGGTCACAGTGGAATAAAATGACAATATCAATGCCCAGTGAAAGAGACGTGGAGGTCACAGTAGCTTAACAAGACGGTTTTAATGCCCCTTGGAAGTGTGGTGGAGGTTGTAGTACAATATCAATGCCCCGTGGAAGAGTAGTGGAGGTCGCAGAGGAAAAAAATTACAATATCAATACGCGATGAAAGAGACGTGGAGGTCACAGTAGCTTAACAATGCGGTTTTAATGCCCCTAAGAAGAGTGATGGAGGTCGCAGTGGAATAGAAAGACAATATCAGTGCCCGTGGAAGAGAATTGGAGATCACAGTAGATTAACAAGACAGTTTTATTGCCCCTTGGAATAGCTGTGGAGTTCAGAGTGGTTCAACAAGACGGTTTTAATGCCCCTTGGAAGAGACGTGGAGGTCACAGTAGCTTAACAAGACGGTTTTAATGCCCCTTGGAAAAGTGGTGGAGGTTACAGTGGAATAAAAAGGCAATATCAATGCCCCGTGGAAGAAAAGTGGAGGTCACAGTAGCTTTACAAGATGGTTTTAATGCCCCTTGGAGGAGCGGTGGAGGTCGTAGTGGAATAAAAAGACAATATCAATGTCCAGTGGAAGAGACTTGGAGGCTACAGCAGCTTAACAAGATGGTTTTAATGCCCCTTGTAAGAGTGTGGAGGTTGCAGTGGAATAAAAATACAATACCAATGACCCTTGGAAGAGTGGTGGAGGTCGTAGTGTTATAAAAAGACAATATAAATTTCCTGTGGAAGAGACGTGGTGGTCTCAGTAGCTTAACAAGACAGTTTTAATGCCAATTGGACGAGTGGTGGAGGTTACAGTGGAATAAAAACACAATATCAATGCCGCGTAGAAGAGACGTGGGGGTCACAGTAGCTTAACAAGATGGTTTTAATGCCCCTTGGAAGAGCTGTGGAGTCCAAAGTCGTTTAACAAGATGGTTTTAATGCCTATTGGAAGAGAAATCGAGGTGACAGTATCTTACCAAGATGGTTTTAATGTTCCTTGGAAGGGTCGAGGAGGTTACAGTAGAATAAAAAGACAATATGAATGCCCCGTGGAAGAGACATGGAGGTCACAGTAGCTTAACAAAATGGTTTAATGCCCCTTGGAAGAGAGGTGGAGGTCGCAGTGGAATAAAAAGACAATATCAATGCCCCTTGGAAGAGTGGTGGACGTCGCAGTGGAGGAAAAAGACAACACCAATGCCCCGTGGAAGAGACGTGGAGGTCACAGTAGCTTAACAAGATGGTTTAAATGCCCTTTGGAAGAGTGGTGGAGGTCGCAGTGGAATAATAAGACAATATCAATGCCCCTTGGAAGAGTGGTGGACGTCGCAGTGGAGGAAAAAGACAACACCAATGCCCCGTGGAAGAGACGTGGAGGTCACAGTAGCTTAACAAGATGGTTTTAATGCTCCTTGGAAGTGTGGTGGAGGTTGCAGTGGAATAAAACGACAATATCAATGCCCCGTGGAAGAGTGGTGGAGGTCACAGTAGCATAATAAGACTTCTTTAATGCCACTTTGAAATGTGGTGGAGGTCGCAGTGGAATAAAACAACAATATCAATGCCCCGTGAAAGAGTGGAGGAGGTCACAGTGGAATAAAATGACAATATCAATGCCCCGTGAAAGAGACGTGATGGTCACAGTAGCTTAACAAGACAGTTTTAATGCCCCTTGAAACTGTGGTGGAGGTTGTAGTGGAATAATAAGACAATATCAATACCCCGTGGAAGAGACATGGAGGTCACAGTAGCTTAACATGATGGTTTTATTGTCCCTTGGAAGAGTGGTGGAGGTTGCAGTGGAATAAAAAGATAATATCAATGCCCCTTGAAAGAGTGGTGAAGGTCGCAGTGGAATAAAAAGACAATATCAATGCCCCGTGGAAGAGACGTGGAGGTCACAGTAGCTTAACAAGACAGATTAAATGTCCCTTGGAAGACTGGTGGAGGTCGCAGTGGAATAAAAAGACAATATCAATGCCCCGTGGAAGAGACGTGGAGGTCACAGTAGCTTAACAAGATGGTTTTAATGCCCCTTGGAGGAGTGATGGAGGATACAGTGGAATAAACACCCAATATCAATGCCCGTGGAATATACGTGGAGGTCACAGTAGCTTAACCAGATGGTTTTAATGCTCCTTGGAAGTGTGGTGGAGGTTGCAGTGGATTAAAACAACAATATCAATGCCCCGTGGAAGAGTGGTGGAGGTCACAGTAGCATAATAAGAGTTCTTTAATGCCACTTTGAAATGTGGTGGAGGTCGCAGTGGAATAAAACGACAATATCAATGCCCCGTGAAAGAGTGGAGGAGGTCACAGTGGAATAAAATGACAATATCAATGCCCCATGAAAGTGACGTGGAGGTCACAGTAGCTTAACAAGACGGTTTTAATGCCCCTTGAAAGTGTGGTGGAGGTTGTAGTGGAATAAAACGACAATATCAATGCCCCGTGGAAGAGTAGTGGAGGTCGCAGTGGAATAAAATTACAATATCTATGCCCCATGGAAGAGACGTGGAGGTCACAGTAGCTTTACAAGACGGTTTTAATGCCCCTTGGAAGAGCGGTGGATGTTGCAGTGGAATAAAAAGACAATGTCAATGTCCACTGGAAGAGACTTGGAGGTTACAGCAGGGTAACAATATGGTTTTAATGCCCCTTGAAAGAGTGTGGAGGTCGCAGTGGAATAAAAAGACAATACCAATGCCCATTGGCAGAGTGGTGGAGGTCGTAGTGGAATAAAAAGACAATATAAATTTCCTGTGGAAGAGACGAGGATTTCACATTAGCTTAACAAGATGGTTTTAATGCCCCTTGGAAGAACTGTGGAGTCCAAAGTCGTTTAACAAGATGGTTTTAATGCCCCTTGGAAGAGACGTGGAGATGACAGTAGATTAACAAGATGGTTTCAATGTTCCTTGGAAGACTGGGGGAGGTTACAGTAGAATAAAAAGACAATATGAATGCCCTGTGGAAGAGACGTGGAGGTCACAGTAGCTTAAAAAAATGGTTTTAATGCCCCTTGGAAGAGAGGTGGAGGATGCAGTGGAATAAAAAGACAATATCAATGCCCCTTGGAAGAGTGGTGGAGGTCGCAGTGGAAGAAAAAGACAACACCAATGCCCCGTGGAAGAGACGTGGAGGTCACAGTAGCTTAACAAGATGGTTGAAATGCCCCTTGGAAGAGTGGTGGAGGTCGCAGTGGAATAATAAGACAATATCAATACCCCGTGTAAGAGACGTGGAGGTCACAGTAGCTTAACTTGATGGTTTTATTGCCCCTTGGAAGAGTGGTGGAGGTTGCAGTGGAATAAAAAGATAATATCAATGCCCCTTGAAAGAGTGGTGGAGTTCGCAGTGGAATAAAAAGACAATATCAATGCCCCGTGGATGAGACGTGGAGGTCACAGTAGCTTAACAAGACAGATTAAAAATCCCTTGGAAGATTGGTGGAGGTCGAAGTGGAATAAAAAGACAATATCAATGCCACGTGGTAGAGACGTGGAGGTCACAGTAGCTTAACAAGACGGTTTTAATGCCCCTTGGATGAGTGGTGGAAGTTACAGTGGAATAAAAACCCAATATCAATGCCCCGTGGAATATACGTGGAGGTCACAGTAGCTTAACAAGATGGTTTTAATGCCCAATGGAAGAGTGGTGGAGGTAGCAGTGGAATAAAGAGACAATATCAATGCCCCGTGGAAGAGATGTGGAGGTCACAGTAGCTTAACAAGATGGTTTTAATGCCCCTTGGAAGAGTGGTGGAGGTCGCAGTGGAATAAAAAGAAAATATCATTGCCCCTTGGAGGAGTGGTGGAGGTCGCAGTGGAATAAAAAGACAAAGTCAATGCCCGGTGGAAGAGACTTGGAGGTCACAGTAGCTTAACAAGATGGTTTTAATGCCCCTTGGAACAGCTGTGGAGTTCAGAGTGGTTTAGCAAGACTTTTTTTAATGCCCCTTGGAAGAGACGTGGAGGTCAAAGTAGCTTAACAAGACTGTTTTAATGCCCCTTGTCAGGGAGGTGGGGGTTACAGTAGAATAAAATAACAATATCAATTTCCCGTGGAAGAGACGTGGAGGTCACATTATCTCAACAAGACGGTTTTAATGCCCCTTGGAAGTGTGATGGAGGTCTCAGTGGAATAAAAAGATAATATCAATGACACTTGGAAGAGTAGTGGAGGTCGCAGTGGAAGAAAAAGACAATATCAATGCCGCGTAGAAGAGAAGTGTAGGTAACAGTAGCTTAACAAGACGGTTTAAATGCCACTTGAAAGAGTAATGGAGGTTGCAGTGGAATAAAAAAAATATATCAATGCCCGTGGAAGATTCATGGAGGTCACAGTAACTTAACAAGGCTGTTTTAATGCCCAATGGAAGAGCTGTGGAGTTCAGAGTGGTTTAACAAGACAGTTTTAATGCCACTTGGAAGAGACGTGGAGGTGACAGTAGCTTACCAAGAAGATTTTAATGCCCCTTGGTAGAGTGGTGGAGGTTACAGTGGAATGAAAAGACAATATCAATGCCCCTGGAAGAGACGTGGAGGTCACAGTAGCTTAACATGACGGTTTTAATGCCCCTTGGAAGTGTGGTGGAGGTCGCAGTGGAATAAAATGACAATATCAATGCCCCGGGGAAGAGACTTGAAGGTCACAGTATCTTAACAAAATGGTTTTAATACCCCTTGGTAGAGTGGTGGAGGTTACAGTGGAATAAAAAGATAATATCAATGCCCCGTGGAAGAGACGTGGAGATCACATTAGCTTTACAAGACTGTTTTAATGCCCCTTGGAAGAGTGGTGGAGGTCGCAGTAGAATACAGAGACAATATCAATGGCCCTTGGAAGAGACGTGGAGGTCACAGTAGCTTAACATGATGGTTTTATTACCCCTTGGAAGAGTGGTGGAGGTCGCAGTGGAATTAAAAGACAAAATCAATGCCCCTTGGAAGAGTGGTGGAGGTCGCAGTTTATTAAAAAGACAATAACAATGCCCATGGGAAGAGACGTGGAGGTCACAGTCGTTTAACAAGACAGATTTAATGCCCTTTGGAAGAGTGGTGGAGGACGCAGTGGAATAAAAAATAATATCAATGCCCCTTGGAAGAGTGGTGGAGGTCGCAGTGGAATAAAAAAACAATATCAATGCCCCGTGGAAGAGACGGGGAGGTCACAGTAGCTTAACAAGACAGATTAAATGTCCCTGGGTAAAGTGGTGGAGGTCGCAGTGGAATAAAAAGACAATATCAATGCCCAGTGGAAGAGACGTGGAGGTCACAGTAGCTTAACAAAACGTTTATTATGCCCCTTGGAAGAGTGGTGGAGATCGCAGTTTATTAAAAAGACAATATCAATGTCCCTTGGAAGAGTGGTGGAGGTCACAGTGGAATAAAAATACAATATCAATGCCCCGTAGAAAAGACGTGGAGGTCACAGTAGCTTAACAATACAGTTTTAAAGCCCCTTGGAACAGTGGTGGAGGTCGCAGTGGAATAAAAAGACAATATCAATGCCCCGTGGAAGAGACGTGAAGATCACAGTAGCTTTACAAGACGGTTTTAATGCCCCCTGGAAGAGAGGTGGAGGTCGCAGTGGAAAACAAAGACAATATCAATGCCCCTTGGAAGAGTGGTGGAGGTCACAGTGGAATAAAAAGACAATATCAATACCCCGTGGAAAAGACGTGGAGGTCACAGTAGCTTAACAATACAGTTTTAATGCCCCGTGGAACAGTGGTGGAGGTCTCAGTGGAATAAAAAGACAATATCAATGCCCCTTGGAAGAGACGTGGAAATCACAGCAGCTAAACAAGATGGTTTTAATGCTCCTTGGATGAGTGGTGGAAGTTACAGTGGAATAAAAACACAATATCAATGCCAGTAGAAGAGACGTGGAGGTCACAGTAGCTTAACAAGACGGTTTTAATGCCCCTTGGAAGAGTGGTTGAGGTCGCAGTGGAATAAAAAGACAATATCAATGCCCAGTGGAAAAGACGTGGAGGTCACAGTAGCTTAACAAGACGGTTTTAATGCCCCTTGGAAGAGCTGTGGAGTTCAGAGTGGTTTAATAAGACGGTTTTAATGCCCCTTGGAAGAGACGTGAAGGTGACAGTAGCTTAACAAGATGGTTTTATTGCCCCTTGGAAGTGTGGTGGAGGTCGCAGTGGAATAAAAAGACAATATCAATGCCCCGTGGAAGAGACATGAAGATCACAGTAGCTTTACAAGACGGTTTTAATGCCCCCTGGAAGAGAGGTGGAGGTCGCAGTGGAAAACAAAGACAATATCAAGCCCCCTTGGAAGAGTGGTGGAGGTCACAGTGGAATAAAAAGACAATATCAATACCCCGTGGAAAAGACGTGGAGGTCACAGTAGCTTAACAATACAGTTTTAATGCCCCTTGGAACAGTGGTGGAGGGCTCAGTGGAATAAAAAGAGAATATCAATGCCCCTTGGAAGAGACGTGGAAATCACAGCAGCTTAACAAGATGGTTTTAATGCTCCTTGGATGAGTGGTGGAAGTTACAGTGGAATAAAAACACAATATCAATGCCAGTAGAAGAGACGTGGAGGTCACAGTAGCTTAACAAGACGGTTTTAATGCCCCTTGGAAGAGTGGTTGAGGTCGCAGTGGAATAAAAAGACAATATCAATGCCCCGTGGAAGAGTGGTGGAGGTCACAGTAGCTTAACAAGACTTTTTTAATGCCCCTTTGAAATGTGGTGGAGGTCGCAGTGGAATAAAACGACAATATCAATGCGTCGTGAAAGAGTGGTGGAGGTCGCAGTGGAATAAAATGACAATATCAATGCCCCGTGAAAGAGACGTGGAGGTCACAGTTGCTTAACAAGACGGTTTTATTGCCCCTTGGAAAAGTGGTGGAGGTTACAGTGGATTAAAAAGACAATATCAATGCCCTGTGGAAGAGACGTGGAGATCACAGTAGCTTTACAAGACGGTTTTAATGCAACATGGAAGAGTGGTGGAGGTCACAGAGGAATACAGAGACAATATCAATGCCCCTTGGAAGAGACGTGGAGGTCACAGTAGCTTAACATGATGGTTTTATTGCCCCTTTGAAGAGTGGTGGAGGTCGCAGTGGAATAAAACGACAATATCAATGCCCCGTGAAAGAGTGGTGGAGGTCGCAGTGGAATAAAAAGCCAATATCAATGCCACGTGGAAGAGACGTGGAGGTCAAAGTAGCTTAACAAGACAGATTAAATGTCCCTGGGAAAAGTGGTGTAGGTAGCAGTGGAATAAAAAGACAATATCAATGCCCCGTGGAAGAGTAGTGGAGGTCGCAGTTGATTAAAATTGCAGTATAAATGCCCCATGGAAGAGACGTGGAGGTCACAGTAGCTTAACAAGGCGTTTTAATGTCCCTTGGAAGAGTGGTGGAGGTCGCAGTGGAATAAAAAGACAATATCAATGCCCGTGGAAGAGACGTTGAGGTCATAGTAGCTTAACAAGACAGTTTTAATGCCCCTTGGTAGAGGGGTGGAGGTCGCATTGTAAAAAAAAGACAATATCAATGCTCCGTGGAAGAGATGTGGAGATCACAGTAGCTTAACAAGAGGGTTTTATTGCCCCTTGGAAGAGCTGTTGAGTTCAGAGTGGTTCAACAACACGGTTTTAATGCTCCTTGGAAGAGACGTGGAGGTCACAGTAGCTTAACAACACGGTTTTAATGTCCCTTGGAAAAGTAGGGGAGGTTACAGTGGAATAAAAAGACAATATCAATGCCCCGTGGAAGAGACGTGGAGGTCACAGTAGCTTTACAAGACGGCTTTAATGCCCCTTGGAAGAGCGATCGAGATCGCAGTGGAATAAAAAGACAATATCAATGTCCAGTGGAAGAGAGTTGGAGGTTACAGCAGCTTAAGAATATGGTTTTAACGACCCTTGTAAGAGTGTGGAGGTCGCAGTGGAATAAAAAAACAATATAAATTTCCCCTTGGAAGAGACGTGGAGGTCACAGTAGCTTAAAAAGACGGTTTTAATGCCTCTTGGAAAAGTGGTGGAGGTTACAGTGGAATAAAAAGACAATATCAATGCCCATTGAAAGAGTGGTGGAGGTTGCAGTGGAATAAAAAGACAATATCAATGCCACTTGGAAAAGACGTGGAGGTCACAGTAGCTTAACAAGATGGTTTTAATGCCCCTTAGAAGAGTGGTGGAGGTTACATTGGAATAAAAAGACAATATCAATGTCCCTTGGAAGAGCTGTGGAGTTCCGAGTGGTTTAACAATACTGTTTTAATGCCCCTTGGAAGAGACGTGGAGGATACAGTAGCTTAACAAGACAATTTTAATGCCCCTTGGTAGAGTGGTGGAGGTTACAGTGAAATAAAAAGACAATATCAATGCCACGTGGAAAAGACGTGGAGGTCACAGTAGCTTAACAAGACGGTTTCAATGCCCCTTGGAAAAGCTGTGGAGTTCAGAGTGGTTTCACAAGATGGTTTTAATGCCCCTTGGAGGAGACATGGAGGTCACAGTAGCTTAAAAAGACTGTTTTAATGCCCCTTAGAAGAGTGGTGGAGGTTACATTGGAATAAAAAAACAATATCAATGCCCCGTGAAAGGGACGTGGAGGTCCCAGTAGATTTACAAGACGGTTTTAATGCCCCTTCGCACATCGGAGGAGTTCGTAGTGGAATAAAAAGACAATATCAATTCCCCTTGGAAGAGACGTGGAGATCACAGTAGCTTAACAAGACTGTTTTTATGCCCCTTGGAAGAGAGGTGGAGGTCGCAGTGGAATAAAAAGACAATATCAATGCCCCGTAGAAGAGACGTGGAGTTCACAGTAGCTTAACAAGACGGTTTTAATACCCCTTGGAAGACTGGTGGAGGTCTCTGTGGAATAAAAAGAAAATATCAATGCCCAGGGGAAGAGACGTGGAGGTCACAGTAGCTTAACAATGCGATTTTAATGCCCCTCGGAAGAGCTGTGGAGTTCAGAGTGGTTTAGTAAAATGGTTTTAATGCCCCTTGGAAGAGACGGGGAGGTCACAGTAGCTTTAAAAGACGGTTTTAATGCCCCTTGGAAGAGAGGTGGAGGTCGTAGTGTAATAAAAAGACAATATCAATGCCCCTTGGAAGAGACGTGGAGATTACAGTATCTTAAAAAGACGGTTTTAATACCCCTTGGATGAGTGGTTGAGGTTACAGTGGAATAAAAACACAATATCAATGCCCTGTAGAAGAGACGTGGAGATCACAGTAGCTTAAGAAGACCGTTTTAATTCCCCTTGGAAGAGTGGTGGAGGTCGCAGTGGAATAAAACGTCAACGTCAATGCCCCTTGGAAGAGTGGTGGAGGTCGCAGTGGAATAAAAAGACAAAATCAATGCCCCGTGGAAAAGACGTGGAGGTCACAGTAGCTTAACAAGACGGTTTTAATGCCCCTTGGAAGAGTGGTGGAGGTCGCTGTGGAATAAAAAGACAATATCAATGCCCAGGGGAAGAGACGTGGAGGTCACAGTAGCTTAACAATGCGGTTTTAATGCCCCTTGGAAAAGATGTGGATTTCAGAGTGGTTTAACAAGACGGTTTTAATGCCCCTTGGAAGAGACGTGGAGGTCACAGTAGCTTAACAAGACGGTTTTAATGCCCGTGAGAAGAGTGGTGGAGGTTACAGTGGAATAAAAAGACAATATCAATGCTCCCTGGAAGAGACGTGGAGGTCACAGTAGCTTTACAAGACTGTTTTATTGAAGATCGGTGGAGGTCGCAGTGGAAAAAAAAGACATTATCAATGTCCAGTGGAAGAGACTTGGAGGTCATAGCAGCTTAATAAGACGGTTTTCATGCCCCTTAGAAGAGTGTGGAGGTCGCAGTGGATTAAAAAGACAATATCAATGCCCCTTGGAAGAGACGTGGAGATCACAGTAGCTTAACAAGACGGTTTTAATGCCCCTTGGACAAGTGGTGGATGTTACAGTGGAATAAAAACACAATATCAATGCCCCATAGAAGAGAAGTGGAGGTCACAGTAGCTTAACAAGACGGTTTCAATGCCCCTTGGAAGATTGGTGGAGGTCGCAGTGAAATAAAAAGACAATATCAATGCCCCGTGGAAGAGTTGTGGAGGTCACAGTAGCTTAACAAGATGGTTTTAATGCCCCTTGGCAGAGTGGTGGAGGTCGCTATGGAATAAAAAGAAAATATTAATGCCCCGTGGAAGAGATGTGGAGAACACAGTAGCTTAAAATGCGGTTTTAATGCCCCTTGGAAAAGTGGTGAAGGTTACAGTGGAATAAAACAAAAAACCAATGCACAGTGGAAGAGTGGTGGAGGTCACAGTAGCTTAACAAGACAGTTTTCATGCCCCTTGGAAGTGTGGTGGAGGTCGCAGTGGAATAAAACAACAATATCACTGCCCCGTGAAAGAGTGGTGGAGATCGCAGTGGAATAAAATGACAATATCAATGCCCCGTGGAAGAGACGTGGAGGTCACAGTAGCTTAACAAGACGGTTTTAATGCCCCTTGGAAGTGTGGTGGAGTTCGCATTGGAATAAATCGACAATATCAATGCCCCGTGGAAGAGTGGTGGAGGTCGCAGTGGCATAAAATGACAATATCAATGCCCCGTGGAAGAGACGTTGAGGTCACAGTAGCTTAACAAGACGGTTTTATTGCCCCTTGGAAGAGTGGTGGAGGTCGCAGTGGAATAAAAAGACAATATCTTTGCCCGTGGAAGAGACCTTGAGGTCATAGTAGCTTAACAAGACGGTTTTAATGCCCCTTGGTAGAGTGGTGGAGGTTACAGTGGAATAAAAAGACAATATCAATGCCCCGTGGAAGAGACGTGGTGATCACAGTAGCTTAACAAGATGGTTTTAATGCCCCTTGGAAGAGCGGTGGAGGTCGCAGTGGAATACAAAGACAATATCAATGACCCCTTGGAAGAGACGTGGAGATCACAGTAGCTTAATAGGACGGTTTTAATGCCCCCTGGACCAGTGGTGGAGGTTACAGTGGAATAAAAAAACAATATCAATGCCCCGTTGATGAGACGTGGAGGTCACAGTAGCTTAACAAGACGGTTTCAATGCCCCTTGGAAGAGTGGTGGAGGTCGCAGTGGAATAAAAATACAATATCAATGCCCCTTGGATGAGTGGTGATGGTCTCAGTGGAATAAAAAGACAATATCAATGCCCCGTGGAAGAGACGTGAAGGTCACAGTAGATTAACAAGATGGTTTTAATGCTCCCTGGAAGAGCTGTGGAGTCCAAAGTGGTCTAACAAGACGGTTTTAATGCCCCTTGGAAGGGTGGTGGAGGTCGCTGTGGAATAAAAAGACAATATCAATGCTCCGTGGAAGAGACGTGGAGGTCACAGTAGTTTAACAATGCCATTTTAATGCCCCTCGGAAGAGCTGTGGAGTTCAGAGTGGTTTAACAAGATGGTTTCTATGCCCCTTGGAAGAATGGTGGAGGTCGCAGTGGAATAAAAAGACAATACCAATGCCCCGTGGAAGAGTGGTGGAGGTCACAGTGCAATAAAAAGACAATATCAATGCCCAGTGCAAGAGATGTGGAGGTCACAGTAGCTTAACAAGACGGATTTAATGCCCCTTGGAAGAGCTGTGGAGTTCAGAGTGGTTTTACAAGACGGTTTTAATGCCCCTTGAATGAGACGTGGAGGTCAAAGTAGCTTAACAAGACGGTTTTAATGCCCATTGGAAAAGTAGTGGAGGTGACAGTGGAAAAAAAAGACAATATCAATGCCCCGTGGAAGAGACGTGGAGGTCACAGTAGCTTAGCAAGATGGATTTAATGCCCCTTGGAAGAGCTGTGGAGTTCAGAGGGGATTTACAAGACGGTTTTAATGCCCCTTGGATGAGACGTGGAGGTCACAGTAGGTTAACAAGACGCTTTTAATGACCCTTGGAAGAGTGGTGGAGGTTACAGTGGAGTAAATAGAAAATGTCAATGCCCCGTGAAAGAGACGTGGAGGTCACAAAAGATTAACAAGATGGTTTTAATGCCCCTTGGAAGAGTGGTGGAGGTCGCAGTGGAATAAAACGACAATATCAATGCCCCTTGAAAGAATGGTGGAGGTCGCAGTGTAATAAAAAGACAATATCAATTCCCCATGGAGGACACGTGGAAGTCACAGTACCTTAAAAAGACGGATTTAATGCCCCTTGGAAGAGTGGAGGAGGTAGCAGTGGAATAAAGAGACAATATCAATGCCTCGTGGAAGAGACATGGAGGTCACAATAGCTTAACAAGATGGTTTTAAAGCCCCTTGGGAGAGAGATGGAGATCACAGTAGCTTAACAAGATGGTTTTAATGCCCCTTGGAAGAGCTGTGGAGTTCAGATTGGTTTAACAAGACGGTTTTAATGTCCCTTGGAAAAGCAGTGGAGTTCAGAGTGGTTCAACAAGACAGTTTTAATGCCCTTTGGAAGAGACGTGGAGGTCACAGTAGCTTAAGAAGATAAATTTAATGCCCCTTGGAAGAGTAGTGGAGGTCACAGTAGAATAAAAATACATTATCAATGTCCCGTTTAAAAGACGTGGAGGTCACAGTAGCTTAACAAGAAGGTTTTAATGCCCCTTGGAAGAGTGGTGGAGGTCACAGTGGAATAAAAAGACAATATCAATGCCCCTTGGAAGAGACGTGGAGGTCACAGTAGCTTAACAAGACGGTTTTAATGCCCCTTGGAAGAGGTGTGGAGGTCACAGTAGATTAACAAGACGCTTTTAATGCCCCTTGGAAGAGTGGTGGACATCGCAGTGGAATAAAAAGACAATATCAATGCTCCATGGAAGAGACGGTGAGGTCACAGTAGCTTAATAAGACAGTTTTAATGCCCCTTGGAAGTGTGGTGGAGGTCGCAGTGGAATAAAATGACAATATCAATGCCCCGTGGAAGAGACGTGGAGGTCACAATAGCTTAACGAGACGTTATTAATGCCCCTTTGAAGAGTGGTGGAGGTTGCAGTGGAATAAAAAGACAATATCAAAGCTCCGTGGAAGAGACGTGGAGATTATAGTATCTTAACAAGACGGTTTTAATGCCCCTTGGAAAAGCTGTGGAGTTCAGAGTGGTTTAACAAGACGGTTTTAATGCACGTTGAAAGAGACGTGGTGGTCACAGTAGCTTAACACGACGGTTTTAATGCCCCTTAGAAGAGTGGTGGAGGTTACAGTGGAATAAAACAACAATATCAATGGCCCGTAGAAGAGACGTGGAGGTCACAGTACCTTAATAAGATGGTTTCAATGCCCCTTGGATGAGTAATGGAGGTCGCAGTGGAATAAAAAGACAAAATCAATGCCCCGCGGAAGAGACGTGGAGGTCACAGTAGCTTAACAAGACGGTTTTAATGCCCCTTGAAAGAGTGGTGGAGGTCTCTGTGGAATAAAAAGACAATATTAATGCCCCGTGGAAGAGATGCGGAGGTCACAGTAGCTTAACAATGCGATTTTATTGCCCCTCGGAAGATCTGTGGAGTTCAGAGTGCTTTAGCAAGATGGTTTTAATGCACTTTGGAAGAGACGTGGAGGTCAAAGAAGCTTAAAAAGATGGTTTTAATGCCCCTTGGAAAAGTGGTGGAGGTTACAGTGAAATAAAAAGACAATATCAATGCCCCTTGGAAGAGTGGTGGAGGTCACAGTAGCTTAACAAGATGGTTTTAATGCCCCTTGCAAGAGTGGTGGAGGTCGCAGTGGAATAAAAAGACAATATCAATTCCCCGTGGAAAGACGTGGAGGTCACAGTAGCTTAACAAGACGGATTTAATGCCCCTTGGAAGAGCTGTGGAGTTCAGAGTGGTTTTACAAGACGGTTTTAATGCCCCTTGAATGAGACGTGGAGGTCAAAGTAGCTTAACAAGACGGTTTTAATGCCCATTGGAAAAGTAGTGGAGGTGACAGTGGAAAAAAAAGACAATATCAATGCCCCGTGGAAGAGACGTGGAGGTCACAGTAGCTTAGCAAGATGGATTTAATGCCCCTTGGAAGAGCTGTGGCGTTCAGAGGGGATTTACAAGACGGTTTTAATGCCCCTTGGATGAGACGTGGAGGTCACAGTAGGTTAACAAGACGCTTTTAATGACCCTTGGAAGAGTGGTGGAGGTTACAGTGGAGTAAATAGAAAATGTCAATGCCCCGTGAAAGAGACGTGGAGGTCACAAAAGATTAACAAGATGGTTTTAATGCCCCTTGGAAGAGTGGTGGAGGTCGCAGTGGAATAAAACGACAATATCAATGCCCCTTGAAAGAATGGTGGAGGTCGCAGTGTAATAAAAAGACAATATCAATTCCCCATGGAGGACACGTGGAAGTCACAGTACCTTAAAAAGACGGATTTAATGCCCCTTGGAAGAGTGGAGGAGGTAGCAGTGGAATAAAGAGACAATATCAATGCCTCGTGGAAGAGACATGGAGGTCACAATAGCTTAACAAGATGGTTTTAAAGCCCCTTGGGAGAGAGATGGAGATCACAGTAGCTTAACAAGATGGTTTTAATGCCCCTTGGAAGAGCTGTGGAGTTCAGATTGGTTTAACAAGACGGTTTTAATGTCCCTTGGAAAAGCAGTGGAGTTCAGAGTGGTTCAACAAGACAGTTTTAATGCCCTTTGGAAGAGACGTGGAGGTCACAGTAGCTTAAGAAGATAAATTTAATGCCCCTTGGAAGAGTAGTGGAGGTCACAGTAGAATAAAAAGACATTATCAATGTCCCGTTTAAAAGACGTGGAGGTCACAGTAGCTTAACAAGAAGGTTTTAATGCCCCTTGGAAGAGTGGTGGAGGTCACAGTGGAATAAAAAGACAATATCAATGCCCCTTGGAAGAGACGTGGAGGTCACAGTAGCTTAACAAGACGGTTTTAATGCCCCTTGGAAGAGGTGTGGAGGTCACAGTAGATTAACAAGACGGTTTTAATGCCCCTTGGAAGAGTGGTGGACATCGCAGTGGAATAAAAAGACAATATCAATGCTCCATGGAAGAGACGGTGAGGTCACAGTAGCTTAATAAGACAGTTTTAATGCCCCTTGGAAGTGTGGTGGAGGTCGCAGTGGAATAAAATGACAATATCAATGCCCCGTGGAAGAGACGTGGAGGTCACAATAGCTTAACGAGACGTTATTAATGCCCCTTTGAAGAGTGGTGGAGGTTGCAGTGGAATAAAAAGACAATATCAAAGCTCCGTGGAAGAGACGTGGAGATTATAGTATCTTAACAAGACGGTTTTAATGCCCCTTGGAAAAGCTGTGGAGTTCAGAGTGGTTTAACAAGACGGTTTTAATGCACGTTGAAAGAGACGTGGTGGTCACAGTAGCTTAACACGACGGTTTTAATGCCCCTTAGAAGAGTGGTGGAGGTTACAGTGGAATAAAACAACAATATCAATGCCCCGTAGAAGAGACGTGGAGGTCACAGTACCTTAATAAGATGGTTTCAATGCCCCTTGGAAGAGTAATGGAGGTCGCAGTGGAATAAAAAGACAAAATCAATGCCCCGCGGAAGAGACGTGGAGGTCACAGTAGCTTAACAAGACGGTTTTAATGCCCCTTGAAAGAGTGGTGGAGGTCTCTGTGGAATAAAAAGACAATATTAATGCCCCGTGGAAGAGATGCGGAGGTCACAGTAGCTTAACAATGCGATTTTATTGCCCCTCGGAAGATCTGTGGAGTTCAGAGTGCTTTAGCAAGATGGTTTTAATGCACTTTGGAAGAGACGTGGAGGTCAAAGAAGCTTAAAAAGATGGTTTTAATGCCCCTTGGAAAAGTGGTGGAGGTTACAGTGAAATAAAAAGACAATATCAATGCCCCTTGGAAGAGTGGTGGAAGTCACAGTAGCTTAACAAGATGGTTTTAATGCCCCTTGCAAGAGTGGTGGAGGTCGCAGTGGAATAAAAAGACAATATCAATTCCCCGTGGAAAGACGTGGAGGTCACAGTAGCTTAACAAGACGGTTTTAATGCCGCTTGGAAGAGCTGTGGAGTTCAGAGAGGTTTAACAAGACGGTTTTAATGCCCCTTGGAAGGGTGGTGGAGGTCGCTATGGAATAAAAAGACAATACCAATGCTCCGTGGAAGAGACGTGGAGGTCACAGTAGTTTAACAATGCCATTTTAATGCCCCTCGGAAGAGCTGTGGAGTTCAGAGTGGTTTAACAAGATGGTTTCAATTCCCCTTGGAAGAGTGTTGGAGGTCGCAGTGGAATAAAAAGACAATACCAATGCCCCGTGGAAGAGTGGTGGAGGCCGCAGTGGAATAAAAAGACAATATCAATGCCCCGTGGAAGAGACGTGGAGGTCACAGTAGCTTAACAAGACGGATTTAATGCCTCTTGGAAGAGCTGTGGAGATCAGAGGGGTTTTACAAGACGATTTTAATGCCCCTTGGATGAGACATGGAGGTCAAAGTAGCTTAACAAGACGCTTTTAATGCCCCTTGGAAGAGTGGTTGACGTCGCAGTGGAATAAAAAGACAATATCAATGCCCCGTGGAGGAGACGTGGAGGTCACAGTAGCTTAACAAGACAGTTTTAATGCCCCTTGGAAGAGCTGTGGAGTTCAGAGAGGTTTTACAAGACAGTTTTAATGCCTCTTGGATGAGATGTGGAGGTAACAGTAGCTTAACAAGACGGTTTTAATGCCCATTGGAAAAGCAGTGGAGGTGACAGTGGAATAAAAAGACAATATCAATGCTCCGCGGGAGAGACGTGTAGGTCAGAGTAGCTTAACAAGACGTTTTTAATTCCCCTTGGAAGTGTGGTGGAGGTCGCAGTGGAATAAAAAGGCAATATCAATGCCCCTTGGAAGATTGGTGGAGGTCGCAGTGGAAAAAAAAGACAATATCAATATCGCACAGAAGAGTCGTGGAGGTCACAGTAGCTTAACAAGAAGGTTTTAATGCCCCTTGGAAGGGTGAAGGAGGCAGCAGTGGTATAAACAGACAGCATCAAAGCCCCGTGGAAGAGACATGGAGGTCACAGTAGCTTTACAAAATGTTTTTAATGCAGTTTGGAAGAGCTGTGGAGTTCAGAGTGGTTTAACAAGACGGTTTTATTGCCCCTTGGAAGAGAGGTGGAGATCACAGTAACTTAACAAGATGGTTTTAATGCCCCTTGGAAGAGTGGTGGACGTTACAGTGGAATAAATAGAAAATATCAATGCCCCGTGGAAGAGACCTGGAGGTCACAGTAGCTTAGCAAGACGGATTTAATGCCCCTTGGAAGAGCTGTAGAGTTCAGAGGGGTTTTACAAGACGGTTTTAATGCCCCTTGGATGAGACGTGGAGGTCACAGTAGCTTAACAAGATGCTTTTAATGACCCTTGGAAGAGTGGTGGACGTCGCAGTGGAATAAAAAGACAATATCAATGCCCCGTGGAAGAGCTGTGGAGTTCAGAGTGGTTTAACAAGGCAGTTTTAATTTCCCTTGGAAGAGCTCTGGAGTGGAGGTAACAGTAGCTTAACAAGACGGTTTTAATGCACCTTGGAAAAGTAGTGGAGGTGATAGTTGTATAAAAAGACAATATCAATGCCCCGTGGAAGAGACGTGTAGGTCACAGTAGCTTAACAAGACGTTTTTAATGCCCCTTGGAAGTGTGGTGGAGATCGCAGTGGAATAAAAAGGCAATATCATTGCCTCTTGAAAAAGTGGTGGAGTTTGCAGTGGAATAAAAAGACAATATCAATACCGCATGAAAGAGACGAGGAGGTCAGAGTAGCTTAACAATACGGTTTTAATGCCCCGTGGAGGTCACAGTAGCTTAACAAGATGCTTTTATTGACCCTTGGAAGAGTGGTGGACGTCGCAGTGTAATAAAAAGACAATATCAATGCCCCATGGAGAAGACGTGGAAGTCACAATACCTTAAAAAGACGAATTTAATGCCCCTTGGAAGAGTGGAGGAGGTAGCAGTGGAATAAAAAGACAATATCAATGCCTCATGGAAGAGACATGGAGGTCACATTAGCTTAACAAGACGGTTTTAAAGCCCCTTGGGAGAGAGATGGAGATCACAGTACCTTAAAAAGACGGATTTAATTCCCCTTGGAAGAGTGGAGGACGTAGCAGTGGAATAAAAAGACAATATCAATGCCTCATGGAAGAGACATGGAGGTCACAGTAGCTTAACAAGACGGTTTTAATGCCCCTAGGAAGAGCTGCGGAGTTCAAATTGACTTAACAAGACGGTTTTAATGCCTCTTGGAAAAGCAGTGGAGTTCAGAGTGGTTCAACAAGACAGTTTTAATGCCCTTTGGAAGAGACGTGGAGGTCACAGTAGCTTAAGAAGATGGATTTAATGCCCCTTGGAAGAGTAGTGGAGGTCGCAGTGGAATAAAAAGACATTATCAATGCCCCGTTTAAAAGACGTGAAGGTCACAGTAGCTTAACAAGACGGTTTTACTGCCCCTTGGAAGATGTGTGGAGTTCAGAGGGGTTTTACAAGACGACTTTAATGCCCCATTGGATGAGATGTGGAGGTCACAGTAGATTAACAAGACGCTTTTAATGCCCCTTGGAAGAGTGGTGGACATCGCAGTGGAATAAAAAGACAATATCAATGCCCCATGGAAGAGACGGTGAGGTCACAGTAGCTTAACAAGACAGTTTTAATGACCCTTGGAAGTGTGGTGGAGGTCACAGTGGAATAAAATGACAATATCAATGCCCCGTGGAAGAGATGTGGAGGTCACAGTAGCTTAACGAGACGGTTTTAATGCCCCTTTGAAAAGCTGTGGAGTTCAGAGTGGTTTAACAAGACGGTTTTAATGACCGTTGAAAGAGACGTGGAGGTCAGAGTAGCTTAACACGATGGTTTTAATGCCCCTTAGAAGAGTGGTGGAGGTTACAGTGGAATAAAACGACAATATCAATGCCCCGTAGAAGAGTCGTGGAGGTCACAGTAGCTTAACAAGACGGTTTCAATGCCCCTTGGAAGAGTGGTGGAGGTCACAGTGGAATAAAAAGACAATATCAATGCCCCTTGGAAGATTGGTGGAGGTCGCAGTGGAATAAAAATACAATATCAATGCCCCGTGAAAAAGGCGTGGAGGTCATAGTAGCTTAACAAGATGGTTTTAATGCCCCATGGAAGAGTGGTGGAGGTCGCAGTGGAATAAAAAGACAAAATCAATGCCCTGTGGAAGAGACGTGGAGGTCACATTAGCTTAACAAGACGGTTTTAATGCCCCTTGAAAGAGTGGTGGAGGTCGTTGTGGAATAAGAAGACAATAGTAATGCCCCGTGGAAGAGATGTGGAGGTCACAGTAACTTAACAATGCGGTTTTATTGCCCCTCGGAAGATCTGTGGAATTCCGAGTGCTTTAACAAGATGGTTTTAATGCCCTTTGGAAGAGAGGTGGAGGTCAGAGTAGCTTAAAGAGATGGTTTTAATGCCCCTTGGAAAAGTGGTGGAGGTTACAGTGGAATAAAAAGACAATATCAATGAGACTTGTAAGAGTGGTTGAGGTCACCGTAGTTTAACAAGATGGTTTTAATGCCCCTTGCAAGAGTGGTGGAGGTCGCAGTGGAATAAAAAGACAATATCAATTCCCCGTGGAAAGATGTGGAGGTCACAGTAGCTTAACAAGATGGTTTTAATGCCCCTTGGAAGAGCTGTGGAGTTCAGAGTGGTTTAACAAGACGGTTTTAATGCCCCTTGGAAGAGACTCGGAGGTGACAGTAGCTTAACAAGAAAGTTTTAATGCCCCTTGGAAGTGTGGTGGAGGTCGCAGTGGAATAAAACGACAAAATCAATGCCCCGTGGAAGAGTGGTGGAGGTCACAGTGGAATAAAATGACAACATCAATGACCGTGGAAGAGACGTGGAGGTGACAGTAGCTTAACAAGACGGTTTTAATGCTCCTTGGAGGAGTGGTGGAGGTCGCAGTGGAATAAGAAGACAATATCAATGCTCTGGGGAAGTGACGTGGAGTTCACAGTAGCTTAACTAGACGTTTTTTATGCCCCTTGGAAGAGCTGTGGAGTTCAGAGTGGTTCAACAAGACGGTTTTAATGCCCCTTGGAAGAGACGTGGAGGTCACAGTAGCTTAGCAAGATGGTTTTAATGCCCCTTGGACGAGTGGTGGAGGTTACAGTGGAATAAAAACACAATATCTATGCCTCGCAGAAGAGACGTGGAGGGTAGCTTAACAAGACGGTTTTCATGCCCCTTGGAAGAGTGGTGGAGGTCGCAGTGGAATAAAACGACAAAATCAATGCCCCTTGGAAGAGTGGTGGAGGTCGCAGTGGAATAAAATGACAATATCAATGCACCGTGGAAGAGTGGTGGAGGTCACATCAGCTTAACAAGACGGTTTTCATGCCCCTTGGAAGTGTGGTGGAGGTCGCATTGGAATAAAAAGACATTATGAATGCCCCGTGGAAGAGTGGTGGAGGTCACAGTGGAATAAAATGACAACATCAATGCCCGTGGAAGAGACGTGGAGGTCACAGTAGCTTAACAAGACGGTTTTAATGCTCCTTGGAAGAGTGGTGGAGGTCGCAGTGGAATAAAAAGACAATATCAATGCCCGTGGAAGAGTCGTGGAGGTCACAGTAGCTTAACAAGACAATTTTAATGCCCCTTGAAAGAACTGTGGTGTTCAGTGGGGTTTTACAAGACAGTTTTAATGCCCCTTGGATGAGACGTGGAGGTAACAGTAGCTTAACAAGACCGTTTTAATGCCCTTTGGAAAAGTAGTGGAGGTGACAGTGGAATAAAAAGACAATATCAATGCCCCGTGGAAGAGACGTGGAGGTCACAGTAGCTTAACAAGACGTTTTTAATACCTCTTGGAAGTGTGGTGGAGGTCGCAGTGGAATAAAAAGGCAACATCAATGCCCCTTGAAAGAGTGGTGGACGTCGCAGTGGAATAAAAAGACAATATCAATGCCCCGTGGAAGAGACGTGGAGGTCAGAGTAGCTTAACAAGACAATTTTAATGCCCCTTGAAAGAGCTGTGGTGTTCAGAGGGGTTTTACAAGACAGTTTTAATGCCCCGTGGATGACACGTGGAGGTAACAGTAGCTTAACAAGACCGTTTTAATGCCCCTTGGAAAGGTGGAGGAGGTAGCAGTGGTATAAAAAGACAATATCAAAGCCCCGTGGAAGAGACATGGAGGTCACAGTAGCTTTACAAAACGGTTTTAATGCCGTTTGGAAGAGTTGTGGAGTTCAGAGTGGTTTAACAAGATGGTTTTAATGCCCCTTGGAAGAGAGGTGGAGATCACAGTAACTTAACAAGATGGTTTTAATGCCCCTTGGAAGAGTGGTGGAGGTTACAGTGGAATAAATAAAAAATATCAATGCCCCGTGGAAGAAACCTGGAGGTCACCGTAGCTTAGCAAGACGGATTTAATGCCCCTTGAAAGAGCTGTGGAGTTCAGAGGGGTTTTACAAAACGGTTTTAATGCCCCTTGGATGAGACGTGGAGGTCACAGTAGCTTAACAAGACGCTTTTATTGACCCTTGGAAGAGTGGTGGACGTCGCAGTGGAATAAAAAGACAATGTCAATGCCCCGTGGAAGAGAAGTGGAGGTCACAGTAGCTTAATAAGACAGTTTTAATGCACCTTGGAAAAGTAATGGAGGTGATAGTTGTATAAAAAGACAATATCAATGCCCCGTGGAAGAGACGTGTAGGTCACAGTAGCTTAACAAGACGTTTTTAATGCCCCTTGGAAGTGTGGTGGAGATCGCAGTGGAATAAAAAGGCAATATCAATGCCCCTTGGAAGAGTGGTGGAGGTCGCAGTGGAATAAAAACACAATATCAATACCGCATGAAAGAGACGTGGAGGTCACAGTAGCTTAACAATACGGTTTTAATGCCCCTTGGAGGGGTGGTGGAGATCGCAGTGGAATAAAAAGACAATATCAAAGCACCGTGGAAGAGACATGGAGGTCACAGTAGCTTTACAAAACGGTTTTAATAACGTTTGGAAGAGCTGTGGAGTTCAGAGTGGTTTAACAAGATGGTTTTAATGCCCCTTGGAAGAGAGGTGGAGATCACAGTAACTTAACAAGATGGTTTTAATGACCCTTGGAAGAGTGGTGGAGGTTACAGTGGAGTAAATAGAAAATGTCAATACCTCATGAGAGAGACGTGGAGGTCACAAAAACTTAACAAGATGGTTTTAACGCCCCTTGGAAGAGTGGTGGAGGTCGCAGTGGAATAAAACGACAATATCCATGCCCCTTGAAAGAGTGGTGGAGGTCGCAGTGGAATAAAAAGACAATGTCAATGCCCCGTGGAAGAGAAGTAGAGGTCACAGTAGCTTAACAAGACAGTTTTAATGTCCCTTGGAAGAGCTCTGTAGTTCAGAGGGGTTTTACAACATAGTTTTAATGCCCCTTGGATGAGACGTGGAGGTAACAGTAGCTTATGAAGACAGTTTTAATGCACCTTGGAAAAGTAGTGGAGGTGATAGTTGTATAAAAAGACAATATCAATGCCCCGTGGAAGAGACGTGTAGGTCACAGTAGCTTAACAAGACGTTTTTAATGCCCCATGGAAGTGTGGTGGAGATCGCAGTGGAATAAAAAGACAATATCAATACCGCATGAAAGAGACGAGGAGGTCACAGTAGCTTAACAATACGGTTTTAATGCCCCTTGGGAGGGTGGAGGAGGTAGCAGTGGTATAAAAAGACAATGTCAAAGCACCGTGGAAAAGACATGGAGGTCACAGTAGCTTTACGAAATGGTTTTAATAACGTTTGGAAGAGCTGTGGAGTTCAGAATGGTTTAACAACACGGTTTTAATGCCCCTTGGAAGAGAGGTGGAGATCACAGTAACTTAACAAGATGGTTTTAATTACCCTTGAAAGAGTGGTGGAGTTTACAGTGGAGTAAATAGAAAATATCAATGCCCCGTGAAAGAGACGTGGAGGTCACAAAAGCTTAACAAGATGGTTTTAACGCCCCTTGGAAGAGTGGTGGTAGTCGCAGTGAAATAAAACGACAAAATCAATGCCCCTTGAAAGAGAGGTGGAGGTCGCAGTGTAATAAAAAGACAATATCAATGCCCCATGGAGAAGACGTGGAAGTCACAGTACCTTAAAAAGACGGATTTAATGCCCCTTGGAAGAGTGGAGGAGGTAGCAGTGGAATAAAAAGACAATATCAATGCCTCGTGGAAGAGACATGGAGGTCACAGTAGCTTAACAAGATGGTTTTAAAGCCCCTTGGGAGAGAGATGGAGATCACAGTAGCTTAACAAGACGGTTTTAATGCCCCTTGGAAGAGCTGTGGAGTTCAGATTGGTTTAACAAGACGGTTTTAATGCCACTTGGAAAAGCAATGGAGTTCAGAGTGGTTCAACAAGTCAGTTTTAATGCCCTTTGGAAGAGACGTGGAGGTCACAGTAGCTTAAGAAGATGGATTTAATGCCCCTTGGAAGAGTAGTGGAGGTCGCAGTGGAATAAAAAGACATTATCAATGCCCGGTTTAAAAGACGTGAAGGTCACAGTAGCTTAACAAGAACGTTTTAATGCCCCTTGGAAGAGTGGTGGAGGTCACAGTGGAATAAAAAGACAATATCAATGCCCCGTGGAAGAGACGTGGAGGTGACAGTAGCTTAACAAGACGGTTTTAATGCCCCTTGGAAGATATGTGGAGTTCAGAGGGGTTTTACAAGACGGTTTTAATGCCCCTTGGATGAGATGTGGAGGTCACAGTAGATTAACAAGACACTTTTAATGCCCCTTGGAAGAATGGTGGACATCGCAGTGGAATAAAAAGACAATATCAAGGCCCCATGGAAGAGACGGTGAGGTCACAGTAGCTTAACAAGACAGTTTTAATGCCCCTTGGAAGTGTGGTGGAGGTTGCAGTGGAATAAAATGACAATATCAATTCCCCGTGGAAGAGATGTGGAGGTCACAGTAACTTAACGAGACAGTTTTAATGCGCATTTGAAAAGCTGTGGAGTTCAGAGTGGTTTAACAAGACGGTTTTAATGCCCGTTGAAAGAGACGTGGAGGTCACAGTAGCTTAACACGAGGGTTTTAATGCCCATTAGAAGAGTGGTGGAGGTTACAGTGGAATAAAACGACAATATCAATGCACCGTAGAAGAGACGTGGAGCTCACAGTAGCTTAACAAGACGGTTTTAATGCCCCTTGGAAGAATGGTTGAGGTCGCAGTGGAATAAAAAGACAATATCAATGCCCTTTGGAAGATTGGTGGAGGTCGCAGTGGAATAAAAAGACAATATCAATGCCCCGTGAAAGAGGCGTGGAGGTCATAGTAGCTTAACAAGATGGTTTTAACGCCCCTTGGAAGAGTGGTGGAGGTCGCAGTGGAATAAAAAGACAAAATCAATGCCCTGTGGAAGAGACGTGGAGGTCACATTAGCTTAACAAGACGGTTTTAATGCTCCTTGAAAGAGTGGTGGAGGTCACTATGGAATAAGAAGACAATAGCAATGCCCCGTGGAAGAGATGTGGAGGTCACAGTAGCTTAACAATGCGGTTTTATTGCCCCTTGGAAGATCTGTGGAGTTCAGAGTGCTTTAGCAAGATGGTTTTAATGCCCTTTAGAAGAGACGTGGAGGTCACAGTAGCTTAAAAAGATGGTTTTAATGCCCCTTGGAAAAGTGGTGGAGGTTGCTGTGGAATAAAAAGACAATATCAATGAGCCTTGGAAAGACGTGGAGGTCACAGTAGCTTAACAAGACGGTTTTAATGCCCCTTGGAAGAGCTGTGGAGTTCAGAGTGGTTTAACAAGACGGTTTTAATGCCCCTTGGAAGAGACTCGGAGGTGACAGTAGCTTTACAAGACGGTTTTCATGCCCCTTGGAAGTGTGGTGGAGGTCGCAGTGGAATAAAACGACAAAATCAATTCCCCGTGGAAGAGTGGTGGAGGTCGCAGTGGAATAAAATGACAATATCAATGCCCCGTGGAAGAGATGTGGAGGTCACAGTAGCTTAACAAGACGGTTTTATTGCCCCTTGGAAGTGTGGTGGAGGTCGCAGTGGAACAAAACGACAAAACCAATGCCCAGTGGAAGAGTGGTGGAGGTCGCAGTGGAATAAAATGACAATATCAATGCCCCGTGGAAGAGATGTGGAGGTCACAGTAGCTTAAAAAGAAGGTTTTATTGCCCCTTGGAAGTGTGGTGGAGGTCGCATTGGAATAAATCGACAATATCAATGCCCCGTGGAGGAGTGGTGGAGGTCACAGCAGCTTAACAAGACGGTTTTCATGCCCCTCGGAAGTGTGGTGGAAGTGGCATTGGAATAAAACGTCAATATCAATGCCCCGTGGAAGAGTGGTGGAGGTCACAGTGGAATAAAATGACAACATCAATGCCCGTGGAAGAGACGTAGAGGTCACAGTAGCTTAACAAGACGGTTTTAATGCTCCTTGGAAGAGTGGTGGAGGTCGCAGTGGAATAAAAAGACAATATCAATGCTCTGGGGAAGAGACGTGGAGTTCACAGTAGCTTAACTAGACGGTTTTTATGCCCCTTGGAAGAGCTGTGGAGTTCAGAGTGGTTCAACAAGACGGTTTTAATGCCCCTTGGAAGAGACGTGGAGTTCACAGTAGCTTATCAAGATGGTTTTAATGCCCCTTGGACGAGTGGTGGAGATTACAGTGGAATAAAAACACAATATCAATACCCCGCAGAAGAGACGTGGAGGTCACAGTAGCTTAACAAGACTGTGTTCATGCCCCTTGGAAGAGCAGTGGAGGTCACAGTAGCTTAACAAGATGGTTTTAATGCCCCTTGGTAGAGTGGTGGAGGTTAAAGTGGAATAAAAAGACAATATCAATGCCCCGTGGAAGGGACGTGGAGGTCACAGTAGCTTTACAAGACGGTTTTAATGCCCCTTGGAAGAGCAGTGGAGGTCGCAGTGGAATACAAAGACAATATCAATACCCCTTGGAAAAGATGTGGAGATCACAGTAGCTTAACAAGATGGTTTTATTGCCCCATGGAAAAGTGGTGGAGGTCGCAGTGGAATAAAAACACAATATCAATACCCCATAGAAGAGACGTGGAGGTCACAGTAGCTTAACAAGATGGTTTTAATGCCCCTTGGAAAAGTGGTGGAGGTCGCAGTGGAATAAAGAGTCAATATCAATGCCCCTTAGATGAGTGGTGGAGGTCGCAGTGGAATAAAAAGACAATATCAATGCCCCGTGGAAGAGACGTGAAGGTCACAGTAGCTTAACAAGATGGTTTTAATGACCCCTGGAAGAGCTGTGGAGTCCAAAGTGGTCTAACAAGACGGTTTTAATGCTCCTTGGAAGAGCTGTGGAGATTCGAGTGGTTTAACTAGACAATATTAATGCCCCTTGGAAGAGACGTGGAGATCACAGTAGCTTAACAAGACGGTTTTAATGCCCCTTGGTAGAATGGTGGACGTCGCAATTGAATAAAAAAAACAATATCAATGCCCCTTGGTAGAGTGGTGGATGTCGCAATGGAATGAAAAGACAATATCAATGCCCCGTGGGAGATATGTGGAAGTCACAGTAGCTTAACAAGATGGTTTTAATACCCCTTGGAAGCGTGGTGGTGGTCGCACTGGAATAAAAAGATAATATCAATGCCATGTGAAAGAGACGTGGAGGTCACAGTAGCTTAACAAGACGGTTCTAATGCCCCTTGGAAGAGCTGTGGAGTTCAGAGAGGTTTAACAAGATGGTTTTAATGCCCCTTTAAGAGAAGTGGAGGTCACAGTATCTTAACAAGACGGTTTTAATGCCCCTTGGAAAAGTGGTGGAGGTCGCAGTGGAATAAAAAGATAATATCAATGCTCCGTGGAAGAGACGTGGAGGTCACAGTAGCTTAACAATGCTGTTTTAATGCTCCTTGGAAGAGTAGTGGACATCGTAGTGGAATAAAAAGACAATATCAATGCCCCGTGTTAGAGTGGTGGAGGTGGCAGTGGAATAAAAAGAAAATATCAATGCCCCGTGGTAGAGACGTGGAGGTCTCAGTGGAATAAAAAGACAATATCAATACCCCGTGGAAGAGACGTGGAGGTCACAGTTGCTTAGCAAGACAGATATAATGCCCCTTGGAAGAGCTCTGGAGTTCAGAGGGGTTTTACAAGACAGTTTAAATGCCCCTTGGATGAGTCGTGGAGGTCACAGTAGTTTAACAAGACAATTTTAATGCCCCTTGAAAGAACTGTGGTGTTCCGAGTGGTTTAACAAGACGATTTTAATGCCCCTTGGAAGAGACATGGAGGTCACAGTAGCTTATCAAGATGAACTTAATGACCCTTGGAAGAGTGGTGGAGGTTACAGTGGAATAAAAAGACAAAATCAATACACCGTGGAAGAGACGTGGAGGTCACAGTAGCTTAACAAGACGGTTTTAATGCCCCTTGGTAGAATGGTGGATGTCGCAATGGAATGAAAAGACAATATCAATGCCCCTTGGTAGAGAGTTGGATGTCACAGTGGAATAAAAAGACAATATTAATGCCCCGTGTAAGATATGTGGAGGTCACAGTAGCTTAACAAGACGGTTCTAATGCCCCTTGGAAGAGCTGTGGAGTTCAGAGAGGTTTAACAAGACGTTTTTAATACATCTAGGAAGAGATGTGGAGGTCACAGTAGGTTAACAAGATGGTTTTAATGCCCCTTGGAAGAGACGTGGAGGTCACAGTAGCTTAACAGGATGGATTTAATGCCCCTTGGAAGAGTGGTGGAGGTTACAGTGGAATAAAAAGACATTATCAATGCCTCTTTGTAGAGTGATGGATTTCTTAGTGGAATAAAAAGACAATATCAATGCCCCACGGAACAGATGTGGAGGTCACAGTAGCTTAACAAGACGGTTTTAATACCCTTGGTAGAGTGGTGGGTGTCGCAGTGGAATAAAAAGACAATATCTTTACCACGTGAAAGAAACGTGGAGATCACAGTAGCTTAACAAGACGGTTCTAATGCCCCTTGGGAGAGCTGTGGAGTTCAGAGAGGTATACCAAGACAGTTTTAATACCTCTTGGAAGAGACGTGGAGGTCACAGTAGCTTAAAAAGACAGTTTTAAAGCCCCTTGGATGAAATGTGGAGTTTACAGTGGAATAAAAAGACAATATCAATGTCCCGTGGAAGAGACGTGGAGGTCACAGTAGCTTAACAGGACGGTTTTAATGCCACTTAGAAGAGTGGTGGAGGTCGCATTGGAATAAATAAACAATATCAATGCACATTAGAAGAGTGGTGGAGGTCGCAGTGAAATAAAAAGACAATATCAATGCTCCGTGGAAGAGATGTGGAGGTCACAGTAGCTTAACAAGACGGCTTTAATGTCCCCTGGAAGAGTTGTGTATGTCGCAGTCTAATAAAAAGACAATAACAATGCCCCTTGGAAGAGTGGTGGAGGGAGCAGTGGAATAAAAAGACAATATCAAATCCCCGTGGAAGAGACGTGGAGGTAACAGTAGCTTAACAAGATGGATTTAATGCCCTTTAGAAGAGTGGTGGAGGTCGCAGTGGAATAAAAAGAAAATATCAATGCCCCCTGGAAGAGACGTGGAGGTCACAGTAGCTTAACAAAATGGTTTAAATGCCCTTTGGAAGAGACGTGGAGGTCACAGTAGCTTAAGAAGACCATTTTAATGCACCTTGGAAAAGTGGTGGAGGTTACAGCGGAATAAAAGGACAATATATTTGCCCCATGGAAAAGACGTGGAGGTCATAGTAGCTTAACAAGACGGTTTTATCGGCCTTTGGAGGAATTTTGGAGGTAGCAGTTGCATAAAAAGACAATATCTATGCCTCTTTGAAGAGTGGTGGAGGTCGCAGTGGAATAAAAAGACAATAACAATGCCCCGTGGAAGAGATGTGGAGGGCACAGTATCTTAACAAGACGGTTTTAATGCCCCTTGGAAGAGCTGTGGAGTTCAAAGTGGTTTAACAAGACGGTTTTAATTCCCCTTGGAAGAGATGTGGAGGTAACAGTAGCTTAACAAGACAGTTTTAATGCTCCTTGGAAGAGTGGTGGAGGTTACAGTGGAATAAAAAGACAACATCAAAGCCACAGGGAAGAGACGTGGAGGTGACAGTAGCTTAACGAGACATTTTTAATGCCCCTTGGAAGAGTGGTGGAGGTCGCAGTGGTATAAAAAGACAATATCAATGCCCCTTGGAAGAGTGGTGGAGGTTGCAGTGGAATAAAAAGACAATATCAATGCCACGTGGAAGTGAAGTGGAGGTTAGAGTAGCTTAACAAGTTGGTTTTAATGCCCCTTGGAAGAATGGTGGAGGTCGCAGTGGAATAAAAAGGCAATATTAATGCCCCGTGAAATAGACGAGGAGGTCAAAGCATCTTAAAAAGACAGCTTTAATGCCCATTGGAAGAGTCGTGGAGGTCGCAGTGGAATAAAAAGACAATATCAATGCCCCATGGAAGAGACGTGGAGGTCACTGTAGCTTTAAAAGATGGTTTCAATGCCCCTTGGAAGAGTGGTGGAGGTTACAGTGGAATAAAATAACAACATCAATGCCACAGGGAAGAGACGTGGATTTCTCAGTAGCTTAAAAAGACAGTTTTAATGCCCCTTGGTAGAGTGATGGAGGTCGCAGTGGAAAAAAAAGACAATATCAATGCTCCGTGAAAGAGTGGTGGAGGTCTTCAGTGGAATAAATTGACAATATCAATGCCCCGTTGAAGAGACATGGAGGTCACAGTAGCTTAACAAGATCATTTTAATGCCCCTTGGAAGAATGGTGGAGGTCTCACTGGAATAAAAAGACAATATCTATGCCCCGTGGAAGAGATGTGGAGGTCACAGTAGCTTAACAAGATGGTTTTAATGCCCTTGGAAAAGTGGTGGATGTCGCAGTGAAATAAAAAGACAATATCAGTGCACCATGTAAGAGTGATGGAGGTCGCAATGGAATAAAAAGACAATATCAATGCCTCGTGGAAGAGACGTGGAAGTCACAGTAGATTAACAAGAGGGATTTAAAGTCCCGTAGAAGAGTGGTGGAGGTCGCAGTAGAATAAAAAGACAATATCAATGCCCCGTGGAAGAGACGTGGAGGTCACAGTAGCTTAACAAGAGATTTTAATGCCCCTTGGAAGAGCTGTGGAGTTCCAAGTGGTTTAACAAGACGATTTTAATGCCCCTTGGAAGAGACATGGAGGTCACAGTAGCTTAACAAGATGGATTTAATGCCCCTTGGAAGAGTGGTGGAGGTTACAGTGGAATAAAAAGACAATATCAATGCCCCGTGGAAGAGACGTGGAGGTCACAGCAGCTTAACAAGACTGTTTTAATGCCCCTTGGTAAAATGGTGGACGTTGCAATGGAATAAAAAGACAATATCAATGCCCATTGCTAGAGTGGTGGATGTCGCAGTGGAATAAAAAGACAATATCAATGCCTCGTGGAAGAGACGTGGAAGTCACAGTAGATTAACAAGAGGGTTTTAATACCCCTTGGAAGAGTGGTTGGGGTCGCACTGGAATAAAAAGACAATATCAATGCCACATGGAAGAGACGTGGAGGTCACAGTAGCTTAACAAGACGGTTTTAATGCCCCTTGGAAGAAAGGTGGAGTTTACAGTGGAATAAAAAGACAATATCAATGCCCCTTGGAAAAGATGTGGAGGTCACAGTAGCTTAACAAAATGGTTTTAATGCCCCTTAGAAGAGTGGTGGATGTCGCAGTGGAATAAAAAGACAATATCAATGCCCCTTTGAAGAGTGATGGAGGTCGCAATGGAATAAATAAACAATATCAATGCCCCGTGGAGGAGACGTGAAAGTCAAAGCAGCTTAACAAGATGGATTTAATGCCCCTTGGAAGAGTGGTGGAGGTCGCAGTGGAATAAAAAGACAATATCAATGCACCTTGGAAGAGACGTGGAGGTCACAGTAGCTTAACTAGAGATTTTAATGCCCCTTGGAAGAGCTGTGGAGATTCGAGTGGTTTAACAAGACAATTTTAATGCCCCTTGGAAGAGACGTGGAGATCACAGTTGCTTAACAAGATGTATTTAATGCCCCTTGGAAGAGTGGTGGAGGTTACAGTGAAATAAAAAGACAATATCAATGTCCCGTGGAAGAGACGTGGAGGTCACAGGAGCTTAACAGGACGGTTTTAATTCCCCTTGGTAGAATGGTGGACGTCACAATGGAATAAAAAAAACGATATCAATGCCCCTTGGTAGAGTGTTGAATGTCGCAGTGGAATAAAAAGACAATATCAATGTCCCATGGAAGAGATGTCGAGGTCACAGTAGCTTAACAAGATGGTTCTAATGCCCGTTGGAAAAGCTGTGGAGTTCAGAGAGGTTTAACAAGATGTTTTTAATACCTCTTGGCAGAGACGTGGAGGTCACAGTAGCTTAACAAGACGGTTTTAATGCCCCTTGGAAGAAAGGTGGAGTTTACAGTGGAATAAATAGACAATATCAATGCCCCGTGGAAGAGACGTGGAGGTCACAGTAGCTTAACTAGAGATTTTAATGCCCCTTGGAAGAGCTGTGGCGATTCGAGTGGTTTAACAAGACAATTTTAATGCCCCTTGGAAGAGATGTGGAGATCACAGTTGCTTAACAATATGGATTTAATGCACCTTGGAACAGGGGTGGAAGTTATAGTGGAATAAAAAGACAATATCAATGCCCCGTGGAAGAGACGAGGAGGTCACAGGAGCTTAACAAGACGGTTTTAATGCCCCTTGGTAGAATGGTGGACGTCGCAATGGAATAAAAAAACAATATCAATGCCCCTTGGTAGAGTGGTGAATGTCGCAGTGGAATAAAAAGACAATATCAATGCCCCGTGGAAGATATGTGGAGATCAAAGTAACTTAGCAAGACGGTTTTAATACCCCTTGGAAGAGTGGTGGGGGTCGCACTAGAATAAAAAGACAATATCAATGCCACGTGGAAGAGACGTGGAGGTCACAGTAGCTTAACAAGACGGTTCTAATGCCCCTTGGAAGAGCTGTGGAGTTCAGAGAGGTATAACAAGACGTTTTTAATACCTCTAGGAAGAGGCGTGGAGGTCACAGTAGGTTAACAAGATTGTTTTAATGCCCCTTGGAAGAAAGGTGTAGTTTACAGTGTAATAAAAAGACAATATCAATGCCCCGTGGAATCGACGTGGAGGTCAGAGTAGCTTAACAAGATGGTTTTAATGCTCCTTGGAAGAGTGGTGGAGGTCGCAGTGGAATAAAAAGATAATATCAATGCTCCATGGAAGAGACGTGGAGGTTACAGTAGCTTAACAATGCCGTTATAATGCCCCTTGGAAGAGTGGTGGACATCGCAGTGGAATAAAAAGACAATATCAATGCCCTGTGGAAGAGTGGTGGAGGTCGCAGTGGAATAAAAAGACAATATTAATACCCCGTGGAAGAGACGTGGAGGTCACAGTAGCTTAGCAAGACAGATTTAATGCCCCTTGGAAGAGCTGTGGAGTTCAGAGGGGTATTACAAGACGGTTTAAATGCCCCTTGGATGAGACGTGGAGGTCAGAGTAGCTTAACAAGACGCTTTTAATGCTCCTTGGAAGAGTGGTGGACGTCGCAGTGGAATAAAAAGACAATATCAATGCCCCGTGGAAGAGACGTGGAGGTCACAGTAGCTTAACAAGACAGTTTTAATGCCCCTTGAATGAGCTGTGGTGTTCAGAGGGGTTTTACAAAACAGTTTTAATTCCCCTTGGATGAGACGTGGAGGTAACAGTAGCTTAAGAAGACGGTTTTAATGCCCCTTGAAAGAGTGGTGGAGGTCGCAGTGGACTAAAAAGACAATATCAATACAGCATGGAATAAACGTGGAGGTCACAGTCGCTTAACAAGACCGTTTTAATGCCCCTTGTAAAGGTGGGGGAGGTAGCAGTGGTATAAAAAGACAATATCAAAGCCCCGTGGAAGAGACATGGAGGTCGCAGTAGCTTTACGAAAAGGTTTTAATGCCGTTTGGAAGATTTGTGGAGTTCAGAGTGGTTTAACAAGACGTTTTAAAGACCCTTGGTAGAGAGGTGGAGATCACAGTAACTTAACAAGATGGTTTTAATGCCCCTTAGAAGAGTGGTGGAGGTTACAGTGGAATAAATAGAAAATATCAATGCCCCGTGAAAGAGACATGGAGGTCACAGAAGGTTAACAAGATGGTTTTAACGCCCCTTGGAAGAGTGGTGGAGGTTGCAGTGGAATAAAACGACAATATCAATGCCCCTTGGAAGAGTGGTGGAGGTCGCAGTGGAATAAAAAGACAATATCAACGCCCCATGGAGGAGACGTGGAAGTCACAGTACCTTAAAAAGATGGATTTAATGCCCCTTGGAAGAGTGGAGGAGGTAGCATCGGAATAAAAAGACAATATCAATGCCTCATGGAAGATACGTGGAGGTCACAGTAGCTTAACAAGACGGTTTTAATGCCCCTTGGAAGAGAGATGGAGATCACAGTAGCTTAACAAGACGGTTTTAATGCCCCTTGGAAAAGCTGTGGAGTTCAGAGTGGTTTAACAAGATGGTTTTAATGCCCCTCGGAAGAGAGGATGAGGTGACAATACCTTAACAAGATGGTTTTTAATGCCCCTTGGATGAGTGGTGGAGGTTACAGTGAAATAAATAAACAATATCAATGCCCCGTGAAAGAGACGTGGAGGTCGCAATGGAATAAAAAGACAACATCAATGCCCCTTGGTAGAGTTGTGGATGTAGCAGTGGAATAAAAAGACAATATCAATGCCCCATGGAAGAGACGTTCAGGTCACAGTAGCTTAACAAGACGGTTTTAATGCCCCTTGGAAGAGTGGTGGAGGTTACAGTGGAATAAAAAAACAATATCAATGCCCTGTGGAAGAGACGTGAAGGTCACAGTATCTTAACAAGACGGTTTTAATGCACCATAAAAGAGAGCTATAATTTTTCCAGATTTTGGCAGACAGAGTCATTTGACGGCTTGTTTTTTGCAGGATGAGTTGACGCTGTTGTTGGTGCCATTTTCAGGCACGTGACATTTTTTTATCGCTTTCTATTCCGATTTTTGGGAGGCAGAATAAACAAAAACTAACAATTCAGGAATTGTTTTTTTTTTTTTTTTTTTATTCTGTTCCGCGTGTGGTAAAATTGATAAGGCAGGTTTATTCTTCAGGTTAGTACGTTTACAGCGGTACCACATTTATATCGTTTTTCTATGTTTTGCACTTTTACATAATAAAAGCAATTTTATCGAAAAAATTATTTTTTAGCATCGCTTTATTCTGAGAGCTATAACTTTTATATTTTTCAGCTGATGGACCTGTATGGCGCTTCTTTTTTGCGGGACGAGATGCCCTTTTCAGCTGTACCATTTTTATTTATATTTGTCTTTGTGATCGCGTGTTATTCCATTTTTTGTTTGGTGGTATGGTGATAAAGCATTGTTTTTTGCTTCGTTTTTTATTTTTTATTTTTTTACCGTGTTCACTGAAGGGGTTAACTAGTGGGACAGTTTTATAGGTCAGGTTGTTCCGGACGCGGTGATACCAAATATGTGTACGTTTATTGTTTTTTTTTTTATAATAATATTTATTGATGGGTACATTATATTTTTATTTTTGGTGGATTATTTTTTTTATTTTTTTTTAATATTTTTACAATTTTTTTTTTTTATTTTTTTTTTCACTTTATGAAACTTTTTTTACTTTTTTACTTTGTCCCACTATGGGACTTTCACTTTTTTTTTCTCTGATCACCTGCATGGCACAGGAATGGAGCACCATCCCTGTGCCATGCAGGCTGTCAGCGCTGGACAGGGAGAAGATAGTTTGAAGATGCACTGCGCATGTCCAAAAAATCTTCCTGCTATCTGGTGACCCCGATGTTGTCATGACGACATTGGGTCGTCATGGCAACATCCTGGAAGCCACGGCAGACAGCGCTGGAGGCCGGAAGAGGAGGTGAGTATTCCGATCACCTCCCCTTGCCACCGCAATGCTGCGATCGACTTCGATCGCAGCATTGCGGGGGTTAATGTGCCAGGAGCGGTGCGGGACCACTCCCTGCACATAGCACTGGGTATCAGCTGTGACAATCAGCTGACACCCGGCGTCGATCGCGCCTGCACAGCCTGTGTGTGGGCGAAATCGCCAGGGCGTATAAATACGTATCTGGTCCGTAAGTCCCAGGGCACAGATACGTACTAATACGCCCTATGTCGTAAAGGGGTTAAGAATCATTATTGTTATAGGGGCACTTACAGTATTGTGGCTGTCAACGGTGCACCTGGGGCATTATTACTTTTAGGGGCAAAATGTGGGCACTGTTTTCTAGGGCACTTGCACAGGGCACTAATATTTTAAAGGGGTATTTTTACCATCAAGAGAGCACAAAGGGGGGATTTTACTTTGTAAGAGGCACAGTATTAGCATTATTATGAGGGGGCACAGTGGTGGGCATTATTATTTGGATACTAAGAGGATCAGTAATAGGGACACATACAGCAGCAGCGGCTCAGCATTGGGGTATCAGCAGGATGAGGGGTTTGTGCAGGTTGGAATAGATGGGGTTGGTGCCTGAAATGTGAGAAGTCAAATGTGTCTTTGTTGTGATCTCTGCAGATGAGTCCTGGAGAAGTTGTCGTATCGGTCAGGGACAGAAGGAAAAGACGGGAAAAGTGAATGACTCCAGCAGAAAGGACGTCACCTATAAGGTACTATACAGTGGTGGCTAAAAGTATGGGCACCCCTGCAATTCTGTCAGATAATACTCAGTTTCTTCTTGAAAATGATTGCAATCACAAATTCTTTGGTATTATTATCTTCATTTAATTTGCTTGCAAGGAAAAAAACACAAACGAGAATGAAGCAAAAATCAAATCATTGATCATTTCACACAAAACTCCAAAAATGAGCCAGACAAAAGTATTGGTACCCTCAGCCTAATACTTGGTTGCACAACCTTTAGCCAAAATAACTGCGAACAACCGCTTCCGGTAACCATGAATGAGTTTCTTACAATGCTCTGCTGGAATTGTAGACCATTCTTCTTTGGCAAAGTGCTCCAGGTCCCTGATATTTGAAGGATGCCTTCTCCAAACTGCCATTTTGAGATCTCTCCACAGGTGTTCTATGGGATTCAGGTCTGGACTCATTGCTGGCCACCTTAGAAGTCTCCAGTGCTTTCTCTCAAACCATTTTATAGTGCTTTTGGAAGTGTGTTTTCGGTCATTGTTCCGCTGGAAGACCCATGACCTCTGAGGGAGACCCAGCTTTCTCACACTTATGCTGCAAAATTTGTTGGTAGTCTTCAGACTTCATGCCATGCACACGGTCAAGCAGTCCAGTGCCAGACGCAGAAAAGCAACCTCAAAACATCAGGGAACCTCCGCCATGTTTGACTGTAGGGACCGTGTTCTTTTCTTTGAATGCCTCTTTTTTTTTCCTGTACACTCTATGTTGATGCTTTTTCCCAAAAAGCTCGACTTTTGTCTCATCTGACCAGAGAACATTCTTCCAAAACATTTTAGGCTTTCTCAGGTAAGTTTTGGCAAACTCCAGCCTGGCTTTTTTATGACTCGGGGTAAGAAGTGGGGTCTTCCTGGGTATTCTACCATACAGTCCCTTTTCATTCAGACGCCGACGGATAGTACGGGTTGACACTGTTGTACCCTCGGACTGCAGGGCAGCTTGAACTTGTTTAGATGTTAGTCGAGGTTCTTTATCCACCATCCGCACAATCTTGCGTTGAAATCTCTCGTCAATTTTTCTTTTCCGTCCACATCTAGGGAGGTAAGCCACAGTGCCATGGGCTTTAAGCTTCTTGATGACACTGCGCACGGAAGACACAGGAACATTCAGGTCTTTGGAGATGGACTTGTAGCCTTGAGATTGCTCATGCTTCCTCACAATTTGGTTTCTCAAGTCCTCAGACAGTTGTTTGGTCTTCTTTCTTTTCTCCATGCTCAATGTGGTACACACAATGACACAGGACAGAGGTTGAGTCAACTTTAATCCATGTTAACTGGCTGCAAGTATGATTTAGTTATTGTCAACTCCTGTTAGGTGCCACAGGTAAGTTACAGGGGCTGTTAATTACACGAATTAGAGAAGCATCACATGATTTTTTAAACAGTGCCAATACTTTTGTCCACCCCCTTTTTTAGGTTTGGTGTGGAATTATATCCAATTTGGCTTTAGGACAATTCTTTTTGTGTTTTTTCATTGAAGACAAATTAAATGAAGATAATAATACCAAATAATTTGTGACTGCAGTCATTTTCAGCAAGAAACTGAGTATTATCTGACAGAATTGCAGGGGTGCCAATACTTTTGGCCACCAATATATATACCTGTACTGTAATCTCTTATAGGCTCTGCAATACTGGTATCTACTACTATATGGTCAACACAGTATGGCGGTAATATCAGTGTTAATCATTGTATAAAGATTTCTGTTAGCAACAGCGTGGTCATCTGCTGAAGTTCTCCTACTTCCACTATTAGGGTGCATCACCATATTTGTAATCAGGGTTATATGGTTAGGGGCCCACTCAGAAGTCCCCCCCCCTGAACCCAATGGGCCCTATATAATGCTCCATAGAGAATGGGTCCCATATAATGTTCCATAGAGAATGGGCCCCGTATAATGCTCCATAGAGAATGGGCCCCATATAATGCTCCATAGAGAATGGGCCTCATATAATGTTCCATATAGAATGGGCCGCATATAAAACTCCAAACAGTATGGGCCTCATATAATGCTCCATAGAGAATGGGTCCCATATAATGCTCCATAGAGAATGGGCCCCATACAATGCTCCATAGAGAATGGGTCCATATAATGCTCCATAGAGAATGGGCCTCATATAATGCTCCATAGAGAATGGGCTCCATATAATGCTCCATAGATTTAAAAAAATAAATAAATACTCACCTTTCATGGCAGGTCAGGACTCCTCAGTGTCTTCTGGCTCTCTGCACTGTCAGAGCAGAGGTCGCGGTGTACTGACGTCATTGCGCCCTCTGCCCCTGACACATCACAGTGTCAGAAGACATGGAAGATACCGGAGCTGCAGAGGATTGAGATGAGGTAAGTATAAGTGCCAGGGCACTGAACAAAGCATGGGGGCTCACTCGCGAGCGCTGGCACCATGCTCCCCCGACTCACTGGCCCCATAGTGCACCAGGGTCCCTGACGGTGAGTGAGCACCCCCGCTTGCCCAAGTGCTGATGCTGGCCCTGCCGATACCCCATATGTGGGGGAAGACTACTCTATGGGCACATGGCAGGGTTCGGAAGGTAAAGAGCTCCGTTTGACTTTTTGAACTCAAAAATGGCTGGAATCGAGAGTGGACGCCATGTTGCATTTGGAAAGCCCCTGATGTGCCTAAACAGTGAAAAAACCCCTATCAGTGACTCTATTTTGTAAACTAGGCCCCTCAAGGAATTTATCTAGATGTGTGGTAAGCACATTGAACCCCCACAATAAACACTATTTTATAGAAAAAATAATTGTTTTTGCATCACTCTATTCTGAGAGCTATAACTTTTTTATGCTTTTTCCTGATGAAGCTGTTTGGTAACTTGCTTTTTGCCGGACAAAATGGCATTTTCAGCCGGTTCCTGACTGTAGGGCATTTTTTGTGAGATAGTAACATAGTAACATCGTTTTCAAGGTTGAAAGAAGATTACGTCCATCTGGTTCAATCCATAGCCTAACATGTTGATCCAGAGGAAGGCAAAAAAAAAAACCCATGTGGCAAACACTAAGCTCCACATTGGGGGAAAAAATTCCTTCCTGACCCCATACGACAATCAGACTAGTTCCCTGGATCAACGCCCTATCAAGGAATCTAGTATATATAACCTGTAATATTATACTTATCAAGAAAGGCATCCATGCCCTTCTTAAATTTTAGTAGTGAATCACTCATTACAACATCATGCGGCAGATGGTGGCACTTGTAAGCTGAAATATGTGCCGAATTCATTAGGTGGCACACACGCTGTTTTACACACTGTATTGTGTGTTGTATATGTGCATGAGGCCTAAGTATGAAGCAGTAAAATGTCTATGTAGAGTAGCAGTAGGGTGGGCCCTGTGGAATCAATCTCCCCTCTGGGCCCGAGGAACTCCAGTCCGACCCTGCTCATAAGTGAGTAGTTCCTTCAGGGGTTTTATCTGAATTGCCTTTTTTTGGGACTTACATGGAAACTCCGACATAAGTGCTCAGCGCAGAACGCAAGATAAATGTGACCTGAGTCTTATTTCGATTTTTGGGAGGTAGAATGAACAAATAGACAGCAGTACAAGAACAGTTCATATTTTTATTTTTGCACCGTTCACTATGCGATAAGTGATAAGGCAGCTTAATTCTTTTGGTCGGTGCGATTACAGTGATACCAGATATATATAGTTTTTTATGTTTTGCTGCTGTCACACAGTAAATATGTTTTTTATTAAAAAATGTTTTTTTTCTTCTCCTTATTCTGAGAGCTATAACTTTTTTATTTTTTGGCAAATAGTTTTATGAAGACTTATTTTTTGCATGACGAATTGCAGATTTTTTTGGTACCATTTTGGGGCACATAGTAATTTTTGATCGCTTTTTAATCAGACTTTTCAGACACAGAATGAACAAAAACCAACAATTCAGTTATTGTTTTTAGATATTTTTTTGCATGGTTCACTGTGCAGTAAAAGTGATAAGACAGATTTGTTTGTCGGGTCGGTATGATTACAGTGATACCAGATGTATATCATTTTTTTTATGCTTCGCTTCGCTAGTTTTACACACTAAAAACTAAATTTGACAAAAAATAATTTATTTTTGCATCATCATATTCTGAGAGCTGTCATTTTTTTATTTTTTTGCCAAATGAGCCATATTAGGGATTGCTTTTTTAGGGACTATTTGACATTTTCATTTATACCATATTTTTTTTATATATGAGTTTTTGATCGCTTTTAATTCAATCTTTTGTGTGTCAGTATGATGAAAAAGCAACAATTTTGGCATGTTTTTTTGTTTTTTTTTACGGCGTTCGCCACACAGAATAAAAAACTTGACAGTTTTATAGATTTATGTTTACATCTTTTGTTTATTTTTGCTTTATTACAAAGGCTGCATTTTTAGTGGTGAATTGGCTTTTTGTGATTTGTCAGCGTTTCTTTTGTTATTTTTTAAAAACTTTTTAACATGCTTTATTTAACTTTTTTTATTTTTTTCACTGTGGGACATGTATAATTGATACTTTGATCTCTGCAGTGAGACCTTTCAGTTTCTCACTGACTCAGCCTGTTAGGCTGGGGTCACACAAGCATATAAAAAAATCAGTCCGATTTTCATCCAGAAAAATGGTTTAATTTTTTCCTCACTTGTCATCCATGTGCAGTCCGTATACAATCCATTTTTTTACTCAGAAGATTTTAATCTTTTACAGGACCATTTACAGCTTGCTATGTTACAGAATTGCAGTGTATCCGTAAAAATCCGATGCCACTCTAATGGTCTGAATGGCATCCAATATTTTTTCTTGCACCCATCCGATTTTGAAGTGAAATCACATCATGCTGCAATTTTTTGCTCACTCTGAATACAGCTCAGAAAAAAAACCTCAGATCTGCACTACCTCATTGAATAACAGCCTCCTCAGGACTGGGAAATTTTTTGTAACAAAATATGTAGTTTTATACTGTGAAAATTATTAACATTGTATACAGTGGGGAAAATAAGTATTTGATACACTGATGATTTTGCAAGTTTTCCTACCTAAAAAGAATGGAGAGGTCTGTAATTTTTATCGCAGGTACACTTCAACTGTGAGAGATTGAATCTAAAAAAAATCCAGAAAATCACATTGTATGATTTTTACATAATTAATTTGCTTTTTATTGCATGAAATAAGTATTTGATACAATAGAAAAGCAGAACTTAATATTTGGTACAGGTACAGCTGTGGGGGTCGTGATGACATTCCACTCGTCCTCCAGTCACTCCAAATTAAGGCTATGAGCATGGGTCAACCATTCAAAGAATGAGTCAGACAACAAGCTGGTTCAAACTCAGAGCACGCTCAAAAGACTACTACAGACAATGTTCTCAGCAATGTTCTGTGTTTATTCCTACATACACAAACCTAAATACACTACATAATGGGGAGGGAAAAGGGGTTGTCCGGGGCGGGGTAAGCCATGAAAGTCCAGTGTCTGGCCACTCCTGATTGGTCCACATCTCCTTATCTCAGTCTCTGGGCAGATATTGCAGCCGTCAGCTTATAATCTTGTTTCGTTTCTCTGAAATAAGTCTTGGCAACACTGGAACTGTTTTAGTTTAAGTTTCGATTTAAGTAATACGTAGCAAGGAAAGCTTATTGTTATAAGACACAAAATGGTGGTTAGTACATTAGCAAAAAAGCGTATAAAAGTTACAAAAGTATAAAAGTTACAAAAATATATATTCTCTTTTACCCCGACATTCCCCCCTAAACACTAAGCTTTCCCTTGCTTCGGGGCCTTTGAGACTGTCCCTGTGTGGGGAGAGGGGAGGTGGATTTCTTCACCCAATCATCTTAGAAGCTGCCCCCTTATGGGACGCCCCCAGATAATCGAGCCCTATCCTGGATGACACATGGAGTTCTCCCAACTGTCCCTAAACTAAATCTCTCAATTGAACTTTGTCATGGGGGGGCTGGTCAGGCTTGTTCAAAGGAGTGTATTTCTCCATATCTTCTCTTGATTCAGAAAGGTCCCGGAGGTTGGGACAGCATTGGTTATATTTTTCCTGTATAAGGGGACTATGCAGCACAGGACCACCAGGCCCAATACTAGTAGACCTCCCATTACTAGACAAACTTGTTGGAGGAATCCCTTGAGCCCTCCCAACCAACCTGAGAAAAAGGAGGTATCTACCCCTGTGTGGTAGCTGTCCACCCTGGGACAGACAGTAAGCATATGGAAAGGATATAGAAGAAGGTAGTCATCTTTTATAGACTCGTTCTGTCTCTCTTGCAGTGGGAGGCGTGAATCCAGGTGCTCTTGCCCTCAAGCTTCAGAGCCGTCGGGGTGGTGAGAAGCACAGTGTACGGTCCCTCGAACCGCGGCTGGAGGCAGTCTTTCCGGACAAACTTCTTCACATACACTAGATCGCCTGGGATGAAATCATGTACTGCATCACCTATAGATTCTGGGAGAGAAGCAGATACTGGAGAGCGGGTGTTAGTCAATTCTCTAGACAAGGCAATCACAAATTTTACCACTCTATCATGTGTTTCAGACAACTCTTGGGGCCTAATCTCTCATATCTTGTGTGGGGTCCCAAACAAAATTTTATAGGGAGTCAGCCCATGTTTGGCCTGAGGAGTGTGTGTGATATGATACAATACTATGGGGAGTAGGTCGGGCCAGGGGAGGGGATGATCTTAGGTCATTTTCAAGAGCTGGGTCTTGAGTGTGGAATTCATCCTTTCTACTTTGCCTGAACTGGCAGGATGGTATGGAGTGTGGAGGCCCAAATCTGTTCCCAACATGTTCCAGAGTTCTTCGTAGATATTTGCTGTGAAAGCTGGTCCTTGATCCGATTCTATGACTTGGGGAACTCCAAATCTGCAGGCAATTTCGGTGATCAGTTTCTTGGCTGTGACTTTAGCAGTCATGTTGACAACCGGGTAGGCCTCGGGCCAGGCTGAGAACATATCCACGGCTACCAAAACGTACTCCTATTTTCCTGCTTTAGGCATTTGGATATGGTCGACTTGTATTCTCTGCCAAGGGTAGTCTGGTTTAGCCAGGTGTTGGAGAGGGACCCGTGCCGTACACGTTGGGTTGCAGGTAGCGCAGACAGAGCAGGATTTTGAGTATGCAGTCACAGTGGAAGAGATTCCGGGTGCAAAGTACAGTTTCTTGATACATGCCAAGGCTTGATTCTTTCCTCTGTGTGTAGGCCCGTGAGCCCATGCTGCCACAGCTGAGTACATGCGTCTAGGCAAGCAAGGCTTCCCATCCACTTGGTAAAGAGTCGAGTTGACCTTTGAATCTTTGCGACCTGCCAGCACAGCTCCTGCCGCTTTCCATTGCTTGACTTCTTCAGTGGGGGTCTTCCTTTGTTCCTCACACAATTTTTCTTCAGGCATCCTGACCCCCCTGGATTCCACTCGTGTCTCCGCTGGACTTGTATGATCTTCCGCCGGCTGTTCTTTGGCTCTTGCTCTAGTGAGCGCCACAGCTACGGTTTGCAGGGTCTCCCCCATCTCTTCTTCCTTTTCCTGCCACTTTGATGACACATTCTCCACTGCTGCAGTCTTGGCTGCTTGGTCAGCTAGGTGGTTGCCCCTGGCTTCCCTGGAATCTAGTCTTCCATGGGCCTTGACCTTGATAACAGCAACCTGAATGGGTAGCTCCAGGGCCTTCATTAGGGCCTTAATCCATGAGACATGTTTCACTGGTGTACCTGCAGCTGTGATGAATCCTCTAGACTTCCACAAGAGTCCAGAATCATTGCAAATTCCATGTCCATACCTGGAATCGGTATATATATATTCGCCTTTGTTCCTGCTGCCAGGTGGCAGACCTCTGTGAGAGCCACAAGTTCAGCTTCTTGTGCAGACATGTATGGTGGTAGAGCTTCAGCCTTGAGGACTGTTAGGTCTGTTGTGACAGCATATCCCGTGTGGAACTTCCCTTGAGGGTCTGCGAAACGGGATCCATCAGTCCATAGGTGCAAGGCAGGGTCTGCGAGCGGATGTGCCACCATATTCTCTGGAGCAGAAGTCTCTTCCTGCAAAATTTTTATACAATCATGAGGTTCCACCAATGGACCTTCACCCTCTTCACCTTCCCCCCTAGAAGGTGGAAGCAAAGTGGCAGGATTGATAGTCAGACATCTGGTAAATGTTATATTGGAGGGCAACAATAGGGAACACTGCAGCCGCAGGTGTCTTTGGTTGGTTAGATGTTTCGGAGATGTTTGTTGCAGAACAGCTGAGAGATCATGACCGGCCTGTATAACTAGATCATGTCCAAGGACGATATCAGCTGATTTGTCAAGGAGGATGTGAGCAGCGTGGACCGCCTTAAGGCACGTGGGGGCAGTTCGGGCGACAGGGTCCAGGCGGGCTGAGTAGTAGCCCAAAGGCCAATACTTATGATCATAGCGTTGTGCTAGAACTCCAGAGGCATGACCTTCCGATTCCGAGACAAAAAGGTGAAATGGCTGAGTATAGTCTGGTAAGCCCAAGGCCGGGGCAGAGACAACAGCCTGTTTAAGGCGGTCAAAATATAGTCTGTGTTGAAGAGAAACACGTGGATCTTCAGCATGAAGCCAAACTGAGCCTTCATCCTTGAGACAGTCTGACATCTCTGGCAAATTTGCTTCAGTGCCACAGAGTAAAAGATCATCCACATACTGTAGAAGGGTGACCTGAGGGTTCTCTTGAACCCATGGCTCCAGAATAGACTTCATAGAATGAGTGAATTGGTTAGGAGAGTTCTAGGCTCTGCGGAGTCCTGGTCCATGTAAGCTGTGCTCCTTGAAAGGTGAAGGCAGAAAGAAACCACGAATCTTCATGTAAGGGTATACTGAAGAAGGCGTTGGCCAGATCTAACTCCGTAAACAAGGTGGCCGTTGGAGGCAGCTGAGACAAGAGGGTGTTTGGGTTGGGTACCACTGGAGTTTCTAAAATGGTAGCTGCATTGACGGCTCTGAGATCCTGAACCAACCGGTATCTTGGAGGCTTTCCCGGAGCGGTTTTCTTTTTTACAGGAAAGAGGGGTGTATTGCATGGAGATACACATCTGACAAGGACTCCTGATTCCAGGAGGGAAACGATTTGGGTACCCAAGCTTTGTTCTTGTGCAGCCTTGAGGGGGTATTGTGGCAACCGTGGGTACCTGTGTCCAGGCTTGAGGTGTACTCGGACCGGGGGAACCTGCAGGAGGCCGACGTCCTCCGGCCCACTGGACCACAGAGAGTGAGGGAACTGTGAGGTATCAAGAAAAGTGTGAGGTTGTATGGTCATCATCATGAGAGGGAAGGCTTTAAGAACACAGCGGTCTTCAGTCCCTTGTTCGGAATGAGGGTCCCGCAAAAGAAGCTCCATACCATGGTTTCCGAAGGTAATTGTTGCCTTCATCCGCTCTAAGAGATTGGCTCCCAACAGGTTGACAGGGCAAGTTTCAGAGACCAAGAATCTTGTGAGTACTCCGGTGAACGGTCCTGCAGACACAGGGACTGTGAGTGGAGAGGAAATATGTTGGCCTTCCACCCCAACACAGGTGAGGGTATCCGGTGATAGGGATACAGAAGGAGGGAGCTGTGCAGAGGAAATGACAGATGTGGCCGCCCCAGTGTCCACCAGGAACTCCAGTGGTTGATGGTCCACCTGTAAAGTGACAGTCCCACAGGCGGCCGTGAGATGCGTAGCCGGGAAAGTGGACACTGGTTGACCGAGCTGTCATTGGCGTGGATGAGATGGTTCACGGGAAGGTCCCTGGTTGTGTGGACCGTCACGGAACGACCGGTCATGGTACTGTCTGCGGGTTGGACAGTCTCTGAGGATGTGGTCAAGGCTACCACACTCCCAACACAACATTCGTCCTCCAGAATCACGAGATTGTCTTCTGTTTCTAGATGGTCCCTTGTCATCTCTTCTGTCTTGTTTTCTATATGTGGGAGGAGTATCATCACCTGTGCCTTTAACCATTACCCACTTGATTCCATGTTGGTTGCCAGGGGGTGGGTAGCTTTCTTGAGCTTGATATACCATGGCAGGAGTGGTTTTCTTCTTTGGCTTAGTATCCTTTTCCATTTTTAGCATTGATTTTTGGAAAGCTTTAACGATGTCCACCGCGTCGTTGAAAGAAGAAGAACGAATCTCGGGCCATACTCTCAGGACTTCATCTCTGAGAGCGTCTTGTAGGCCATCTACTAGGGCCTGAACCAACAGGGCGGCCTGCGTCTTGACGTGAGGACTGTATCCGAGATCCTCAAAATGCATGCTGAGTCTTGCAGCATATCTTTCCACAGATTCATCAGGGTCTTGTTGAACATCTTGTACAGACCCAGCTTGATCTGACAAGCGATCCTGAGCCCAGGCTTTTAACTGTTTCATGTATTCTAGGCCGGATTCATACGTACTAAGAGATCCTGCTTTTGTGGAATCCATGGCCTTTTGAAAGCTCTCCGTTTTCGGCTAAGTGAGCCTGGCATTCTGCAGCCAGAGTAGAACCAGCAGCAAGGGCAATTTTACGAGCCAATCCTCCAACATGGCTCATACGGGTGTTTGCAGGGTTGATTATGGCCCCCACCCGATGTGTAAGGATGTCACCATAGCCTATTGACAGAGTGACGGGGCGTCCTGATGGGTCTACTAGGTTCCGGGAGCGGCAGGGGTCCCAGACTTCTGAGGGGCTGGGGGGGTGGTGCTCTTTCAGCAGTTGCTTGGAGCAAGGGTCGGAGTATGGGCAATGAATGTGGGGTGGAGGATGCCATAGGAGACGTATGGGGTAAAGGAGGGGGGGCTGGAGTATCTTGAGCCCATGCCTCATTTGGCTCCGTATCGTCTTGAGTAACAGTATGTTGGCGGAGGGAGAGCAGTCTGGCCTGAAATTCTGGGGAGTTGAGGAGGATATCCCCAGGGTTGTGGGTGACTCCCATAGGAAACAGGGGAAGCGTCTCAGCATCGTGGACTGGAGCAGAGGGTGTCACATTAACTTCAGATGGGTGCTCTGGGACTGCGGGCTTTTCCACCTGTGCTGGTGGCTGGTAATATGCACCGGACGGATCTAGTAGTGGATATAGGCCGGATTGGGGCTTTCCGGGCCTCCCACAACAAGTAAGAGGTGTAGCAAGATGGCCGTGGGAGGGAGGAGTTAGAGTGGAAGTGGGATTGTTCTTGGGGGCAGGGAAAGGTGTAGTAAGATGGACGTTGGAGGAAGGAGGGGGGAGTGGGGGTGGGATTGTTCTTGGGGGCAGGGAAAGGTGTAGTGACAGGCATCAACGGGGTTACGGCCAATTTAGGGTCACATAACAAATCACATTCTGCAGCTTTCATGTATCCGAACAAAGGCTCGGCATTCTCTGTTCCCCCCTGCACCATCTACTCTAAGATGTGTCTGAGCCTGGTGCAGAAGTCCTCACCCAGCTTTCCCAATTTCTGTGTAACACATTCTTTCTACACTGAAAACTAAAGCCTGCCTGTACTGGATAAGCTTATCATGTTATACAAATTCCTAACATTCTTCTTGCCTTCTTGCCTTCCCGTAACTCCACTAATTGGCTTAACTCCCACAGCAGCATTCCGCAACTTACGAGATCTTTCAAATTTGAATATACGCAACATTTTCTTATAGAATGCAATGATCTGTCGCGACTCAGATCACTGGTGCAGCCGACAGGTCGCCACCCGTCAGTGTAGAGTACTCCTCAATACACTGATAAGACAGAGAGACCCCTCATCTATCCCTTTTTCCTAACCTTGAATGGCGACTTTACAGTACGACTCACCACGGCACCCTGACTGACAGCAGAACCCCTCCTTATGAGGTTTCTCTGTATAAGACGAAGAGTACACCTCAATTCGTCACAGATCCTGACAGCAGAACCCCTCCTTATGAGGTTTCTCTGTATAAGACGAAGAGTACACCTCAATTCGTCACAGATCCTGACAGCAGAACACCTCCTTATGAGGTTTCTCTGTATAAGACGAAGAGTACACCTCAATTCGTCACAGATTCTTTCTCCCTTACACTACAATTCAGGAATGCTTTGAAACCTCGATTATCAGTCACGGGAGGCAGCTATCTAAGAAAAGTACAGTGACCGGGGGAGGAGGAGGTGGTGTTCACACGAGCACGCGCAGGCATGCGACGTCACTCGTTTTAACACTTGCTGGTTCAGGACGTGGTGCGGGACGCCTGAGGTCTCACCACTCGACCGGTCACCCACCCAGATCCAACCTGACAGCCCCACAGAAACCGCTGCGGCTGACACACAGGCAAGTGAAACACATATATTATATATATCTCAACTTACCGTGTTCGATGGAGGTTGATCAGGCCTCAAATTCATCCACCGCGGTCACCACCAGGGAAGTCAGCAATATGGGTCCGGGAGGGCGGCGTACCGCTAGCCACGCCGCACGTTGAGCGCCATTTGTGGGGGTCGTGATGACATTCAACTCGTCCTCCAGTCACTCCAAATTAAGGCTATGAGCATGGGTCAACCATTCAAAGAATGAGTCAGACAACAAGCTGGTTCAAACTCAGAGCACGCTCAAAAGACTACTACAGACAACGCTCTCAGCAATGTTCTGTGTTTATTCCTACATACACAAACCTAAATACACTACATAATGGGGAGGGAAAAGGGGTTGTCCGGGGCGGGGTAAGCCATGAAAGTCCAGTGTCTGGCCACTCCTGATTGGTCCACATCTCCTTATCTCAGTCTCTGGGCAGATATTGCAGCCGTCAGCTTATAATCTTGTTTCGTTTCTCTGAAATAAGTCTTGGCAACACTGGAACTGTCTTAGTTTAAGTTTCGATTTAAGTAATACGTAGCAAGGAAAGCTTATTGTTATAAGACACAAAATGGTGGTTAGTACATTAGCAAAAAAGCGTATAAAAGTTACAAAAGTATAAAAGTTACAAAAATATATATTCTCTTTTACCCCGACACAGCAATTACATCTTCAATGCTCTTACTGAGGGAAGGACGTTGTTGGCCAAAATCTCGCAATAATGACCCCATCCATCCTCCCTTCAATACAGTGCAGTTATCCTGTCCTCTTTGCAGAAAAGCACCCTCAAAGTAGGATGTTTCCCCCACCATGCTTCACGGTTGGGCCGGTGTTCCTGGGATTCTACTCATCCTTCTTCTTCCCCAAACACGGCGAATGGAGTTGATACTAAAAAGTTCTATTTTGGTCTCATCTGACCACATGACCTTCTCCAATGCCTCCTCTGGATCATCCACAAGGTCATTAGCGAACTTCAAACGGGCTTGGACATGTGCCTGTGTGAGCAGGGGGACCTTTCATGCCCTGCAGGATTTTAATCTATGATGGCGTAGTGTGTTACTAACGGTAATGTTGGAGACTTTGGTCCAAGCTCTCTTCAGTTCATTGACCAGGTCCTCCCGTGTAGTTCTGGGCTGATTCCTAACCTTTTTCAGTATCATCCTTACCCATGAGGTGAGATCTTGCATGGAGCCCCAGACTGAGGAAGATTGACAGCCATCTTATGTTTCTGACATTTTCTAATAATTGAGCCAACAATTGTTGCCTTCTCAACAAGCTGCTTGCTTATTGTCCTGTAGCCCATCCCAGCCTTTTGTAGGTCTACAATTTTGTCCCTGGTGTCCTTAGACAGCTCTTTGGTCTTTGCCATGGTGGAGAGATTGGAGTGTAATTGATTGAGTGTGTGGATAGGTGTCTTTTATACAGGTAATGAGTTCAAACACATGCAATTAATACAGGTAATGAGTGCAAAGTAGGAGGGCTTCTTAAATAAAAACTAACCGGTCTGTGAGAGCCAGAATTCTTGTTGGTTGGTAGGTAATCAAATACTTATTTCATGCAATAAAATCCAATTTATTTATGTAAAAATCATACAATGTGATTTTCTGGATTTTTTTTAGATTCTTTGTCTCACAGGTGAAGTGTACCTGCGATAAAAATTACAGGCCTCTCCATTTTTTGTAGGTGGGAAAACTTGCAAAATTGACAGTGTATCAAATACTCATTTCCCCCACTGTATATCTAGTAACATACAAAATAGAGGATCAAAACCACCATTAGGATATGTGCATATGATGTCTTTTCGAGGCGGGCGACATTATCAAGTTTGTCAGAAGGAAGATGCTCAAGGGCACGCTGACTTTTTTTCCCTGAACTGTATTTAGAGTCTTTTGGTCACTTCCTGATTGCTTATTAGATGTTTTTGGCCACTAACATTTTTTTTTACTGAGATTTTCTGGCTATTTCTTTTTAACTTCATTCAATAACTGAAAATGCCTGAAGAATGGTGAGCCCACTTCTGTTAACCGCTTGAAGTCTTTGGAAAATTGAAGCTGTATAAAGCACTTAAATACCTGAATATACAGTTAGGTCCATATATATTTGGACAGAGACAACATTTTTCTAATTTTGGTTCTAGACATTACCACAATGAATTTTAATCAAAGCAATTCAGATACAGTTGAAGTTCAGACTTTCAGCTTTCATTTGAGGGTATCCACATTAAAATTGGATGAAAAGTTTAGGCGTTTCAGCTCCTTAACATGTGCCACCCTGTTTTTAAAGGGACCAAAAGTAATTGGACAATTGACTCCAAGGCTATTTCATGGACAGGTGTGGGCAATCCCTTCGTTATGTCATTCTCAATTAAGCAGATAAAAGGCCTGGAGTTGATTTGAGGTGTGGTGCTTGCATTTGGAAGGTTTTGCTGTGATGTAAACATGTGGTCAAAGGAGCTTTCCATGCAGGTGAAACAAGCCATCCTTAAGCTGCAAAAACAGAAAAAACCCATCCGAGAAATTGCTACAATATTAGGAGTGGCAAAATCTACAGTTTGGTACATCCTGAGAAAGAAAGAAAGCACTGGTGAACTCATCAATGCAAAAAGACCTGGGCGCCCACGGAAGACAACAGTGGTGGATGATCGCAGAATAATCTCCATGGTGAAGAGAAACCCCTTCACAATAGCCAACCAAGTGAACAACACTCTCCAGGAGGTAGGCGTATCAATATCCAAATCTACCATAAAGAGAAGACTGCGTGAAAGTAAATACAGAGGGTTCACTGCACGGTGCAAGCCACTCATAAGCATCAAGAATAAAAAGGAGTAACAGGGGAAAATATGGGGAAATAGCAGATATTAGTCTGTAACTGACAGTTTACAGTTTAACTAGATGTAGCAGAGTCAAACCAGTAACAAACGACAGTTTTTTCATTTAGCTGACTTGTATCCTCTACAAGGCAGTTGCCAGCTGGTGCTGGTGACGCTGTCTTCAGGCGTCCCCGCCCAAACAATGCTCCGTCTTCTAGCGGCAGCGGGCGGTCTCCGGTTTTACCCGCTGAGCCCATAGTCCATAACACGGCACCTCACGTGCTCAGCTCCACGGACCCTGCGTCTCTTCTCCCTACAGTTAGATTGACTCCTCCGGTCCACTGCACTCGGATCCCTTGCTCCAAGTCCTGTAGCCAGGAGCCTGGACCCTCTCACACTGCTCTGCTCCGCAGGACTCAGCTCTGCTTTCCCACGCAAACGTCCTCGTCTCTCCCTCTCTCTCGTCACACCAGGAGTCCCTCTGTCACCAGACCTCCCAGCTCTCTTTCTCGACACACCCCCAGCTTCCCTGTCACATGACTCCTCTGCTTGCAGTCTGTCTTCCCCCTGCAACACGAGGTACGGCCCCGGCAGTTCCGGATCCCTTGCTCTGAAAGTACTTACACCCCAGTCTTCCCCCTTACACATACACTATATAAAAAGACACATATGCATGTTTTTCTCAATATCTGACATGAAATCAGAATAAACCTTTCCCATTTTAGGTCCATTAGGATTACCATAATTTTTAATATTTGCCAAATGACAGAATAATGAGAGAGAGAGAATGTTTTAAGGCATTTTTACTACTTGCTGCAAAATCAAAAGTTTACATACATTTCATTAAAATTTGGTACCATTACCCTTAAACTGAATGACTTGGGTCAAACATTTGGGATATCTTTCCACAAGCTCCTCACAATAGTTGGTCGGAATTTGGGCCCATTCCTCCTGACTAGTGATGGGCGAGCACTAAAATGCTCGGGTGCTCGTTGCTCGGGTCGAGCACATTGGAATACTCGGGTGCTCGACCACAGCAACGAGCCCAATGTAAGTCTATGGGAAACTCGAGCATTTTTCAGGCGCCTCCCCCCGGCAGTCTGCAGAGGGCCTAAAAATTGCCCAAATCGATGGGAACAGTGCTCAAATGACATGGGAACAGCATGCGGAAGACCCCTGGAAGCATTTCTGACTCCCAGGTCACTGCTGTCACCAACGTTATCAGAGGTATTACACCACTTTTACAGACTCACAATAAAACATACAAAAACAAAACCAAAATGGATTTTCCTGGGAAATATGTTAAGGAACATGCTTTCCATTGTAATGACTTGTACTGTATATAAAGAAAAATGAATAGCCAAAAACAAAAATACTCCTCCACACCTTGGGCTATGTTCACACTTAGCGTTTTTGATGCGTTTTTGCACTTTTGCATTGCTTTCAACCGTGGCAAATGCATTCACCAGGAAATGTCATTTTAACATTTTACAACCTTATCTGGCCATGTGGTGTGTGAGACATGATCAGACACATCGTGTTTCATTTATGAAGGAGGGACTCTGAAAGTCACAAAGCCTATTTTATAGGGCCATCAGGCGGCCTTTACTATTCTTAAAGGGCCAGCAGTCGGCCCTCATTATTCTTAGAGAGCCATCAGCCGGCTATGTTTTATTGTTCCCATTACTAAAGAGTGGGTCTCTTATACTGTTATTGCGTATGCAGTGAGTGGCAGGGCTGCCCAAAATTTGGACGCACCCCAATACCCCCTTGAAGAGACTTAGAGGAGGGCCTCCTGAAAACAATGTTCCCATTATTAGGAAGTAGGTCTCCCATTGTGTTTGCCTATGCAGTGAAAGCAAGGGTTGCCAAAAATTTGGAGGCACTCCAATGCCCCTTGGAAGAGACGTGGAGGTCAGAGGGCCTCCTGAAAACAATGTTCCCATTATTAGGAAGTAGGTCTCCCATTATGTTTGCCTATGTAGTGAATGCAAGGGTTACCAAAAATTTGGAGGCACCCCAATGCCCCTTGGAAGAGACGTAGAGGTGGGCCTCTTGAAAAAAAATGTTCCCATTATTAGAAAGTGGGCCTCCCATTGTGTTTGCCTATGCAGTGAATGCAAGGGCTGCTAAAAACTAGGAGGCACTCCAATACCCCTTGGAAGACACATGGAGGAGGGCCTCATAAAAAATGTCCTCATTAGAAAGGAGCGGGCCTCCTATACTTGTAATGCCCATGCCCTAAGTGTATGGGCTGACAAACATTTACCCCTAGGGGGTATACATGAACATACTGTATAAAAACTACATGCATCATAAACACCCTTTAAAAAAATTACCTGGTGATATGGTGGTGGAGGATGAGGATGAGGAGAAGGAGGAGGACAAGAGCAAATAGACAAAATCAGGAAGCGTATACCCATGTGTGGGTGTGAAGAGGTGCATGGGAATACACCTCCCAAAAAAAGACACTGGATTTGAGTTTATGTTACGCTGCTATCATTGAGAAGTCTTGCCCAATCCAACCCTTGTTCATTTTTATAAGAGTCAGCCTGTCAGCATTTTCAGTTGACAGGCGGATGCACTTATCAGTTATAATTCCACCAGCGGCACTAAAAACCCGCTCTGATAAAACGCTGGCAGCAGGGCAGGCCAGGACCTCCAAGGCATAGAGAGCCAGTTCATTCCACGTATCCAGCTTGGATACCCAATAATTATAAGGCACAGAGGAATCACGGAGGAAGTTGGTACGGTCGGCAAGGTACTCCCTCAGCATCTTCCCAAACTTTGCACTCCTTGTGAGAGTACCCCGCGCCTCAGGGCCTGTGCGATGGGAGGGGCTGAGAAAATTCTCCCAGAACTTTGACAGTGTTCCCCTGCCTCTGCTGGATTGAAGTTGTGTTTCTCTTGCCTGTACTCCTTGGTTGTCCAACGAACTGTGACCTCTGCCACCAGCGTTTTCAGATGGGAATTTTTTTAATAGTTCCGCAGCAAGGGCCTTCTGGTACTGCCCCATTTTTGTAGACCAGTCAGCCTCAGAAATAAGAGATATAAAGTTCTCCTTGTAGCGTGGGTCTAGAAGTGTCACCAACAAGTAATGACTGTCGCCCAAAATTTTGAAAACGCGAGGGTCATGGGAAAGGCAGCGTAACATAAACTTAGCCATACGTGCCAGACTGCTAACAGGCAAGAGGATGACTGACCATGCTCTCCTCTTCCTCCTCCTCTCTGTCCTCTGGCCATCCACACTGAACAGATGGGATGACAGTTATGCAGGTAGTACCGTCTATAGCTCATGAAACTAGCTCCTGTTCTTCCTCCTCCTCTTCCTCATTGTCACCCAATCCACATTGGGATGAGTTGAGGCTTGGCTGTGTGTAATCACCCTGTATGGTTCCTTGCTTCATCTCATCGTGCTCCACCTGCAATGCATCCTCTTTGATTGTGAGAAAAGAGCGTTTCAGAAGACAGAGAAGCGGGATGGTGATGCTAATTGTTATGCACACGCCCGGGCTGACTGGCGTGTGCGTGATTTAATGATTCCACTGTGCCATGAACCGGAGAGTGCCTGGTGGGGCGTAACTAAGTATCAACCCGATCCGACCAAGGTCGCACGACGGCTACGATGCCATGCGCCAGAGAGGAACCGAGAAGAGGGACCAGGCGTGACTCCAGGTCAGACCCCTGACACGGCTGTTTACGCCCACACCGGGGAATACAGGAACAGGCAGGTTAGGCTGGCATACAGACAGGTGGGTATTGGCAGGCACTGCTGGAGTGCAGACAGGAGGATACTGGCAGGCACGGCTGGTATGCAGACAGGAGGGTACTGACAAGTACGGCTGGCGTACAGACGGGGAGGTACTAGCAGGTTGGAGCACAGGCTGGATAGGGTCCAGTACAGACTGGGATTCAGGAACAGAACTGAAGATGCGGTAGACAAGCAGAGCAGAGAGGAACCGCCGAAGCAGTGAGCAAGGCGGAGCAGACAGGAGCCGCCTGAGCGGTGAGCAAGGCAGAGCAGGCAGGAACCGCCGGAGCGGTGAGCAAGACAGAGCAAGGAGAAACTGCCAGAGTGGTGAGCAAGACAGAGCAGGGAGAAACCACCGGAGCGGTGAGCAAGACAGAGCGGGCAGAAACCGCTGGAGCGGGGAGCAAGACAGAGCGGGCAGAAACCGCCAGAGCGGTGAGCAAGGCAGAGCAGGCAGGAACCGCCGGAGCGGTGAGCAAGGCAGAGCAGGCAGGAACCGCTGGAGCAGTGAGCAAGGCAGAGCAGGCAGGAACCGCCGGAGCGGTAAACAAGACGGAGCAGGCAGGAACCGCCGGAGCGGTGAGCAAGGCAGAGCAGGCAGGAACCGCCGGAGCGGTGAGCAAGGCAGAGTGGGCAGAAACCGCCGGAGCGGTGAGCAAGACAGAGCGGGCAGAAACCGCTGGAGCGGGGAGCAAGACAGAGCGGGCAGAAACCGCCAGAGCGGTGAGCAAGGCAGAGCAGGCAGGAACCGCCGGAGCGGTGAGCAAGGCAGAGCAGGCAGGAACCGCTGGAGCAGTGAGCAAGGCAGAGCAGGCAGGAACCGCCGGAGCGGTAAACAAGACGGAGCAGGCAGGAACCGCCGGAGCGGTGAGCAAGGCAGAGCAGGCAGGAACCGCCGGAGCGGTGAGCAAGGCAGAGTGGGCAGAAACCGCCAGAGCGGTGAGCAAGGCAGAGCGGGCAGGAACCACTGGAGCGGTGAACAAGGCACAGCAGAGATAAACCGCTGGAGCGGTGAGCAAAGGCAGAGCAGAGCAGACAGGGCACTGTTCACACGGAACAGACTGGAAGAGAAAGGCAGAACCAGATACACACAAGATACTTGCAATGAAGTAGCGAGTGTACTCTAAACTCACAAACGGAAGTACAGCGACAATGAGTAAGAGTTAGGTGCAGGTTCAGACTCTGCAGAAAAAGGGAAGGTATGGACATAAAGACAGGTAACAGGCTAGGAGAGTGTTTAGACAGGAACTGAGTGTTCAGACAGGAACTGACACTGCAGCGAGATACAGGAGCGAGTCTGGGTATGCGGCCCCCAGAAAAGGCGGAACGAACAGGATAGGAGCGAGTTCAGACTGGCCTGGAAATACAGCCTCCAGGAAGGCGGACAGACAGGCAAGAAAACACAGATAACAGATCTAGGTATGCGGCCCCTAGAAGGCGGGACGAACAGGCTAGGAGCGTGTTCAGACAGGCCTGGAAATACAGTCTCCAGGAAGGCGGACAGACAGGCAAGAGAAACAGAACAGGACCTGGCACATTCAGAGTCAAGGAGCACACTGAATGATAGAGTTGCTCAGGCACCAGCTTCCAGGTGAAGCTGGTTTAAATATCCAGTGACAGACAGCAATAGGCTGAGGACGCATTAGAGGTGTGCCCACAGCAGCTACAAGAAACAGGAAGTAACCGGGCCACCGCCCTAAGCAGTCAGAACAGAGACAAACAGACAGCATGAATAGAAGCCAGGCTAGCAGACTGGACTGAAGATTGAGTTTGCGATCTTGCACAGTGAGAGATGGTGCAGCATGCAAGCCCACCACCAGGTATGTTACACTAATTATGGCGTCATCGCCGCTCACCATCTTGGTGAAGTCCTCAAAGTTTTGGAGGATGGTACATATGTCTGACATCCATGTCCACTCCTGAGGTCTTATGTGTGGAGTCTGAACTGAATACCGATGGCCTTGTTGATGCTGGTACTCAATATCTGCCCTCTTCTGCTCACAAATCCTTCCCAACATCTGCAGTGTTGAGTTCCAATGCGTGGGGACATCACACAGCAGTCTGTGAGCCGGAAGCTGCAAACGCTGCTGAAGCACATCAAGTGCAGCGGAAGCTGTAGCTGACTTTCTAAAATGGGCACACAGGTGGCGTATTTTGACAAGCAGATCCGGCAGCTCCGGGTAGGATTTGAGAAATCGCTGAACCACGAGATTAAGCACATGGGCCAGGCATGGTACGTGTGTGAGCTCGCCTCGCCTCAGAGCGCCATCAGGTTCCGGCCATTGTCACAAGACCATGCTTGGCTGTAGGTTCAGTGGTGTGAGCCACAGATCTGCCTGCTCTTTCAGAGCTGTCCACAACTCTTCAGCATTGTGGGGTTTGTCACCTACGCATATTAGCTTTGGCACAGCCTGTTGCCGCTTGGCCGAGGCAGTGCTGCAGTGCTTCCAGCTTGTGACTGATGTAGTCATTTCAGAGATGGAGGCTGAAGAGGAGGAGGTGCAGGAGCTGTAGACTGTTGGGGCAACCCTGATTGATCTAGGGCCCGCGATCCTTGACATCGGGAGGACGTGTTAAATTCCAAGATCCGACTGCGTCCCGGCTTCCACTATGTTTACCCAGTGTGCCATCAGCGAGATATACCGTCCCTGCCCACAAGCACTTGTCCACGTGTCTGTGGTTAGGTGGACTTTCCCAGTAACTGCGTTGTTGAAGGCACGGCTAATGTTTTGGGACACGTGCTTGTGTAATGCGGGGACAGCACACCGGGAGAAATAGTGGCGATTGGGCACCGAGTACCGAGGAATGGCTGCCGCCATCAGGTTGCGGAATGCTTCCATCTCCACGAGCCTAAAAGGCAACATTTCAAGCGCAAGCAGTCGTGAAATGTTGGAATTTACTAGTGTGGCCTGTGGGGCATTGGCTGCATATTTGCGCTTACGTTCCAAGCACTGGGGTATGGACTACTGAATGCTGTGCTTGAACAAGGACGTGGACGTGCTTCCTGATGCTGCTACTTGAGAGTGTGCAACGACAGGTGCAGGGCAGGAGGCATCTTGGCATGCGCCATGGAGAGGGGATTGGGGTGCATGCACAACAGCGGAAGAAGCAGTGGTGTCACCCGCAGACACTGTTTCTAGACCCTGGTGTTCGGCTCACTTAGTGGGGTGCTTTGCTGCCATGTGCCTGAACATGCTGGTGATGGTCAGGCTTCTAGTTATGCTACAAAACCAAAAAGATCTATTTTGGAGAGAGAAATTTGAATGTTAAGGAGAAAAGATTTTTTTCCCCCCTATACAGAGATATTAATATGCCCCCCCCTACCATTCAGGGCTGCTCATGACTGTTGCTTTAGCGCTGATGGACGCCCAGCACTTTGCGACGCAGTGAGGTGGCCACTCTGTGTGTTTGCGTGGTGCTGAGCCTCCCACAGCCTGTTGCCTGCTCATTCAGGCTTTCTGATGCGCCCTCTGAACCTTAACACACCTGTCTCTGTGTGCATATGCCTCCGTCCCGGCGGCGTCTCCGACGGGCTGCGTTGCTGTGTAATGTGGGAGGTACTCCAGCCCCTTCCTGGCCGCGTGTGACGCGCGGGCGTCCGCGTCATCGCCAGGGGCGGGACATTACAACGTACCGAATTCCGATTGGTACATTCTGGTACGTAAGGTGTCCCCTCTCCTCATGATAACCACGCCTCCTGACGAAGCCACTTCCGGGAAAAACGCGCGTCGAGGCTGCTTTACACCCCCAGCATTCTCTCCCACGCTGCCTTGGATCCCATTGACATGACTCAAGGTAATGGAAGCTTAATGCCTGTATTCATGATTTACTGACACGTACATTTCATAGCGTAACTATTATGATTTATTGCTCATTTGATTGCATGTAACCGCTCTGGTATCTACCTGTATGTATTTTATATACAGGGCTATCAGTCTTATGCTAGATATTTTCTCAGCTTCCCTCATAGGATTTGTAACCATTATCACCAGATATGGTCAGTGTTAGGATTTTCATCCATTGGCAGCATATTTACATTTTGGGGTGTTAGTCTCTTTGCTACATTATCCACCCTACTCCACTACTCTCTAGCTGTCTTCTCCCCCCTTCCCTTGTTGCCCTCATTTTGTCCTTCACTATTGTAATTTTTATGATATTAATATTTTTTCAATAAAGTACAGTATATATTTATCATTTAAATCCCTCATGTGTGTCTGTTTGGAGAGTACTTATAAGTAGACTAAAATCATTACCTGTATAGGGGGGAAAAAAATCTTTTCTCTTTCACATTCGAATTTCTCTCTCCAAAATAGATCTTTTTGGTTTTACTTCTACTATAGGGATTTGCTGACCATGTATTATATGTTAGGCAGATAGGCTTACTAGTTTTGCTACCCCTGCTGATGCTGGCCTGGCAGGTGGTGCAAATGGCCTTTTTGGGGTTATCGGCAGAGTGTTTAAAAAACAACCAGACTCAGGAAGACCTAACAGTTGTACTGGCAACTTCCTTCGTGTTGGTGTTACGGGGCACGGTTGCCTGCCTTCTGTCTGTGGCCACCACACTGCTTCTTCCTGCCTGTTGGGGTGCTCTGCCTCCCTCCCCCTGTGTGCTGCTGTCCTCACTCTGCATGTCCTCCTACCAGCTAGGGTCAGTTACTATATCATCCACCACCTCGTGTTCCACTTCTGCACCCTGGTCTTCTTCTTAACTTTCTGTCAGTTGTGTCTCATCATCATCCACCTCTTGTGACACTTTCCCACCATCCCCATGGCTGCTCAAACATTTGGGCATCGCTACATCCGATCTCCTCTTGCCCTGCTTCAAGTGGACCGGGCGAGAGGCCCGAATCTTTAAATGGAAAAGTGAACAGCTCTTCGGAGTCTCCAAGTGTGGGATCAGTTGTCTCTGGGCACTCGGCATGGTGGGAGGAAGGAGGATTAGGGTGAGGAATATGCAGTCCAGACTCACGGCTACTGAGAGTTGGCCGTGTGGAAGACAGGGTGGTGGTGGTGGTGGCAAAGTGACTGGAAGCATTATCCGCTATCCAACAAACAACCTTTTGACACTGCTCTTGGTTCAATAGTGGTGTGCTGCGGTCCCCTAAGAATTGGGACGAGAAGGTCAGGCGAGAAGATGTGGGTGTTTGTTGTGGCACAATTTCAGCTTGCCCACGGCCTCGGCTTCAGCGTCTGCATGCATCATCACCATCATGTCCAGTTCCCTGTCCCTTGCCAAGTGCCTTGTCCATTTTAAATGTAGGACAATATCTTCTGACTCACCCAGGGGGATATGGGGGACTCGGTACCCGGGCCTTTACCTTCTTGGGATGTCACGGCAGTCGACACACAGGCCCGTACACTGGAGTCACTCTTTAAAAAGGGGGTTGTTGCTTGAAGGGATGAATAATAGTTTGGTCTCGTGACGTCACTTGTGGTTCCTGGTAATGAGTACCAGCGCTGCTGCAGACCTCTGGAGCAGATGTTAGGGCAGCTGGGTTGGTGCGGCTCTCCACAGGCAGAGCTCAGCTCCACGGCAGTGTAGGTGCAGATGGTAATGCTGGGCGTTGTAGTGCAGGAGCGATAACATAGCAGCAATAACTGATTGAGACAGTGGGGTGCAGTCGTCCGAGTTTACTCACAGTTATCAAGTTCCTCAGGTTGCCTGTACAGGTGACAGCCTCCCACGTCGCGCTGCGTTCACCAGGCAGGGGTCCAGCACTCCCTCAAGTATCTCAAGGGCACTTAATGGGACCCCTTTCTGTATGTTCCTTTCTTAGCCGACTTCCCGTGCTGGGTCTCTCCCTCCTGCCCTGTTCCCCGCCACACAAAGTACCGATCAGGTACCTTGGGATCCCTCTGGCAACTTGAACTTCCCGGACCTTACTTGATGCCCTTTTCGGTGGCTTAGGTGCGGATGTGGCAACTGCACCTAGAAAGTGCAGAAGCCTCCGGTTTTCTAGCTGAGACTTAAAGTAACTTGGCTAGCCCAGGGACCGGTTTCCTTCTTGTGGCCTGATCCCTCTACCGCCTGGCAGATTCGGGCATACGGGTGACGGTCCGGCACTCACCGTACCCAGTGGGACCCCTTTTGCTCCTGGAGCCTTTCTCTCTTGCTCCCACTCCTCTCTCAGTCTTGGCCATGACAGGCCAGACCTGCCTCCCGAGTGGAGCTCCTGAAAAGCCTCCGCTCCCGACGTCCTCACACTCCCTCTCTCTTCGTTCAACTCTCTAAAAATATGGCTTCCCTATATATATATGCCTCTTCTTCAAGTGCTCCCCTGATCTGCGTCCTCCACCCACACCCACTACATGGTTCCCCATCAGTTTGGTCCCCCCCCACTCCAGCCAGGGGCAGCAGAAAGCAGTGCATATTGCCCTTCCAGATGGTCTGGAGTAGTGTAGTGTTTGGTGCAGGTGTTAGGGTCCCGGGCAGCACTCCATCCTTACCTGAGAGAAGGAGATGCCATACCTCTGGGTGAAGTGCAGTACCGCTGTGGCGACTGAACCCTCAGGGGCGCCGCACTTCCACACTCACTACAAATGGCTGAATTTGGAGCGAAGTTTTATGTAATCCGTGTGACGGAGAAACCACAGTTTTAAATACCTGGCCTGTAGGTAACTATTTTTAACAGCAAACTGTTGTAAATTGCTTCACTGACAGACTGAAACAAATTTTTAATGGAGGCCAGAAATGGCAGTATTGTCTGAAAACGTATATGTGATCCGTGTGACGGAGAAAACACAGTTTTAAATACCTGGCATGTAGTTAACTATTTTGAACAGCAAACTGTTGTCAATTTCTTCCCTGACACACTGAAACAAAATTTTAATGGAGGCCAGAAATGGCAGTATTGTCAGCACAATTATATGTGATCCGTGTGACGGACAAACCACAGTTTTAAATAGCTGGATTTTTAGCGCTGTAATATGGAAAGGAACTGGCTGTATTCTGCAGTGCCAACACGCAAATGGCGCAGAACAACGGTGTTCTCTGGATTGCTTTTTAAGCAAATAATGAGGATTAAGATGCCCCAAAAAATTATTCCTGGCCCCTGAGACCTGGGCCTATTTCTAGAAATATCTAACAGCAACAGCAGACAAAACTGCCGAGATGCTCGGGCGAGCACCGAGCAGTAGCGAGCATGCTCACTCATCACTGCTCCTGACAAAACTGGTGTAACTGATCAAGGTTTGTAGGTCGCTTTGCCTGCACCTGCCTTTTCAGCTTTGCCCATAAATTTTCCATAGTATTGAGATCAGGGCTTGGGAAGCCTTAAAGCCACAGCTGTGGCAGAACAAATCTGATGGAATCTGCTAGACCCGGGAAAAGGTAAAAGCGGTGCGTTATATGGACATTAATATAGTTACTTTGCTGAAGGCTGTAACTGGAGCCAAGTGGACCTGGCTGCCACTTGAAAGGCTCTTGGTTGTTATGTGTGTAAACATGCCGGTGAGCCACTGAGATGGACTGTGTGATAAGCAGTTATGAAGTGTAATAAACTGCTGGATTTCATGTTACTGGAAAACGTTGCATATGTGCTTTAATTGACCCGCTGAAGCGAGTGTCCCCCAGCGTGATGACTAGCGCTGCCTTACATGTGGTTGGAGAATGCGGCAACTGCAGCCCGGTTGCTAGGGGCAACTGCAGCCCGGTTGCTAGGGGTAACGGCACAGGACGACGCGTGTGGATACAAGCATCTTGTTGTGGCTCGGCTGGGTCACGAAGATTAAAGCATCTTGTTGTAATTCAGCGGGGTTACAAAAATTGTCCTCGCACTCAAACCTGGTTTGCTGTGGCTGGGCGGGGTCACGAAGATTAAAGCATCTGGCTGTAACTCGGCAGGGTTACAAAAATTGTCCTCGCACTCAAACCTGGTTTGCTGTGGCTCAGCAGGACCATGAAAATTTTCCGGGGAGAGCAGTGTGAAGTGTCTAGTGTGAACAGTGTACCGTGATGACCATGAATGGTTCAGTACCTCTAGACGGAATGGAGAAGGGGTTAGATGACCGGCTGCAAATGGTTTGGAGCGAAATGGAGTGTCCTGAAGCAATGCAGGAACAGATAAAGATGGCTGTGAAGGGAGCAGCAAATGAGACTGAAGCTATTGAGCAATTAAAGTGCCTGTTAAAATCGCAGCCGCAGGCATTTGAGAAACGACAGCAGGTCATGGTGCAGGAAGGGCAGGAGCTGTTGGCCCTTTACAGAAAGGCGACAACGGACCATTATGTGAGTTCTTCTGGGGCGCCATTATTGTCCCAGAGTGCCCGGGGAGGTGGTAAGAGATGTTGTGAATTGGGTCCTAAGACTATTGCTGATTTTTTTTGTAAAAATCCCCCTACAGGTGTGGGTGTCCAAAAGGGGGGGGGGGTTTCAAAAAGGGGCGGATTTTCAAAAGAGCATGGAGTATAGAAAACTAAAATTTGTTACTGGTTGTGGGTTGGTACCGCCTAAAAATGACAATTTGACCATTGATAACGGGGTAGCTTCAGTAGAAGGGGTTGACGTCAAGGTGGGAGGTGACTTGTTGGCCCACAACTCCATGGGGAGTGACACAGACCCCACAACTGACGGTGACACTATGAAAGTAGAAAGAGAGTTCAGTCAGGAGGGGCTAGATGAGGGGAGAGAGTCCCACTCTCGTCGTCGATGGCACAAAGGCCACAAAAAAGTTGCTCCTGTAGATTTTGCTGAAAGGGCAAATAAAGAAAATGCAAGGCTGTGTGCCTTTATTCCGAGTTTGGATCCTCTTTTAGAAGAAGAGGAGGTGACGTTGCCAGTAGCAACCTCCGATACAGTACTGAGACAGAAGGATCAGGATCCGACAGCCCTGAAAGAGGAGGCGGCCAGTCATGACCAAGAGCTGGAGCCTATCAGGCAGCAGTGTCAGCGTGACATGCTGCAACGAAGGGAAAACCTGGAGAACGTGTCCTCAGACCAGCTGAGCCTGGAGTCTGAACAGCAGAAAATAAACAAGGTTGTAAGGAACTTGCAGCGAGAACTGGAAGAAAGCCGCGAGGAAATCAACAAATGGAAAGAAAGGTTTCAGAGAAATAAAGAGGAGGTTTCTCAATTGGAGCTTGACAAAGCGGAGTGTGAAGATGAGTTGTGAGAGGTGAAAGATCGCTTCTCCCTGGTATGGTTAGAGCTGAGGCAAGTGAAGCAAAAGCTGGATTAGGGTCTACACCAGAGGGATAGGGAGCTGTCTGCCCTAAAAGAGGCGCTGCAGGATGAAGTTTCTGGACGTGATCAAAACCTAGAACGACTGTGCGAACAGTTCAACCAGAAGCTGTGTGAATCCAAGAAGGAGTGTAGTGAACTCAGTAAGGAACTGCAACAAATTAAGAGAGACTATGAGGATCTCCTCAAGGTTAAGAAAAAACTAGAGGAGGATAAGGCTGATGCAGAGCACATGCGCCAAGTGGTTGAGACCACTCTACAGGACACCCGTGATGAAAATGATGATCTCCGCAGAAAGACCCTAGGTCTGGTAGCTCAGGTGAAGGAGCTGCAGACGTTCTCTGATAATCTCCAGAGGGCAGAGACGTGCCTTAAGGAAAGAATCAGCAAGATGGAAGCTGAGCGGAAAAAGATGGAGGAGTCCATCGAAGAAGGGAGGTATGAAGCAAATGCCTCTTCAGATAATGCGAGCTTGGGTGATTCGGTGGATGTGAGAGCCAAGATCAAGGAACTCAAGGAGTTGCTACAAGCCCATTGGAAGCAAGAGAAGCTTGAGAGACTGGCTGTCGAGAGCCGAGTGGGCGCATTGGAGACAGAGAGCTCTGAGAAAATTCTGCTGATAAAGGAGCAGTTGAAGCCGGAAGAGCTTCAGAGATTGGTTGCAGAGAGGCGAGTGGCTGAGCTAGAGGAAGAAGAGGTCAAGACGAAAATTCTTGAATTTGTAGCTGTGAGTCAGCTCAGGGGAAGAATACAGGGTGAAGAAGCTGAAAGTCAGTTCCCCCTGAAACCTGAGCCGGTTGATCGACTGAAAACCACTGGTGAAACAGAAATGTCTCGGTACAAGTGCCTCATAGATGTACCCGAGGATTTGAGAGAAGAATGCACCAGTGAGTCCGTGCATGAAGAGTTTAAGAAGGCCATGGGAGCCTGTAAGGTATACTCGACCTCAGAAGCTAAACAGCTGTTGGTCCTGTCCACAACCGAAGTCACAATGAAGAGGGTGGCTATCCTAAGTAACATGCACTGGCGATGTATTCGCACAAAGCGGTTTGTCCGGTTGAAGACGAAACAAGCCATTAGACAACTGGAGCTTATGAGTAAAGCTCAAAGTCTGCATGAAGAGGTCATCCGGGTGCCTCATGCTCTGGTAAGAAAGCTCATTGTGGGAAATGGCCGAGCCATGCAGATGATGGTAAAGAAGTCCGGTGTGATGAAAGTAAGCAGTCCACGTGATCGACAGGACTCGGTACCAGATGAAGACGGCATGGTGTCATTCTCCGCTGTAGGAACAGAAGAAAGTCTTGCATATATTCGCATACTGTTGGAGTACCGAGTGACCTACCTGCGAGAGGTAGAACAGTTGAATCTCGCTAGACTGCGAGTGGAAAGACAGAATCGCCTGAGCAGCAGAAGATGGCAGCCGTCTAGAAATTGTGAGACCAGACAGAGAAAGGACCCTTCAAATAATAGAACGGCTACAGTAGAAGTTAGAGACTTTCCAATATGTCCCGAGGATAGTGGGCGTGGGTTTAGAGGTAGTGAGACTTCCAGTAACTCAGGTCTGAGTGGCCCATACAAACGACCCAATAGAGTACGGGACAGTAGGGAGTCGAACCGGACCTTAGATACCAGGGTATGTGAGTCACACTGCTGTATTGACCGCTGGGAGCGGGGGAGGTCTGACAAGGTTACGACCGACCGCTGGGAGTGGGGAAGGTCTGACAAGGTTACGACTGACCATTGGGAGCGGGGGAGGTCTGACAAGGTTACGACCCAGAAATTTGACTTGACGAAGGCAGTGACAATGACAGAAGGTAGGTCCCTAAGGAATGGGCTAATGTTGATGATTAGTGTTCCAGGGGCTGAGCAGCGCAATTGTCAAGTACTTGGTCTCTGTGTGAACTGTGGGTTATAATGTGATTGTGTATATTATGTGTTCAACCCCACAAGTTTGAACAGAGGGGGGATATGTAATGCAGCGGCTTGCGGCATTACTGTAATGGTCCAGGGTGTGTTCTGGCTGACCATGTACCTCTCCCTCAGGTGACTGATCACATGACTGTGACATCATCACAGGTCCTGTGCACACAGAAGGACTGATCACATGATTGTGACATCAGCACAGGACCTGTGTGCACTGGAGGATATATAAATCTTGGTGCTTTTGAAACAGGGTGTGAAAGGCATGAGGCCTGTTCCCCGTGTGTGGGACACCATTAGAGTGTGAGGCCTAGTGAAGCCGGGTGAAGCCTGAAAGGCAAAGGCAGGATCCTTGTGTATAAGAGATGCCAGTAGCCTTGGAGGGCAAGAGGCTTGGAAGACAAGAGTCCTGAAAGGCAGAGGCTGGTTTCCTTGTGTGTGCAAAGAGATGCCAGTAGCCTTGGAAGGTAAGAGGGCTGGAGACCCCCATCTGGGAAGCCGTAAAGCCACAGCTGTGGCAGAACAAATCTGATGGAAACCGCTAGACCCGGCAAAAGGTAAAAGTGGTGCGTTATATGGACATTGATATGGTTACTTGGCTGAAGGCTGTAACTGGAGCCAAGTGGGCCTGTCTGCCACTTGAAAGGCTCTTGGATGTTATGTGTGTAAACATGCCAGTGAGCCACTGAGATGGACTGTGTGATAAGCAGTTATGAAGTGTAATAAACTGCTGGATTTCATGTTACTGGAAAACGTTGCATGTGTGCTTTAATTGACCCGGTGAAGCGAGGGTCCCCCAGCGTGATGACTAGCACTGCCTTACAATATATATATGTAAGTATGTGTAGACACTGGTTAGGCTACTACTGTAACGGCTTGAGTATATATGACACTGATCAATTATCATTATGGCCTCTGTCAGGTAATTACATAGATGATGCTCAGTGACAATAGTAAATGGCCCAGTAATACAATATGGGAGAAGAAAGATGACACTCACCATAAGGGTCTTGGTATTTTTGTTGGCTAAAAAATAGCAGCTGACCTGTTACAGGAGAGCGTGGGTGCATGCAGGTGCCGACCATTTCCTGTTATTGTGCTGCTTCGTTTGGTGTGACTAATAAGACAAATAAATATACCAAGATACTTCTTACTTCTGGTGAGCTCTGATTGTCTTCTCCCATATTGTATGAGCTCAGTCTAACCCCACCTGCACCCAGAGCTGTGGAGTCGGAGTCGTGATAAAATGGACCGACTCCGACTCCTAAAATATATAACAAATTGGGTGTAGTAGTTCAATGCAGTTTGTGGAGAATATTATTTCATAAGGATTTGGGAAAGTTATGAAATGTCCTATAAATGTCTGTCCTATTCTTGATCTAAGGGTCTAGACTTTTAGCTGAGATGAATCTGTGCTACAGTAAATTTATCTCTTAAACATGAGCCATGTATGAGGGTGTTGGAGTCAGAGTTGGAGTCGGTGTCATGGAAATTGAGGAGTCGGAGGTTTGGCTTACCGACTCCACAGCCCTGCCTGCACCACTGATTTACAGCTTTCTGTCTACACTGTGCATAGACAACGCTGACAGTGGAGAGGGACATGGTTAGCCTGAGCTCATGAATATTAAGGACTGCATAGCAGGAGCTGATCATTGAGAGGACTAGCAGAGCTGCAGCAGATAACACAATTGTAGCACCCCGAGGACTCGGCTGCTACAGGGGTATTGCACCTCGATCCAGAGGTGTGGTATTCCACTCCCGGGTAAGGATGGAGTGTGGAACTGGGCTCAGTTAGCTGCATGCACCACACTCACCCCATTTCCGGGGGACAGACCAACGGTACTCCCACCAGATAGATGTGCAGGTACGACAGCTTCTGTCCCCGGCTGGAGTGGAGAGGGGGGAGGAACATCCTAGTGGTGTAGGAGCAGATAGGGGAGGGACTCTGGGCATAGGTAGGAGCCCATTGGGTGCTTGTCACCTGGGCTCAGGTGTCAGAGGGAGTATATAAGGTGGGCACCATCTTAGGACAAGGTCTTTTTGGTCTGCTCTGTGCAGAGAGGAGCTCAGCCAGAGAGGGCTGACAGGGAGCTGTGGCTCAGTCTGGGCCCAGCTCCAGAGCCAGGCCTGGAGAGGAGGCCTGAAGCAGAGAGAGAGAGAAAGGAGAAGAAGGAGGAACAGAAACACCAGGAGAGGCCCAGAGATGCAAGAGAAGAGGGAACCCTGAGATCCCACGAGTTAACGGGTGAAGGGTTGGCAGAACAGGGTACCGGATCCCAAACTGGTGGAGGCCAATTATCCTCAGCCAGGAACCAGAGGTCGTGGACAAGTTTTGGCGCGACCCCTCGCCATATCCACCAGGAAGGCATACCACGTATAGGGTCAGGGAAGCCGGGAAAGGTTTCACCACCAGAAGGCCCGAGGGAGCTGGACAAAGGTGGATCCCTGGTGGGGACGGCCAGTAGGAAGGAAGAGAGGGGAGCTCAGGACCACGCTCTGGAACTGCCTGGGAGTTGGCCGAGTCCCGCACCTGGTGGACGCAGCACGGCTCGGGTGGTCACTCTTGGCCGAAGTGATCTGAATACCAACTGTGAGTAAAGCTGTGAAAACTGCAATGCACGTCTCTGAGCTTCCTTGTCACACCACTACCACTATCATCATTCCCTGCTTCACCAGCTGCCCTGAGGCTATACCTCTCCCGTTGGGGGTTATACCATCCACGCTGCACAACCACACCACCGGCCTCAGCGGTCTGCCCTGCAGCGGCGGCTTCATAGCTGCAATCAACGGGTGGCGTAGTCGAACTCTATAACATCTTAATGCCGCGCACTGCCTCTTAGTTTGACCACTCTGGGCACGGACCGGGTCACCGCCACGAGGACTACTACCCCTGTCAGATCCGGCTCCGGGTATCCCCCGCATGCGCAACGCAGCACAACATGGCCCAGGGGGCGCGTCACAATGATTTATCAAAACTACAGCAAGGAGCCCAGTAACATCACTGGATTCGGGGTCTCGGCCCCCACATCATGCTGCTCTCAGATGAGGTAGCATAAACCTGGTGACAGATTCCCTTTAGTAACATCAGACACGATCTTCCATCCAACAAGTCAATGGACCCGAATAATTCAGACTCAGGATTTCTGACTATGATGTCGGCCAAGAGAGTGTGTGAAAAGAGTCTCCTTCCTGCAGACGATCATGCCTTTCAGCTTTGGAAGATGAGCTGCTGCAGCAGAGAGTACAGATTGCTGCCATTGTTGCCCTACAACCGTCACAAGCCGCACAGTCTCGTAAGCCATTGTTTTTGTAATCCTTATAAATCACTTAATGGGTTAAATAGGTCAAGCTTTTGCTATGTATTTGGTATGATTTGATCTCGTTTTTGTTTCTCAGATACAGAATCAATGTGCTCATTTAGCTGCCCAGGTAATGCCCTCTCACCCCCATCTTCAGCTTCTCCACCACTTTCCGCACAGTTTTTGCAATTTACAACCCCAGTAGCTCCGCTGCCCCCTCCTCCTCCTCCTCCTCCACCACCCCCAGTCCCATCTTCCCAACTAAAATCTGCACTTGATATTATAAGAGAACGTAAAGCTTCTCACAAATGCAGCCCGACGGAAAGTGAGGCTTCAGAGAAAGGCAGTGTGGATCAGCTCCCCAGTATGATGGATGTGTTAAAAGGCATGAATTCCATCAAGCTTCGGGCGGTCGAAAGGTCATTTTATAGATTTTCTTTAAATATATATTTTTTATTACAGACATGCGTGAAATAGAATGAAGGAGAAAACTGTAAAAAAAAAAAAAATCTGTCACTGAGCCTGCATCTTTCCCTGCACATGACTGCTGATCTCATGAGCTGTCATGTGCCTTTAACAGCCGCAGGCGGATCCGAGATCCACCCGCAGCTGTTAACCAGTTAAATACCGCTGTCAATCACTAGCAGTGGCATTTAATACACACCTGCCAGAAGCTCGTCACAAGACACACCCATAGGCGTCCCTGTCATGTGATTGCGGGGTGCCAATGTGTTGTCATGACAGCCGGGGGTCTGCAGAAGACCCCTGGCTGTCATTGTAGATCCCCTGTGGCCGGCATTCATAGGAGATTGTGATTTCTGCTATACATAGCAGTGCTGAAGCCCTGCTATGTGTAGCACAGGTAATCAGATGATTGCAGCTTCAAGTCTCCTAAGAGGACTATTGCTGCCAGTAAAAAGTAAAAAAAGTTTTAAAAAACATAAAGGTTTAAATCACGCCCTTTTGCCCTATTGAAAATAAAACCATTAAAAAAATATACGCATATTTGGTATCGCTGTATTCAGAAATCTCCGATCTATCAAAATATAAAGTAAATTAATCAGATCGGTAAACGGCGTAACGACAAAAAAAATCTAAACTCCAGAATTATGTTTTTCTTTTTTTGCCTCCGCAAACATAACAGGCGATCAAAACATTGTATCTACCTCAAAATTATATAAATAAAAACGTCCGCTGAGGGCGCAAAAAATAAGCCCTAACCTGGCCCTAGATCCCGAAAAATGGAGATGCTACGGGTCTCGGAAAATGGCGACATAAGCGATTTTTTTTAATTTTTTTTTTTACAAACTTCTGATTTTTTTTTTCACCACTCACATATAAAAGAACCAATACATGTTTGGTATCTATGAACTCGTACTGACCTGGGAATCATAATGGCTGGTCAGCTTTAGCATTTAGTGAACATGGTAAATAAAATAAAAAAATTACAATTGTGGAAATGCACTTTTTTGCAATTTCACCGCACTTGGAATTTTTTTCCCGTTTTCCAGTACACGATATGGTAAAATAAATGGTGTCAATCAAAAGAACAACTTGTCCCGCAAAAAAAAAAGGTACCGTACAGACCAAAAGTTTGGACACACCTTCTCATTTAAAGATTTTTCTGTATTTTCATGACTATGAAAATTGTACATTCACACTGAAGACATCAAAACTATGAATTAACACATGTGGAATTATATACTTAACAAAAAAGTGTGAAACAACTGAAAATATGTCTTATATTCTAGGTTTTTCAAAGTAGCCACCTTTTGCTTTGATAACTGCTTTGCACACTCTTGGCATTCTCTTGATGAGCTTCAAGAGGTAGTCACCGGAAATGGTCTTCCAACAATCTTGAAGGAATTCCCAGAGATGATTAGCACTTGTTGGCCCTTTTGCCGTCACTCTGCGGTCCAGCTCACCCCAAACCATCTTGATTGGGTTCAAGTCTGGTGACTGTGGAGGCCAGGTCATCTGGTGTAGCACCCCATCACTCTCCTTCTTGGTCAAATAGCCCTTACACAGCCTGGAGGTGTGTTTGGGTTCATCGTCATGTTGAAAAATAAATGATGGTCCAACTAAACGCAAACCAGATGGAATAGCATGCCGCTGTAAGATGCTGTGATAGCCATGCTTGTTCAGTATGCCTTCAATTTTGAATAAATCCCCAACAGTGTCACCAGCAAAGCACCCCCACACCATCACACCTCCTCATCCATGCTTCACGGTGGGAACCAGGCATGTAGAGTCCATTCTTTCACCTTTTCTGCGTCGCACAAAAACACGGTGGTTGGAACCAAAGATCTCAAATTTGGACTCATCAGACCAAAGCTCAGATTTCCACTGGTCTAATGTCCATTCCTTGTGTTCTTTAGCCCAAACAAGTCTCTTCTGCTTGTTGCCTGTCCTTAGCAGTGATTTCCTAGCAGCTATTTTACCATGAAGGCCTGCTGCCCAAAGTCTCCTCTTAACAGTTGTTGAAGAGAAGTGTCTGCTGCTAGAACTCTGTGTGGCATTGACCGGGTCTCTAATCTGAGCTGCTGTTAACCTGTGATTTCTGAGGCTGGTGACTCGGATAAACTTATCCTCAGAAGCATAGGTGACTCTTGGTCTTCCTTTCCTGGGGAAGTCCTCATGCGAGCCAGTTTCTTTGTAGCGATTGATGGTTTTTGCAACTGCACTTGGGGACACTTTCAAAGTTTGCCCAATTTTTCGGACTGACTGACCTTCATTTCTTAAAGTAATGATGGCCACTCGTTTTTCTTTACTTAGCTGCTTTTTTCTTGCCATAATAAAAATTCTAACAGTCTATTCAGTAGGACTATCAGCTATGTATCCACCAGACTTCTTCACAACACAACTGATGGTCCCAACCCCATTTATAAGGCAAGAAATCCCACTGATTAAACCTGACAGGGCACACCTGTGAAGTGAAAACCATTGACGGTGACTACCTCTTGAAGCTCATCAAGAGAATGCCAAGAGTTTGCAGAGCAGTCATCAAAGCAAAAGGTGGCTACTTTGAAGAACCTAGAATATAAGACATATTTTCAGTTGGTTCACACTTTTTTGTTAGGTATATAATTTCACATGTGTTAATTCATAGTTTTGATGCCTTCAGTGTGAATGTACAATTTTCATAGTCATGAAAAAACAGAAAAATCTTTAAATGAGAAGGTGTGTCAATCTTTTGGTCTGTACTGTATATTGACAAAAAATAAAAAACTTGGCTCTGGGAATAAGAGTAGAAAAAAATGAAAGGGCAAAAACAGAAAATTGCAAGGTCATGAATGGGGTTAACAATGCTGTACCCTTCTCTGGAAGTCCCACATATAATGAATGTAGCAGTGGCGTGAATGCTTGAGAAGGCTCAAATATAATGTGCCTCTTCCAAGCCCCATTCATGGTGGGGGTCTTCCATGCGGACCTCCTGCGATCAGCAGGCTTATCCTGTGGATATGACTAGCCCAGGGGAATGGGGATGACTCGGTACCCGGGCCTTTAGCCTGGCCTTTAGGGATGTCACGGTGGTCGGCTCCCGGGCCCGTACTCTGGGCCTCTCTTTTAAAAGGGTTGGTGTTGTAAAAGAAAGAGTTTGTGACGCCACCTGTGGCTTCTGGTGAGGATCACCAGTGCTGCGCAGTCCACTGAGGCAGGTGATAAGGCAGCATGATGGTATAGCTCCCCACAGGTAGTGCTGGGCCTCAGGGCAGTATAGGAACGGGGATGCAGGACAAAGAGACTCCGCCGGGCCAGATCAAGAACAGGGATGGACACAATAGTCACTTCAGTACCTTTTACTGGTGGAATTTCAGGCACTCCCAGGAGCACTGTAGGGTGAAGGTTGTATGTCCGGATCCTCCCCAATGAGCAGGTTTTGGGCCTCCTGGTTCTGGCTTCTGCGTAGTAAGTTTCTGACCTGCCTGGAGCTAGGCCTAACTTTGCCTCTGTCCTGCGCTGGCTGACCTTGTGGTAGGGCCTTCTCTTGGAGAGCACGCTCACGACCTACGGGGCCTATGTGTCTCCTGGCTCTGGTACGTATCAGCACTTTAGCGATCCTGGGACCTGTAGTTCTCCAGGGATTCCAGTTTATCTTACTGGGTCGTGGAGATCCCGGCAAGCTTCGGACCCGGGGTCCAGTAACTACTTCTTCTTCGGGGTGAGCTGGTTAAGCTCCTTTGCCCCCTATGAACTAACTCTCTACTCTTCGCCTTCGGCCTACTCGGACCCTCAATAGGCTACTCACACTAACGGCAGCGTGCCGTGTTTCACCGATCTTATGGCGCCGACACACCTACAGCTCACCTCACTGAGCTACACGTGAGTCTAGAACGTGCTCCACTGCAGACTGACCTCTTTCAGGCTTTTGCACTGCAGGAACTCTCACAACAGGTTTGCTTTCTGTCGTCTCCAGTCTAGACTAACTGCTGCCTGGCTCCACCTTCCCTTATATATCTCCCTAAGGAGCTCCCTCTGGTGGTCTGAGGTGGAAGTTGGAGATGTGTGAATGGTTATGGGGGCCTCTTGTGGAGGAATCCTTCAGTACACCCTCCTGGGTCTGTGATACCAAGCACAGCTGGGCTTCACATTCCCCCCCCTAGTTAAACTCAGCACTCCCGGGCTGAAGTACATTTTATAACAACAGTAACAATAGGAAACATAAGCAATACTAGAACACTCTTCCCTTTATGGGAGGCACGGATCTTAAACGTTGCAGAAACAATACAAATACAGAGTGTCCTCAGAATCCAAGTCTCCTATGGTGAGGTTCCCATACAGGATGTCCATCTCACAAGGTAGAGTACTTTGGTAGTTTTGAGGGACCTGTCCTAAACCCTCTACGCAGGCCCTGGGGTGGCTGCAGGGCATGAAGATCCGAGTTGCACCTCCAAAAGAGCCACTCCAGATAGGTTTTCCTTCTGAGGTCACCTGAAAGGGGCACTCCAGGGAGCGCAATTATATACAATAAGAGTTTTTGGGCTGCACACAGTCCTCAGCCATGCAGTTCATTATGCAAATAAAGAATTAATAGGAAAAAGCACAAATTGATAAGCATGCATGAAAACAAACAGTTATGCAATACATTACAATTTAATACTCAATACCCCAGGGGTAACTATCTACATTCTCTGAAATTTTGCTACTTTACTCAGTGTACCTAGCAGGAGGTTTACCTCTTGTGCTGCGTACTGATCTGCATAGTGCTGTGGTTAGTGGAGTGTCAGTATCTGTATCCTCAGTTACCCTACCAGTTTTACATGTAACCATGTTGTAAAATTGCCTTAACCTCTCTCTTGGACTGGCAAGTCTACCATTGGCTGGGCCCTCTTGCTCCGCTCCTGCCGGGGATCCTTCATCCGGGGATACTTCTTGAGCTGGCTCTTCTGCAGCACTTACAGGTTCAACTTGCTGTGGAGGGTTTTCTGGCTGTTCATAGAATTGGAGTACTGGAATGATTACTGCACCTCCTATTTGAGGCCAATCCGCTGGGAAGTCTCCAAGGTCAGTGTGTATCACTGTTTCTTTAGGTTCTTCCTGGGTTGTGAAAGACACTTCTTCCTGAGTCTTTAGTAGATGTGGACACAACTTCAGGTGGTCCCTAGATATTGTCGCAGTTGTTCTTCCTCCATCTTTGCTGATCAAACACGTCTTCCTGTTGTCAAACCTTGAATTCAACACAGTGTAGGGTTCTCTCTCCCACTGGTCATCAAGCTTGTGTTTCCTCCGCTTCCTTTTCAATACCACTTCTCCTGGTGTGAAGGGTTCTGCTGGTGCACTTCTGTTGTATTGTGCCTCTTGTTTATCCCTCACCCGAGTGAGACTGTCTTCGACACAGGCTTGGACTCTCCTGTACTGCTCCTGTCTGGTCGTGTCCCAGTCCTCAGTGGTCACATCAGCTTCAGGTTCTACCACACCAAGCTTCAGGTCCATGGGCAACTTCCCTGGTCTTGCACGCATGAGATATGCCGGAGTGCAATTGGTGGAACTTACTGGTATGTGATTATACAGATCCACTAGGTCAGGTAGTAGGTCTGGCCACTGGCTTCTCTCTTCTAGTGGTATGGTCTTCAGTAGATCGATGATGATGTTATTCATCTTTTCACAGAGACCGTTAGTTTGGGGGTGGTACGGTGTAGTCCTGATCTTTTTATACCAGTACAGATGGCAGAACTCTTTGAACAATTCAGCCTCAAAGGCCGTGCCTTGATCAGTCAGTACCTGTCCAGGCTATCCATGGGACCTGCAGAAGTACGCCTGGAACGTCTTAGCTGCTGTCTCTGCTGTCAGGTCTTTGATAGGGGAGACCACCAGGACCCTGGAGTAGTGATCCACCATGGTCAGGGCATAGGAGTATCCTGACTGACTGGGTGACAACTTGACATGGTCCAGGGCCACGATCTCCAGAGGGCGAGTCGTCTTGATGGGTTGCAGGGGTGCCTTCTGGCTGCTGTAGTCTTTTCTTCTGAGGCTACAGGGTCCACAGTCTCTGCACCACCTCTCAATGAAGCTGCGCATCCCCACCCAGTAGAATCGACACTTCAACAGGGTCTCTAGCTTTTTCTAGCCAAAGTGCCCCGCCTGATCGTGGTAGGCCTCCAACACCATCTGGATGTCCGTCTTGGGGACCACTATCTGCCACACCATCTCGAGGGTTTTGGGATTGACGTACCTCCGGCACAACTTCTCACGGTAGATAAACAGCCGGCTTCTCTCATTCCACAGCTGCTTTGCTTGGAGAGCCGCATCCTTCTCCAGGGAGGAACCTTCTTGGGTTATCAGCTCCTTGATACGGCTGACAACCGGGTCGCTGTCCTGAGTCTCTTTCCAGCTGTGGTGAGGCAAGGGGTTTAACGTCTTACCGCGTTGCTTCCTGGAGGCTCGTAGCTCGTGGGCCATCCCATTCCGGTGGAAGGCAGGTAGTTCAACCTCTTCCAGGTCATCCACTTCTTCTTCTGTGTCTGACTGGTGAGGCATCCTGGACAGGGCATCGGCGTTGGCGTTCTTGCGGCCCGCCCGGTACTTTATGGTGAATTGGTAGTTTGACAGCCGAGCCATCCATCGCTATTCCATGGCTCCCAGCTTGGCTGTTTGAAGATGAGTTAAGGGGGTATTGTCAGTGTAGGCAGTAAACTTGCTGGAGGCTAGGTAGTGCTTGAACTTTTCTGTGATGGCCCAGACCAAGGCCAGGAACTCCAACTTGAAGCTGCTATAGTTCTCTGGGTTCCTCTCGGTCGGGCGGAGCTTCCTGCTTGCATACGCGATGACTTTCTCCTGGCCATTCTGCTTCTGACTTAAGACAGTGCCCAGGCCTTCATTGCTGGCATCTGTATACAGCAGGAATGTTTGGCTGTAGTCAGGGTAGGCTAGGATCTCATCACCTGTCAGGATCTCCTTCATCTCTTGAAATGATTCAGCCTGTTCTTTACCCCAGTGGAATGGAGGGTTTTTGCTTTTGGGGGACTGCCCTACCAGGAGGTCTTGCAGAGGAGCTGCCTTCTTAGTGTAGTCCTTTACAAACCTCCGGTAGTATCCGACTAGTCCCAAGAACTGACGCACCTCCTTGAGGTTCTTCGGCTCCGGCCACTTCTGGATGGCAGTAACTTTCTCCGGGTCTGGTGCTACCCCTTCCGGACTGACAATGTGCCCCAGGTACTGTACCTTTCTCTTGAGCAGGTGGCACTTTGAGGGCTTCAACTTCATCCCGTACCGGGACAGTGACTCAAATACCTCTGCCAGGTGTTTCAGGTGGTCCTCGTACGTTCTGGAGTACACAATTACGTCATCCAGGTAAAGTAACACAGTCTCGAAGATGCGGTGTCCCAGGCAGCACTCCATCAGTCTCTGGAACATTCCGGGGGCATTTTAGAGTCAAAACGGCATGCTGTTGAACTCGCAGAGTCCCATCGGGGTGGTGAAGGCCGTCTTCTCCCGATTCTCCTCAGCCACAGCGACCTGCCAGTAACCACTAGTGAGGTCAAGGGTAGAAAAGTAATTTGCAGACTTTAAGGCAGCTAGGGACTCTTCTATGCGTGGTAAAGGGTATGCATCTTTATGTGTAATGCGATTTACTTGACGGTAATCTACACACATTCTCATGCTCCCATCCTTTTTCCTAACCAGCACTAGGGGAGCCGCCCAGGGACTACAACTATCCCTAATTACTCCCGCCTTCCTCATGTCATGCAGCATTTCTTTTGCCTTCTGGTAGTGAGCTGGGGGTATAGGCCTATAACGTTCTTTAATTGGGGAATGGTTGCCTGTGGAGATATGATGTTGAACCCCCTTAACCCTCCCAAAGTCAAGTGGATGTTTACTGAACACCTGCGAGTATTCTTGAACCACCCGGTGTACACCCTGTTTTTGATGGGCAGGAGTGGTGTCTGTCCCAACATGGAGCTGTTGACACCAATCCTCCACCTGGGTTGCAGGGTCATTATCTTCCACTTCTTCTGGTGAAGTTAAGGACTCCGCCACATGGATACAGTTGTTGTTGACAGCATGTAGTTTAGCAACAGTGGCATAACGTGGCAGTTTGACCTCATCTTCCCCTAGGTTAAGAAGACGGACAGGCACCCTCCCATTACGTACATCTACCACCCCCCTGGCGGTTAAGAGCGTGGGTCTGTGCTCAGAGCAAAGGGGTTCTACTACCGCCTGGTAGCTCTGTCCTCTAAGACCTATGGCAGCTCTACACCAGATGAGCATTTCACTCATTGGGGGAACAACAATGGGTATAGGGTCTGTTACCCTCACGTTACCGATTTCACCATCTGTTAATTGTACTTGCTGTTGATACATCAAGACGCGGATCTCTCTCTGCAGCGCCCTCCTCTGTCTCGGTCTGGCAGTGTCAGCGATCTCTTGGAGCAAGAACACAACCTCTCCCAAACAGTTACCAACAACATTAGTGCCTAGTACCATATATGGGTTGCTGTCATCAGGGTTAGTCTCCACTACAATAAGTCCCTGGTCCTTCAGCTCCACTCTCCCCACCTTACAGTCACATTCTTAACCCCGAGTAGGTTAAGGGGGAGTCCATTTGATGCATATACAGACAAATTTGGAGCTGGCGGACGCAGATCGTCCATGGACCAGTACCTCTTGTAGAGGACTTCAGGTATGATGGTTACCTGAGATCCTGTGTCCAGCAGGGCATGCATCGGGATCCCGTCCAATACAATGGACAGGAAAGGTCTTCCTCCGACGAACCTGTTGTACCAGTCTGATGGACCTGGTGAGTCTACTCCTGGGTGGCGGCCTTCGGACCCAGGGTTTTCTCGTTTAAGGGACAATTCAGGGCGATGTGTCCGGTCTTATGGCATCGGTAACAGATCGGTTCCCTTGGTGGACGGCGTTGGTCACTGGTCCTCGGCGAGGGTGGTGTTGGCCTCCTCCTCCTCCGCATCCAGGGGACATCCTCAGGGCTATCAGCTAGCAGGATCTTCCCTCCTCCCTCAGGCTCCGTCCGCAGCTGCAGGGCACTCAGCACGGTGGTCAGGGTTTTACTCAACTGACGCACCTCTGAGCGCAGACTGTCCAGGTCTTTAGGGGACGTTGTTGGAACCTTAGCTTCAGCAGTCACTGGAGAAAAGGTGGGCGTTGCAGGCTCTGGGGTTGCCCCACCCTGGTAACATTGGATGGCATTTGTCTCCAGGGGCTGTAGTCCTTTTATAGCCATGTCCTTTAGATTGTCAAAGGTGGCATCTGGATGATCCAGGGACCACCAACGCACAGTCCTGCTCTCCTCTGGAGACTTCAGTCCCCGGACAAACTGTTCCTTCAGCATTTTGTTCTCATTCTCAAAGCTGGTCGGACTAACCTGGTTCAGAGCCCGCAGGGCCCCTTGAAGATGCCAGGCGTAGTCACGAACATAGTCCTCTGGTTGTTGGGAGCAGCTGTAGAACCTCATCCGGAGGTCCGCCTCAGTAAGGTCCTCAAAGACAGTATGTAGTTTTTGGAATATTGCGGACACTATCCCCGGTCTGCGGCCGACCATGTTTCCACTTCCCGCTCCGCAGCACCGGTCAGCTGTCCTAATACAACGGCAGCTCTTTGTTTGCCGGTCATAGAGTACATGTCCAAAATACCACATATCTTCCGCTTAAATCCAGACAGGGTATCTGGTTTGCCGTTGTACTGGCGGAGCCACTTTTCTCCAGGAATGTACGGTAAAGTCATAGGAATAACAGGTGTTACAGGCGCTGCTGGTGGAGCGGCGGCTTCGGCCTGCCCATTATCGGGGACGTTGACCGGTAGGTCGGCGTTCTGCTGTTCGACGGACATCTTAGCGCCCCCCTAGTTAACCGTGGCCTACCTTCTGGTTTTTCTTCCGGTAGGCTGCAGCTCCGCAGGTGACGGTTGTCTTCAGGACCTTGCGTCGCTTGCATCCTACGTCAGAGCGTTCAGCGACGCTCCGTACAGGACCTGGCGCTTCCTGATTTGACATCAAGGCGTGGGGTGTGTCCGGGACTTCGTGCTCTTTTGCAGGTACGCCCCTTATTTTCCCGCGGTTACGCCCTTCTTCTCGCTCAACGGCCCAACAATGGCGGCTATCTTCACCACAACTTTTCGTACACAGTTCAAAATAAAGGCGCACAGTACCCGGTGGCAACGGGCAAAACACGGTGTCATTGCAGTGGGCACGTGATCCTGTTTGTGACGCCAGGAAAGAGATGACTAGCCCAGGGGAATGGGGATGACTCGGTACCCGGGCCTTTAGGGATGTCGCGGTGGTCGGCTCCCGGGCCCGTACTCTGAGCCTCTCTTTTAAAAGGGTTGGTCTTGTAAAAGAAAGAGTTCGTGACGCCACCTGTGGCTTCTGGTGAGGATCACCAGCGCTGCGCAGTCCACTGAGGCTGGTGATAAGGCAGCTTGATGGTATAGCTCCCCACAGGTAGAGCTGGGCCTCAGGGCAGTATAGGAACGGGGATGCAGGACAAAGAGACTCCGCCGGGCCAGATCAAGAACAGGGACGGACACAATAGTCACTTCAGTACCTTTTACTGGTGGAATTTCAGGCACTGCCCGGAGCACTGTAGGGTGAAGGGTGTATGTCCGGATCCTCCCCAATGAGCAGGTTTTGGGCCTCCTGGTTCTGGCTTCTGCGTAGTAAGTTTCTGACCTGCCTGGAGCTAGGCCTAACTTTGTCTCTGTCCTGCGCTGGCTGACCTTGTGGTAGGGCCTTCTCTTGGAGTGCACGCTCCCAACCTACGGGGCCTATGTGTCTCCTGGCTCTGGTACGTATCAGCACTTTAGCGATCCTGGGACCTGTAGTTCTCCAGGGATTCCAGTTTATCTTACTGGGTCGTGGAGATCCTGGCAAGCTTCGGACCCGGTGTCCGGTAACTACTTCTTCTTCGGGGTGAGCTAGTTAAGCTCCTCTGCCCCCTATGAACTAACTCTCTACTCTTCGCCTTCGGCCTACTCGGACCCTCAATAGGCTACTCACACTAACGGCACCTAAAGCTCACCTCACTGAGCTACACGTGAGTCTAGAATGTGCTCCACTGCAGACTGACCTCTCTCAGGCTTTTGCACTGCAGGAACTCTCACAACAGGTTTGCTTTCTGTCGTCTCCAGTCTAGACTAACTGCTGCCTGGCTCCACCTTCCCTTATATATCTCCCTAAGGAGCTCCCTCTGGTGGTCTGAGGTGGAAGGTGGAGATGTGTGAATGGTTATGGGGGCCTCTTGTGGAGGAATCCTTCAATACACCCTCCTGGGTCTGTGATACCAAGCACAGCTGGGCTTCACAGATAGGTGATAACTTGCAAAGTTAAAATTAACTTATGCAAACATTATTTCAATAATTATATTAGGTTTAACATTTCAGAGTAGTCTGTCCCTAATTATAAATATGCTGTATTAGCCCCACTAATAGGATCTTAGACAAGTCTTTTCAGAAAATGGATAGCAGGTGATTGATTCATTTTTTTAGAAAAAGTCTGTAAAAAAAATCTTATTAGACATAGCAGCAATGAATGAAAAGTAGTTTGTATGAAGAGCTAAGTTATAGCCTGTCAATTACAGAATGGCAGTGATGTTTATTTTCACCGATTTTTCGCTTTAGATCCCCTGGTGGGAAACCCTAAACCAGGAAAGACAAGAAGAGATGTTCACTTAATGATCCCACAGACCCTGCAGCCATTATAGCCAAAGCCTTGAAGCAGAAGTTTGCGCACAGAAATGGTGATGACGCTGTCAATAAAGAAAATAGATCTCATGAGGAGTCTCCGTTCTCCAGTCCTGAAGCCCCAAGGTACTGTTTGTAAATCTTACATGACTGACCAACCAAAAATCAGGCTTATGAAAGATCGTGAATGGAAGGTTTGTTGCTGGATCTTTAAACGGTTTATCCAGGACTATTTTATCTTTTTACTATAAGCCTAAAAACTAACAGGCAGGTTGTTACTAACAGTGGCAACTATCTGCCTGTTGTATCCGGTGCCGGCTCGGAGAGGTCACCGACCACTGTCGCCGGCGATTCAGCTGCTCCAAGTCAACAGAGCAGCTCTTCTTCTTCCAGGCTGCTCTGTTGATGGGGCGTGGCTACCGACGTTAGGCAACTTGTGAGTCGGCTGCCAATCAGCATGACGTCAGCAGTCACGATCCATCAAGAGACCAGAGCAGAAGAGAAGCCGCTGCTCTGTAGACATGATATTAGCAGAAGCCGCTGAATTGCTGTGACCGCTCTGTGTCAGCAGAGATCGGTGCAGGGCACAACAGACTGGTAGTTAGCAACTACCTACCTGTTAGTTCTTAGGTCAATAGTTAAAAAAATGTAATAGTCCTAGATAACCCCTTTTAACATTATATACTTGGCAGCAATTATCTATCGTGTGACGTGGCCATAAGACTAAGTCAACTGTATAACATGGTCCTTGACTGTATAACATGGTCTATTACTGACCAGTGATAAGAAAGTATAAAAGCACGGACAACCCCATTTATTTGAAATATGGTTCCTAATGTTTTCGGCACTAGCTACAGATATAGACCCTAATTGCTCTATAGGGGTTGTCCATCAATAAAGACAATTTTTTTAAATACTTAAATGCATGCATTTTTAGCTAAAAATAATTTTTTGGAATTGGATTTGATTAAAAATTTTGCACCGTTTGCCTTTTGTAGTCTCTATCTTGCACTGTCTAAGAATCCATCAGTGAGCTTATTATAACAGTTCAATAGGAGAGAACTGTTATAACAAGAGAAGGAGAGTACCTTTTTTTATGTCTTTTTCTGACCTCATCTCAGCTGGTTTAAGACCACTGACCACATCAAAGTTGAATGTGCAGGGAAACAAATAGTCTGTAAAAGCCAAATGGTGCAATATATTTAATGAAACCAAAATGCACAAAATATATCTTTAAGTCCACAAAGATGCAACATGCACCAATTGGCAGAACGGGGAATTTTTATCCCCAATGGAGAACTTTTATCCCTGTTACAAAATATGTGCCGCAGGTCAGATGCATGACCGCTGGGAGTCTACCGGAAAAAGCCGAGCAGCTACCTAGGGAATGAATGGAGCAGCTGTCAAGCATGTGCCTTTGCTGAAGCATTCGTCATCGAAACCAATTTTTTACACTGTTGATACTACATAGTAAAAAAAACATAGTTCTTATAGATGCTATATAACCCTTTTAAGGCAACCCACATACTCTAAAATCTAGACCTTTCGGCTGCGTGCCCACGATGCGTTTTTCATGCGTTTCCACTGCGGAATTTCCGCAGTGGAAACTCATTAAAAACGCTTGGTAATCTGCACCACATGGTCCTCAATGGCATTCCGCAATGTCAATGCACATGCTGCGGATTATTCCGCAGCGTTTCTGCGGCGCTCAAAAATCCGCAGCATGTTCATTAATTTTGCGGAAGCGCAGCGGAATTGCCGCCATTGACTTGCATTGAGACGCATATAATCCGTGTCTATACGTTTGTACATGTGGATTATATGCGTTTCTATGTGCGGATGGTACCCAGTTCTGGAGGAGAGAAGACTCTCATCCAGACCTGGGTACCATTGTACCTGTGAAAAAAAGAATAAAATAATAAATAAAGTTTATATTTACCTTCTCGCGGGCCGGCCGGCAGCGCTTATCTTCCAGGACCTGAGATGACGTCGCGATCATGTGACCGCAGACTGTCTCGCGATATGCCGGCAACCCGGAAGGACCGCGACAACACACGCGGCAGCACATGCGGCAGGGGATCGGTAAGTATAGCTTTATTTTTTACAGTCACACTATATAAATCCATGCTGTTTGCATGGATTTATATAGTGTGACCTAGTTGTCAAGCACTTTCCAAGTGATGCTATCGGGGCTCGGTTAGCTGCATGCATCACACACACCCCATTTCCGAGGGACAGCTCAACGGTGCTCCCATTAGTACAGTAATGCAGGCACGACAAATCATGTCCCTGGCTGGAGTGGGGAGGGGGAAGCACACCCAGTGATGTAGGAGCAGGGGGGGACGGTTTCTGGGCATAGGTAGGAGCCCATTGGTTGGAAGTCACCTGGGCTCATACACAGAGAGGTAGGTATATAAGGTGTCTTCATCTTAGTCGAGTAGAGTCAGTTCAGTCAGGAGGAGAAGAGAAAAGGAGTTCAACCAGGAGGGCTGACAGGGAGCTGTGGCTCAGTCTGGGCCCAGCTCCACGAGGCAGGCCTAGAGTGAAGGCCAGAGCCAGAAGAAAGGACAGAAACAGAAAGGAACAGAAAGGAAAGTAAGAAGGAACAGAACACCAAGAGAGGCCCAGAGACACGAAGGCAGAAGGAACCCTAAGGACCCAGGAGATTACAGGTGACGGGTTGGCAGAACAGGGTACCGGATCCCAAGTTGGTGGAGGCGACTAATCCTTAACCAAGAACCGGTGGTCGCAATCATTTAGTGGTGCGACCCCTTACTACACCTACTAGAAAGGCACACCACATAGGGTCAGGGAAGTGGGTACCCAGCCCTCCCAGGAGAAGATCAGAGGCAGCTGGACAAAAGTAGTGTCATTGGTGGGGCACGGCTGACGAAAGGATAGAAGGGAGTCCTGTGCCACACTCTGGAATTACCTGGGGGTTGACCGAGCCCCCTGCCTGGTGGAAGCAGCACGGCTCGGGCGGTCCTACCTGTGCACAAGTGAACTGGATGAGAACTGTGAGTAAAAAGCTTGAACTGCAACGCCTTGTCTCTGTGCTTTCTCACCGTATGCAGCACTACTGGTACTGGGACGCCCGTGCACCATAACCCCCACCGTCTACTACACTGCCCTGGGGCTTCACTCTTCCCGTCGGGAGTCACACTACCTCAGCTGCATACACCATCAGCCCCAGCGGTCTGCCTTGCAGCGGCGGTTCGCACTGACCGCAATCCACGGGTGGCGTAGTCGGACATTATCCCATAAAAGCCCCCACAAAAGACCGCCATTGGCCTGACCACACTGAGCCACGGGCCCGGGTCACCGCCACGGAGACTACAACCCCCAGAAGCCCGGTTCCGGGTGTCCCTCGGCCCAGGGGGCGAGTCAAATGCACAATCTGCATGCATTTTTTCTGGCAAGGGAGATGCAGAAACGCTGCAGAAATTTTCTGCTTCATTTCTGCATCGTGGGCACATACCCTTATTGGGTAGAAGTGTTTTAACTAATTGAATCGTTGACTGATCCTTCACGATTTTCCCAGTGTATATATGAATGTATATCTGGTTCTAACTTTTCCTATGTTCTTCACTTGTAGTTTGGGCGCCACCTGCTTAAGCCTATTGGGAAAAGAACACAGAAGGAAATTACAAGAAAGCAAGTTCATGTCTGAGTTGATGTTCATACCCCTGATGAAGCCATAATCACTTGGCGTAACGCGTAGGTTATTTATATCCTTCCTTTTTCTTTGAGCAGCTTTATTCTTGGCTAGTGTTGAGCGATACCTTCCGATATCGGGAAATATCGGATCGGATTGGATCGGACCGATACCGAAAAAGTATCGGATATCGCCGATTCCGATACCGGAAACCAATGCAAGTCAATGGGACAGAAATATCGGAATGAAAATAAACCCTTTCTTTCCTTGTAGGTTAATTCTACATGAAGGAAAACAACTAAGAATAATGTAGAATGTATTGGGGGAGGTGGCGGAGACAATAAAGGCATAGAGGTTTAGCCCAATCAAATGGAACAGCAGGAATTAATTTTTTTTTTTAAGACGTTCTGAGTTACGGAAATATTGACTATGTTAAGTATTTTTATATTTTGTCAGATATTTATGTTTCACTACTTCCATGCTCTTCACCTTCTTTTTTACTTCTCCCACACTTTCTCCTTCATCATCCTCAGCATCTTTTTCATCCACTTCTTCTTCACCTTCTTCATCTTCTTCTTCTTCACCTTCTTCGTATTATTCTTTTTTTTTACATTCATCATATTCTACTTCTTCATCTTCTTCATCTTCTTCTTCTTCATCATATTCTTATTTGTGGCAGGCATTCCTCTAGTTGTTATCTATAAAAGGTTGGACATTACACCTTTCGTTCTGCCCGTCACAAAAGATTTACAACAGGATTTGTCCGCGTTCAGTTTGGCCTGCAGCAGCAGGTCTTTTCCAGGGGCACCACGAGGAGGAACGGACTCACCCCCATACACTGCTTAGTCATCTTCTGCTTATAATTTAGATATTATCTTTTGCTCTGATTTTTAGTCTTATGCTTAATGTTCTTCCGCTTTTTGTTCTGCAGCTTCTTGTATTTCTGCTTCTTGGTTTTCTGTCTCTTGTTCTTCTGTATCTTGGTGCTTGTCTTCTCTTCTTTGTCCTCTTGGTCAACTTCTTCAGGGTCATCTTCTTGGTCTTCTTCGGGGTGGTCTTCAGGGTCGTCGTCTTCGGGGGTCCTCGTCTTCGGGGTCCTCGTCTTCTTCGGGTTGGTCTTCTGGGTCCTCATCTTCGGGGTCCTCGTCTTCTTCGGGGTGGTCTTCAGGGTCCTCGTCTTCTTCAGGGTGGTCTTCAGGGTCCTCGTCTTCAGGGTCGTCGTCTTCGGGGTCCTCGTCTTCTTAGGGTTGGTCTTCAGGGTCCTCGTCTTCAGGGTCCTCGTCAGGGAGATCTAGAGTGATTACCAAGAACCATTTCAAAAAGCTTGAACTTGGAAATGTAGCAGAAGGTACAAGAAAGCTGAGGAACTACCGAGGACCAGCTGACGGTACTGGAACCCGGATGGGTAGCAGAAGGTACAAGAGCCAATGGAACTGCCGAAGACCAGCTGACGGTACTGGAACTCGGTTACTAAGCAGGAGGTACCTGTGCCAGAAAGCACTACCAAGGACCAGCAGACGTTGGTGGAACTTGGATACCGAGAAGGAGGCACCTAATCCAAAGGCACTGTCGAGAACCAGTTGACGGTACTGGAACCCGGATGGGTAGTAGAAGGTACAAGAGCAAATGGAACTACCGAGGACCAGCTGACGGTACTGGAACCCGGATGGGTAGCAGAAGGTACAAGAGCCAATGGAACTGCCGAAGACCAGCTGACGGTACTGGAACTCGGTTACTAAGCAGGAGGTACCTGTGCCAGAAAGCACTACCAAGGACCAGCAGACATTGGTGGAACTTGGATACCGAGAAGGAGGCACCTAATCCAAAGGCACTGCCGAGAACCAGCTGACGGTACTGGAACCCGGATGGGTAGCAGAAGGTACCCATGTAAAAAAAAATTCAAGGCCGCGAACCGGCCGCAGTTACCACAACCCACAGTCCTACAGGGGGTGCTTGTCCTATTGGCACTATGGAACCAGCCTTCATTGCCAGATCCCGCAGCCCACATAGGAGTCACCTAAACTGCAGGCACCATAGAGTCGGCTAACCCGACCGCAACACGACAGGACAACGCATTGGAGGCAAAGTGACGTTGACACTACCCGGAAACAGCTGGCGTGCTGGAACCAGGCTGGGCAGGAGGGAGTACCCATGCCAAAGTCACTGCCGATAACCAGCTGACGGTACTGGAACCCGGATGGGTAGCAGAAGGTACAAGAGCCAATGGAACTGCCGAAGACCAGCTGACGGTACTGGAACTCGGTTACTAAGCAGGAGGTACCTGTGCCAGAAAGCACTACCAAGGACCAGCAGACGTTGATGGAACTTGGATACCGAGAAGGAGGCACCTAATCCAAAGGCACTGCCGAGAACCAGCTGACGGTACTGGAACCCGGATGGGTAGCAGAAGGTACCCATGTAAAAAAAAGTTCAAGGCCGCGAGCCGGCCGCAGTTACCAAAACCCACAGTCCTACAGGGGGTGCTTGTCCTATTGGCACTATGGAACCAGCCTTCATTGCCAGATCCCGCAGCCCACATAGGAGTCACCTAAACTGCAGGCACCATAGAGTCGGCTAACCCGACCGCAATACGACAGGACAACGCATTGGAGGCAAAGTGACGTTGACACTACCCGGAAACAGCTGGCGTGCTGGAACCAGGCTGGGCAGGAGGGAGTACCCATGCCAAAGTCACTGCCGAGAACCAGCTGACGGTACTGGAACCCGGATGGGTAGTAGAAGGTACAAGAGCAAATGGAACTACCGAGGACCAGCTGACGGTACTGGAACCCGGATGGGTAGCAGAAGGTACAAGAGCCAATGGAACTGCCGAAGACCAGCTGACGGTACTGGAACTCGGTTACTAAGCAGGAGGTACCTGTGCCAGAAAGCACTACCAAGGACCAGCAGACGTTGGTGGAACTTGGATACCGAGAAGGAGGCACCTAATCCAAAGGCACTGCCGAGAACCAGCTGACGGTACTGGAACCCGGATGGGTAATAGAAGGTACAAGAGCAAATGGAACTACCGAGGACCAGCTGACGGTACTGGAACCCGGATGGGTAGCAGAAGGTACAAGAGCCAATGGAACTGCCGAAGACCAGCTGACGGTACTGGAACTCAGTTACTAAGCAGGAGGTACCTGTGCCAGAAAGCACTACCAAGGACCAGCAGACGTTGGTGGAACTTGGATACCGAGAAGGAGGCACCTAATCCAAAGGCACTGCCGAGAACCAGCTGACGGTACTGGAACCCGGATGGGTAGTAGAAGGTACAAGAGCAAATGGAACTACCGAGTACCAGCTGACGGTACTGGAACCCGGATGGGTAGCAGAAGGTACAAGAGCCAATGGAACTGCCGAAGACCAGCTGACGGTACTGGAACTCGGTTACTAAGCAGGAGGTACCTGTGCCAGAAAGCACTACCAAGGACCAGCAGACGTTGGTGGAACTTGGATACCGAGAAGGAGGCACCTAATCCAAAGGCACTGCCGAGAACCAGCTGGCGGTGCTGGAACCCAGGGTAAATACTAAAAACAGAGTGGAGCCAGAGGTGTAATTGGAGCAAGTTTTAAATCAGTAGTACAGTGGATGTGGACAAAGCAGGAGAATTTGCCGGACACACAGCAGGGGAACAGCTGACGTTACTGAACCCCAATAACACTGGAGCAAGCGTTGACTGTGCAGACGGCACTTCTGAGCAGCAACTAGCGGTATTGGAGCCCAGGGTAAATACTAAAAACAGAGGAGCCAGAGGTGTAATTGGAGCAACTTTAAAATCTGTAGTAGTGAGAATGTGGACAGAGCAGGAGAAATTGCCGTCCGCACAGCAGGGGAACAGCTGACGTTACTGAACCTCAATAACACGGCAGCAAGTGTTGACTGTGCAGACGGCACTTCCGAGCGCCAACTGGCGGTGTTGGAGCTCAGGGATAATACTGAAAACAGAGGAGCCAGAGGTGTAATTGGAGCAACTTTAAAATCTGTAGTAGTGAGAATGTGGACAGAGCAGGAGAAATTGCCGTCCGCACAGCAGGGGAACAGCTGACGTTACTGAACCCCAATGACACGGCAGCAAGTGTTGACTGTGCAGACAGCACTTCCGAGCGCCAACTGGCGGTGTTGGAGCTCAGGGATAATACTGAAAACAGAGGAGCCAGAGGTGTAATTGGAGCAACTTTAAAATCTGTAGTAGTGAGAATGTGGACAGAGCAGGAGAAATTGCCGTCCGCACAGCAGGGGAACAGCTGACGTTACTGAACCCCAATAACACGGCAGCAAGTGTTGACTGTGCAGACGGCACTTCCGAGCGCCAACTGGCGGTGTTGGAGCTCAGGGATAATACTGAAAACAGAGGAGCCAGAGGTGTAATTGGAGCAACTTTAAAATCTGTAGTAGTGAGAATGTGGACAGAGCAGGAGAAATTGCCGTCCGCACAGCAGGGGAACAGCTGACGTTACTGAACCCCTATAACATGGCAGCAAGTGTTGATTGTGCAGACGGCACTTCCAAGCGCCAACTGGCGGTGTTGGAGCTCAGGGATAATACTGAAAACAGAGGAGCCAGAGGTGTAATTGGAGCAACTTTAAAATCTGTAGTAGTGAGAATGTGGACAGAGCAGGAGAAATTGCCGTCCGCACAGCAGGGGAACAGCTGACATTACTGAACCCCTATAACATGGCAGCAAGTGTTGACTGTTCAGACGGCACTTCCGAGCGCCAACTGGCGGTGTTGGAGCTCAGGGATAATACTGAAAACAGAGGAGCCAGAGGTGTATTTGGAGGAGGTTTTAAATCAGTAGTACAGTGGATGTGGACAGAGCAGGAGAAATTGCCGTCCGCACAGCAGGGGAACAGCTGACGTTACTGAACCCCAATAACACGGCAGCAAGTGTTGACTGTGCAGATGGCACTTCCAAGCGCCAACTGGCGGTGTTGGAGCTCAGGGATTACAGTTCAGGTGGTAGAAACATGAACAGAACAGGAGACCTGGATACTGTTGCCAACCAATTATTTATTCTGGAAGAGGACTGGCAAATTCATGAGAGATCCAGGCCTTGTTCATTTTGAGAAAAGTAAGCCGGTCAACGTTATCGGAGGATAGTCGCATGCGACGGTCTGTTAGTACACCACCTGCGGCACTAAAGACGCGTTCCGATAATACACTAGCAGCAGGGCAAGCTAGTACCACCAATGCATACTGACTAAGCTCTGGCCATGTATCCAGCTTACAGACCCAAAACTTGAAGGGAGAAGAGCCGTCTGGGAGTACACAAAGAGGGCAAGACATGTAGTCTGTCACCATCTGACGGAAACGTTGCCTCCTGCTGACTGGAGCCGTCTGTGATGGTGTAGACATTTGTGGCGGCGGGGACACAAAACTTTGCCACATTTCGGCCTTACTGGTCTTGCCTTGTGCTGAGGCGCTGCTTCTGCTCCCTCTTTGTGCAGAGCTTCCTCCACTGCCTCGACGCACTGAGCTGCTTTGTAAAGCACTAGCAGCACTGCTCTCGGTTGGAATGGAGAACATGATGGAATGCACCAGTGCGTCTTGGTACTCCCGCATTTTACGCTCCCGGTTCAACGGTGTTATGAGGCTTTGTAAGTTGTCCCGGTAGCGAGGATCTAGGAGGGTGGACACCCAATAATCAGCCGTGTTGAGAATGTGGGCGATGCGGCGGTCGTTTCTCAGGCACTGCAGCATGAAATCAACCATGTGCTTGTCACGGGTGTGTCGCCACGAAGATCGTCACGATTACACAGCCTGACTTCTCGCAGCTGACTTTTTGGTGCTTTGTGTTTTTCGGCAGTGAGAGAGTTAATTCTCTCTCTCTGTGCTAGACGAGGTCCAGCCTCGCCCAGCTGCAATCAATGCTGCTGTAGTGAGACTCCTTCAAATGCCTGCTGGTCTGTTAGGGAAGTGTCGATGAAAGCATTTCATGCAGACTAACTGAGCGGATCGTGGTTTTTGGAGTTTCAGAGATAAGTGTATTTGGAGTGTTTTTTCCCTTCCTTGCTTTATCATTTATCTCCTTTCCCGTTGGTGTTCCCTCTGTTGTAGTTGTGTAGTTTTTGTATGCAAGGTGGTTTGGGTTTTTCCCTTGTACTGTCTCGTTCGTCTAAGTACTGTGTGTGGGCATATTATTACTTGTCCCCTTTTGTTGTGATCGGGGTCCTTCTCAGGACTAGATTACTTAGGTGCAGGGATCCTCAGGAGGTAGGGGTTACGTTGGCGGCCTGGACCTCTGTACCTTTAACAGTACCTCCAGGTTGAGGGATTAGTCAGGGCCCCAGCTTAGGGTCAGCTTAGGCCCCCTACCTCCAGTATACAGAGACAGCGTGACATTTTCACCGACCCCTTAGTTTTTCTCCAGCTACCATGGATCCAGTAGCCGGTCTAGCTCGGCAGTTGCAGAGTTTGTCCATGGAGCTGGCGGACGTTAGGTCCAAGGTTTTGTATCCTCAGGAGCAAGCCGGACCAGAACCTAAAGTAGCTCTCCCTGACAGGTTCACTGGGGGGCGGGACAAGTTTTATGTTTTCCGGGAGGCATGCAAGTTGTACTTTCGGCTGCGGCCTCGGTCATCGGGGAGTGAAGAACAAAGGGTGGGAATTGTCATCTCGCTCCTACAAGGGGACCCACAATCTTGGGCGTTCTCTCTTCCCCCGGGCTCCCCGGCTCTCCAGTCAGTGGATAGGTTTTTCGCTGCTCTGGGACTCGTATATGATGACCCAGATCGGATCTCCCTTGCTGAGTCTAAGTTACGTAGGATCCAGCAGGGAGATCGTCCGGCGGAGGAATTCTGTTCGGAGTTCCGTAGGTGGGCCACGGACACCCAGTGGAATGACCCGGCTCTTAGGAGCCAGTTTTGTCAAGGTTAATCTGACAAATTACAGGATGTGTTGGCACAGTATGACTCTCCCGCGTCACTGGAAGCCGTTATGGCCCTTGCTATTCGCGTTGACAGACGGCTTCGGGAGAGGTGCGGGATAACTCTACCCCCTGTGATGACTCCACCTCCTACAAGGTCCCCTCATATGGTGGTTCCCCTGGTCAGTCCAGAGGAGCCTATGCAATTAGGAGGGACATCATTTCGGGGGAGGGGACCGGTGGTGCGCCATAAGACAGGAAGGTGTTTCTTCTGCGGGAGAAAGGGACATTTTATTGGGGGGTGTCCATCCCGTTCCTTGCAGAGTGAAGAGTCGTCGGAAAACTGTTGATCCCAGGTTGTGTGGTGGACGGCAATCTGGGAGTAGGTATTTCGTCCCTAGGTTCGTCTCAGTTTCTCGTACCGGCGGAGGTGGTGGTGGGTACGAGAACTGAGAGGATATCTGTTCTTCTGGATAGTGGGGCCGGGGCTAATCTGGTTGATGCTCGGTTTGCCCGGGTTCAAGGTATGCGATTGAGTGAGTTGGCTAAACCCATCCCCATATTCTCGATCGATGCCAAGCCTCTCGGTCAGGGAAGTTTTTTGCAAGCTGTGCATGACGTAAAACTTCAAGTGGGGGCGATACATAAAGAACTGTTGTCTTGCTACGTGTTGGAGGGTCTTCCCACTCCTATAGTGTTGGGCCTTCCTTGGTTAACTAAGCATAACCCGGTTATTAATTGGCAAACCAGAGAGATAAGCCAATGGAGTAAATTCTGTAATAAAAACTGCATGAACACGGTCATCGGTGCGGTTACTCCTTGGGTCTTACCTCCATTTCTGGCGGACTTTGAGGATGTATTCTCTGAGAAAGGGTGTCAGGAACTACCTCCTCATCGCGAGTATGACTGTTCTGTAAAACTGCTCCCTGAGGCCAAGTTACCTAAAGCTAGGTTGTATAACCTTTCTGGTCCTGAGAGGCAGGCCATGAAGGATTATATTTCAGAAAGTCTGGCTAAGGGGCATATTAGACCTTCATCTTCACCGGTGGCTGCGGGGTTCTTCTTTGTTAAGAAGAAAGATGGAGGCCTACGCCCTTGCCTGGATTTCCGTGAACTTAATCGGATTACGGTCCGAGATCCGTATCCGCTCCCACTTATTCCCGATCTCTTTAATCAGATCGTGGGCGCCAAATGGTTCTCTAAGTTGGATCTCAGGGGGGCGTACAATCTGATTAGGATGAAGGAGGGGGATGAGTGGAAGACGGCGTTTAACACTCCGGAGGGGCATTATGAGAACCTTGTCATGCCATTCGGTCTGACTAATGCCCCGGCGGTGTTCCAACACTTTGTTAATGACATTTTTCGCCGCCTGGTGGGACAGTTTGTTGTCATATATCTGGATGATATCTTAATTTACTCGCCGGATCTGGTGTCTCATCAGGAGCACGTTAGGCAGGTGTTACAGATCTTGCGGGATAATAAACTATATGCCAAATGGGAAAAGTGTGTGTTCGCCGTACAGGAACTCCAGTTTTTAGGCTTCCTGGTTTCAGCGTCCGGTTTTCGTATGGACCCTGGGAAAGTGCGGGCAGTTCTTGAGTGGGATCGGCCAGAGAATCTTAAGGCACTACAACGTTTCCTGGGGTTTGCTAATTATTACCGGAAGTTCATTCGTAATTTCTCGTCCATGGTTAAGCCTCTCACAGACATGACTAAAAAGGGGACGGATTTTTCTAGGTGGTCTGACAAGGCTTGTCAAGCATTCTCCTCCTTGAAAAAATGTTTTGCATCGGCACCCATACTCATTCAACCTGATGCGTCACAGCCATTCATTGTAGAGGTAGACGCTTCCGAGGTAGGGGTGGGAGCAGTATTGTCACAAGGTTCGTCCCCTGGTAAGTGGCATCCGTGCGCCTTTTTCTCTAAAAAATTGTCGTCCGCTGAGAGGAATTACGATGTCGGCAATAGGGAACTCTTGGCCATTAAGTTAGCTTTTGAGGAGTGGCGCCATTTTTTGGAGGGGGCAGTCCATCCGGTCACCGTCATCACCGATCACAAGAACCTGCTATATCTGGAGTCCGCGAAACGTCTGAATCCCAGACAAGCTAGGTGGTCATTGTTTTTTACCAGGTTTAATTTTGTCGTTACATATCGTCCTGGGTCAAAAAATGTAAAGGCGGATGCCTTATCTCGTAGTTTCCCTGGGGCCGGGAATACGGACGACCCGGTTCCTATCCTTCAGGAGGGGGTGGTGGTTTCGGCAGTATGCTCTGAGCTGGAGGAGGAGGTATTGGAGGCTCAGGGGGACGCCCCTGTTGGACCTCCGGGGAGACTGTTTGTTCCAGATCAGTTGCGACAAAAGGTGATCGAGGCACACCATAACTCAGTTTTTGCAGGACACTCGGGGAGTAGAGCAGCTGTGGATCTCCTCTCGCGTCGGTTTTGGTGGCCTAACTTACATAAGGAGGTGGTAACTTTTGTCGCGTCCTGTGGGGTTTGTGCGCGCTCTAAGACCTCACATACCCGTCCGTCTGGGGCCCTCTTACCTTTGAAGATCCCGGAGCGTCCTTGGACTCATCTGTCTATGGAATTTATTACGGACCTCCCTCCATCTTCGGGTAAAACGGTCATACTCGTTGTAGTGGACAGGTTCAGCAAGATGGCACATTTTATCGCTCTTCCGGCTCTCCCTAATGCTAAAACTCTTGCGCAGGTGTTCATTGGGGAGATTGTGAGGCTTCACGGGGTACCCTCTGATGTGGTGTCTGATCGGGGGTCTCAGTTTGTGTCCAAGTTCTGGAAGGCGTTTTGTGCACGGCGGGGGATGCATTTGTCGTTCTCATCGGCTTTTCATCCTCAGACCAATGGTCAGACGGAACGTATGAACCAGAGCTTGGAGACATATCTCCGGTGTTTTGTGTCAGAGAACCAGGAGGACTGGGCTTCTTTCTTACCTCTGGCAGAGTTTGCTCTTAATAATAGGCGGAGCGAGTCCACTGGTAAGTCCCCGTTTTTTGGGGCATATGGTTTTCACCCCCAGTTTTGTTCTTTCAGTAGGGGGGGCTCTTCGGGGGTTCCTGAGGAGGAACGATTTTCCTCATCACTCGCTTCAGTATGGAGAGGGGTGCTGAAGAATCTGAATACTATGGGGAACCGATACAAACGTATGGCTGATAGGAGGAGAGTGTCTGGTCCGGACCTAAGTGTGAACGATCGGGTATGGTTGTCTACCAGGAATATAAAACTTAAGGTTCCCTCCTGGAAACTGGGTCCCAGGTTCATCGGGCTGTACAGAATCAGTTCTATTATTAATCCGGTGGCATTCCGTCTTGACCTCCCCCCTACGTTTAAAATTCACAACGTGTTCCACAGATCGTTGCTTAAGAGGTATGTGGCGCCGGTGGTACCGTCACCTTTACCTCCCCCTCCAGTGGTGGTCAAGGGTAACTTGGAGTTCCAGGTATCGAGGGTCATCGATTCACGCTTTAATCGCCGGTCCCTTCAGTACCTGGTTCATTGGAAAGGGTATGGTCCTGAGGAGAGGATGTGGGTTCCTGCGTCGGATATTAACGCAGACCGATTAGTTCGGGCCTTCCACACGACTCACCCGGATAAACCTGGCCCTGAGGGTCCGGAGGCCCCTCGTAGAAGGGGGGGTACTGTCACGGGTGTGTCGTCACGAAGATCGTCACGATTACACAGCCTGACTTCTCGCAGCTGACTTTTTGGTGCTTTGTGTTTTTCGGCAGTGAGGGAGTTAATTCTCTCTCTCTCTGTGCTAGACGAGGTCCAGCCTCGCCCAGCTGCAATCAATGCTGCTGTAGTGAGACTCCTTCAAATGCCTGCTGGTCTGTTAGGGAAGTGTCGGTGAAAGCATTTCATGCAGACTAACAGAGCGGATCGTGGTTTTTGGAGTTTCAGAGATGTAGTGCCGGCGTCCCTGCCCTCTGCTAGGCAGGGACGCTGCTCCCCTCACCGCTCTGCTCCGTGCCCGGTGTCCTCCCCCCGCTCTGCTGTCAGCGTGCGCTCCTTCCCGGCGTCCTCCTCCCGCTCTGCTCTCAGTGCGCGCTCCTTCCCGGCCCCTGTGCTTAGGGCGCGCGCGCGCGCGCTCCCCTCCTCTTAATGGGGCCGCGCGCGCCGTCCTAAGGAGTCCCCGGCCAATGGCCGGAGGACTTCATCATATATAAGGCACCTCCTCCAAAATGGAGGTGCCCGAGCAATGTTGTTTGCACCTGTGTCTCACCTGTGCTTCAGCCCTCAGGTCCCGTTGCCAGTTACCTGCCAGTTACCTGCCAGTTACCTGCCTGATTCCTGCCTGAATACTTGTTACCTGTCTGCCAGTCTGAGGTCCGACGGTCTGCCTTACTACTCCTGTCAGTCTGTCTAAAGGACCAGCCTGCCCGCTCACCTGGGAGCGCACATCAGCTACCTGCCTGCTTGCCTGAGGTCCGACGGTCTGCCTTACAACTCCGGTCAGTCTGTCTATGGACCAGCTTGCCCGCTCACCTGGGAGCGCTTCTCCGTTACCTGCCTGCTTGCCAGCCCGGAGGCTCCGTTGTCACGTGCTGTGACCATCAGCTACTTCAGACTCTTGCCCGCTCACCTGGGAGCGCTTCTCCATTACCTGCCTGCTTGCCAGCCCGGAGGCTCCGCCGTCACGTGCCGTGACCACCTGTTATTCCTGAGACTCTCGCTTGCTCACCTGGGAGCACACATCTACCATCTGCCTCCTAGCCTACCCGGAGGCTCTGCCATCACAGGTCGTACCTACCCATTACCCAGAGACTGCCCTGATCACTAGCCGTATCTCCCTGTCCGTTCATCCAGAGACTGCCACCCGCTCCCTTACAAGGGCCGCCCCCTTGTATAGTAGCTCAGAGGTTCCGCCTCCCGGACCCGTTACAGTTTGCTCGGGCCATGGAACCCGGTGGCACCCAAGCTCCCTCGCTCTCGGACCTGTGTCATGAACTGTCCCGTCAGAGGTCCCAACAGGAGTCCATCCTGGGTCACCTACGGAATGTTAATTCTCGCCTGGACACTCTGTCTGCTCCACCTGCAACCACTGCCAGTACCATGACTCGCAACCCGGCAGCTCCGCTACCCACTAATACCATGGTATCCTACCCCGGATCCCGGCTGTCTGCACCTCCTCGCTTCGGAGGCGACTCCGCCCAGGCTCGGGGCTTCATAAATCAGTGCACCCTGCACTTTGAACTTTTGTCTCATCAGTTTAACTCCGACCGGGCCAAAATTGCCTTTATCATGTCCCATCTCACCGGGGAGGCCCTGGCCTGGCTAAATCCTCTATGGGAGAGAGGAGACCCCCTGGTGTCCAACTTGCCTGCTTTTCTCTCGGCTTTCCGGAAAGTCTTCGACGAACCCGGACGGAAGACCTCATCCGCATCCTCGCTGCTACGCCTCCGTCAGGAAGGTCTCACCGTGGGCCAATATGCCATACGGTTCCGTACCCTTGCCTCGGAGCTGGCCTGGGATAACGACGCTCTGGTATCCGTCTTCTGGGAGGGTCTGTCTGGCCGTATTAAAGATGAACTTGCTGGTCGGGACATTCCTACCACTCTCGATGATCTAATAACTCTTGCCACCCGGATTGACCTACGGTTCCAGGAGCGTGCCAAAGAGGTCACCCGTGAGAGGAGGATTCCACGTTTAGCTCCTACTTTTCAGAAACCCGTCATTTCCTCCGTCTCTCCCCAGGTACACTCTCCTGAGCCTATGCAGGTCGACCAGACCAAGATGGTCAAAACCCGTCAGGACTCACGCCGTGCCGAGGGGAGCTGCTTCTACTGTGGCAGTAAGGAGCACCGGATCCGTGCCTGCCCGGAGAGGTCGGGAAACGCCTGTGTCTAGGTTCGCTCAGAGAGGTCCACCTAGACAAGAATAAATCCTCTCCATCCCTGCTGTTGTCAGTTTCTATCGTCTACGGGGAGAACCGTTATTTCGAACTAGCCCAACTTGACTCTGGAGCAGCCGGGAATCTTATTTCACAGTCCCTGGTAGAAAAATACCGCATCCCCACCAAACCTCTGGCTGTACCCTTGTCTGTTGCTGCCGTGGATGGGGGGCTCTTACCTCGCCCCATCCAACTCATCACCGAATCCATTACTCTGCAGGTGGGAATGCTGCATTCTGAAAGTATCTCCTTCCATGTTCTGCCTGGACTCTCTCACGCCCTCTTGCTAGGTTTGCCTTGGCTCCAGAGACATGCACCCGTGCTTGACTGGCAAACCGGAGAGGTCCTTCGCTGGGGACAAGACTGTCATAAAACCTGCCTGGTTCCCGTCCATCCCGTCCGTCCCTCTCCTACCCCAGCTAATCTACCTGGACTTCCGATTCCTTATTGGTCTTATGCTGATGTCTTTAATAAAAAGGAGGCAGAGACATTACCTCCTCATAGACCATACGACTGCCCCATCGACCTGTTACCCGGTACTACTCCTCCCCGTGGGCGTATTTATCCATTATCCGCTGCTGAGACCCGGTCGATGTCCGAATATATTGAGGAGAATCTGGCCAGGGGATTCATCCGGAAATCTACCTCCCCGGCGGGAGCAGGCTTCTTTTTCGTCAAAAAGAAGGACGGCTCTCTCCGTCCCTGTATAGACTATAGAGGCCTAAACCAGATCACGGTGAAGAATAAGTACCCCCTTCCGCTCATTCCAGAATTATTTGATCGTCTGAGGGGGGCTAGGATCTTCACCAAACTGGACCTTCGTGGGGCATACAACCTGGTTTGTATCCGTCAGGGGGATGAATGGAAGACGGCCTTCAACACCCGGGACGGCCACTATGAATACCTGGTAATGCCCTTTGGTCTCTGTAACGCTCCTGCCGTCTTTCAAGAGTTGGTCAATGACATCTTCCGGGACCTTCTCTACTCCTGCGTAGTGGTGTACCTGGACGACATCTTGGTCTTCTCTCCGGATCTACAGACTCACCGGAGGGACGTTCGTCAAGTCCTGCTCAGGCTCAGGCAGAATCACCTCTTCGCTAAATACGAGAAGTGCCTCTTTGAGCAGACCTCGCTTCCGTTTTTGGGCTACATTATTTCTCAGACCGGCCTACGAATGGATCCAGAGAAACTGTCTGTCATCGAGAAATGGCCCCGACCGGAGGGGTTGAAGGCCATTCAGCGGTTCCTGGGCTTCGCCAACTACTACCGCCTCTTCATACCACACTTCTCTTCTCGGACTGCCCCAATTTCCGCGCTCACCCGTAAGGGTACTAATCCCAAAGAGTGGCCGCCCGAAGCAGAGGAAGCCTTTCTTTCCTTAAAACAGGCCTTCTCTTCCGCCCCGGTGCTGCATCGCCCGGACGGCAACAAGCAGTTTTTCCTGGAAGTGGACGCCTCCTCCTCTGGAGCCGGAGCGGTACTTACTCAAAAATCTTCTTCCGGGAGAATGGTAACTTGCGGCTTCTTCTCCAAACTCTTCTCCTCCTTGGAGCGCAATTATTCCATAGGAGATCGAGAGTTATTGGCCATCAAACTGGCATTGGAGGAGTGGCGTTACCTGCTTGAGGGGGCTCTTCACCCGGTAATAATTTACACTGACCACAAGAACTTGGCTTACCTCCAGCATGCCCAGAGACTTAACCCGCGCCAAGCCCGGTGGTCCTTGTTTTTTGCTCGTTTTGATTTTATCCTTCATTTTCGCCCGGCTGACAAAAACGTCAAGGCGGACGCCTTGTCTCGATCCTTTCTGGTGTCTGATCTCGAGGAAGATCCGAAACACATCATCGATCCCGCCAGAGTAATGCAGGTGGCTCCCGTGAGTCTAAATCGTCTCCCTCCCGGTAAGACATTCGTATCAGTACCTGATCGGGAGAAGATCCTACACTGGGGTCATTCGTCTAAACTAGCTGGCCACGCCGGTCAGAAAAAGACCCTCCAGCTTATTACCCGGCACTACTGGTGGCCTAACCTGCACAAGGATGTAATAGACTTTGTTTCTGCCTGTGTGTCCTGCGCCCGCAACAAAGTTCCGAGACACCTGCCGGCCGGCCGCCTTCTTCCTCTGCCAGTACCTGCTGCCCCCTGGCAGCATATAGCGATGGACTTCATTACTGATCTACCCGTCTCAGCCGGTTGTACGGTCATTTGGGTGGTCGCTGACCGCTTTTCCAAAATGGCTCACTTCATTTCCCTGCCAGGCCTTCCGTCTGCACCCGAGCTGGCTAAAGACTTTATCCGCCACATCTTCCGTCTTCATGGCCTGCCCCGTCACATCGTGTCGGATCGAGGGGTACAGTTCACTTCTCGTTTCTGGAGAGCCACTTGTAAATTGCTGGACGTCACCCTGGACTTCTCCTCCGCTTACCACCCACAGTCTAATGGTCAAGTGGAGCGGATCAATCAGAACCTGACCAGTTACCTCCGGCACTTCGTTAATGCCCACCATTCTGACTGGGTGGATCTCCTGCCGTGGGCCGAATTCTCGTACAACAATCACGAGAGCGAATCTTCCTCCAAATCCCCGTTTTTTGTAGTCTACGGTCAGCACCCTCGGATCCCGTTTCCCGTCTCCACCTCGGTGGACAATCCGGCTGCGGAATCTCTTGTTAACAAATTTTCCTCCATATGGGAGAGTACCCGGTCCGCACTCCTTCTGTCATCCGAGCGTATGAAAAGACATGCTGACAAAAAACGTCTGGATCCTCCTCAATTCCGTCCTGGGGATAAAGTCTGGCTCTCGTCCAAATATGTCCGGCTCAAGATCCCTTCCTATAAGTTAGGGCCTCGGTTCATCGGTCCACTGGAGGTCATCAGTCAGATCAATCCGGTGGCCTATAAATTGAAACTCCCGGCCAACTTACGGATCCCTAACTCCTTCCATGTATCTCTCCTCAAACCCGTGGTACTTAATTCTTTTTTCAAGTCTACAGGTACGCCTCCTGCTCCGGTTTCTGCTGAGGACGAGTTTGAGGTAGAGAACATTCTTGCCACCAAAAGGGTAAGAGGAAAGACCTTTTTTCTGGTAGATTGGAAGGGGTTTGGTCCTGAGGAGAGAACGTGGGAGCCCCGGGAGAACATCCATGCCCCTCTCATCCTAGCTAAATTTCTGTCTGGCCTAAAAAAGGGGGGGCCTAAAGGGGGGGGTACTGTAGTGCCGGCGTCCCTGCCCTCTGCTAGGCAGGGACGCTGCTCCCCTCACCGCTCTGCTCCGTGCCCGGTGTCCTCCCCCCGCTCTGCTGTCAGCGTGCGCTCCTTCCCGGCGTCCTCCTCCCGCTCTGCTCTCAGTGCGCGCTCCTTCCCGGCCCCTGTGCTTAGGGCGCGCGCGCGCGCTCCCCTCCTCTTAATGGGGCCGCGCGCGCCGTCCTAAGGAGTCCCCGGCCAATGGCCGGAGGACTTCATCATATATAAGGCACCTCCTCCAAAATGGAGGTGCCCGAGCAATGTTGTTTGCACCTGTGTCTCACCTGTGCTTCAGCCCTCAGGTCCCGTTGCCAGTTACCTGCCAGTTACCTGCCAGTTACCTGCCTGATTCCTGCCTGAATACTTGTTACCTGTCTGCCAGTCTGAGGTCCGACGGTCTGCCTTACTACTCCTGTCAGTCTGTCTAAAGGACCAGCCTGCCCGCTCACCTGGGAGCGCACATCAGCTACCTGCCTGCTTGCCTGAGGTCCGACGGTCTGCCTTACAACTCCGGTCAGTCTGTCTATGGACCAGCTTGCCCGCTCACCTGGGAGCGCTTCTCCGTTACCTGCCTGCTTGCCAGCCCGGAGGCTCCGTTGTCACGTGCTGTGACCATCAGCTACTTCAGACTCTTGCCCGCTCACCTGGGAGCGCTTCTCCATTACCTGCCTGCTTGCCAGCCCGGAGGCTCCGCCGTCACGTGCCGTGACCACCTGTTATTCCTGAGACTCTCGCTTGCTCACCTGGGAGCACACATCTACCATCTGCCTCCTAGCCTACCCGGAGGCTCTGCCATCACAGGTCGTTCCTACCCATTACCCAGAGACTGCCCTGATCACTAGCCGTATCTCCCTGTCCGTTCATCCAGAGACTGCCACCCGCTCCCTTACAAGGGCCGCCCCCTTGTATAGTAGCTCAGAGGTTCCGCCTCCCGGACCCGTTACAAGAGATAAGTGTATTTGGAGTGTTTTTTCCCTTCCTCGCTTTATCATTTATCTCCTTTCCCGTTGGTGTTCCCTATGTTGTAGTTGTGTAGTTTTTGTATGCAAGGTGGTTTTGGTTTTTCCCTTGTACTGTCTTGTTCGTCTAAGTACTGTGTGTGGGCATATTATTACTTGTCCCCTTTTGTTGTGATCGGGGTCCTTCTCAGGACAAGATTACTTAGGTGCAGGGATCCTCAGGAGGTAGGAGTTACGTTGGCGGCCTGGACCTCTGTACCTTTAACAGTACCTCCAGGTTGAGGGATTAGTCAGGGCCCCAGCTTAGGGTCAGCTTAGGCCCCCTACCTCCAGTATACAGAGACAGCGTGACAGTGCTGCAGACTGCCAACTGGCCAAGAAACGCTGTCCCCTGCTTGAGGCGTGATCTCTGCCTGCTCTGCATCACCCCACCCTCGCTCTAGATACTGACTACTAGAGCATTGTGTACCTCCCTCCTCTGGACAGATGTCTTCCTCATCCATTGACTCCTCCTCATCCTCCTCACAAAGTGTCCCCTGCCTAGGCCTTTGTGAGGAACCACGTTGCGCAAACTGTAGAGAAGCAGATGGCATTTGTGACTCCTCATCCTCCACCTCTTCCAAAACCTCGTCCCTTAGTGCTTGCAGTGTTTTTTCAAGCAGGCAGATATGGGGGATAGTCATGCTGACTAGTGCATCATCTGCACTCACCATCCGCGTGGAATAATCGAAGGCATGCAAAACGTGGCAAATGTCCTTCATAGAGGCCCACTCAGTGGTGGTGAAGTGTGAACGGCGCGCACTGCGACTTGTTTGCGCCTGCTGCAGCTGGTACTCCATTACTGCTGCCTGCTGCTCACACAACCTCTCCAACATATGTAACGTTGAATTCCACCTGGTGGGTAGGTCACATATGATGCGATGTTCCGGAAGACGTAATCGGCGCTGCAGAGCTGCAATGCGTGATCTTGCATTGCTGGAACGCCGCAAGTGAGCGCACTCTATGCGGACCTTGTGAAGCAGTGCATCAAGATCCGGATAGTCCCTCAAAAAACTCTGCACGACCAAGTTGAGCATATGTGCCAGACATGGGATGTGAGTGAGGTTGCCTGGGCCCAGAGCTGCCACCAGATTTCGGCCATTGTCACACACTACCATGCCTGGCTGGAGATTCGCTGGCACAAACCACACGTCGCTCTGCTGCTTGATGGCATTCCAGAGCTCCTGCGCTGTGTGGCTTCGATTCCCCAAAGAAATTAATTTTAATACGGCCTGTTGACGTTTGGCCACGGCTGTGCTCATATTGGTCACCATAACAGATAACCGTTCACGGGTCGATGTGGAGGTAGACCGTGACGGCTCCTGCAGCGCTGATTCAGAGGAACTGGAGTATGAGGAGGAGTCAATGTGTACAGACTGGATTCCTGCAATCCTTGGAGTTGGCAGAACACGTACAGCGCCACACTCAAGATCTGTACCTGGCTCCACAACATTTACCCAATGGGCAGTGAGGGAAAGGTATCGTCCCTGTCCATGCTTACTGGTCCACGCATCGGTGGTCAGGTGGACCTTGCTACTGACGGCGTTTTGTAGCGCATGTTTAATTTTTCCCTCCACATGATGTTGCAAGGCAGGGACGGCTTGCCTGCTGAAATAAAATCGGCTGGGCACGTTGTATTGTGGGACTGCCAATGCCATAAAGTTACGGAATGTGTCAGTCTCCACCAGCCTGAATGATAGCATTTCAAGGGCCAGTAGTTTAGCAATGCCAGCATTCAGAGCCTGTGCTCGGGGGTGGTTTGCCGAGTATGGGCGCCTTTTCTCCCATGCCTGTGCTAACGATGGCTGCATACTGGCCTGGGAGTGTGAGGATGACTGGGAAAGTGGTGCTGTGGGTGGAATTACACTGTGTCTCTGTACAACAGTGCCAGAGATTCTTCCATGGCGATCCTGTGAGGAAGCCGAACCAGCTGTGTGTGAGCTGGAGGAAGAGGCTACAACACGAGTTGAAGAGGTGGTAGGTGGCGCTGTAGGTTGGCCTAGGTCTTCAGTGTGTTTTTGTAACTCCACCATGTGCTTGGTCCGCACATGTTTCCACATATTTGTGGTATTGAGGTTGCTGACACTTTTCCCTCTTTTCACCTTCAGATTACACAGCTTGCATTTGACAAAGCAAATGTCATCTGCAACTGTGTCAAAAAAGGACCAGGCACTGCAAGTCTTGGGAGCGCCCGCTTTGGATTTTGGAAGAGCCATGCTCCTAATGGGTGCCGAAGTGGAGGCTACAGGCAACCAAGTCTGCCCCCTCCCTCTCCCTCCTTTTTGGGCTGTTCGGGGAATCTCTTCCTCAGAGCTGCTCCCACCACCTTCCTGTCCCTCACGCCATGATGGGTCAAGGACCTCATCATCTACACCACCCTCTTCAAACAACTGCTTCTCCTGAGTAGTCTCGACAGCACAGTACACACCAGAAAGTGGCACCTGAGTCTCATCATCAGATGCGTACTGAGGTGTGCTGCTGACCATAGGCACTGGCCCACCCGCCTCTTCAGATTCAGAGAGACAAAACAGTTGCGCATCACTGCATACTACCTCTTCTTCAAATTCTCGAATTCTGCTTGGCTGGCCCCCTCTTTCCAAGCCAAGAGATTCAGAGAACAGAAGTAGAGATGGCTCCTGTCCAGGGCTCTCTGACTGCCTGGGCAATTTGGCAGGTGGTGAAGAGACAGATGGGTGCTCTTCAGTGCTCAGGACCTGAGAGGATCTGGAACTAATTGAAGTCGATGCGTTAGCTGCCATCCATCCGACAACGGCTTCAATTTGGTCCTCGCGCAGCAGTGGGGTACGGCTAGCTCCCACAAAGCTGCGCATAAAGGACTGTTCCCTGGTAAAACTGGGGGATGCTGAGTCACTGGTGCCCGCAGCAGGCACAGAATCCCCACGTCCTCTCCCTGCAGGCACAGAATCCTCACGTCCTCTCCCTGCAGAAACTCCACGCCCACGCCCACGCCCACGACCACATGCCTTACTCCCTGCCTTCTTCATCTTCGTAGACTGATAAAGATAGGCAGAAAAGTACTAAGGGCTTAGTGTGCTTATTCCTGAACAGCTGCTAACAGGTATAAGAAACACTAATTTTATAAAGTGTGGACTAGACTTTAATATGAGCTAATGTGGCCTACACAACTGTAAAGTGGAGTGTTTGGTGAACTTTATTTAGTTTTTTTTTGTCACAAAAAGACACTGTATGTGCCTAAAGATGTAATAACGATAGTATCACAAACTTTTTGTAGCTATTACAATGTAGGAAGGTAACCTACAATGCAATAGATGAGGCTGCAAAAAATAGGCTAATACTAATCTGGCTGGGGCTGCAGGGCCCAATGCTGCAGAGAGGCTCCTCTAACTACTCCTATAAAGTGTGTTTGGAACCAATTTAGCTGAATACGGATGGAACCACCACACTAATAGGAGAAATGCGGAAAAATTATGAATTGGCAAAAAAGGACAATGTATGAGGCAGTGACACACACTGAGTGCACTACAACCAGACGTGGTTGAAGCACACACTACAGGGTGAGCTGCACTCACACACCAGACCTTGCAGACAGCGGTGAACAGTACAGATGCAGAGCACTGTGCACTAGCGCTGCAAGACCAAAAAAATTTCTCTATCTACTCCTATATAGTGTGTTTGGAACCAATTTAGCTGAATACGGATGGAACCACCACACTAATAGGAGATATCAGGAAAAATTATGAATTGGCAAAAAAGGACAATGTATGAGGCAGTGACACACACTGAGTGCACTACAACCAGACGTGGTTGAAGCACACACTACAGGGTGAGCTGCACTCACACACAGAGACCTTGCAGAAAGCGGTGAACAGCACAGAGAACTGTGCACTAGCACTGCAAGGCACAGCGATTTATAAAGTAGCTTGTGTAAAGCAGAATAGACCAAATAGGTAGCTAAAACTGTCCCTCAGAACAACAGCGTCCTATCCCTAACTGAATTCACAGCAGAGTGAGCTCAAAATGGCGGCGGCGGCTTTTATAGTGCATCATGACATCATTTCAGCAGCCAATCACAGCCATGCCATTAGTTAAGATGCCTACATGCCTAACAGGATGTGCCCACACTTCTTAGGATCCTCATTGGCTGATTAAAATGAAAATGGCTCATTGCATTATGGGAACTTCCGATTCCGGTATACGATATTGCAAAAGTATCGGAATTAAGTATCGGAATTCCGATACCGCGAATATAGGCCGATACCCGATATTTCAGTATCGGAATGCTCAACACTAGCAACCAGCGATCTATATAGTATGCTCCTTCCCCAAAGCAACCTAGTAATCGAACACTATCCGGGTGTACCGGCAGTAGCCTAAACGCCCCTTCAATATCTGTTTTGGCCATCAGCGTACCCTTCCCTAATTTTTTGACCCACTTGAGCGCTTTGTCAAAGGAGGTATAAACCACCGAACTTAATTCTTCGGCGATACCGTCGTTCACTGAACTACACCTTGGGTACGATAGATGGTGTATTAATTTAAATTTATTGGTTTATTGGGTTCTTTTTTGGGGACAACCCCGAGTGGGGACACCACAACATTTTTTCATGTTAACTCCTTGAATGGCTCTGCCATTCTTCCAAACGAAACCTCCTTTTTTACCTTTTCCGCCATTACCACCGGGTACTGGTAGGCTGATTTTAGGATCCTATTGGTAACAGAGACCTCGACTGTGATGGAGGGGATCTGAAAGCACACCTCAAAACCTGCCGCCAGCAGCTCTGCTATTTTCCTGTCTGGGAACCTATTTCGGAAGGTAAGCATTTCTGTTAGTTTCACTGGCGTCACCCCTTTGGGAATAGCTGGTAGTGGCCCCCTCATCTTCCTTTTTTAAAACATTTATCTGCCCGGTGTGATGACCCATTACAGAAGGAGCAAGCATGCCTGTATTTACAGTTGGCGGCGAATTTGCACTGGCTCTCATTGAACTACCAGCATAATCCTGACCTCTGCCCGCTCGCTTGCCCCCCTTCTCCCCTATCTCTTCCTCTACTTCCGTGGTGGCCGGATGACCCGGCCCTGCTTGGAAAGGGCTGCCCGAACCTCGCTTTCTTTTTCTGCCTTTCTTTGACTAAATTGTTTGTCGTATCTCAGCCATGTTTGCCCACCATTCACTCTATACGCTTCCCCAATAGCGTCTTGGTAGCAAAATAGTGCCGAGCAGTTCTCCCGTGCCCTCTCGCCTATGATACTTGCTAGGATAGAGAAAGCCTGCAACCAATTCGAGAATGTTTGTGGGATTAATCGCCACTTCCATTTCTTTTCATCCTCCTTTCTATTATCGTGGTTCTTATTTTTGTCTAAATTAAATTTCTCAGCAGTAGGGAAAAAATTTCGACATACTCATCCCTTCAAATTTGCTCTTTTACCTCCTTCTTTAAGTGTGCCCCCAGGGAACCCTCGTAGCAGACGTAAACTTCGCCCCATATCATCCAGGTGAATCTTATCCCCTTTCTCTTTCGTAGTCTGCTCTGCTACCGGTGACATACTTGTCGCCGCTGGCTGCTGATCCCCCTCTCCCTGCCCTACCCCTTCGCTCCGCACCACCTCATCACCCAATGGGACCCAGGCTGACGCTGTAGCTGGTGGCAGGTTGTGCGCCTCCAGAGAGGCTATGCAATTTTTAGGATAGTCAGCATGTTCTGCATACCTGCCCCTTCCGGGTTCCCCCCTACCCTTACTACCTGATCTACCTCTCCTGCCCTCTGACTGTGCTCCGTGCCCTCCGACATTAGTATGGGTGTAAACGGACACGACAAAGAGTCATACTCACCGGGCCGTGTGGGCGTTCCCGCCACACCGGCCGGACATCCCGCGTCCAGTCGTCCTCCCTGGTCGCACGGTGTTGTCCTTCCTGGAGTTCCTGACGCTGAGGAGGCATCCCTGGTGATAAATGCGCTAGGCAGGCCCTGGGTGAGTCTAGGGGGTAGATTGGGGCTAGCGGGGGGGTCATTGTGAGGGCTGCCATGACCTGCATATGACTAGCAGGCAAATTGGCCAGCAAAGGGGCAACAGGATCCTGTGCAAACTGCAGGGTGAGGTGGGGATAGCATGAGGAGTGCTTCACATTGTAGGGGGCTCTGCCGGGGAATGGGGCGGGCTGTGATTGTTAGTGGCCGGGAGGTGGAGGCAGAGACAGGCCCATGGTATGGGTTATGGAGGAGCATAGTGGGGGCTGCGCCTTGCCCCCTGCAGAATCCAGTGCTGGCCGCCGGGTCCCATGTGCAGGCACTGGCTGCGGCGCCCTGCCGCCGATATCCCTCTTCCTGCCCGCGGTCACAAGACCGCAGGTCCTAGACGACTCGCTCGTCCGCTTCTGGAAGTAGACTCAGTTTTCTCTGCAGGCTTTATTAAATGGCATAAATCTCTGCACTCCAGCAAACTAAACACGGCCTTACTGGCAAAACGACAAAACAAAAGAATAAACGATAGCAGAGTCCATATGAGTATGGGATTTGCCCACACAAGTTGTAGTTCAAGCCTTCAGCTCTGTCTTGAGCTGAAGCTCTCCCAGTCTGGAGACCTTGCCTCTCCAAACCACAATACAGAAAAAAAACAGGACTGAACATTTATTGTCAAACTACTGTGTTTTCTCTTTTTAAATCTTAATGACAACCAAAGGCATCCAAATGACCCTGATCAAAAGTTCACATACCCAGGTGATTTTGGCCTGATAACATGCACATAATTTGACACAAATGGGTTTGAATGGCTGCTAAAGGTAACATCCTCACCTGTGACCTGTTTGCTTGTAATCAATGTGTGTGCATAAAAGCTGAGTGAGTTTCTGGGATCCAGACAGACTCTTGCATCTTTCATCCAGTCAGGTGGATCGATGATGTTTTGGGGATGTGTGAGCTACAAAGCAGGGCCGGCTCCAGGTTTTTGTGGGCTCTTGGCAAAAGAGTCTCAGTGGGACCCTTTAACACATACCACAATTCATGATGCATAGATACCGCAGAGAAATATATATATAGCACAATGCCAAAGATTTCACTTCTTACATTACATGATCGATATCTATTGTAAATTCCACAATAGCTCAATAGCTCAGAAACCGGCGAATCGCTCCATACAGAATACTGGCCCTCATAAAATGCTCCATACAGGATACTGGTCCCCATATAACGCTCCATACAGAATACTGGCCCCCATAAAATGCTCCATACAGGATACTGGCCCCCATATAACACTCCATAGAGAATACTGACCCCCTTATAACGCTCCATGCAGGATATTGGCCCCCATATAATGCTCCATACAGAATACTGGCCCCCATATAATGCTCCATACAGAATACTGGCCCCCATATAACACTCCATGCAGGATGTCACCCCCCCTTAAAATGCCCCATGCAGGATGTCACTTCCCCCCTTTTAATGCCCTATGCAGGATGTCAACCCCCCATATAATGCCCCATGCAGGATGTCACTCCCCCCCTTTTAATGCCCCATGGAGGATGTCACGTCCCCCCTTTTAACGCCCCATGCAGTATGTCACACCCCACCTCCCTTATAATGCCCCATGCAGGATGTCAATTCCCCCCCTTTTAATGCCCCATGCAGGATGTCACTTCCCCCCCTTTTAATACCCCATGCAGGATGTCACCTCTCCCCCCCTTCCTTATAATGCCCCATGCAGTATGTCACTTTCCCCCCTTATAATGACCCATGCAGGCTGTCATCTTTCCCCCCTTCCTTATAATGCCCCATGCAGGATAAACTCCCCCCCTTATAATGCCCCACGCAGGATGTCACCCTCCCTTATAATGCCCCATGCAGGATGTCACACCCCCCCCTTTATAATGCCCTATGCAGGATGTCACCCCCCCTTTATAATGCCCCATTCAGGATGTCACTTCCCCCCTTATAATTCCCCATGCAGGATGTCACACACACCTCCCCTCCCTTATAATGCCCCACGCAGGATGTCCCTTCCCCCCTTTTAATGCCCCATGCAGGATGTCACACACACCTCCTCTCCCTTATAATGCACCATGCAGGATGTCACACCCCCCCTCCCTTATAATGCCCCATGCAGTATGTCACTTTCCCCCCTTATAATGCCCCATGCAGGATGTCACCTTTCCCCCCTTCCTTATAATGCCCCATGCCCCCATACATTAAAAAAAGAAAAATCAAATACTCACCTCACTCTTTACCTGCTGCCGCTGCTCTGGGCTCCAGCATCGCCAACGTCTTCCCGCTCTGCGCTGTGACGGCTCAGGAGAGAGCGCGGTGTAAAGACATCACTGCGCCCTCTGACCTGAGATGTCACAGTCAGAGGACGCGGAAGACACCGGAGCTGCTGCGGAGGCACGGGGAGAGGTAAGTATTGTTTCACTGGCTGCCGGGGCCCTGAGCAAGTTGGGGGGGAGTGGGCGCTGACACTACTCTCCTCCGCTCATGGGTCCCATAGCGTGCCGGGGTGCCCAACGGCGAATGGTCCCCTCCACCTGCTCAGGGCCCCGGCACTTACCGAGGTGCGCCGGGTGCTGACAAAACGGTGCACCAGGTTTATGAATTTGGCATTAAGTAAAAAATGGTCTTTCTCTGTCTTGAACTATGTTTGGTAAATTTTGGCACCAAAAATTGCAAAAATTGCCCCCAATAGTGGCTTATTGAAAAATACAGCAGGGTTGGACTGGAGTAAAGTGGTGTCAAATTTTAAAATGGTTTCAATTGATGAATCAGAATAAAACATCTGGAATTACTAGACTTTGCCCACAAAGCGGAAAACAAAATAAAAACAACCAGGCAAGCACATAAAGAATAAACTTAAAAAAAGGCGCAAATAAAATAATTAAATAGGTATAAACAAAAAGGCGCTAAACACACAAAACTAGACAAAAACACAGGTGCAAAGGCAATCAGGGCATGTGACCTGGAGCCGTTCCCTATGTGTAATAATCAGAGAAGCTAAAAAGTGCATTGGCTGAAAGATGGGGGTGATAAGTGATGGGGATCTGTATATAACTACTATAACCAAACAGAATGACAATTCCAGTTTTCTTCCTCTACATGATGCTAATGTAAATCATGTCCTTTCAGTTCAGTATGAAGATAAACGCTGGCCAAACACCACCATCACTTACCTCATCCTCTGGGATCCTGATGCCATCATCCAGCTTCATGTAGATGATCTGCAATACAACAGATAAGAATTAGTTTGTATTTATTTTTTTTAATATCATAAAGGAGTTGTGTAGCCTTGGTGGAATTTTCATAAAGCATTGTATCCTAACACACTGTCAGGATTCGGCTTCGCCTGTCGGTTCCAGCAGTTGCCATGTGACCAAAAGTATGCAATTTTCATACAAGTGGTCCTATCAGTAGAACATTACATACTGCTTGTATTCTGTCGAAAATTACACCAGGGCTGAACAACCCCTTTGATTCAGTTATTTAATAAATTCCTCATATTATTGCATACTAGGACTTCTAGCTTAGAGATGCCTGCAGGGCCATAGGTAAGGGAGCACTTATATAGACTATGGTGGCAATGAGGCTCTTACCCTGTCATCATCGTCATACCCACCGCATCCTGATCCTAATAGAAGAAAAGAGGAAAATTACAAATTGTATAGGTAAAATGTTAGTGCACTCTCAGATCTGCACTGTATTATTGGGGTTTTTCTCTGTGTATTTGTGTTTTTTCGATATTCTAGTTTTGATGCAGTTTTATGCTTCATTTAACAAAAATTGTAGACACACAAATATCTATGATTTTGTGCCCTTTTAGTCAGTTGCTTAATACGCTAGTCATACAGTTTTACTTTTTCTGAATATTTCTTTGTGTACATGTCTCACGGAGCAGAGTGACCTCGGTGAACTATAATGATTTAACTCTCATTAACTGACCAAATATGCGATATTTCCGCTGACTAACTGACTTGAACACAGCAGATCTGCCTCCACTCATGGTCCTCACACTGCCTGTGTCACGTGCTGCCTGTGAGCGGCCACCGATAGCGCCGCTCACAGGCAGCATCAGCAGCACAAGGTACTTAGAAAGAAGCTTCTATTTATCATTAAAACACACTGGCATTTTTTTAAAAGTAGCGGACAACCCTTTTAAGGACTTGCTCCGATCTACAGAGTTTCTGCCATTTTGACAGCAAAACTAGCAGAGCACTCTGGCAAAACAGTCTCCGCCTTTGAACGTAAGGCCAAGTTCACACAATTTTATTTTCGGTCTGAGTGCTGTCCATGAAATAACTGACATCACACGGACGGCACGAGGACCAATGCAGTTCAATTAGTTGATAGGAGCATGGGTTTTTTTGTTTTTCATGGACCGAATCTGCATGCAAAAACACATCTTAGCATGCGTTAGTTTCTTCTGTAGGTCAGATGAGACTTGCCTATGTAAGTCTATGTGTGCGCAAAAAAATTGGATCCAATACGGATCATCTGAATAGTGTAAGATTTTTATGGATACAAACAATTCTTTAACATAGGAAATGGTATTCGGTCATGTAAATGCCATACGGATGAAAATGGAGATGAAAATCATCTGTTTTTGTGGATGAAATCAAACATACTGTATCTAATAGATGAAAGAGCCTGGCACTGACACCATCTATAAAGCTGTCCAGCAGGTCAGAAATCATCGACATGTAGCTCTCGGCATCGTCCTGCGACTCCATCGCGCTATCAGAGGCTGTAGATCCGGACATCGATGGCTCCTGGGCAGAGATTAGAAATATGTTTAAACATGTGAGAATGTCATATTCCAGAGTCACCAATAAAAAGTTACAAAGTGAGACCATAACATAAGACTAGAAAAGTGCTGAGTAAATGAATATAAGAGAGAACACAATATCTGAGTGCCCAATCACATAAGTACAATATACTGGATCAATGCACAAATCTGTATTCCCCTGCGCCATGAAGTCAGAGGTGCGGACTTAGTTCACTTTCTGAAGAAAACCTATTGATTACTCATCTGATCCCAGCATTTTACACCAGTTATGGCCGTTATTCAATAACCACCAAAAAATACACCCCTAAAATAGAACTTTTAATGATTAGGTTAAAAACTCACAAAAACATATATTATAATGTGTATATCCAATTACACATTTAACAGCCAATATATATAAGGGTCCACAATAAATATATAATATATTGACAGGATATGATATATAGGACCCTATTACACCCCTAATCTAAAGTGCAGCACAGGTAGTAGTAATCACAAAATCCTGGATGTGTGTCAATATAACAAAATACACAGCAATTCACTGCCCATGTTTGAAAAGACAAAGATGTTATACATCAAAGTGTGCATCAATTATTAAGTCCCTGACCCTATAAGTATATGCAGAAATGATCAGGAGTCATCAGGGAAAATAAATCAATAGGGAAACACAAAAAATCAAGACACCAAACAGAATAAGCAAATGAGCATAAGTATCTTAATAGATAACCAGTACTGATGAGCGAGCGTGCTCGTTTAACCTATTAATTGAGCACCCTCGGGTGCTCGCCGAGTATTTGCGGCGTGCTTGGCATCTATGTTTGATCTGCCGCGGCTGCATGTGTCACGGCTGTTAGATAGCTGCAGCACATGCAGGGATTGCCTAACAAACAGGGTTAAACAAGCACGCGCGCTCATCACTAATAACCAGCCTTATAAGAAGTCCACATCTGGTGTATTGATTTTTTGTGTTGCCCTATTTGTATACTTTTCAGCAAATCCCAACCGGCATATTTTTTTTATTCAAAGAAAAAGAAATTGGAAATTCATAAAAACATGTGATTATGTCCCCATTTTCCAAGACCTGTTACAGTTTCATTTTTCCGTCAATATTGCTGTGTGAGAGCTTGATTTTTGCATGGCGAGCTGACGTGTTTATTGATGCCATTTGGGGTAGATATCACGTTTTGATCGCTTATTGCATTTTTTTACAGAGTTGCTGTAGCCGAAAAATTACAATTCTGGCTTTTGGATTTTTTTCTCTTTACAGCAGGTGTCCCAACCTGTGGCTCGAGGGCACACATGTGGCTTGCGGACTCATGAAATGTGTCTCACGACCGTCTGCCAGCCCAGTGCATTAGCACCAAGCCTAGCAAACAGCTATGAGGAGCAGATCTCCAGATGGTGACTTCTATGATTAGCCCAGTACAAAAGAGCAGATCTGGATGCTCATATACTGGCCTTGGGGGTTTAGAGATAATTTAAGTATTGTAAGCTGGAGATAGGATACTTATAGTCATAGGGGATGCTTGAAGCTGGATGTAACAGTGTTGTGGGGGTGGTTGAGGAGACAATACTGAATGAGGGTAAGGTGGAAACCCCTGGATCTAGGTATACTGCTTCAGGCCCCCTTCTCACATCCATTTTCTATGTCCATATGAGGCCCGTTTTTAAAGGACCGCAAATACGTATGACATACACACACCCATTGTATTCAATGGGTGTACACACATGTCAGGTTGCTCACACGGACCTTGAGTCCGTGTCACGCTGTCTCTGTATACTGGAGGTAGGGGGCCTAAGCTGACCCTAAGCTGGGGCCCTGACTAATCCCTCAACCTGGAGGTACTGTTAAAGGTACAGAGGTCCAGGCCGCCAGCGTAACCCCTACCTCCTGAGGATCCCTGCACCTAAGTAATCTAGTCCTGAGAAGGACCCCGATCACAACAAAAGGGGACAAGTAATAATATGCCCACACACAGTACTTAGACGAACGAGACAGTACAAGGGAAAAACCAAAACCACCTTGCATACAAAAACTACACAACTACAACAGAGGGAACACCAACGGGAAAGGAGAAAAATGATAAAGCGAGGAAGGGAAAATACACTCCAAATACACTTATCTCAGAAACTCCAAATACCACGATCCGCTCTGTAAGTCTGTATGAAATGCTTTCACCGACACTTCCCTAACAGACCAGCAGGCATTTGAAGGAGTCTCACTACAGCAGCATTGATTGCAGCTGGGCGAGGCTGACCTCGTCTAGCACAGAGAGAGAGAGAATTAACTCCCTCACTGCCGAAAAACACAAAGCACCAAAAAGTCAGCTGCGAGAAGTCAGGCTGTGTAATCGTGACGATCTTCGTGGCAACACACCCGTGACAGTCCGTATAAAAAAAGCCGCAGACTTGTCAGGTATTTTTGCGCAGCACTCACAAAATGCGTTCTGCAAACTGATGACACACGGATGACAACTGTGCATCATCTGCGTGACATGTACCGGCGCCTGGGAATCAGCGGTACAGTTCGCACTGATCCCCAGCAGCGGCCGCTGCTGGAAGGGGCTCTCATCATTGTCCCCTGCTTGCGCTGAGATCAGCGCGAGCAAGAGACAATGTTAAGAGTTGTAGGCAGCCCCGTCAACAACGAGTGTAAAATTAAGAATAAAATAAAAAAAAACACTTATACTCACCTTACACATTATGCCCTGAAGCCCAAGTCACCTGTAAAATAAAAAACAACCATAATACTCACTTGTCCGACAAACTGCCCCACACCGTAATCAACATCTACGATCACTGATTTACAACCTGAATGGTGCCAAGATGCGACCGTGCAGGCTGTAAGTCAGGTCACAATGACCTGCTGAGAGCGCATCTTCAGTGACAAGCAATGAAATCATAGAGGTTTTAAACATTTTAGAGTTTTACGTTTCCAAACTCTCGCATCCGAGCTTGCCTGGAACAACGAGGCCCTGGTGTCCACCTTCTGGGGAGGTCTTTCCGGTCGGATCAAGGATGAGCTAGCCGGTCGTGACATCCCTTCCACCCTGGACGACCTGGTATCATTAACTACACGGATTGACATCCGCTTTCAGGAACGTGCAAAGGAGACTACCTGGAAGAGAAGATTTCCGCCTCTCACTCATGTATTCCAAAAGCCTGCCTCTCAACCAGCATTTCCCCGGGCATGTTCGCCTGAGCCCATGCAAATTGACCAAACCAAGATGGTCAAGTCTCGCCAGGAGATGCGCCGTGCCGAGGTGAGTTGCTTCTACTGTGGCAGTAAAGAGCATCTGACCAATCCTGCCCGGTGAGGCCGGGAAACTCCAGTGTCTAGGACCGCTTGGAGAGGTCATCCTAGGCAAGAGTAAATCCTCTCTGTCCTTGACTCTGTCCTTTTCTGTTTCCAGTGGTGAGACCCGCTTCTTCGAGATTGCCCATCTGGATTCCGGAGCCGCTGGGAATTTCATTCAACAGGCTGTTGTGGAGCGGTATCAGATTCCTACTGTACGTCTGGCTGAACCGTTGGCGGTTGCCTCCGTGGATGGGAGGCTTCTTCTGGAGACCATATTACTCGTCACAGAGCCTGTAACCCTTCAGGTGGGAATGCTGCACTCGGAGAAGATCTCCTTTCATGTGCTGTCCAGTCTCTCTCACCCCCTCTTGCTTAGTCTTCCCTGGTTACAAAGACATGAGCCCATCCTGAATTGGAGATCTGGTGAAATGCCATGAGTCCTGCTTGGATCCGGTTCGTCCAGCTCGACCCCCGTCTACTCTGGCTAATCTACCTGGTCTGCCGGCACCCTACTGGTCCTATGCTGACGTCTTCGACAAAAAGGAAGCAGAGACTCTACCACCTCATAGGAGGAATGATTGCCCCATCAACCTGGTACCTGGTGCTTCTCCTCCTCGCGGGCGTATCTACCCCTTGTCGCTGGCTGAGACCCGGATTATGTCTGAATACATAGAGGAGAATCTTGCTAGGGGATTTATCCAGAAATCCACCTCTTTGGCTGGAGCAGGATTCTTCTTAGTCAAGAAGAAAGACGGCTCTCTACGTCTCTGTATCGATTACAGGGGTCTTAACCAGATTACCATCAAAAATAAGTACCCCCTGCCTCTCATCTCGGAGCTGTTCAACCGCCTTAAAGGCGTAAAGATCTTCACCAAGCTTGATCATTGTGGGGCATACAATTTAGTCCGGATCCACCAGGGAGACGAGTGGAAGACGATATTCAACATCCGGGATGGTCACTACAAATACCGCGTAATGCCCTTTGGTCTCTGTAATGCTCCAGCCATCATCCAGGAGCTGGTTAACGACATCTTCCGTGATCTCCTGTATTCTTGAATGGTGGTGTACCTGGACGATATCTTGGTCCTCTCTCCGGATCTGCCCTCACACCGGAGGGATGTCCGTCAGGTTCCACTAATGCTCCGGCAGAATCGCCTATACGCTAAATTCGAGAAATGCCTCTTTGAGCAGACCTCTCTACCATTCCTGGGCTATATTATCTCCGAGACTGGTCTGCGGATGGATCCCGAGAAGGTCTCTGCCGTCTTAAAGTGGCCCCGACCGGAGGGGTTGAAAGTGATTCAGCGATTCCTGGGCTTCGCAAATTATTACCGCCTCTTCATTCCTCATTTCTCCTCCCAAACTGCTCCTATCTCCGCGCTCACCCGTAAAGGAGCAAATCCCAGGGAATGGACTTCCGAAGCGGAGGAGGCCTTCGTCTCCCTAAAACAAGCCTTCTCCTCCGCTCCTGTGCTACACCGCCAGGATTGCAACAAGCAGTTCTTCCTGGAGGTTGATGCATCCTCCTCCGGAGCCGGAGCGATGCTCACCCAGAAATCCTCGTCCGGGAGAATGGTAACCTGTGGCTTCTTCTCCAAGCTCTTCTCCTCATCTGAGCGCAATTACTCCATAGATCGTGAGCTGCTGGCCATCAAATTAGTGCTGGAGGGTTGCTCTGCACCAGGTGGTCATCTACACTGACCACAAAAACCTCGCTTATTTGCAGAACGCCCAAAGATTAAATCCGCGTCAGAACAGGTGGTCTCTATTCTTTGCCAGATTCTGCTTCACTCTGCATTACCGCCCGGCGGACAAGAACATTAAAGCTGACACTCTATCCCACTCATTCTTGTCTTCCAACCAAGAGGAGGAGCCTCTACATATTATCAACCCCTCCAAAGTAATGACTGTGGCTCCGTTTGACCTGTCTCATCTTCCACCCGGTAAGACCTTTGTAGCGGTTCCAGTTCGTAAGAAGGTTCTACTCTGGGGCTAGTCATCCAAACTAGTCGGTCATGTTGGCCAGAGGACGATCTTTCTGCTCATCGCCCGACATTACTGGTGGCTTTCCCTGCTCAAGGATATTGCGGATTTCGCGGCTTGTTCCTCCTGTGCCCGTAACAAGGTTCCCAGGCACCTTCCATCCGGCCATCTTCTTCCTCTTCCCGTGCCTTCCACTCCATGGCAATACATTGCAATGGACTTCATTATGGAACTCCCTGTTTCTGCCGGTTGTACGGTCATTTGGGTGGTCGCTGACCGCTTTTCTAAAATGGCCCACTTCATCCCTCTGCCTGGTCTTCCATCTGCATCTGTGCTGGCTAAGGACTTCATCCATCACATTTTTCGTCTCCAGGCCTACCCCTCCACATTGTGTCTGATCGCGGGGTTCAGTTCACTTCGCGCTTCTGGAAAGCTACGTGTAAGCTGCTGGATGTCTCCTTGGATTTCTCCTCTGCTTAGCATCCTCAGTCCAATGGTCAAGTGGAATGTATCAACTAGGTCCTTACCAGCTTTCTTCGGCACTTTGTCAACGCTCACCATAACGATTGGGTTGAGCTCCTGCCCTGGGCCAAGTTCTTTTATAATAACCATGAGAGCGAGTCTTCCTCTAAATCTACGGTCAACATCCCCGGATTCCGTTTCCCGTCTCCTCTTCAGTGGACAATCCTGCCGCGGAGTCTCTGGTCAGCGAATTTTCAGCTATTTGGGAAGACACTAGATCTGCACTTCTTCAGTCCTCCGAGCGGATGAAGAAACATGCTGATAAGAGACGTCTGGATCTGCCTCTATTCCGTCCGGGAGACAAGGTCTGGCTCTCCTTCAAATATGTTCGTCTCAAGATACCTTCTTATAAGTTGGGTCCGCGGTTCATCGGTCCATTCAAGGTTCTGAACCAAATCAAGCCCGTGGCTTGCAAGCTGAAACTCCCAGTCACCTTAAGGATTCCCAACTCCTTTCATGTATCTCTCCTCAAACCTGTTGTCCTTAATTTTTTCTCTGACGATCCAGGTACCGTTCCAGCTCCAGTCTCTGCTGAGGACGTCTTTGAGGTAGAAAACATTTTGGCCACCAAGAGGGTAAGAGGAAAGACTTTCATTCTTGTGGATTGGAAGGGGTTTGGCCCTGAGGAGAGGTCTTGGGAACCCAGGGAGAACATTCATGCCCCTCATCTTCTTAAAAAATTTCTTGCGGGCCTAAAGAAGAGGGGGCGTAAAGGGGGGGGGGTACTGTAGCATAGGCGTCTCTGCCTCCTCCCGGGCAGGGACGCCGTTCCCCTCACCACCGCGGTCCAGGTCCGGCGTCCTCCTGCTCCTGTGGCACGCACCGTGCACAGCTTCCCAGGCTCTGTGCTTAGGACGTGCGTGCGAGCGCGCCCTCGCTCTTAAAGGGGCCGCACGCGCCATCCTATAGAGTCCCTGGCCAATGGCCAGAGGACTGCCCCTATATAAGGCACCTCCTCCAAAATGTTATCTGTTGTGCCCGCCAGCCAGCTTACCTGGAGCACCTGCCTGTAACCTGCCGTGCCCGCCAGCCTGCCTACACAGAGCACCCATCTGGCCACCTGCCGAACCAGCCTGCTTAGCTACCCGGACCACCCGTCAGCCTTCCTGCCATGATCATCCACTGTACCGGTCAGTTCCTGCTTTCTGACCCGTGGGAGTCACCTGCTCTCACACAAGGTCGGTCCCAGAGTGGCACCTGGTCCACCTGCCTGGTCCCTCACTGGTTCACGGAGTCGATTGAGCCACCGTGCGACCTTGGTCAGGCCGAGTAGGCACTTAGTCACGACCCTTTGGTCCCTCCTTGCACCGAAGCATAGAGGTTCCACCACCCGGACCCATAACACTCTCTTCCCATTGAAAAAAATAAAGTTGAATCCAAAATGTCTGACTTCAAAATGGCCGCCATGGTCACCACCCATCTGGAAAAGTTTCCCCCTCCCATATACTAATGTGCCACAAAAAAGAAGTTGATATCACCAAACATTCCCATTTACTTTAGGTGTATCCATATAAATGGCCCATCCTGTATATCACTGCACAATGTTGCTCTACTGTGTCCTGTTTGGTTTTTACACCTTCCACCATTTATTCTAGTTTCAATTTATGTGAGACCCCCTATACTCACTTATTTTCATATACAGGTGCATCTCAGTAAATTAGAATATCATCAAAAAATTAATTTATTTCAGTTCAATACAAAAAGTGAAACTCATATATTACATAGAGTCATTGCAAACTGAGTGATCTATTTCAAGTGTTTATTTCTGTTAATGTTGATGATTATGGCTTACAGCCAATGAAAACACAGAAGTCATTATCTCAGTAAATTAGAATACTTTATAACAACAGCTTGAAAAATGTTTTTAAATCCGAAATGTTGGCCTACTGAAATGTATGTTCAGTAAATGCCCTCAATACTTGGTCTGTGCTCCTTTTGCATCAATTTTTGATGATAATCTAATTTTAATCCATGATGGTGCAGTGTGTTGCTAATGGTAATGTTTGAGACTGTGGTCCCAGCTCTCTTCAGGTCATTGACCAGGTCCTCCTGTGTAGTTCTCGGCTGATTCCTGACCTTTCTCAGAATCATCCTTACCCAATGATGCGAGATCATACATTGTGATTTACTGGTTTTTATTTTCAGATTTTGTCTCTCACAGTTGAAGTGTACCTACGATAAAATTACAGTCCTCTCCCTTCTTTGTAGGTGGGAAAACTTGCAAAATCTGCAGTGCATCAATTACTTATTTTCCCCACTGTATACCAGGAAGGGGGGCCATATATACCATGATGAGGATCATATATACCAGAATGGGGGCCACATATATACCTGAATGGAAATCATATATATCTGCATTTATAAATGACACACTTTATGATATTCAATGCATTAATTATATTATATTTTTATTGTATTAAATTATTTTCCATTTCATATTGTTTTTCTGTATTTGTCACTATAGATATTATCATTAAAGGGAATCTGTCACCCCCCTGGGACTTTTCAGACCTCTACTATGGGCATACAGGTTATAGAAAAGTAAGTCTATACATACCTGAATGGCCCATAGCAGAGGTCTGATTGCAGAGAAAAGTTTTTTATTCAATTCTGTTTTGCACAGGCTTGGTGTCCGGGGGACGCCAAGAAATCCCCGTCTATCTCTTTTTTATTGCCCTAAATCCCCGCCTATATGCTTAGTTATCATATTCCCCCCTCCCCTGCATGTCACAGGGCCCTGTTACGTGCACTGCACTCCCTGACCTCCCGGGCATGCGCAAAGCGCTGCTCACATAGGGTGCTTTGCTTCCTCCCGGACCCGTCTCTCCATGCACTGCGCTGCACGGTTCTATTGCGCATGCCCCGGGGAGTCACTGTCACTTCCCAGCGCCTGCGCAGTAGAACCGTGCGGCGCAGAGCACACAGATGGGGCGGGGATGAAGCAAAGCGCGCTTTATGTGAGAGGCGCTTTGCGCATGCCCGGGGCGTGCGACGTGCAGGGGAGGTGGGAATATGATAACTAAGCATATAGGCGGGGATTTAGGGCAATAAAAAAGAGATAGACGGGGATTTCTTGGCGTCCCCCGGACACCAAGCCTGTGCAAAACAGAATTGAATAAAAAACTTTTCTCTGCAATCAGACCTCTACTATGGGCCATACAGGTATGTATAGATTTACTTTTCTATAACCTGTATGCCCATAGTAGAGGTCTGAAAAGTCCCAGGGGGGGTGACAGATTCCCTTTAATATGTATTTTATTTATGGCAATATTCAGGGTCGGACCGGCCTGGCGGGATATTGGGGAAATCCCCGGTGGGCCCCGATGAGAGAGTGAGAGAATTAGTTACAGGGGCCCTTTATAAGTGCGGGCCTTTTAAAAGCACGACCGAAGATGTAGCGTCACGTGCACATTACATTCAGCGGTGCCAGTAGGCCCGCTGCAGTGACGCGCATACTTACATGATCTGGATAGGAGGAGGACGCAAGTTGCTGTTCTTTGTGGGCGGTGATACGCACCGCTCTCTGCTTTCGCTCTGCCTCAGCTGCCTGTAATGCTACCTGGCAGTGGTGTGGTGTCAGGTGACAAGCCGATGATGCTCTCTGCTCTCCCTGTTCCCAGGCCGGCTTCTGACACCGACCTTGCTCTCCTGTCCCGGCTCCTGCTTTTGGCCTTGTAAGTTGTAACACTGGCGGCGGCATCTGCGCGCCACTTTCTTCTCTTCTGCTCTCGGCCTTGTTGTAACACCGGCTCCAGGCTGGGTATGTGGACACCGGCACCGGCGCACCACCCTCTTCTCTCCTGCTCACGGCCTTGTAAGGGCAGCTCCGGGTATGTGGTGACCCGCACTCTGCGCTTGACTCTAACAAAGGCTGGAAACAAGGTTGCAGGCAGGCCTAGGCTACAGCTCTCCCTGCTTTTCAAGTGCAGTTTTCTGAGTGACTGTTCCCATCCAGCATTGGCCAACAAACAATAATATCATTTATACATTATGCATTGCACTCTAGGCCTCTTATATGAAATATAGATCACCGTCTTGGCCTCTCATATGACATACACAGTCTGTATATGTCATATAGGAGGCCAAGAGTGCGGTATACGTCGTATATGAGGCCTAGAGTGCGGGCGGCGGGTCTACATGATGTATACAACATACTCAGCCTCCTATATAAAGTATAGAGTATAGGAGGCTGAGAGTGCGGTATACGACATATATGAGGCCTAGAGTGCGGGCGGCGGGTCTATATGATGTATACAACACACTCAGCCTCCTATATAAAGTATAGACTATAGGAGGCTGAGAGTGCAGTATACGTCATATATGAGACCTAGAGTGCGGGCGGCGGGTCTATATGATGTATACAACACACTCAGCCTCCCATATGAAGTATATACTATAGGAGGCTGAGAGTGCAGTATACGTCATATATGAGGCCTAGAGTGCGGGCAGCGGGTCTATATGATCTATACAAACACTCAGCCTCCTATATAAAGTATAGACTATAGGAGGCTGAGAGTGTGGTATACGTCATATATGAGGCCTAGAGTGCGGGCGGCGGGTCTACATGATGTATACAACATACTCAGCCTCCTATATAAAGTATAGAGTATAGGAGGCTGAGAGTGCGGTATACGACATATATGAGGCCTAGAGTGCGGGCGGCGGGTCTACATGAAGTATACAACACACTCAGCCTCCTATATAAAGTATAGACTTTAGGAAGCTGAGAGTGCAGTATACGTCATATATGAGGCCTAGAGTGCGGGCGGCAGGTCTACATGATGTATACAAGGCATTCAGTCTCCTATATAAAGTTTAGACTATAGGAGGCTGAGAGTGCAGTATACGTCATATATGAGGCCTAGAGTGCGGGCGGCGGGTCTATATGATGTATACAACACACTCAGCCTCCTATATAAAGTATAGACTATAGGAGGCTGAGAGTGCGGTATATGTCATATATGAGGCCTAGAGTGCGGGCGGCGGGTCTACATGATGTATAGAACACACTCAGCATCCTATATAAAGTTTGGACTATAGGAGGCTGAGAGTGCGGTATACATCATATATGAGGCCTAGAGTGCGGGCGGCGGGTCTATATGATGTATACAACACACTCAGCCTCCTATATAAAGTATAGACTATAGGAGGCTGAGAGTGCGGTATACGTCATATATGAGGCCTAGAGTGCGGGCGGCGGGTCTATATGATGTATACAACACACTCAGCCTCCTATATAAATTATAAACTATAGGAGGCTGAGAGAGCGGTATACGTAATATATGAGGCCTAGAGTGCGGGCGGTGGGTCTACATGATGTATACAACGCACTCAGCCTCATATATAAAGTATAGACTATAGGAGGCTGAGAGTGCGGTATACGTCATATATAAGGCTTAGAGTGCGGGCGGCGGGTCTATATTATGTATACAATGCACTCGGCTTTCTATATAAAGTATAGACTATAGGAGGCTGAGAGTGCGGTATACGTCATATATAAGGCTTAGAGTGTGGACGGCGGGTCTATATGATCTATACAACACACTCAGCCTCCTATATAAAGTATAGACTATAGGAAGCTGAGAGTGCAGTATACGTCATATATGAGGCCTAGAGTGCGGGCGGCAGGTCTATATGATTTATACAACACACTCAGCCTCCTATATAAAGTATATACTATAGGAGGCTGAGCGTGCGGTATATTTCATACATGAGGCCTAGAGTGCGGACGGCGGGTCTATATGATGTATACAACACACTCAGCCTCTTATATAAAGTATAGACTATAGGAGGCTGAGAGTGCGGTATATGTCATGTATGAGGCCTAGAGTGCGGACGGCGGGTCTACATGATGTATCCAACACACTCAGCCTTCTATATAAAGTATAGACTATAGGAAGCTGAGAGTGCAGTATACGTCATATATGAGGCTTAGAGTGTGGACGGGTCTACATGATGTATACAATGCACTCGGCCTCCTATATAAAGTATATACTATAGGAGGCTGAGAGTGCGGTATACATCATATATGAGGCTTAGAGTGCGGACGGGACTACATGATGTATACAACGCACTCGGCCTTCTATATAAAGTATATACTATAGGAGGCTGAGAGTGCGGTAAATGTTATATATGAGGCTTAGAGTGCGGACAGGCCTACATGATGTATATAACGCACTCGGCCTCCTATATAAAGTATAGATTATAGGAGGCTGAGAGTGTGGTAAATGTTACATATGAGGCTTAGAGTGTGGACGGGCCTATATGTTGTATATAACACGCTTGACGCGCCCCCAGGGCCGTGGGGTACTCGGCAGCCGGGCCTATGGATGCCGGTTTGGGGAATATCACGGTGGCTGGCCTGTTCCGTGACCCAGGGCGGTCAGTGAAAAGGGGGGTTTTAATTTATAGGGGATTTGTAAAGTTCGTGACGCCACCTGTGGATTGCGGCTAAAGGGAGCCGCCGCTGTGAAGCAGTCCTCTGGAGATGGTGTTCGGCAGCAGGGATGGTGTGGCTCTCCACAGGTAGAGCTAGCTCCAGGGCAGTGTAGAAAGTGTAAGTTGCGCTGGGCGTTGTAGTGCCGGGAGGGAGAGCTGGCGCAGATGAAAGATTGGACGGAGGCAGTACAGTGCAGTCATCCGAGTTTTTACTCACAGCTCTTATGACAGTTCCACTGGTGCACTGTACGGGTGCTAGCCTCCCACGTCGCGCTGCGTTCACCAGGAAGGGGTTCAGTTCTTCCTCAGGCAGTTAGGAGTACCTGACAGAAACCCACTTTCTCGTGTTCCTAGCTAGACTGTCTTCACGCTGGGTCTTTCTCCCTCCTGCCCTGCGCTTCCCCACTCTGAATCCTGCTCGGGTGCTCTGAAGTCCCTCCTGTTTCATTGGAGTTCCCAGACCTGCTTGACCCTCACGGGGATTAGAATGAGGCTTCGGCAACTGACTATACAAGCCAGAAGCCTCCGGTTTTCCCAGCCGAGACTTAGAGTAACACGGCTGGACCAGGGGCCGGTCCCCTTCTTGCGGCCTACGATCCCTCTGTCTTGACAGATTCGGGGCGTACGGGTGCCGTCCTGCACCCCCTAGGATCCCTTCAACAGATCGGAGCCTACTCCCTGCTCCCCTCCTGGGCCTCTAGGACTAGGCCATACTCGTGGAGCCGAGCTCCTAAAGAGACTCTGCTCCCAGACTGTTCTTCTGAACTGTCCTCTCACTAACTGATCTGCCACCCTAAGATGACTTCCCTTTATATACCTACTTCTCCATGTGCTCCCCCTAACTTCTTCCTCCACCCACACCCAGTACTGGTTCCCCCTACCTTTGGGTTCCCCCCACTCCAGCCAGGGACAGAGCTCAGCAGAAAACACATTGCATTTTGTCCTTCCAGCTGGCATGGAGCGGTGTAGTGTTGAATGTGGGTGCTGGGGTTCCGGGCAGCACTCCCTCCTTACCTGAGAGAAGGGAGACACCACACCTCTGGTTGAGGTGCAGTACCTCTGTGGCGACTGAACCCTCAAGGGCGCCACACACTCAGCCTCCTATATGAAGTATACACTGTGTGCAGAATTATTAGACAAGTTGTATTTTAGAGGATTATTTTTATTATTGATCAACAACTATGTTCTCAATCAACCGAAAAGACTCATAAATATCCAAGCTTAATATTTTTGGAAGTTGGAGTGTTTTTTTTTTTTAGATTTGGCTATCTTAGGAGGATATCTGTTTGTACAAGTAACTATTACTGTGCAGAATTATTAAGCAACTTAATAAAAACCAAATATAATCCCATCTCACTTGTTTATTTTCACCAGGTAAACCAATATCAGTGCACAAAATTTAGAAATAAACATTTCTGACATGTAAAAACAAAAAACAAAAAAATTAGTGATCAATATAGCCACCTTTCTTTATGATGACACTCAACAGCCTTCCATTTATAGATTCTGTCAGTTGCTTGATCTGTTTTCGATCAACATTGAGTGCAGCAGTCACCACAGCCTCCCAGACACTGTTCCGAGAGGTGTACTGTTTTCCCTCCCTGTAGATCTCACATTTTATGATGGCCCACAGGTTCTCTATGGGGTTCAGATCAGGTGAACAAGGCGGCCATGTCATTATTTTTTCTTCTTTTAGATCTTTACTGGCCAGCCACGCTGTGAAGTAGTTGGATGCATGTGATGGAGCATTGTCCTGCATGAAAATCATGTTTTTCTTGAACGATATCGACTTCTTACTTGCTACTGCTTGAAGAAGTTGTCTTCCAGAAACTGGCAGTAGGTCTGGGAGATGAGATTCACTCCATCCTCAACCCTAAAAGGTCCCACAAGTTCACCTTTGATGATACCAGCCCATACCAATACCCCGCCTCCACCTTGCTGGTGTCTGAGTCGGAGTGGAGCTCTCTGCCCTTTACTGATCCAGCCTCTGGCCGATCCATCTGGCCCATCAAGAGTCTCTCTCATTTCATCAGTCCATAAAACTTTTGAAAAATGAGTCTTAAGATATTTCTTGACCCATTCTTGATGTTTTATCTTATGTTTCTTGTTCAAAGGTGGTCGTTTTTCAGCCTTCCTTACCTTGGCCATGTCCCTGAGCATCGCACACCTTGTGCTTTTTGATACTCCAGTAATGTTGCAGCTCTGAAATATGGCAAAACTGGTGGCGAATGGCATCTTGGCAGCTTCACGCTTGATTTTCCTCAATTCATGGACAGTTATTTTGCGCCTTTTTTGGCCAACACGCTTCTTACGACCCTGTTGGCTATTTGCCATCAAATACTTGATTGTTTGGTGATCACTAGTGTTGAGCCACCCCCGTAGTGTTCGAGTTCGGTTCGGTTCGTCGAACACCCGTGTGTTCGCCGAACTGTTCGTCGAACTGTTCGTCGAACACCTTCGAACACCGTTAAAACCAATGGCAGGCAAACAAAAACACATAGAAACACATAGAAAACACCTTCAAAGGTGTCCAAAAGCTGACAAACTGCTCAGAAGACACAACTAACACATGGAAAAGTGACAAGTACATATAGTCATGCGAAAAGAAAAGAGGTGGAGGAGTAAAAGGAGGGGGAGACACAGATATAGGCATGTCATGCCCTTCTAAAATCCAAAAAGTGAGAAGCCGACACGGCCAGTCCGCTCCTGCCCGTGCCACCTCCGTGTCGCCGGGTTTGTGCCAGAGCCGCGGTGAACCCTGACGGCCAGCCCCCCTCTCCCAATACTGGTGCCTGTCCGCTGGTGGGTCGAGAGAGCCCCCCTGTGGTGGAGGCAGCTGTAAGCTTTTTAATTTAAATTGTCCCTCTAATTTGAATGAATACACTTTAAATCCATTTACAAGGATCTATTGGAGGGCAAGTCTCATGCCAGCAGCCGCGTAATTCCAGCTCCAGTAGCGTCCACTAAAGCTGCTGCAGTTAAAAAGCTTTTATAAGGATCGAGCTCGGCTGTCCACCGCAAGGCATCCTAGTGCCAGTCCCAGCCCCTATGCCTTGGGGTGCCTCCTGATGCTCTTCACTGAGTATCCCGTGGTCCCGAAGCATTTCCTTTGAAAAAATTAAGTGTCCAAACTACAGGTGGTGTAGCTTGCTTAACAGCCGGGATAATCCGCTGACTAGCAGACACTGCTACTAGGCACAAAGTATTTCCTGGGCTAGATGCAGTTAAAAATTTGTAAGTAGATACTCTCGTTGGATGCTGAGAAAGCATTCCATAGAGTCTCCTGGCACGCCATATATGATTCTCTTAAAAAGCTTGGGGTAGGGGTCTAGGGGACCCTTTTATAGCCAAAATCACGGCCCTGTATCACAATACGTCACCTAGGCTGAAGATAAATGGAACTGTAGCACCGAGGGCTCGGTTGCTACAGACGTATTGCACCTCACCCAGAGGTGTGATATCTCACTCTCAGATAAGGATGGAGTGTGGATCAGGACCCGACACCTGCATGCATTACACCACATTGCCGTGGGGCAGGGCGACCAATATGCCCCTGAGATGGGCACGACAGTCCCTGTCCCTGGCTGGAGTGGGGGGAGGGAACACTGAGGAAGGGGAACCCTGCAGTGCAGGAGCAGGGAGGAAGCAGTTCCTGGGTGCATTGAGAAGGGAGTATAAAAGGTGGGCACCATCTTAGTTCAGTGCAGAGAAGTCTGAGCAGAAGTGGCAGGGAGCAGGGGCTCTGCATGAGCTCTGCTCCGGAGGCGGGCCTAGTAACAGAGGCCCAGGCCTGCAAGAGGGAGAAGGAAGGAAGAGGAGCGGAGAAGGCTCCAGGAACGAGGAATGAAGGGATCCCAGGGGTGCGGACGGGCGAGTCGCCACCGCACGCCCGAATCCACCTGCGTGGAGGGGTCAGGCCAAAGGGGGAGACCGGTCCCCGAACTAGTGGAGGCAGGAAACGACCCTCAGCTAGAAACCGGAGGCTCTGACATTTTATGTGGCGCAGCCCCTTGCTCCACCCGCTAGGAAGGCACCACATAGGGTCAGGGAAACTGGCGCCAATTTTACCAAGAGGAGGCCCGAGGCAGCCGGACAGAAGTGTTGGTAAGAAAGGCCAGACAAAGGACACACAAAGGGGGTCCTGTGAAGCGCTCCAAAGTTATCTGGGAGTTGTCTGAGCCCCTCACCTGGTGAGCACAGTACGACGTGGGCAGCCGTTACCTGCAGACGTGGTCTGGATAATAAGAACTGTGAGTAAAGGCCCTGAACTGCATCACTGACTCCGTGTCGTTACTGCTGCTGCCCTGCACCATCACCCCTATCCTCCGCATACACTGCCCTGAGGCTATACTCCTCCCGTGGGGAGTTATGCTACGCTCTGCTGCACCCACAACACCAGCCTTAGCGGTCTGCCCTGTAGCGGCGGTTCACTCTGACCGCAATCCACGGGTGGCGTAGTCGGACATTTAAACATCAAAACCACATAAATAGTTCCGCCACTGGTTTGACCGCCCTGAGCCACGGAACCGGATCGCCGCCACGAAGACTACAACCACCAGCATCCACCAAAAAGGGTCCGGCTCCGGGTGTCCCAAGGCCCAGGGGGTGCGTCAGAACATTTTCATCACCTTTCACAATCACCAATGGGACAAGGCAGGGATGTCCTCTGTCCCCTCTCTTATACATCCTAGTGACGGAGCACCTGCTCTCATCAATTCGCCATAACCCCAATATTAGGTGGATTGAGGTGGGAGGCACCGAGTACAAGTGGTCTCTATTTGCTGATGATGTCCTAGTATATATCACTCAATCACATATATCCATCCCTGCTGTTATGGCTGAAATAGATCACTTTGTTACATGGTCAAATTTTAAAATCAATGCAGCGAAGTCTGAGGCCCTCGATGTCTCCCTCCCTAAATCCATATAGGATTCCATCCAGTCCAACTTTCCCTTTGCCTGGCCCTCACAGGGTATCAAATACTTAGGAATTCCTATTCATAGAGACCTCTCCCATCTATGTTATCTTAATTTTGGGCCCTTTATTGAACAATTCCATACAGACCACGGTTGGCAAGTTAGAACTGTAAGATTCACTACGTGAACCACTGGTGTTTTGTGGAAAAGCACATGTACACCGCGTTCCAAATTATTATGCAAAAAGTGTTTAGGAGTGATAAGGGAAGAATTTGTTTGTTTGTCAGTTAAACTCATTGATGGTGATGTGTGTCAGGGCTCTTTATATCACTGTAAGCAATTGCAGACACCTGTGCTAATTAGTTTGGCAGGTGTGTCCAATGAAAGGCAAGACTACTTAAGAAGGCTCTCTCACATTATTAAGCAGCCTACATTTTCTGCCAAAATGGGAAAGAAAAAGGATGTGTCGGCTGCTGAGAAGCAACAAATTGTGGAGTGTTTAGGTCAAGGCATGACTACAATCAACATTGTGCGATGATCAGGATGAAGTGTCTTGGCAATCAAGAAGTATGTAGCTGATTCACAGTACACACGTGTGCGTGCTGATAAGGGCAAATTGAGGACTCTTTCCTACAGGCAATTACGTCAGGTTGAAAGAGCAGCGGCAAAAAAGCCTTGTCATAGCAGCAGACAAGTTTTTGAAGCTGCTTGTGCCTCCAACGTCCCCCGAACAACAAGATGCAGGGTCCTTCAGAGGTTTGCAGCTGTGCATACGCCATCCTGTCGACCTCCTCTATCCACTTCACACAAGCAGAAACGGCTCCAGTGGGCCAAACATTACATGAAGACTGATTTCAAAACTGTTTTGTTCACGGATGAGTGCCGTGCAGCGCTCGATGGTCCAGATGAATGGAGTGGAGGATGGCTGGTTGATGGACACCCCACGCAAACACGGCTACAGCGCCAACAAGGAGGAGATGGAGTAATGTTTTGGGCTGGAATCATGGGGAGAGAGATTGTCGGCCCCTTTAGGATCCCTGAAGGCGCTAAAGATGAACTCCATAATGTATGTGGATTTTCTCAAACAGCACTTCCTGCCATGGTTCAAGAAGAAGAACCGTGTATTTCACAGCAAGATCATTTTTCTGCATGATAATGCACCATCTCATGCTGCACATAAAACATCTGCATCTCTGGCTGATATGGGCATAAAAGGGGACAAACTTATGGTGTGACCCCCATGCTCCCCTGACCTCTACCCCATTCAGAACCTTTGGAGCATCATTAAAAGGAGTGTCTATGATGGCGGGAGGCAGTTCACATCTAAGCAACAGCTCTGGGAGGGTATTCTGTCCTCATGCAAAACAATTGAAGCAGAAACCATCCAAAACCTGACAAATTCAATGGACGAGAGAGTTCAGAAGCTCCTTTCGAACAAGGGGTCCTATGTGAAAATGTAACATCACCTAGAATAAAGTTTTGAGTTGAAAACTGTTTGATTTCAGTTTCTAACAACCTGCTAATGCTTATAATTTCAAAAATGACCATTTTTTTGGTCTTTATTAAAATGAAAAGGTTGATCGAAAAGTTTGGGGGATCTAAGAGTGTGGCAACCCAGTAGTCATGATTACTTCGAATTCTGACAATATGAGGGTCATGCTGCAGGTAGTGCAGCAAGAAGGCACTTATGTGTCTTGCGCATCTCGGAGCCCCAAAATTATTTTCCGGGCTAGATGCAGCTAAAAATTATTTTTAATTTTAAATCTGGTGGAGCTTATTATAGATGGCCTAATAGGATCAGTGCTGCACACTGCTACAAAGCCCAAATTATTTTCCAGTCAAGATACAGATAAACATGATTAGTAATTTGAAAGCTTAAAACGTTTGGTAGGGTGATTTTAACCAATCATCAAGCTTTTACTCTCCCCAGGATGACACAGGGGTAGAAAAGTCGTTTCGGATCCATGATTTGTTCATCTTTATGAACGTGAGTCTGTCTACATTATCAGTGGAGAGCCGCGTGCGCTTATCTGTCAGCACACCACCAGCAGCGCTGAACACACGTTCAGACAGAACGCTGGCTGCGGGGCATGACAAGATCTCCAAGGCGTAAGTGGCTAGCTCCGGCCATTTATCCAGATTGGAAGCCCAAAAAGAGCAAGGGTCCAGTGACACAGTCGTGGCTTCAATGTTTACTTGGAGATACTCCTGTACCATCGTCTCTAGGCGTTGACTATGTGTCAGACTTCTTGTCTCCTGTGGCCTTGCAAAGGATGGGCTAAAAAAGTGGTGAAATGATTCCGCAAAATTGATGTTACCAGCAGATACTGTGGTTCTGTTACGGTTTGAGTGCTGAACACTTGACGGTCCCACGGTTGGCAAGTTGGAACTGTGAGATTCACTACGTGCACCACTGGTATTTTGTGGAAAAGCACATGTAAGATTCTGCAACAGTCTCTGCTGATACTCCTGCATGCGTGCATCCCTTTCTATGGCAGGAATAATTTCTGCAAATTTACTTTTGTACCGGGGATCTAACAGTGTGGCAACCCAGTAGTCAGGATTATTTCTAATTCTCACAATTCGAGGGTCATGTTGCAGGTAGTGCAGCAAGAAGGCACTCATGTGTGTTGCGCATCCAGGAGCACCAAGTCCCTGTTGTGTTGGTGGCGAGGTAACAATCATGCTTCCTTCCTCTGTCCTCTCCCCCCAACCTCGCACAACAGAAATGTGATCAAGGTCTCCCTCATCTGATGAGTCTTCCATCAGTTCGTCCTCCACTTCTTCCTGGGCTCCTGCACCTTCCTCACTAGTTTGGCTGCTACCATGTGCACTGGTAAAATCATCTCCCCCACCCTCACATGCCTGCCGCCTTGGTGCTGCCGACCGTCTGGACCTTGCAGATGTTAGCCCTTCCGCATACAACTCCTCCTCCTCTACTTCCTCCACCTCCTCTTGTGCCACCACCTGACTCCGAATTCTGTTTAACATGTGCTCCAGCATGTAAATCACCGGAAGAGTCATGCTGATAATGGCATCGTCAGCACTAAACATCTTCGTCGCCATTTCAAAACTGTGCAGAAGGGTGCATAGGTCCCTGATCTGAGACCACTCCTCCAGCGTGATTTGCCCCACCTCTGAATCTCGTTGGCCCAGGCTATACGTCAGAACGTATTGCACCAGGGCTTGTCGGTGCTGCCACAGTCGCTGCAACATGTGCAGAGTTGAATTCCACCGGGTAGGCACATCGCATTTTAGCCGGTGAAGTGGCAGGCCCAACGACTTCTGTAGAGATGTAAGTCGCTGAGCTGCGGGATGCGAACGGCGGAAGTGAGCACACAGCGACCGTGCCCTCTGCAGAAGGCCATCTAGTCTGGGATAGTGGGCTAAAAATTGCTGGACAACCAGGTTCAACACGTGAGCCATACAAGGCACGTGTGTGACATTGCCCCGGCGAAGGGCCGCACCCAGGTTTGCAGCATTGTCGCACACGGCCTTCCCTGGTTTCAGGTCCAGTGGAGACAACCATTCATGAAATTGGTTCTCCAGAGCTGACCACAACTCCTCAGCTGTGTGACTCACATTTCCCAGACATTTCAATGTAAAAACCGCCTGATGACGTTGAGCCCTACTGCCAGCATAGTAAGGAGGTGTGCAGGATCCCTTCTGCGCAGTTAGAAAGCTTGTGGCATGACCAGACAGGCTTTGGGTGCAGGTGGAAGACCGAGAGGAGGTTGAGGAGGCAGAAGCAGTGGAGGAACTTTGACATAAAGAGGATTGACGCACAACTCGTGGGGACGGCAAGACTTGGACAGCAGCCCCTTGTCCTGCTGTCACCATAGTTACCCAGTGCCCAGTCAGCGACATGTAACGCCCCTGTCCATGCCTACTCGTCCAAGTGTCTGTGGTGAAATGCACCCTGTCACACACAGAGTTTCTCAAAGAAGCGGTGATGTTGTGTGCGACATGCTGGTGGAGCGCAGGCACACCTTTCTTTGAGAAGTAGTGCCGACTGGGCATCTGGTACTGGGGCACTGCGACGGACATAAGGTCTCGAAAATCCTCTGTGTCCACCAGGCGGAAAGGCAGCATTTCTGTAGCCAAGAGCTTGCAGATGGTGAAATTCAACCTCTTAGCTTTCTCATGGCTAGGAGGAAATGGTCTTTTACTTGTCCACATCTGAGGGACCGAGGGCTGGCTATTGTGCTTAGATGGGGTTGATAAGGGTGTCCCCGGCAAACTGCCGGTCTGTGAGGAAGATGCAGGTGGACATGTTAGGTTGCCTTGATCCAAAGGTGGTGCTATCGATGTCGGACAGCGCTCAAGACCAGCTGGTGTTACCACCTCCAAAGAAAATGATGACCTGCCAATCACGCTGGCTGTTGCGGGTAAAGAGGTGGCAGGTCTGCGCCCCAAAACAGGTGTGACTGCTGTCCCCCCAGTCACAGAGGATGAAGAGGCCGCGGATGCACAAGATATGGCAGACGGTGGTTGGCCCGGCCGGCTAGGCCGCATTGTAGCACACTGAGCTTCCCACTGCAACTTATGCTTCATGTCCATGTGCCGGTTCATGCATGAAGTACTCAAACTATGTATTTTTTGGCCTCTACTTAGCTTTTGCTGACAAATGTTACAGATAACACGAGTTGGGTCATCTTTATCGATCTGAAAAAATGCCCAGGCTATGCAAGGCTTAGCACCCATGCGACCTGAAGAGCCACCACGACTTGTGGTGAGAGGCAGAGTTGTGTTTGAGGATGCAGTTGTTGACGTGCTTCCAGTACTACGTCTCTGTCCAGGAAGGCGCAACCTGACCTCGTCGTCACTAGCATCTTCCTCCACCTCCTCTGCTGACCTCATCTCTTGGCTGACTGTGGGTTGACAGTAAGTGGGATCTCCGACCTCATCATCATCACCCTGTGCGTTATCACACCCGTCGTCCTCAGAGCCAACCTGTTCCTGCCCTGACAAAAAACTAAAGTTGTCGCTCCAATCAGGTATTTGAGTCTTATCATCGTCTTCCTCATTGTCTCCACCAACAGGAGTTACAGTTTGGGAATGAGGGTCTACATTATGGTCAGAACCTTCTGCGTCTGGTCCTGGATCCGACTCATAAAGATTCTGGGCATCAGTGCAGATCATTTCCTCGTCTGGATTCACAGAAGCGCTGGAGTCGACCTCTGATTCCCAGGCTATAGTATGAGGAAACAGCTCTGCAGACTCAACCATCTGTTCTACCTCATACTCAGACGGGCAGCTGGAGATTTGGGAGCTGTGAGGAAGCAAGTGCGATTTGGGTGACACCTTTGAGGACTGGAGTATTTGTGATGTTGAAGTTGATGTGGAGGAGAGCCCACTTAAAGGAGCACTTGATATCCGTTGAAGCACCTGCTGTTTTTGTGCCTCATCTGGAATTTGTAGCGATTGGCGTGGCCGTAAGAAAGGGATCTTATCACATTGTCCGCTAAAAGAAGTAGACATTTTAGTTTGGCTGGAAGATGGTCTTTCTTCTGCACCTACCCCACGGACACAACCTTTTTTCCCCTTCCCAACACGCCTATTCCCCTTTCCACCAGCAGCAGGCCTTTTTCCACTCATTTTGGTGGTTAACTAATTAACAACTCTGGAGTTGTTTGCACAAAAAAACAATGGATGGTAACCGAGCAGAGCTGAGTGGCCAAACTGTGGTATTAGGCCAAAACTATTGGCTGGGTTAGATGCAGAAAAAAATTATTTTTAATTTGCAACCTGATGGAGGTCAGTATAGATGGACTAATAGACCAAGTCCCACACACCGCTAGAAGCCCAAATATTTTTTCAGAGCTAGATGCAGAAAAAAATTATATTCAATTTGCAACCTGCTGGAGGTCAGTATAGAAGGACTAATAGAACAAGTCCCACACACTGCTAGAAGCCCAAATATTTTTTCAGAGCTAAATGAAGAAAAAAATTATTTTTAATTTGCAACCTGATGGAGGTCAGTATAGATGGACTAATAGACCAAGTCCCACACACTGCTAGAAGCCCAAATATTTTTTCAGAGCTAGATGCAGAAAAAAATTATTTTTAATTTGCAACCTGATGGAGGTCAGTATAGATGGACTAATAGACCAAGTCCCACACACCGCTAGAAGCCCAAATATTTTTTCAGAGCTAGATGCAGAAAATTTTTTTATTCAATTTGCAACCTGATGGAGGTCAGTATAGATGGACTAATAGACCAAGTCCCACACACTGCTAGAAGCCCAAATATTTTTTCAGAGCTAGATGCAGAAAAAAATTATTTTTAATTTGCAACCTGATAGAGGTCAGTATAGATGGACTAATAGACCAAGTCCCACACACCGCTAGAAGCCCAAATATTTTTTCAGAGCTAGATGCAGAAAAAAATTATATTCAATTTGCAACCTGCTGGAGGTCAGTATAGAAGGACTAATAGAACAAGTCCCACACACTGCTAGAAGCCCAAATATTTTTTCAGAGCTAAATGAAGAAAAAAGTTATTTTTAATTTGCAACCTGATGGAGGTCAGTATAGATGGACTAATAGACCAAGTCCCACACACTGCTAGAAGCCCAAATATTTTTTCAGAGCTAGATGCAGAAAAAAATTATTTTTAATTTGCAACCTGATGGAGGTCAGTATAGATGGACTAATAGACCAAGTCCCACACACCGCTAGAAGCCCAAATATTTTTTCAGAGCTAGATGCAGAAAAAAATTATATTCAATTTGCAACCTGCTGGAGGTCAGTATAGAAGGACTAATAGAACAAGTCCCACACACTGCTAGAAGCCCAAATATTTTTTCAGAGCTAAATGAAGAAAAAAATTATTTTTAATTTGCAACCTGATGGAGGTCAGTATAGATGGACTAATAGAATGATGCTATGCCCAAAAGATTTTACTTCACTAGGTGCAGTAAAAAAATTGGTATTCTATACACAGGTGGTATATCTTGCAACACAGATAGGCTACTCCACTGACTAACACACTCTGCAATAGGCCAAAAAGGATTAGCTTTGCTAGATTCAGCCAAATGCTGTGAAAAAAACTTGCACAGCACTGGCACAGACCTGCCTGGCAAAAACTGATAGGAACTGATGTAACCTAGTCCTGAAAAGGACTCCAATTACAATTAGTCTTTACTCCCACAATCTATCTATTTAAGAGCACAGACCTGCTTGATAAAAGTCGTAGGAAATGCTGTAACCTAGTCCTTAAAAGGACTGCAATCACAACTATTCCCTACTCCCAAGCTATCTGTATATTTGTGCGAAAATTGGCTTGAAATTAACAAGGTATAGCGCACACAGCAACAGCGGTGCCGTCTAACACGCAGCTGCAGCAGTGAGAAAATGGTGGCGACGGGGAAAATGGCTTGGTCTTATAGGGCAAGGACATGTGACATACACTGCCAATCACACATGCCCTTGCTTGTGTGAAAAAAAGCACTTCGCTCCGTGTGTGCGCTGCTGATAGGCTGACAGATTGCACCTCCCCACTGCAAATGCGGGAAAGAGAAAAAAAAATGGAGATCTTCATTGTTCCTGCAGAAATCCATCCCCTGCCCCTCCCCCCGCCCCGCTGTACACTCAAACTGCGTATTAACATTAATTTTCATCATTACTGAGAAAAAATCCAGTTATAATTTTGGTGCACGAACAGTTATCGAACATAACCTCGAACAGCCGAATTTTTCTCAAATTGTTCGTGTTCGCCGACCGGCTCGAACACCGCCCAAAACAGCTCGAATTTGAGATTGGCGAACAGTTCGAGTAGAACAACGCTCATCTCTAGTGATCACGCTTCAAAAGTTTGGAAATTTCAAGACTGCTGCATCCCTCTGCAAGACATCAAACAATTTTGGACTTTTCAGAGCCCGTCAAATCTCTCTTCTGACCCATTTTGCCAAAGGAAAGGAAGTTGCCTAATAATTATGCACTCCTTATATAGGGTGTTGATGTCAATAGTCAACACACCTCCTCATTACAGAGATGCACATCACCAGATTTACTTAATTGGTAGTTGGCTCTCAAGCCTATGCAGCTTGGAGTAGGACAACATGTGTAAAAAGTATCATGTGATCAAAATACTCATTTGCCTAATAATTCTGCACGCGGTGTAGATTATAGGAGGCTGAGAGTGCGGTAAATGTTATATATGAGGTTAGAGTGCGGGAGGGCCTACATGATGTATATAACGCACTCGGCCTCCTATATAAAGTATAGACTATAGGAGGCTGAGAGTGCGGTATACGTCATATATGAGGCCTAGAGTGCGGGCGACGGGTCTACATGATGTATACAATGCACTCAGCCTCCTATATAAAGTACAGAATATAGGAGGCTGAGAGTGCGGTATACGTCATATATGAGGCCTAGAGTGCGGGCGGCGGGTCTACATGATGTATACAACACCCTCAGCCTCCTATATAAAGTATAGACTATAGGAGGCTGAGAGTGCGGTATACGTCATATATGAGGCTTAGAGTGCGGACGGGCCTACATGATGTATACAACGCACTCGGCCTCCTATATAAAGTATATACTATAGGAGGCTGAGAGTGAGGTAAATGTTATATATGAGGCTTAGAGTGAGGACGGGCCTACATGATGTATATAACTCACTCGGCCTCCTATATAAAGTATAGACTATAGGAGGCTGAGAGTGCAGTATACGTCATATATGAGACCTAGAGTGTGGGCGGCGGGTCTATATGATGTATACAACACACTCAGCCTCCCATATAAAGTATATACTATAGGAGGCTGAGAGTGCGGTATTCGTCATATATGAGGCCTAGAGTGCGGGCGGCGGGTCTATATGATCTATACAAACACTCAGCCTCCTATATAAAGTATAGACTATAGGAGGCTGAGAGTGTGGTATACGTCATATATGAGGCCTAGAGTGCGGGCGGCGGGTCTATATGATGTATACAACACACTCAGCCTCCTATATAAAGTATAGACTATAGGAGGCTGAGAGTGCAGTATACATCATATATGAGGACTAGAGTGCGGGCAGCGGGTCTATATGATGTATACAACACACTCAGCCTCCTATATAATGTATAGACTATAGGAGGCTGAGAGTGCAGTATACGTTATATATGAGGCCTAGAGTGCGGGCGGCGGGTCTACATGATGTATACAACACACTCAGCCTTCTATATAAAGTATAGACTATAGGAAGCTGAGAGTGCAGTATATGGTCATATATGAGGCTTAGAGTGCGGACGGGTCTACAAGATGTATACAATGCACTCGGCCTCCTATATAAAGTATATACTATAGGAGGCTGAGAGTGAGGTAAATGTTATATATGAGGCTTAGAGTGAGGACGGGCCTACATGATGTATATAACTCACTCGGCCTCCTATATAAAGTATAGACTATAGGAGGCTGAGAGTGCGGTAAATGTTATATATGAGGCTTAGAGTGCGGACGGGCCTACATGTTGTATATAACACGCTTGACGCGCCCCCAGGGCCGTGGGGTGCTCGGCAGCCGGGCCTATGGATGCCGGTTTGGGGAACATCACGGTGGCTGGCCCGGTCCGTGACCCAGTGCAGTCAGTGAAAAGGGGTGTTTTAATTTATAGGGGATTTGTAAAGTTCGTGACGCCACCTGTGGATTGCGGCTAAAGGGAGCCGCCGCTGTGGAGCAGTCCTCTGGAGCTGGTGTTCGTCAGCAGGGATGGTGTGGCTCTCCACAGGTAGAGCTAGCTCCAGGGCAGTGTAGAAAGTGTAAGTTGCGCTGGGCGTTGTAGTGCCGGGACGGAGAGCTGGCGCAGATGAAAGAATTGACGGAGGCAGTACAGTGCAGTCATCCGAGTTTTTACTCACAGTTCTTATGACAGTTCCACTGGTGCACTGTACGGGTGCTAGCCTCCCACGTCGCGCTGTGTTCACCAGGAAGGGGTTCAGTTCTTCCTCAGCAGGTTAGGAGTACCTGACAGAACTCCACTTTCTCGTGTTTCTAGCTAGACCGTCTTCACGCTGGGTCTTTCTCCCTTCTGCCCTGCGCTTCTCCACTCCCAGACCTGCTTGACCCTCATGGGGATTAGAATGAGGCTTCGGCAACTGACTATACAAGCCAAAAGCCTCCGGTTTTCCTAGCCGAGACTTAGAGTAACACAGCTGGACCAGGGGCCGGTCCCCTTCTAGCGGCCTACGATCCCTCTGTCTTCTGACAGATTCGGGGCGTACGGGTGCCGTCCTGCACTCGCGATACCCCCTAGGATCCCTTCAACAGATTGGAGCCTACTCCCTGCTCCCCTCCTGGGCCTCTAGGACTAGGCCATACTTGTGGAGCAGAGCTCCTAAAGAGACTCTGCTCCCAGACTGTTCTTCTGAACTGTCCTCTCACTAACTGACCTGCCACCCTAAGATGGCTTCCCATTATATACCTACTTCTCCAAGTGCTCCCCCTAACTACTGTACTTACTCCACCCACACCCACTACTGGTTCCCCCTAACTTTGGGTTCCCCCCACTCCAGCCAGGGACAGAGCTCAGCAGAAAACACATTGCATCTTGCCCTTCCAGCCAGCCTGGAGCAGTGTAGTGTTGAATGTGGGTGCTGGGGTTCCGGGCAGCACTCCCTCCTTACCTGAGAGAAGGGAGACACCACACCTCTAGTTGAGGTGCAAGTACCTCTGTGGCGACTGAACCCTCAGGGGCGCCACACACTCATCCTCCTATATGAAGTATAGACTATAGGAGGCTGAGAGTGCGGTAAATGTTATATATGAGGCTTAGAGTGCGGACGGGCCTACATGATGTGTGTCACCCCAGGCCTGGATGCCACAAATATTAAAGGCTGTGTCTGAGAGCAGGAGGGAGGTTAACTGGTCAGGGAACATTAGCATGCAGCACCTCCTGTCCCAGGCCAGTAGGGGGAGCAGGCTGCCCCTATAAAAGCTGGAACTGAGGGCAGGGTTAGGGAGACCAGGACCCACTTCTGAAGCATCCAGAAGGGTTCCCAGAGAAAAGGGACAGGTCAGCAGCAGCTGAGGAGTCCGGGAGGCAGAGGAGGAACAGCAAGCCAGGGACAGAGGCGACGAGAGCCGGTCCTGGCTGAGAGAGAACTACACAACCGGACACTGGGGTCCGAGGCTGTCAGGGTTGCAAGCCCGGCAGCAGATAACCGACCTGAGAGGGATTTTAGGTCCCTTGGCCTGAGAAGCCTGGAGGCTCCGCCACACAGAGTTACCGGTACAGCACGGAGAAGCTACAGGTACCTAAGGCCCGAGTCGCAAGCCATACAGGTGAAGTACAAGGCCAGCTCAGGTACGTGGGCTATCACACCACGAAAAGGGGGATAGTCAGCAAGGGCAGACAGAGAACGGTAGGCCTACCCACTCACCATGATCAGTGGAGCTCCCCGAATGCTCTCAGACACCCAGGCCCATTCCTACCCTGTACTCCTGTTGGGTCATTAGTACTAACTACAATAAAGACCCTGGACTGAAGCGGACTCTGAACCCTTATTATTGCGGCCTGCACCATCACCCCCAGCATCCTATTACACTACCCTGAGGCTACACTCTTCCCGTGGGGAGTTATCCTATCCCTGTGCTGCATACCAACATCAGCCTCAGCGGTCTGCCATGCAGCGGCGGTCATCCCTGACCGCAATCCACGGGTGGCGTAGTCGGACATTCAAAACCCTACAAATAGACTGCCACAGCATTTGGTCTGACCACCCTGAGCCACAGGATCGGGTTGCCACTACTACCCCCAACATTGCACTGAAGCCCGGTTCCGGGTGCCCCACGGGCAGCTTTGGCGTAGTCGGCAGGATTGTGACCAACCCGCCACAAACGTGTATTGCGCGCCTGAAAAAGATTGTACACGTACCTCAAAAGGAAGTTTCCCGCCATTCGGAGCCGTTTCCCGCCATCTTCAGCCGTTTTCCCGCCATCGGACGCCATCTTCGGGACGCCGCGCGGGAAGGAGAGGGACGTGGACGTCCAAACCGCGTGAGACCTGAAGCCCCGCCCTACTCACCGACGCTGCGCAAGGTCCTGGAAGGAGAGAGAGCGACGCTGACGTCACCAGGACACGACGCAAGATCCTCGCCCGGAGCAGCACCAGCGGAGCCACGGCCTATGTAAGAGGATCAACGGAAGGTAGGCCAGGGTTAACTAGGGGGGAGGAAGATGTCGGAAGCAGAGGCCCCCTCTACCACCAGCGTGGCTGCAGCCGTTCTCCATGCCCTACATCCCCGGAGCAGCCTGGCTGCCCCAATACTCAGGGGAATCCCATACATTAACTGACTTTAAGGAAAGACTGCACAGTTTATTTAAAGTTTATCCCCTGACAGAAGAACAGAAAGTGAGCATTCTGACGGGGCAGTTAACCGGTACAGCCCAGCGGGAAGTGAAATCATGGTCAGATGAAGAGAAAAGGACAGTAAAGGGCATTCTGACCCGGCTGTGGAGTACCTTTGATACCCGTACCTCAGCAGAAATCAAAATGCGGTTCTATGGTTGTAAGCAGCGAGCCCAAGATAGTATCAGAGACTATGACTTGAACCTGCAAGAAGCTCTGGGAGCAACTAAACAAGCTGACCCTGGCAGCGTGCAGGACACCGATAAACTGTTGACTGACCAGTTCATAGAAGGTCTGCTGTCCAGCGCCCACAGAACCCAGCTGCGCCTCATGGCTCTACCGAACCCCGATTTGACTTTTGCGCAGTTCAAAGATAGGGCCATCCGGGTGCTCCGAGAACCCGCACCAGGTGGCGCTGTAGTTTCTTGGCGCCCTGCCATCACTTACCACCAGGAGGCGGCGCCCTACCCCGCAGACCTTGTGGGGGCTGATGCGCAGGCCCTAAATCCATCCCAGCCAGCCAACCTGTACCATCAGGTCCAAGAATTAACCAAGAGTGTGGCTGCACATTGACCATGACCGTACAGTCGTTGCAGGTGGAATCATCAAGACCAATCAAGCTGGCTTCCAGTCCGGAGGATGTCCCGTGGCGTCGACAGAGGAGGATCCCGTCGTTCAGAGGGAGGCCCGCCGACCGTTACACTGAGGATGGACAGCCGTTTTGCCGCCGTTGCAGCCATCCAGGACACATAGCCAGGTACTGTACTTTAAATGGGTCCGACGTGGGGCAGAGGGCCAACCCCCAGGGATAAGGTCATCAGGCCCGTCAAATTGGCGCGATAAGTACGTGGGGGGACGCCCGGTCTTACCCGTAGTGCTGGACGGTATCCCCATGAGCGCCCTGCTGGACACCGGGTCTCAAGTGACTGCCATCCCCTACGTACTTTTCAAGCGGTACTGGAGTGACGCTGACATAACCCGCTATCCAGACAATGTCTTAAGCATCATCGCTAGCAATGGCCAACCCATGCCGCAGGTGGGGTTCAGAGAGATGACTATCAAGATTGGTAAGGTTGAACTGCCGGCACAGGGAGTGATCATTGTGGACATTGACCGTCGTGAAAGTCACCCTAAAATAACCTTGGGTACTAATGTGATTGAAAACTGTCTTTCAGAAGTAATTGTAATTTTGCAGCAGGTGGCGATGAATGCGAGCTCCAGCCAACAGAGGGTCCCCCAGAAAGAGATAAGAGCCCTGATGAGACGGCAACAGGTAGAACTGTCTGGTGGTGAGATTGGTAGCGTGAGGATGAGCGACCCGTTCCCCATTGCCATGCCTCCCAAAAGCGAAATGATGATCTGGTGTCGGACTGCAATCGGGTTAAGAGGGAGAGACTACCAAGGTAGAACCCCTGAATTCAGACAGCAGGCCCACCATTTTGACAGCCCGGGGGGTGGTTGATGTCCGCCATGGAAGGGTGCTCGTACGGATCTTAAACATCGGGGAAAGGGAAGTACACTTGCCCCGGTACGCTACACTAGCCAAATTGTTTGCCGTCGAGCACAATGCTATCAGGGTCGTGGAACCCTTGCCTCCATCCCCACCGGTGGAGAATAATGGCTCCCAGAAACACAAGGAGGACTGGTGCCAGAAACTCCACATGGGTGCTGACTCGACTCCCTCGCACCAAAAACAAGGAGTCTACCGGGTGGTTCAGGAGTACGAGAGAATCTTTGGTAAGCACCCGCTAGACTTCGGCAGAGTGAAAGGGGTAGAACACCACATCCACACGGGGAGCCACCCACCAGTAAAAGAGAGACACAGACCTGTACCCCCTTAACATTATCAGAACGCAAAGGGCATGCTGAGAGAAATGAAGGAAGCTGGGGTCATTAGAGATAGCTGTAGCCCCCGGGGCAGCTCCCTTAGTTTTGGTAAAAAAGAAAGACGGTACAATGAGAATGTGCGTGGACTATAGACAAATCAATCGTATCACCCATAAAGACCCATTACCTAGGATAGAGGAGTCTTTAGCCGCACTAAAATCAGCTAATTTCTTCTCTACTTTGGACCTTACTAGCGGGTACTGGCAGGTTCCTGTGGCAGAGGCTGACAAGGAGAAGACCACCTTCACCACCCCGATGGGATTGAGCGAATTCAACTGTATGCCATTCGGGCTCTGAAATGCACCCGGGACCTTCCAGAGGCTGATGGAATGCTGTCTAGGGCACCGAAACTTCGAGACTGTCCTACTTTACCTGGACGACGTGATCTATTCGAAGACCTCCGAGGACCATCTAAAACACCTGGCAGAGGTGTTCGAAGCCCTGGCAGGCTATGGCATGAAAGTGAAACCCTCCAAGTGCCATCTGTTAAAGCTGAAGGTACAGTACCTGGGGCACGTGGTGAGTGCAGAAGGAGTAGCCCCCGACCTCGACAAGGTCACAGTAATCAAGATCTGGCCAAGCCCCTCAAACATTAAAGAAGTGAGGCAGTTCCTCGGGTTGGTAGGCTACTACTGAAGGTTCATCCCCGGGTTCACAAAGATGGCAGCTCCAATGCAGGACCTCCTGATAGGTCAGTCTAAGACCAGAAGCCAAAAGCCACCCTTCAAGTGGGAAAAGCCGGAAGAGGAGTCCTTCTGCCAGTTGAAGTTGGCCCTCACGGGGGATGAGATCCTGGCCTACCCTGATTATGGCCAGCCTTTCATCCTCCACACAGACGCCAGCAATGTGGGGCTGGGAGCCGTACTGTCACAGAACCAACAGGGCCGAGAAAGGGTGATCACGTAAGCCAGCCGGAAGCTGAGGCCCACTGAAAGAAACCCAGAGAATTACAACTCCTTCAATTCTTGGCAGTGGTGTGGGCCGTCACAGAACGGTTTAAGCATTACCTGGCCTCCGCAAAGTTCACTGTGTACACGGACAACAACCCGCTGACACACCTGGACAATGCAAGGCTAGGTGCCCTAGAACAGTGGTGGATGGCCCGGCTATCCAATTATGACTTCACAATCAAATACCGGGCAGGCAGGACCAACGCCAACGCAGACGCCCTGTCAAGGGTGCCTCACCTACCCGAGGGAGAAGAAGACTCGGAGGAGCTGGAGGAAGTAGAGCTCCCTGAGTTCCACCGGTATGAGGCCACTCAGTATTCTCACCGGGTAAGAGACAAAGACCTAACCACCGTCATGTTGAACCCCTTACTCCTCCACGGCTGGGCTGAAACGCAAGATAGTGACCCTGCAGTTCGCCTGGTGAAAGACCTGTTAACCAAGGCAGACGCTAGCCCTGGCCCGGATGCTCCAGAGGAAGCCAAGCAGTTATGGAAGGAGAAAAGCAGGCTATTCCTCTACGAGGGCAAGCTGTGCAGAAGGCTTGTCAACCACCGGACGCACGAGCTGACCTGGCAGGTAGTGGTCCCAAGACGAGATGCAGCAATGGTCCTGGAGGCCTACCATGACAGAGCGGGACACTTTGGGTGGATGAAACTGGAGTTCCTACTGAGAGAGCGGTTCTACTGGGTCAGTATGAGAGGGGCCATAGAGAAGTGGAGCAGGGACTGCGGCCCATGTCACCTCAGAAGGAAGGACCGTAGCCAGAAGACACCCTTGAGGCCCATCGTCACCAGGCAGCCTCTTGAGCTGGTAGCTCTGGACCATGTGTAGTTGGCTCCAAGCCGGTCCGGCTACATCTATGCCCTCACGATTGTGGATCATTACTCCCGGTTCCTGGTGGTGGTTCCTGTTAAAGACCTGACAGCCCAAACAGCGGCCAGAGCCTTCCAGCAACACTTCTGCCATCCACACAGGTATCCGGAACAGGTCTTGACAGATCAAGGTCCAGCGTTTGAGGCTGAAGTCTTCCAGGAGTTCTGCAACCTCTACGGCTGTAGGAAGATTCGAACAACGCCTTACCACCCGCAAACCAACGGGCTGTGTGAGAAAATGAACAATATCGTCATTGATCTCCTCAAGACGTTGCCCCTGGAAGAACGCAGCCTGTGGCCGGAGAAAATGCCAGACCTGATTGACTTGTACAACCATATCCCGGTGAATGCTACAAATTGCACCCCGGCTTACCTGATGCGCGCAAGACCAGGTAAGCTGCCGATAGACCTGGAGATGGGAGTCCTGACACCCGAGGACACCACACCAGACGCGGACTGGGATACGGAACGGCGGCTACAATACAAGAAGGTACAGGAGAGTGTGGAGAGGAGTCAGGCTCAAGCGAGAGAAAAGCAAGAGAGGCTCTTCAACCAACACACCCCTGCTGGTCCCCTGGAACCTGGTGAGCAGGTCCTGAAGCGGAAGAGAAGGCTTCACAAGCTGGACGACCAGTGGGAGAGAGACCCGTACACAGTACTGCAGTCCAACCACAACAACCCGAAGGTATGTGTGATTACCAAGGATGGAGGAGAAACCACTAGCACCGTCTCCAGAGACCAACTAAAACGGTGCCCCGAGCAACTGCAGAGTCCAAGTGAAGATCAAGATGGCCTTGAACCCGCAGAGGACAAGGAAGAAATGGTCAGCACCGTTCTCGGAGAGTTCCCCCGGACCTGGACTCGGATAAATGATGCCATAGTGGTACCCGCCCTACACTTCCTTCAACCTACCCAGCAGGAGCCTGCAGAAGAACAAGAAGAACAAGCAGCCCCAGAGGCAGAGGAACCCATGCCAGCAGCCCAGGAGAGTCAACCCTCTGCTGACAGTGAGGCTGCCATGCCTGCGTTAAACCAAATAATCCGCAGACAGCTGCCTGCCCTGCCTGTAAACCCAGCTAGCTTGTCAACCCGGAGCACTAGGGGTCAAATGCCAGCTTGCTGGAAGATCTAAATGTATAATGTATATATTTAATGTGTTATGTTTGTACCCTGGTTATTAATAATGTTTCTCCAGTTTTCTTAGATGCAATGGACTGGCAAGTTATGGACAGTGAATAACCGGAACTACCATGTAGATAGTTGCACCTGGTGCCCTCTTTCCAAGTTGGCCACAGAAGAAAAACCTGTCCGGCGTGTCCTCCTTGTGGTCCAAAGTAGTTAGCTCAGCCTTGCCGCCACGCCCAAGGCCAGGAACTTGGGGTTTATAGGGACAGGTCCCCACATCGCTCAAAAACTTCGCCTTGTTGGGTGAAATGGACACCCGGACACGGATCATACTGTGACTCTCTTCTTTTGTTGGTGATATGGACACCCAGGCACAGACCACACTGTGACCTAAAGAACTCAATATGTGGTGTTGTTTGTTATTTCTTTCCCTGTTGTGTTTATGGTCATGCATTTATACCCTGTATTTGTGTTTATTGTTTAGTCCCGGAGTACTAAAATTTACTAGGGGGGAATGTGTCACCCCAGGCCTGGATGCCACAAATATTAAAGGCTGTGTCCATTAGCATGCAGCACCTCCTGTCCCAGGCCAGTAGGGGGAGCAGGCTGCCCCTATAAAAGCTGGAACTGAGGACAGGGTTAGGGACACCAGGACCCACTTCTGAAGCATCCAGAAGGGTTCCCAGAGGAAAGGGACAGGTCAGCAGCAGCTGAGGAGTCCTGGAGGCAGAGGAGGAACAGCAAGCCAGGGACAGAGGCGAAGAGAGCTGGTCCAGGCTGAGAGAGATCTACACAACAGGACACTGGGGTCCGAGGCTGTCAGGGTTGCAAGCCCGGCAGCAGATAACCGTCCTGCGAGGGATTTTAGGTCCCTTGGCCAGAGAAGCATGGAGGCTCCGCCACACAGATGGACCGGTACAGCACGGAGAAGCTACAGGTACCTAAAGCCCCAGTCGCAAGCCATACAGGCGAAGTACACGGCCAGCTCAGGGACGTGGGCTATCACACCACGAAAAGGGGGATAGTCAGCAAGGGAAGCGAGAGAACGGTAGGCCTACCCACTCACCCTGACCAGTGGGGCTCACCCGAATGCTCTCAGACACCCAGGCCCATTCCTACCCTGTACTCCTGTTGGGTCATTAGCACTAACTACAATAAAGACCCTGGACTGTTTGAAGCGGACTCTGAACCCTTATTATTGCGGCCTGCACCATCACCCCCAGCATCCTATTACACTGCCCTGAGGCTACACTCTTCCCGTAGGGAGTTATCCTATCCCTGTGCTGCATACCAACATCAGCCTCAGCGGTCTGCCCTGCAACGGCGGTCATCCCTGACCGCAATCCACGGGTGGCATAGTCGGACATTCAAAACCCTACAAATAGACTGCCACAGCATTTGGTCTGACCACCCTGAGCCACAGGATCGGGTTGCCACTACTACCCCCAATATTGCACTGAAGCCCGGTTCCGGGTGCCCCACGGCCCAGGGGGCGAGTCAGATGTATATAACGCACTCGGCCTCCTATATAAAGTATAGACTATAGGAGGCTGAGAGTGCGGTATACGTCATATATGAGGCCTAGAGTGCGGGCGGCGGGTCTACATGATGTATACAACGCACTCGGCCTCCTATATAAAGAATAGACTATAGGAGGCTGAGAGTGCGGTATACGTCATATATGAATGGCCTAGAGTGCGGGCAGCGAGTCTACATGATGTATACAATACACTCAGCCTCCTATACAAAGTATAGACTATAGGAGGCTGCGAGTGCGGTATACGTCATATATGAGACCTAGAGTGCGGGCGGCGTGCCTATATGATATATACAACACACTGAGCCTCCTATATAAAGTATAGACTATAGGAGGCTGAGAGTGCGGTATATGTCATATATGAGGCCTAGAGTGCGGGCGGCGGGTCTACATGATGTATACAACACACTCAGCCTCCTATATAAAGTATAGACTATAGGAGGCTGAGAGTGCGGTATTCGTCATATATGAGGCATAGAGTGCGGGCAGCAGGTCTACCTGATGTATACAATATACTCAGCCTCCTATATAAAGTATAGACTATAGGAGGCTGAGAGTGCGGTATATGTCATATATGAGGCCTAGAGTGCGGGCGGCGGGTCTACATGATGTATACAACACACTCAGCCTCGTATATAAAGTATAGACAATAGGAGGCTGAGAGTGCAGTATACGTCATATATGAGGCCTAGAGTGCGGGCGGCGGGTCTACATGATGTATACAACACACTCAGCCTTCTATATAAAGTATAGACTATAGGAAGCTGAGAGTGCAGTATACGTCATATATGAGGCTTAGAGTGCGGACGGGTCTACATGATGTATACAATGCACTATATACTATAGGAGGCTGAGAGTGCGGTAAATGTTATATATGAGGCTTAGAGTGTGGACGGGCCTACATGATGTACAGTATATAACGCACTTGGCCTCCTATATAAAGTATAGACTATAGGAGGCTGAGAGTGCGGTAAATGTTATATATGAGGCTTAGAGTGTGGACGGGCCTACATGTTGTATATAACACGCTTGACGCGCCCCCAGGGCCGTAGGGTGCTCGGCAGCCGGGCCTATGGATGCCGGTTTGGGGAATATCACGGTGGCTGGCCCGGTCCGTGACCCAGGGCAGTCAGTGAAAAGGGGGGTTTTAATTTATAGAGGATTTGTAAAGTTCGTGACGCCACCTGTGGATTGCGGCTAAAGGGAGCCGCCGCTGTCTAGCAGTCCTCTGGAGCTGGTGTTCGGCAGCAGGGATGGTGTGGCTCTCCACAAGTAGAGCTAGCTCCAGGGCAGTGTAGAAAGTGTAAGTTGCGCTGGGCGTTGTAGTCCCGGGAGGGAGAGCTGGCGCAGATGAAAGAATGGACGGAGGCAGTACAGTGCAGTCATCCGAGTTTTTACTCACAGTTCTTATGACAGTTCCACTGGTGCACTGTACGGGTGCTAGCCTCCCACATCGTGCTGCGTTCTCCAGGAAGGGGTTCAGTTCTTCCTCAGGCAGGTTAGGAGTACCTGACAGAACCCCACTTTCTTGTTTTCCTAGCTAGACCGTCTTCACGTTGGGTCTTTCTCCCTTCTGCCCTGCGCTTCCCCACTCCCGGACCTGCTTGACCCTCACAGGGATTAGAATGAGGCTTCAGCAACTGACTATACAAGCCAAAAGCCTCCGGTTTTCCCAGCCGAGACTTAGAGTAACACAGCTGGACCAGGGGCCGGTCCCCTTCTTGTGGCCTACGATCCCTCTGACTTCTGACAGATTCGGGGCGTACGGGTGCCGTCCTGCACTCGCCGTATCCCCTAGGATCCCTTCAACAGATTGGAGCCTACTCCCTGCTCCCCTCCTGGGCCTCTAGGACTAGGCCATACTGGTGGAGCAGAGCTCCTAAAGAGACTCTGCTCCCAGACTGTTCTTCTGAACTGTGCTCTCACTAACTGACCTGCCACCCTAAGATGGCTTCCCTTTATATACCTACTTCTCCCAGTGCTCCCCCTAACTACTGTACTTCCTCCACCCACACCCACTACTGGTTCCCCCTACCTTTGGGTTCGCCCCACTCCAGCCAGGGACAGAGCTCAGCAGAAAACACATTGCATCTTGCCCTTCCAGCCAGCCTGGAGCAGTGTAGTGTTGAATGTGGGTGCTGGGGTTCCAGGCAGCAATCCCTCCTTACCTGAGAGAAGGGAGACACCACACCTCTAGTTGAGATGCAAGTACCTCTGTGGCGACTGAACCCTCAGGGGCGCCACACACTCGTCCTCCTATATGAAGTATAGACTATAGGAGGCTGAGAGTGCGGTATAAGTCATATATGAGGCTTAGATTGCGGACGGGCCTACATGATGTATACAACGCACTCGGCCTTCTATATAAAGTATAGACTATAGGAGGCTGAGAGTGCGGTAAATGTTATATATGAGGCTTAGAGTGCGGACGGGCCTACATGATGTGTGTCGCCCCAGGACTGGATGCCACAAATATTAAAGGCTGTGTCTGAGAGCAGGAGGGAGGTTCCCTGGTCAGGGACCATTAGCATGCAGCACCTCCTGTCCCAGGCCAGTAAGGGGAGCAGGCTTCCCCTATAAAAGCTGGAACTGAGGGCAGGGTTAGGGAGACCAGGACCCACTTCTGAAGCATCCAGAAGGGTTCCCAGAGGAAAGGGGCAGGTCAGCAGCAGCTGAGGAGTCCGGGAGTCAGAGGAGGAACAGCAAGCCAGGGACAGAGGCGACGAGAGCCGGTCCTGGCTGATAGAGAACTACACAACCGGACACTGGGGTCTGAGGCTGTCAGGGTTGCAAGCCCGGCAGCAGATAACCGACCTGCGAGGGATTTTAGGTCCCTTGGCCTGAGAAGCCTGGAGGCTCCGCCACACAGAGGGACCGGTACGGCACGGAGAAGCTACAGGTACCTAAGGCCCGAGTCGCAAGCCATACAGGCGAAGTACACGGCCAGCTCAGGGACGTGGGCTATCACACCACGAAAAGGGGGATAGTCAGTAAGGGCAGACAGAGAGCGGTAGGCCTACCCACTCACCCTGACCAGTGGGGCTCACCCGAATGCTCTCAGACACCCAGGCCCATTCCTACCCTGTACTCCTGTTGGGTCATTAGTACTAACTACAATAAAGACCCTGGACTGTTTGAAGCGGACTCTGAACCCTTATTATTGTGGCCTGCACCATCACCCCCAGCATCCTAATACACTGCCCTGAGGCTACACTCTTCCCATGGGGAGTTATCCTATCCCTGTGCTGCATACCAACATCAGCCTCAGCGGTCTGCCCTGCAGCGGCGGTCATCCCTGACCGCAATCCACGGGTGGCGTAGTCGGACATTCAAAACCCTACAAATAGACTGCCACAGCATTTGGTCTGACCACCCTGAGCCACGGGATCGGGTTGCCACTACTACCCCCAACATTGCACTGAAGCCCGGTTCCGGGTGCCCCACGGCCGAGTCAGATGGCGAGTCAGATGTATATAACGTACTCGGCCTCCTATATAAAGTATAGACTATAGGAGGCTGAGAGTGCGGTATACGTCATATATGAGGCCTAGAGTGCGGGCGGCGGGTCTACATGATGTATACAACGCACTCGGCCTCCTATATAAAGTATAGACTATAGGAGGCTGAGAGTGCGGTATATGTCATATATGAGGCCTAGAGTGCGGGCGGCGGGTCTATATGATCTATACTTTATATAGGAGGCTGAGTGTGTTGTATAGATCATATAGACCCGCCGCCCGCACTCTAGGCCTCATATATGAAATATACCGCACTCTCAGCCTCCTATAGTCTATACTTTATATAGGAGGCTGAGTGTGTTGTATACATCATATAGACCTGCCGCCCGCACTCTAGGCCTCATATATGAAATATACCGCACTCTCAGCCTCCTATAGTCTATACTTTATATAGGAGGCTGAGTGTGTTGTATACATCATATAGGCCCGCCGCCCGCACTCTAGGCCTCATATATGACGTATACTGCACTCTCAGCCTCCTATAGTCTATACTTTATATAGGAGGCTGAGTGTGTTGTATAGACTATAGGAGGCTGAGAGTGCAGTATACGTCATATATGAGGCCTAGAGTGCGGGCGGCGGGCCTATATGATGTATACAACACACTCAGCCTGCTATATAAAGTATAGACTATAGGAGGCTGAGAGTGCGGTATATTTCATATATGAGGCCTAGAGTGCGGGCGGCGGGTCTATATGATGTATACAACACACTCAGCCTCTTATATAAAGTATAGACTATAGGAGGCTGAGAGTGTGGTATACGTCATATATGAGGCCTAGAGTGCGGGCGGTGGGTCTATATGATGTATACAACACACTCAGCCTCTTATATAAAGTATAGACTATAGGAGGCTGAGAGTGTGGTATACGTCATATATGAGGCCTAGAGTGCGGGCGGTGGGTCTATATGATGTATACAACACACTCAGCCTCTTATATAAAGTATAGACTATAGGAGGCTGAGAGTGCGGTATACGTCATATATGAGGCCTAGAGTGCGGGCAGCGGGTCTATATGATGTATACAACACACTCAGCCTCCTATATAAAGTATAGACTATAGGAGGCTGAGAGTGCAGTATACGTAATATATGAGGCCTAGAGTACGGGCGGTGGGTCTATATGATGTATACAACGCACTCAGCCTCTTATATAAAGTATAAACTATAGAAGGCTGAGAGTGCAGTATACATCATATATGAGCCCTAGAGTGCGGGCAGCGGGTCTATATGATGTATGCAACACAATCAGCCTCCTATATAAAGTACAGAATATAGGAGGCTGAGAGTGCGGTATATGTCATATATGAGGCTTAGAGTAGGGACGGGCCTACATGATGTATACAACGCACTCAGCCTCCTATATAAAGTATACACTATAGGAGGCTGAGAGTGCGGTATACGTCATATATGGGGCCACCGCCTATATGATATATAGATCGCACTCTCTACCTCCTATATGAAATATAGATCACACTCTTGGCCTCTTATACCACATATACAATCTATAAGGCCTCTTTCACACATCAGTGTTTCCAGTATGTGTTGTGACAGTTTCCACACGTATCAGAGACACTGACACACGTAGACACATTCAGATGAATGGGTCTGTGCACATGTCAGTGCGTTTCCACAGACCGTGTGTCCGTGGGAAAAACACGCTGATATGTTTGTTTTTTTACACCATGCACGGGTCGAAAAACGCCTGCACACGTACGCACTGATGACACACTGATGACACACAGATGATTTCCGTGTGACACGTAGCGGCGCCTGGGAATCAGCAGTACAGTTCGTGCTGTTCCCAGGCGCCGGTACAAAGATGCCACACAGACACGGATATCTCCGGTACTGTTTTTTCCAGTATGGGAAATATCCGGACATGTGAAAGAGCCCCATGTCATATAGGAGGCCGAGAGTCTGTATGTCATATAGGAGACCGAGAGTGCGGTATATGTAATATATGGGGCCTACTGTGTATAATGTATAGATCGCACTCTACCTCCTTTATGAAATATAGATCACACTCTTGGCCTCTTATATGACATATACAGAGTATATGTCATATAGGATGCTGAGAGTGCGGGTCTATATTACATATACAACACACTCAGCCTCCTATGTAAAGTATATATTATAGGAGAAGGAAAGTGCGGTCTATATCTCATATAGGAGGCCGAGAGAGTGGTGTATGTCATGTGTGGGGCCTATATGATGTATAGATCGCACTTTCTGCCTCATATATGACAAACAGACCGCACTCGCGGCCTCCTATATAAAGCATATATTAGGGGAGACCGAGCATGCGGTCTGTATGTCATAGAGGAGGCAGAGAGTGCTGTACACGACCTATAAACTCGCACTCTCTGCCTCCTGTATGATGTATAGACCGCAGTCTCGTTGTTCCTTATGTAGTGTATACAGCATAATAAAGTGTATAGTATGGTGCTGTGTTTGTATAATATTATGTAGCGTTGTGTATATAATATATTTTTAGCGCCAACATATTCCGCAGCACTTTACATTACAGAGGGGACATGTACAGAAAATAAAGACAGTACAGGATAACACACAACTCAGATACCAAGAGGGGTGAGGGACCTGCTGCTCGCAAGCTGCAATCTATGGAGAAATAGGGGAGGCACGAAAGGTAAATGATAAAATGTGCTGATATTGTGCGATACAACCATTATAAACTAAATAGGGTCTGCACCAGCCAGCATGTGTACAGTACCAATACAGGGGACTATTAAGTGCATGGAGGGTGTGTACACAGATGCTACAAGGGTCTATATATGAATATAACAGGAGAAACAGAGTTTATATAGGCATAAAACCAGTATAGCTTTATTAGATACAAGATAGTAAAAAAGCCACAACAGTGGCGACACAAAGTAAATAACAGATTACAAAATACAGTACATGGTAACATATGTAGAGAGTATATGTGGCAAACCACCCCCCCCCCCCAAAAAAAGGGCTATAGAAGGGCAAGGGGTACTCCCCGCAATCAATTGTTATATTCAACAGCTTCCGCTGGGAAGAAAGACATGGGAAGGATCCGCTACATCTCCACCTTTAATCATGAGTGGGGGGAGATGCGGCGGATCCTCTCCAAGCATTGGGGTGTTCTTGGTGCGGAGCCCTCCCTACGAGAATATGTGGGGGACTATCCACTCATGACACCCAGGAAAGCCAATAACCTGGGTGACATGTTGACACGGAGTCATTATGTTCCCCCACTTACCAACCCTTTTGGGTCCTGAGGACCAAGGATTGGCTTTTTTCCTTGCGGCCACTGTCTGGCATGCGCCAATGCCGTGCGCTCTGTCTCCTTTTCCTCATCCGACGGCTCTCGTGAATACCAAATTTGTAATTATATATCCTGTGGTTTAACCCATGTGATTTATTACGCAACTTGTGCCTGTGATTTAATTTACATCGGTTTGACCACGAGAGAGCTAAGAGTGAGGATACGGGAACACGTGCGCGACATTGGCGCGGCCAGAACGGTGGCCGACCAACGGGAGCCAAAAACTATCCCACGTCACTTTCAATGCAAACATAACTGCGATCCAAAATCTTTGAAGGTGCGTGGAATTGATATTTCACACCTTGGCTCCCGTGGAGGTGACTGGACAAAGGCTCTTGGTCAAAAGGAAGTAAAATGGATCGTATGTCTGAATACCATGTCTCCTCGGGGCCTTAATGAGGCACTTAGCTTTGCCCCCTTCCTGTGACATGGGCCTCGCCTGTTATATCATTCTCCGCCTTAGATGTTATATAACCAATTTTGGCCCTTTTGGCTATTTTTGTTTTTAATATTTATCTGGTATTTTCAATATTTGCTTTTTACCTTTTAATCCCTATTTTTCTTTATTTTTCCTCTTGGCTCCTTTTTTCTTTGGTCCATATATAGCATGAGAACGGAACCACATCCTATTTTATGCGCTGATCAACATCACTGGATTTAATGAGACCGGCCCTGCATACTGTATACATGGACATCTCTACACATTTGATGTTATACTGTCGTGACTTGTATTATCGGCCATTATATATATAATGCATTGCAGGACTAATGATTGCTTGACCCTTTGTTATTTTTTTGGATGCCAGCCTCTGCTATTGGCCATTATGTTGCTAGGTGACACACGATGCGGTGCGCATGCGCTCTGGGCACGCTGCTCTCGGCCCGGGCATGGCCGTCTTTCTCCTGGCCGCGCACTTCCGGTGCACATACCATGTGTTTCCGGCGTGCGCGTTACCAGGTGACGGATTCTGCCCGCACCGACAGTTTCCGGCGCCTAGCGCATGCGCCGACGAGCATCGGTCACTTATTCACTTCCGGTCACGTGACTAGTATCGCGGTCACGTGACCGTGTGAAAAGACTTTAAAAAGGTCCCTGTCCTTTACAAGCTTATGCCTCTTGAGAAAGCCCATAGCATCGGGGCGAAACACGTGTCGAGCCTCCCTTTTGGTCTCTTGGTGCCTTGAGTTTATCCTGTTCCTGGTCTACTTGTCACCTTTCTTCTGCTGGCCCTCCCTTATTAGTGACTGGTAAGCGGTATTTGAATTCTCCTCGACATTTGATGCATACCTGCACACTTGTGCGGATACTCTTTACTTATGGTATATTCTATATGTTCTCTGCTTATCACTCCCTCTTTTTTTGGGGGGGGTTTTGCCACATATACTCTCTACATATGTTACCATGTACTGTATTTTGTAATCTGTTATTTACTTTGTGTCGCCACTGTTGTGGCTTTTTTACTATCTTGTATCTAATAAAGCTATACTGGTTTTATGCCTATATAAACTCTGTTTCTCCTGTTATATTCATATTTAATATTGAGTAGGCTTGTGGCCATTAGAAGCTATGTATTTTCTAGTTGTCTTCCCGCCACGACTCTAAAAGATGAAGGCCGTTCTGTGTATAAGGGTCTATATATGCTACTACAGTATACACAGTATATGGTGTACAGATGGTTAGATACTAAGGTGCTGCGTATATAGTGTGGAATCCACACTATATACACTGCCATAGCTATACATTATATAGTATATACACTGCTCCACTCTATATTCTTGAACACAGTGTATACAGTGCTGGCCAAAAGTATTGGCACGTCTGCAATTCTGTCAGATAATACTCAGTTTCTTCCTGAAAATGATTGCAATCACAAATTCTTTGGTATTATTCTCTTCATTTAATTTGTCTTCAATGAAAAAAACACAAAAAGAATTGTCCTAAAGCCAAATTGGATATAATTCCACACCAAACCTAAAAAAGGGGGTGGACAAAAGTATTGGCACCCTTTGAAAAATCATGTGATGCTTCTCTAATTCGTGTAATTAACAGCACCTGTAACTTACCTGTGGCACCTAACAGGTGTTGGCAATAACTAAATCACACCTGCAGCCAGTTAACATGGATTAAAGCTGACTCAACCTCTGTCCTGTGTCCTTGTGTGCACCACACTGAGCATGGAGAAAAGAAAGAAGACCAAAGAACTGTCTGAGGACTTGAGAAACCAAATTGTGAGGAAGCATGAGCAATCTCAAGGCTACAAGTCCATCTCCAAAGACCTGAATGTTCCTGTGTCTTCCGTGCGCAGTGTCATCAAGAAGTTTAAAGCCCATGGCACTGTGGCTAACCTCCCTAGATGTGGACGGAAAAGAAAAATTGACGAGAGATTTCAACGCAAGATTGTGCGGATGGTAGGATACCCAGGAAGACCCCACTTCTTACCCTGAGACATAAAAAAGCCAGGCTGGAGTTTGCCAAAAAACTTACCTGAGAAAGCCTAAAACGTTTTGGAAGAATTTTCTCTGGTCAGATGAGACAAAAGTAGAGCTTTTTGGGAAAAAGCATCAACATAGAGTGTACAGGAAAAAAAAAGAGGCATTCAAAGAAAAGAACACGGTCCCTACAGTCAAACATGGCGGAGGTTCCCTGAAGTTTTGGGGTTGCTTTGCTGCCTCTGGCACTGGACTGCTTGACCGTGTGCATGGCATTATGAAGTCTGAAGACTACCAACAAATTTTGCAGCATAATGTAGGGCCCAGTGTGAGAAAGCTGGGTCTCCCTCAGAGGTCATGGGTCTTCCAGCAGGACAATGACCCAAAACACACTTCCAAAAGCACTATAAAATGGTTTTAGAGAAAGCACTGGAGACTTCTAAGGTGGCCAGCAATGAGTCCAGACCTGAATCCCATAGAACACCTGTGGAGAGATCTCAAAATGGCAGTTTGGAGAAGGCATCCTTCAAATATCAAGGACCTGGAGCAGTTTGCCAAAGAAGAATGGTCTACAATTCCAGCAGAGCATTGTAAGAAACTCATTGATGGTTACCGGAAGCGTTTTTTTGCAGTTATTTTGGCTAAAGGTTGTGCAACCAAGTATTAGGCTGAGGGTGCCAATACTTTTGTCTGGCCCTTTTTTGGAGTTTTGTGTGAAATGATCAATGATTTGATTTTTTCTTCATTCTCTTTTGTGTTTTTTCCTTGCAAGCAAATTAAATGAAGATAATAATACCAAAGAATTTGTGATTGCAATCATTTTCAGGAAGAAACTGAGTATTATCTGACAGAATTGCAGGGGTGCCAATACTTTTGGCCAGCACTGTATGTATTGTGGTGCAGCGGCATTGCTATAATGATCTAGTATGTCTGTTTAGGCTATTTCCTCCCCCTCAGCTGACTGGTCACATGACTGTGACATCACACAGGTCCTTTTGCTCACAGAAGGTATGGACACGTGACTGTGAGATAAGCACAGGTCCTGTGGCTGTGTCTACAGGATATATAAAAACCTGGTGAGTTGAGCAGTGTGCAGTGTACCTGTGAGAGAGGCATGAGGCCTGTTCCCCGGGTGGGTGGGACACTGTTTGTCTGAAGCCTAGTGAGGCCGGGTGAAGCCTGGATCCCGTGTGGATGTCAGTAAGCCTTGGAGGGCCAGAGGCTAGAGACCCCATCTGGGAAACAAATGGACCAAAGCAGCTAAAGCCCGACGTAGGTAATACTATTTGTGTTATGGACATTTTCATGGACATTGTTTTATTATTACCTTGCGGGAGGCTGTAACTAGAGCCAAGTGGGCCGGTCTGCCACTTGGGCTCGTGGACTTTATATCTGTGTCGGTGGGCCACGGAGTTGGACCCGGAAATCAGCAGCTTATGGAGTTAATAAACTGCTGACTTGAGAAATACTGGAAAATATGGCAGGTGTGTTTTAAATTGACGCAGCGAAGCGAGTATCCCCCAGGATAATGACAAGCGCTGCCTTACATGTGGTTTGAGAGCGCGGGCAGCTGCAGTCTGGTTGCTGGGAGCATCTGCAGTCTGGTTGCTGGGAGCAACTGTGAAGGTCGTCGTCGCACTCAAACCTGGTTTGCTGTGGCTCGGCGGGGCTCACGAAGGTCAAAGCATCTGGCTACAACTCGGCGGGGTTGTGAAGGTCGTTGTCACACTCAAACCTGGTTTGCTGTGGCTCGGCGGGGCTCACGAAGTCAAAGCATCTTGCTGCAACTCGGCGGGGTTGCGAAGATTGACATCGCTCTCAAATCCTGTTTTGCGGTGGCTCGGCGGGGCCACGAAGATTTTTTCGGGGGGAGCGGTGAAGTTCAAGTGTGAACAGTGTACCGTGATGGCTGTGTGCAAAGCAACAGAGGTGTCTGGAGCTAATGAGCGTTTGAAGGGACGGTTGGGTCCGGAGCAGGTATTTGAGAAACTGTTACTGGACATGGTGCGGGAACCGCAGGAGCTGTGGGCACCGTATAGAATGGTGGCCGTGGACCATTCTATGGACCCTCCGGGGGCGCCCGTGTTGTCCCAGAGTGCCCGGGGAGGTGGTAAGAGGTCTTGTGAACTGAGTCCTAAGACTGTCGCTGATGTTTTTTGTAAAAATTCCCTTACAGGTGTGGTTGTACAAAAGGGGGCGGAGTCTAAAAAGGGGCGGATTTTCACAAGAGCGTAGAGTGTGGAAAACTGGAAATTGTTGATGGTGGGTTGGTACCTCCTAGAAATGATAATTTGACCGTTGAGAACGGTGTGACTCCAGTGGAGGGGGTTGAAGTCAAAGTGGGAGGTGACCTGGTAGTCCACAACATCATGGGGAGTGACACAGACCTGATAGCTGACGGTGACACTACGGAAGTAGGAGAGGTCGGTCAGGAGGGACTAGACGAGGGGAGAGAGTCCACATCTCGACGTAGACGGCGCAAGGGCCACAGAAAGGTTGCTCCTGTAGTCTTGACTAAAAGTGAAAATAAAGAAAATGTAATGGTGTGTGCCGTTGTTACAAGGGTGGATCCTACTTCAGAGGCAGAAGAGGAGGTGACGGACCTGGAGAACGTGTCCTCAGACCAGCAGAGCCTGGAGTCTGAACGGCAGAGGGTATTCCAGGTTGTGAAGGACTTACGGCGAAGTCTAAAGGAAAGCAACGAGGAAGTTGTCCAGTGGAAGGAGATGTTCCACGCAATTAAGGAGGACCGCCGCAAAATTAAGGAGGAGGTTTCGCAGTTGAAACTTGAGAAGGAGACGCGGCAGGATGGAGTTTCTGGACGTCATCCGGAACTAGAACGACTGCGCGAACAGTTCAACCAGGAGCTGTGTGAATCTAAAAAGGAGTATGATGAACTCATGAGGGAGCTGCAGCAGTTCCAGGACCAAGTAAAGCCTCTAATGCAGGAGAAGGAGCGACTGGAGGACTCTGTACCAGCGAGACCAGGAGCTATCCGCCCTGAAAGAAGCAATAAAAGTTGAAGTGTCTGCTCACGACCATGAGGCAGAAAAGAGGCATGAAAGGTTCAGTGAGGAACTGCAACAGATTAGGAGAGATTATGAGGACCTCCTCAAGCTTAAAGGAAAACTAGAGGAGGGTAAGGCGGATGCAGAGCAAGAGCGCCAAGTGGTTGAGACCACTCTGCAAGATATCCGTGAGGAGAATGATGATCTCCGGGGAAAGACCCTAGATCTGGAAGCTCAGGTGAAGGAGCTACAGATGTCCTGTGATACCCTCCAGAAGGCGGAGACGTACCTTAAGGAAACAGTCAGCAAGATGGAAGCTGAGCGAGAGAAGATGGAGGAGTCCATCGGAAAAGCCACAGACCAGAGCCAGGAGTTGACCGCTGGTGATGGGAGGTATGAAGCAGATACCTCCTCGAGTGATGTGAGCTCTGATGATTCGGTGGATGTCGGAGCCGAGATCAAGCAGCTCAAGGAGTTGCTACAAGCCCAGTGGACGCAAGAGAAGCGTGAGAGACTGGCTATTGAGAGCCGAGTGGGCACATTGGAGACGGAGAGGTCTGAGAGAGCTCTCCTGCTGGAAGAGCAGTTGAAGCAGGAAGAGCTTCAGAGATGGACTGCTGAGAGGCGAGTAACTGAGCTAAAAGGAGAAGTTTTAGAGCTCTAAGGCCGCCTAGCAAAGTGTCACGCGGTGAACGAGGTCTCCTTGGAGAAGGGAAAAGGCAAACAAGTTGCACTTACTCCCTTAGACCATGAGAAGGTGGACCTGAGGAGAGCTAAGAGTATGGTGTTGAAAGATAATGGTGAAGTGGAGGTGGTCAAGATGAAAAGTTGAGAAGTTGTAGCTGTGAGTCCGCTCAGGGGAAGCATCCAGGGTGAAGAAGCTGAAAGTCAGTTGTCCCTGAAACCTGAGCTGGTTGATCGTCTGGAAACCACTGGTGAGACCGAAACGTCTCGGTACAAGTGCCTCGTAGATGTACCCGAGGACCTGAGGGAAGAATGCACCCGTGAGTTCGTGCATGAGGAGTTTAAGAAGGCCGTGGGAGCCTGGAAGGTGTACTTGACCTCAGAGGCCAAACAGCTGGTGGTCCTGTCCACGACCTGAAGTCACAGTGAAGAGGGTGGCAATCCTGAGTGACATACATTGGCGATGTATTCGCACGAAGCGGTTTCTCCGGTTGAAGACTGAGCAAGCCGCTAGACAACTGGAGCTGATGAGAGAGGCTCACAGTCTGCTAGAAGAGGTCATCCGGGTGCCTCATGTTCTGGTGAGAGAGCTCATTGGGAGAAATGGCCGAGCCATGCAGATGATGGTGAAGAAGTCTGGTGTGGTGAGCAGTCCACATGATCGTCATGACTGGATACCGGATGAAGACGGCATGGTGTCATTCTACGCTATAGGAACGGAGAAAGTCTGGCATATATGAGCATGCTGGTGGAGTACCGAGTGACCTACCTGCGAGAGGTGGAACAATTGAGTCTCGCTAGACTGCGAGTAGATGGACAGCATCATCTGAGCAGTAGAGGATGGCAGCCGTCTGGAAATGGTGGGACCCGACAGAGAAGGGGGCCCCTAAATAACAGAACACCTGAAGTTAGGGACCCTTCAAGGTGTCCTGAGAGTAGTGGGCGTGGGTTTAGAGGTAGTGAGACCTCCAGTAACTCAGGTGTGGGTGGCCCATACAAACGACCCAATAGAGGACTGGACAATACGGAGTCGAACCAGACCTTAGGTACAAGGACATGTGAGTTGCACTGCCGTATTGACCGCTGGGAGCGGGGGAGACCTGACAGGGTTTCGACTGACCGCTGGGAGCGGGGGAGGCCTGACAAGGTTATGACCCGGAAAGGTGACCTGACGAAGTCAGTGACATTGACAGATGGGAGGTCCCTAAGGAATGGGCTAATGTCAATGAATAATGTTCCAGGGGCTGGACAACGTAAGGGTCAAGTGCATGGTCTCTGTGTGAACTGTGGGTTTTAAACTGTTGTGTATATTATGTGTTCAACCCCACAGGTTTGAACAGAGGGGGGGAATATGTGGTGCAGCGGCATTGCTATAATGATCTAGTATGTCTGTTTAGGCTATTTCCTCCCCCTCAGCTGACTGGTCACATGACTGTGACATCACACAGGTCCTTTTGCTCACAGAAGGTATGGACACGTGACTGTGAGATAAGCACAGGTCCTGTGGCTGTGTCTACAGGATATATAAAAACCTGGTGAGTTGAGCAGTGTGCAGTGTACCTGTGAGAGAGGCATGAGGCCTGTTCCCCGGGTGGGTGGGACACTGTTTGTCTGAAGCCTAGTGAGGCCGGGTGAAGCCTGGATCCCGTGTGGATGTCAGTAAGCCTTGGAGGGCCAGAGGCTAGAGACCCCATCTGGGAAACAAATGGACCAAAGCAGCTAAAGCCCGACGTAGGTAATACTATTTGTGTTATGGACATTTTCATGGACATTATTTTATTATTACCTTGCGGGAGGCTGTAACTAGAGCCAAGTGGGCCGGTCTGCCACTTGGGCTCGTGGACTTTATATCTGTGTCGGTGGGCCACGGAGTTGGACCCGGAAATCAGCAGTTTATGGAGTTAATAAACTGCTGACTTGAGAAATACCGGAAAATATGGCAGGTGTGTTTTAAATTGACGCAGCGAAGCGAGTATCCCCCAGGATAATGACAAGCGCTGCCTTACAGTATATATAATGTGTGTGTATAAATATATATATATTTATATATATTGCAGAGTACCACTTCTGTCCTGTATACTGGGCATAATTCTCTATGTATTATCCTTTATATACACTGGATAGTACCAATTCTCCTGCACTGTATACTGGGTGTAATTCTCAGTATCTGTATATACACACTGCACTGCTAAAATAAAATGTATAATAATGTGAGTGGTTTCCCCTCTGAAACTTACCATTCCCAGCATGCCCTGTCAGATTTAATCCTTCAAGGTTTACTGGGAGTTGTAGGTTTGTTACTGCACTGATGATGCGGGGACGGGTATTGCATCCGAGCCCACAGCACCAAGTCATTCACACTGTAAGGCTATTTTCACACTTGCGTTGTGAAATCCGTCCAACTCTTCTGCCTGGAAAGAGTCGGATAGATTTCACAAAATTCCAGCACTTTCCTGATACAGCCTGATGCTCCCTTTGACTATAAAGGGAGGCTGGTCGTGAGCCAGCAAAATAGGCAAGCGCGCTGCTACATTGACTGTGCTCTATACATGCCAGGTGCAGGCAGTATAATACAGCAGGCACCGAACTGCAAAGATCAGGGCTGGCGATGCCACCATACCCAGTTATTTAAACCCTCAGATGCCACGTTCAATAGCAATTGTAGAATCTGTGACGTAAAGCAGAGGGAGGCGACTCATATTGGAGCAGTGAAATCGCCTCTGCCTGGCACATTCCCATGGTAAGCTGTAACAGGTACCTGTGTATAATTTAAGGAAAAAATGCTGGGATGATCTTCATGATTTTTTACCATATTTTTGCATCCTGCTTTTATAAACAGATGTTTCATACTTACTTGCTCCCTACCGCTGAGGTCCTCCATGCCTCTTGCATGTCAATGCTCTGGGTCTCGCTGTGCTTATATCTGCCACAGCAATGGCCACATGCTCCACTGCAGTCAATGACTGGCTTCACATGTCACCACTGAAATCAGTTATTGGCTCCTGTGCCGGCTGTGATAGATGGAAACACTATGTGGACTGTTCCATGGACATGGAGAAGGTGATGTAGAAGACCGTAGCGGTGCATAGCGGGTAAGGACCTATTCACATTTCAATTTTTCACTGACATGTGTTGTCCACATTTCTCATTTGCAGCACGCATACACATTGATTTTAATGTGTGTTCACACATCAGTGTTGTTTTACGGACCATGGGTCAATGAAAAAAATTCATGAACACATGCACTATTTTTGGTCCGTGATGCGGACCAAACACACACACACTAAATTCTATGGGTCTGTGAAAATCACGGGAATGACATCCATGTTTGGTCCGTTTTTAACAGATAGATGCATTGGAAATTATTTTCTGAGCTGAGCAGTGTCCATGGAATACGGATGACCCATTGAGGGCACACAGACGTGAAACGGACCCTTCATGGATGAAACGTACACATTTTAGACACGGTGTGAACAGTGCCTAGGTACGAATCTTCTGTTTAGAGAGGCATGCTGAGGGCACTTGCTAGAAAATAATTTTTCCAGAACATCCCCTTTACAGGTCAAAGTACGCTGCAAACAGTACAATTGCAAAATAAGACAATATACAACAGTTTCCTCTTTACAATGAAAGAACTAATAGTATTACATGTTCTTTTATGTAGGACCAATGTGAATGCTGTGCATTGTGAACAAGCAAGAGCTGAGAATACTGCGTAGACCACCGGATCAGTTGGTAGCCAGTTATAAAGTGATACAGGGTAGGTGATACATGAAATCTAGTATTGATAGCTAGCTTTTTGTTTTACTGGTAGAACATTGACTCAGAAATACAATGAATACTAAATGGAATTTAGGCTAGTTTCACACAAGTGAATCTACTGTGTGAAACACGCTGCTGGTATATCCGCTCTGGAGGAAGATCGTGCCGGCATTACACTTAGATATACTCATATACAATGCCCAGCGCTTCCTCCTGTTCTGTAATGTAGTGACAAGCTGCAAATTGCATCTCGTTAGATTACAGAGTTGTAGTGTGGGCGCCTAGAGTCAATTACCCTGGTGGGCCCTAGGCACCCCAGTCCGACCCTGGCAATATTATTATCCTTTTGTCATAATATCACATAATTGTGTTATCTTCATTGTGCTTTATACAGATAACACCATGCTGTTTTGCACCATCTTGTGGCCTTTTTTGAGTATTACGCTCCCACTATGCACAGTGTTGATTTCTCTCTATGAACTATGAATGCTACACTACTTTTGCAGATTGCCCCGGTGGCACGCATTCTCATCTGGTGCCCTGCCAGTTCTCTTCCTGTATCTTTTGTTCCCTTCGGCGTCACAATCCAGTTTGTGTCACGGTCGGTCATGTGATGTGGGTCGAGGCAAGCTCCCGGACTTCACCAGTTCACGCATGCGTCACTACACTCTGCGTCCCTCTCCTATTGGCTAGCGCAGCATTTTTATTCTCTCTCTTCCTGTGATGTGTCGGGGTGGGCACATTGTAAGGCAGCTCCTGCTGTGAACAAAGTATGCAGTAAACTCATTTTTTCCCATCCATCCTGAGTGTACGCTATTTGACCGTGCCATGTATGGGAATATATATATACCTTTTACCCCAATCTTGTATACTTGACCATTATTTAGTCCCCATACCCCCGTATATTCTCATAGCATCATCAATAGTATACATGTATTTTTACACATATTTGCTTATATATATTTCAGATGATGGTTATATACAGTATACTGTATTTGTGATTTTATACTAAGCAGTGAGTCTCCTTTACATTTTACTATTTATATGTGTGATCTGCACCATCTTCCTGTTTTTGTATGTCCACTGCACCTTTTTACTTCATCAATAAAGTTAATCTTTTATGACATTTATTTATGAATCGCTATATTGACTTAATTATTATTTTTTTGTCCCTTCTATCAGTTTTGCTAACGATTAGTCTGTTGGCGCTAATGTCTGAGATATATGTACACACACTTATTATCCTCTAACATCAGAAGCACAGCGCACTTTATCCAGGACCAACAGGAATATACCTCGAGTGTCCTTATTGTTATATATATGACTCGCCCCCAGGGCCATGGGGTACTCGACAGCCGAGCCTTATGGCTGCTTTTGGGGGAGATCACGGTGGCTGGCCCGGTCCGTAACCCAGGGCGGGTCAGTGTAAAAAGGGGGATATTTTGTAGGGGAATTTGCCGTGACGCCACCTGCGGTGTCTGGTGAGGATCACCAGCGCTGCAACAGTCCTCTGAGGCAAATGTTAGGACAGCTTGTGATGGATCGGCTCCCCACAGGTGGAGCAGGCCTCAGGGCAGTGTAGATAAATGGAGGAGGTGTGCTGGGCGTTATAGTGCAGGGAGGGAAATGGCACCGGCGAAATAAAGGAGCGGAGGCAGCTCAGTGCAGTCATCCAAGATTTACTCACAGTTCTTAGACAGTCCACAGGTGCACTGTACCGGCGCAAGCCTCCCGCGTCGCACTGCGTTCACCGGGCAAGGGTTCAGTCCTTCCTCAGGCAGCTCGGGTGTACCTGGCAGAACCCCACTTTCATATCTCACTCTCCTCCTCTGACTGAACACACTCTCTCTAAGATGGCTTCCCTATTTATACTCCTATCAAAGTGCTTTCTCTAACTACTTCCTCCACCCACACCCACTACTGGTTCCCCCCATCCAGCCAGGGACAAGGCTCAGCAGCTGCGCTCTGCATGTTGCCCCCCCAGCCGGCCTGGAGTAGGGTAGTGTTGGATGCAGGTGTTTGGGGTTCCGTGCAGCACTCCCACCTTACCTGAGAGAAGGGAGACACCACACCTCGGGGTGAGGTGCAGTACTTCTGTGGCGACTGAACCCTCAGGGGCGCCATATATATACCGTATATAATTAAAAATAAAAAAACAATATCCTCCCGCCATTTTTACTTTTTCAGTTCTTTTATTGTACTCTAATGAATTTACATTTTTTAACTACCTGATTCTTGTCATTCCCTTTCTCCTTTTACCCCAGCCCTGTTACAAGCGCAAGTCTGTATATATCAGATATATACCATTTTATCTACTTTACCCATTAGACGACTGTGGTAATCGTCCTTTCTTGCAGCAGGTTTCAAGGGCTCAACTGCAAGCACCACCATCCTTTTTATTACTTAATTTCTGAGTACAGATCACCATAAAAAACACGAATCTGTCAATGAGTTTATGGGAAAAAGCAAACAAGTTATGGACTGTGGAAGAGATATATGTGACCAAAATGAACACTCATTTCCAGCAGATGATACCTATGACCTATCCCTACACTAAATACAGCTAACAGCGGTATTAATAGGGAATAGAATAGATGTTACCTTGATATTTTTTTTAGGTTGCAGCAGCAAGGACTATAAGGCAATAATTCTTGACTAGATGCCTGTAATAGCTATCCCTACTGCGACAGCTCAAACTACATGAACTACAGATAAGAACGGTATTATTAGAGAATATAATCTATTTGAATTAGCCCTGAAAAAAGCTATTAGTTTAACGTAGCAGCACCAAGGACTGTTATTTCATCAACCCTGCTGGGGAATATAGTGGAGCATTTCGTATCTACTCAGCCTAATATGGAGGAGACCAGGATCTTCTATACTTACTGTACAAAGTCTCCTGTCCTGGCTGTGACATCCTGTATGCAGTGTGAGAACTCCCAATGTGACGACCACCTGACAGCCCACAACAAGGCACTGGATCATATACTAATAGAATCCGGCTCTTTTGGTTTCCAAAAATGCTCCCTCAACAAGAAGATGGAGCCTCAGAAAAGCATTTTTTACTATTAATAAGGAGTGGGTGTCCTAGACTGGTAATGCATGCGCTTTAAGGACTGCCAAAAATTAGAAGGAGGCACTCCAATACCTCTTTGAAGAGACGTAGTGGAGGGACTCAGAAAACCTTTTTTTCCCATTATTAATGAGTGGGTATCCTAGACTGATAATGCGCATGCACTAAGTGCATGGGCTGGAAAACATTTAGGCTATGTGCCCACGTTTCGGACCTGAAGCATATTTTTTACGCTTCTCCCTGGCGGGAAAATCGCATGCGGATATTACATGCGGTTTTCCCGCCAGGTAGAAGCGTTTGTGAGGCGTCTTTGCATGCATTTCCGCATGCGGGTTATCAAGCACTTCTCCAAGCATCACTTGGAAAAGTGCTTGACAACTTGTTCAGAATGGTAAAAAATAAACTTTATACTCACCTTCTGATGCATTCTCTGCCCCGTCCGGAGGCTTGAGCGGCTCACGCTGTTGTGTGCAGGACCTGCGGTGACGTCATTGTGTCATGTGGTGGGTCACATGACTCAGTGACGTGGCAGGTCCTTCAGACAACAGCGCGACGGAGGGAAAACATCAGAAGATAAGTATAAACTTTATGTTATTCTTTTTTTTTACAGGTTCTTTGGTACCCAGGTCTGGATGAGAGTCTCCTCTCATCCAGACTTGGGTACCATCCGCACATTGATTCCGCTGCGCTTCCGCAAAATTAATGAACATGCTGCGGATTTTTGACCGCAGCATATACGCTGCGGAAAAATCCGCAGCATGGGCATTGACATTGCGGAATGCCATTGGGGACCATGGGGTGCGGATATACATGCGTTTTTCAAGCGTTTACGCTGCGGAAATTCCGCAGCATATACGCTTGAAAAACGCTACGTGGGCACACAGCCTTACCCCCGGAGGGGGTATACATTTATATCAGAAAATGTTAGCGATAGGCCTCTCAAAATTCTCAATGCGGGTATTATAAACACCCTTAAAAGATTTATAGTAAGGGTAGCATGATCACCCTGTTGATATGGTGGTGGAGGAGGAGGACATAAAAAGGTCAACCTGTCAGCATTTTCAGTTGAGAGGCGGATGTGCCTATCAGTTATAATTTTCCCGGCGGCACTAAAAACCCGCTCTGACAAAACGCTAGCAGCAGGGCAGGTCAGGACATCCAAGGTGTAGAGAGACAGTACATGCCATGTGTCCAGCTTGGATACCCAATAGTTGTAAGGCACAGAGGAATCATGAAGGACGCTGGTACGGTCAGCAAGGTACTCAGCATCTTCCAAAACTTTTCCCTCCTTGTCAGAGTACACCAGACATCAGGGCCTGGGCGCTGGGAGGGTTTGAGAAAACTGTCCCAGACCTTTTTTAGTGTTCCCCTGCCTCTGCTCCATCTGGTGTGTGTCTCAATCGTCAGTACTCCTTTGTTGTCTAAGGAACTGTGACCTCTGCTGCCTGCGTTGTCAGATGGAATTTTTTTTTTAATAATTCCTCAACTAGGGCCTTCGAGTACTGCAACATTTTATTAGACCTCTCCGCCACGGGAAGGAGAGATGGAAAGTTCTCATTGTAGCGTAGGTCTAGAAGGGTGACCAACCAGTAATTAGTGTTCGCCAAAATGCATATAACGTGAGGGTCGCAGGAAATGCAGTGGAACATAAACTCAGCCATGTGTGTTAGACTGCCAACAGCCAAGACTTCTGTCCCCACCAAGAGGACACCTGTCCATCTTCTCCACCTCGTCCTTCCTCTACTCCTCCTCTTCAGGCCATCCTCACTGTACTGATTGGATGAAGGTGGTGTGGGTAGTACCGTCTGTAGCTCAGGCAACCAGTGTTATGATCAGCTACAGGGACTAAGGAAATACAGGATATCTGTCCCTACAATAAAACTAAACTAGATCCCTACGATGTAACGGGGAACCTGATCCTGCGATCAGACCCGCTAAAGTCCTCGGCTAGTCTGTACGAAGACCTATAGATGTGAGGGAGGGATCCCTACAAGAACTAGGGACTGGGATAAGTTGGACACCTCCTAGCAGAAATAGTAGCAGTCAAAGACAAACACACAACAAAAAGCATAGAGGTCAGAAGACCTAGCAAAACTAACAGAGAACGGCAACAGAGCACCAAGCTAGCTCAAGAGTAGTAAATACAATGAAGTCCAGCAAGGCCAGGAGGGCGGAGCCGGATAAAATAGGCAAAAATGGTCATGTGACCAGCAAACTAAAAAAAACCTAACAGGAGAGCTCTAACAACCAGCTCCTTAACTCCTCCTCCTCCTCATTATGTATATAGTTAGGTCCATATATATTTGGACAGAGACAACATTTTTCTAATTTTGGTTCTAGACATTACCACAATGAATTTTAAACAAAACAATTTAGATGCATTTGAAGTTCAGACTTTCAGCTTTCATTTGAGGGTATCCACATTAAAATTGGATGAAGGGTTTAGGAGTTTCAGCTCCTTAACATGTGCCACCCTGTTTTTAAAGGGACCAAAAGTAATTGGACAATTGACTCCAAGGTTATTTCATGGACAGGTGTGGGCAATCCTTTCGTTATGTCATTCTCAATTAAGCAGATAAAAGGCCTGGAGTTGATTTGAGGTGTGGTGCTTGCATTTGGAAGGTTTTTCTGTGAAGTAAACATGCGATCAAAGGAGCTCTCCATGCAGGTGAAACAAGCCATCCTTAAGCTGCAAAAAACAGAAAAACCCATCCGAGAAATTGCTACAATATTAGGAGTGGCAAAATCTACAGTTTGGTACATCCTGAGAAAGAAAGAAAGCTCTGGTGAACTCATCAATGCAAAAAGACCTGGGCGCCCACGGAAGACAACAGTGGTGGATGATCGCAGAATAATCTCCATGGTGAAGAGAAACCCCTTCACAACAGCCAACCAAGTGAACAACACTCTCCAGGAGGTAGGCGTATCAATATCCAAATCTACCATAAAGAGAAGACTGCATGAAAGTAAATACAGAGGTTCACTGCACGGTACAAGCCACTCATAAGCATCAAGAATAAAAAGGCTAGACTGGACTTTGCTAAAAAAACATCTAAAAAAGCCAGCACCGTTCTGGAAGAACATTCTTTGGACAGATGAAACCAAGATCAACCTCTACCAGAATGATGGAAAGAGAAAAGTATGGCGAAGGCGTGGTACAGCTCATGATCCAAAGCATACCACATCATCTGTAAAACACGGCGGAGACAGTGTGATGGCTTGGGCATGCATGGCTGCTAGTGGCACTGGGTCACTAGTGTTTATTTATGATGCGACACAGGACAGAAGCAGCTGAATGAATTCTGATGTATTCAGAGCCATACTGTGTGCTCAGATCCAGCCAAATGCAGCCAAACTGATTGGTCGTCGTTTCATACTACAGATGGACAATGACCCAAAGCAACCCAGGAGTTTATTAAAGCAAGGAAGTGGAATATTCTTGAATGGCCAAGTCAATCACCTGATCTCAACCCAATTGAGCATGCATTTCACTTGTTAAAGACTAAACTTCAGACAGAAAGGCCCACAAACAAACAGCAACTGAAAACCACCGCAGTGAAGGCCTGGCAGAGCATCAAAAAGGAGGAAACACAGCATCTGGTGATGTCCATGAGTTCAAGACTTCAGGCAGTCATTGCCAACAAAGGATTTTCAACCAAGTACTAGAAATGAACATTTTATTTACAATTATTTCATCTGTCCAATTACTTTTGGTCCCTTTAAAAACAGGGTGGCACATGTTAAGGAGCTGAAATTCCTAAACCCTTCATCCAATTTTAATGTGGATACCCTCAAATGAAAGCTGACAGTCTGAACTTCAACTGCATCTGAATTGTTTTGTTTAAAATTCATTGTGGTAATGTCTAGAACCAAAATTAGAAAAATGTTGTCTCTGTCCAAATATATAACTGTATGTCCCTCAATTTTGTTATATGTCACCCATCCTGGTAAACAGTTGAAACCAGAAGTTTACATACACTAAGATTACTATGCCTTTAAACAATTCTGGACTGCCCATATGATGATGTCATGTGTTTGTAAGCTTCTATTTTTTTGGCAACATCTGAGTTAATTAGAGACACACCTGTGGATGTACTTTAATGCACACCTGAAACGCACTGCTTCTTTGTATAGCATCATGGAAATGTCTAAAGAAATTAGCCAAGATATCAGGAAGAGAATTGTAGACTTGCACAAGTCTGGCTCATCCTTGAGTACAATTTCAAGATACCTGAAGGTGCCTCATTCATCTGTGCAAACAATTATATGCAAGTACAAACAAAATGGGAATGTCCAGCCATCATACCACTCAGGAAGGAAACGGTTCTGTGTCCCAGAGATGAACATGCTTTAGTCCAACATGTGCATATCAACCCAAGGACAAAAACAAAAGACCTTATGAAGATGATGGTGGAAGCTGGTAAGATTGTGTCAATATCCACAGTGAAACGAGTACTGTATCAATATGGGCTGAAAGGCCACTCTGCCAGGAAGAAGCCATTACTCCAAAAGAAACATAAAAAGCCAGATTAATGTTTGCAACGCACAGGAGCAAAGACCTTAATTTTTGGATACATGTCCTGTGGTCATAATGACCATCATTACGTTTGAAGGAAAAAGGGAGAAGCTTGGAAGCCTAAAAATACCATCCCAAATGTGAAACACGTGGGTGGCAGCATCATGTTGTGGTTTTGTTTTGCTGCAGGAGGGACTGGTGCACTTCACAAAATAGATGGCATCATGAGAAAAGAAGATTATGTGGCAATACTGAAGCAACATCTTAAGACATCAGCCAGGAAGTTAAAGCTTTGGCATAAATTGGTCTTCCAATTGGACAATGACCCGAAGCATACTGACAAAATGGTAACCAAGTGGCTTAAGGATATCAAAGTCAATGTTTTGGAGTGACCATTACAAAGCCCTGATCTCAATCCTATAGAAAATTTATGAGCAAAGCTGAAAACGAAGGTGCGAGCAAGGCGACCTACAAACCTGGATCAGTTACACAAGTTTTGTCAGGAGGAATGGGCCCAAATTCCGACCAACTATTGTGAGAAGCTTGTGAGAAACGATTGACCCAAGTCATTCAGTTTAAGGGCAATGGTACCAAATACTAATGAAATGTACAGTATGTAAACTTTTGACTTTGCAGTAAGTAATAAAAATGCTTTAAAACATTCTCTCTCATTATTCTGGCATTTGGCAAATATTAAAAATGATGGTAATCCTAATTGATCTAAAACGTGAAAGGTTTATCCTGATGTCATGTTAGATATTGAGAAAAACATGTATATGTGTCTTTTTATATAGTGTATGTAAACTTCTGGTTTCAACTGTATATGCCCTCCCATCCTGGTATATATATCCCCCCCATCCTGTTATATATGTGTCCCCCATCTTGGTATATATGTTCCCCCTATACTTGTATATATGGCCCTCCCATCCTAGTATATATGGTCATCCAATCCTGGTATATATAGCCCTCTCATCCTGGTATATATGGCTCTTTCATCCTGGTATTTATGGCCCTTCCATCCTGGTATATATGATCTAAAATACTGGTATATGTGGCCCTCCTTCCTGGTATATATGATCTAAAATCCTGGTATGTGTGGCGCTCCATCCTGGTATATATGCCCCCCCCCCCCCCATCCTGGTATATATGTCCTCCCCAACCTGGTATTTGGCCCTCCCATCCTGGTGTATATGGCACTCCCATTCTGGTATATATGATCTCCATCCTTGTATATGTGGCCCTCTATCTTGGTATATATGTCGCCATTTCTAGTATATATGATCCCCATCATGCCGCATACTTAAAAAAAATAAACCATTCTGCTCACCTTCCCTTTGCTCCTACACGGTGCGGCACCATCTTCTGAGGCTGGCAACTTACTTCAGTGTATAAACGGCGCAGCGGCCCTCACATGCCGACATCAGCTGCCAGAATATTCACTGCTCCCCACGCCTGGGATTATGGGGGGGGTCTCGCATAAATTGAAACTAGAATACATGGTGGAAGGTGTAAAAAGCAAACAGGACACAGTAAAGTAACATTGTGTAGATACACAGTAATACTCATCATACATGATTGTGTCAACAAAATGGAATTCTCTCACCCATTCTTTGTTTCTCCGGGATGAAAGTTGCTGTCTGGGGAGTTCCTTCTGGACCAAGTAGTTGTATAAGCTGGCCCTGTTAGTCCCTTTAGGCTCAAACTTAAACTATCCCCACAAAGCTCCCGCTCTGACAAGGGCAGACCACAGCCAGCCCTGTATGGAGGCCCTGCACTTTCCCTTTGACATTTTGTTGACACAATCATGTATGAATTATTATAAATATGTAGGATCTGCACTCAGACCTCATACTTGTGTTTTGAGAAATCTCTGTTTTTCATTTAAATGTCTGGATTCCTGGAGATAGAAATAAATGCTTAATCCATGGAATAAAGGGAAGAACAGAGATTTTCCCCTAGTTTAATTGATGTATATCTGGATCTGTTAAAAATTGGTGTTTCAGGGGAGGGCGACTTACTGTGTCCCCCGTATACACCCTCTTCCCTCTACAGATTCTATCCAGAGCCTGGTCTTCACACCTGAAGATAGAGTACAAGCTCTTTATGTATTTTTACACATATTTAATATAGAGATGGTCCCCTGACTGTGTTAATGGTAATAATCATTCCAGCATTGAGATCCATCTCTCTTTTTATGGGTGGCATTATCTGTTTATTGTTCTTAACTATTAAATATTAAAAGTTATGTTTTAGATTCTCACTTTAATTGCTGTCTAGTATCTAATCTATAGTGAGAACATATCTCAATATTGGTTGGTGTTACTCTCACTGTTTTGCTTGTTGCTGAAAAGGTGAAAAACCAATTAAAAACAATTTCTGCTTTTGCCCCAAATTAATGGAACGTGTGTATCCATATCATGGATGCCGATACAGTTGAAAACAACAATAGGAAAGGGAGCCATCAGCTGTTGCTCCCTCTCCCATCATTCCCCCTCTCCATCTGAACTCTGTGATGTCTCAGTGTAGAAGGCGCGATGACATCACTACAGCACGCCCTCTGTGCTGAGCAGTGCAGGGGCTGGAGCTGCGAGGGATAAGGGAGAGGTGAGTATTTGTTTATTTATTTTATATGTATAGAGGACTACATGGGGCCCATAATACTGTATGGAGCACTATATGGTGCCCTTAATACTGTATGGAGCACTAAATGGTGCCCATTATACTGTATGAACCACTATATGGGGCCCATTATACTGTTCCAAGGATTATGTGGTGCCAATAATACTGTATGGAGGACTATATGGGGTCCATAATACTGTATGGAGGACTATGTGTTGCCCGTAATACTGTATGGAGCACTATATGGGGAACATTATACTGTATGGAGGACTATGTGGTACCCATAATACTGAATCCCCCCCCCCCCCCCCCCAAATACTCAGGAGCTCATGAATACACAGTGTTTAGAAAATAAATGTCAGACTAAGGGACCAGAAACCACCACATTCCGATATGAGAACTGCCAGTCTTGATGAATCAGGGCTAAATCTTTACTTGAAAGTTTCAAATGTAATAGAAATGTTCTGGCTGCAGTGAGGAGGTCATGTGATTGGCAGTTACTGGTCATTCCTGGCACCTGCAATGAGAGAGCGAGCACAGCGACTTGTCTACAAGGAGCATCCGGAGAGTTTTTAGCCATAAAGGCACAATGTTTTGTCATTTTTTCCTTTTCCTCCCATTTGTACTCTCCCCCATTTCCCCTTTTTTCATTTTTGCAGGATTTACAGGATTCCATCATCCTTTTACTGGTCATCGTGTGGCAAGTATCATTCTCTGTAGCCCATATACAGTTCACAGAGCACAATACATTCACATTACACAATGTATACACAGAGGGAGGAATGGAGCTGTCCACATTATTTGATCGGGAAGGAGCTGTGTAACAGATTTATAGTTTTAGAGTCATAAAAGAAACATTAAAAGTGTGCATCATCCGTCAGAGGTATCGGTTTATCTTATATGTCCCAGCGTATACATTAAATGGATGCCTAAATGTGATATAAAAATAGTCTATCACTGGTCATAGAGAGAAAGGGGACAAGAGAGCAGGAGAACTATATATGTATATGACTCACCCCCTGGGCTGTGGGGCACCCGGAACCGGGCTTCTGTACGATGTTGGGGGTAGTAGTGGCAACCTGATCCCGTGGCTCAGGGTGGTCAGACCAAATGTTGTGGCAGTCTATTTATAGATTTGTGAATGTCCGACTACGCCACCCGTGGATTGTGGTCAGGGTAACCGCCGCTGCAAGGCAGACAGCTGAGGCTGGTGTTGATGTGCAGCACATGGGTAGGATAACTCCCCACGGGAAGAGTGTAGCCTCAGGGCAGTGTAGGTGAATGCTGGGGGTGATAGTGCAGGCCGCAATAGTAAGAGTTCAGAGTCCGCTTCAAACAGTCCAGGGTCTTTATTGTAGGTGTTATTAACGACCCAACAGTAGTACAGGTTAGGAATGGGCCTGGGTGTCTGAGAGCATTCGGGCGAGCCCCACTGGTCAGGGCGAGTGTGTAGGCCTACCGTTCTCTCTATGCTCTTTCTGACTATCCCCCTCTTCGTGGTGTAATAGCCCACGTCCCTGAGCTGGCCGTGTACTTCTCGCCTGTATGGCTTGCGACTCGGGCCTTGGGTACCTTTTGCTTTCTCCTCGCTGTACTGGTCCCTCTGTGTGGCGGAGCCTCCAGGCTTCTTAGGCCAAGGGACCTGCAATCCCTTGCGAGTTGGTTCTCTGCTGCTGGGCTTACAACCCTGACAGCCTCGGACCCCAATGTCCGGTTGTGTGATTCTCTCAGCCAGGACCGACTCTCGTCGCCTCTGTCCCTGGCTTGCAGTTTCTCCTCTGCCTCACGGACTCCTCAGCTACAGCTGAACTGTCCCTCCTTCTCTGGGACTAGTCTCAGTCCTGAGCTAGGTCGTCCAGTTCTCTCTAACCCTGCCCCCAGTTCCAGCTTTTATAGGGGCAACCAGCTCACCCTACTGGCCTGGGACAGGAGGTGCTGTATGCTAATTGTCCCTAACCAGGGAACCTCCCTCCTGCTCTCAGACACAGCCTTTAATATTTGTGGCATCCAGACCTGGGGTGACACATTCCCCCCTAGTAAAATTTAGTACTCCGGACTAAACAGGAAACCCAAATACAGGGTATAAATGACAACATAACATATTTACAAGTACATTTTGTCCTTAAGGCCACGGCGCTTCCGTGACCGGGTGTCCATATCACCCAACAAGGTGAAGTTTTCCACAGTGTGGGGACCTGTCTCCATAAACCCCAAGTTCCTGGCCTTGGGCATGGCGGCAAGGTAAAAGCTAACTACTTTGGACCACAAGGAGGCCACGCCGGACAGGTTTTTCTTCTGTGGCAATCTTCACAAGAGGGCACCAGGTGCAACTATCTACGTGGTAGTTCCGGTTATTCACCGTCCATAACCTGTCAGTCCATTGTATCTAGGAAAACTGGGAAAACAGTATTAGTAACCAGGTAACAAGTATAACACATTAACTACATACTTTACATTTAGATCTTCCAGCGAGCTGGTATTTGACCCCTAGTAATCCTGGTTGACCTGCGTAACCCACTGTCTGGTGGTGGTCTAACCTGGCTTTCCCCACTAGCATTTAGGGTACAGCTACTAGCTGGGTTTACAGGCAGGGCAGGCAGCTGTCTGCAGGTCCTTTGGCTTACCGCAGGCATGGCAGGATCACTGTCAGCAGAGGGTTGACTCTCCTGGGCTGCTGGCATGGGTTCTTCTGCCTCCGGGGCTGCTTGTTCCTCTTGTTCTTCCTGCTCTGCTGTAGGCTCCTGCTGGGTTGGCTGAAGGAAGTGTAGGACGGGTACCACTATTGCATCGTTTATCCGAGTCCAGGATACTCTCCAAGAACTGTGTTGATCATTTCTTCTTTGTCCTCTGCAAGTTCAAGGTCATCTTGATCTTCTCCTGCACTCTGTAGTTGCTCGGGGCTCCGTTTTAGGTGGTCTCTGGAGACAGTGCTAGTGGTTTCTCCTCCATCCTTGGTAATTACACATACCTTCGAGTTGTCGTGGTTGGACGGCAGTACTGTTTACGGGTCTCTCTCCCACTGGTCATCCAGCTTGTGAAGCTTTCTCTTCCGCTTCAGGACCTGCTCGCCAGGTTTCAGGGGACCAGCAAGGGCTCTCTTGCTTTTCTCTCGCTTGAGCCAGATTCCTCTCCACACTCTCCTGTACCTTCTTGTACTGCAGCCGCCATTCCGTATCCCAGTCCGCGTCTGGGGGAGGTGTCCTCGGGTGTCAGGACTCCCATCTCCAGGTCTATCGGCAGCTTACCTGGTCTTGTTCGCATCAGGTAAGCCGGGGTGCAATTGGTAGCATTCATCGGGATATGGTTGTATAAGTCTATCAGGTCCGGCAGTTTTTCCGGCCACAGGCTGCGTTCCTCTAGGGGCAACGTTTTGAGGAGATCAATGACAATATTATTAATTTTCTCACACAGCCCGTTTGTTTGCGGGTTACATAGTTAGTAAAGCCGAATAAAGACTTGCGCCCATCAAGTTCGACCTGTAAGTTCTGTAATTGCTAAAGTTGATCCAGAGGAGGGCAAAAACCCCAAATGATTTAGCCAATCTTCACGTGAGGAAAAATTCCCTCCTGACTCTGAAACCAGGCGTTGTCCGAATCTTCTTACAGCCGTAGAGGTTGCAGAACTCCTGGAAGATTTCCGCCTCGAACGCTGGACCTTGATCTGTCAAGACTTGTTCCGGATACCCGTGTGGACGGCAGAAGTGTTGTTGGAAGGCTCTGGCCGCTGTTTGGGCTGTCAAGTCTTTAACGGGAACCACCACCAGGAACCGGGAATAGTGGTCCACTATTGTCAGGGCATAGACGTAGCCCGACCGGCTTGGAGCCAATTTCACATGGTCCAGAGCTACCAGCTCAAGAGGCTGCCTGGTGACAATGGGCCTCAAGGGTGTCTTCTGGCTGGTAAGTCCTTCCTTCTGAGGTTACATGGGCCGCAGTCCCTGCACCACTTCTCTATGGCCCCTCTCATACCGACCCAGTAGAACCGCTCTCTCAGTAGGAACTCCAGTTTCTTCCAACCCGAAGTGTCCTGCTCTGTTATGGTAGGCCTCCAGGACCATTGCTGCATCTAGTCTCGGGACCACTACCTGCCAGGTCAGCTCGTGCGTCCGGTGGTTGACAAGCCTTCTGCACAGTTTACCTTTGTAGAGGAATAGCCTGCTTTTTTTCTTCCATAACTGCTTGGCTTCCTCTAGAGCGTCCGGGCCAGGGCTAGCGCCTGCCTGGGTCAACAGGTCTTTCACCAGGCGAATTGCAGGGTCACTATCTTGCGTTTCAGCCCAGCCGTGGTGGGGTAAGGAGTTGAACATGACGGTGGTTAGGTCTTTGTCTCTTACCCGGTGAGAATACTGAGTGGCCCCATACCGGTGGAACGCAGGGAGCTCTACTTCCTCCAGCTCCTCCGAGTCTTCTTCCCCTTCGGGTAGGTGGGGCATTCTCAATAGGGCATCTGCGTTGGCGTTGGTCCTGCCTGCCCGGTATTTGATTGTGAAGTCATAGTTCGATAGCCGGGCCATCCACTGCTGTTCCAGGGCACCAAGTCTTGCATTGTCCAGGTGTGTCAACGGGTTGTTGTCCGTGTACACGGTGAACTTTGCGGAGGCCAGGTAATGTTTAAACCGTTCTGTGACGGCCCACACCACTGCCAAGAATTCTAGCTTGAAGGAGCTGTAATTCTCCGGGTTTCTTTCAGTGGGCCTCAGCTTCCGACTGGCGTACGCGATCACCCTTTCTCTGCCCTGTTGGTTCTGTGACAGTACGGCTCCCAGCCCCACATTACTGGCGTCTGTGTGGAGGATAAAAGGCTGGTCATAATCTGGGTAGGCCAGGATCTCATCCCCCGTGAGGGCCATCTTCAACTGGCGGAAGGACTCCTCTTCCGGCTTGTCCCACTTGAAGGGTGGCTTGTGACGTCTGGATTTAGACTGACCTATCAGGAGGTCCTGCATTGGAGCTGCCATCTTTGTGAACCCGGGGATGAACCTTCGGTAGTAGCCTACCAACCCGAGGAATTGCCTCACTTCTTTGATGTTAGAGGGGCTTGGCCAGCTCTGGATTACTGTAACCTTGTCAGGGTCGGCGGCTACTCCCTCTGCACTCACCACGTGTCCTAGGTACTGTACCTTCGGCTTTAACAGATGGCACTTGGAGGGTTTCACTTTCATGCCAAAGCCTGCCATGGCCTCGAACACCTCAGCCAGGTGCTTTAGATGGTCCTCGTAAGTCTTCGAATAGACAATCACGTCATCCAGGTAGAGTAGGACCGTCTCAAAGTTTTGGTGCCCTAGACAGCATTCCATCAGCCTCTGGAAGGTCCCGGGTGCATTGCAGAGCCTGAATGGCATACAGTTGAATTCACTTAATCCCATCGGGGTGGTGAAGGCGGCATTCTCCTTGTCAGCCTCTGCCACAGGAACCTGCCAGTACCCGCTAGTAAGGTCCTACGTAGAGAAGAAATTAGCTGATTATAGTGCGGCCAAAGACTCCTCTATTCTAGGCCTCGGGTATGCGTCTTTATGGGTGATACGATTGACTTGTCTATAGTCCACGCACATTCTCATGGTACCGTCTTTCTCTTTTTTACCAGAACCAAGGGGGCTGCCCAGGGGTTACAGCTGTCTCTAATGACCCCGGATTCTTTAATTTCTCTCAGCATGCCCTTTGCGTTCTGATAGTGTGCGGGGGGTACAGGTCTGTATCTCTCTTTTATTGGTGGGTGGCTCCCCGTGGGGATGTGGTGTTCTACCCCTTTCACTCTGCCGAAGTCTAGCGGGTGCTTACTAAAGATTCTCTTGTACTCCTGAACCACCCGGTAGACTCCTTGTTTTTGGTGCAAGGGCTGTGGAGTCAGCACCCACGTGGAGTTTCTGGCACCAGTCCTCCTTGTGTTTCTGGGAGCCATTACCTTCCGCCTGGGGAGATGGAGGCAAGGGTTCCACGGCCCTGACAGCATTGTGTTCAACAGTATACAATTTGGCAAGTGTAGCGTACCGGGGCAAGTGTACTTCCCTTTCCCCGATGTTTAAGATCCGGACGGGCACCCTTCCATGGCGGACATCAACCACCCCCCAGGCTGTCAAAATGGTGGGCCTGCTGTCTGAGTACACTGGTTCTACCATGGCTTGGTAGTCTTTCCCTCTTAACCCGATTGCAGTCCGACACCAGATCATCATTTCACTTTTGGGAGGCATGGCAATGGGGAACGGGTCGCTCATCCTCACACTACCGATCTCACCACCAGACAGTTCTACCTGTTGCTGTCTCATCAGGGCTCTTATCTCCTTCTGGAGGACCCTCTGTTGGCTGGAGCTCACATTCATCGCCACCTGCTGCAAAATTACAATTACTTCTGAAAGACAATTTTCAATCACGTTAGTACCCAAGGTTATTTTAGGGTGACTTTCTCGACGATCAATGTCCACAATGATCACTCCCTGTGCCGGCAGTTCAACTTTACCAATCTTAACGGTCATCTCTCTGAACCCCACCTGCGGCACGGGCTGGCCATTGCTGGCGATGATGCTCAAGTCATTGTCTGGGTAGTGGGTTATGTCAGTGTCACTCCAATACTGCTTAAAAAGTACATAGGGGATGGTAGTTACTTGTGACCCGGTATCCAGCGGTACACTCATGGGGATACCGTCCAGCACTATGGGTAAAACTGTGCGTCCCCCCATGTATTCATCACGCCAATTAGACGGGCCTAATGACCTTATGCCTGGGGGTTGGCCCTCTGCCCCAGGTCAGACCCATTTAAAGTACAGTACCTGGCTACGTGTCCCGGCTGGCTGCAACGGCGGCAAATCGGCTGTCCATCCTCAGTGTAACAGTCGGTGGGCCTCCCTCTGAACGACAGAATCCTCCTCTGTCGACGCCACTGGACATCCTCCGGACTTGAAGCCAGCTTGATTGGTCCTGACGAGTCCATCTGTAATGACTGTACGGTCCTGGTCAATGCAGCAACACTCTTTGTTAGTTCTTGGACCTGGTGGTGCAGGTTTGCTGGCGGGGATGGGTTTAGAGCCTGCACATCAGCCCCCACAAGGTCTGCGGGGTAGGGCGCCGCCCCCTGGTGGTAAGTGATGGCAGGGCGCCGGGAAACTACAGCGCCACCTGGTGCGGGTTCTCGGAGCACCCGGATGGCCCTATCTTTGAACTGTGCAAAAGTCAAATCGGGGTTCTGTAGGGCCATGAGGCGCAGCTGGGTTCTGTGGGCGCTGGACAGCAGACCTTCTATGAACTGCTCAGTCAATAATTTATCTGTATCCTGCACGCTGCCAGGGTCAGCTTGCTTGATTGCTCCCAAGGCTTCCTGTAAATTTAGGCCATAATCTCTGATGCTATCTTGAGCTCGCTGCTTACATCCATAGAACCACATTTTGATTTCTGCTGAGGTACGGGTATCAAAGGTGTCCCGTAGATGGGTCAGAACCCCCCTTACAGTCCTTTTCTCCTCAGCTGTGCAAGACTTTACCTCCCGCTGGGCCGCACCAGTTAACTGCCCTATCAGTATGCTTACTTTCTGTTCTTCTGTCAGGGGATAAACTTTGAACAGGCTATACAGCCTTTCTTTAAAGTCGCCCAAGGTATGCGACTCGCCGGCATACTGTGGCAGCCAGGCCGCTCCGGGGATATAGGGCATGGAAAACGGCATCACAAGCTGCAGCGGCTACGCTGGTGGTAGAGGGTCCCTCCGCGTCCGACATCTTCCTCCCCCCTAGTTAACCGTGGCCTACCTTCCGGCGATCCTCTTCTGTAGGCCGTGGCTCCGCTCGCGATGCTCTGGGCGAGGACCTTGCGTCGCACGGTGATGACGCCGGCGTCCGCTGGATCTCTTTCCAGGACCTTGCGCAGCGTCTCAGCGTAGGGTGGGGCTATAGGTCTTGCACATTTTTGACGTCCATGCCCCTCTTCTTCCCGCGCGGCGTCCCGAAGATGGCGCCCGATGGCGGGAAACTGCAACGGATGGCGGGAAATGGCCCGAATGGCGGGAAACTTCACCCAGGTATGTATAAAGTCTTTTTCAGGCACACAATACCCGTTTGTGGCGGGTTGGTCACAATCCTGCCGACTACGCCAAAAAGCTGACTCACCCCCTGGGCTGTGGGATACCCGGAACCGGGCTTCTGTACGACGCTGGGGGTAGTAGTGGCAACCCGATTCCGTGGCTCAGGATGGTCAGACCAAATGTTGTGGCAGTCTATTTATAGATTTGTGAATGTCCGACTACACCACCCGTGGATTGCGGTCAGGGATAACCGCCGCTGCAAGGCAGACCGCTGAGGCTGGTGTTGGTGTGCAGCACAGGGGTAGGATAACTCCCCACGGGAAGAGTGTAGCCTCAGGGCAGTGTAGGTGAATGCTGGGGGTGATAGTGCAGGCCACAATAGTAAGAGTTCAGAGTCCGCTTCAAACAGTCCAGGGTCTTTATTGTAGGTGTTATTAATGACCCAACAGTAGTACAGGTTAGGAATGGGCCTGGGTGTCTGAGAGCATTCGGGCGAGCCCCACTGGTCAGGGTGAGTGTGTAGGCCTACCGTTCTCTCTATGCTCTTTCTGACTATCCCCCTCTTTGTGGTGTAATAGCCCACGTCCCTGAGCTGGCCGTGTACTTCTCGCCTGTATGGCTTGCGACTCGGGCCTTGGGTACCTTTTGCTTTCTCCTCGCTGTACTGGTCCCTCTGTGTGGTGGAGCCTCCAGGCTTCTTAGGCCAAGGGACCTGCAATCCCTTGCGAGTTGGTTCTCTGCTGCTGGGCTTACAACCCTGACAGCTTCGGACTCCAATGTCCGGTTGTGTGATTCTCTCAGCCAGGAGCGGCTCTCATCGCCTCTGTCCCTGGCTTGCAGTTTCTCCTCTGCCTCACGGACTCCTCAGCTACGGCTGAACTGTCCCTTCTTCTCTGGGACTAGTCTCAGTCCTGAGCTAGGTCGTCCAGTTCTCTCTAACCCTACCCCCAGTTCCAGCTTTTATAGGGGCAGCCAGCTCCCCCTACTGGCCTAGGACAGGAGGTGCTGTATGCTAATTGTCCCTAACCAGGGAACCTCCCTCCTGCTCTCAGACACAGCCTTTAATATTTGTGGCATCCAGACCTGGGGTGACACATATACACACAACAAGCTTTATAGGAAAGTAATGTATATAACTGAAATTACGTGTATAAGTGGGATTCCACTGATTCTGATCAGAAGGATGAGTGCTTTAATGCGGAAAGAGAGGTTAATTCCCCCACTGACTCAGTAAAAGCACATCCCATACATCGCAGGCGGATCATAGATACCCCTGTAGGTGCACAACAGAGAGATGTGTTGGAGGATTATAGTCAGCAAGAACTTAATAATCTTCATGATTGTTTTTCTCAAAAAGCCAATGAATCATTGATTACTTGGGAGGTAAGACTGTGGGAGATAGGGGCCCATGGAGTACAAGTGGATACAGTAGATGGTCCCAAGTTTGTGCAACTAAGTCATGATCCTGTAGTGAAGGAAGCGTTCTGTACACTGCGGATTCGGTTGCAACATTCGACTTGCAGTATACTGGATGTTGTGGCTATGGCATTACAGCCTAAAAATCCATCTGAAGCAGATTGGCCCCCTAATAAGAAGCCATGGTTTACATTAAAAGATTGTTCCCATAGGTTGAAGGAAGAGGTCATGAAAAAATGCTATTTCTGTAAGGACCTATGATGACTACATGGCAGTGCTAGTTAGTGTGTCTGTCAGAAATCGCATAATCAGGGCTGCTCCCCAGCTTATAAACATATAATGATGACCCTAATGGTAAACCAGACTGGGAAGACCATCTCCAACACCCTAGAGGCAATTCGGCAATTGGGTAATTTGGGAGATTGGGGCCCCAGGACTAGTGGTAATTTTGTTTCCGGAGAGCAGCGTAGAGAATCTAAAAACAATAACAATGGCTCCCGCATATCGCGCAAGGATATGTTTATTGCCTTGTTGAAAGATGAGGTTCCCAAAGAGGAAATTGATGGGATTGGTACTGACTAGTGATGAGCGTGCATGCTCGCTACTGCTCGGTGCTCCCCCGAGCATTTCACTGCTCGAGATGTGTGGCGCCCCTGAGGGTTCAGTCGCCACAGGGGTACTGCACCTCAGCTCGAAGTGTGGTATCTCCTCTTCCAGGTAAGGATGGAGCATTTCTCAGGACCCCACTTTACCACTCAACACTAAACCACTCCTGTCCAGTAGGGGGTCTAAATGCACCAGGGTGCTGCCCCAGCCCGGGATAGAGGAGATGGGGGGGAACCAAAGATGGGGGGAACCATGTAGTGGGTGAGGGTGGAGAACATACTTTTAGGAAACACTTATTCTTTCATATTTAATCTCCGGCCATCTTAAGTTCAAGGTCTTTGATTGTGATATTCGTCTGTGATTGTGGTATTCGTCTGTGATTGTGTCTTCTGCCAGAGTCCAGCAAAAGTCTGCAGCTGACTGAAGATACACGGTCCTCGTTCTCTGGCCTTGAGACGAGGAGCGGGTCTGAGTTAACCACTGTCTCTACCCGGTCAAGGTCCTGACCTAAGAAGGCCTGGAGGGGAGCAGGCAAAAGGATCCCAGGGGGGATACGGACGGAGCGGAGTGGCCACCTGTACTCTTTATTCTGGCCTAGTCAGAGGGATTCCTGCTGCAAGAGGGGTGACTGGCCCCCGATATCTGACTTTGTTACTTCACGTCTCAGTCAGAAAAGCCCGGAGGCTTAGTGGATCCCAGGGGGGATACGGACGGAGTGGCTTACGCCACCTGTATCTCTTACACTGCGTTTATCCAGTGGGACCCGGCCTTACACCTCGTTCTAACCACACACAGTCAGGAGAAGATTTAGTGGGAGAACTTACCAAGGAGAGGAACACACACCAGAGGGGTCTCGACAGGTGCTCCTGATCTACCTGGAAAGTGCTGGACCCACCATCCCGGTGGTCACAGTACGCCGTGAGTAGCAGAGGGAAGCTTTTGCGGCTGAAGTTCATCTGAAAGTGAGTAAAAGCCCTGGATGACTTCACACACCGCCTCAGCCTGTTATTTCCTGCGCGGCACTGCACCCACCATTCCTTCTCACACTGCCCTGAGGCCTGCTCCGCCTGTGGGGAGCTGTCCCATCTTAGCAGCCCGTAACACCAGCCTCAGTGGACTGTAGCAGCGCTGGTGTCCATCACCGGAAACCGCAGGTGGCGTAGTCGAAATATCACTCTTACTTGAAAGGCCAATATTTTTATGTGACGGCCCTGGGCACGGAACGGTCCAGGCCACGACTGCCTCCCCCGCTACCCCTACACTGACCCGGCTCCGAGTAAACCCATATCCCAGGGAGGGCTGGAGCGTCGCAGATGCTCGGCGCTCGCCGAGTATTTCCGGGGGTTGCTTGGCGGGAACTCGGGTCTCCTCCCTGCATGTTTGGTGCTCTTTAGAGCGCCAAGCAACATGCAGGGATGGTCTGCCACACACTGTAATGCCGCAGCCATGTTGGTTGTGGCATTACAGTGATTGGCTGGCCGCACAGCGTCATCAGGTCTATATCAGACCTGGCGCCGCCATGCTCGTCACAGTCACTCCGGAATCAGACAGTGTAGGGAGAGCTGCTGCTAAGCTAGGGAGAGATTTGCTTGTTTCTAGTTAGTGTAGGTATGCCAGACTATATTAGAGACACATATTCATCTCAACTAACAGTCCTTCTGAGGACTAATCCAGCTGCAGAGATATCAGTGCTAGGCAGGCAGGCAGAGTATATAGCAGACTGCAGTGCACATAGCAAGAGGGTCCATTCCAGTTCTGTCTGCTGCTTTTCCAGATATTTCCAGAAAATAGCCCTAGGTATCGGGTCAGGAATATATATATTTTTATTTTAATCCTGATTATATACTTAAAAAGCAATCCAGAGAACACAATTTTTCATCGTCATTTGCTTGTTGGCACTGCAGAGTACAGCCAGGTCCTTTTCATATTACAGCGCTAAAAATGCAGCCATTTAAAACTGCTTTGTCCATCACACGGATCACATATAATTGCGCTCCAATTTGAGCCATTTGTAGTGAGCGTGGAAGATATTGTCGTCCATTTTAAATGGACAAGGCACGTGGCAAGAGACGGGGAACTGGACGTGATGGTGATGGTGCATGCAGAGGCCGAGGCCGTGGGCAAGCTGAAATTGTGCCACAACAAACACCCACTGCTTCTCGCTCGACCTTCCTGTCCCAATTAATAGGGGACCATAGAACACCACTATTGAACACAGAGCAGTGTGAAAAGGTTAGTGGTTGGATAGCAGATAATGCTTCCAGTCACTTAGCCACCACCACCACCACCACCCTGTCTTCCACACAGGTCAAGTCTCAGTAGCCGTGAGTCTGGACTGCATATTCCTCACCCTGATCCTCCCCTTCCTCCCACCATGCCGAGTGCCCAGAGACAACTGATCCCACACTTGGACACTCCGAAGAGCTGTTCACTTTTCCATTTATAGATTCGGGCCTCTTGCCTGGTCCACTTGAAGCGGGGCAAGAGAAGATCGCATTTAGCAATGCCCAAATATTTGAGCAGCCACGGTGATACGAAGGCGATGGTGGGAAAGTGTCACGAGAGGTGGACTATGAGACACAATTGCCAGAAAGTCAGGAGGAGGACCATTGTGCGGAGGTGGAAGACGAGGTGGTGGATGATATAGTAACTAACCCAACCTGGCAGGAGGACATGCAGAATGAGGACAGCAGCACACAGGGGGAGGAAGGAAGAGCACCCCAACAGGCATGAAGATGCACTGTGGTGGTCGCAAACAGAAGGCGAGAAAGAGTTCCCAGTAACACCAACTCGACGGACGTTGCCAGTGCAACTGTTAGGTCTTCTCGAGTCTAATTGATTTTTAAAGACTCTGCCGATAACCCCAAAAAGGCCATTTACACCACCTGCCAGGCCAGCATTAGGCCAGAATGATTAGGCACATGGCAGCAAAGCACCCGACTTTGTGGGCCGAACCCCAGGGTCCAGGAACAGTGTCTGCAGGTGACACCACTGCTTCTTCCGCTGTTTTGTGTGCAAGCCAATCCCCTGTCCATAGTGCATGCGAAGATGCCTCCTGCCCTGCACCTGTCGTTGCACAATCTCAAATAGCATCATCAGCAAGCACGTCCTTGTCCCAGCGCAGCATTCAGTTGTCCATACCCCAGTCCTTGGAACGCAAGCGCAAATATGCAGACAACGCCCCATAGGCCACACTACTAAATTTCCACATTTTGCGACTGCTTGCGCTCGAAATGTTGCCTTCTAGGCTCGTGGAGACGGAAGCTTTCCGCGACCTGATGGCAGCGACCATCCCTCGGTACTCGGTCCCCAGCCGCCACTATTTCTCCTGATGTGCCGTCCCTGCATTACACAACCACGTGTCCCACAACATTAGCCATGCCCTCAACAATGCAGTTACAGGGAAAGTCCACCTAACCAGGGACACGTGTACAAGTGTTTGTGGTTAGGGACGGTACATCTCGCTGACGGCACACTGGGTTAACATAGTGGAAGCCCAGTCGGACCTTGGGACGGAACACATCCTCCCGATGCCGAGGATTGCAGGCCCTAGGTCAATCAGGGTTGCCCCCCACAGTCTACAGCTCCTGCACCTCATCCTTCTCCTCCTTTTCAGCCTCAATCTCCGAAATGACCATGTAGCACCCTGAGGATTCGGCTGCTACAGGGGTATTGCACCTCAACCCAGAGGTGTGATATTCCACTCCCGGGTAAGGATGGAGTGTGGAGCTGAGCTCGGTTAGCTGCATGCACTACACACATCCCATTTCCGGAGGGCAGACCAACGGTACTCCCACTTAGAAATGTGCAGGTACGATCGAGTCTGTCCTTGGCTGGAGTGGGAGGGGGGTGGAATATCCCAGTAGTGTAGGGGCAGATAGGGGGAGCAGTCTGGGTAGTGCTAGGAGCTCATTGGGTGCTGGTCACCTGAGCTCACACATAGAGGGAGTATATAAGGTGGGAACCATCTTAGAACAGGGTCTTTGTAGAGGGTCTGACAGGCAGACAGTCACCAGCCAGCCTGTTGTGGAGGAAAGAAGCAGAAGAGCAGAGCAGCCCCAGGCCCAGAGAGAGAGAGAGGAGAACGAAGGACCCAGAGGGGGAGAAAGAAAGAACTCTGAGAACCCAAATCAGACCAGAGGGTGAAGAGTTGGCAACAGGGTACCGGATCCCAAGCTGGTGGAGGCTACAGCACACCTCAGCCAGAGACCGGAGGTCGTGGGCAGCATCTGCCACGACCACCCACTAAATCCACCCGGAAGGCAGACCACGAGTAGGGTCAGGGAACCCAGTGACAAGGGTTCACCAACAAGAGGCCCGAGGGAGCCGGACATAGGTGGATCCCTGGTGGGGACGGCCAGAGACGAGGACAGGACAGAAAGGGAGCTCAGAACCACGCTCCAGAACTACTTGGGGGTTGGCAGAGTCCAGGACCTGGTGGACGCAGCACGGCTCGGGTGGTCACTCAAGGCCGGAGTGACCGGAACAACAGCAGTAAGTAAAAACCCTGAACTGCAGAACCCGACTCTGTCTCTCATTACCATCCTCTCTGCACCTCTACAACCACCATCCTCTGCACCTGACCCCCTGAGGCTATACCCCTCCCGTTGGGGGTTATACTACCTAAGCTGCGCACACACCATCAGCCTCAGTGGACCCTGCTGCAGCGGCGGCCGTAGTGACCGCAATACAACGGGTGGCGTAGTCGACATAAAGAACTTTAGTAACATCAGTAAGGACTGCCACACACTGAGCTTGACGCCCTGGGCACGGACCGGGTCACCGCCACTCGGAGACTACAACCCCCATCTGATCCGGCTCCGGGTATTCCCCTAAAGAATATGGCCCAGGGGGCGCGTCAACTTCATCAGTCACAAGCTGGAAGCACTGCCTCAGCCAAGCGGGCTGTGCTGAAGCTAATATGCTTAGGTGGCAAACCGCACAATGCTGAAAAGTTGTGGACAGCTCTGAAAAAGCAAGCAGATCTGTGTCTGACACTACTGAACCTACAGTCAGGCATGGTCATGTGTGACAATGGCCGGAACCTGGTGGCGGCTCTGAGGTGAGGCGAGCTCACACATGTACCATGCCTGGCCCATGTGTTTAACCTCGTGGTTCATCGGTTTCTCAAAACCTACCCAGAGCTGCTGGATCTGCTCATCAAAGTACGCCGCCTGTGTGCCCATTTTAGAAAGTAAGGTACAGCTACCGCTGCCCTTGCCGTGCTTCAGCAGCGTTTGCAGCTTCCGGCTCATCGACTGGTGTGTGATGTCTCCACGCGTTGGAACTCTACACTGCAGATGTTGGAAAGAATTTGTTAGCAGAAGAGGGCAGTTGTTCACTACCAGCATCAACAAGGCTGTATTCAGTTCAGACTCCACACAAGACCTCAGGGGTGGACATGGATAGCAGACATCTGTACCATCCTCCAAAATTTTGAGGATTCCACCAAGATGGTGAGCAGTGATGACGCCATAATTAGCGTCACCATCCCGCTTCTCTGTCTGCTGAAACGCTCTCTGCTCAGAAGCAAAGAGGATGCATTGCAGGCGGAGCACAATGAGATGGAGCAAGGAACCATACAGGATGATTACACACAGTCCAGCCTCATCTCATCCCAACGGGGATTGGGTGACAATGAGCAAGAGAAGGAGGAGGAAGAACAGGAGCTAGTTTCTTGCGCTATAGACGGTACTACCTGCACAACTGTCATACCGTCAGTTCAGCGTGGATGTCCTGAGGACAGGGAAGAGGAGGAGGAGAGCATGATCAGTCATCCTCTTGGTGAGGACACGGAAGTCTTGCCTGTTAGCAGTCTGGCACGCATGGCTGAGTTTGTGTTACGCTGCCTTTCCCGTGACCCTTGCGTTCTCCAAATTTTGGGTGACAGTCATTACTGGTTGATGACACTTCTAGACCCACGCTACAAGGAAAACATTATATCTCTTATTCCTGAGGCGGACAGGTCTACAAAAATGGGGCAGTACCAGAAGGCCCTTGTTGTGGAACTATTAAAAAAATTCCCTTTTGAAAACGCTGGCAGCAGAGGTCACAGTTCATTGGACAACCAAGGAGTACAGCCGAGAGAGACACAACTCCAATCCAGCAGAGGCAGGGGAACACTGTCAAAGTTCTGGGAGAGTTTTCTCAGCCCCTCCCATTGCACAGGCCCTGAGGTGCGGGTTACTCTCACAAGGAGTGCAAAGTTTGGGAAGATGCTGAGGGAGTACCTTGCCGACTGTACCAATGTCCTCCATGATTCCTCTGTGCCTTATAATTATTGGATATCCAAGCTGGACACGTGGAATGAACTGACTCTCTACGCCTTGGAGGTCCTGGCCTGCCTGGCCGCTAGCATTTTATCAGAGAGGGTTTTTAGTGCCGCTGGTGAAATTACAACTGATAAGAGCATCCACCTGTCAACTGTAAAAGCTGACAGGCTGACTCTTATAAAAATGAACAAGGGCTGGATTGGGCCAGACTTCTTAACACCACCATGATAGCAGCGTAACATAAACTTAAATCCAGTGTCTTTTTTTGGGAGGTGTATTCCCATGCATCTTTTCACAGCCACACATGGGTATACGCTTCCTGATTTTGGATATTTGCTTCTGGTCTTCAATATGTTCATTTATACCCCCCCAGGGGTAAATGTTTGTCAGCCCATACGCTTAGTGCATGGGCATTACAAGTATAGGAGACCCGCTCCTTTCTAATGGGAACATTTTTTTATGAGGCCCTCCTCCACATCTTTTCCAAGGTGCATTGGAGTGCCTCCAAATTTTTGGCGCCCTTGCATTCACTGCATAGGCCAACACAATGGGAGACCCACTTCCTATTAATAGGAACATTGTTTTCAGGAGGCCCTCTAACCTCCACGTCTCTTCCAAGGGACATTGGAGTGCCTCCCAATGTTTGGCAGCCCTTGCATTCACTGCATAGGCAAACAGCATGGGAGACCCACTTTCTAATAATGGGAACATTGTTTTCAGGAGGTCCTCCTCTAAGTCTCTTCAAAGGGGTACTGGGGTGCGTCCAAATTTTCAAAGGGGTATTGGGGTGCGTCCAAATTTTGTGCAGCCCTGCCACTCACTGCATACGCAATAATAGTATAGGAGACCCACTCTTTAGTAATGGGAACAACAAAGCACAGCCGGCTGATGGCTCTCTAAGAATGGTAAGGGCCGACTGCTGGCCCTTTAAGAATAGAAAAGGCCGCCTGATAACCCTATAAAAATAGGCTTTGTGACTTTCAGAGTGCCTCCTTCATAAATGAAACAGGATGTGTCTGATGATGTGTCACACACCACATGGCCAGATAAGGTTGTAAAATATTAAAATTACATCTCCCGGTGAATGCATTTGTCACAGTTGAATGCAAAAAGGCATCAAAAACGCTGGTGTGGAGGAGTATTTTTGGTTTTGGTTATTTATTTTGCCTTATATACAAGTCATTACCCTGTAAAGGATGTTCCTTAACATATTTCCCAGGAAAATCCATTTTGGTTTCGTTTTTGTATGTTTTATTGTGAGTTCGTAAAAGTGGCGTAATACCTCTGACAACGTTGTTCACAGCAGTGACCTGGGAGTCAGAAATGCTTTCAGGGGTCTTCCCCATGCTGTTCCCATGTCATTTGAGCACTGTTCCCATCGATTTGGGCAATTTTTAGGCCTCTGCAGACCTCCGGGGGGAGCCGCCTGAAAAATGTTCGAATTTTTCATAGACTTACATTGGGCTCATTGCTCGGGTCGAGCATTCCAATTTGCTCGACTCGAGCATTTTAGTGCTCGCCCATCACTAGTACTGATGAAATGTGGAAATTATACCAAAAGCGAGGGCTTCATAAGAAATCAGGAAGTTCACAAAATAAAAAGGTGACAGTGGAAGATTCTGGATCCCCACAGCGTGGGCGTAGTTGGACACGGAGAGAGCGGGAGGGCCCACTCCCACTTCGTCCCCAGTGAAACCCACAGCGCCGGGGTTTGAGGATCTTTACGCTGAAGTAAAATTGCTGTTGCAGGAGGTCAAAACACAGCGACAGGAGTTGACTTTTTCTCCCAGAGAGGTTTCCCAGTCAGAGGGAGACACAAGTGATTGACTTCTTGGCCGAGCCCTCCACATAGATAGACGCCCTCATGTAAATTTGGTCATTAATTGGCAAAATAAGAATAGGGGCTCACAACAATAAATGTTATTAATCTTAACCAATCACAGTATATAAACTAAAGGGAAGACATTTTAAAATTATATATTTATTAAGGTATAAAGTTAAAAACATACCAAACAATTGTGCAAAAAAACAAAACAACCCTGACTCACAGGCTAACAGACTAAACATTGTATACTAATTACCAATCAAACAGAAAAAAACCCCAACCAATAACCTAGATTATAATCATGGTTCAGCTTCCCATCTACTGTTAGTAGTTATATTGTCCGAGGTCAGCCTATACTCTCCTAGGTATACCTAAACAAGTAGTATATTGGTTAGATGATTTCAGTATGACATATCTATAACCATCCACTCAAAGGAAGATGCCTAGTACCCAATTTCAACTATAACCATCCTTTCAGATGAAAAATGCTTAATGCCCGAAAAATGCTTAATGCCCGACGCGTTTCACCACAAACTGTCGTAGCGGCTCTTCAGGGGCAACACAAGTTAACAAGCCAATATATGGTTATGTATAACACATTACAGATAACAGTTTCTGTTTACTCCACTGAGAAATCAACAAATAAATCTTCTTCTAGTGTCTCTCTTGCTGTAGCTTTTATTTAGAGATTCATCTAGTATTCCCCATGACCTATAGAGGTTGCTATTCCATCATCATTTATAAACACTCATCAGATCAGAGCCAAATACTCCTTTTGATGATATAGACCTAAGTCTGTCCCACTCCATATGCTGGAAAATATACAGCAAAGATGTGTGGGGGAAAGAACTGTGGCAAGATGTTTGGGCAATTGTGCAAAGAATTAAAGTGACTGTATTTCACGTTGACGTCCATTGTGCTTCAGATAACCTAGAAAGACTCTTCAATTCAATAGCGGATGAACATTCCAAAATATCAGTTGCTGATGCCAGTGAGGAGCCTGACTCAGCTGAAAAGCAACTTGGATTGGCTCAATGGGCACATCAGAAATGTGGGCATCTTGTAGAAAAAGCTACTTATGAATGGGCACAAACCAGAGGAGTGCCCCTCAGGTTACATGTAATTAAGGAAACAATTATGAAATGGCCAGTGTGTCAACATTCACAACAGAGACCTATTCCCCATGTGGTTAGGGGCCATATAGCCCGAGGCAAATTGCCTGGACAAATTTGGCAGGTGGATTATATTGGTCCCCTTCCACAAGATGGAGGATGTGTGTATGTATGCACGGCTGTGGATACATACTCAGGGTACATGATGGCTTGTCCGTGTAAAGCGGCCAATGCCAACAGTACGATCAAAACAATGGAAACCATAGTATTATACTACGGAATTCCGTAACAAATTCAGAGTGACAATGGTAGTCACTTCAGGAACAAGAAGGTTGCAGAATTTTGCTCAGAACATAACATTGAGTGAATCTTTCATATCCCATATTATCCCCAAGCCGCAGGATTGGTAGAGCAGATGAATGGGTTATTCAAAGAACAATTAAAGAAATTGGGAGATGGAACTTACAAAGGGTGGAGAAAACATTTAAATGAAGCCCTTAACATTCTTAACAGGCCAATTGGAGAACAGGAAACACCATCAATGAGGATGATTACCCCCAATTTACAGATAATGCCCTTAAAAGCTTCTACCACAGAACAGACGGTTCTCTATTGGGAATTGGAGACGGGAGCACTAGGACCCTATAGGGCTACTCCACAAGCTGCAGGATTAGATCTACAATCCCATGAGGAAATCAGATTGGAACAGGAGTTATAAAGGCAATCAGAACTGCTATAGGATTACAAATGCCTCCTGAACATTTTGTCTTATAGCTCCAAGGTCAGATTTAGCCTTAAAGGGAATTCAGGTGATGGGAGGAGTGATAGATCAGGACTATCAAAGTGAAATTAAGGTACTCCTGCTGAATAGTGGGGATAGTGACTGGTTGATTCAAAAAGGAGACAGGGTAGCTCAATTGTTGATTTTATCCATCCAGAAAATGAAGGTGATCAAGGGAACAGCCCCCACAGTAATAACTGTCAGAGGAGATAAAGATTTTGGTTCCAGTCATTCTTTAAATGATGGTGCAAAAACATGGGTAAAACAAGCTGGGGATAAAGGTCCCCCAGAGCCTGCAGAGGTGATTGCTAGAGGGGCAGGTAATGTGTTAATAGTGATGAAGCCAGGACAGGAAAAATGGGAACATATTCCAGCAGACAGGTGTTATCTCAGAGAATAATAAATCTGCTCTTTCTTTTTAGTGTCCAATTCAAATATGGAGATGGTGGCTGATCGGTGTTACAGGCATGGTCCTTTCGGTCTCTGTCTCTACCCAACCGTAGTATCAACAAAGAGAAGAAGTGCCAGTCAAAGAAAATGTGGCATTGTGTAAAATTAAACAGAACCTATGGAGTTACTTGGCACAATTGATGAACATGAGCCATTTTTGTATGACAAAAACTGCTACCGCTACCAATATACTAGAGAATTGTATGGTAGCTATACCAACTCCCTTACAACTGTGGACAAACTCAATAGGGGGGTTTGTCCAAGATGAGGAGATTGAAGGAGATGTGATCCAAAATGATACATATAACCTGTATTACGCTTGTATAAACTGTACTGGAGAGGACTTCCTTACTGAAGACATGATAACTATAAAGACTCAAAATAATGCATCTGCTGAGTTATGTTATCAAATGACTTGTAATCAAAATAAAATAGGTAAAAATAGAAGGTAACAAAAGGCACAATGAACATATCATGTGCGGTTCACGTTCAGATAAAAATTTCAAGAGAATGAGGTAGCGAAAAACATGAAGTGCAACAAAACAGTAATCTCTCTCTCTCACATATACAACATGTAAAATTGCCCAAGGGGTGGATGTTTTCTTGTGGGAATACAACTTTTAATTATATTTCAGCTAACATAATAGGTGGGCCATGTGTTATTTCTAGATTAGCCCTAATGATGTATCCTTTGTTTCCATCCCATAAAGCTAAACGTCCAAAGAGGGGATTTTCCTGTTTAGCTGAAGATTGTAAGTATAATGTAAAAATATTTAGATTTGAGAGTCCTCAATGGTTGATACCTTTTAATGGCTAACTGAACAGATGGTAACAAATTGCAAGCTTTCGAGACTACTCAGGCCTCTTCATCAGGCATAGTATACCACAAAATCTGAAGAGTCACATATTTATACACAATAAGACATACAAAAAATGCAATAGGTAAGACAGGTGATGAAAAGCAGAGTTATTATGGAAGAGATAAACAGATCTGGCTATAAATATTTTAGCAGTTAATAGATAAAGAGTGTGAAGGTTTTATTGTCCTGTGATTAGGTCCAGTGTTATGATGGCCTCACAAGTCTGAGGAGCAAATTCCTTAGTTGATGTAGAATGAGATAAATCCATGCGACACATTCATTCCTGTTCTGAAAGTGTTAAAGGTCACCATCAGTTTATATTCATGAAGGAAGCAAACAGACAACTGATGGACACGCGCTACTACAAAAAACTGGAGTCTGACCCTACACAGGACTATTACAAGGAACTAAACAAGTTGGTATCTTGTCTGCCTCACGAATCCATAAGAGCCGATGACCTGATACCAGAGAGTCCAAGAATAGGGACATTCTATATGCTCCCCAAAATCCACAAATCTGGAAATCCAGGAAGACCAGTTATTTCATGTGTGGGCACCCTTACTGAGCAAGTTTCTGGATGGGTAGAGTGTGTTCTTAAACCACTGGTAAAGAGTACACCCAGATACATTCAGGACATGACAGACCTACTGAATAAACTAGCAGCAATAGGTCCTCTACCAGAAGGAACCATCCTGACCACCATGGATGTGGAATCTTTGTATTCTAATATCCCACACAAGGATGGATTAAATGCCTGCAAAATCTTCATAGAAAATACAGGAATTGTTGCTGATTCTGTGGTCAAACTTACAGAATTCATCCTCACACACAATTACATTGAATTTGATAACAACATATATCTACAGGAAATGAAAGGCTAAAGAACCAAATCAATAAACAGGGTTGAAGTACATAAAATCCATATGGACCCATGTTATTGCATGCTGGACTTTAAGTCAGAACGGACCATCATATAAATATACTAGGAGGTCTCTGCTGAGCAGAGAAAAAAAGATGGCCACTAGAGTTCGTACAAATTCATAAAAATATCTTTATTGAAAATATAAATACCACATCAAAACAATTCGTATCTATGCACAAACAGACCACATCATGTGGACACAATGCTGGAGACCAAAACTATTGGATTACAAAGTTACACCATAAAAACCATGTGACACAGCGGCCACAATTGGTGAGCCTACGTATAGTAGATGATTAAGGGGAGGTAATGAAAAAAATATATACATTCTATCTCCAATATATAAATGTTGCATGTAAATTTGTCAATAAAATATAGAGTATTTCATCCTCCCAATTTGTTTAAATCTAATTATGACATCCAGAATACTTATAAATTATGGTTATTAAAGAACATACCCCATATTCAAATGAATGGCATTGCTCAAACATATACCTGGATAGTCACTTGGCCACCAAACGAACCGCTGTTGGCGTCACCCCGACGCACGTTTCGGTAAGAACCTTTTTCAAGGGGTATTCATGCATACTGATCACCCACCCTAATATACCCTGTGACAATTAGTGAAGTGTGCGCATGCTATACCGCCATACCGGAAGTATCCAGCGGCGCGCACAGGCCAATCACCTGACTTCCTACAGACGCATCCCAGTCACCATGGAGAGGCGTCACATGATCCACAGTCACGCGATCGGAAGTACCGCCCCCGTCGTCAGGGACGCCATCCCCGCTACATGCCTGGCCATGGAGTGACGCGGCCCCACCGCCGCAACCGTGGCGCACAGTAACCTTTCCTTGCAACCAGAAATTTTTTTAAACCTGTCTGTTTATAACGACCACAGACAAGATAAAGATTCCCAATTCACATCAGGACTATAAGATCCCAGGTACGTTCAGCTGCATCACATCTAATGTAGTGTACTTAATTATATGTACCAAATGTCCAGCTGGGGGTCTGAAGAATTTCAGAATATAAACTGATGGTGACCTTTAACACTTTCAGAGCAGGAATGAATGTGTCGCATGGATTTATGTCATTCTACATCAACTAAGGAATTTGCTCCTCAGACTTGTGAGGCCATCATAACACTGTACCTAATCGCAGGACAATAAAACCTTCACACTCTTTATCTATTAACTGCTAAAATATTTATAGCCAGATCTGTTTATCTCTTCCATAATAACTCTGCTTTTCATCACCTGTCTTACCTATTGCATTTTTTTGTATGTCTTATTGTGTATAAATATGTGACTCTTCAGATTTTATGGTATACTATGCCTGATGAAGAGACCTGAGTAGTCTCGAAAGCTTGCAATTTGTTACCATCTTTTCAGTTAGCCATTAAAAGGTATCAACCACTGAAGACTCTCAAATCTAAATATTTTTTTATCTACTGGCTAACAGGGTACAAGAATATATATTTTCCCTATAAGTATAATGTAAACCTTTTAACTAAATCAGAAATTCTAGGGTTATCCCTTACGATTGTAGGATCTCCTGCCATAGTCCCATATGCTGCTATGACTGTAGGGAGATTTTCTTGTCTTGTAGCTAGATCAATAAATGCTACCAGTAGAACCTTAGAAGATATATTATTAGATTTACAAATTTACCGGAAAAGCTGTCTTACAGAATAGAGCGACTATAGATTATTTGTTATTAATTCACCACCTTGGATGTGAAGAGTTTGAAGGTATGTGTTGTTTTAACTTGTCAGATCATAGTCAGGATTTGCAATTTCAGATTGATCAGTTACATGATGACATTGATCACATCACACAGAGTAATGGTAAATGGTGGGATTGGTTATTTTATTGGTTGCCTGATTTTGGTTATTTACGCTATATTTTAGGAATAATTTTTGCTATAATCTGTGCTTGTATCGCCTTATGCTGTTGTATACAATGTATTCCTTCTTTTATAGCAACGTGTCGTTCATCTGCTGAAGATATTCTCTTGAGATATGGTATTGTATGTAAATGATATATGGCTTCCAGATGATCAAGGGTGGTTTATAGTACTAAGGTTTTTAATGTCCATCAGGAATCCATATTGGTAGCCTGTCTTTAACCGCTTCCCGACCGCCCACTGTAGATAAACGTCCGCGCTGCCTGGGCTCTGTACAGCGCGGACGTTTAAAAACGGTGGGTGGTCTCGCAGTGCTCAGGACCCCCTGGGTCCTGCAAGCGCTGTGAGAGCGGTGCAGAGCGTTAGCTCTGACAGGGAACATCATCGGGACCTGATTAGATCAGGTCCCAGTGATGTTAACCCTTTGCTGTCTTCTATATGCTGCGATCTATGAAGTGAAGATCTCATATAATGTAATACATGTCTATTACATTACATGAGATCAGGGATCAGAAAAATAAAAATTAATGTCCCATACAGGGACTAAGTAAAAATGTTAAAAAAAATGTTTTGAAACTGTTAAAAAAAAAATACAAAATATATAAATAAAATATTAAACCGATAAATCCATATAGTTATGCAAAAATAAAAAAAGTACACATATTTGGTATTGCCGCGTCCGAAACAACCCGAGCTATAAAACTGTCACACTAATTAACTTCTTATGTGTACACCGTAATAAAAATAAATAAAAAACGGAGCAAAAAACTATGCTTTTTCCTCATATCGCCAAACAAAAAGTGGAAAAAAATGCGATGAAAAAGCAAAATGGAAATAGAAATGGTACCGCTGAAAACGTCATCTTGTTCCGCAAAAATCAAGCCGCTATACAGCTCCATCAGCCAAAAAATAAAAAAGTTATACCTCTCAGAATAAAGCAATTCAAAAAAAATATTTTTTCTATAAAATTGTTTTATTGTGTAAAAGCGCCAAAACATAAAAAAATATACAGTAAGTGTAGTATCGCTGTAAACGTACTGACCCGAAGAATAACGCTGCCTGATCACTTTTACCACACGCAGAACGGCATAAAAAAAAACCTCAAAACAATTCCTGAATTGTTGTTTTTTGTTAATTTTACATCCCAAAAACACGGAATAGAAAGCGATCAAAAAATGTCACGTACCCACAAATGGTACCAATAAAAAATGTCAACTCGTCCCGCAAAAAACAAGCCATCACATGACTCTGTCGGCCGAAATATGGAAAAATTATAGCTCTCAAAATATGGCGATGCAAAAACTAGATTTTGCAAAAAAAAAAGCGTCTCTTAGTGTGTGACAGCTGTCAGTCATAAAAACCCGATATAAATCTGGTATCTCTGTAATCGCACCGACCCGAAGAATAAAGTAATCTAATCAGTTATATCACACTAGGAACGGCGTAAAAAATAAATAAAACCAATTCTTCACCTGCTGATTTGTTTATTATGTCTCCCAAAGATCGCAGTATGGCTCGGCACACATTTATCCTGCGCTCTGCGCTGAGCACTTACGCCAGAGTTTCCGTGTAAATCTCTGAAATATGTGATTCAGCCGGAACCCATGACGGAAGATTCCCTGTAATGAGGCAGATATAGGCCACTGTGGATGCCCTCTGGCCTGTGATCCCACGGTGTCATTTGTTTTAGGCGTGCATAAAAGTGCGGTTGGCCACAGTTTTGTGCACTTCTGAAAAAAAGGACACCGCTAAACAGAGGCCAGATGGAGTCCAGAGTAACTCTGCTGCCTCATTACAGTGAATGGATCCCGCAGGGGTTTCATCTGAATTACATCACTTGGAAATTTAGATGGAAACCCCGATGTAAGTGCTCAGCCTAGAGCGCCGGATAAATGTTACGTAAAATGTTCCCAATAAAAGCTTCAACTCAGTCCTCAAAAAAAGCTAGTCCCCACTCAGGTCCGTCATCTGTTAAAAATATAAGGGACTTCCAAGTTACTGGTAGCAGAAAGGCTCTGGAAAAGCAAAATGGCCCTTGCCCCCCAAAAGAAATTCAAAAAATTTTGTGCTCCCAAATCCAAATGCCTATTCTACAATATTTTGTTCTCCAATTGTCAAATAGCACTCCGTCCCCCCCAGATCTCGCCATATGGCTGAGCGGTACGATACAGCCACATATGGGGTATTGCCACTTTTAGAAGAAATTGTGTGACACATTTCGGCACCATTTTTACCCATTGCCCTGTGTGAAAATGTAAAATCTGAGGGTAAAACATTTTTTTGTGGTAAAAATATAATTATGCTTTTTTCACTGCCCAATGGTATAAATTTAAAAATTAAAAAATACTCACTACTTCCCTAGATGAATTCCTTGAGAGGTGTAGTTTACAAAATGGGGTCACTTGTGGGGGTTTCTGCTGTTTTGACATGTCAGCGACTCTTCAAATGTGACATGGTGTCTGCTGCCTATCCCAGCCAACATAGCGCTCCTTTCTCTTCCGAACCCTGCCGTACACCAAAGCAGTGGTTTTCCCCCACATATGGGGTATCGGCGTACTCAGGAGAAATTGTACAACAAATTTCATGGTGCAATTTATCCTGTTACCCTTATGATAGTACAAAATTAGGGAAAGGAAAACATTTTTTGTGGGAAAAATGTGAAAATTTTATTTTTATGGCTCAATATTATAAACTTCTGTGAAGCAGCTTGGGGTGCAAGGTGCTCACCACACATCTAGATAAGTTCCCTAAGGGGTCTAGTTTCCAAAATGGTGTCACTTGTGGGGGGTTTCCACTGTTTAGGCACATCAGGGGCTCCCCAAATGCAACATGGCGTCCGCTAATTATTCAAACAAATTTTACATTCAAAAAGTCAAATGGCGCTCCTTCCCTTCCGAGCCCTGCCGTGCGCCCAAACAGTGGTTTTCCCTCACATATGGGGTATCAGCACGCTCAAGAGAAATTGCCCAAAAAAATTTTGGGTCCATTGTTTCCTGTTACCCCTGTGAAAATAAAAAAAATGGGGTCTAAAGTAACATTTTTGTGAAAAAAGTTAAATGTTCATTTTTTTCTTCCACATTCCAAAAATTCCTGTGAAGCACCTGAAGGGTTAATAAAGTTCTTCAATGTGGTTTTGAGCACCTTGAGGGTGCAGTTTTTAGAACGGTGTCACTTTTGGGTATTTTCTGTCATAAAGACCCCTCAAAGTGACTTCAAATATGATGTGGTCCCTAAAAAAAATGTTTTTGTAAATTTTGTTGGAAAAATGAGAAATTGCTGGTCAACTTTTAACCCTTATAGCTCCCTAACAAAAAAAAATGTTGGTTCCAAAATTGTGCTGATGTAAAGTAGACATGTGGGAAATGTTATTTATTAAGTATTTTGTGTGACATATCTCTCTGATTTAAGGGCATGAAAATTCAAAGTTTGAAAATTGCAAAATTTTCAAAATTTTCACCAAATTTCTGATTTTTTTCACAAATAAACGCATGTGATATCAAAGAAATTTTACCACTATCATGAAGTACAATATGTCACGAAAAAACAATCTCAGAATCAGGGGGATCCGTTGAAGCGTTCCAGAGTAATTGCTTCATAAAGTGACAGTGGTCAGAATTGAAAAAAATGGCCCGGTCACGAAGGCAAAAACGGGCTCTGGTGCGAAGTGATTAAAGAACCCTTTAACAGTTCAGCTTATGTTAGCCTTGTAATTTTCCAAACGCCTGGACCTCATAGCTCTATTATCAATGTTTAGTTTATAGTATCAAGCAGTGCCACATAGCTCTTTTATTAATGTTTAGTGAGAACGATGCATGTTTATATTCGTTAACAATATTTGGTAAGAATATGCTGTGTTTATAGAATGGTAAAACATCTGGTACCAGGAGCCTTTGCCATGTTTCATCTCCGGTGATATACAGTTATATGAAAGTTTGGGCACCCCTATTAATCTTAAGCTTATTGTTTTATAAAAATTGGTGTTTTTGCAACAGCTATTTCAGTTTGATATATGTAATAACTGTTGGACACAATAATGTTTCTGCCTATAAATGAGGTTTATTGTACTAACAGAAAATGTACAATCTGCATTCAAACAAAATTTGACAGGTGCATAAGTATGGGCACCCTTATCATTTTCTTGTTTTAAATACTCCTACTTTTTACTGACTTACTAAAGCACTTTTTTTGGTTTTGCAACCTCATTGAGCTTTGAACTTCATAGCCAGGTGCATGCAATCATGAGAAAAGCTACTTAAACTGGCCACTTGCAAGTTGTTCTCCTGTTTGAATCTCCTCTGAAGAGTGGCATCATGGGCTCCTCAAAACAACTGTCAAATGATCTGAAAACAAAGATTATTCAACATAGTTGTTCAGGGGAAGGATACAAAAAGCTGTCTCAGAGATTTAACCTGTCAGTTTCCACTGTGAGGAACATAGTAAGGAAATGGAAGAACACAGGGACAGTTCTTGTTAAGGCCAGAAGTGGCAGGCCAAGAAAAACATCAGAAAGGCAGAGAAGAAGAATGGTGAGATCAGTCAAGGACAATCCTCAGACCACCTCCAGAGAGCTGCAGCATCAACTTGCTGCAGATGGTGTCACTGTGCATCGGTCAACTATACAATGCACTTTGCACAAGGAGAAGCTGTATGGGAGAGTGATGCGAAATAAGCCGTTTCTGCAAGCATGCCACAAACAGTCGGCTGAGGTATGCAAAAGCACATTTGGGGAAGCCAATTTCTTTTTGGAAGAAGGTCCTGTGGACTGATGAAACCAAGATTGAGTTGTTTGGTCATACAAAAAGGCGTTATGCATGGCGGCAAAAAAACACAGCATTCCAAGAAAAACACTTGCTACCCACAGTAAAATCTGGTGGAGGTTCCATCATGCTTTGGGGCTGTGTGGCCAATGTCGGCACCGGGAATCTTGTTAAAGTTGAGGGACGCATGGATTCCACTCAGTATCAGCAGATTCTTGACAATAATGTTCAAGAATCAGTGATAAAGTTGAAGTTACGCAGGGGATGGATCTTTCAGCAAGACAATGATCCAAAACACCGCTCCAAATCTACTCAGGCATTCATGCAGAGGAACAATTACAATGTTCTGGAATGGCCATCCCAGTCCCCAGACCTGAATATCATTGAACATCTGTGGGATCATTTGAAGAGGGCTGTCCATGCTCGGCGACCATCAAACTTAACTGAACTGGAATTGTTTTGTAAAGAGGAATGGTCAAAAATACCTTCATCCAGGATCCAGGAACTCATTAAAAGCTACAGGAAGCGACTAGAGGCTGTTATTTTTGCAAAAGGAGGATCTACTAAATATTAATGTCACTTTTCTGGTGAGGTGCCCATACTTATGCACCTGTCAAATTTTGTTTGAATGCAGATTGTACATTTTCTGTTAGTACAATAAACCTCATTCAAGGCAGAAACATTACTGTGTCCAACAGTTATTACATATATCAAACTGAAATAGCTGTTGCAAAAACACCAATTTTTATAAAACATTAAGCTTAAGATTAATAGGGGTGCCCAAACTTATTCATATAACTATATTTGATCGGTGTTAAGTGACATCGGAAGAGCTGGTCACTCAGAAGAAAGATACTATATTGAACAAATAGACTCTGTCAGAACTTGTGTAACATTTGGTTACGCAAACATTTTGTTTTTAAACAAGATATAAGCTAGTGAAGTTTTCAGCTAAGACAGAAGCCTGTTGACCTGTGGACTAAAAGGGGATGCCCCGACGACGCAGTGTGGATTCATCCCAGGACTTTTCTTGGTCTTCGCTATTTTGCTCCTCACGGCTGATGTCTCCCAGACAGATGATGTATGTTGCTCCTGGTGAAGTTTTTCCTGTATAGTGTGCGCTGTAAGTACTTTACCTTTGTGATTTATATTATGCAAAGGTGTACGCAATATCACACTATTTCCTATTTTCTGTAATCATTTAATTATAATAAAAATTAATTGCCTTCTTTAAAGCCGCATCCGAGCCCTTTAAATATTTGGCAAAACATAACCCTAGCAAAAACCTAACCCTAGCACAACCTTAATCCCAGCACAATCTTAACCCTAGAGTTTATTTTTTACAGCTTTCCTCGTGCGGTATAAGTGATTAGATGACTTTATTCTCCAGGTTGGTGCGATTCCAGCGATACCAGATTCATATTGGGTTTTTATGATTGACAGCTGTCACACACTAAAAAATCCCTTTTTTTTTGCATCGCCATATTTAGAGAGCTATAATTTTTCCATTGGTACCATTTTCGGGCACGTGACATTTTTTGATCGCTTTCTATGCCGATTTTTAGGAGGCAGAATAAACAGAAACCAACAATTCAGGAAATTTTTTTTATGCCGTTCTGCGTGTGGTAAAATTGATAAGGTAGCTTTATTCTTCGGGTCAGTACGTTTACAGCGGTACCACATTGATATCTTCTTTTTATGTTTTGGTGCTTTTACACAATAGAAAAAATATTTTTTTTTGCATTGCTTTATTCTGAGAGATATAACTTATTTAAATTTCAGCTGATGGAGCTGTATGGCGGCTTTTTTTTTGGGGGGGAGGCAAGATGACCTTTTCGGCGCCACCATATTTATTTACAGTTGTCTTTTTAATCGCATTTTATTCCATTTTTTATTTGGCAGTATGATGATAAAGCATCGTTTTTTGCTTTATTTTATTTTTTTTACCATGTTAACTAAAGAGATTAACTAGTGGGACAGTTTTATAGGTCAGGTCGTTCCAGATGCGGCAATACCAAATATTGCTGCTGGAGACCCTTAGGATGTCGGCAATGGATCACCCCCCTGGCTGGCTGGATGAGCAAGTGGCTGGATCGCCGACTGTGGAGCCCGGACGGCACCAGGAGCATCTTCCCTGCAAGAACGGAGCCCAACAAATTTAGGTTAATTCATCATGTCTCTTATCCAAGGGGTAGGTCGGTGAATGATGGAATTGCAACAGAATTATGTTCTGTTGTTTTATACCTCTTTTGACGAGGCGGTGGGATGGGTCAAGAAATAAGGAAAAACGTTAGACTGCTGGATTGTTTCTGGGACGGAGCATATTTCATAGATCGTTGCCTGCCAATAAGCTGTTCCATTTCTTGCTCCTTGTTTGAGGCATTCAGTTGCTTCCTGGAATGGGTTGTCCGAGACGTGTCTGGGGGGTACCAATCATTCATTATCTGGACGATTTTTTGTGTTTCAGCCCGAAGGATTCACCGCTGTGTGAATCCACATTGCATGCCATGAAATTGATTGCCGAGCTGTTTGGAGTCCCCCTGGCTTCTGAAAAAACCGAGGGCCTGGCGTCTTGTATTTGTTTTCTGGGGATCGTTATTGATTCAGAGAAGTGGAAACTCAGATTACAAGAGGAGAAAGTGGTGGTGGCAAGGGCTAGGTGGCTGAAAAAGATTACATTGAGGGAGACACAGTCGCTGCTAGGCAAGTAGAATTTTGCATGTAGGGTAATGCCCATGGGGAGGGTCTTCTCCAGAAGCTGGTAAATGCAACGGCGGGGGTAAAGGCTCTTCATCATTACATTAGATTTGTCGGTGTGGGACACTTTCCTCGAAGCGTATAATGGGCGTTTTGATAATGGAAGAGGTAACAGACAAAGTGGACACAAAAGCACAGGTTTTGGCGCTTATTTCAAGGGCCAGTGGTGTGCAGGGGAGTGGCCCCAGAGTTGGAGAGTGGAAGGGCTGTTAAAAAACGTAGCGTTGCTGGAAGTTTTCCCAATAATGTTTGTGGTGACACTGTTGGGTCATCAATTTCAAAACAAACGGATTAGTTTCCGCTGTGATAACATGGGGGTAGTGTTGGCGATCAACAATATTACGGCATCTTCTCCACCAGTAATCAGGGTGTTACGGTAACTGGCATTGGAATGTTTAATAATGTATAACAGCTTCTCACATTCCAGTTGAAAGGAATTCAATTGCTGATGCCCTTTCTCGTTTCCAGTGGGATCGCTTTCGGTCGCTGGCCCCAGATGCAGAGGAGAGGGGGCTCGAGTGCCCACAACACTTATGGAACTTGGTATTTGTGCAGCCCAACCATTAATTAAATGATCCATATCCCTTAGCACATGGAAGGCCTATCAAGCTGCTTGGGGGCTGTGGGAGGGTCGGCTGAGGGGTATCAAAAATACCTTGCCTGAAGAAGATCAGGTAGGCTTGCTGCTCCTACGGTTAGGGGAGGGGCCTCAAGGTTAATCGGTTGATTGCAGCTTTGGCATTCGGCTTTAAGATCAGGGGTGGTAGGGATCTGACAAAGAATTTCCTAGTGAAGCAAGCAGTTAAGGGTATTCGTAGGGGGCGGGCACAGAGGGATGATCAGCACCCGGTTTCGTTTAAGCTCCTGAAATATTTGGGAAAGGAACTGGGAGGTATTTGTAGCTCGGAGTATGAGGTAAGGCTTTTCCTGTTAGTGCCCCAAAAAATGCCCAGGAAAAACCTAAGGGTTAGCGAGCTAGTAGCTCCATCTAAGAAGAAAGGCGGGGGGTACTAGCAGGAGATGTGTTTGCAACAAAACAAGGTGTTGAATTTTGGTTGAGGCTTTCAAAAACAGACCAGTTAGGAAGGGGAAAAAAAGGTATGGTTAGGAGAGGTGCAAGGGTCAGGGATGTGTCCTTTAAAAACTTTTGAGTCCTCCAGGGGACTGGGGCAGAATTCAGACGTACCATTGTTGTGTCACGAAGATTGAACATTATTGCAGTATCAATTCACCGTCTTTTTTAGGATGTGCTTGAACAAGTTGGGGTTGGATCCGTGTAATTGTGCCCCTCATTCTTTTCGGATAGGGGCCGCTATGGAGGCGGTGGCTTGCGTCCTGAATTTGAATATTGTAAAATGGGTAGGGAGATGGGAATCGAGGCGGATTTTGTCTTGCGTGAGACCGGAGTCGACAGTTAACTTGTGAAAAAAATGTGTATTGTTGTGTTCTGATCACATGTTGTTTCTGGATAGGTTTCCCTCTATTGATTTGGATAATGGGCCACGCCTATGTCCACTGGGCGCGGTGTGGGCAGACATACGACGAGATGGAAGGCAACTCAGTGCTTCAAGGGAGAAAGCTGTTACTCGCTGGCTTGGGTTTAGGGGTATGGGGTGGAACAGGTTGTTGCGGCAGGTGAATAATTTTGTCCATTTAGATCGCCCCCCCAGACATACTGTTATTACACGTAGGGACGTAGGGGGTAATGATTTAAGGGTTCGGCCGTGTAGGGATCTAATCAGAGACGCGATTTATTACGGCTTTGGGCATCTTTTCCGGGGATGATAACGATCTGCTCCGAGATTGTTCCCCGAAAGAAATGGCAAAATGCCTGGTCCATAAAGAGTTTGAATAGAGCACAGAAGAAGGTGAACAGAGCGGTTTCCAATTTTGTTTCCAGAAATGGGGGGGCGTCAATTCGGCATTTTGATTTGGAGAATGGCTCGGAAGATTTTTGGTTGGCTGACGGAGTTCATTTGAACAACTTCGGAATTGATTTATGGTCATTAGCTTTACAAGGGGGCATCGAGCAGGCGATGTTTATGAAAGGAAAGGGGGTCTCGAGTACTTAAGGTTGTCAATTACTCTTGTGGTGGCGTGCTTTAGGGTCCTTGAAGTTGGTTATAAATTGGTATGGGAGTGTCAACAGGACATGGATCCCTCAGTTATAAGTGGTATTTGGGTCTGGTGATTTATGGGACTTATGACAAAGGAATATCGAGTCCCGGGTGTGGCGGTTTTAACCGTTTCTGAACCCCCTTTCGAGGGGGTTCTTGGAGCTCCTGAGCTTGAGGTTCGCAGCTGGGAGTAAGTGTGGTTTATCTCATTGGGGTCACCAGACTCTTCTTGGCTTCAAGGACCCTAAGACAATTTGTTTATATAACACGGTTTTAATTGCTACTGCTATAATAAAGGGCCACTGTGGCCAATTGTATCCAAGCCACAATGTCTGTCGTTCTTGGGGTTAGAAGATGGGGGTGAGGGTCAACTCACCAAGGATTGGCAATACCAACGTCGACTGTTCCTCAGGGACCTCCCACTGGGTGGATGTGCCTTAAGTACCCAGTGCCTCACAGCAATAGGCTGGGGATGCATTAGGAATATTCCTTTAAGAATTAGGAAGTGATGCCGCCGCTCTAGGCATTCCACCAGGAAACATGCACACAGCAAGAAGAGGAACACAGTGCGCAGCCTGGATGGCAGCCTTGCATGGTGAGCGATAGGAAGCCATGGCGACACGCCGCCAGGGATGTTACAAAAAGTTTAATGTTTTTCATCATACTCACTTCAGAGTGACGGAATTTTCTTATTACTTTTTATGAATTCTCAATATATCAGAAAGTCCCAAAATCAAAGATAGACAAAGAAATTTATTTATCTATTAACATTTTTTATTATTTATAACAAATATTATATTAAATTTAAATAAATTCAATCAATAATAACAGAAAAACTGCACAGGAAATGTTATACATAACAGTAAACAAATAAGGGCTATGTAATGATTGTATTTGCCCTGTCTTTGGTATAAGCTGTAACGGGTCTGGGAGGCGGAACCTCTGGGCTACTATACAAGGGGGCGGTCCTTGTAAGGGAGCGGGTGGCGACCAGGCAGGCAGTCACAGCAGGTGACCGGGACAGTCTCTGGGTGTAGGGGCAGGAGGTCACGGCAAGTGATCGGGGCAGTCTCTGGAAGAACGGGCTGGAGGTCACGGCAAGTGACCGGGGCAGTCTCTAGGTAAAGGGTAGGTATGACCTGTGATGGCTGAACCTCCAGGTAGGCTAGCAAGGCAGATGGAGGATGTGTGCTCCCAGGTGAGCAAGCGAGAGTCTCTGGAATAGCAGGTGGTCACAGCACGTGACGGCGGAGCCTCCGGGCAGGCAAGCAGGCAGGTAGCGGAGAAGCGCTCCCAGGTGAGCGGGCAAGAGTCTGGAATAGCTGGTGGTCACAGCACGTGACAGCGGAGCCTCCGGGCAGGCAAGCAGGCAGGTAATGGAGAAGCGCTCCCAGGTGAGCGGGCAAGAGTCTGGAATAGCTGGTGGTCACAGCACGTGACAGCGGAGCCTCCGGACAGGCAAGCAGGCAGGTAGCGGAGAAGCGCTCCCAGGTGAGCGGGCAAGCTGGTCCATAGACAGACTGACCGGAGTTGTAAGGCAGACCGTCGGACCTCAGGCAAGCAGGCAGGTAGCTGATGTGCGCTCCCAGGTGAGCGGGCAAGTTGGTCCTTAGACAGACTGACCGGAGTTGTAAGGCAGACCGTCGGACCTCAGGCAGGCAGGCAGGTAACAGGAAATCAGGCAGGATTAGGACAGCAAGCTGGCAGGAATCTGGCAGGTAACTGGCAACGGGACCTGAGGGCTGAAGCAGAGTAGAACGGTGCAACAACATTGCTCGGGCACCTCCATTTTGGAGGAGGTGCCTTATATATGGTAAAGTCCTCCGGCCATTGGCCGGGGACTCCTTAGGACGGCGCGCACGGCCCCTTTAAGAGGGAGGGAGAGCGCGCGTGCGCGCCCTAAGCACAGTGGCCGGGAAGGAGCGCGCGCTGCCAGCAGAGCGGGAGAGGGACGCCGGGCACGGAGCAGAGCGGTGAGGGGAACAGCGTCCCTGCCTAGCAGAGGGCAGGGACGCCGGCACTACAGTACCCCCCCCCTTTAGGCCCCCCCTTTTTTAGGCCAGATAGAAATTTAGCTAGGATGAGAGGGTGAGAGGGGCATGGATGTTCTCCCGGGGCTCCCACGTTCTCTCCTCAGGACCAAACCCCTTCCAATCTACCAGAAAAAAGGTCTTTCCTCTTACCCTTTTGGTGGCAAGAATGTTCTCTACCTCAAACTCGTCCTCAGCAGAAACCGGAGCAGGAGGCGTACCTGTAGACTTGGAAAAAGAGTTAAGCACCACGGGTTTGAGGAGAGATACATGGAAGGAGTTAGGGATACGTAAGTTGGCCGGGAGTTTCAATTTATAGGCCACCGGGTTGATCTGACTGATGACCTCCAGAGGACCGATGAACCGAGGCCCTAACTTGTAAGAAGGTATCTTGAGTCGGACATATTTAGATGAGAGCCAGACTTTATCTCCTGGACGAAATTGTGGAGGATCCAGGCGTTTTTTGTCAGCGTGTCTTTTCATACGCTCGGATGACAGAAGGAGTGCGGACTGGGTACTCTCCCATATGGAGGAAAATTTGCTAACGAGAGATTCCGCAGCCGGGTTGTCCACAGAGGTGGAGACAGGAAAAGGAATCCAAGGATGCTGACCAAAGACTACAAAAAACGGGGATTTGGAGGAGGATTCGCTCTCGTGATTATTATAAGAGAACTCGGCCCATGGTAGGAGATCCACCCAGTCAGAATGGTGGGCATTAACGAAGTGCCGGAGGTAACTGGTCAGGTTCTGATTGATCCGCTCCACTTGACCATTGGACTGTGGGTGGTAAGCGGAAGAGAAGTCCAGGGTGACGTCTAGTAGTTTACAAGTGGCTCTCCAGAAACGTGAGGTGAACTGTACCCCACGATCCGACACGATGTGGAGGGGCAGGCCATGAAGACGGAAGATGTGGCGGATAAAGTCTTTAGCCAGCTCGGGTGCAGACTGAAGGCCTGGCAGGGGAATAAAGTGAGCCATCTTGGAAAAGCGGTCAGCGACCACCCAAATGACCGTACAACCGGCAGAGACGGGGAGATCAGTTATAAAGTCCATTGCTATATGCTGCCAGGGGGCAGCAGGTACAGGAAGCGGAAGGAGGCGTCCGGCTGGCAGATGTCTCGGGACTTTGTTGCGGGCGCAGGACACACAGGCAGAGACAAAGTCTATTATGTCCTTGTGCAGGGTAGGCCACCAATAGTGCCGGGCAATAAGCTGGAGGGTCTTTTTCTGACCGGCGTGGCCAGCTAGTTTAGACGAATGGCCCCAGTGTAGGATCTTCTCCCGATCAGGTACTGAAACAAACGTCTTACCGGGAGGGAGACGATTTAGACTCACGGGAGCCACCTGCATTACTCTGGCGGGATCGATGATATGTTTAGGTTCTTCCTCGAGATCGGACACCAGAAAGGATCAGGACAAGGCGTCTGCTTTGACGTTTTTATCAGCCGGGCGAAAATGAAGAACAAAATCAAAGCGAGCAAAAAACAAGGACCACCGGGCTTGGCGCGGGTTCAGTCTCTGGGCATGCTGGAGGTAAGCCAAGTTCTTGTGGTCAGTGTAAATTATTACCGGATGAAGAGCCCCCTCGAGTAGGTAACGCCACTCCTCCAACGCCAGCTTGATGGCCAATAACTCTCGGTCTCCTATGGAATAGTTGCGCTCAGAAGAGGGGAAGAGTTTGGAGAAGAAGCCACAAGTTACCATTCTCCCGGAAGATGATTTTTGTGTAAGTACCGCTCCGGCTCCAGAGGAGGAGGCGTCAACTTCCAGGAAGAACTGCTTGTTGCCGTCCGGGCGATGCAGCACCGGGGCGGAAGAGAAGGCCTGTTTTAGGGAAAGAAAGGCCTCCTCTGCTTCGGGCGGCCACTCTTTGGGATTAGTACCCTTACGGGTGAGCGCGGAAATTGGGGCAGTCCGGGAAGAGAAGTGCGGTATGAAGAGGCGGTAATAGTTGGCGAAGCCCAGGAACCGTTGAATAGCCTTCAACCCCTCTGGTCGGGGCCATTTCTCGATGGCAGACAGTTTCTCAGGATCCATTTGTAGGCCGGTCTGAGAGATAATGTAGCCCAGAAACGGAAGCGAGGTCTGCTCAAAGAGGCACTTCTCAAATTTAGCATAGAGATGGTTCTGCCTGAGCCTGAGCAGGACCTGACGAACGTCCCTCCGGTGAGTCTGGAGATCCGGAGAGAAGACCAAGATGTCGTCCAGGTACACCACTACGCAGGAGTAGAGAAGGTCCCGGAAGATGTCATTGACCAACTCTTGAAAGACGGCAGGAGCGTTACAGAGGCCAAAGGGCATTACCAGATATTCATAGTGGCCGTCCCGGGTGTTGAATGCCGTCTTCCATTCATCCCCCTGATGGATACGAACCAGGTTGTACGCCCCACGGAGGTCCAGTTTGGTGAAGATTCTAGCCCCCCTCAGACGATCAAATAACTCCGGAATGAGCGGAAGGGGGTACTTATTCTTCACCGTGATCTGGTTAAGGCCTCTATAGTCTATACAGGGACGGAGAGAGCCGTCCTTCTTTTTGACGAAAAAGAAGCCTGCTCCCGCCGGGGAGGTAGATTTCCGGATGAATCCCCTGGCCAGATTCTCCTTAATATATTCGGACATCGACCGGGTCTCAGCAGCGGATAATGGATAAATACGCCCACGGGGAGGAGAAGTACCAGGTAACAGGTCGATAGGGCAGTCGTATGGTCTATGAGGGGGTAGTGTCTCTGCCTCCTTTTTATTAAAGACATCAGCATAAGTCCAATAAGGAATCGGAAGTCCAGGTAGATTAGCTGGGGTAGGAGAAGGACGGACGGGATGAACGGGAACCAGACAGGTCTTATGGCAGCCCTGTCCCCAGCGAAGGACTTCTCCGGTCTGCCAGTCAAGCACGGGTGCATGTCTCTGGAGCCAAGGTAGGCCTAGCAAGAGGGCGTGAGAGAGTCCAGGCAGAACATGGAAGGAGATACTTTCAGAATGCAGCATTCCCACCTGCAGAGTAATGGATTCGGTGATGAGTTGGATGGGGCGTGGTAAGAGCCCCCCATCCACGGCAGCAACAGACAAGGGTACAGCCAGAGGTTTGGTGGGGATGCGGTATTTCTCTACCAGGGACTGTGAAATAAGATTCCCGGCTGCTCCAGAGTCCAGTTGGGCTAGTTCGAAATAACGGTTCTCCCCGTAGACGATTGAAACTGACAACAGCAGGGATGGAGAGGATTTATTCTTGTCTAGGTGGACCTCTCTGAGCGAACCTAGACACAGGCGTTTCCCGACCTCTCCGGGCAGGCACGGATCCGGTGCTCCTTACTGCCACAGTAGAAGCAGGTCCCCTCGGCACGGCGTAAGTCCTGACGGGTCTTGACCATCTTGGTCTGGTCGACCTGCATAGGCTCAGGAGGGTGTACCTGGTTAGAGACAGAAGGAGTGACGGGTTTCTGAAAAGTAGGAGCTAGACGTGGTAACCTCCTCTCACGGGTGACCTCTCTGGCACGCTCCTGGAACCGTAGGTCAATCCGGGTGGCAAGAGTTATCAGGTCATCGAGAGTGGTAGGAATGTCCCGACCGGCAAGTTCATCTTTAATACGGCCGGACAGACCCTCCCAGAAGACGGAAACCAGAGCGTCGTTATCCCAGGCCTGCTCCGAGGCAAGGGTACGGAACCGTATGGCATATTGGCCCACGGTGAGACTTTCCTGACGGAGGCGTAGCAATGATGATGCGGATGAGGTCTTCCGTCCGGGTTCGTCGAAGACTTTCCGGAAAGCCGTGAGAAAAGCAGGCAAGTTGGACACCAGGGGGTCTCCTCTCTCCCATAGAGGATTTAGCCAGGCCAGGGCCTCCCCGGTGAGATGGGACATGATGAATGCAATTTTGGCTCGGTCGGAGTTAAACTGGTGGGACAATAGTTCAAAGTGCAGGGTGCACTGATTTATGAAGCCCCGAGCCTGGGCGGAGTCGCCTCCGAAGCGAGGAGGTGCAGAAAGCCGAGGTCCGGGGTAGGAAATCATGGTGTTAGTGGACAGCGGAGCTGCCGGATTGCGAGACATGGCACTGGCGGAGGTTGTTGGTGGAGCAGTCAGAGTGTCCAGGCGAGTATTGACATTCCGCAGGTGACCCAGGATGGACTCCTGTTGGGACCTTTGACGGGACAGTTCATGACACAGGTCCGAGAGCGAGGGAGCTTGGGTGCCACCGGGTTCCATGGCCCGAACAAACTGTAACGGGTCTGGGAGGCGGAACCTCTGGGCTACTATAGAAGGGGGCGGTCCTTGTAAGGGAGCGGGTGGCGACCAGGCAGGCAGTCACAGCAGGTGACCGGGACAGTCTCTGGGTGTACGGGCAGGAGGTCACGGCAAGTGATCGGGGCAGTCTCTGGAAGAACGGGCTGGAGGTCACGGCAAGTGACCGGGGCAGTCTCTAGGTAAAGGGTAGGTATGACCTGTGATGGCTGAACCTCCAGGTAGGCTAGCAAGGCAGATGGAGGATGTGTGCTCCCAGGTGAGCAAGCGAGAGTCTCTGGAATAGCAGGTGGTCACAGCACGTGACGGCGGAGCCTCCGGGCAGGCAAGCAGGCAGGTAGCGGAGAAGCGCTCCCAGGTGAGCGGGCAAGAGTCTGGAATAGCTGGTGGTCACAGCACGTGACAGCGGAGCCTCCGGGCAGGCAAGCAGGCAGGTAACGGAGAAGCGCTCCCAGGTGAGCGGGCAAGAGTCTGGAATAGCTGGTGGTCACAGCACGTGACAGCGGAGCCTCCGGACAGGCAAGCAGGCAGGTAGCGGAGAAGCGCTCCCAGGTGAGCGGGCAAGCTGGTCCATAGACAGACTGACCGGAGTTGTAAGGCAGACCGTCGGACCTCAGGCAGGCAGGCAGGTAACAGGAAATCAGGCAGGATTAGGACAGCAAGCTGGCAGGAATCTGGCAGGTAACTGGCAACGGGACCTGAGGGCTGAAGCAGAGTAGAACGGTGCAACAACATTGCTCGGGCACCTCCATTTTTGAGGAGGTGCCTTATATATGGTAAAGTCCTCCGGCCATTGGCCGGGGACTCCTTAGGACGGCGCGCGCGGCCCCTTTAAGAGGGAGGGAGAGCGCGCGTGCGCGCCCTAAGCTCAGTGGCCGGGAAGGAGCGCGCGCTGCCAGCAGAGCGGGAGAGGGACGCCGGGCACGGAGCAGAGCGGTGAGGGGAACAGCGTCCCTGCCTAGCAGAGGGCAGGGACGCCGGCACTACATAAGCAAAGTAAACACCACAAGATATAAATAAATGAACATAAATTAACTATTTGAGTTATTGAAAAGATAACAAGTGGGATTTTTCTTATTACTTTTTATGAATTCTGAATATATCAGAACGTCCCATGATCAAAAATAGACAAATATATTTATCTATTATATTTTGTATTATTTCTAACAAATATTATATTAAATTAAATAAATTCAATCAATAATAACAGAAAAACTGCACAGTAAACAAATAAGGGCTATGTAATGATTGTATTTGCCCTGTCTTTGGGAGAAATGTATTTCAGGCTGCCCTACTGTAAGTGGAAAATTACATATACAGTATATCTATACTTATGTAGTCTGAAAAACTGAATTTCCCCATGCATAATTCAATCGCTCATTCCTAAACGGATGTCCACTGATTCACTCATGAAGAAAACCTTGAATGGCTTTGGTTTGCATTGTACCTGCAACCGACACTTTAGTTATATTATATACATAATTTTAAGCACTCCAAAAAGGAATGATGCTGTTCCTTGCTGAATGAAGAATTCCCATGCAGCCTACATACAGTCCTAGCTAGGTTCTTTCACTTTTATTTGATAAGATGTTTTTGAGTCCTTGTCATTGCAATAGCTTGTTTCCTCTGCAGTACATTTCCATTAGAGCAGGGGTGGGGAACCTCGGGCCTGCGATTAACTTTTCTGTGGGCCCCCAGGCAGATTACTGGGGACCACAGTACTCGGGTCGGCACTTATGAGGAAATTACGTCAGAGTATTTTGGTGGATGTCTGTTTGCTGAGGCGGCCGCCCCTCCAGCTGTAAGTTGCCTTAATTAATGAATTATGTGTATATGTACAGTCTATATATACTATATATATACATATACACGCTCTTTCTTTACTGTGTCTACCCCTGATGAAGCCGCACTGATAGCGGCGATTCGTGGTGGGGGACCACCCTTCCTGGTCTTATACTGTACTGAGTACCTCAGAGTAGTATCCTACTTAAACAGACACACTTTAAATTGGTGGTTCTGGTACTGGATTACTCCTTTGTACCTATAGTGAGCTCATGCTAATTTACCCTATACTAAAAATTCCTCATAAGTGCTGAATACCAAAACTGCAGATTAATATTAGTAATACTGGGGATTGATATAGGTGTCATTCATTTATTTGCTGCTGTGTATACATAAAGCATATTAGCTTCACATTGAACTGTATATTAATGCTATGACTTTTCTATATTCTTGTGTATATTAAATTTATCACGTATATGAGCCCTAACTACTGTGTATGTAATCATATTTTTTGTATAATTATTAAGCCAATTATGTTATGCATTGTTTAAGGTCTAAGGGCACTCCAGGTTGGGTGGACCTAAGTCCTACAGAGACTAGGTCTGTTTTTGTCTCAGCCATTTTGTTTTTTTAAATGTTTTTAATTTGTTTTTGCCCTGTTTTTCATTGTCAATTGTAATAAACTATTTTTGAAGGTGATCACCATTGTATACATTCATCTTTTCTCTTGCTTTGTTGCATATACTCGATATGTAGACGTTGTTCCCTTCTTTATATATGGATGCCACGGACTCTATTTGGATGACAAAGCTACGTTTTATTTTACCACATCTTGCTATATCATATTCTCTATTTAGTGGTTCTACCTATTTGACCCATTGCTTACTTATCAGAGTAAAAGTACTGCAGTGCGCACGTGATGGGAAAGTTCAAAGAGCTCTGGTGCATGTGCACTGCAGTACTTTAGTCTGCCCTCAACAGGGCAGAGATGTACGCCTGTGCAATAGCGCGATGTAAGGGACCCTGTGTGGATGACGTAGGGATGTATCATCCACATGAAACACAGAAGGAGGACAGCATCGAAAGTAGGGAGGCGCCGGTCCAGGACCAGCAAAGCCCTCGGACCCGACCGCCCCGCAGATGAGTATAATAGGTGTTTTTCTTTTGTTGGAGTCCTGATCGGGGGCATATACACGGCATATTAGTATGCTGTATATGAGGGCTGAAAGGTTGTGGCCGTATATCATATGGGGAAAAGCTGGTGACAGGTTCCCTTTAATGCCTATATTTTTCTCCCTTCACTTCACCAACTCATACTACAGTGGTTACGGAAAGTATTCAGACCCCTTTAAATTTTTCACTCTTTGTTTCATTGCAGCCATTTGGTAAATTCTAAAAAGTTCATTTTTTTTCTCATTAAAGTTCACTCTGCACCACATCTTGACTGAAAAAAAACAGAAATGTAGAAATATTTGCAAATTTATTAAAAAAGAAAAACTGAAATATCACATGGTCATAAGTATTCAGACCCTTTCCTCAGACACTCATATTTAAGTCACATGCTGTCCATTTCCTTGTGATCCTCCTTCAGATGGCTCTACTCCTTCATTGGAGCCCAGCTGTGTTTAATTAAACTCATAGGACTTGATTTGGAAAGACACACACCTTTCTATAGAAGACCTCACAGCTCACAGTGCATGTCAGACCAAATGAGAATCATGAGCTCAAAGGAACTGCCCAAGGAGACAGAATTGTGGCAAGGCATAGATCTGGCCAAGGTTACAAAATAATTTCTGCATTACTCAAGGTTCCTAAGAGTACAGTGGCCTCCATAATTCTTAAATTGAAGACGTTTGGGACCACCAGAAGACTTCCTAGACCTGGCTGTCCAGCCAAACTGAGCAATCGTGGGAGAAGAGCCTTGGTGAGAGAGGTAAAGAAGAACCCCAAGATCACTGTGGCTGAGCTCCAGAGATGCAGTAGGGAGATGGGAGAAAGATCCACAAAGTCAACTATCACTGCATGCCTCCACCAGTCGGGCATTTATGGCAGAGTGGCCCGACGGAAGCCTCTACTCAGTGCAAGACATATGAAAGCCCGCATACAGTTTGATCAAAAACACATGAAGGACTCCCAGACTATGAGAAATAAGATTCTCTGGTCTGATGAGAAGAAGATAGAACTTTTTGGTGATAATTCTATGCGGTATGTGTGGAGAAAACCAGGCACTGCTCATCACCTGCCCAATAAAATCCCAACAGTGAAACGTGGTGGTGGAAGCATCATGCTATGGGGGTGTTTTTCAGCTGCAGAGACAGGACGACTGCTTGCAGTTGAAGGAAACATGAATGCGGCCGCCAAGTACAGAGATATCCTGGATGAAAACCTCTTCCAGAGTGCTGTGGACCTCAGACTTGGCCAAAGGTACACCTTCCAACAAGACAATGACCCTAAGCATACAGCCAACAAAGGAGTCGCTTCAGAACAACTCTGTGACCATTCTTGACTGGCAGAGCCAGAGCCCTGACCTAAACCCAATTGAGCATCTCTTTATGGACCTGAAAATGGCTGTCCACCAACGTTCACCATCCAACCTGACGAAACTTGAGAAGATCTTCAAGGAAAAATGGCAGAGGATCCCCAAATCCAGGTGTGAAAAACTTGTTGCACCATTCCCAAGAAGACTCATGGCTGTACTAGCTCAAAAGGGTGCTTCTACTCAATACTGAGCAAAGGGTCTGAATACTTATGACCATGTGATATTTCAGTTTTTCATTTTTAATAAATTTGCAAAAATTTCTACATTTCTGTTTTTTTTCGGTCCAGATGGGGTGCAGAGTGTACTTTAATGAGAAAAAAAATGAACTTTTTAGAATTTACCAAATGGCTGCAATGAAACAAAGAGTGAAAAATTTAAAGGGGTCTGACTACTTTCTGTACCCACTGTATTTAGTGCTGATGCATTACACACAAATAGAATTACAAAAATATTTAAACACAGGTTGTAATGTAACAAAATAGGAAAAATATTTTGCAAGAAACTGTATATGCCACCCAGCCCTTCACAGTTATATCTATGCCTCCCAGTCCTCTATATGCTTTCAGGTTCCCCAATGATATCTATGCCCCCAGTCCTCCCAAGTGATGTCTATGACCCTGAGACATCCCCAGTGATGTATAAGCGTCCAGCCTCCCCAATGATGTATATGCCTCCCAGCTCCCACCAGTGATATTTATGCCCTCAGTGATGTCTATGCTCTCCAGCCCTCCTAAGTGAAGTACATGCCTCGTCAGTGATGTATATGCCCCCAAGCCTTTTAACCAGTGATGTTTATGCCTCCAAGTCCTATCCAGTGATGTCGTTGTCCCCTTGGTCACCTCAGTGATGTACAGTGGTTTGCAAAAGCATTCACCCATCTTGTATTTTTTGCCTATTTTTGTAATCTGATTTGTGTGTGATGCACCAGCATTAAATAGTCCAACTTAGTGAAGTGAGAAAAATATAGGCATAAATTCAATTCATGGGATCAAATAACTAAAAATTGGCATGTGCAAATATGTTCACCCCTTTTGTGATGAAGCCCCTAAAAAATTTTAGTGCAAGCAATTACCTTCATAAGTCACATGCTAAGTGAAAGGAAGCCCCCTGTGTGCAATCTAAGTGTCACATTGTCTATCAGTATATACACACCTTTTCGGCAAAGCCACAGAGGCTGCAACACCATTAAGCAAGAGGCACCACTATTCAAACAACACCATGAGGACCAAGGAGATCTCCGAAAAAATACAGAGACAAAGTTGTTAAGACGTACAAGTCAGGATTGGGTTATAACAAAAATGGCATAATCTCTGATGTACTCTGGAGCACTATCAAATCTATTATCTTCAAAGAGCACGGTACAAACAGAAACCTGCCAAGAGAGGGCTGCCCAGCAAAACTCTCAGCCTGGGCAAGAAGAACATTAATCAGAGAGGCAGCACAGAGACCAAAGGTAACTCTGAAGGAGCCTAGAGGGTTACCAAGCAGAATATCTGTCCATACAACCACAATAAGCTGAAAAGTCCATAAAAGTAGCCTTTATGGAAGAGTGGCCAGAAAAAAAGCCTTTACTTGCAAAAAAATTTGTAAGGCTTGTTTTGAGTTTGCCAAAAGACAAGTGGAAGAATCCTCAAATGTATGTTGCCACCACCATGTTTCACTGTGGGGCTTGTGTTTTTGGGGTGATGAGCTGTGTTGGTTTGGCACCAGACATAGCATTTACCTTGTTGGCCAAAATGTTCAACTTTGGTCTCATCTGACCATAACACCTTCTTCTATACATTTGGGGAGTCTACCTCATCTTTTGGAAAACTCAATTTTTTGTGTAATTAAAGGCTTTTTTCCGGCCATTCTTCAATAAAGTCCATCTCTATGGAATGTATGGCTTATTGTGGTCATATGGATAGATACTCCAGTCTCTCCTTGGGAACTCTGCATCTCCTTCAGGTTTACAGGTTTACCTTTTGGCCTCTGTATTGCTTCTCTGATTAATTCCCTCCTTGCCCTTGCTGAGAGTTTTGGTTGGTGGGTGGACCACTCTTGGTAGGTTTGTTGTGATACCATGTTCTTTCCATTTGATGGTTATGAATTTGGGATATTTATTTTTTATAACCCAACCATGACTTGTACTTCTCAAGAACTTTGTCACTGACTTATTTGGAAATCTCCTTGGTTTTCACCTTGTTGTTAGTGGTATTTCGTTAGTGGTGCATCTTGCATAATGGTGTTGCAGTTTCTGTGGCCTTCCAGAAAAGGCGTGCATAGACCGACAGACCATATGACACTTAGATTGCACAAAGGTGGTCGCCCTTTCACTAAGCATGCGATTTTTTAAGGTAAGGTAATTGCTTGCGCCAGAAATTTTTAGGGGCTTCATAGCAAAAAGGGTGAACACATATGCACATGCCAATTTTTAATTATTTGGTCCCATAAATTTAATTAAAGGTAACCTATCACCAGGTTTGCCCCATGTCACATCTTCAATGGAACAGGCTGAAGAGACATGTGTCTGAGATGGCAAAGTGAATCCTGCATGGAGCAGGAGGTTGGATCAGATGACCTTGGAGGTCCCCTCCAATTCTAACTTTCTATGTAACGAGATATGGTCACCACCTTTCAGCCCTCATATACAGCATACTAATAAGCTGTGTATATGCCCCCGATCCGACCTCCAACAAAAGAAAAACACCCTTTATTATACCCACCTGCGGGGCGATCAGGTACGAGGGGCGTTGCTGGTCATGGTTCGACGCCTCCCCACTTCTTTCAATGCCGCCCTCCTCCTGTGCTTCGTGTGGTTAACGTATCTCTATGGCATCCTCCCAGAGTCTCCAGCATCGCGCTCCGTGCAGGCGTACATCTCTGCCCTGTTGAGGGCGGAGTAAAGTACTGCAGTGCGCATGTGATGGGAAATGTCAAAGAGCTCTGGTGCATGCACAGTGCAGTACTCAACAGGGCAGAGAAGTACACTTGCGCAATAGTACGATGCCGGGGACCCTGTGTGGATGACGTAGTGACACGTGATCTAAATGAAGCATAGGAGGATAGCATCGAAAGAAGGGAAGCGTCGGTCCAGGACCAGCGACGCCCTCGGACCAGACCGCCCCGCAGGTGAGTATAATAAAAGGTGTTTTTCTATTGTTACAGGTCGGATCGGGGGCATATACACAGCATATTAGTATGCTGTATATGAGGGCTGAAAGGTGGTGGCCGTATGTCATGGGGCAAACCTGGTGACAGGTTCCCTTTAATGCCTATATTTTTCTCCCTTCACTTCACAAACTTATACTATTTAGTGATGTTGCATCACACAAAAATTGGATTACAAAAATATTTAAACACAGGTTGTAATGTATCAAAATAGGTAAAAAGCTTTTGCAAGCCACTGTATATGTCTCCCAGACCTTCCCAGTGATATCTATGTCCCCCAGTCCTCTATTTGCTTCCAGGCTCCCCAGTGGTGTATATGACCCCCAGCCCTCTCCAGTGATAAATTTGCCCCCCAGTCCTCCCCAGTGATATATAAGGCCCCCAGCTCTCCTAAATCATGTACATGCCTTGCCAGTGATGTATATGACCCCCAGCTCTACCAGTGATGTCTATTCTTCTAAGTCCTACCCAGTTATATCGTTGTCCCCTTGGTCACCCCAGTGATGTACAGTGGTTTGCAAAAGCATTCACCCATCTTGCTTTTTTACCTATTATTGTAAGTCGATTTGTGTGTGAAGGATCAGCACTAAATAATCTAATTGGTGAAGGGAAGTGAGAAACATACAGGCATAAATTACATTTATGGGATCAAATGACTAAAAATGTAGACATCCCTTTTGCGATGAAGCCCCTAAAATTTTTTGTCAGTAAAAAGAAGTAATTCCAGCATCCTGAGCTTCTTAAAAACACTTTTAATGAAAATGCATTAAAAAAATTAAAGTATACAACTTTCTAGAGACAAAAGGTTTTAAGTCACTATGGAAGAGGGGTGTTTATCAGCAAACGCGTTTCGGAAAGAGTTCCTTAATCATTGCCTGAATTGAACACTACACGTGTTCAATGCAGGCAATGATTAAGGAACTTGTTTAGCGTATTAAGTCATATACTGGCTAAACACGTGATCAAGCATCACCAATCCTGAGCAGGAATTTTTTTTAAAAGAAACACTTTTGTTAGCAATAAAAATAATGGTGAAACAAAGTACAATAAAAAAAATATTCGTAATAGTAGATCAAGTTCATACCCAGAGGAAACCTAGTATTTGGTTCATAGATCCACCAGGATTCTCAGGATAAAAAATATCCATGGTGATTCTGCCCTGGGTTTTTAACCCGTTTTATCCCTGTAACCACAGAACAGGAAATAATCCCATTATGTTCGGTGGAAAATGTTTAGTTTAGCAGGATCAGAGCCCAAACAAATTAGACACACACTTCAAATAGTTGAAAAATCTCCTTGTTAAAGAATTAAAGTTATGGTTGGACAGTACAACCTTAGGTTCATATCTTGAGAAACATATCATCCCAAAAGGACTCGTATAAAAAAAGTACCTACTACACAGTGTTCAGATGAATTCAACAAAAAATGGTGTAGTATCTTGAATCAGTGTTCTAATCAGCTGAAGCAGCTAATAGTTTCATATGAAGGACAATCATTGACTGCGGTGCAGGCAGATATCCAGCAAGTTCAAACAACAATTTTTCCTCATACTGATTCCAAGGAATTTAAAGAGTGGGACTCTGCTCTAAAAACTAAAATCTATTGTCTTGGAGAACATATAATGGCTACAAAAGAAATAATGGCAAGTGGCAAAACTTTAAACCTATACTCAGAAGGATTTTTTTTTTTTTAAAAGTTAGTTTTTCAGACACAGACTCATCTTTTGAAACCTCAGTTGGCATGACTTCAAAGGATGTTTCCGACACATTTTCGGTCAACCAATTTATTAGCACCACTAGGAGGAATACGGTCTATAACAAAGGTTTGATCAAAACTAGTTTTGAAAATATGGACCATTCAAAAAATATAAAAGGTGGAGCAGGAGTGGCAGGAAACACAAGAACCATGAATCAGTTCACACCACGTCAACGGAAATTTTATTGCAATCAGTGGATCAACCTATCATGTTATATCCTCAGTGAACCGCAGCTATCTTTATTATCTAAAGACTTATCATTTTCACCAATGAATTAATTTGATTTATATAGGACAATCCTAGATGTTCATAAATTCGCAAGAATGATAACATTACGGTGTCACTTTGAGGATAATGTTGAACATCAATATGACCAGAATTTTATTCATCAACCTTCTACCTCGCACTTACTGGTACTCACAGATGTGGGAACCTTTCAGGAATCTTGTTCCCTCCTTGATTTAAAAACCTTGGAAAGTGAAGGATCACATGAAACTATAAATTTAAATTATTTGTTCGCCACAAAGAACCCCCTTTGTTACCCTATTCAATCTCGTCCATCTATCCTTGATACCTTCACACATGATGACGGGATTAGATACACCGGTTTAAGGAGTATCGCACATGATGGTATTAGATACACCGGTCTAAGGAGTATCGCATATGATGACGGGATTAGATACACTGGTCTAAGGCGTAATACACCAGTCTGGGGAGTATCACACATGACAACGGTATTAGATACACTGGTCTAAGGAGTATCGCACATGATGACTGGATTAGATACACCGGTTTAAGGCGTAATACACCAATCTGGGGAGTATCACACATGACGGTATTAGATACACCAGTCTAAGGAGTATCGCGAATGATGATGGGATTAGATACACCGTACTAAGGAGCAATAGGCCAGTCTTGCGAGTTTTGCACATGACGACGGGATACACACATGATAACGGTATTAGATACAATGGTCTAAGGCATAATACACCAGTCTGGCGAGTAATGCATATGATGACGGGATTAGATACACTAGTCTAAGGAGTAATACACCAGTCTGGCGAGTATCGCACATGACGGGATTAGATACACCGATCTAAGGAGAATCGCACATGATGACGGGTTTAGATACACTGGTCTAAGGCATAATAGACCAATCTGTGGAGTATTGCACATGACAGGATTAGATACACCAGTCTGGGGAGTATTACACATGATGACGGGATTGGATACACCGGTTTGGGGAGTATCACACATGATGACGGAATTAGACATAGCAGTATGGGGAGTATTGCACATGACAGGATTAGATACACCGGTCTAAGAAGTATCGAACATGATGACGGGATTAGATACATCAGTGTAAGGCGTAATACACTAGTCTGGGGAGTATCGAACATGATGACGGGATTAGATACACCGGTCTAAGGAGTATCGCACATGATGATGTGATTAGATACACCAGTCTGGGAAGTGTCGCACATGATGACGGGATTAGATATACTGGTCTAAGGCATAATACACCAACCTGGGGAGTATCATACGTGACTGGATTAGATACACTTGTCTAAGGAGTATCAGACATGATGACGGGTTTAGATACACCGATCTAAGACGTAATACACCAATTTGGGGCGTATCGCACATGACGAGAATAGATGCACCGGTCTTAGGAGTATCGCACATGATGACAGGTTTAGATACACTGGTCTAAGGCATAATACACCAATCTGGGGAGTATCGCACATGACGGGATTAGATACACTGGTCTAAGGCGTAATACACCAGTCTCGGGAGTATCACACATGACAATGGTATTAGATACACCGGTCTAAGGCGTATCGCACATGATGATGAGATTAGATACACCATACTAAGGAGCAATAGGCCAGTCTGGCGAGTATCGCACATAACGAAGGGATACACCGGTCTAAGGAGTATCGCATATGACAGGATTAGATACACACATGATGACAGTATTAGATACACTGGTCTAAAGCGTAATACATCAGTCTGGGGAGTATAGCACATGACGGTATTCAATACACCGGTCTAAGGAGTATCGCACATGATGACGGGATTAGCTACACCATTCTAAGGTGTAATATAACAGTCTTGGGAATATTGCACATGATGACGAGATTAGATACACCAGTCTAAGGTGTAATACACCTGTCTGGGGCGTATTGCAAATTATGGGATTAGATACACCAGTCTGGGGAGTATCGCACCGGATGATGGGATTAGGTACACCGATCTGGGGAGGAGCGCACATGACAGGAATAGATACACCAGTTTAAGGAGTATCGCACATGATGGGATTAGATACACCAGACTAAGGAATATCGGACATGATGGGATTAGATACACTGGTCTGGGGAGTATCATCACACATGATGATGGTATTAGATACAGTGGTCTGGGGAGTAGCGCACATGACAGGATTAGATACACCAGTCTAAGGAGTGTCACACATGATGGTATTAGATACACCGGTCTAAGGTGTATCATGCAAAATGATGGGATTAGATACATCTGTCTGGGGTGTATCGCAAATGATGATGGCATTAGATACACCAGTCTGTGGAGTATCATCGCACATGAAGATGAAATTAGATACAGCGGTCTGGGGAGTAGCGCACATGACAGGATTAGATACACCAGTCTAAGGAGTGTCACACATGATGAGATTAGATACACCAGTCTAAGGAGTATCGCACATGATGACCGGATTAGATACACCAGTGAAAGGCGTAATACACCAGTCTGGGGAGTATCGCATATGATGGGATTAGATACACCAGTATAAGGAGTATCGCACATGATGACGGGATTTGATACACCAGTCTAAAGTGTAATACACCATTCTGTGGAGAATTGCACATGGCGGGATTATATACATCAGTCTAAGAAGTATCGCACATGATGACGAGATTAGATACACCGGTCTAAGGAGTATCACACATAATGGGATTAAATACATCGGTCTGGGGAGCAGCGCACATGATGTGATTAGATAAAACAGTCTAAGGAGTACCGCACATGATTACGGGATTAGATACACCAGTCTTAGGAGTATCGCACATGATGACTTTATTAGATACACCAGTCTGGGGAGAATTGCACATGATGATGGGATTAGATACACCGGTCTAAGGCGTAATACATCAGTCTTGGGAGTATCACACTTAACAAGATTAGATACACTGGTGTAAGGAGTGTCACACATGACGGGATTAGATACACCAGTATAAGGAGTATCACATATGATGATGGGATTAGATACACCGGTCTAAGGATTATCGCATATGATGACGGGATTAGATACATCGGTCTGTGGAGTATCGAACATGATGATGGAATAAGATACACCATTCTGGGGAGTATAGCATATGATATTATGACGGGATTAGATACATCGGTGAAAGGCGTAATACGCCAGTCTAGAGGTATCGCACAAGACGGGATTAGATACACCAGTATTAGGAGTATCGCACATGATGACGGAATTAGATACACCGGTGTAAGGAGTATTGCATATAATGACGTGATTAGATTCATCGGTCTGGGGAGCATCGCACAAGATGGGATTAGATACACCAGTCTGGGGAGTATCGCACATAATGTGATTAGATACACCAGTCTAAGGAGTATCGCACATGATGGGATTAGATACACCAGCCTAAGGAGTATCGCACATGATGGGATCAGACACACTGGTCTGGGAGTATTGCACATGATAATGGGATTAGATACACCAGTCTTGGGAGTATCACACATAATTGAATTGATACAGCAGTCTGGGGAGTATTGCACATGATGACGGGATTAGATACATCGGTCTAGGGTGTATCGCAAATGATGATGGGATTACATACACCAGTCTGGGGACTATCGCACAGGATGACTGGATTAGATACACCAGTCTGGGGAGTATCGCACATGATGGGATTAGAAACATCAGTCTAAGGTGTAATACACCAGTCTTGGGAGTATCACACTTGACGAGATTAGATACACCAGCCTAAGCAGTATCGCACATGATTACGGGATTAGATACATCAGTCTGGGGAGTATCGCACATGATAACTGAATTAGATACACCAGTCTGAGGAGTATTGCACATGATGACAGGATTAGATACATCAGTCTAGGGTGTATCGCAAATGATGATGTGATTAAATATACCAGTCTGGGGAGTATCGCACAGGATGAAGGGATTAGATACACCAGTTTGGGGAGTATCGCACATGATTGGATTAGATACATCAGTCTGGGGAGTATCACACATAATGGGATTAGATACACCAGTCTAAGGAGTATCGCACAGGATGACAGGATTAGATACACCGGTCTGGGGAGTATTCCACATGACTGGGTTAGGTACACCGGTCTAAGGAGTATAGCACATGATGATAGGATTGGATATACCAGTCTAAAGCATAATACACCATTTTGTGGAGTATCGCATATGACGGGATTAGATACACCGGTCTAAGGAGTATCGCACATGATGACAGGATTACATACACCAGTCTGGGGAGTATCGCACATGATGATGGGATTAGATACACCAGTCTGGGGAGTATCGCACATGATGATGGGATTAGATACACCAGTCAGGGGAGTATCGCACATGATGATGGGATTAGATACACCAGTCTGGGGAGTATTGCACATAATGATGGGATTAGATACACCAGTCTAAGGAGTATCGCATATGATGACGGAATTAGATACACCAGTGAAAGGAGTAATACACCAGTTTGGGGGGTATCGCATTATGACGGGATTAGATACACTGGTATAAGGAGTATCGTACATGATGACGGGATTTGATACACCTGTCTGGGGAGTATCGCATATGATGATGGGAATAAATACACTGGTCTAAGGAGTAATACACCAGTCTGAGAAGTATAGCATGATTGGATTAGATACAACGGTCTAAGGAATATCGCACATGATGACGAGATTAGATACACTGGTCTGGGGTGTAATACACCAGTCTGGGGAGTATTGCATATAACGGAATTAGATACACCAGTATAAGGAGTATCGCACATGATGACTGGATTTGATACACCTGTCTGGGGAGTCTCGCATATGATGATGGGAATAAATACACTGGTCTAAGGAGTAATACACCAGTCTGGGAAGTATAGCAGGATTGGATTAGATACAACAGTCTAAGGAATATCGCACATGATGATGGGATTAGATACACCAGTCTGGGGAGTATTGCACATGATGACGGGATTAGATACATCGGTCTAGGGTGTATCGCAAATGATGATGGGATTACATACACCAGTCTGGGGACTATCGCACAGGATGACTGGAATAGATACACCAGTCTGGGGAGTATCGCACATGATGGGATTAGATACATCAGTCTAAGGTGTAATACACCAGTCTTGGGAGTATCACACTTGACGAAATTAGATACACTGGCCTAAGGAGTATCGCACATGATTACAGGATTAGATACATCAGTCTGGGGAGTATCGCACATGATAACTGAATTAGATACACCAGTCTGGGGAGTATTGCACATGATGACGAGATTAGATACATCGGTCTAGGGTGTATCGCAAATGATGGGATTAAATACACAAGTCTGGGGAGTATCGCACAGGATGAAGGGATTAGATACACCAGTTTGGGGAGTATCGCACATGATTGGATTAGATACATCAGTCTGGGGAGTATCACACATAATGGGATTAGATACACCGGTCTAAGGAGTATCGCACAGGATGACAGGATTAGATACACCGGTCTGGGGAGTATTCCACATGACTGGGTTAGGTACACCGGTCTAAGGAGTATAGCACATGATGATAGGATTGGATATACCAGTCTAAAGCATAATACACCATTTTGTGGAGTATCGCATATGACGGGATTAGATACACCGGTCTAAGGAGTATCGCACATGATGACGGGATTACATACACCAGTCTGGGGAGTATCGCACATGATGATGGGATTAGATACACCAGTCTGGGGAGTATCGCACATGATGATGGGATTAGATACACCAGTCAGGGGAGTATCGCACATGATGATGGGATTAGATACACCAGTCTGGGGAGTATTGCACATAATGATGGGATTAGATACACCAGTCTAAGGAGTATCGCATATGATGACGGAATTAGATACACCAGTGAAAGGAGTAATACACCAGTTTGGGGGGTATCGCATTATGACGGGATTAGATACACTGGTATAAGGAGTATCGTACATGATGACGGGATTTGATACACCTGTCTGGGGAGTATCGCATATGATGATGGGAATAAATACACTGGTCTAAGGAGTAATACACCAGTCTGAGAAGTATAGCATGATTGGATTAGATACAACGGTCTAAGGAATATCGCACATGATGACGAGATTAGATACACTGGTCTGGGGTGTAATACACCAGTCTGGGGAGTATTGCATATAACGGAATTAGATACACCAGTATAAGGAGTATCGCACATGATGACTGGATTTGATACACCTGTCTGGGGAGTCTCGCATATGATGATGGGAATAAATACACTGGTCTAAGGAGTAATACACCAGTCTGGGAAGTATAGCAGGATTGGATTAGATACAACAGTCTAAGGAATATCGCACATGATGACGGGATTAGATACACCAGTCTGGGCAGTATTGCACATGATGACGGGATTAGATACATCGGTCTAGGGTGTATCGCAAATGATGATGGGATTACATACACCAGTCTGGGGACTATCGCACAGGATGACTGGAATAGATACACCAGTCTGGGGAGTATCGCACATGATGGGATTAGATACATCAGTCTAAGGTGTAATACACCAGTCTTGGGAGTATCACACTTGACGAAATTAGATACACTGGCCTAAGGAGTATCGCACATGATTACAGGATTAGATACATCAGTCTGGGGAGTATCGCACATGATAACTGAATTAGATACACCAGTCTGGGGAGTATTGCACATGATGACGAGATTAGATACATCGGTCTAGGGTGTATCGCAAATGATGGGATTAAATACACCAGTCTGGGGAGTATCGCACAGGATGACGGGATTAGATACACCAGTTTGGGGAGTATCGCACATGATGGGATTATATACATCAGTCTGGGGAGTATCACAAATGATGGGATTAGATACACCGGTCTAAGGAGTATCGCACAGGATGACAGGATTAGATACACCAGTCTGAGGAGTAACGCACATGACAGGATTAGATACACCAGTCTAAGGAGTATCGCACATGATGGGATTAGATACACCAGTCTAAGGAGCATCGGACATGATGATGGAATAAGATACACCAGTCTGGGGAGTATCGCACATGACTGGATTAGGTACACCGGTCTAAGGAGTATCGCACATGATGACAGGATTGGATATACCAGTCTAAAGCATAATACACCATTCTGTGGAGTATCGCATATGACGGGATTAGATACACTGGTATAAGGAGTATCGCACATGATGACGGGATTTGATACACCCGTCTGGGGAGTATCGCACATGATGATGGGAATAAATACACCAGTCTGGGGAGCATCACACATGATGGGATTAGATACACCAGTCTAAGGAGTATCGCACATGACGGGATTAGATACACCAGTCTGGGGCGTATTGCACATGATGATGGGATTAGATACACCAGTCTGGGGAGTATAGCACATGATGGGATTAGATACACCAGCCTGGGGAGTATCGCACATGATGGGATTAGATACATCAGTCTAAGGAGTATCGCACATGATGGGATTAGATACACCAGTCTAAGGAGTATCGGACATGATGATGGAATAAGATTCACCAGTCTGGGGAGTATCGCACATGACTGGATTAGGTACACCGGTCTAAGGAGTATCGCACATGATGACCGGATTGGATATACCAGTCTAAAGCATAATAAACCATTCTGTGGAGTATCGCATATGACGGGATTAGATACACTGGCATAAGGAGTATCGCACATGATGACGGGATAGGATACACTCGTCTGGGGAGTATCGCACATGATGATGGAAATAAATACACCAGTCTGGGGAGTATCACACATGATGGGATTTGATACACCAGTCTAAGGAGTATCGCACATGATGACGGGAATAGATACACCAGTCTGGGGAGTATCGCACATGATGACGGAATTAGATACATCGGTCTGGGGAGTATCGCACATGATGACGGGATTAGATACACCAGTCTGGGGAGTATAGCACATGATGACGGGATTAGATACACCAGTCTGGGGAGTATCGAACATGATAATGGGATTAGATACACCAGTCTGGGGAGTATCGCACATGATAACTGAATTAGATACACCAGTCTGGGGAGTATTGCACATGATGACGGGATTAGATACATTGGTCTAGTGTGTATCGCAAATGATGATGGGATTAAATACACCAGTCTGGGGAGTATCACACAGGATGACGGGATTAGATACACCAGTCTGGAGAGTATAGCACATGATGGGATTAGATACACCAGTCTGGGGAGTATCGCACAAGATGGGATTAGATACACCAGTCTAAGGAGTATCGCACATGATGACCGGATTAGATACACCAGTGAAAGGCGTAACACACCAGTCCGGAGAGTATCTCATATGATGGAATTAGATACCCCAGTATAAGGAGTATCGCATATGATGATGGGATTTGATACACCGGTCTGGGGAGTATCGCACATGATGATGGGATTACATACACAAGTCTGGTGAGTATTGCACATAATTATGGGATTAGATACACCAGTCTGAGGAGTATCGCATATGATGACAGAATTAGATACACCAGTGAAAGGTATAATACACCAGTCTGGGGGGTATCACATATGACGGGATTAGATACACCGGTCTAAGGCGTAATACACCAGTCTTGGGAGTATCACACTTGACAAAATTAGATACACCAGTCTAAGGAGTGTGACATGATGGGATTAGATACACCAGTCTAAGGAGAATCGCACATGATGCCTGGATTAGATACACCAGTGAAAGGCGTAACACACAAATCTGGGGAGTATCGCTTATGACGGAATTAGATACACCAGTATAAGGAGTATGGCACATGATGACGGGATTTGATACACCGGTCTGGGGAGTATCGCACATGATGACGGGGTTACATACACCATTCTGGGGAGTATCGCACATGATGACGGGATTACATACACCAGTCTGGGGAGTATCGCACATGATGGGATTAGATACACCAGTCTAAGGAGTATCGCACATGATGACAGGATTAGATACATCGGTCTGGGGAGTATCGCACATAATGGGATTAGATACACCAGTCTGGGGAATATCGCACATGATAACTGAATTAGATACACCAGTCTGGGGAGTATTGCACATGCCGGGTTTAGATACATCAGTCTAGGGTGTATCGCAAATGATGATGGGATTAAATACACCAGTCTGGGGAGTATCACACAGGATGACGGGATTAGATACACCAGTCTGGGGAGTATCACACTTGACGAGATTAGATACACCGGCCTAAGGAGTATCGCACATGATTACATACATCAGTCTGGGGAGTATCGCACATGATAACTGAATTAGATACACCAGTCTGGGGAGTATTGCACATGATGACGGGATTAGATACATCAGTCTAGGGTGTATCGCAAATGATGGGATTAAATACACCAGTCTGGGGAGTATTGCACAGGATGACGGGATTAGATACACCAGTTTGGGGAGTATCGCACATGATGGGATTATATACATCAGTCTGGGGAGTATCATAAATGATGGGATAAGATACACCGGTCTAAGGAGTATCGCACAGGATGACAGGATTAGATACACCAGTCTGAGGAGTAGCGCACATGACAGGATTAGATACACCAGTCTAAGGAGTATCGCACATGATGGGATTAGATACACCAGTCTAAGGAGTATCGGACATGATGATGGAATAAGATACACCAGTCTGGGGAGTATCGCACATGACTGGATTAGGTACACCGGTCTAAGGAGTATCGCACATGATGACAGGATTGGATATACCAGTCTAAAGCATAATACACCATTCTGTGGAGTATCGCATATGACGGGATTAGATACACTGGTATAAGGAGTATCGCACATGATGACGGGATTTGATACACCCGTCTGGGGAGTATCGCACATGATGATGGGAATAAATACACCAGTCTGGGGAGCATCACACATGATGGGATTAGATACACCAGTCTAAGGAGTATCGCACATGACGGGATTAGATACACCAGTCTGGGGCGTATCGCACATGATGATGGGATTAGATACACCAGTCTGGGGAGTATAGCACATGATGGGATTAGATACACCAGTCTAAGGAGTATCGCACATGATGGGATTAGATACACCAGTCTAAGGAGTATCGGACATGATGATGGAATAAGATACACCAGTCTGGGGAGTATCGCACATGACTGGATTAGGTACACCGGTCTAAGGAGTATCGCACATGATGACAGGATTGGATATACCAGTCTAAAGCATAATACACCATTCTGTGGAGTATCGCATATGACGGGATTAGATACACTGGTATAAGGAGTATCGCACATGATGACGGGATAGGATACACTCGTCTGGGGAGTATCGCACATGATGATGGAAATAAATACACCAGTCTGGGGAGTATCACACATGATGGGATTAGATACACCAGTCTAAGGAGTATCGCACATGATGACGGGAATAGATACACCAGTCTGGGGAGAATCGCACATGATGACGGGATTAGATACATCGGTCTGGGGAGTATCGCACATGATGACGGGATTAGATACACCAGTCTGGGGAGTATCGCACATGATGACGGGATTAGATACACCAGTCTGGGGAGTATCGAACATGATAATGGGATTAGATACACCAGTCTGGGGAGTATCGCACATGATAACTGAATTAGATACACCAGTCTGGGGAGTATTGCACATGATGACGGGATTAGATACATTGGTCTAGTGTGTATCGCAAATGATGATGGGATTAAATACACCAGTCTGGGGAGTATCACACAGCATGACGGGATTAGATACACCAGTCTGGAGAGTATAGCACATGATGGGATTAGATACACCAGTCTGGGGAGTATCGCACATGATGGGATTAGATACACCAGTCTAAGGAGTATCGCACATGATGACTGTATTAGATACACCAGTCTGGGGAGAATTGCACATGATGACGGGATTAGATAGACCGGTCTAAGGTGTAATACACCAGTCTTGGGAGTATGACACTTGACGAGATTAGATACACCAGTCTAAGGAGTATCGCACATGATGACCGGATTAGATACACCAGTGAAAGGCGTAACACACCAGTCCGGAGAGTATCTCATATGATGGAATTAGATACACCAGTATAAGGAGTATCGCATATGATGATGGGATTTGATACACCGGTCTGGGGAGTATCGCACATGATGACGGGATTACATACACAAGTCTGGTGAGTATCGCACATGATGATGGGATTAGATACACCAGTCTGGGGAGTATTGCACATAATTATGGGATTAGATACACCAGTCTGAGGAGTATCGCATATGATGACAGAATTAGATACACCAGTGAAAGGTGTAATACACCAGTCTGGGGGGTATCGCATATGACGGGATTAGATACACCGGTCTAAGGCGTAATACACCAATCTTGGGACTATCACACTTGACAAAATTAGATACACCAGTCTAAGGAGTGTCACATGATGGGATTAGATACACCAGTCTAAGGAGAATCGCACATGATGCCTGGATTAGATACACCAGTGAAAGGCGTAACACACAAGTCTGGGGAGTATCGCTTATGACGGAATTAGATACACCAGTATAAGGAGTATAGCACATGATGACGGGATTTGATACACCGGTCTGGGGAGTATCGCACATGATGACGGGGTTACATACACCATTCTGGGGAGTATCGCACATGATGATGGGATTTGATACATCGGTCTGGGGAGTATCGCACAAGATGACGGGATTAGATACACCAGTCTGGGGAGTATCGCACATTATGGGATTAGATACACCAGTCTAAGGAGTATCGCACATGATGACGGAATCAGATACACCAGTCTGGGGAGAATTGCACATGATGACGGGATTAGAAACACCGGTCTAAGGCGTAATACACCAGTCTTGGGAGTATCACACTTGATGAGATTAGATACACCGGTCTAAGGAGTGTCACACATGATGGGATTAGATACACCAGTCTAAGAAGTATCGAACATGATGGGATTAGATACACCAGTCTGGGGAGTATCGCACATGATGGGATTAGATACACCAGTCTAAGGAGTATCGCACATGATGACTGTATTAGATACACCAGTCTGGGGAGAATTGCACATGATGACGGGATTAGATAGACCGGTCTAAGGTGTAATACACCAGTCTTGGGAGTATGACACTTGACGAGATTAGATACACCAGTCTAAGGAGTATCGCACATGATGACCGGATTAGATACACCAGTGAAAGGCGTAACACACCAGTCCGGAGAGTATCTCATATGATGGAATTAGATACACCAGTATAAGGAGTATCGCATATGATGATGGGATTTGATACACCGGTCTGGGGAGTATCGCACATGATGACGGGATTACATAAACAAGTCTGGTGAGTATCGCACATGATGATGGGATTAGATACACCAGTCTGGGGAGTATTGCACATAATTATGGGATTAGATACACCAGTCTGAGGAGTATCGCATATGATGACAGAATTAGATACACCAGTGAAAGGTGTAATACACCAGTCTGGGGGGTATCGCATATGACGGGATTAGATACACCGGTCTAAGGCGTAATACACCAATCTTGGGACTATCACACTTGACAAAATTAGATACACCAGTCTAAGGAGTGTCACATGATGGGATTAGATACACCAGTCTAAGGAGAATCGCACATGATGCCTGGATTAGATACACCAGTGAAAGGCGTAACACACAAGTCTGGGGAGTATCGCTTATGACGGAATTAGATACACCAGTATAAGGAGTATAGCACATGATGACGGGATTTGATACACCGGTCTGGGGAGTATCGCACATGATGACGGGGTTACATACACCATTCTGGGGAGTATCGCACATGATGACGGGATTACATACACCAGTCTGGGGAGTATCGCACATGATGATGGGATTTGATACATCGGTCTGGGGAGTATCGCACAAGATGACGGGATTAGATACACCAGTCTGGGGAGTATCGCACATGATGGGATTAGATACACCAGTCTGGGGAATATCGCACATGATAACTGAATTAGATACACCAGTCTGGGGAGTATTGCACATGCCGGGTTTAGATACATCAGTCTAGGGTGTATCGCAAATGATGATGGGATTAAATACACCAGTCTGGGGAGTATCACACAGGATGACGGGATTAGATACACCAGTCTGGGGAGTATCGCACATGATGGGATTAGATACACCAGTCTGGGGAGTATCGCACATGATGGGATTAGATACACCAGTCTAAGGAGTATCGCACATGATGACTGTATTAGATACACCAGTCTGGGGAGAATTGCACATGATGACGGGATTAGATAGACCGGTCTAAGGTGTAATACACCAGTCTTGGGAGTATGACACTTGACGAGATTAGATACACCAGTCTAAGGAGTATCGCACATGATGACCGGATTAGATACACCAGTGAAAGGCGTAACACACCAGTCCGGAGAGTATCTCATATGATGGAATTAGATACCCCAGTATAAGGAGTATCGCATATGATGATGGGATTTGATACACCGGTCTGGGGAGTATCGCACATGATGACGGGATTACATACACAAGTCTGGTGAGTATCGCACTTGATGATGGGATTAGATACACCAGTCTGGGGAGTATTGCACATAATTATGGGATTAGATACACCAGTCTGAGGAGTATCGCATATGATGACAGAATTAGATACACCAGTGAAAGGTGTAATACACCAGTCTGGGGGGTATCGCATATGACGGGATTAGATACACCGGTCTAAGGCGTAAAACACCAATCTTGGGACTATCACACTTGACAAAATTAGATACACCAGTCTAAGGAGTGTCACATGATGGGATTAGATACACCAGTCTAAGGAGAATCGCACATGATGCCTGGATTAGATACACCAGTGAAAGGCGTAACACACAAGTCTGGGGAGTATCGCTTATGACGGAATTAGATACACCAGTATAAGGAGTATGGCACATGATGACGGGATTTGATACACCGGTCTGGGGAGTATCGCACATGATGACGGGGTTACATACACCATTCTGGGGAGTATCGCACATGATGACGGGATTACATACACCAGTCTGGGGAGTATCGCACATGATGACGGGATTTGATACATCGGTCTGGGGAGTATCGCACAAGATGACGGGATTAGATACACCAGTCTGGGGAGTATCGCACATGATGGGATTAGATACACCAGTCTGGGGAATATCGCACATGATAACTGAATTAGATACACCAGTCTGGGGAGTATTGCACATGCCGGGTTTAGATACATCAGTCTAGGGTGTATCGCAAATGATGATGGGATTAAATACACCAGTCTGGGGAGTATCACACAGGATGACGGGATTAGATACACCAGTCTGGGGAGTATCGCACATTATGGGATTAGATACACCAGTCTGGGGAGTATCGCACATTATGGGATTAGATACACCAGTCTAAGGAGTATCGCACATGATGACGGAATTAGATACACCAGTCTGGGGAGAATTGCACATGATGACGGGATTAGAAACACCGGTCTAAGGCGTAATACACCAGTCTTGGGAGTATCACACTTGATGAGATTAGATACACCGGTCTAAGGAGTGTCACACATGATGGGATTAGATACACCAGTCTAAGAAGTATCGAACATGATGGGATTAGATACACCAGTCTGGGGAGTATCGCACATGATGGGATTAGATACACCAGTCTAAGGAGTATCGCACATGATGACTGTATTAGATACACCAGTCTGGGGAGAATTGCACATGATGACGGGATTAGATAGACCGGTCTAAGGTGTAATACACCAGTCTTGGGAGTATGACACTTGACGAGATTAGATACACCAGTCTAAGGAGTATCGCACATGATGACCGGATTAGATACACCAGTGAAAGGCGTAACACACCAGTCCGGAGAGTATCTCATATGATGGAATTAGATACCCCAGTATACGGAGTATCGCATATGATGATGGGATTTGATACACCGGTCTGGGGAGTATCGCACATGATGACGGGATTACATACACAAGTCTGGTGAGTATCGCACTTGATGATGGGATTAGATACACCAGTCTGGGGAGTATTGCACATAATTATGGGATTAGATACACCAGTCTGAGGAGTATCGCATATGATGACAGAATTAGATACACCAGTGAAAGGTGTAATACACCAGTCTGGGGGGTATCGCATATGACGGGATTAGATACACCGGTCTAAGGCGTAAAACACCAATCTTGGGACTATCACACTTGACAAAATTAGATACACCAGTCTAAGGAGTGTCACATGATGGGATTAGATACACCAGTCTAAGGAGAATCGCACATGATGCCTGGATTAGATACACCAGTGAAAGGCGTAACACACAAGTCTGGGGAGTATCGCTTATGACGGAATTAGATACACCAGTATAAGGAGTATGGCACATGATGACGGGATTTGATACACCGGTCTGGGGAGTATCGCACATGATGACGGGGTTACATACACCAGTCTGGGGAGTATCGCACATGATGACGGGATTTGATACATCGGTCTGGGGAGTATCGCACAAGATGACGGGATTAGATACACCAGTCTGGGGAGTATCGCACATGATGGGATTAGATACACCAGTCTGGGGAATATCGCACATGATAACTGAATTAGATACACCAGTCTGGGGAGTATTGCACATGCCGGGTTTAGATACATCAGTCTAGGGTGTATCGCAAATGATGATGGGATTAAATACACCAGTCTGGGGAGTATCACACAGGATGACGGGATTAGATACACCAGTCTGGGGAGTATCGCACATTATGGGATTAGATACACCAGTCTGGGGAGTATCGCACATTATGGAATTAGATACACCAGTCTAAGGAGTATCGCACATGATGACGGAATTAGATACACCAGTCTGGGGAGAATTGCACATGATGACGGGATTAGAAACACCGGTCTAAGGCGTAATACAACAGTCTTGGGAGTATCACACTTGATGAGATTAGATACACCGGTCTAAGGAGTGTCACACATGATGGGATTAGATACACCAGTCTAAGAAGTATCAAACATGATGACCGAATTAGATACACCAGTGAAAGGCGTAACACACCAGTCTGGGGAGTATCGCATATGATGGAATTAGATACACCAGTATAAGGAGTATCGCACATGATGACCGGATTTGATACACCGGTCTGGGAAGTATCGCACATGATGACGGGATTACATACACCAGTCTGGGGAGTATCGCACATGATGATGGGATTAGATACACCAGTCTGGGGAGTATTGCACATAATGATGGGATTAGATACACCAGTCTAAGGAGTATCGCATATGATGACGGAATTAGATACACCAGTGAAAGGCGTAATACACCAGTCTGGGGGGTATCGCATATGACGGGATTAGATACACCGGTGTAAGGAGTATCGCACATAATGACGGGATTTGATACACCCGTCTGGGGAGTATCGCACATGATGATGGAAATAAATACACTGGTCTAAGGAGTAATACACCAGTCTGGGAAGTATAGCAGGATTGGATTAGATACAACGGTTTAAGGAATATAACACATGATGACGGAATTAGATACACCAGTCTGGGGAGTATCGCACATGATGACGGATTTAGATACATCAGTCTGGGGAGTATCACACAAGATGATGGTATTAGATACACCAGTCTAAGGAGTATCGCACATGATGACGGAATTAGATACATCGGTCTGGGGAGTATCGCACATGATAATGGGATTAGATACACCAGTCGGGGGAGTATCACACATGATGGGATTAGATACACCAGTCTAAGGAGTATCGCACATGATGACGGTATTAGATACACCAGTCTGGGGAGAATTGCACATGATGAAGGGATTAGATACACCGGTCTAAGGAGTAATACACCAGTTTTGGGAGTATCACACTTGATGAGATTAGATACACTGGTCTAAGGAGTGTCACACATGATGGGATTAGATACACCAGTCTAAGGAGTATCGCACATGATGACCAGATTAGATACATCAGTGAAAGGCGTAACACACCAGTCTGGGGAGTATGGCATATAGCGGAATTAGATACACCAGTATAAGGAGTATCGCACATGATGACGGGATTTGATACACCGGTCTGGGGAATATCGCACATGATGATGGGAATAAATACACTGGTCTAAGGAGTAATACACCAGTCTGGGAAGTATAGCACGATTGGATTAGATACAACGGTCTAAGGAATTTCGCACATGATGACAAGATTAGATACACTGGTCTGGGGTGTAATACACCAGTCTGGGGAGTATTGCACGATGACGGAATTAGATACATCGGTCTGGGGAGTATTGCACAAGATGATAGGATTAGATACACCAGTATGGGGAGTATCACACATAATGGGAATAGATACACCAGTCTAAGGAGTATCACACATGATAATGGGATTAGATACACCAGTCTAAGGCGTAATACACCAGTCTTGGGAGTGTCACATTTGACGAGAATAGATCCACCGGCCTAAGGAGTATCGCACATGATTACGGGATTAGATACATCAGTCTGGGGAGCATTGCACATGATGACGGGATTAGATACACCGGTTTAAGGCATAATACACCACTGTGGGGAGTATCACACATGATGGGATTAGATACACCAGTCTAAGGAGTATCGCACAGGATGACAGGATTAGATACACCGGTCTAAGGAGTATCGCACATGATGAAGGGATTACATACACCAGTCTGGGGAGTATTGCACATTATGATGGGATTTGATACACCTGTCTGGGGAGTATCGCACATGATGATGGGAATAAATACACTGGTCTAAGGAGTAATACACCAGTCTGGGAAGTACAGCACGATTGGATTAGATACAACTGTCTAAGGAATATCGCACATGATGACGGGATTAAATACACCAGTCTAAGGAGTATCGCACATGATGACTGGATTAGATACATCGGTCTGGGGAGTATCGCACATGATAATTGGATTAGATACACCAGTCTGGGGAGTATCGCACATGATAACTGAATTAGATACACCAGTCTGGGGAGTATTGCACATGATGATGGGATTAGATACATCGGTCTAGAGTGTATCGCAAATGATGATGGGATTAAATACACCAGTCTGGGGAGTATCACACAGGATGACGGGATTAGATACACCAGTCTGGGGAGTATCGCACATGATGATGGGATTAGATACACCAGTCTGGTGAGTATTGCACACAATGATGGGATTAGATACACCAGTCTAAGGAGTATCGCATATGATGACGGAATTAGATACACCAGTGAAAGTTGTAATACACCAGTCTGGGGGGTATCGCATATGATGGGATTAGATACACCGGTCTAAGGCGTAATACACCAGTCTTGGGAGTATCACACTTGACAAGATTAGAGACACCGGTCTAAGGAGTGTCACACAAGATGGGATTAGATACACCAGTCTAAGGAGTATCACATATGACCGGATTAGGTACACCAGTGAAAGGCGTAACACACCAGTCTGGGGAGTATCACACATGATGACGGGATTTGATACACCGGTCTGGGGAGTATCGCACATGATGACGGAATTAGATACATCGGTCTGGGGAGTATCGCACAATATGATGGGGTTAGATACACCAGTCTGGGGAGTATCGCACATGATGGGATTAGATACACCAGTCTGAGAATTGCACATGATGACGAGATTAGATACACCGGTCTAAGGCGTAATACACCAGTCTGGGGAGTATCGCATATAACATAATTAGATACACCAGTATAAGGAGTATTGCACATGATGACTGGATTTGATACACCGGTCTGGGGAGTATCGCACATGATAAGGGGAATAAATACACTGGTCTAAGGAGTAATACACGAGTCTGGGAAGTATAGCACGATTGGATTAGATACAACGGCTAAGGAATATCGCACATGATGAGATTAGATACACTGGTCTGGGGTGTAATACACCAGTCTGGGTAGTATTGTACATGATGACGGAATTAGATACATCGGTCTGGGGAGTATCGCACAAGATGATAGGATTAGATACACCAGTATGGGGAGTATCACACATGAAAGGAATAGATACACCAGTCTAAGGAGTATCGCACATGATGACGGGATTAGATACACCAGTCTGGGGAGTATGGCACATGATAATGGGATTAGATACACCAGTCTAAGGCGTAATACACCAGTCTTGGGAGTATCACATTTGATGAGATTAGATACACCGGCCTAAGGAGTATCGCACAGGATGACAGGATTAGATACACCGGTCTAGGGAGTAGCGCACATGACAGGATTAGATACACCAGTCTAAGGAGTATCGCATATGACGGGATTAGATACATCAGTCAGGGGAGAATCGGACATGATGATGAAATAAGATACACCAGTCTGGGGAGTATCGCACATGATGACAGGATTGGATATACAAGTCTAAAGCATAATACACCATTCTGTGGAGTATCGCATATGACGGGATTAGATACACCGGTCTAAGGAGTATCGCACATGATGAAGGGATTATATACACCAGTCTGGGGAGTATTGCACATGATGATGGGATTACATATACCAGTCTGGGGAGTATTACACATAATGATGGGATTAGATACACTAGTCTGGGGGGTATCGCATATGATGAGATTAGATACACTGGTATAAGGAGTATCGCACATGATGATGGGATTTGATACACCCATCTGGGGAGTATCGCACATGATGATGGGAATAAATATGGTCTAAGGAGTAATACACCAGTCTGGGAAGTATAGCACGATTGGATTAGATACAACGGTCTAAGGAGTATCGCACATGATGACCGGATTAGATACATCAGTGAAAGGCGTAATACACCAGTCTGGGGAGTATCGCATAAGACGGAATTAGATACACCAGTATAAGGAGTATCGCACTTGATGACGGGATTTGATACACCGGTCTGGGGAGTATCGCACATGATGACGGGATTACATACACCGGTCTGGGGAGTATCACACATGATTATGGGATTAGATACATCAGTCTGGGGAGCATTGCACATGATGACAGGATTAGATACAGCGGTTTAAGGCATAATACACCACTCTGGGGAGTATCACACATGATGGGATTAGATACACCGGTCTAAGGTGTATCGCACAGGATGACAGGATTAGATACACAGGTCTGGGGAGTAGTGCACATGACAGGATTAGATACACCAGTCTAGGAGTATCGAACATGATGGGATTAGAGGAGTATCGCATAAGATGACAGGATTAGATACATCAGTCTGGGGAGAATCGGACATGATGATGGAATAAGATACACCAGTCTGGGGAGCATCGCACATGACTGGATTAGGTACACCGGTCTAAGGAGTATCGCACATGATGACAGGATTGGATATACCAGTCTAAAGCATAATACACCATTCTGTGGAGTATTGCATATGACGAGATTAGATACACCGGCCTAAGGAGTATCGCACATGATTACGGGATTAGATACACCGGCCTAAGGAGTATCGCACATGATTACGGGGTTAGATACACCAGTCTGGGGAGTATCACATATGATGACGGAATTAGATACATCGGTCTGGGGAGTATCGCACATGATAATGGGAATAAATACTAAGGAGAGATACACGAGTCTGGGAAGTATAGCACGATTGGATTAGATACAATACAAGGAATATAACTCATGATGACGAGATTAGATACACTGGTCTAGGGCAAAATACACCAGTCTGAGGAGTATCGCACATGATGACGGAATTAGATACACCAATCTAAGGAGTATTGCATATGATGACGTGATTAGATTCATTGGTCTGGGGAGCATCACACATGATGGGATTAGATACACCACTCTAAGGAGTATCGCACATGATGGGATCAGATACACTGGTCTGGGGAGTATCACACATGATAATGGGATTAAATACACCAGTCTTGGGAGTATCAAACATAACTGAATTGATACACCAGTCTGGGGAGTATTGCACATGATGACGGGATTAGATAAATCAGTCTGGGGAGCATTGCACATGATGGGATTAGATACATCAGTCAAAGGCGTAATACACCAGTCTTGGGAGTATCTCACTTGACGAGATTAGATACACCGGCCTAAGGAGTATCGCACATGATTACAGGATTAGATACATCAGTCTGGGGAGTATCGCACATGATAACTGAACTAGATACACCAGTCTGGGGAGTATAGCACATGATGACGGGATTAGATACATCGGTCTAGGGTGTATCGCAAATGATGATGGGATTAAATACACCAGTCTGGGGAGTATCGCACAGGATGACGGGATTAGATACATCAGTCTGGGGAGTATCACACATGATGAAATTAGATACACCGGTCTAAGGAGTATCGCACATGATGACAGGATTAGATACACCGGTCTGGGGAGTAGTGCACATGACAGGATTAGATACACCAGTCTATGGAGTATCGCATAAGATGACGGGATTAGATACACCAGTCTGGGGAGTATCGCACATGATGACCAGATTAGATACATCAGTGAAAGGCGTAACACACCAGTCTGGGGAGTATGGCATATAGCGGAATTAGATACACCAGTATAAGGAGTATCGCACATGATGACGGGATTTGATACACCGGTCTGGGGAATATCGCACATGATGATGGGAATAAATACACTGGTCTAAGGAGTAATACACCAGTCTGGGAAGTATAGCACGATTGGATTAGATACAACGGTCTAAGGAATTTCGCACATGATGACAAGATTAGATACACTGGTCTGGGGTGTAATACACCAGTCTGGGGAGTATTGCACGATGACGGAATTAGATACATCGGTCTGGGGAGTATTGCACAAGATGATAGGATTAGATACACCAGTATGGGGAGTATCACACATAATGGGAATAGATACACCAGTCTAAGGAGTATCACACATGATAATGGGATTAGATACACCAGTCTAAGGCGTAATACACCAGTCTTGGGAGTGTCACATTTGACGAGAATAGATCCACCGGCCTAAGGAGTATCGCACATGATTACGGGATTAGATACATCAGTCTGGGGAGCATTGCACATGATGACGGGATTAGATACACCGGTTTAAGGCATAATACACCACTGTGGGGAGTATCACACATGATGGGATTAGATACACCAGTCTAAGGAGTATCGCACAGGATGACAGGATTAGATACACCGGTCTAAGGAGTATCGCACATGATGAAGGGATTACATACACCAGTCTGGGGAGTATTGCACATGATGATGGGATTTGATACACCTGTCTGGGGAGTATCGCACATGATGATGGGAATAAATACACTGGTCTAAGGAGTAATACACCAGTCTGGGAAGTACAGCACGATTGGATTAGATACAACTGTCTAAGGAATATCGCACATGATGACGGGATTAAATACACCAGTCTAAGGAGTATCGCACATGATGACTGGATTAGATACATCGGTCTGGGGAGTATCGCACATGATAATTGGATTAGATACACCAGTCTGGGGAGTATCGCACATGATAACTGAATTAGATACACCAGTCTGGGGAGTATTGCACATGATGATGGGATTAGATACATCGGTCTAGAGTGTATCGCAAATGATGATGGGATTAAATACACCAGTCTGGGGAGTATCACACAGGATGACGGGATTAGATACACCAGTCTGGGGAGTATCGCACATGATGATGGGATTAGATACACCAGTCTGGTGAGTATTGCACACAATGATGGGATTAGATACACCAGTCTAAGGAGTATCGCATATGATGACGGAATTAGATACACCAGTGAAAGTTGTAATACACCAGTCTGGGGGGTATCGCATATGATGGGATTAGATACACCGGTCTAAGGCGTAATACACCAGTCTTGGGAGTATCACACTTGACAAGATTAGAGACACTGGTCTAAGGAGTGTCACACAAGATGGGATTAGATACACCAGTCTAAGGAGTATCACATATGACCGGATTAGGTACACCAGTGAAAGGCGTAACACACCAGTCTGGGGAGTATCACACATGATGACGGGATTTGATACACCGGTCTGGGGAGTATCGCACATGATGACGGAATTAGATACATCGGTCTGGGGAGTATCGCACAATATGATGGGGTTAGATACACCAGTCTGGGGAGTATCGCACATGATGGGATTAGATACACCAGTCTGAGAATTGCACATGATGACGAGATTAGATACACCGGTCTAAGGCGTAATACACCAGTCTGGGGAGTATCGCATATAACATAATTAGATACACCAGTATAAGGAGTATTGCACATGATGACTGGATTTGATACACCGGTCTGGGGAGTATCGCACATGATAAGGGGAATAAATACACTGGTCTAAGGAGTAATACACGAGTCTGGGAAGTATAGCACGATTGGATTAGATACAACGGCTAAGGAATATCGCACATGATGAGATTAGATACACTGGTCTGGGGTGTAATACACCAGTCTGGGTAGTATTGTACATGATGACGGAATTAGATACATCGGTCTGGGGAGTATCGCACAAGATGATAGGATTAGATACACCAGTATGGGGAGTATCACACATGAAAGGAATAGATACACCAGTCTAAGGAGTATCGCACATGATGACGGGATTAGATACACCAGTCTGGGGAGTATGGCACATGATAATGGGATTAGATACACCAGTCTAAGGTGTAATACACCAGTCTTGGGAGTATCACATTTGATGAGATTAGATACACCGGCCTAAGGAGTATCGCACAGGATGACAGGATTAGATACACCGGTCTAGGGAGTAGCGCACATGACAGGATTAGATACACCAGTCTAAGGAGTATTGCATATGACGGGATTAGATACATCAGTCAGGGGAGAATCGGACATGATGATGAAATAAGATACACCAGTCTGGGGAGTATCGCACATGATGACAGGATTGGATATACAAGTCTAAAGCATAATACACCATTCTGTGGAGTATCGCATATGACGGGATTAGATACACCGGTCTAAGGAGTATCGCACATGATGAAGGGATTATATACACCAGTCTGGGGAGTATTGCACATGATGATGGGATTACATATACCAGTCTGGGGAGTATTACACATAATGATGGGATTAGATACACTAGTCTGGGGGGTATCGCATATGATGAGATTAGATACACTGGTATAAGGAGTATCGCACATGATGATGGGATTTGATACACCCATCTGGGGAGTATCGCACATGATGATGGGAATAAATATGGTCTAAGGAGTAATACACCAGTCTGGGAAGTATAGCGCGATTGGATTAGATACAACGGTCTAAGGAGTATCGCACATGATGACCGGATTAGATACATCAGTGAAAGGCGTAATACACCAGTCTGGGGAGTATCGCATAAGACGGAATTAGATACACCAGTATAAGGAGTATCGCACTTGATGACGGGATTTGATACACCGGTCTGGGGAGTATCGCACATGATGACGGGATTACATACACCGGTCTGGGGAGTATCACACATGATTATGGGATTAGATACATCAGTCTGGGGAGCATTGCACATGATGACAGGATTAGATACAGCGGTTTAAGGCATAATACACCACTCTGGGGAGTATCACACATGATGGGATTAGATACACCGGTCTAAGGTGTATCGCACAGGATGACAGGATTAGATACACAGGTCTGGGGAGTAGTGCACATGACAGGATTAGATACACCAGTCTAGGAGTATCGAACATGATGGGATTAGAGGAGTATCGCATAAGATGACAGGATTAGATACATCAGTCTGGGGAGAATCGGACATGATGATGGAATAAGATACACCAGTCTGGGGAGCATCGCACATGACTGGATTAGGTACACCGGTCTAAGGAGTATCGCACATGATGACAGGATTGGATATACCAGTCTAAAGCATAATACACCATTCTGTGGAGTATTGCATATGACGAGATTAGATACACCGGCCTAAGGAGTATCGCACATGATTACGGGATTAGATACACCGGCCTAAGGAGTATCGCACATGATTACGGGGTTAGATACACCAGTCTGGGGAGTATCACATATGATGACGGAATTAGATACATCGGTCTGGGGAGTATCGCACATGATAATGGGAATAAATACTAAGGAGAGATACACGAGTCTGGGAAGTATAGCACGATTGGATTAGATACAATACAAGGAATATAACTCATGATGACGAGATTAGATACACTGGTCTAGGGCAAAATACACCAGTCTGAGGAGTATCGCACATGATGACGGAATTAGATACACCAATCTAAGGAGTATTGCATATGATGACGTGATTAGATTCATTGGTCTGGGGAGCATCACACATGATGGGATTAGATACACCACTCTAAGGAGTATCGCACATGATGGGATCAGATACACTGGTCTGGGGAGTATCACACATGATAATGGGATTAAATACACCAGTCTTGGGAGTATCAAACATAACTGAATTGATACACCAGTCTGGGGAGTATTGCACATGATGACGGGATTAGATAAATCAGTCTGGGGAGCATTGCACATGATGGGATTAGATACATCAGTCAAAGGCGTAATACACCAGTCTTGGGAGTATCTCACTTGACGAGATTAGATACACCGGCCTAAGGAGTATCGCACATGATTACAGGATTAGATACATCAGTCTGGGGAGTATCGCACATGATAACTGAACTAGATACACCAGTCTGGGGAGTATAGCACATGATGACGGGATTAGATACATCGGTCTAGGGTGTATCGCAAATGATGATGGGATTAAATACACCAGTCTGGGGAGTATCGCACAGGATGACGGGATTAGATACATCAGTCTGGGGAGTATCACACATGATGAAATTAGATACACCGGTCTAAGGAGTATCGCACATGATGACAGGATTAGATACACCGGTCTGGGGAGTAGTGCACATGACAGGATTAGATACACCAGTCTATGGAGTATCGCATAAGATGACGGGATTAGATACACCAGTCTGGGGAGTATCGCACATGATAATGGGATTAGATACACCAGTCTGGGGAGAATCGCACATGATAACTGAATTAGATACACCAGTCTGGGGAGTATTGCACATGATGACGGGATTAGATACATCGGTCTAGGGTGTATCACAAATTATGGGATTAAATACACCAGTCTGGGGAGTATCGCACAGGATGACGGGATTAGATACACCAGTCTGGGGAGTATCGAACATGATAGGATCAGATACACCAGTCTGGGAAGTATCGCACATGATTGGATTAGATACACCAGTCTAAGGAGTATCGCACATGACGGGATTAGATACACCAGTCTGGGGAGTATCGCATATGATGCGATTAGATACACCGATATGAGTATCACACATTATGACTGGATTAGATACACCGGTCTGTGGAGTATCGCACATGATGATGGGGTTAAATACACTGGTCAAAGGAGTAATGCACCAGTCTGGGGAGTATAGCACATTATTGGATTAGATACAACGGTCAAAGGAATATCGCACATGATGATGGGATTAGATACACCGGTCTAAGGAATATTGCAGATGATTACGGGATTGGATACACCAGTCTAAAGCGTAATACACCATTCTGGGGAGTATTGCACATGTTGGGAGTTGATACACCGGTCTAAGGAGTATTGCACATGATGACAGGATTGGATATACCAGTCTAAAGCGTAATACACCATTCTGTGGAGTATCGCACATGACGGGATTATATACATCGGTCTGGGGAGTAGCGCACATGACAGGATTAGATACACCAGTCTGGGGAGTTTCGCTCATGTCGGGATTTGATACACCGGTCTAAGGAGTATCGCACATGATGACAGGATTGGATACACCAGTCTAAAGCGTAATACACCTTTCTGTGGAGTATCGCACATGACGGGATTAGATATATCGGTCTAAGGAGTATCGCACATGATGACGGGATTAGGTACATCAGTCTGGGGAGTATTGCACATGATGGGATTTGATACACCGGTTTAAGGTGTAATACACCAGTCTGGGGAGTATCACACATGATGGGATTAGATAAACCGGTCTAAGGAGTATAGCAAAGGATGACAAGATTAGATACACTTGTCTGGGGGGTAGCGCACGTGACAGGATTAGATACACCAGTCTAAGGAGTATCTCACATGATGGGATTAGATACACCATTCTAAGGAGTATCGCATATGATGATGGAATTAGATACATCAGTCTGGGGAGTATCGGACATGATGATGGAATAAGATGCACCAGCCTGGGGAGTATCGCACATGACGGGATTAAGCACACCGGTCTAAGGAGTATTGCACATGATGACGGGATTAAATACACCAGTGAAAGGCGTAATACACCAGTCTGGGGGGTATCGCATATGACGGGATTAGATACACCGGTATGAGGAGTATTGCACATGATGACAGGATTTGATACACCTGTCTGGGGAGTATCGCACATGATGACGGAATTAGATACACCGTTTTAAGGAGTATCGCACATGATGACAGGATTGGATACACCAGTCTAAAGCGTAATACACCATTCTGTGGAGTATGACACATGACGGGATTATTTACACTGCTATAAGAAGTTTCGCACATGATGACAGGATTAGATATACCAGTCTAAGGAGCATTGCACATGATGATGGGATTAGACACAGCGGTCTGGAGAGTATCGCACATCATGACAGAATATTTGATCATGTGTAAGACATGTGATTGCCAATATGTGGGTTGTACCTCCAACTCCTTGAAAGTTAGAATTAGATGCTAAATGTTCTGTGGCGATTAATCATTTTTCCACCGAACATAATGGGATTATTTCCTCTTGTGTGGTTACAGGGATAGTATTTCTTAAAAAGCCTCTTAGGGGCCAGAATCACCATAGGAAATTATTACACAGAGAATCCTGGTGGATCTATGAACTAAATACTAGGTTTCCTCTGGGTATGAACTTGAGACATGATCTTATCTAGCCTTACGAATAATTTTTTTTTCTTTTATTGTATTTTGTTTCACCATTGTTTTTATTGCTAACATAAGTGCTTCTTTTAAAAAAAAATTTCTGTTCAGGATTGGTGATGCTTGATCAAGTATTTAGTCAGTATATGACTTAATACGCCGAACAACACGTGTTCAATGCATTTTCATTAAAAGTGTTTTTAAGAAGCAGGAATTACTTCTTTCTACTGGTATTTCTCCCTGTGACACTGCTTTTTTTGGGGTGTGGAACTTCTGAGATGGGTGAGCTGACTTTTTTCTATATATTTTTCCTAAAAATTTGGGGTGCAGGCAATTATCTTCTTAAGTCACATGCTAAGTGAAAGGAAGTCCACCTGTGTGCAATCTAAGTGTCATATTGTCTGTCAGTATATACACACCTTTTCTGACAGGCCACAGAGGCTGCAACAACATCAAGCAAGAAGCATCACTAACTAAACAACACTATGAAGACTATGGAGCTCACACAGAGGCAAAGCTGTTGAGAAGTACAAGTCAGGGTTGAGTTATAAAAGAAATATCCCAATCTCTGATGACCTCTGGAGCACTATCAAATAAAGTATCTTCAAAGAGCATGATACAAGATCCTGCCAAGAGGGGGCCGCCAAGCAAAACTCTCAATCCGGTAAAGGAGGGCATTAATCAGAGAGGCAGCACAGAGACCAAAAGTAACTCTGAAGGAGCTGCTGAGTTCCCAAGCAGAGTATCTGCCCATAAGACCACTATAAGCTGTATGTGAGGAGCTAGCCTTGTTCTGAAGACTATTAAACCAATGCACATGGAGCAACGTCCACGGCTCTGAGACGCAGACTTTTTCCAGCACGGAACACCGGTTATTTCGATCTTATTATTGTCTTTTATTAGAGATTTGCTGGCTGTGTTTTATTAATGTTCTGCTTGCTCGTTAGTTTATGTGCACTAATTTCAGTTATAAAGTGTCCAACATTTCTTTAATCTCGTTAGTATCTCAGGGGACCTTAAAGGGGTTGTCCACTACTTTATATCGCTCCCACCATGTATCACCCCGGCGCCCCTAAGACTTATTGTAAATACCTTCTGTTGCTGATAATGCCTGTGAGCGGCACTATCACTGGCCGCTCACAGGCTTCACGTGACCCCCGGCTGCAGCCGGCGCTGACATCTGCTGATGTCACGACAAGTGCTGGCAGCAGCCGGGGGTCTTGAGGCTGAGTTTTGCCTCACTTGTTGTGACGTCAGAGCGGGGTCAAGTGATGCCTGTGAGCGGCCACCGATACCGCCGCTCACAGGCATTATCAGCAACAGAAGGTGCTTGCAACAAGTCTTAGGTGGCCTGGGGGGATACATTGGGGGGGGGGATAAAGTACTGGACATCTTCTTTAAGCCATTGTTCTCTCAGCCACTAGGCCCATTGTGCGCATGGGGATAGTAGTCTCAGAGGAGCAGTCATCGCAGGGGGTCTCACATGTAGTCACCAGTGATGGGCTTCTGAAAGATTTTTCATTCTTGCAGCTAAAAAGCAAATGTCTAAAGGGAAGGGGTGGAACACTTCTGCCCATTCAGGGGGTTGATCCCAGGGAGGTAAAAAAGAGAAGCCACATGTTTTAGTCAGAGAGTTGGTAGAATGACATCGAAGGGAGCGGATCTAGGCTAAGATCCTGTATTGAAGGCCTATGGAGTTTTGGAGATCAGTTACCTACTGGACTGCATAAACATGTTACAGTTGTGGGATCTTTAATTTGGATTAAACTCTTTTAAAGGACTGTTGCCACTGGATACCTGTGCTTCCATCGTTTTATCGGTCTTCTAGAGGATCGTGGAATGTGAATACAGACCATACTGGCTGGGGATACGAAATCTCTGGGACAACCAAAAGTTGGGAGAAAGTGAGTATAGCCTGGAACAAAGGCAATAGAATTACCGTCCCAGTGAGGGGATCTTGTTGACAGAGACATTTGTATTTTGGCCATTTACCTGGAGTTGTTATAAAACCTTGATGTAAGGAATAAAATAATGTTGCATTGCTAACCTGCCTAGGTGATTATTTACAATCCACAACTTCAGATCTTCACACTGTACGCTCCATAGACGTGGCGATTATGAAAAAGTGGCCAGAAAAAAAAAGCATTTACTTGCAAACAAAAACTGTAAGGCTCATTTTGAGTTTGCCAAAAGACATGTGGAAGAATCCTCAAATGTATGGAGGAAGGTGCTGGTTTAGATGAGACCAAAACTGAACTTTTTGGCCCACAAGGTAAATGCTATGTCTAGGGCCAAACCAACACAGCTCATCACCCCTAGAACACCATCCCCGCAGTGAAGCATGGTGGTGGCAGCATTATGCTGTGGGGATGTTTTTATGCAGCAGAGAAAGGGCAAATGGTCCGAGTTGAGAAGATGGATGGTGTGAAATATTCTTGAGCAAAAACTGTTTAATTCTGTCAGTGATTTGAGACTGGGATGGAGGTTCACAGACAATGACAAGGCAATGGTCCAAAGCATACTGCTCAAGTAACACTTGAGTGGATTAAGGGAAAATGTGTATGTGTTTTGGGGTGGCCTATTCAAAGCCCACACCTTAATTCAACTGAGAATCTGTTGTCGGACTTGAAGATTCCTGTTCACCAGAGGAAACTATCTATCTAACTTGAAGGAGCTAAAGCAGTTTTTCCTTGAGGAATGTGCAAAAATCCAAGTGGCCAGTTGTGGAAAGCTCATATAGTCTTATCCAAAACGATTTGCAGCTGTGATTGCCGCAAAAGGAGGCCCTACAAAGTACTTTCTTTAGGGAAGTGAATAGTTATGCATATTAAAATTTTTAGTTACTTTGTCCTATTTGTTGTTTGCTTGACAAAACAAAAATCAAATGTTCAGTTGTAGACATATTCCTTAAATGAACTGATGCAAGCCCTCAATAAAGATAAACTGTGAAATTCAAGTTTGTGAGGTAGCAAAACACGGAAAATGCCAAGAGGGTACTTTTGCAAGCCACTGTATATGCCTCCCAACCTACCCCAGTGATGTCTATGCCCCTAAGCTTTACTTAGTGATGTATATGTCCCCCAACCCTCCCAGTGATGGTCTATGACCCCTAGCCCTCCCAAGTGATATATATGCCTCCCATCTTTACCCAGTGATGTCTATGCCCACCAGCTCATTCCAGTGATGTATATGCCACCAGCCCTCCTCAGTGATGTACAGTGGATTGCAAATGTATTCAACCCCCTTGGCATTTTTCGTGTTTTGCTACCTCACAGCATGGAATTTCTCTGTTTTTTGAGGGTTTGCATCAGTTCATGTAAAGAACATGCTTACAACTGTGAACATTTATTTTTCTTTTTATTGTGAAGCAAACAACAAATAGGACAAACTTTTTGAAAAACTTCAGTATGCATAACTATTCACCCCCCTAAAGTCAGTACTTTGTAAAGCTACATTTTGCAGCAATTACAGCTGCATGCCACTTTGGATAAGTGCCTATGAGCTTTCCACATCTTTCCACTAGAATTTTTGCCCATTCCTCAAGCAAAACTATTTCAGATCCTTCAAGTTAGATAGATTTTCCTTGTGAACAGCAATCTTCAAGGTAGACTACAGATTCTCAATTGGATTAAGGTCAAAAACATTTACACATTTTCCCTTAAACCACTCAAATGTTACTTTAGAAGTATGCTTTGGGTCATTGCCTTGTTCGAAGGGGAACCTCCGTCCCAGTCTCAAATCAGTGACATACAAACAGGTTTTGCTTAAGAATATCTATGTATTTCGCACCATCCATCTTCCCCTCGACTCGGACTATTTTCCCTCTCCCTGCTGCTGAAAAACATCCCCACATCATGCTGCTGCCACCAGCATGTTTCACTGTGGGGGTGATGTTCTTGGGGTGATGAGCTGTGTTAGTTTGGCACCAGACCTAGCGTTTACCTTGTTGGCCACAAAGTTCAATTTTGGCCTCCTCTGACCAAAACACCCTCCTTTTATACATTTGGGGAATCTACCACGTCTTTCGGAAAGCTTAAAATGAGTCTGCCCATTCTTCCATAAATGCAACAAGTGCAAGGCTCATTGTGGTCATATGGCCAGATAGGAAAGGGATATTCAGCAAAACGATCTCCAATAAAAAAACATATTTATTGCAATGACTAAGGATTAATATCCGAAACGCATCTGCTACTGAACTGTTCTCCCATGCTTGAGATGGCTGCGATCTAAAACTGCATCTTGGCGATATGGAATATTTTAAATGAATTAATAAATATGGTTTTTATTGGAGATCGTTTTGCTGGATATCCCTTTCCTGCTGATCATTCCTCTACGTGATTCAGTGGATCCGTGCATATGGTCTAATACAGGATGAGCTGACTTCTTTTTTCTACCTCCTTTAATATGGACAGATACTCCATTCTCTGTTTGGGAACTCTGCAGCTCCTTCAGGATTGCCTTTGCTCTCTGTGCTGCCTCTCTGATTAATGCCCTCTCCGTCCAGGCTGAGAGTTTTGTCAGGCAGACCTCTCTTGGCAGGTTTGTTCTGATACAAATTTCTTTCCACTTGATGGTAATGGATTTGATGGTGCTCCGGGGTCATCAGAGATTGTGATATATATATATTTCTTTTATAACCCAACCATGACATGTACTTCTCAACAACTTTGTCCCTGACTTACTTGGATATCTATTTGGAGTTTTTCATGGTGTTGTTTGGTTAGTGGTGCCTTTTGCTTAATGGTGTTGCAGCTTCTGTGGCCTTTCAGAAAAGGTGTGCATATATACTGACAGATCATGTGACCCTTAGGCTATGTGCCCACGATGCAGAAATGCACAGGATTTTTTCCTGAGCATTTCTGCATTTCCCTGGCAGAAAAAACGCATGCAGATTATACATGCGTTTTTCCTGCCAGGGACATGCTGATGTGAAGCGTTTTCACATGCATTTCTGCATGCGGGTTGACAAGCGCTTTCCAAGCGTTTTTAGCATCACTTGGAAAGTGCTTGATAACTTGGTCACACTATATAAATCCATGCAACTGGCATGGATTTATATAGTGTGACCGTAAGAATGTTAAAAAATAAATCTATACTTACCTTCTGATGGCCCCCGCAGTCTTGCTTCGCTCCGTCCAGGCTGCGGGCAGATCGCGGTACACTGCACTAGGACCTGCCGTCACATGACTATGACGTCAGCGCAGGTCCTTCAGTCCATCGCGAGCTGCCAGCAAAGGAGGACAAGCACTGCAGGGGCAGTCAGAAGGTAAATAGAATATGTATTTTTTATTTTATTCTTTTTTTACAGGTACAATGGTACCCAGGTCTGGATGAGAATCTCCTCTCCTCCAGACCTTGGTACCATCCGCACATTGAACCGCGTGATATCCGCTTGTACAGATGCAGTGATGCGGATATCACGCGGTCCAATGCAAGTCAATGTCGGTGATTACGCTGCGTGTCCGCAAAATTAATGGACATGCTGCGGACTTTTGAGCGCAGCACAAACGCAGCGTAAAAATCCACAGCATGGGCATTGACATTGCGGCTTGTCATTGGGGACCATGGGGGACGGATTACCAAGCGTTTACGCTACGTAAATTCCGCAGCATAAACGCTTGAAAAACGCATAGTGGGCACGCAGCCTTAGACTGCTCACTTCCTTTCACTAAGCATGTGACTTATGAAGTTAAAGGGAACCTGTCACTAGTTTTGTCCTATATGAATCTTAAACTATCCCTTTATGCAGCACCTGCTTATACAAGCCGCTGACTCCCCCTGTAGACCCGCCAAAACCCTTTTTAAATTCTACTGCGCTGCATGGTAATCCTTTTGGTCGGGTCCGATGGGTGATTTTTTGGGCCTCTCCATCCCTCCTCCCGGCTGCTGCTCGCCATCCTCCTTCTTTAATCGATGTGGACGACGCCTCACGTCATCCATACTGCTGGAAGAAATCTTGCGCCTGCAAATAGAAATCGCGGTTCGCGCCTGTGCAGTATGCTTTGCCCTACTGCGGTCGCATGCGCACTTATGCGCTCGGCTGTGACCACAGTAGGATAAAGCATAGAGCACAGGCGCGAACAGCGATTTCTTGAGTGCAGGCATATACATGAATGTGGAGGTATAGACATCACTGAGGGGCATAGCCATCACTGGTGGGTGCTGGGGGCCTAGACCTCATTGAGGGGCAGAGATGTAGCACCCTGAGGACTCGGCTGCTACAGGGGTATTACACCTCAAGCCAGAGGTGTGGTATTCCACTCCCGGGTAAGGATGGAGTGTGGAACTGAGCTCAGTAAGCTGCATACACTACATACATCCCATTTCCGGGGGACAGATCGACGGTACTCCCACCAGTTTATGTGCAGGTACGACAGCGTCTGTCCCTGGCTGGAGTGGGAGGGGGGTGGAACATCCCAGTAGTGTAGGGGCAGATAGGGGGAGCAGTCTGGGTAAGGCTAGGAGCTCATTGGGTGCTGGTCACCTGAGCTCACACATAGAGGGAGTATATAAGGTGGGCACCATCTTAGGACAGGGTCAGTCAGTCAGCCAGTCTTTGTAGAGAAGAGGAGCAGAGCGGCAGAGCTCAGCCAGAAGGGCTGACAGGGAGTTGTGGTTCCGGCTGGGCCCAGCTCCAAGGCCAAGTCTGAGAGAGAGAGAGGAGTCAGAAGGACCCAGAGAGGAAAAAGAAGGAACCCCAAGACCCCAGAATACAAACAGCAGGGTGAAGGGTTGGCACACAAGGGTACCGGATCCCAAGCTGGCAGAGGCAAAAGCACACCTTAGCCAGGAACCGGAGGTCGTGGACAGGACCTGCCACGACCCTCACCAAATCCACTAGAAAGGCACACCAAGCATAGGGTCAGGGAACCCAGAAGAGGTGCAACCACCAAGAGGCCCGAGGGAGCCGGACATAAGTGGATCCCTGGTGAGAACGGCCAGTAGAAAGGGAAAGTCAGAAAGGAGCTCAGGACCACGCTCCAGAATTGCTTGGGGGTTGGCCGAGTCCATAACCTGGTGGACGCAGCACGGCTCGGGTGGTCACTCAAGGCCAGAGTGACCACAAGAAGATCAGTAAGTAAAAACCCCTGAACTGCACAGCCCGACTCTGAGTCTTCTTGCTTAACTCTCCTGCACCTTCACAACCACCATCCTCTACATCTGACCCCCTGAGGCTATACCCCTCCCGTTGGGGGTTATACTACCACAGCTGCACACATACCACCAGCCTCAGCGGACCCTTCTGCAGCGGCGGCCTTTTGACCGCAAATCAACGGGTGGCGTAGTCGACACTAAGAACATCTAACAACATCTGCAAAGACTGCCGCACACTGAGTTTGACACCCTGGGCACGGACCGGGTCGCCGCCACTCGGAGACTACAACCCCCATCTGATCCGGCTCCGGGTATCCCCAAACAGCACTGGCCCAGGGGGCGCGTCAGAGACATCGATGGGGGGGGGGGGGGGCTGGGAGTCATATGAATCACTGGAGTATATGTATATGCACACCAGCCCTCCCTAATGATGTCTATGCTCTCCAGGCCCCCTCCCCCCAGTGATGCATTTGCCCCCAGTGATGTATATGCTTCCCAGCCCTCCCCAGTGATTTATATGCCTCCCAGCCCTTAACAGTGATGCCAATGGAGAGGAGATTCTACTGTAATGCAGCACTTTGTTTTGCAACTTTCAAAGTCTCTCTCTACTCCCTCGTGGCTTTTTATTTTTGTAAAACATTTTCTCAACTAGTCTCTTACTTTATTTTCTATAAACCATGCAGGGCCCTGTGTGAGTGAAGGAAATGTGATACACTTTATTAAGAATCATATTCTTAATTTTTCACAGTCAAGTTGTAACAGTTGTTCAAACTGCACCCAGTTCCCACGGTCAAATGGTGTACAGGCAATTTAATTTAGTTGCCACAATCAGGTGGTATATAACTAATCGGCAAATAAAAATTTCGGCAGTGGATTTCTTGACACAAGCAGATGTAAGAACTGACAACACCTCATTAAATAACAGTGGATGAACATACTAGTTGCTGTATAAAGTATGTAGATTGCATAGGAATCATTAAAGGGAACCTGTTAACTAATTTGTGCTGTCTAAATCATGGGCAGCATGAATCAGAGCCTGGCAGCACGATAAAAACCACGTGTGTTTTTCTATGGAACTTTGGTGACTCTCCCCGCCAACTTATCACAATGATGCTCCAGGGAATTGAGAGGACTCTTCCTATGTACACACAGGAGAGACCTGCCAATCATGTAGGTTGCAGGGAACAGTGAAAATAAGAGCCAATCGATATTTTCTTTATGAGTGAATCAGTGAAAATATATATATACACACACACACACACACAAACACACACGACTGCTACAGACATTATATAAGACATATTATATATATTACACACACTCACACACATATATATATAAAAGAGAATATACACGTATTCTATTTTGCCACTTACAATAGGGCAGTAGGGCAGCCTGATGACCAGTCTTGAATTAAAAATTTTGCACACTCTTGAAAAAAAAAAAGTTTTTTTACAGGACCTGTTGACGGAAAAAGAAAGATGTTTCAATCAATAAATACTCTTGGCTCTTGCAATCAAGTCACGTCTGGTAATTTACACAGATAAAAAAATATAATATTAAGAGAATTAAGTCAGTCTAAAAAGCTTTTCTCACCAATTGCTAATGACGCTAAGAGGTTAAATAGACAGCTTGGTGAACATCAACGACAGGTAAACTCAATGGAACATGGTAAAAAAGGATCCAGCACTTTACACAAGCCCACTCCTTCTGAAATGATGCTCTCTCTACCTTTCTATAATCAGCAATGACATTCCAAACTCAGGCGTGTGCCTGATGTACGCCAACACAGTGGGGTGGGGGTGGTAGGGGATCGGTGAGGTATTGCTTTATATTTTTTATGTATCATCCTAACAACCCTTTGAACATGTCTAATAAAGGAGAGGACTGGAAATAACATTTTCATAAAAGAGAAGGAATTTGAAATTTCCAATTAATCAAGAGATTTCAACCAGGACTTAAATTGTAAAAGTCAACTTCTAGATCATTATTACGATAAGAATATATATATATATATATATATATATATATATATATATATATATATATACAGTACAGACCAAAAGTTTGGACACACCTTCTCATTTAAAGATTTTTCTGTATTTTCATGACTTTGAAAATTGTACATTCACACTGAAGGCATCAAAACTATGAATTAACACATGTGGAATTATATAATTAACAAAAAAGTGTGAAACAACTGAAAATATGTCTTATATTCTAGGTTCTTCAAAGTAGCCATCTTTTGCTTTGATGACTGCTTTGTACACTCTTGGCATTCTCTTGATGAGCTTCAAGAGGTAGTCACCGGAAATGGTCTTCCAACAATCTTGAAGGAGTTCCCAGAGATGCTTAGCACTTGTTGGCCCTTTTGCCTTCACTCTGCGGTCCAGCGCACCCCAAACCATCTCGATTGGGTTCAGGTCTGGTGACTGTGGAGGCCAGGTCATCTGGCGTAGCACCCCATCACTCTCCTTCTTGGTCAAATAGCCCTTACACAGCCTGGAGGTGTGTTTGGGGTCATTGTCCTGTTGAAAAATAAATGGTGGTCCAACTAAACACAAACTGGATGGAATAGCATGCCGCTGCAAGATCCTGTGGTAGCCATGCTGATTCAGTATGCCTTCAATTTTGAATAAATCCCCAACAGTGTCACCAGCAAAGCACCCCCACACCATCACACCTCCTCCTCCATGCTTCACGGTGGGAACCAGGCATGTAGAGTCCATCCGTTCACCTTTTCTGCATCGCACAAAGACACGGTTGTTGGAACCAAAGATCTCAAATTTGGACTCATCAGACCAAAGCACAGATTTCCACTGGTCTAATGTCCATTCCTTGTGTTCTTTAGCCCAAACAAGTCTCTTCTGCTTGTTGCCTGTCATTAGCAGTGGTTTCATAGCAGCTATTTTACCATGAAGGCCTGCTGCACAAAGTCTCCTCTTAACAGTTGTTGTAGAGATGTGTCTGCTGCTAGAACTCTTTGTGGCATTGACCTGGTCTCTAATCTAAGCTGCTGTTAACCTGAGATTTTTGAGGCTGGTGACTCGGATAAACTTATCCTCAGAAGCAGAGGTGACTCTTGGTCTTCCTTTCCTGGGGCGGTCCTCATGTGAGCCAGTTTCTTTGTAGCGTTTGATGGTTTTTGCAACTGCACTTGGGGACACTTTCAAAGTTTGCCCAATTTGTCGGACTGACTGACCTTCATTTCTTAAAGCAATGATGGCCACTCATTTTTCTTTACTTAGCTGCTTTTTTCTTGCCATAATACAAATTCTAATAGTCTATTCAGTAGGACTATCAGCTGTGTATCCACTTAACTTCAGCACAACACAACTGATGGTCCCAACCCCATTTATAAGGCAAGAAATCACACTTATTAAACCTGACAGGGCACACCTGTGAAGTGAAAACCATTTCCGGTGACTACCTCTTGAAGCTCATCAAGAGAATGCCAAGAGTGTGCAAAGCAGTCATCAAAGCAAAAGGTGGCTACTTTGAAGAACTTAGAATATAAGACATATTTTCAGTTGTTTCACACTTTTTTGTTAAGTATATAATACCACATTTGTTAATTCATAGTTTTTATGTCTTCAATGTGAATGTACAATTTTCAAAGTCATGAAAATACAGAAAAATCTTTAAATGAGAAGGTGTGTCCAAACTTTTGGTCTGTACTATATATATATATATTCTTATCATAATAATGATCTATATATACATACACAGTGGCTACGGAAAGTATTCAGACCCCTTTAAATTTTCCACTCTTTGTTTCATTGCAGCCATTTGGTAAATTCTAAAAAGTTCATTTTTTTTCTCATTAAAGTACACTCAGCACCCCATCTTGACTGAATATAAACCAGAAATGTAGAATTTTTTGAAATATCTGAAATATCACATGGTCATAATTATTCAGACCCTTTGCTCGGTATTGAGTAGAAGCACCCTTTTGAGCTAGTAAAGCCATGTGTCTTCTTGGCAATGATGCAACAAGTTTTTCACACCTGTATTTGGGGATCTTCTGCCATTCTTCCTTGCAGATCATCTTCAGTTCCGTCAGGCTGGATGGTGAACTTTGGTGGACAGCCATTTTCGGGTCTCTCCAGAGATGCTGAACTGGGTTTAGGTCAGGGCTCTGGCTGGGCCAGTCAAGAATGGTCACAGAGTTATTCTGAAGCCACTCCTTTGTTATTTTAGCTGTGTGCTTAGAGTCATTTTCTTGTTGGAATGTGAACCTTCAGCAAAGTCTGAGGTCCAGAGCACTCTGGAAGAGGTTTTCATCCAGGATATATCTGGACTTGGCCGCATTCATGTTTCCTTCAATTGCAAGCAGTCGTCCTGTCTCTGCAGCTGAAAAACACCCCCATAGCATGATGCTTCCACCACCATGTTTCACTATTGGGATTGTATCGGGCAGGTGATGAGCAGTGCCTGGTTTTCTCCACACGTACCGCTAAGAATTATCACCAAAAAGTTCTATCTTCGTCTCATCAGACCAGAGAATCTTACTTCTCATAGTCTGGGAGTCCTTCATGTGTTTTTGAGCAAACTGTATGCGGGCTTTCATATGTCTTGCACTGAGGAGAGGCTCTGCCATAAAGGCCCGACTAGTGGAGGGCTGCAGTGATAGTTGACTTTGTGGATCTTTCTCCCATCTCCCTACAGCATCTCTGAAGCTCAGCCACAGAGATCTTGGGGTTCTTCTTTACCTCTTTCACCAAGGCTCTTCTCCCATGATTGCTCAGTTTGGCTGGACAGCCAGGTCTAGGAAGACTTCTGGTGGTCCCAAACTTCTTCCATTTAAGGATTATGGAAGCCACTGTGCTCTTGGGAACCTTGAGTAATGCAGAAATTCTTTTGTAACCATGGCCAGATCTGTGCCTTGCCACAATTCTGTCTTTGAGCTCCTTGGGCAGTTCCTTTGAGCTCATGATTCTCATTTGGTCTGACATGCACTGTGAGCTGTGAGGTCTTATATAGACAGGTGTGTGCCTTTCCAAATCAAGTCCTATCAGTTTAATTAAACACAGCTGGACTCCAGTGAAGGAGTAGAACCATCTCAAGGAGGATCACAAGGAAATGGACAGCATGTGACTTAAATATGAGTGTCTGAGCAAAGGGTCTGAATACTTATGACCATGTGATATTTCAGTTTTTCTTTTTTAATAAATTTGCAAACATTTCTACTTTTCTGTTTTTTTCAGTCAAGATGGAATGCAGAGTGTACTTTAATGAGAAGAAAATGAACTTTTTAGAATTTACCAAATGGCTGCAATGAAGCATAGTGTGAAAAATGGAATTGGGTCTGAATACTTTCCGTACCAACTGTACATACAAACATGGTCAGAATTGTTGGTACCCCTCGTTTAATGAAAGAAACACCCACAATGGTCACAGAAATAACTTGAATTATTGGAGGACACCCTATCAAAGCTAGAAGAAAGTGAGAGACAGACTTGGGAGAGATAAACGACGATAAGTGGGAGTCTATTCTAGATTATATACCCAAGTTATCCATGAGTGAGCCTGGGAGAATGTCACAGCTGTATGTGATCCACAGGGTGTATAGAACCCCTGGTATGTTATTTAAAGCAGGGTTGAAGTCTAACTCCGACTGCCCAAGGTGCTCGCAAACTCAGGCAGACATACTGCATATGCTTTGGCATTGTCCTAGATTGTCCTCCTTTCGGATCGTAGTGTTGAACCATATTGGAATAGTGTATAGGTGTATCGTCCCTAGGGACCCACTGACATGTATATTAGGGTACGTTGAGGAAATAAAAATAGACAACTTGACCAAAATAGCAATTGCGAGATTATTGTTTATTGCCAGAAAATTGATTGCAAAATATTAGATTAGAGAGGAGCCCCCGTCCAGACGCAAATTCATTGCCCAAACGAACTATATAATTCAACTTGAAAAAAGTATTTACACCAAGAGGAATAAGCAGGAATACTTCCATAAATTATGGCAGCCATGGTTGGATAGGATTAATTAGAGTACACCTATATATACTACTGTAGAGTAAAACTCTTGGTAAACTGTATGGCGGAGTGGAAAGAGAAGAAGGAAAGAAGAAAAGGGGAAGAGAAGGAAAGGGAGTAGGGGGAGGAAAGAGAAGGAGTAAAGTAGAGAAGAAAAGGAAAGGAAAGAAGGGGGGGATAAAAAAAAAGAGGTTGAAAGGTCTCCATGGGGGCGGGGTAAGGGAAGGGGGGGACTTACTGTAATATTGTAAAACGAGTATTGTCATGTAATATCTGTTTCAAGTTTTGTTATGTTTAATAAAAATGTATCTGATTAAAAAGAAAAAAGATATGTGGGACTGCCAACCTCCCTGGACGCGGCCGCAGGAGGAAAATTGATGACAAATCAAAGAGACGGATAATACGAATGGTAACAAAAGAGCGCAGGAAAACTTCTAAAGCGATTAAAGGTGAACTTCAAGCTCAAGGAACATCAGATCGCACCATCCGTCGTTGTTTGATCCAAAGTGGATTTCATGGGAGTCGACCAAGCAGAACATCATAGTTGAAACAAAAATCATAAAAAAGCCAGACTGGAATTTGCCAAACTACATGTTGATGTGGCACCCCAGGGGTCTGGTTACCACAGTAATAGAGATATTATGTCTGAGAGCAAGTGGGAGGTTTCTCTGGTCAGGAACCCTAAGCATGCAACACAGCCCACCCAGACCTGGGAGGAGAGGAATCTGCCCTTATAAACTGGGTCTGGGGCGGGATTAAGTTAGTCAGAGCCGGGACAGGGAAAGATACATCAGGAGCTCTGTAGGAGCAGCAGCAGAAGACCAGGGGCTGTGAGCAGAGATATAGCTTGCCCTGGCTGAAGTTACTAAAACCGGACACAGGAGTCCGAGGCTGTGGGGACTGATATACACCCAGCAGCAGAAACCAGCCGGCAGGGGATTCCAGGTCCTCTGGCCATAGAAGCCCAGAGGCTCAGTCACAAAGAAGGGACCAGCGCCGCCATCCAGGAGCGGAGGCTAACAGAAGGCCCCAAGTCACCAGCCATACGGGTGAGCACCACACGGTATACTCAGGGACGTGGGCTACTTGTAACCGCTGACAGCAAGGTAGCCAGGAAGAGTGCAGATAAACGGGGAGGCCTACAACTCCACCTGGCCAGGGGAACTCCTGCTTGCTCGCAGACTGACCAGGCCCCTTATACTAGCCAGTACTCCCGGGAGGGTCTGCCTTGTACCATCAGTAAAGACCCTGAACTGCACCTCACGTCTCTGTGATTCCTTGCCGCACCAGCACCATTAGCACTGGGACCCTCACACCATCACTCCCATCATCTCTCACATTAGCTGCCCTGAGGCAATACTTCTCCCGTGGGGAGTTATCCCATACTCGGCTGCGCAAACAACATCAGCCTCAGCAGTCTGCAGCGCAGCGGCGGTCCCCACTGACCGCAATCCATGGGTGGCGTAGTCGGACAATTACAATACAAATAGACTGCCACTGGTTTGACCACCCTGGGCACGGACCGGGTCACCGCCACACGGAGACTACAACCCCCAGCATCCTACAACAGGCCCGGTTCCGGGTTCCCCTGCACAGCACAGGCCCAGGGGGCGAGTCAACTTTGGCGTAGTTGGCAGGATTTCGTGCCCGCAACCACCAGGTACTGCGTGCCTAAAAAAGACTTTTGAACTTACCTGTGGTGAAGTTTCCCGCCGTCCGGAGTCGTTTCCCGCCATCTGGAGCCGATTCCCGCCATCAGACGCCATCTTGGACCGCTTTCCGCCATCTTCTACCTTCTTCCCGCCATCCGCAGCTGCTTCCCGCCTTCGGACGCCATCTTCGGGATGCCGCACAGGAAGAAGAGGGGCGTGGACGCCGAAAGCGCGCGAGATCCGAAGCTCCGCCCCACGCTCCGCCCCACACAGTGACGCTGCGCAAGGTCCTGGAAGGGAGGAAGAGCGACGCTGACGTCATCGGAGCACGACGCCAGGTCCTCGACCCCGACGATCGACTGCAGAGCCGCGGCCTACGGAAGAAGAGCATCGCAAGGTAGGCCACGGTCCACTAGGGGGGAGGAGGATGCCGGATACCGAGGGGAGCTCCACTGCCACAGCCACCGCCAGCGCAACCGCTGCAACAGTCATGCCATTCACCATGCCCTATATCCCGGGGGCAACCTAGCTACCCCAGTACTCAGGGGAGTCACATACTCTAAATGACTTTAGAGAGAGACTGGATAGCCTCTTCCAGGTGTACCCCCTCATAGAAGAGCAAAAAGTGAGCATCCTGGTGGCCCAATTAATTGGGGCAGCCCAAAGGGAGGTAAAGTCCTGGCCACCTGGGAGGAAGAGGACTGTCAGAGAAATACTAGCTCGGCTGAAAGACACATTTGACACCCGCACCTCAGCCGAAATAAAGCTCAGATTTTACGGGTGTAAACAACGGGCACATGAAAGTATAAGAGACTATGCTCTAAACCTACAAGAGGCCCTGAGAGCCATTAAGCAGGCAGACCCTGACAGCGTGGGAAATGAAGATAAGCTGTTGACTGAACAATTTATTGAGGGTCTACTGTGCAATGCCCACCGAACCCAGTTGCGGGCAATGGCCTTACAGGACCCTGACCTGGACTTTGCACAGTTCAAGGACAGAGCCATCCGGCACCAGGTGGCGCTGTGACCCACAGGTGCCCTGCTATCACTTACCACCAGGAGACGGCGCCCTTGTCTGCAGGGCCTGTGGGAGCTGATGCGCAGGCTTTAAACAGTGACCCGGCTACAGACCTGCACCATCAGGTCCAAGAGCTGACTAAGAGCGTTGCCGCGCTAACCAGAACTGTGCAGTCTTTACAGGTCTCTTCTCCAGGAAAGATCCAGCTGGCATCCGGACCGGAGGACGTCCCGTGGCGCCGACTGAGGAGGACCCCACCAGCCAGAGGAAGACCCAGCGACAGATACAACGAGGACGGACGACCCATCTGCCACCGCTGCAATCAACCCGGACATGTGGCAAGGTACTGTCATTTAAACGGGCACAACCTGGGGTAGAGGGCCAACCCCCAGGCACAAGACCATCAGGCCCATCAAACTGGCGTGATAAATACGTAGGGGGACGTCCAATCTTGCCTGTGGTACTGGATGGCATTCCTATGAGTGCCCTACTAGACACTGGGTCACAGGTGACCACCATCCCGTACGTGCTCTTTAAGCAGTACTGGAATAACTCGGACATAACCCGCTACCCAGATGACGACCTGAGTATCATCGCCAGCAATGGTCAGCCCGTGCCGCAGGTGGGATTCAAAGAGGTGACCAGTAACATCGGTAAAGTCGAACTGGCGGCACAAGGACTGATTATAGTGGACATAGACCGTCATGAGAGTCACCCTAGAATAACCCTAGGTACTAATGTGATTGAAAATTGTCTTGCAGAGGTGATTCTCATTTTACAGCAGGTTGCCAAGAACGCCAGTTTCGGCCAGCAGCGTGTGCTCCAAAAAGAGATCCGGGCACTGATGAAGCGGCAACAGGTGGAACTATCTGGTGGTGAGATAGGTAGCGTGAGAATGTGTGACCCGTTCCCTATTGCCATGCCCCCAAAAAGTGAGATGATGATTTGGTGCCAGGCAGCTATTGGTCTAAGAGGTAGAGACTACCAAGCAATGGTAGAACCTGTCTACTCAGACAGTAGGCCCACCATTTTGACAGCACGGGGGGTGGTCGACGTACGCCATGGGAGGGTGCCCGTTCGCATCATAAATATCGGGGAGAGAGAAGTACACCTGCCCCGGTATGCCACGCTAGCCAAATTGTTCACCATACACCAGAACTCTGTACAGGCCGTGGAACCCTTGCCTCCATCTCAACCAGAGGAAGGTAACGGCTATAAGAAACCAATGGAGGACTGGTGTCAGCAACTACATTTGGGTACTGACTCCACTCCCTCACACCAAAAACAGGGAGTCTATCGGGTGGTTCAAGAGTACGAGAGAGTGTTTAGTAAACACCCGCTAGACTTCAGGCGAGTAAAGGGGGTAGAACACCACATCCCCACGGGAGACCACCCTCCCATAAAGGAGAGATACCGACCCGTACCCTTGACACACTACCAACACGCCAAGGGGATGCTTAGAGACATGAAGGAGGCTGGGGTGATCAGGGACAGCTGTAGCCCCTGGGCAGCTCCACTAGTCTTAGTGAATAAGAAAGACAACACCATGAGGATGTGTGTAGACTACAGGAAGGTCAACCGTATCACACACAAAAATGCGTACCCGTTACCAAGGATAGAAGAGTCCTTAGCTGCATTAAAGTCTGCTAACTTCTTCTCTACTTTGGATCTCACTAGCGGGTACTGGTAGGTTCCTGTAGCAGAGGCGGACTGGGAGAAGACCGCATTCACCACCCCGATGGGTCTCAGCGAATTTAACTGTATGCCGTTCGGGCTCTGCAACGCACCAGAAACCTTCCAACGGTTGATGGAATGCTGTCTGGGACACCGGAACTTCGAGACGGTCCTGTTGTACCTGGACGATGTCATCGTCTATTCCAAGACCTACGAGGACCACCTGAAACACCTGGCAGAAGTGTTTGAAGCTCTGGCAAACTACGGCCTAAAAGTGAAACCCTCCAAATGTCACCTCCTGAAACCAAAGGTGCAGTACCTGGGAAACGTGGTGAGTGCTGACGGAGTGGCTCCCGACCCTGATAAGATCACCGTGATTAAGGACTGGCCAAGACCCTCCAGCATAAAGGAAGTGCGGCAGTTCCTCGGGTTGGTAGGCTACTACCGAAGATTCATTCCCGGTTTCACCAAAATGGCAGCCCCTATGCAGGACCTCCTGATAGGTCAATCTCGGAAAGCCAAAAACCAGAAGCCGCCCTTCAGGTGGGAAAAGCTGGAAGAGGAGTCCTTTTGCCAGCTGAAGATGGCCCTCACGCGGGATGAAATCCTGGCATATCCAGACTACAGCCAGCCCTTTATCCTCCACACGGACGCAAGCAACATCAGGCTAGGAGCTGTACTGTCCCAGATCCAGCAAGGGAAAGAACGGGTAATCGCTTACGCCAGCCGAAAGCTACGGCCCACGGAGAGGAACCCTGAGAATTATAGCTCATTCAAGCTGGAGTTCCTGGCAGTAGTGTGGGCAGTGACCGAACGTTTCAAGCATTACCTTGCCTCTTCCAAGTTCACCGTGTACACGGATAACAACCCGTTGACACACCTGGACACTGCAAGGCTCGGTGCCCTGGAACAGAGATGGATGGCCCGCCTGTCCAACTTTGAATTCACCATCAAATACCGGGCAGGACGCTCAAATGCCAACGCGGATGCCCTGTCTAGAATTCCGAACTTACCGGACGTAGGGGAAGATCCAGAAGATCTGGAAGAAGTTGAGCTCCCTGCGTTCCACCGTCATGGGATTACCCTGTATTCCCACTGTGTGAAGGGCAGGCGGTCCGTGACGTTCAATCCCTTGCCCCACTACAACTGGGCGGAGACGCAAAACAGTGATCCCGCAGTCCGTTTGGTGAAGGAAATGCTGACCCAGGCCGATGCCAGTCTTGACCCAGACGCTCCGGAGGAGACCAAGCAACTGTGGAAGGAGAAAAGTAAACTGTTCCTCTACAGGGAGAAGCTGTGCCGGAGAATGGTTAACTCTCGAACACATGAGTTGACCTGGCAGGTAGTGGTCCCAAGACGAGACGCGGCTATGGTTCTGGAGGCATACCACAACGGAGCAGGGCATTTCGGATGGAAGAAGCTGGAGTTCTTGTTGCGTGAGCGGTTCTACTGGGTAGGCATGAGAGGAGCCATCGAGAGGTGGTGCAGAGACTGTGGCCCGTGCAACCTAAGAAGAAAGGACCGTGCCAGCCAGAAGACTCCCCTGCAGCCCATCATCACCAGACAGCCACTGGAACTGGTAGCCCTGGACCATGTGAAACTTGTTAGAACCTTGCTCTTAGGTTTTTTTTCCTTTGCTGGTCACATGACCTTGTTGGCCTATTTAATCCTGCTCCGCCCTTCTGGCTTTGCTGGACTTCATTGTTTAACTACTTTCTAGCTAGCCTGTACTCTGTATCTAACTCTGTTAGTTTGCTTGGTCTACGGACCTCTGTGTTCTATGTGTTTTGTTTGTTCGTCTGTCTGCTACTATTTCTGTTAGGAGGTGTCCCATTTTTCCTCCCAGTCCTTAGTACTTGTAGGGAATCCTTCCCCACATCTATAGGTCTCCGTACAGACTAGCTTAGGACTTTAGCAGGTCTGATCGCAGGATCAGGTCCCCTGTTACATCGTAGGGATAAAGCTGAGTTCTATCGTAGGGACAGATCTCCTCTCTTTCCTTAGCTCTGGTAGCAGAACATAACAGTAAGTCCAGCCCGCAAATTCTCTAAGGAAAGATTTTTTTTGTTTCATCATGGTGTCGGTTCAGGGTTTGGCTAAACACCTGCAGGGACTCTCTCTGGAAGTGGCCGAGCTCCGTCAGCACGTGAGTAACTGTCCTGGAGCACATTTCTTGGAGCCTAAGGTATGTTTGCCGTATTTATTTTTTGGTGAACACCGAGAATTTTTTTCATTTAAAAATGCTTGCTTATTGTATTTTCGTTTGAGACCCAAGTCCTCTGGGGATGAATCCCAGCGCATAGGGTTCATAATGTCACTTTTGCGCAAAGAGCCTCAGGAGTGGGCCTTTTCTTTGCAACCTAGTGATACATGCTTCAGATCAGTGGATAGTTTTTTTTCTGCTTTGGGACTATTATATGATGATCCTGACCGTGTCGCATCAGCTGAGACTGAGTTGAGACGTTTGAAACAGGGATCAGGTAATGTGGAAAAATATTGTACTCATTTCCGTCGTTGGTCTACTCAAACAGGGTGGAACGATTCTGCTCTGAAAAGTCTATTTCTTGCTGGGCTCAATGAAAGGGTTAAAGACCTGCTAATTGCTTATCCTACACCTGAAGATTTGCAACAGGCTATGCAATTAGCTATACGGGTGGATAGGAGACTGCGTGAGAGGGTTAATGAGAGCAAATCCTCTGCTATGTCAGTTTCTGGTTATAAGAATGTGTGTACTAACAGTGGTGAACCGATGGAGATTGGATCGGTGGCACCTCGCTCTCAAGAAAAAGATCGTAGGTTTTTTTAAGGCTTGTGTTTCTATTGCGGAAAATCTGGTCATTTGATTAAAGGCTGTGAGCTTCGTATGAAGAAAGAAAAAAAAATGGTCAGTCATGCCCGTATTGCCTGTTTAAATTCCAAGGGTGTATTTTTAGCTGCTTCCACGATTGCTCAGGAAAAATTAATGGAATTTCGGGTGTTTGTCGATTGTGGGTCTACTCTGAATGTTATTTATGGGGGATTCTTGGAAAGACTCAATTTAAAACCCGAACCTTTATCATCCCCCATTGCTGTGGTTTCTGTGGATGGTTCCCCTTTGAAGAATATTACTCTCAAGGTCTGTGAATTTCCTCTCACTATTAATGGTGTTCACCACGAGAAATTGGATTTGGTAGTTTTGAATAACTTGCCTTCTCCAGTAATATTGGGATTGCCCTGGTTAAAATTTCACAATCCTGTACTGGATTGGTGTACCAATGAAATTAAATCCTGGAGCCATAAATGTTATGACAAGTGTTGTAACGGGCGTATTGCAGCTTTGGATAGGGGAGAATTGCCTGTTCCTATTCAGGATTTTTGGAGAGTTTTTTCTGAGAAGGAATCGCAGGTTTTGCCTCCCCATAGAGACTATGATTGTTCTATTGAATTTGTCCCTGGAGCGACTCTTCCTAAAAGTCGTTTATTTAACCTTACTATTCCTGAGAGGAAGGCTTTGGAGGAATACATACAGACAAGTTTGGCCGCCGGTCACATTAGGCCCTCTAAGTCTCCTGTGGCGGTTGGATTTTTTTTTGTAAAAAAAAAAGGATGGCGGTTTACGTCCTTGTCTGGATTTTCGTGAGATTAACAAAATTACTGTACGCAATCCTTACCCACTGCCATTGATTCCTGATCTGTTTAACCAGTTAATGGGGGCCAAGTGGTTCTCTAAAATTGACCTTAAGGGGGCATACAATCTGTTGCGCATGAAGGAGGGTGACGAATGGAAGACTGCTTTTAACACTCCTGTGGGTCATTTTGAGAATCTCGTTATGCCTTTTGGTCTTACTAATGCTCCTGCATTTTTTCAGAATCTTATTAATGACATCCTTAGACCTTTGATCGGCAAAAATGTGGTTGTGTATTTGGATGACATTTTGATTTATTCGCCGGATCTGGAGTCTCATTGGCGGAGCGTACGTGAGGTATTACAGTTATTAATGGACAATTCGCTTTTTGCTAAACTGGAGAAATGTGAGTTCGCTGTACAGAGAATTAGTTTTTTGGGTTACATTATCTCCAGCGAAGGTTTTGAGATGGACCCGGTTAAAGTTCAAGCTGTACAGGAATGGCCTAGGCCTATTGGTTTGAAATCGATACAGAGGTTTTTAGGTTTCGCCGATTATTATAGAAAATTCATTAAAAATTTTTCTAGTATTGTCAAACCTCTGACCGATCTCACCAGGAAAGGTGCTGATGCGGTTCAGTGGTCTTCTGAGGCCATTGAAGCTTTTGTGTATCTCAAGGAGAGGTTCACCTCTGCTCCCATCCTTATGCAGCCTGATGTGACTAAGCCGTTTTTGGTTGAGGTTGATGCTTCCTCTGTGGGGGTTGGCGCAGTATTGTCTCAGGATAACGGGGATGGATTACATCCCTGTGCCTTTTTTTCAAAAAATTTTTCGGAAACTGAACTGAATTACGATATTGGTAATCGGGAATTATTGGCTATTAAACTCGCATTTGAACACTGGCGCCACTTCTTGGAAGGTGCGGAATTTCCCGTTCAGGTTCTTACGGATCATAAAAATCTGATATATCTTGATGCTGCCAAGCGCCTGAATGCCCGTCAGGCTAGGTGGGCACGGTTTAATTTCTCCGTTACTTACATCCCTGGTACTAAGAATGTTAAGGCGGATGCCTTGTCTCGCAGTTTTTCTCCCATAGTCGGTGTTGAGAATGAGGAGAACATTTTACAAGAAGGTGTTGTGATAGCTGCTTTGGACTCCGTTTTGGAAGATGAGATTCTTAAAGCACAGGAGAATGCCCCATCTAACACTCCTCATGGGAGGTTGTTTGTGCCTGGGACCTTTAGGAGAGATTTGTTTGTTGAGTGTCACGAATCTCGGTTGGCAGGTCATCCTGGAATCTCTGAGACCAAGAGACTGGTGGGTCGCAGTTTTTGGTGGCCTGGATGGCAGAAGGAAGTCATTAAGTGGGTGCGTCAGTGTACTATATGTGCTAGATCTAAGTCCTCACATACTCCTGCTGCGGGGTTGCTTTGTCCTTTGGAGGTTCCCAGTGCTCCTTGGACACATTTGAATATGGACTTTATAAATGACCTTCCCCCCTCTGAAGGTTTTACTGTCATCTGGGTGGTCGTGGACCGTTTCAGCAAGATGTGTCACTTGGTTCCCTTCATCAAACTGCCCTGCGCTAAAACTCTCGCTAAGGCCTTTGTCAAGGAAATTGTCAGACTTCATGGCGTTCCTACTGACATTGTTTCTGATAGGGGTCCTCAGTTCGTGGCTCGTTTTTGGCGTGCCTTTTGTGACAGGTTGGGAGTTCATTTGTCGTTCTCATCCGGATATCATCCTGAATCTAATGGCCAGACAGAAAGGAAAAACCAGGATGTTGAGCAGTTCTTGCGTTGTTTTGTGGCAGACAATCAAGAGGGGTGGTCTGAGTTTCTGCCACTTGCTGAATTTGCTCTGAACAATCATACATCTTCTTCTGCTGGTTGTTCGCCTTTTTTTTGTTGTTCTGGGAGACATCCGTCGTTTGGGTCGTTCTCCAAGTTGGGATCTGCCGTGCCTGAGGAGGAGAATTTTTCCGGTGATTTGGAGAGAGTTTGGACGGATGTGCGTGGTAATCTTCAGGAGGCCAACAGAAAATCTAAAGACTACTTTGATAGGAAACGACAGGAGGTTTTGTTCGCTGTTGGTGACATGGTTTGGTTGTCCTCTAGGAATCTGCGGTTGAGGATTCCTTCTAAGAAATTGGGTCCCAAGTTTGTAGGGCCCTTTAAGGTGCTTCAGGTTGTCAACCAATCTGCTGTTAGGTTGGAGGTTCCTACCTCCTGGAGAATTAATCCGGTATTTCATGTCTCTCTGTTAAAAAAAGCTGTTGTGTCGGATGGTGACGCCTCTGCCTCTGTTCCTCCGGTGGTGGAGGACGGGGAATATGAAATTTCTCGCATCCTTAACTCTAGACGGTATAGAGGTAGTTTGCAGTATCTTGTGGCCTGGAAAGGTTTTGGACCCGAGGATAACTCTTGGGTGAGGTCGGATGATGTTTCCGCGTCCAGACTTATCAGAGCGTTTCACAGGAGATTTCCTGATAAGCCTGGTCCTAGGGGATCCGGAGGATCCTCTTAGAAGGGGGGGTACTGTTAGAACCTTGCTCTTAGGTTTTTTTTCCTTTGCTGGTCACATGACCTTGTTGGCCTATTTAATCCTGCTCCGCCCTTCTGGCTTTGCTGGACTTCATTGTTTAACTACTTTCTAGCTAGCCTGTACTCTGTATCTAACTCTGTTAGTTTGCTTGGTCTACGGACCTCTGTGTTCTATGTGTTTTGTTTGTTCGTCTGTCTGCTACTATTTCTGTTAGGAGGTGTCCCATTTTTCCTCCCAGTCCTTAGTACTTGTAGGGAATCCTTCCCCACATCTATAGGTCTCCGTACAGACTAGCTTAGGACTTTAGCAGGTCTGATCGCAGGATCAGGTCCCCTGTTACATCGTAGGGATAAAGCTGAGTTCTATCGTAGGGACAGATCTCCTCTCTTTCCTTAGCTCTGGTAGCAGAACATAACAAAACTGGCTCCAAGCAGATCTGGGTATGTCTACGCCCTAACAATCGTAGATCATTACTCCCGGTTCCTGGTGGTGGTCCCGGTCAAGGACTTAATGGCTCAAACAGCAGCTAGAGCCTTCCAGCAGCACTTCTGCCGTCCACACGGGTACCCGGACCAAGTGCTGACAGACCAAGGACCAGCCTTTGAAGCGGAGGTCTTCCAGGAGTTCTGCAACCTGTATGGCTGCAAGAAGATAAGAACAACGCCCTATCACCCTCAAACCAATGGACTCTGCGAGAAGATGAACCAGGTGGTGATAGATCTGCTAAAAACATTGCCCCTGGAAGAACGCAGTCTGTGGCCTGAGAAACTGCCCGATCTGGTGGACCTGTATAACCACATCCCTGTAGGTTCCACCAACTGTACCCCGGCTTACCTAATGAGAGCAAGACCTGGTAAGCTGCCTATTGACCTGGATATGGGAGTCCTGACGCCTGAGGACACCTCGCCAGAGGCAGACTGGGATACAGAACGGCAGCAGCAGTATCGGAAAGTACAGGAGAGTGTCGAGCGAAGTCTGTCTCAAGCTAGAGAGAGGCAAGAGAAGGCTTATAACCAGTATGCTCCCGCTGTTCCCCTGGTACCTGGAGAGCAGGTCTTGAAGAGGAAGAGGCGGCTCCACAAGTTGGACGACCAGTGGGAGAAGGACCCGTACACCGTACTGCCCTCAAGCCATGAGAACCCAAAAATCTGCGTAATCAGTAAGGATGGAGGAGAAACCACAGCCATTGTCTCCAGAGACCACCTGAAGAAGTGTCCCGAGCAGCTGCAAAGCCCTGAAGAAGATCAAGAAAACCCTCAACCCGCAGAGGAAAGGGAAGAAATGATCAGTACCGTACTCGGAGACTTCCCCCGATCTTGGACACAAGTAAACGGCGCTGTCGTGATACCCGTCCTCACCTTTCTCCAGCCAGCCCCGCAAGTGCCTACAGAGGAACCGGTAGAGCTGGAAGAGCAGCCGGCCCAAGAGGCAGAAGAGTCCCCACCAGCAGTCCAGGAGGATCAACCCTCTGCTAGTAGTGAGCCTGCCGTGCCCCTAGTGAGCCAAAGAGTGCGCAGACAGCTGCCCAGCTTGCCCATAACACCTCCTACACCCTGTAGTGCAGAACCAGTTAGTGAGCTCCGTAGGTCCACTAGAGTCACTAGAGGTCAGATGCCCGCTCGCTGGAAAATCTAAACTAATGCACTGTGAATTTATCTGTTAACGGTTTATGGTTTATGTTTGTTGCCTGTTACTAATTATGTTTCTCAGTTACCCTGCAGATTTATGTGGACTAACAGGTTATGGACACTGGATAACCGGAACAATGCTTGTAGATAGTTGCACCTTGGTGCCTCTTGCGAAGACGGCCGCGGAAGAGAAAACCTGTCTGGCGTGGCCTCCTTGCGGCCCAAAGTAGTTAGTCTACCCTTGCAGCCACGCCCAAGGCCAACGCAAGGGGTTTGCTTTGGACAGGTCCCCTACTTCGCTTAAAGTTTCACCTTGGGTGACATGGACACCCTCTTGTTTCAAAAACTTCACCTTGGGTGATATGGACACCCGGTTGCGGACACGCCGTGACCTTTAAAGAACTAAAGCTTCTTGTAAATATGTTATCGTATTATTGTTTATACCCTGTTATTATGTTTTAAAAATGTGTTTAGTCCCGGAGTAGTAAAATTTACTAGAGGGGAATGTGGCACCCCAGGGGTCTGGTTACCACAGTAATAGAGATATTATGTCTGAGAGCAAGTGGGAGGTTTCTCTGGTCAGGAACCCTAAGCATGCAACACGGCCCACCCAGACCTGGGAGGAGAGGAATCTGCCCTTATAAACTGGGTCTGGGGCGGGATTAAGTTAGTCAGAGCCGGGACAGGGAAAGATACATCAGGAGCTCTGTAGAAGCAGCAGCAGAAGACCAGGGGCTGTGAGCAGAGATATAGCTCGCCCTGGCTGAAGTTACTAAAACCGGACACAGGAGTCCGAGGCTGTGGGGACTGATATATACCCAGCAGCAGAAACCAGCCGGCAGGGGATTCCAGGTCCTCTGGCCATAGAAGCCCGGAGGCTCAGTCACAAAGAAGGGACCAGCGCCGCCATCCAGGAGCGGAGGCTAACAGAAGGCCCCAAGTCACCAGCCATACGGGTGAGCACCACACGGTATACTCAGGGACGTGGGCTACTTGTAACCGCTGACAGCAAGGTAGCCAGGAAGAGTGCAGATAAACGGGGAGGCCTACAACTCCACCTGGCCAGGGGAACTCCTGCTTGCTCGCAGACTGACCAGGCCCCTTATACTAGCCAGTACTCCCGGGAGGGTCTGCCTTGTACCATCAGTAAAGACCCTGAACTGCACCTCACGTCTCTGTGATTCCTTGCCGCACCAGCACCATTAGCACTGGGACCCTCACACCATCACTCCCATCATCTCTCACATTAGCTGCCCTGAGGCAATACTTCTCCCGTGGGGAGTTATCCCATACTCGGCTGCGCAAACAACATCAGCCTCAGCGGTCTGCAGCGCAGCGGCGGTCCCCACTGACCGCAATCCACGGGTGGCGTAGTCGGACAATTACAATACAAATAGACTGCCACTGGTTTGACCACCCTGGGCACGGACCGGGTCACCGCCACACGGAGACTACAACCCCCAGCATCCTACAACAGGCCCGGTTCCGGGTTCCCCTGCACAGCACAGGCCCAGGGGGCGCATCATTGACAAGCCACAAAGCTTCTGGAAGAATGTCCCATGGACAGATGAGACAAAAATGGAAGATTTTGGTAACGCACATCAGCTCTATGTTCACAGAGGGAAAAATGAAGCATATCAAGAAAAGACCACTGTACCTACTGTGAAACATGGTGGAGGCTCTGTTATGTTCTGGGGCTGCTTTGCAGCATCAGGCACAAGGTGACTTGAATCTGTGCAGGGTACAATGAAATCTCAAGACTATCAAGGGATTCTAGAGAGATATGTGCCACCCAGTGTCAGAAAGCTTGGTCTCAGTCGCAGGTCATGGGTCTTGCAACAGGATAATGATCCAGAACACTCAGCTAAAAACACCCAAGAATGGCTAAGAGGAAAACATTGGACTATTCTGAAGTGGCCTTCTATGACTCCTGACCTAAATCCTATTGAGCATATTTGGAAAGAGCTGAAACATGCCATCTGGAAAAGGCAACCTTCAAACACGAGACAACTGGAGCAGTTTGCTCATGAGGAATGGGCCAAAATACCTGTCGAGAGGTGCAGAAGTCTCATTGACAGTTACCGGAATCGTTTGATTGCAGTGATTGCCTCAAAAGGTTGTTCAACAAAATAGTAAGTTAAGAGTATCATCATTTCTGTCCAGGCCTATTTCATGAGTTTAAGTGTGTTTATATATATATATATATATATATATATATATATATATATATATATAAATTTTTATATGTACAGTATATTCCGTGCTTACCATAAATGAGTAAACACCATTTGAAAAGTAAGAATTTCATCAATGTCATATTGAATACAAGAACAATTTCCAAAATGTTGACAAGACTGTGTTTCACAGAACATTTTTTTAACCCAAAACAAGAAACTAAGGTTAGTAATATGTTTCATTACAAAATCTTTAGTTGTACTCAAATTAGTTCATGCAAAAATGAATGCACTCCACATTAAAACTACTACATATATTATTTTATATGACTTTTGTGATTTCTACAGAAAGCACCAAATTTTCTAGGAGTGGAATGAACAAGTGGTCGACATATTGCAAAGGGACTGTCAGAAAAGTTAAAACTAATCACTACAAGACAGGGTTAAGAATCATGGCATGTTAAAGTGCAGTACTTACCTAACCTAAAGTATCAGGTGCATCGCCCTCAGATTCGTCATGTACAGTGGCTTCAAAAGTATTTACCCCCCCTTGACTTTTTATCTATTTTGTTACATTACAATCTATGTTTAAATATTTATGTAATTCAATTTGTGTGCGATGCATCAGCACTAAATAGTCTAAATTGGTGAAGTAAAGTGAGAAAAATAAAAAATAAATACATTTATGGGATTAAATAACTAAAATTAGCATGTACATATGTATTCACCCTTTTTGCTATAAAGCCCCTAAAAATTTTGGTGCAAGCAATTACCTTCATAAATCACATTCTTAGTAGAAGGAAGTCCACCTGTATGCAATCTTAAGTGTTACATGATCTGTCAGAATATACACATCTTTTCTGAAAGGCCACAGAGGCTGAAACACCATTAACCGAACAACTCCATGAAGACCAAGGAGATCTCTGTTAAAGAAGTCGAAACCGGTTGTATTTTAGTTTGAAATAAAAATGATCTTCGAATCCGAATATTGAGTTCCATCATCATCCTTCAGGAGCGCATATTGATGGGAAAAATATTTACAAAGTGGTATCGCCCATGAAAGCACAGTCCAGTGCTCTCATTAGCTCCCAGATTTCTGCAGCAAACTGAATGGAAAGAGGAATGTAGTAATCCACTGATTGGATTTACATGCAGTACCTCAAGACATCAAATAGGTGAGTGGATTTATACTGAGTATACACCCTTGGAATCCAACTTCTGCACTGAGAAGCCTGCACTTCCTATTTTCTCTCCCTATAAACCCCTCTTGTTTACTAAAACTTTTGGTGCAAGCAATTAACTTCATAAATCACATTCTTAGTGAAAGGAAGTCCACCTGTATGCAATCTAAGTGTTACATGATCTGTCAGTATATACACATCTTTTCTGAAAGGCCACATAGGCTGAAACACCATTAACCGAACAACACCATGAAGACCAAGGAGATCTCCAAACAAGTCAGGGACAAAGTTGATAAGAAGTTCAAGCCAGAGTTGGATTATAAAAAAAATATCCTAACCACTGATGATCCCCCGGAGCATCATGAAATCCATTACCATCAAATGGAAAGAACATGGTACCACAACAAACTTGCCAAGAGAGGGCCTCCTACCAAAACTCTCAGCCATGGCAAGGAGGGCATTAATCAGAAAGGCAGAACAGAGACTAAAGGTAACCCTGAAGGAGCTGCAGAGTTTCCAAGCAGAGACTGGAGTATCCGTCCATATGACCACAATAAGTCGAAAACTGAACAGAGGTGGCCTTTATGGAGGAGTGGCCAGGAAAAAAGTCTGTACTTGTATAATGGTATTATTAAATGGTTAAACATCTATTTTTGATTACCATTTGCAATCTTTTTTGACTTCATGGTACATTTTACATAGAAAGTCTGTGGCTATGCACTATGTCACTTTATATGTCTCTTATCTTTTGCACAATATTGGATGTATTGAGTATTTTTTAATAATTGTTAAAATAAAAATAATTTTTTATTTTTTATCTATAAAACTCCCATCTTCTCTTGTTTTTCATAGCAATAAATGGAGTAAGATTATGGGTTCTCTGGGGGTGAATCTTTGACTGCCCTATTATGTGTGTTTTGCCAGATCTGGGATTACATTCGTTAATGTATAATTTTCCGTAGCTGTATGCCCCTCCAATGAGTGGTAATGCAAAAGTACCAGATAACAGACTGCAGTTATGTCATACGTGGTCTCTAAAGAAAGGTAAATTCATAATGGAAAATATGGTATCAATTTCAGGCTTCTGCGATCAACCAGTGATAAGTTATTCCAGAAGTTAGAGATTCTAATAAAAATATGAAGGCTGGAGCCCAGCACACATAATGTCAGCACAAGGGGCATGTGGGCAGGTCCCCCCCTTCGGCATAAAAGACACAGCTGAAGGTGGGTCAGTATTCATTGCCGGGGGGTATAGACTCTATAACCAAAGGATCCCATTCGATAACGGTCAAATCAAATTAGAGCGCCTCCCCTCCAGCTATACTGAATCGTCCCTGCGATCTTAATAGTAAGTCTTCTTTAATCCCTGTTTATTAGTGTTGAGCGAGCACTAAAATGCTCGGGTGCTCGAAGCTCGGGCCGAGCTCACCGTGATACTTGGGTGCCCAATGTTAGTCTATGGGAGACCCGAGCATTTTTGCGGCGGCACCCCCGGCAGTTTGTAGAAAGCCTAAAAAGTGCCCAAAACAATAGTGACAGTGCTCAAATGACATGGGGACAGCATGGGGATAGCCCCAGGAAGCATTTCTGACCCCCAGGTCACTGCTGTCAACAACGTGGTCAGAGGTATTAAGGCACTTTTACGGGCTCACAATAAAAAGTTCAAAAACGAAACTGAAACGGTTTTCCTGTGAAATATGTTAAGGAACTTCTTTTCCAGGGTAAAGACTTGTGTATAAGGTAAAATAAATAACCAAAAACAAAAATACTCCTCCACACCTTGGGCTATGTTCACAAGTAGCATTTTTTATGCGTTTTTGCACTTTTTTATTGCTTTCAACCGTGACAATTGCATTCACCGCGAAATGTCATTTTAACATTTTACAATCTTATCTGGCCATGTGCTGTGTGACATATGCATACAGTGCTGAAAAGACATGGGAACAGCATGGGGGAGACCCCTGGAAGCATCTCTGACACCCAGGTCACTGCCTAAAGGTGTGCCCATCAGAAGTGATCCTTGCCGTATCAGAAGATGCTGACTTGCAACTATCCCCATGCAAGTCCTTGTCCCAGGGCAGTGTTCAATTGTACCTCCCCCATTCCTTGCAATGCAAGCGCAAGTATGCAGCCTGCCACCCACCCACCCCCAGGCTGCAATACCATACTGCAACACGTCCTCCAGACATAGAGGATTGCGGGTCCTGGGTCAATCAGGCTTCAACACAAAGTTCAGAAGGTAGACAGCAGCAGTGGTCGGCCTCCTACACAACGAGTAAATTATTTATGATCATGATGAGGCCATCCATCTCCTTAGCTTTCTGTTCCTTGGAATGCAAGCGCATGTATGTAGTAGCGGCTAGGCCTGAGGCGGTCAGCGTTTTGGCGCATATCCTACCTCCTCCGAGGATTGCTGGATGTTTTCCTGCTACTATCCCAGTTCTATGACTCCGGTTAAAACAAAGCTTCAGGTGATGAATGGTGGATGAGGTGGTGGCAAAGGAGAAAGAGCAGGAGGAACAGGGACCATTCACATTAATATCAGGTCAGTCAACCACACATGTCTTGTAGAATATGTTTCTGTACCAAAAGGAGCGGTTCGGCTACACGGTTATAGGGCATACAGTAAGTGCAATGCCTACCGAAAATTTCGAGGCACTCCAATGCCCCTTGGAAGTGACATTGAGGTCAGAGGGCCTTAACTAAATCGTTTTTTCCATTTATAGCAACTGGGTCTCCTGTACACTGTTGGCATAAGCAGTGAATGGAAGGCTTTCCAAAAATTATGAGGAACTGCAATGCCCCTTGAAACAGACGTGGATTACAGCGTACTAAAAACATTCTACCTATTATTGGGGAGTGGGTCTCCTTGAGTTTTCGCCTATGCATTGAAAAGCAAAAGCTGACTAAAATTAGGAGGAAATGCAATGCTCGTTGGAAGAGTCGTGGAGGTTAGAGGTAATTAAAAATAACATTTCAATGCCCCTTGGAAGAGCTGTGGAGTTCAGAGTGGTTTAACGAGACCGTTTTAATGCCCCTTGGTAGAGTGGTGGAGGTCGCAGCTGATTAAAAAGACAATTATCAGTGCACCTTGGAAGAGCTGTGGAGTTCAGAGTGGTTTAACAAGGCGGTTTTAATGCCCCTTGGAAGAGCTGTGGAGTTCTGAGTGGTTTAACCAGATGGTTTTAATGCCCCTTGGAAGAGTGGTGGAGGTCGCAGCTGATTAAAAAGACAATATCAATGCCCCTTGGAAGAGCTGTGGAGTTCAGAGTGGTTTAACAAGACGGTTTTAATGCCCCTTGGAAGAGCTGTGGAGTTCCGAGTGGTTTAACCAGACGGTTTTAATGCCACTTGGAAGAGTGGTGGAGGTCGCAGCTGATTAAAAAGACAATATCAATGTCCCCTTGGAAGAGCTGTGGAGTTCAGAGTGGTTTAATAAGACGGTTTTAATGCCCATTGGAAGAGCTGTGGAGTTCCGAGTGGTTTAACCAGACGGTTTTAATGCTCCTTGGAAGAGTGGTGGAGGTCGCAGCTGCTAAAAAGACAATATCAATGCCCCTTAGAAGAGCTGTGGAGTTCAGAGTGGTTTATCAAGATGGTTTTAATACCCCTTGGAAGAGCTGTGGAGTTCCGAGTGGTTTAACCAGATGGTTTTAATGCCCCTTGGAAGAGTGGTGGAAGTCACAGCTCATTAAAAAGACAACATCAATGCCCCTTGGAAGAGCTGTGGAGTTCTGAGTGGTTTAACAAGACGGTTTTAATGCCCCTTGGAAGAGTGGTGGATGTCGCAGCTGATTAAAAAAGACAATATCAATGCCCCTTGGAAGAGCTGTGGAGTTCAGAGTGGTTTAACAAGATGGTTTTAATGCCCCTTGGAAGAGCTGTGGAGTTCCGAGTGGTTTAACCAGATGGTTTTAATGCCCCTTGGAAGAGTGGTGGATGTCGCAGCTGATTAAAAAGACAATATGAATGCCCCTTGGAAGAGCTGTGGAGTTCAGAGTGGTTTAACAAGACGGTTTTAATGTCCCTTGGAAGAGCTGTGGAGTTTCGAGTGGTTTAACCAGATGGTTTTAATGCCCCTTGGAAGAGTGGTGGACGTCGCAGCTGATTAAAAATACAATATCAATGCCCCTTGGAAGAGCTGTGGAGTTCAGAGTGGTTTAACAAGACGGTTTTAAAGCCCATTTGAAGAGCTGTGGAGTTCCGAGTGGTTTAACCAGACGGTTTTAATGCCCCTTGGAAGAGTGGTGGAGGTCGCAGCTGATTAAAAAGACAATATTAATGTCCCTTGGAAGAGCTGTGGAGTTCAGAGTGGTTTAACAAGACGGTTTTAATGCCCCTTGGAAGAGTGGTGGAGGTCGCAGCTGATTAAAAAGACAATATCAATGCCCATTGGAAGAGCTGTGGAGTTCAGAGTGGTTTAAGAAGATGGTTTTAATGCCCTTTGGAAGAGCTGTGGAGTTCCGAGTGGTTTAACCAGACGGTTTTAATGCCCCTTGGAAGAGTGGTGGATGTCGCAGCTGATTAAAAAGACAATATGAATGCCCCTTGGAAGAGCTGTGGAGTTCAGAGTGGTTTAACAAGACGGTTTTAATGCCCCTTTGAAGAGCTGTGGAGATTCGAGTGGTTTAACCAGATGGTTTTAATGCCCCTTGGAAGAGTGGTGGACATCGCAGCTGATTAAAAAGACAATATCAATGCCCCTTGGAAGAGCTGTGGAGTTCAGAGTGGTTTAACAAGATGGTTTTAATGCCCCTTGGAAGAGCTGTGGAGTTCCGAGTGGTTTAACCAGGCGGTTTTAATGCCCCTTGGAAGAGTGGTGGAGGTCGCAGCTGATTAAAAAGACAATATCAATGCCCCTTGGAAGAGCTGTGGAGTTCAGAGTGGATTAACAAGACGGTTTTAATGCCCCTTGGAAGAGCTGTGGAGTTTCGAGTGGTTTAACCAAATGGTTTTAATGCCCCTTGGAAGAGTGGTGGAGGTCGCAGCTGATTAAAAAGACAATATCAATGCCCCTTGGAAGAGCTGTGGAGTTCAGAGTGGCTTAACAACATGGTTTTAATGCCCCTTGGAAGAGTGGTGGAGGTCGCAGCTGATTAAAAAGACAACATCAGTGCCCCTTGGAAGAGCTGTGGAGTTCAGAGTGGTTTAACAAGACAGTTTTAATGCCCGATGGAAGAGCTGTGGAGTTCCGAGTGGTTTAAACAGACGGTTTTAATGCCCCTTGGAAGAGTGGTGGAAGTCACAGCTGATTAAAAAGACAATATCAATGCCCCTTGGAAGAGCTGTGGAGTTCAGAGTGGTTTAACAAGACGGTTTTAATGCCCCTTGGAAGAGCTGTGGAGTTCCGAGTGGTTTAAACGGACGGTTTTAATGCCCCTTGGAAGAGTGGTGGATGTCACAGCTGATTAAAAGGACAATATCAATGCCCCTTGGAAAAGCTGTGGAGTTCAGAGTGGTTTAACAAGATGGTTTTAATGCCCCTTGGAAGAGCTGTGGAGTTACGAGTGGTTTAACCAGATGGTTTTAATGCCCCTTGGAAGAGTGGTGGAGGTCGCAGCTGATTAAAAAGACAATATCAATGCCCCTTGGAAGAGCTGTGGAGTTCAGAGTGGTTTAACAAGACGGTTTTAATGCCCCTTGGAAGAGTGGTGGAGGTCGCAGCTGATTAAAAAGACAATATCAAGGCCCCTTGGAAGAGCTGTGGAGTTCAGAGTGGTTTAACCAGACGGTTTTAATGCCCCTTGGAAGAGTGGTGGAGGTCGCAGCTGATTAAAAAGACAATATCAATGCCCCTTGGAAGAGCTGTGGAGTTCATAGTGGTTTAACAAGATGGTTTTAATGCCCCTTGGTGGAGTGGTGGAGGTCGAGGCTGATTAAAAAGACAATATCAATGCCCCTTGGAAGAGCTGTGGAGTTCCGAGTGGTTTAACCAGACGGTTTTAATGCCTCTTGGAAGAGTGGTGGAGGTCGCAGAGGAATATAAAGACAATATCAATCCGCCGTGGAAGAGACGAGGAGGTCACAGTAGCTTAACAAGATGGTTTTAATGTCCCTTACAAGAGCCATGCAGTACAGCATCTTAAAAACATTATTCCCATTATTGGGGAGTGGGTCTCCCATAGTCTTTGCCTATGCCTTCCAAGCAAAAGCTGCCAAAAATTAGAACGGAGGAACTTGCAATGCTGGCAAACAAGAGCCATGCAGTACAGCATCTTAAAAACATTATTCCCATTATTGGGGAGTGGGTCTCCCATAGTCTTTGCCTATGCCTTCCCAGCAAAAGCTGCCAAAAATTAGGACGGAGGAACTTGCAATGGTGGCAAACAAGAGCCATGCAGTACAGCATTTTAAAACATTATTCCCATTATTGGGGAGTGGGTCTCCCATAGTCTTTGCCTATACCTTCCAAGCAAAAGCTGCCAAAAATTAGGACGGAGGAACTTGAAATGCTGGCAAACAAGAGCCATGCAGTACAGCATTTTAAAAACATTATTCCCAGTATTGGGGAGTGGGTCTCCCATAGTCTTTGCCTATGCCTTCCAAGCAAAAGCTGCCAAAAATTAGGGCGGAGGAACTTGCAATGCTGGCAAACAAGAGCCATACAGTACAGCATCTTAAAAACATTATTCCCATTATTGGGGAGTGGGTCTCCCATAGTCTTTGCCTATGCCTTCCAAGCAAAAGCTGCCAAAAATTAGGACGGAGGAACTTGCAATGCTGGCAAACAAGAGCCATGCAGTACAGCATCTTAAAAACATTATTCCCATTATTGGGGAGTGGGTCTCCCATAGTCTTTGCCTATACCTTCCAAGCAAAAGCTGCCAAAAATTAGGACGGAGGAACTTGCAATGCTGGCAACACAGACCAAGGTCACCCTGGTGGTATAGTGGTGGTGGAGGCTGAGGATAAGGAGAAGAGCAAAATACAGCCGAAATGAGGAAGCGTATACCCATGTGTGGGTGTGAAGCGGTGCATGGGAATACACCTCCCGAAATAACACAGTGGATTTGACTTTATGTTACTCTGCTGTCATTTGGTGGTGATGAGAAGTCTGGCCCAATGCAGCCCTTGTTCGTTTTGATAAGGGTCAGCTTGTCAGCATTGTCAGTTGACAGGCAAGTGCGCTTATCAGTTATAATTCCCCCAGCGGCACTAAAAACACGCTCCGATAACACGCTAGCGGCAGGGCAGGTAAGGACCTCCAAGGTGTACAGAGCAAGTTCATTCCAAGTGTCCAGCTTGGATACCCAAAAATTAAAAGGTACAGAGGAATCACGGAGGACGCTGGTAGGGTCGGCAAGGTACTCCCTCACCATCTTTTGAAACTTTCCACTCCTTGTGAGAGTACCCCATGCCTCAGGGCCTGTAAGCTGGGCGGGTTGTTCCCCTGCCTCAGCTGGATTGGAGTTGCGTCTCTCTCGCCAGTATTGGGCAACGAACTGTGATCTCTGCAGCTAGCGTGTTCAGATGGGAATTTTTTTAACAGTTCTGCAGCAAGGGCCTTCTGGTACTGCCCCATTTTTGTAGACCTCTCCACCTCAGGAATAAGAGAGTGAAAGTTCTCCTTGTAGCGGGGGTCTAAAAGTGTCACCAACCAGTAATGACTGTCACCCAACATTTTGACAACGCAAAGGGTCACGGTTAAGGCAGCGTAACATAAAGTCAGCCATGCGTGCCAGACTGGTAACGGGCAAGACTTCCGTGTCCTCATCAAGATGACGACTGACTATGCTCTCCTCCTCCTCCCCCCCTGTCCTCAGGCCACCCACGCTGAACCGACGGTATGACAGTTGTACAGGTACTACCGTCTACAGCGCATGATACCAGCTCCTGTTCTTCCTCCTCTCCCTCATTGTCCCCCAATGCACATTGGGATGAGATGAGACTGGGCTGTGTGTAATCGCCCGCTACGGCTTCTTGATCCATCTCATCATACTCTGGCTGCAATGCTTCCTCTTTAATTCTCTGCAGACAGTGTTGCAAAAGACAGACAAGTGGGATGCTGATTGCGTCATTGCCACTCACCATCTTGGTGGACTCCTCAAAGTTTGTCAAGATGGTACATATGTAAGACATCCAGGTCCACTCCTGAGGTCTTATGTGTGGAGTCTGACGGCCTTGTAGCAGCTGGTACTCCACAACTGCTCTCTTCTGCTCACAAATCCTTTGCAACATGTGGAGGGTAGAGTTCCAAAGTGTGGGGACATCACACACCAGTCGGTGTGCCGGAAGCTACAAACGCTGCTGCAACACAGCAAGGGCGGCGGAAGCTGTAGCCGACTTGTGAAAATGAGCTGACAGGCGGCGTACTTTGACGAGCAGATCTGGCAACTCGGGGTACAATTTAAGAAACCGCTGAACCACGAGGTTAAGCACATGAGCCAGGCATGGTACGTGTGTGATCTCGCCTCGCCTCAGAGCCGCCACCAGGTTACGGCCATTGTCACACACGACCATGCCTGGATGTAGGTTCAGCGGTCTCAGCCACAGATCTGCCTGCTGTTTCACAGCTGTCCACAACTCACAAGCAGTGTGAGGTTTATCACCTAAGCTTATGAGTTTCAGCACAGCCTGTTGCCGCTTGGCGGAGGCAGTACTGCAGTGCTTCCAGCTTGTAAATGATGTGGTGATAGTTGAGATGGAGGCTGAACATGAGGAGGATGATGTGCAAGAACTGTACACTGTGGGGGCAACTCTGACTGACATAGGGCCCGCAATCCTGGGGGGAGGATGTGTTCCGTTCCAAGGTCTGACTGGGTCCCAGCTTCCACTATGTTTACCCAGTGTGCCGTCAGGGAGCTGTACCGTCCCTGGCCACAAGCACTTGTCCACGTGTCCGTTGTCAGGTGGACTCTCCCAGAAACTGCGTTGTTGAGGGCACAGAAGATGTTTTAGGACACGTGCTTGTTCAGTGCGGGGATGGCACACCAGGCAAAATAGTGTCGGCTGGGGACCGAGTACCGAGGGACGGCCACCGCCATAAGGTTGCGGAAGGATTCCGTCTCCACCAGCCTAAAAGGCAGCATTTCCAACGCAAGCAGTCGGGAAATGTGCGAATATAGGACTGTGGCCTGTGGGGCGTTGGCTGCGAATTTGCGCTTTCGCTCAAAGGTCTGGGATATGGACAATTGAACGCTGCGTTGGGACATGGACGTTGATGCAGTTTCTTGAGAAACTACCATAACAAGTGAAGACTGAGAGGAGGGGGCATCTTTGCATGCAGTATGGACAGGGGATTGCCTTCCACGCACAGCAGGGGGTTCTCTTACACGCACAACAGCGGAAGAAGCAGTGGTGACACCCGCTGACACTGATCGTGGACCCTGGGGTTCGCCCCACAAAGTCGGGTGCTTTGCTGACATGTGCCTGATCATGCTGGTGGTGGTCAAGCTGGTAGTTTTGTCACCCCTGCTGATGCTGGCATGACAGGTGGTACAAATGGCCTTTTTGGGGTTATCAGCAGAGTCTTTAAAAAAATTCCAGACTCTGGAAGACCTACCAGTTGTACTGGCAACGTCCCTCGTGTTGGTGTTACGGGGAACGGTTTCCCGCCTTCTGTCTGAAACCACCACACTGCTTCTTCCTGCCTGTTGGGGTACTCAGCCTCCCTCTCCCTGTGTGCTGCTGGCCCCGCTCTGCGTGTCCTCCTGCCACGTTGGGTCAGTTACTAGATCATCCACCACCTCCTCCTCTTAAGCACCACGATCCTCCTCCTCACTTCGTGGCAATTGTGTTTCATCATCGTCCACCTCTTGTGACAAATTGCCAGCGTCACCTTCCTGTGGCCATGACTGTTCAAATATTTGGGCATCGCTACATGGGATCTCCTCTTCCACCACTTCAAGAGGAGCAGGCGAGGGGCACAAACATGGAAATGGAGCAGTGAACAGCTCTTCAGAGTGTCCAACTGTGGGATCAGTTGCTGTTTGACAACACTCGGCATAATGGGAGGAAGGAGCATCAGGGTGAGGAGGAGTATGCGGTCGAGACTCACGGCTACTAAAACTTGACCGTGTGGAAGACAGACCGGAGGTGGTGGTGCCCAGGTAACTGGAAGTATTATCTGCTATCCAATTAATAACCTGTTCACACGAATCAGTTCGCAATACTGGTGTTGTTGTGTGCTTCCCTAGTAATTCGGTCAAGAAGTGGGAACGAGAAGATGTGGAGGTTGGTTGTGGCACATTTTCACCCTGGCCACGGCCCCGTCCTCTGCACGCACCATAGCTTTTGCCTCTACTTAGCTTTTGCTGACAAAGGGCAAGAGAATAAAAGATAGATTTAGTCACTTGTTGCAGGCTGTTCATGAGGAATCAGTTGTATATATAAATGTAATAAACTGTATTGTTCTAATAAAAATCTTTTTGAAAAAATCTAAAAATATCAAGGAATTTTTTCCAGAAAAATGATATAATGTTGAATGTGTTTAATAAAAAGAACATTGAGAAATTTAGATTGGAATATTTTTGATTCATTTATGAAATGGAATCCATATTTTAGGATTTATATTCTCATATTTGGTTGGAGATTATTTATATATATGAATTTACTTGTCATTGATATATTTGATTCCATGGGAAATATTAAAAAATCTTAAAAACATTAAGGATTTTTTCTGGAAAAACTATGAAATGTTACATATTTTTAGCTAAAAGAATATGGAGAAATAAAGATATAATGTGGTATATGCATGCAATAAATTTTACAATCTGCGATGTATATGGTTTTATGTGTAGTCGGGGATTATTTAAATATATGAATTCACTTGTTCTTTTTCATTGTGCAACCTGAGTTTATTATTGCTTAATTTTTTGTATGTTGTTGTAAATTCTGTTATATATAATTTTTTTTATTGGTCTACTCTTTTTTTATGTTAATGAGAATTATGTCATTTCCGTGGATTTGTTTATAAATATCTTGACTGAATGTATTGAACCACAATTGAAAAAAGCCTTGGACAGGCTGAAACGTCTTGTGTGAGTTGTGGAATAAATCAACTGATTATCAACACGTGAGTGCCGGGATTTTCTTTTCCTACTGACCATAATGTAGACCCTCATTCCCAAACTGTAACTCCTGTTGGTGGAGACAATGAGGAAGACGATGATGAGACTCAAATACCTGATTGGAGCGACAACTTTAGTTTTTTGTCAGGGCAGGAACAGGTTGGCTCTGAGGACGACGGGTGTGATAACGCACAGGGTGATGATGATGAGGTTGGAGATCCCACTTACTGTCAACCCACAGTCAGCCAAGAGATGAGGTCAGCAGAGGAGGTGGAGGAAGATGCTAGTGACGACGAGGTCAGGTTGCGCCTTCCTGGACAGAGACGTAGTACTGGAAGCACGTCAACAACTGCATCCTCAAACACAACTCTGCCTCTCACCACAAGTCGTGGTGGCTCTTCAGGTCGCATGGGTGCTAAGCCTTGCATAGCCTGGGCATTTTTTCAGATCGATAAAGATGACCCAACTCGTGTTATCTGTAACATTTGTCAGCAAAAGCTAAGTAGAGGCCAAAAAATACATAGTTTGAGTACTTCATGCATGAACCGGCACATGGACATGAAGCATAAGTTGCAGTGGGAAGCTCACTGTGCTACAATGCGGCCTAGCCGGCCGGGCCAACCACCGTCTGCCATATCTTGTGCATCCGCGGCCGCTTCATCCTCTGTGACTGGGGGGACAGCAGTCACACCTGTTTTGGGGCGCAGACCTGCCACCTCTTTACCCGCAACAGCCAGCGTGATTGGCAGGTCATCATTTTCTTTGGAGGTGGTAACACCAGCTGGTGTTGAGCGCTGTCCGACATCGATAGCACCACCTTTGGATCAAGGCAACCTAACATGTCCGCCTGCATCTTCCTCACAGACCGGCAGTTTGCCGGGGACACCCTTATCAACCCCGTCTAAGCACAATAGCCAGCCCTCGGTCCCTCAGATGTGGACAAGTAAAAGACCATTTCCTCCTAGCCATGAGAAAGCTAAGAGGTTGAATTTCACCATCTGCAAGCTCTTGGCTACAGAAATGCTGCCTTTCCGCCTGGTGGACACAGAGGATTTTCGAGACCTTATGTCCGTCGCAGTGCCCCAGTACCAGATGCCCAGTCGGCACTACTTCTCAAAGAAAGGTGTGCCTGCGCTCCACCAGCATGTCGCACACAACATCACCGCTTCTTTGAGAAACTCTGTGTGTGACAGGGTGCATTTCACCACAGACACTTGGACGAGTAGGCATGGACAGGGGCGTTACATGTCGCTGACTGGGCACTGGGTAACTATGGTGACAGCAGGACAAGGGGCTGCTGTCCAAGTCTTGCCGTCCCCACGAGTTGTGCGTCAATCCTCTTTATGTCAAAGTTCCTCCACTGCTTCTGCCTCCTCAACCTCCTCTCGGTCTTCCACCTGCACCCAAAGCCTGTCTGGTCATGCCACAAGCTTTCTAACTGCGCAGAAGGGATCCTGCACACCTCCTTACTATGCTGGCAGTAGGGCTCAACGTCATCAGGTGGTCTTTACTTTGAAATGTCTGGGAAATGTGAGTCACACAGCTGAGGAGTTGTGGTCAGCTCTGGAGAACCAATTTCATGAATGGTTATCTCCACTGGACCTGAAACCAGGGAAGGCCGTGTGCGATAATGCTGCAAACCTGGGTGCGGACCTTCGCCGGGGCAATGTCACACACGTGCCTTGTATGGCTCACGTGTTGAACCTGGTTGTCCAGCAATTTTTAGCCCACTATCCCAGACTAGATGGCCTTCTGCAGAGGGCACGGTCGCTGTGTGCTCACTTCCGCCGTTCGCATCCCGCAGCTCAGCGACTTACATCTCTACAGAAGTCGTTGGGCCTGCCACTTCACCGGCTAAAATGCGATGTGCCTACCCGGTGGAATTCAACCCTGCACATGTTGCAGCGACTGTGGCAGCACTGACAAGCCCTGGTGCAATACGTTCTGACGTATAGCCTGGGCCAACGAGATCCAGAGGTGGGGCAAATCACGCTGGAGGAGTGGTCTCAGATCAGGGACCTATGCACCCTTCTGCACAGTTTTGAAATGGCGACGAAGATGTTTAGTGCTGACGATGCCATTATCAGCATGACTATTCCGTGATTTACATGCTGGAGCACATGTTAAACAGAATTCGGAGTCAGGTGGTGGCACAAGAGGAGGTGGAGGAAGTAGAGGAGGAGGAGTTGTATGCGGAAGGGCTAACATCTGCAAGGTCCAGACGGTCGGCAGCACCAAGGCGGCAGGCATGTGAGGGTGGGGGAGATGGTTTTACCAGGGTGCATGGTAGCAGCCAAACTAGTGAGGAAGGTGCAGGAGCCCAGGAAGAAGTGGAGGACGAACTGATGGAAGACTCATCAGATGAGGGAGACCTTGATCACATTTCTGTTGTGCGAGGTTGGGGGGAGAGGACAGAGGAAGGAAGCATGATTGTTACCTCGCCACCAACACAACAGGGACTTGGTGCTCCTGGATGCGCAACACACATGAGTGCCTTCTTGCTGCACTACCTGCAACATGACCCTCGAATTGTGAGAATTAGAAATAATTCTGACTACTGGGTTGCCACACTGTTAGATCCCCGGTACAAAAGTAAATTTGCAGAAATTATTCCTGCCATAGAAAGGGATGCACGCATGCAGGAGTATCAGCAGAGACTGTTGCAGAATCTTACATGTGCTTTTCCACAAAACACCAGTGGTGCACGTAGTGAATCTCACAGTTCCAACTTGCCAACCGTGGGACCGTCAAGTGTTCAGCACTCAAACCGTAACAGAACCACAGTATCTGCTGGCAACATCAATTTTGCGGAATCATTTCACCACTTTTTTAGCCCATCCTTTGCAAGGCCACAGGAGACAAGAAGTCTGACACATAGTCAACGCCTAGAGACGATGGTACAGGAGTATCTCCAAGTAAACATTGAAGTCATGACTGTGTCACTGGACCCTTGCTCTTTTTGGGCTTCCAATCTGGATAAATGGCCGGAGCTAGCCACTTACGCCTTGGAGATCTTGTCATGCCCCGCAGCCAGCGTTCTGTCTGAACGTGTGTTCAGCGCTGCTGGTGGTGTGCTGACAGATAAGCGCACGCGGCTCTCCACTGATAATGTAGACAGACTCACGTTCATAAAGATGAACAAATCATGGATCCGAAACGACTTTTCTACCCCTGTGTCATCCTGGGGAGAGTAAAAGCTTGATGATTGGTTAAAATCACCCTACCAACCGTTTTAAGCTTTCAAATTACTAATCATGTTTATCTGTATCTTGGCTGGAAAATAATTTGGGCTTTGTAGCAGTGTGCAGCACTGATTCTATTAGGCCATCTATAATAAGCTCCACCAGATTTAAAATTACTAATCATGTTTATCTGTATCTTGACTGGAAAATAATTTGGGCTTTGTAGCAGTGTGCAGCACTGATCCTATTAGGCCATCTATACTAAGCTCCACCAGATTTAAAATTAATAATAACTTTTAGCTGCATCTAGCCCGGAAAATAATTTTGGGGCTCCGAGATGCGCAAGACACATAAGTGCCTTCTTGCTGCACTACCTGCAACATGACCCTCATATTGTCAGAATTCGAAGTAATCATGACTACTGGGTTGCCACACTCGTAGATCCCCCAAACTTTTCGATCAACCTTTTCATTTTAATAAAGACCAAAAAAATGGTCATTTTTGAAATTATAAGCATTAGCAGGTTATTAGAAACTGAAATCAAAAAGTTTTCAACTCAAAACTTTATTCTAGGTGATGTTATATTTTCACATAGGACCCCTTGTTCGAAAGGAGCTTCTGAACTCTCTCGTCCATTGAATTTGTCAGGTTTTGGATGGTTTCTGCTTCAATTGTTTTGCATGAGGACAGAATACCCTCCCAGAGCTGTTGCTTAGATGTGAACTGCCTCCCGCCATCATAGACACTCCTTTTGATGATGCTCCAGAGGTTCTGAATGGGGTAGAGGTCAGGGGAGCATGGGGGTCACACCATAAGTTTGTCCCCTTTTATGCCCATATCAGCCAGAGATGCAGATGTTTTATGAGCAGCATCAGATGGTGCATTATCATGCAAAAAAATGATCTTGCTGTTAAATACACGGTTCTTCTTCTTGAACCATGGCAGGAAGTGCTGTTTGAGAAAATCCACATACATTATGGAGTTCATCTTTAGCGCCTTCAGGGATCCTAAAGGGGCCGACAATCTCTCTCCCCATGATTCCAGCCCAAAACATTACTCCACCTCCTCCTTGTTGGCGCTGTAGCCGTGTTTGTGTGGGGTGTCCATCAACCAGCCATCCTCCACTCCATCCATCTGGACCATCGAGCGCTGCACGGCACTCATCCGTGAACAAAACAGTTTTGAAATCAGTCTTCATGTAATGTTTGGCCCACTGGAGCCGTTTCTGCTTGTGTGAAGTGGATAGAGGAGGTCGACAGGATGGCGTATGCACAGCTGCAAACCTCTGAAGGACCCTGCATCTTGTTGTTCGGGGGACGTTGGAGGCACCAGCAGCTTCAAAAACTTGTCTGCTGCTATGACAAGGCTTTTTTGCCGCTGCTCTTTTAACCTGATGTAATTGCCTGTAGGAAAGAGTCCTCAATTTGCCCTTATCAGCACGCACACGTGTGTACTGTGAATCAGCTACATACTTCTTGATTGCCAAGACACTTCATCCTGATCATCGCACAATGTTGATTGTAGTCATGCCTTGACCTAAACACTCCACAATTTGTTGCTTCTCAGCAGCCGACACATCCTTTTTCTTTCCCATTTTGGCAGAAAATGTAGGCTGCTTAATAACGTGAGACAGCCTTCTTAAGTAGTCTTGCCTTTCATTGGACACACCTGCTAAACTAATTAGCACAGGTGTCTACAATTGCTTACAGTGATATAAAGAGCCCTGACACACATCACCATCAATGAGTTTAACTGACAAACAAACAAATTCTTCCCTTATCACTCCTAAACACTTTTTGCATAATAATTTGGAACACAGTGTACATGTGCTTTTCCACAAAACACCAGTGGTTGACGTAGTGAATCTTACAGTTCTAACTTGCCAATCGTGGTCTGTATGGAGTTGTTCAATAAAGGGCCCAAAATTAAGATAACATAGATGGGAGAGGTCTCTATGAATAGGAATTCCTAAGTATTTGATACCCTGTGAGGGCCAGGCAAAGGGAAAGTTGGACTGGATGGAATCCTATATGGATTTGGAGAGGGAGACATCGAGGGCCTCAGACTTCGCTGCATTGATTTTAAAATTTGACCATGTAACAAAGTGATCTATTTCAGCCATAACAGCATGGATGGATATATGTGATTGAGTGATATATACTAGGACATCATCAGCAAATAGAGAGCACTTGTACTCGGTGCCTCCCACCTCAATCCACCTAATATTGGGGTTATGGCGAATTGATGAGAGCAGGTGCTCCGTCACTAGGATGTATAAGAGAGGGGACAGAGGACATCCCTGCCTTGTCCCATTGGTGATTGTGAAAGGTGATGAAAATGTTCTGATGCACCCCCTGGGCCTTGGGACACCCGGAGCCGGACCCTTTTTGGTGGATGCTGGTGGTTGTAGTCTTCGTGGCGGCGACCCGGTTCCGTGGCTCAGGGTGGTCAAACCAGTGGCGGAACTATTTATGTGGTTTTGATGTTTAAATGTCCGACTACGCCACCCGTGGATTGCGGTCAGAGTGAACCGCCGCTGCAGGGCAGACCGCTGAGGCTGGTGTTGTGGGTGCAGCAGAGCGTAGCATAACTCCCCACGGGAGGAGTATAGCCTCAGGGCAGTGTATGCGGAGGATGGGGTTGATGGTGCAGGGCAGCAGCAGTAACGACACGGAGTCAGTGATGCAGTCCAGGGCCTTTACTCACAGTTCTTATTATCCAGACCACGTCTGCAGGTAACGGCTGCCCACGTCGTACTGTGCTCACCAGGTGAGGGGCTCAGACAACTCCCAGATAACTTTGGAGCGCTTCACAGGACCCCCTTTGTGTGTCCTTTGTCTGGCCTTTCTTACCAACCCTTCTGTCCAGCTGCCTCGGGCCTCCTCTTGGTAAACTTGGCGCCAGTTTCCCTGACCCTATGTGGTGCCTTCCTAGCGGGTGTAGCGAGGGGCTGCGCCACATAAAATGTCACAGTCTCCTGTTTCTAGCTGAGGGTCGTTTCCTGCCTCCACTCCCCCTTTGGCCTGACCCCTCCACGCAGGTGGATTCGGGCGTGCGGTGGCGACTCGCCCGTCCGCACCCCTGGGATCCCTTCATTCCTCGTTCCTGGAGCCTTCTCCGCTCCTCTTCCTTCCTTCTCCCTCTTCCAGGCCTGGGCCTCTGTTACTAGGCCCGCCTCCGGAGCAGAGCTCATGCAGAGCCCCTGCTCCCTGCCACTTCTGCTCAGACTTCTCTGCACTGAACTAAGATTGTGCCCACCTTTTATACTCCCTTCTCAATGCACCCAGGAACTGTTTCCTCCATGCTCCTGAACTACAGGGTTCCCCTTCCTCAGTGTTCCCTCCCCCCCACTCCAGCCAGGGATAGGGACTGTCGTGCCCATCTCAGAGGCATATTGGTCGCCCTGCCCCACGGCAATGTGGTGTAATGCATGCAGGTGTCGGGTCCTGATCCACACTCCATCCTTACCTGAGAGTGAGATATCACACCTCTGGGTGAGGTGCAATACCTCTGTAGCAACCGAGCCCTCAGGGTGCTACAGTTCCATTTATCTTCAGCCTAGGTGACGTATTGTGATACAGGGCCGTGATTTTGGCTATAAAAGGGTCCCCTAGACCCCTACCCCAAGCTTTTTAAGAGAATCATATATGGCGTGCCAGGAGACTCTATGGAATGCTTTCTCAGCATCCAACGAGAGTATCTAATTACAAATTTTTAACTGCATCTAGCCCAGGAAATACTTTGTGCCTAGTAGCAGTGTCTACTAGTCAGCGGATTATCCCGGCTGTTAAGCAAGCTACACCACCTGTAGTTTGGACACTTAATTTTTTCAAAGGAAATGCTTCGGGACCACGGGATACTCAGTGAAGAGCATCAGGAGGCACCCCAAAGCATAGGGGCTGGGACTGGCAGTAGGATGCCTTGAGGTGGACAGCCAAGCTCGATCCTTATTAAAGCTTTTTAACTGCAGCAGCTTTAGTGGATGCTACTGGAGCTGGAATTACGCGGCTGCTGGCATGAGACTTGCCCTCCAATAGATCCTTGTAAATGGATTTAAAGTGTATTCATTCAAATTAGAGAGACAATTTAATTTAAAAAGCTTAGAGCTGCCTCCACCACAGGGGGGCTCGCTCGACCCACCAGCGGACAGGCACCAGTATTGGAAGAGGGGGGCTGGCCGTCAGGGTTCACCGCGGCTCTGGCACAAACCCGGCGACACGGAGGTGGCACGGGCAGGAGCGGACTGAACGTGTCGGCTTCTCACTTTTTGGATTTTAGAAGGGCATGACATGCCTATATCTGTGTCTCCCCCTCCTTTTACTCCTCCACCTCTTTTCTTTTCGCATGACTATATGTACTTGTCACTTTTCCATGTGTTAGTTGTGTCTTCTGAGCAGTTTGTCAGCTTTTGGACACCTTTGAAGGTGTTTTCTATGTGTTTCTATGTGTTTTTGTTTGCCTGCCATTGGTTTTAAGGGTGTTCGAAGGTGTTCGACGAACAGTTCGACGAACAGTTCGGCGAACACACGGGAGTTCGACGAACCGAACCGAACTCGAACACTACGGGGGTGGCTAAACACTAACTGTAACCTCCACCACTTTTCCAAGGGGCATTTAAACCGTCTTGTTAAGCTACTGCGACCGGCACGTCTCTTCCAAGGGGCAATTAAACCATCTTGTTAAGCTACTGCGACCTGCACGTCTCTTCCAAGGGGCATTTAAACCGTCTTATTAAGCTACTGCAACCTGCACGTCTCTTCCAAGGGGCATTTAAGCTGTCTTGTTAAGCTACTGCCACCTGCACGTGTCTTCCAAGGGGCATTTAAACCATTTTGTTAACCTACTGCGACCTGCACGTCACTTCCAAGGGACATTTAAACCGTCTTATTAAGCTCCTGTGACCTGCACGTCTCTTCCAAGGGGCATTTAAACTGTCTTGTTAAGCTTCTGCGACCTCCACCGCTCTTCCAAGGGGCATTTAAACCATCTTGTTAAGCTACTGCGACCTGCACGTCTCTTCCAAGGGGCATTTAAACCGTCTTGTTAAGCTACTGCGACCTGCACGTCTCTTCCAAGAGGCATTTAAATCGTCTTGTTAAGCTAGTGCGACTTGCATGTTTCTTCCAAGGGGCATTTAAACCATCTTCTTAAGCTACTGTAACCTCCACCACTTTTCCAAGGGTCATTTAAACCGTCTTGTTAAGCTACTGCGACCTCCACCGCTCTTCCAAGGGGCATTTAAACCGTCTTGTTATGCTACTGCGACCTCCAACGCTCTTCCAAGGGGCATTTAAACCATCTTGTTAAGCTACTGCGACCTGCGCGTCTCTTCCAAGGGGCATTCAAACCGTCTTGTTAAGCTACTGCGACCTGCACGTTACTTCCAAGGGGCATTTAAATCGTCTTGTTAAGCTACTGCGACTTGCACGTCTCTTTCAAGGGGCATTTAAATCATCTTGTTAAGCTACTGTAACCTCCACCACTTTTCCAAGGGGCATTTAAACCGTCTTGTTAAGCTACTGCGACCTGCACGTCTCTTCAATGGGGCATTTAAACCGTCTTGTTAAGCTACTGTAACCTGCATGTCTCTACCAAGGGGCATTTAAACCGTCTTGTTAAGCTACTGCAACCTGCATGTCTCTTCCAACCGGCATTTAAACAGTCTTGTTAAGCTGCTGCGACCTGCATGTCTCTTCCAAAGGGCATTTAAACTGTCTTGTTAAGCTACTGCGACCTACACCGCTCTTACAAGGGGCATTTAAACCGTCTTGTTAAGCTACTGCGACCTGCACGTCTCTTCCAAGGGGCATTTAAATCGTTTTGTTAAGCTACTCCGACCTGCACGTCTCTAACAAGGGGCATTTAAACTGTTTTGTTAAGCTACCGCGACCTCCACGGCTCTACCAAAGGGCATTTAAACTGTCTTTTTAAGCTACTGCAACCTGCACGTCTCTTCCAAGGGGAATTTAAACCGTCTTGTTAAGCTTCTGCGACCTCCACCGCTCTTCCAAGGGGCATTTAAACCGTCTTGTTAAGCTACTGCGACCTCCACCGCTCTTCCAAGGGGCATTTAAACCATCTTGATAAGCTACTGCGACCTGCACGTCTCTTCCAAGGGGCATTCAAACCGTCTTGTTAAGCTACTGCGACCTGCACGTCTCTTCCAAGGGGCATTTAAACCGTCTTATTAAGTTACTGCGACCTGCACGTCTCTTCCAAGTGGCATTTAAACTGTCTTGTTAAGCTACTGCGACCTCCACCTCTCTTCCAAGGGGCATTTCAACGGTCTTGTTAAGCTACTGCGACCTGCACGTCTCTTCCAAGGGGCATTTAAACAGTCTTGTTAAGCTACTGCGACCTACACGTCTCTTCCAAGGGGCATTTAAACAGTCTTGTTAAGCTACTGTGACCTACATGTCTCTTCCAAGGGGCATTTAAGCCGTCTTGTTAAGCTACTGCGACCTCCATCGCTCTTCCAAGGGGCATTTAAACCATCTTGTTAAGCTACTGCAACCTGCACGTCTTTTCCAAGCGGCATTTAAACCGTCTTGGTAAGCTACTGAGACCTGAAAGCCTCTTCTAAGGGGCAATTAAACCGTCTTGTTAAGCTACTGCGACCTGCACGTCTCTACCAAGGGACATTTAAACCGTCTTATTAAGCTCCTGTAACCTGCACGTCTCTTCCAAGGGGCATTTAAACTGTCTTGTTAAGCTTCTGCGACCCCCACCGCTCTTCCAAGGGGCATTTAAACCGTCTTGTTAAGCTACTGCGACCTGCACGTCTCTTCCAAGGGGCAGTTAAATCGTCTCGTTAAGCTACTGCGACTTGCACGTTTCTTCCAACGGGACATTTAAACCATCTTGTTAAGCTACTGTAACATCCACCACTTTTCCAAGGGGCATTTAAACCGTCTTATTAAGCTACTGCGACCTGCACGTCTCTTCCAAGGGGCATTTAAACCATCTTGTTAAGCTACTGCGACCTGCACGTCTCTTCCAAGGGGCATTTAAACCGTCTTTTTAAGCTACTGCAACCTGCACGTCTCTTCCAAGGGGCATTTAAACTGTCTTGTTAAGCAACTGCGACCTGCACGTCTCTTCCAACGGGCATTTAAACTGTCTTGTTAAGCTACTGCGACCTGCACGTGTCTTCCAAGGGGCATTTAAACCGTTTTGTTAACCTACTGCGACCAGCATGTCACTTCCAAGGGACATTTAAACCGTCTTATTAAGCTCCTGTGACCTGCACGTCTCTTCCAAGGGGCATTTAAACTGTCTTGTTAAGCTTCTGCGACCTCCACTGCTCTTCCAAGGGGCATTTAAACCGTCTTGTTAAGCTACTGCGACCTGCACGTCTCTTCCAAGGGGCATTTAAAAACGTCTTGTTAAGCTACTGCGACCTGCACGTCTCTTCAAGGGGCATTTAAATCGTATTGTTAAGCTACTGCGACTTGCACGTTTCTTCCAAGAGGCATTTAAACCATCTTGTTAAGCTACTGTAACCTCCACCACTTTTCCAATGGGCATTTAAACCGTCTTGTTAAGCTACTGCGACCTCCACCGCTCTTCCAAGAGGCATTTAAACCGTCTTGTTAAGCTACTGCGACCACCACCGCTCTTCCAAGGGGCATTTAAACCATCTTGTTAAGCTACTGCGACACGCACGTCTCTTCCAAGGGGCATTCAAACCGTCTTGTTAAGCTACTGCGACCTGCACGTCTCTTCCAAGGGGCATTTAAATCGTCTTGTTAAGCTAATGCGACTTGCACGTCTCTTCCAAGGGGCTTTTAAATCATCTTGTTAAGCTACTGTAACCTCCAACACTTTTCCAAGGGGCATTTAAACCGTCTTGTTAAGCTACTGCGACCTGCATGTCTCTACCAAGGGGCATTTAAACCGTCTTGTTAAGCTACTGCAACCTGCATGTCTCTTCCAACCGGCATTTAAACTGTCTTGTTACGCTACTGCGACCTACACCGCTCTTACAAGGGGCATTTAAACCGTCTTGTTAAGCTACTGCGACCTGCATGTCTCTTCCAAGGGGCATTTAAATCGTCTTGTTAAGCTACTGCGACCTACACCGCTCTTACAAGGGACATTTAAACTGTCTTTTTAAGCTACTGCAACCTGCACGTCTCTTCCAAGGGGCATTTAAACCATCTTGTTAAGCTACTGCGACCTCCACAGCTCTTCCAAGGGGCATTTAAACCGTCTTGTTAAGCTACTGCGACCTCCACCACTCTTCCAAGGGGCATTTAAACCATCTTGATAAGCTACTGCGACCTGCACGTCTCTTCCAAAGGGCATTCAAACTGTCTTGTTAAGCTACTGCGACCTGCAAGTCTCTTCCAAGGGGCATTTAAATCGTCTTGTTAAGCTACTGCGACTTGCACGTCTCTTCCAAGGGGCATTTAAATCATCTTGTTAAGCTACTGTAACCTCCACCACTTTTCCAAGGTGCATTTAAATCATCTTGTTAAGCTACTGCGACCTGCACGTTTCTTCCAAGGGGCATTTAAATCGTCTTGTTAAGCTACTGCGACCTGCAAGTCTCTTCCAAGCGGCATTTAAACAGTCTTGTTAAGCTGCTGCGACCTGCATGTCTCTTCCAAAGGGCATTTAAACTGTCTTGTTAAGCTACTGCGACCTAAACCGCTCTTACAAGGGGCATTTAAACTGTCTTGTTAAGATACTGCGACCTACAATGCTCTTACAAGGGGCATTTAAACCGTCTTGTTAAGCTACTGTGATCTGTACGTCTCTTCCAAGGGGCATTTAAACAGTCTTGTTAAGCTACTGCGACTTGCACGTCTCTTCCAAGGGGCATTTAAACCGTCTTGTTAAGCTACTGTAATCTCCACCACTTTTCCTAAGGGCATTTAAACAGTCTTGCTAAGCTACTGCGACCTGCACGTCTCTTCCAAGGGGCATTTAAACCGTCTTGTTAAGCTACTGAAATCTGCATGTCTCTTCCAAGGGGCATTTAATCAGTCTTCTTAAACTGCTACGACCTGCATGTCTCTTCCAAGGGGTATTTAAAACATCTTGTTAAGCTACTGCAAACTGCACGTCTTTTCCAATGGGCATTTAAACCGTCTTGTTAAGCTACTGCGACCTCCACCGCTCTTCCAAGGGGCATTTGAACCATCTTGTTAAGCTACTGCGACCTGCACGTCTCTTCCAAGGGGCATTTAAACCGTCTTGTTAAGCTACTGCGACCTGCAAGCCTTTTCTAAGGGGCATTTAAACACTTTTGTTAAGCTTCTGCCACCTGCACGTCTCTTTTAAGGGGTATTTAAACCGTCTTGTTAAGCTACTGCGACTTGCACGTCTATTCCAAGGTGCATTTAAACCGTCTTATTAAGCTACTGTGACCTGCACGTCTCTTCCAAGGGGCATTTAAACTGTCTTATTAAGCTACTGCGACCTCCAGCTCTCTTCCAAGGGGCATTTCAACGTTCTTGTTAAGCTACTGCGACCTGCACGTCTCTTCCAAGGGGCAGTTAAACAGTCTTGTTAAGCTACTGCGACCTACACGTCTCTTCCAAGGGGCATTTAAACAGTCTTGTTAAGCTACTGCGACCTCCACCTCTCTTCCAAGGGGCATTTAAACCATCTTGTTAAACTACTGCGACCTGCACGTCTTTTCCAAGCGGCATTTAAACAGTCTTGGTAAGCTGCTGAGACCTGCAAGCCTCTTCTAAGGGGCATTTAAACCGCCTTGTTAAGCTACTGCGACCTGCACGTCTCTTCCAAGGGGCATTTAAACCGTCTTGTTAAGCTACTGCGACCTGCACGTCTCTTCCAAGGGGCATTTAAACCGTCTTATTAAGCTACTGCAACCTGCACGTATCTTCCAATGGGCATTTAAACCGTCTTGTTAAGCAACTGCGACCTGCATGTCTCTTCCAACTGGCATTTAAACTGTCTTGTTAAGCTACTGCGACCTCCACCGCTCTTCCAAGTGGCATTTAAACTGTCTTG